>NC_092386.1:40923346-42272512 GCF_030028105.1 Mobula birostris
ATCTCAGTTTGTGTTCTAAGGATCTGCAAACAGCAGCTCAAAGTCAATCCCCATGTTTATAGAAGCTCTATTGTAGTCAGGAGGGTCTATTCTGTTAGCACAGGAACAGGGTCCTAGCTGTCATGATGCTAAAAACTTTGACTGCAGCTGATCAGGCAATTCAGATTTTCAGCAATGAAGCTATGTCCATCAGGATACCTTTTGGAATTGTACTGCAGTGTCAGTGGTCACAGGCCGCAGCAATAGAGAAGGCAAGGATTGGAGTCTAGCAGTTCCAAGTGGAAGCTCTATGTTGGAAAGGGACTAGGATTTGAGTGCAATAGGGATCAGAGGTTGCACAGTGGTCTCAGGAAACAACAAGAATGGCTATGGGAATTACAGTATATAAGTGAAACATAATCTTCTTACTTTTGCATCCAATTCCCCTCAAACTAAACTATCACGTTCTGTTGGTCTTCCTAGTTACTCCAATACCAGCAATGATTGGCTTTTACCAATCATTCATTAAGACATCCAGATTCTTCTGGGTAATTACTGATGGTGCTCTTATGATTGTTACCAGAGAAGTTGCACATGACACAGTGATCAGTCACTCACTATTCATGAATTCATTATTGACGCAGATCTAATTGTAGGGATCATAATTGCGACTCTTAAAGAAATGTCCATGTGACTGTAGGGAAGAATATTTTAAACTACAGAAATATATCAATAAACTGGTTAGTTTTTATTTCAGACTTTCAGCATCAACAACATTTTGCTTTTGGACTATATGTGCTGACATGCTCCATTATACTCAAGGGTGAAGCTACACTCATTCTCATGTTGACAAAAAGTACAGAGGTGTTTAATTTTCGGAGGTAACAGCAGCAGCTGATGTATCAAAGCCAGGACCAACAGGCTCCTGGACAGCTTCTTCCACCAGGCCATCAGACTGCTTAACTCATGCTGACACAACTGTATTTCTGCTATATTGACTATCCTGTTGTGCATACTATTTATTATAAATTATTATAAATTGCACATTGCGCATTCGGTTGGAGATATAACATAAAGATTTTTACCCCTCATGTATGTGAAGGATTTAAGAATAAAGTCAATTCAGTTCAATCATGTGCATTTGGTGTGCACTAGCTTTATGTCCCTTTCCATTGAAAATAATAAAACAGAAAGTCAGATGGATTCTATATTACTTCATCTAAAAACTGCTTCTTTTTTTTCTTCTGAAATTTAAAGTACAAATTTTATTAAGTCCTCCAACTCTTATTCACAGACAGGATTAATGCCTTAGGCTTTTATAGTCAGCTGCAGGTCCATGAATGATACGATCACCACATCGTTGGACACAAAGCAGTGGGATTTACAACAGATGGGTATAATCTTTATAGGACTTCCCCAATCTCCTGGCATAATTTTGGCAGAAGATGGAAGAAATCTCAAACAAGATAAAATACTACTGAAGCCATTTCCCCAGAGTTTTTGCTGATCATCTATGAGCAGTCGGATTTTGGTAGGATCTCTCTGGAATTTCTAGGTGATGCTTTCTTGGATCGTGATATTTGTTTCTGAGAGTAATTTTCCTTCCCACTGTGTCATGTTGTCATCTGCACTGCCATGCTATCTCTATTTCTAATGCGTTATTGCAAATGTTTTTACTAAAGCTTCAGAATGGATGTAGGATAATAGAAATAGTAGGAGAGTCCACATCTTGGCCCTGAGAGTTGTCCTGACTGTCAATATTCCTACTATTATGTCCATCATTATATGAGCTTGGCAAACAGAGAGGAGAAGTAGCAGTTACAGGTTATTCTGAATTTATAGCATTCTGTTATGTACAGTACATATATGCCTAGGTGACTTCGACCCGTGTAACATTCAAGCCTTGCCTTTGTGTTCTTTGTGATGAAATGGAACCATGTCTACCTCGCCTCCAAGTACTTCTTTCTATTGAGTGAGCAATCATTTTGTCCATGACATGTTGTTAGGCATGCTTGTATATTTTTGGGTCATGAACCTGCAGACAAAAAGCACTCCAATTCAGTTGCAGCTTTTGATCGTAGATACCCGATTTTCCTACTTAGTATTTTACTGAAACATTTCCTATGACAATTGTGATGGCACAGCTGGATAAGTGACATAGTTGACATGCACATTGGTTACACGGCTTGTTAGTTGTTTGAGAAATGTTGAACGATCATCGATGCAGACGCGTCATCATTGGGTGAAATACTTTGGTAACCACAAACAGAAATAGTTTTTCAAGAATTAAATTTTTAATTGGGTGTTTTATTGCACTTCCTTGAGCTTCATTAATTTCAATAATATATTTTTCCTTCACTTTGCGAAAATGGGAAATTCAGCATTTGGAGCTCAAGGAAATATTTGCAAATTTCTGTGTTTATAATATCACATTTACAGATGTATAGAACATTTAAAGAAATTTTTCTATGCACAGCCTACCAAAGGATTTGCTATGATATGGGGTCTTAACAAATAAAAAAAATGCAACAAAAGCATTTAACTTCCATGCATAAAGAGCTTATATAAAATGGTAACAGTTAAGTATCCCTTATCAGTGTTGTAACAAATAACACTCCTGTGCTTTAAATATTTACTATGAAAATCCTGGAATAATACAGCTTAGGAAATACCACAAGCTGATTATCATGCTGTTGGAATGATGGGAATATTCATATCATGCACTCCCAGAAACAAACAGTGCAAATTCTTCCAGATGCTAAATAAGATAGTTCACACTTAGCAGCATTAATCACTAATTAAACATCCCATGAGCAAGAAGCTTATACTTTATTTATTTTGACTTTTACAAGTTCAGTTGGTTACCTGTAATGATTTAAAAGTAATTTGCAAAATTCTGCATCACTTTAGGTCAACAGATATCCCCAATGATGTGACATTGAAATCAAAGCAGACAGAGCGAGAAGGTGTACAACTTCATTGCTGTAGGTATTCTCTCTGGTTGCTTAGCAACTCACATATGCTGCCTCAGGGAGTCAAAGTCTGCAGGTTCTTTTATTTTTTTTTGACTGATCTCATGGCTCCGATGATTGTGAAAATTATATGTAAGGGGCACAGAGAAAAAGTGCAGAAGCTCAGTGAAATCACAGGTTATAACCTTACCTGACTGTTGAAGAAGTGTTCTAGCTGAATCATGCAGAAAACTAATCCAAGATCTAGAGGAACAAATGAGGAAGTGTAAGCGCTAAAAAGATCAGATAATGCCCTCAGAAAATTATAACAGAGGTATAAAAGAGATATGCATTAATGCTCTTCCCCTGTCTAACTGTAGTCAAATTCTGATAATGCTGCACAATGACAGTTTTATACACAAATAAATTGCATTGGGATGTAGTCATCACATTTCACATTTGAACATTCTTCCTCAATACAGATCTCTCTTAAAGACCTTTCAAAAAGGATAAAATGAATTTCTTACAACTTTCTTTTGACCTGGAAGCACAAATTAATAAACTGCTTCCTAAATATAAATGCTTTTCACCAAATCCACTTGACAACTGGTTGTACTTAATAGCAGTTAACATTTAATTTTAAAAGAACAAGCTCTCCCTGTGCAAATTATTATGCTGTTGAAAGCCATCATCTATTGACTGGTGTGACTGATGCCATAAGCAATCTATTCAAACTGTTATAAAATGGGTGTTGAGAGAAATGGCGTTTAAAAAAAGGTTCATGTCACGGTCAAGGATAACAATGATAAAGAACAAGTCAATAGCTTCAGAAATGGAAATAACTGAAAACATTAGCACAGAGTAGTTGGAAACAAAATGGGCTCCATCTTCAACTGAACGTTGGAGAACTAGAATTAATGTACCATTTGTAGCAAAGTTTTTACTAATCATCTGCTGAATAATCATCCTTTTCATATCCATTGATGACTAAAATTGCCCCATATTAATTTGTGACATATAATAAAAGATGCTCTATAGCCAGTGCAGAATCAGTTTTTAGATTGAAAGCTTGCTACAAGAGCAAATGAATAGTCAATGTATGTTTATTGTTGATTGACAGATGAATGTTGGCTAATGGGAGCAGGATAACTATTCATTCTCTTTTGACTAATATCAGCTGAATCATTACAGGTAAGCAAAAGAATAGTTTATATCAAAAACCATCATTTAACACTCATCCCAAAATTCCACATTTGATTTTAGAAGTCTATGGTGCCTCAATAGTGGACAGATTGGGAGGTCTTAATTTTATTGAAACCCATTTCCAACAGTGTTCTAAAATTTTTTTCTTGGCCTCTTGACATTATTATCTAAATGTAGTTTGCCATTCATTACATATGGGACTTCTTTAGAAATTCAGACTCCATGGTAAATAATGTTCTCTTATTTGTTAAGACAGAAATCATTTAAACCTGTTGAGGGAACAAATGTCAAGATTCTCAGCCAACGGAAATAGCTTAACTACAGAAGTATACAGAAATCCAGATAAAATGATGAAGAAAGCATAAAATCTTATAAATACCCTTCTGACTGCTCTGTCAAACACCTCCTGCCCCACTTGTGGCAGACTCTGAGGATTTGGCCACACCACTCTTCTTTTTCCTGAGGAATTCTATAAGAAGAAGATCTGGTGCTCAGCTGCGATCTAAACAAGGCTTTGCAGATCTTTGCACATCATCTATCAAATGTTTGGGGAGATAGCTGACTGGTCTAAAGAATGCATGAGATTCTGTAGGTTGAGAAGCTCCTCATCTTATTAAGTGGAGCATTAGGAAGGATCTAGTATTGATTGCTTGCTCTGTGCTATTCCCTAACTAATCTGATCATGAATTGTTCTTCCAAAAATCTTCTGCAGGATTAGACTGAAAAATCATGTAGAATATTATTAGCTTATTCCAGCTATGCTGCTAGTATAGATTTTGTAATCTTCACTGCAAGACATGGATAGTCAAACTCAATGATATTGAGTAGAACCTGAAAGCTTCAAGAGTGCCTAAAGGATAGATTACAGGACTGAAAGAATTCCTTAAAGTATGTCTCTTTGAGTGTCTATTTACACACGTCTTCAACCTCTTGGTTCAGCAGTCTGAGGTACCCACCTGCTACAAGCATTTGCTTCAATAAGCAAATGGTAACCTGCCTCAATGACTATTGTCCGATAGCCCTTACATGCACCATGATGAGGTGCTTTGAGAGGTTTGTCCTGAGGAGCAAATGTATCTGCTCGAATTTGACTACCATCACAACAGGGCAACAGCATTTGCCATTTCAATGGTTCTTCACTCAGCCCCGGAACATCTGGACAAAGAAGATGCATACATCAGGATGATCTTCAGTAGCTACAGTTTAGCATTTGACATTATCATCCCTTTGAAATCCATCACTAACTCCAAGACCTGGGCAGCAGTTCCTTCCTGAGCAAATGGCTTGTCATTTTCCTCACTGGCAGAGCCCAGTGAGTACACATTGGCAACAGCATCCCCTCTACAATCAACATCAGCACAGGTGCACCATAAGGCTATGTACTTAGCCCTCTGCTCTATGTCACTTTATACTTAAGACTGTGTGGCTGACTATAGCTCCAGTGCTATATTTAAGATTGCTGATGATCAAGGTGTTTACAATTGAGAATGGCTTTGATTGAGAGTGAATAAGCAATAGTTGTTCCCTAAGGTAGAAAATAACAGAAATTAAGAACATTATTCTGGTAACTGGCAAAGTATCTAGCGGTGCACAAGGAACCATGTTCTGATGCAGTGATTTATTTTCTTTAATTGCATTAACTGATTGATAACCAAAGAAAACTGCTGATGATGGCAATCTGAAGAAACAAATGGAAGCGCTCAGTGGGTCAGGCAGCATCTGTGGAAAGAGAAGTGCTGTAAGAAAAGAGGGGCAGCATGGTAGCATAGCAGTTAACATAATGCTTTACAGTGCCAGCAAAAGAGGTTCAAATCCCATCACTGTCTGTCAAGAGTTTGTCTATGACCACATGAGTTTCCTCCAAGTGCTTCGGTTTCTTCCCACATTCCAAAGACGTACAGGTTAGGGTTAGTAAGCTGTTGGCATATTAAGTTGCATATTTAGCACCGGAAGGATGGTGACACTTGTGGGCTGCCCCCAACACATCCTTGGACTCTCTTAGTTGTTGACGCAAACAATGCATATCGCCATATGTTTCAATGTACATGTGACTAATAGAGTTAATCTTTAATAGTTAATGATGCAGGTCAAAGGACCTTCATCAGAACCTGGTAGTGGAAGCAGCTTCAATGGTAACTTAAATGTTTTTTATCTAGTCCTCTCAAAGTCCCTCATTTTATGAATCAGAAGTCCCCCATCTTTAATAGCTTTCTAATAAATCCCCTTCTTTCTAACAGCACTGCTCTTATTGACGTTCTCCACTACCACATCAATGAGCTCAATCAATTGATCAAATACAATTTTCCTTGAACAAACCAATCAGTTACTAATTCTTATATTACCTTTGTCATTTACAACCTGGTTTATCCCTTTCCTGCTAATGAACAGGAATGGACATTTCCAAATCATCATTGTCTAAAAATGCAAATAGTTTTGACTTGTCCAATTCCCCTTTTCCCATTTCTCCTGGAAGAATATTAACATGAATTTCTTAAATAGATCACTCAACAATAACTTTGGGGTCCTAGATCACAGCTCTGCTCTCTCTAGGAGCTCAGTACACAGGTCTCAGCCAAGAAGGTGATTTTGTTCCAAATCAGCTGAGCCTTGTCGTCTCTAGATTTCAAGTAATTTTTAAGGCTATATGTCCAATCTCATCTCCCAGTATAAAAGTCTGCCATAGGCACTTCTAATTAAAATTTATGAAAAAAACTCTGAACTCTTTGAAGAAAATCCCAAGCCGGATGAAGTGATAAATATTAATATAGAGGGGCTGTGAGACATTCAGCATAATTTAAAGCTATAGATCTACTGAAATATTTAAGTTGTTTGTAGTCAACCACTAATTGGAATTGGGACTCACAGAAAAGTTCGCAAATTCAACTGTAGAAGATCCTCTCATATCCTTTCATTGTGCATAAACAGCCCACACTGGCAAGTTTTGGCATGTTTCGCAGTTATTATGTATTCTCTGGTGGATTCCCCCATTAGAAAACCTGACGGGACACTTCCTATTGCAACTCCTCTTAATGCCAAAGACATGTCGCTAACAGAATTAGCCATGGAATTATATCAACAATATATCATACATCTTACTTACATAACAGCAAGGTAAATCAGCTGGTCACAATTTGTGAACTACATTATGAAAACATATTTCAACAAGTGGACATGAGAAATGGAAAAAAATAACCGCAGATGCTAGAAATCCGAAATAAATGCTGGAAACACTCAAGTCAGGTTGCAGCTGCAGAAGGAGAAGCAGTTAATGTTTCAGATCTGGAAGCCTTTATCAGAACCCAGTTCTTTATCAGAGCTTGGTTTCCTGGTTAAGAAAAAGGAGCAGATGCATAGAGGTATAGACAGGCAGGAACAAATGAGGTAGTGCAGGACTACACGAAAAGGAAATCAGGAAGGTGAAACAGCAGAACAAAGTTGCTCTAGCAGACAAGGTGAAGGAGAATCCTAAGGGCTTCTACAAATTATATTAAGAGCATAAAAATAGCAAGGAATAAAATTGGTCTTCTGGAAGATTAGAGTGGTAATCTATGCCTGGAACTGAAAGATGGGGGAGATCTTAAATGGATTTTTTGCATCTGTATTACTTGGGAGACAGACATTGGGTCTATTAAAATGAGGCAAAGCAGCAGTGAGTACATGAATCCCATACAGATTACAGAGGAGGAGGTGTTTGCCATCTTCAGATAAATTAGGATCGATAAATCCCAAGTATCTGACAAAGTGTCCTTTCAGACCTTGTGGAAAGCTTGTGCATAAATTGCAGGGGCGCTAGAAGAGGAGTTTATAATATCTTTAGTCAAGAGTGAGGGACTGGAGGATTAGAGGGCGGTTAATGTTGTTCCGTTGATTAGGAAAAGCTTTAAGAATAACCCAGGAAATAGTAGGTTGGTGAACCTGATATCAATAGTGGGGAAGTTATTGGAAGGTATTCGAAAAGACAAATATAGAATTATTTAGATAGACAGGGTTTGATTAGGGATAGTCAACATGGCTTTGTATGTGGCAAGTAATGTCCAACCAAGCTTATAGAGTTTTTTGAGAAAGTTTTCAGGAAAGTTGAAGCAGTGGATGTTGTCGATGTTGACTTTAGCAAGGCCTTTAACAAGGTCCTGCATGGGAGGTCAGTCCAGAAGATTCAATCGCTTGGCATTTGAGATGAGGAAGCAAATTGTTTTAGACACTGGCTTAGCGGGAGAAGCCAAAGAGTGGTAGTAGATGGCTACCACTGGAGGCCTGTAACTAGTGGTGTGCCTCAGGAATCAGTGCTGGGTATATTGTTGTTTGAAATGTATATCAACAGTCTGGATGATAATGTAGTTAAATGGGTTAGCAAATGTACAAATGACAGCAAGATTGGGGGCGTAGTAGACAGCGAGAAAGACTATCATGGCTTGCAGCGGGATGTAGATTAGCTGGAAAAATGGGCTGAAAAATGGCAAATAAAATTTAATGCAGCCAGTGTGGGTGTTACAATTTGGGAGGATCAAGCAGATCCATCTTACACAGTGGGCAGTAGGGCACTGAGGAGTGCGGTAGAACAGAGGGATCTGGAAATACAGATCCATAATTCCTTGAAAGTAGCATTACAGGTAGTTAGGGTTGTACAGAAAACCTTTGACACCTTGGCTTTCATAAATCAAGGTACTGAGTGCAGGAATTGGGATGTTATGTTGAAATTGTATAAGACATTGGTGAGGCCTAATTTGGAGTATTGTGTGCTGTTTTGGTCACCTTCCTACAGGAAAGATGTAAATAAGGTTGAAAATGTATAGAGAAAATTTACAAGGATGTTGCCGGGACTGGAGGACCTGAGTTATAAGCAAAGATTGAATAGGTTAGAATTTATTCCTTAGGAAGTAGAAGACTGAGGGGAGACTGATAGAGATGTACAGAATTATGATCGGTATAGAGAGGATAAATGCAAGGAGGCTTTTTCCATTCAAGTTGGGCAAGACTACTACTAGAGTTTATAGGTTAAAGGTGAAAGGTGAAAAGCTTAAGGGGAACATGAGGGTAAGCTTCTTCACTGAGAGGGTGGTGAGTGTGGAACGAGCTGCCAGCACAAGCGGTGCCTGCAAACTTGATTTCAATGTTTAAGAGAAGTTTGGATAGGTACATGGATGGAAGGAGTATAGATGACTATGGTCTAGGTGCAGGTCAATGGAACTAGGCAAATTAATGGATTGGCATGGACTAGATAGGCCACAGAGCCTGTTTATGTGCTGTAGTGTCCTATGACTCTATGGCTCTATAACCAGATCTGATGCAGGATTCTGGACCTGTAATATTAAGTGTTTCCCTTTCCACAGCTGGTGTCTGATCTGCTGAGTATTTTCAGCATTTCTTTCTTTACAAGAAACATATTGAATGTGACTAAATCTGCAGAATTTAAATTAGTCATCTCAAATATTACTTTTACATTTTGCAAACATAATTTTATTTTGAAATTTTCAAAAATGTAACTTTATTGACTATGCTTCTGTGTCCTGAGGAAAGAATTTCACAGTTCCTTCAGTTTGTAACCTAATGCTGCCACTAATCTCAAGAGAGCTGGACCACACATGGCCCATGATTGGTTCACTCAATACTTCGGGGAATTCCACTTGAAAAATTAATGAACCACTAATCTCTTCCAATAGTATACCCCACTCCACTCCATTTTTCACTGTTGTTCTACCCCATTCCCCCAACTTTAACTATTATCCAGCAAAAAGCAGTTTGTAAATATATTTGGCATTCTCTTAAAGCACAAAAACTGCACTAACACTTCTGTGAAGCAGGAATATCCAAATTTCACAATGTGTTTTTTTTTGGGGGGGTATTTATGGCTCAGTATTGTGTGTTCCTGTAAGCTTCCAGATACATAACTGACAGCCTGATGGTCATCACATATAAAATCAACAAAGACTTAAATTGTAAGGTTTTCACATGAGCTTGCCATAAGGTACTGATCATCCTGAAAACAATGAAGATCAGAACAGAGGGGTAACCTATTTAAGGATGGGCATTCTGATTTGTTCAGTATTCGGTATTCTTTCGAACCAAATAATTTAATGAAGCCAAGATAATCTAAGACATGATAACGAAAGTAGAGCAGAGATCTAACCAAAAATTGTATGATACTTAATAGTCCCCCGATTTAAACTCAGTGTTTCAAACATAACTGAAGATCCATAAAGAAAAATTATATTAACTTAAATATTGAAATGCAGAGATATCTGGTTTTCCTAATGCATGACTTGCTCAAGGGAAATAAGGAAGAGAAGATGGCGGCGCGACGCAGTGCGCGTGGCCTCTCCGGTGATGAATATCTGTTATCTGCCAAGTAGGATGCCGTGCACAATTCTGATTTGATGGAGGCAGACATGAGAGCACGGAGGAACATCCGGTGAAACTTCTGAGATGCCTGTTTTGATGCTGCCGCTACTGTGTGATCTGAAATCTCCGGAGGGGAAGGCCCCGAAAACTTGGCTTTGCTTGTTGCTCAGTGGCCGGGGGCAGGGTCGAAGCACTCGGTGCTTGGGGTTGGAGGGCTGGCCGGAGGTTCGAAGTTTTCGGACGGACTCAGAGTCAGACTGTGGTCGGGTGCTTCCAGGATGCTGTATCGGCAAGTTTGCGGTGCCGGAAGCTCATGGCAGGGAGAGTTTCTCCCTTCTACCATCTGCGTGAGATGTTGGGGCTATCGGGACTTTAAGACTTTTTTTACCGTGCCCATGGTCTGCTCTTATCAAATTACGGTACTGTTTTGCACTGTTGTGTTATAATTATGTGGTCTTTGTCAGTTTTAGTCTTGGTCTGTTTTGTGTTTTTGTGATATCATGCTGGAGGAACATTGTATCATTTTTTAATGCATGCTTTTCTAAATGACAATAAACGAGGACTGAGTGTCCCCATAATCTAACCAGGATGCTCTCAGTATGTTATTTATTGCCAGTGATTTGAATGCAAAAGAAGGAGGTTATGTTATGGTTAAATTAGGCACTGCTGAGGCAATGTTCTCTTTTTCTGGGTTTGATCCTTAGAAATTTCTTTCTCAAAGAGTGGTGGAAGTACTTACTTTGAATATACTTTATGGCAGGTGGTGTGTGGCCAAGTGGTTAAGGCGTTGGTCTAGTGATCTGAAGGTCACTAGTTCGAGCCTCAGCTGAGGCAGCATGTTGTGTCCTTGAGCAAGGCACTTAACCACACGTTGCTCTGCAACGACACCGGTGCCAAGCTGTAGATAGATAGATAGATATACTTTATTAATCCCGAGGGAAATTTGGTTTCGTTACAGCCGCACCAACCAAGAATAGAGCGTAAATATAGCAATACAAAAAACCCCAACAATCAAACACCAAAATACAAACTATGCCAGATGGAAAATAAGTCCAGGACCAGTCTATTGGCTCAGGGTGTCAGACCCTCCACAGGAGGAGCTGCACATTCGATGGCCACAGGCAGGAACGACCTCCCGTGCCGCCCAGTGTTGTATCTCGGTGGAATGTGGCCGAAGTCCAACAGTAAAAAGTTCAACATCCAGTCTGCAAACACGTTCCTCGATCGTAATATACCCCAGATTGCACCATCTGTTGTTAGCCAGAACAGTAAGTACCCAATTCCTTTACGCTTACCGCTCTCAGTGCACTTCCAGTCAGCCAGAATGTTATTACCCACCGAACTCCTCTTCTCCATAAGTCTCTGTTGTCTCGACCCAGTCCTCTTTCCTCAGCTTTGTGATCCCCCTCTGTGTGTTTTCCTCCGGATTTCAGCAGGGGTGTCCACCGCTCTGTTCGCTAAGCTGGCCGGTCTTTGCTAGTCCGTGGAATACCTTGCTTCTGTCCTGCGTGTCGGGATGTAACCACTTCCAGCGCTAAAGAAAACCCAAATAAAATCTCTCTACCAGCATGTTAGAGAGGGTGCAGCTTCGACGTGTTACCGTGAGAGAAAAAAAAATACAAAAAATAACGTAAATTAAAAAGTAAGAAGAAGAAAGTAAGAATAGATCGGAATGGCTGTAACGGGCTGCATGCACGACCAGTGCATGCGCACACATTTATGGGTCCAAATGCCCTTCCCTTGGACAATATCGGTGGTGTGGAGAGGGGAGACTTGCAGCATGGGCAACTGCTGGCCTTCCATACAACCTTGCCCAGGCCTGCGCCCTGGAAACCTTCCAAGGCACAAATCCATGGTCTCATGAGACTAACGGACGCCTATATATGGCAGGGTAGATTAACATGGAAATATTATCATAATCAGGCAGGAATGAGAAGCTGAGGTTATAAGAGTCATTATTTCCTGAAATGGTGGAGTGGTTTACGGAGCTGAGTGACCCACTCCTGCTCCTAATACAACTGTTTGTATTTTCATGTGTACTCAGGGTCATCAAATATATTTATAACCTTCTTCCCTCTTGACAATTTACATTCTTTTTTAGAAAATATATCTTTGAATGGAGGTTTCCAGAATGCCTGAGGACTTTTCCCAGAGCACTGAAGGAAAACTAGCTGTTCTTGCAGCTGTCATTAAAATGGAGGGATCTAAGCACTGAATAAACACTCCTCAATGGCAAACAAATCATATGAGCAAGCCATCCAGAAATCAACCCTTCATGCTCAAGATAATAAATGCCAAGACTGAACAAGTCATTCTGCTGGAGAATTCAGGCTCAAACCTTAATTTAAACTGAGCTTTTCAATTCAGATTCATAGAGGATGAAGACCCAGATTGAATTGCACCTTGCAGTATAAACAGTGAGTAGTTTGTTTGGAACGAATATGAATGAAACTTGGCAGAACCTCTTTCTTCCTGATTAGACTATTTAAAAGTTTTTGATTTATATTTACACTAAGTACCTAATGCCAGTGCAAATAGATTATATCATATAAAGGTCTTACAGCTCTTGAAGACTATGGAAGCCCATTTCCTTAATGTTATATTATTAGGCATTGCCTTAGTATCTTCTATTGTGTATTGTAACTCCAAAACATTAAACTAGTAGAAAGCAAAAATATGGAGCCAGGAATAATGTATCTTAATTTCATTTTTACTTTAAGTGAGGTGCTATCATATGATGTGGTAGCGCAGGACGTAAGCAATTCTCACATTTATACATATAACTCGAAATGCATTATTTAAATTGATGAAAATCCTTAATCAATTTGAGTAATATATTTACAATATTACTCTAATACTACTGAAATATTAAATGCACAACAATCCTACCTGCTTAGTTGTAAACTCCAACTCAATTTTGTGTCCAGCTCAACTATATACACAGTATACTATATCATACAACTACTATACAGACATCCACAGCATAGTAAATTTTAAATTGTCCCATTCAGGCCCAGCTGTGGAGGATTTCTTACTCTTGTGGGACAATGTCTTTCCGTACAAGGGGGTCATTCTGATTGGCAGGAGAGACTTATGGCTGTAAACCAATCTCAGGTTCTGGGCCATCCTCCATGGTGGTTGTAGGAGTTAACGCTGAACTGCAGGAAGTGGTTCTGACAGCTCTGGACCCCTTTCTTCTGGGTGTGTCTGCATGGAAACCTTTACTAAATGATCCAGATTGTAATTTGTGAGTAGAGTGTCTGATGTCACCACTTCCTTTACCTTTTGGAAAGCCACCTCACACTACTTTGTCTATTGCCGTTTCTTCCTGACCGGTAGTAACCAGTTCAAAGCGTAGAGCACAGTAGCCAGGTTTGCCAAGAACCTGTTATAGAAATTGACAAATTCAAAAAAGGATCGCAACTGTGACATGCCCTTAGGCCTTGGGGAATCCACCACTGCTTGAATTTGCTCAGCAAACTTGTGTAATTCTTCTATGTCAATAGTGTGACCACAGTAAGCAATGCTTGGTTCAAAGAATTCACACTTGTTGCATTGTACTCTGAACCCATAATACTCCCATCATTTTAACACTGATTTCAGATTTTGGAGATGTTCCTTGTCATCCAGGTAACACTGAGTGTCTGGATAGACTTGCAGTACCTGGTCCATAGATTTTTACCAGAGTGAGGGTGCAGATGCTACTCCTAAAATAAGCCTATTATAGTGATAAAGCCCTTTGTGAGTGTTTATACTGAGAAACACTTTGAACTCTTCTTCCATCTCTATCTGTAGGTGGGCATCAGCTAAAAACACTTTGCTGCAGTGTTTCCTTCCAGAAAGGTTTGCAAGGATATGCTCTATCCTGGGCAGAGGGCATTGATCTACTTTCAGGACAGGGTTGATGGTGACCTTAAGATCACCACAGTTCCTGACAGACCTATTCTCCTTAGCTACTGGAACCACTGGCATTGCCCATGGCCTCCACTCGACCTGGAAAAAAATCCTTCAGCTTCCATGCAATGTAGCTGACTGGGCACTTTATCGGGTAAAACTCGGGTATGGCGTTTTCATTTAACACTATTTCACTCTTGATAAGTTTGTGTTTCCCAGTGCCATCCTTGAGCACTACTCAGACATCATCCAGTACCTTTCTTAATTTGCTTTCAGTTGATTCTATTGTAGAGATGTGGAATACAAATGGTGAATGGATCTCTCAACAAGTTGTAGTTGTCTCAGCCAATCACAGCCCCACAATGCTGGCCCTTCTGTTTCTACAACATGCAAGTCCAATGTAGCTTATCGTTTGTTGTATTTCACTGTTACAAATGTCATTCCCACAGGAGTTATCTTTATTCCAGTATAAATTCTTAGATGGATATCTGCAGGCTTCAGTTCAGTATCTTTGAAATGCTGTTCAAACTCATTTTGTGGAATGACTGAACCAGCCAAGTGTCCTGAGGAGGTGTGCCTTATTCTGATTGTTGAAAGTCACTTCCATTGTGATTGGTTAGTTTAGAAGCTGCAGCTGCTTTTCCCATTGGATAACTGTCCTGATTTGATGGAGACAGCTGTGAGAAGCACGGAGGAACACTTGGAGTAACTTCTGAAATGCCTGCTTCGCTGCTGCTGCTACTGCGCGATCGAGGAACTCCAGAGGGGAAGGCCCCAAATCCTTGGCTTTGCCTATTGCCTGTAGCTGGGGTTGGGGTCGAAGCGTTCAAGCAGAGATTGTGCTCGGTGCTCAGTGTCGGAGAACTGGTCGGAGGCTCGGAGTTTTCGGATGGACTCGGAGTCAGGCTGTGGTCAGATGCTTCCAGTATGCTGCATCGGCAAGTTGGCGGTGCTGAAGGTTTGCCGTCTGCGTGAGATGATGGGACTTTCGAGAGACTTTGAGACTTTTACCGTGTCATGGTCTGTTCTTATCAAATTACGGTATTGCTTTGCACTGTTGTAACTATATGTCATAATTATGTGGTTTTTGTTAGTTTTTAAGTTGGTTTGTCATGTGTTTCTGTGATATCATTCTGGAAAAACATTGTATCATTTCTTAACGCATGCATTACTAAATGACAATAAAAGAGGACTGCATGTCCTCATAATCCAATCTAACTGCCTGGTATCCAGTTTCAAATATCCTGGGTGTATAAAATGGTATGTGGAAGAGGCTTGCTCTCTTCTTCCTTTGTTTAAGAAATGACCATTGGGAAGGTATGCTCTGGGTGCACTTTTAACTAAGTATGTTTGTTGAATGTACATATGTCTGTTGAGTATTTGGCTTTGTAGTGACTTAACTTGGGGAACATGAATTTTTGGTTTAACTTTTTACTGCTTGTAAATAAATTATTAGTACACCTATTCCAAAGAATTCTTCCTGTATCACTTGCCAGACCCACAAATCTGATTGAACATTACATCATCACAGTGTCCAATTCCATTTTAATTAAGTTGCCATTCACCTATGGTGTAGACCATATTGCTTGTTTATTGTTAGTTTTCACCTTGTAAATCTCAAGGCTATACAGTTCTGTAACACTCACATCATCTTCAGATTTTTCATCAGCAGCATGCAGATTAGTGCTCTTTTTGAAACTGTAACTTGACTTTTTATCTTTATCTCTTCCTTGTGCAGTCCTTTTATTTTTGTCTCCCAAACATGTCTTTGTATGTGTCCCATTTTGTTGCATTTTCTGCAAGTTTTGCCTTTAAACCTGTGTCATTATGGTGTATATTAGCCACTGCCACAACAGCATCACAATTTGTTCGGCCAGGCTAGTTTTTGTTTAGATGTTGCAATATTGTTCACACTCACTTTCATTCCTGAATGCAACTCAGTTGTGTCTCTGCCTGCTGTTTCCATTGATAAAGTGATTTCAAATGTGCTTTTAAATGCAAGTTGTGCTTCAGTGAGCAGCTGTTTTTTAATATTTTGTTGTAAAATTCTACAAACTAAATGTTCTCTCAGTGCATCATTAAGCCCATTACGGAACTAACAATACTCAGACAGCTTCTTGAATTCAGCCACATACCGTGAAATGTACTCCCATTCCTTTTATTTTCACTTATAAAACCCAAAGCATTCTGCAATCAACAATGGTTTCAGATCCAAATGTTCCTGCATTACTTTTACAATGTCAGCAAAGCTCATTTCAGCCTGTTTGGTTGGAGCAGTCAAACTTCTAAGCAAACTGCATTCTTTTAAATTAAATGCAGTCAGCAAAATTGGCAGTCACTTCTTGTTGGCTATTCCATTTGCTTTAAATTACTGTTCAATCTGCTCGGTACACAAAAAACAGTTACCTCTTGTGCAATTGAACACCTCAATCTTTTCAATGTAGCCAGCAATTTCTGCTCCTTTCTTTTATGAATGATTATTATCACCTGGTACTCATTGTTAATAAACTGATGAATTCTTCCATTTACAGCCTTTTTTAAAAAACTCTAATGTCTTGCTGTGCTTTTTGAAAACTCGGATGCCTTGCTGTGCTTCAAGAGGTGGATGATCGTCTCGGGTTCATTTAAAACTTAGTCATTGCCACTGTTATGTTTTCTAACTACAAAACACTAAACTGATAGAAAGCAGAAAAGTGGAGCCAGGAATAATGTATCTTAGTTCTTTTTTTTACTTTATACGAGGAGCATTATGGTGTATGCAATTCTTTTAATTTTACATATAAACTGAAATGAATTATTTAACAAATAATTATGCTTAATCAAACAATATATTTGCAATATTATTCAAATACTACTGAAATATTAAATACACAGCATCTTCCTTATTCTTTGGTTTTCCATTCTGTTGCTTCCCTTTGGGCTCAAGGAAAATTCCACACTGCAACTTTATGATGTAGAGAAATCTGTAAGTGTACTTTATGTTATATTTTGTACACCAAAAATTGAGAAATAATACTGTAATTATAGTGAGTTTTGAATCCCTTTTAAAAAGAATTTTTCATGTGAATGATAATTAAGCAATTAATCACATCAGTAATTTCTCACTATAAACATGTCTTACTAATTTACAAAACCAAGTAACACACTCCACTGCGTTGCTGTCTTTCCATGAATCCTACCAAATTTCATGGGATTATCCACAGTTTTATTAAGTTTAGTGGGATAGGAGAGAGATGCATATGGTGTATGACTAAACTCTCCCCCCCCCCCCTGCCCCCAGCTCCTTCAACAAAGGCTTTGGCCACCATGGTTCACATTTGTTAGGTGCTAAGGGAATTGCTACTCTATGTATAGTTATTCCTTTTCATGCCTTGTGGCAAATCAGATGACATTTTTTTTCTGTTTCCTTAGCATTTGTCTGTTTTTTACAACGTTGAGTTCCTAGCTCGGCACTCTACCCAGCACAATGGAAAGCGTGCAACGAGCCAGCCAAACTCACCCAAGAAAATTTGCCTCATTGCTGATCAGCTATACCCTATGTATGGGGAGCTGTTACTACCCTGAGATTACTTTATGTTACTATAGAAAATAGGATATTAAGATAGAAGATGGCCATTCAGCCTAGAGGCATGGTCCACCATTTAATACGATTATGGCTAATTATCCATTTCAATAAACAATCCTTTTGGAATTAAGAAATACATCTTTTGCCTTCTTGAATACATTGAATGAGGCATTTTCCAGGGTCTTTAGTGGTGGAGAATTCCACAGGTTTGAGTGAAGAAAATTCTCCTGATCTCACTTCTATATGGTACACCCCATATCCAAAGGCTGGGAGCTCTGATTCTGGATCTCCCAAAGCCATCGGGACCATCTTCCTACATCTAGTTGGAATTCTGTTTTTTCTATGAGATCTCCTCCCCTGAATGCCATTGAGTATAGGCTGACTATTTTGTTAAGTTGCCTGTACCAGGTTTGGGTTTCAGTGGAAGACTAACTGCCACAAATAAATGTTACTTGTTTCATGTCAGCGTAAAGAAATGAATTACCGTAAAGTTCTGCCTAGAGACTATTTCAGAAGGACCTAAAGTTCAAAGATTCATTTTATCGTCAAAGTATGCATGCATGTATTTGTTTTGCATGTATGCATGTATAACTCTGATATTTGTCTTCTCCAGATAGCCATGAAACACAGAAAAACTACAGAAGTCATTGAAAGGCTTATTCAGAAAGTTAGAAGGCATGGGATCCAGGGAAGTTTAGCCAGGTGGATTCAGAATTGGCTTGCCTGCAGAAGGCAGAGGGTGGTGGTGGAGGGAGTACATTCAGATTAGAGGATTGTGACTAGTGGTGTCCCACAAGGATCTGTTCTGGGACCTCTACTTTTCGTGATTTTTATTAACGACCTGGATGTGGGGGTAGAAGGGTGGGTTGGCAAGTTTGCAGGCGACACAAAGGTTGGTGGTGTTGTAGATAATGTAGAGTATTGTCAAAGATTGCAGAGAGATATTGATAGGATGTAGCAGTGGGCTGAGAAGTGGCAGATGGAGTTCAACCCGGGGAAGTGTGAGGTGGTACACTTTGGAAGGACAAACTCCAAGGCTGAGTACAAAGTAAATGGCAGGATACTTGGTAGTGTAGAGGAGCAGAGGGATCTCGGGGTACATGTCCACAGATCCCTGAAAGTTGCCTCACAGGTAGATAGGGTAGTTAAGAAAGCTTATGGGGTGTTAGCTTTCAAAAGTCGAGGGATAGAGTTTAAGAGTCGTGATGTAATGATGCAGCTCTATAAAACTCTGGTTAGGCCACACTTGGAGTACTGTGTCCATTTCTGGTCACCTCACTATAGGAAGGATGTGGAAGCATTGGAAAGGGTACAAGAGGAGATTTACCAGGATGCTGCCTGATTTAGAAAGTATGCATTATGATCAGAGATTAAGGGAGCTAGGGCTTTACTCTTTGGAGAGAAGGAGGTTGAGAGGAGACATGATAGAGGTGTACAAGATAATAAGAGGAATAGATAGAGTGGATAGCCAGCGCCTCTTCCCCAGGGCACCATACAAGAGGACATGGCTTTAAGGTAAGGGGTGGGAAGTTCAAGGGGGATATTAGAGGAAGGTTTTTTACTCAGAGAGTGGTTGGTGCATGGAATGCACTGCCTGAGTCAGTGGTGGAGGCAGATACACTAGTGAAATTTAAGAGACTACTAGACAGGTATATGGAGGAATTTAAGGTGGGGGCTTATATAGGAGGCAGGGTTTGAGGGTCGGCACAACATTGTGGGCCGAAGGGTCTATACTGTGCTGTACTATTCTATGTTCTATGAAATACATCAACTCCCCTCCCGGCACAGAAAGAAAAAAATAGACAAAACTCACAAACCCCAAGCTCCCACCCCTTCCTCGCACAAAAATCTAACAGGTTTCCCACATGGAAGACAGCAGCCAAAACATCAAAAAACCCAAACCGCCAACCCTCTCCCCCGCAAAAAAGAACACCTCCAACAGCACAAAACCTCCAACTCCCTCCCTCACACAAAATTCAATGCATCACCCACACAGAACCTTATCCTGACAATTGGCAATAACAAAGAAAACCCAGAAAACTGAAGGAGAGTAATATAAACCACAGCCCAATAATCACATAAATCTCAGAATTTCAAAAACATCCTCCCGTCATTACCAAGGATAGTAGCCGCTCAAACTCAATCCTTCCACAAAGAGCAACTGCCACATTGCCGACCTGCAGGCTTTCGAATGCCGCTGACCCAATTACCAACTGTCATTGACCCATGGCTCCATGGAGAGCGATGACTGACCTCCTCCGCATTTGCCTCGATGCTTCAATCTTCCTCGACGTCTCGTAATGGAGTCAAATGTGGCCCCGCGCCCCACCTCTAGTCTTCTGCATAAGGCATCCCATGCTTGTGGTCCTCCCCTGGGACAGCAGAGCGCCAGATCACTCCATCAAACTCCAAAATGCACGTCACAAGCACCAACAGTCTCCAAAACACAATAACGAACAAGCAGAAGGCGTACAAAAAGTGAAATAATTGAGAGATTTGCTACCTGGAAGATGTCACCTAAGGAATCGTTGTTCACTAGCACCATCTTGACCTCCAAATACAAAACGAAATTATGCCACAACATTGAAATTTTTCTCAAATGTGTGAGCAATGACAGAGAATCAAAGGATTGTAAATGTTATAATCCTGCTCAAAACAAACTGACAAACCTTGCCATTTCAGACCAAATTCTCTGACCTCACAGTAGGGAAACTTAGTTGAAGGTGAACTGTCACTTGGTAGAATTTGGGTTCTTCGAATAAAAGCCAACTATGAGGTCTTTACAAAGTTCAATCATGTACAACAGACTAGAATGAATAAGGTATAAACTACGTTGAAGTAGTGCCTGATAAATTAAACTGGTGTCAGAGGCATCCGATAAATTATCACCTAACAGGCCTTAATTCCACGGAGTTCAGTCTTTCTAAAGAAATAGTAACAAATCAGAAATAAATAATGGAAATTGTTAAATGATTCATATGAAGGGCAGTATTCCTTTATTTCTATGACAACCATTAAGTTTCATGGTTATTGTTACTGAGGCAAACTTTAAGCTTCCAGATTTATTTAATTTCATGAATTTAAATGCACCAGTTCACTTGCATGCTGGGATTCTTTGGATCAATAGTCCAAAATTCTGGCTGCAGACCCAATGCCCTCCACAAAAATTCTGTATTTTTACAATCATTTATAAAGCCATGGATTGCACAGCCTTCATTAACTACTCCCTCACCCTGTCCCGCCATTTCCAAGGATATGTGCATATAAACACCAAGCTCACTATTCTCATGACCACTTTCATATTGTATTCTTTATATACAGTGTTGAAAGATAAAAATACCTTTAATGTCATACAAATCTTTGAAAGGGAACAGTTAAAGTTAATGAGGTGTTACTTTTAAACAAAAGGATTTGGATTGTTTTGCTTTCTAACTATAAAATATAAGCTTGGTTAACCATAAGACCATAAGACAAAGGAGCAGAAGTCAGACATTCGGCCCATCGAGTCTGCTCTGCCATTTTATCATGAGCTGATCCATTCTCCCATTTAGTTCCACTCCCCCGCCTCCTCACCATAACCTTTGATGCCCTGGCTACTCAGATACCTATTAATCTCTGCCTTAAATACACCCAATGACTTGGCCTCCACTGCCACCCGTGGCAACAAATTCCATAGATTCACCACCCTCTGACTAAAAAAATTTCTTCGCATCTCTGTTCTGAATGGGTACCCTTCAATCCTTAAGTCATGCCCTCTCGTACTAGACTCCCGAATCATGGGAAACAACTTTGCCACAGCCACTCTGTCCATGCCTTTCAACATTCGAAATGTTTCTATGAGGTCCCCCCTCACTCTTCTAAATTCCAAGGAATACAGTCCAAGAGCGGACAAACGTTCTTCATATGTTAACCCTCTTATTCCTGGAATCATTCTAGTGAATCTTCTCTGTACCCTCTCCAAAGTCAGCACATCCTTTCTTAAATAAGGAGACCAAAATTGCCCACAATACTCCAAGTGAGGTCTTACCAGCGCCTTATAGAGCCTCAACATCACATCCCTGCTCCTATACTCTATTCCTCCAGAAATAAATGCCAACATTGCATTCGCCTTCTTCACCACCGACTCAACCTGGAGGTTAACCTTAAGGGTAGCCTGCACGAGGACTCCCAAGTCCCATTGCATCTCAGAACTTTAAATTCTCTCCCCATTTAAATAATAGTCTGCCCGCTTATTTCTTCTGTCAAAGTGCATAACCATACAATTTCCAACATTGCATTTCATTTGCCACTTTTTTGCCCATTCTTCCAATCTATCCAAGTCTCTCTGCAGACTCTCCGTTTCCTCAGCACTACCGGCCCTTCCACCTATCTTCGTATCATCAGCAAACTTAGCCACAAAGCCATCTATTTCATAATCCAAATCGTTGATGTACAATGTAAAAAGAAGCGGCCCCAACACTGATCCCTGTGGAAAACCACTGGTAACTGGCAGCCAACCAGAATAGGATCCCTTTATTCCCACTCTCTGTTTCCTGCCAATCAGCCAAAGCTCTATCCATGTATGTAACTTTCCCGTAATTCCATGGGCTCTTATCTTGTTAAGTAGCCTCATGTGTGGCACCTTGTCAAAGGCCTTCTGAAAATCCAAATATACAACATCCACTGCATCTCCTTTGTCTAGCCTACTTATAATTTCCTCAAAAAATTGTAATAGATTTGTCAGGCAGGATTTTCCTTTAGGGAAACCATGCTGAGTTCTGCCTATCTTGTCATATGCCTCCAGGTATTCCATAACCTCATCCTTGACAATCGACTCCAACAACTTCCCAACCACCGATGTCAAGCTAACTGGTCTATACTTTCCTTTTTGCTTCCTTGCCCCCTTCTTAAATAGTGGAGTGACATTTGCAATCTTCCAGTCCTCTGGAACCATGCCTGAATCTATCGACTTTTGAAAGATCATTGCTAATGCCTCTGCAATCTCCACAGCTACTTCCTTCAGAACACGAGGATGCATTTCATGTGGTCCGGGAGATTTATCTACCCTTAGACTATTCAGTTTCCTGGGTACTTTTTCTATCGCAATTGTGACTGCGCACACTTCTCTTCCCTGCCACCCTTGAGTGTCTGGTATACTGCTGAGTTCTTCCTCAGTGAAGTCTGATGCAACATATTCATTCAGTTCCACCACCATCTCCTTATCTCCCATTACAATTTCTCCAGCACCATCTTCTATCAGTCCTATATTTACTCTCACCTGTCTTTTACTCATTATATACTTAAAAAAGCTTTTAGTATCCTCTTTGATATTATTTGCTAGCTTCTTTTCATAGTTCATCTTTTCCCTCTTAACGACCTTCTTAGTTTCCTTTTGTAAGCTTTTAAAACTTCCCAATCCTCTGTCTTCCCACTAATTTTTGCTTCCTTGTATGCCCTCTTCTTTGCTTTAACTTTGGCTTTGACTTCTCCCATCAGCCACGGTTGCATCCTTTTTCAATTCGAAAATTTCTTCTTTTTTGGAATATACCTGTCTTGCACCTCCCTCACTTCTTGCATAAACTCCAGCCAGTACTGCTCTGCCTCCCTTCCCGCCAGTGTCGCTTTCCAGTCAACTTTGGCCAGTTCCTCTCTCATGCCACTGTAATTTCCTTTACTCCTCTGAAATACCGACACATCAGATTTTGGCTTCTCTTTTTCGAATTTCACAGTGAACTCAATCATGTTATGATCACTGCCTCCTAAGGGTTCCTTCACCTCAATCTCTCTACTCACCTCCGGTTCATTACACAATACCCAATCCAGTACAGCTGATCCCCTAGTGGGCTCAACAACAAGCTGTTCTAAAAAGCCATCTCACAGACATTCTACAAATTCTCTCTTTTGAGATCCAGTGCCGACCTGATTTTTCCAATCCACTCGCATGTTAAAATCCCCCACAATTATCATAACACTGTTCTTCTGACAAGCCTTTTCTATTTTCTGTTGTAATTTGTAGTCCACATCACTGCAGCTGTTTGGAGGCCTATAAATAACTGCCATCAGGGTCCTTTTACCCCTGCGATTTCTTAGCTCAACCCAAAAAGATTCTGCACCTTCCGATCCTATGTCACCTCTTTCTAATGATTTGATATCATTTCTTACCAATAAAGCCACACCATCCCCTCTGCCTTCCTTCCTATCCTTCCGATACACCGTGTATCCTTGGATGTTCAGCTCCCAGAGACATGCATCCTTTAGCCATGTCTCAGTGATGGCCACAATATCATACCTGCCAATCTGTAGCTGTATGACAAGATCATCCACCTTATTCCTTCTGCTGCGTGCATTTAAGTATAACACCTTAAGACCAGTATTTGGTACTTTTCGCTTTGATTGCACTGCAACTTTATTGCACTGCAGCTCATCCCAATGGCTACAAATTTGCCCCATCACCTGCCTGTCTTTCCTGACATCTTTACTGCTCACTATCTTAGATTTATTTCTGTTTTCCCTTTCCTCCGCTCTGTCATTCCGGTTCCCATTCCCTGCCAAATTAGTTTAAACCCTCCCTAACAGCTCTATTAAACCTTTCCACCAGGATATTGGTCCCCTTCGGGTTCAGGTGTGACCTGTCCATTTTGAACAGGTCATACTTCCCCAGAAGAGATCTCAATGATCCAAGAATCTGAAACCCTGCCCCCTGCACCAGTCTCTCAGCCACACATTCATCTGCCTGATCCTACTATTCTTGCTCTTGCTGGCACGTGGCACAGGTAGCAATCCTGAGATTACTACCCTGGAGGTCCTGCTTCTCGGCTTCCTTCCTAACTCCCGGAAATCTCTCTTCAGGACCTCCTCCCTTCCCCTATCTATGTTATTGGTACCAACATGTACCAAGAAAACTGGCTGCTCACCCTCCCCCTTCAGAATATTCAGGACCCGATCCGAGACATCCCGTAACCTGGCACCTGGGAGGCAACACACCATGCAGGTATCTCTATCAGGCTCACAGAATCTCTTGTCTGTTCCCCTGACTATGGAATCCCCTATGACTACCACATTCCTCTTCTCCCTCCTTCCCTCCTGCACAACAGTGCCGGGCTCAGTGTCAGAGACCCAGTCACCGTGGGTGTCCCCTGTCAGGTCATCCCTCTCAACAGCATCCAGAACAAGATATTTGTTGCTGAGGGGGACAGCCACAGGGGTGCTCTCCACTATCCGGGCATTTTCCTTCCCTCTCCTGGCAGTCACCCAGTTTTCTGACCCCTGTAGCCTAGGGATGACTACCTCCCTGTAGCTCCTGTCTATCACCTCTTCACTTTCCCTGATAAGCAGTAGGTCATCAAGCTGCAGCTCCAGATCCCTAACACGGTCTCTGAGGAGCTGCATCTCGGTGCACCTGGTGCAGATGTGGCCATCAGGGAGGCTGGAGGTCTCCCAGGATCCCCACATCTGACACCCTGAACAAAGCACTAACCCTGCAGGCATGCTATCTAATTCTACAGGAATGAAACAGGAAAAATAAGTCTACTCACCCACTTACCTCGACAAACAGACAAACTTTTTAAACCGTTAACTGTGTGAGCCCTGCTGTTCCTATCTGTTTGGGCTGATTCGCCAAGGGGTAAAAATAAGAGTTGTTGCTTCGCTCTCGCCTCTTCCCGTTACCACTGAAGCCCGTTGAAGCCAAAGCCCTACACTCCACTGCCCGCTGTATAGGGTGGTCTCCTTTTTAAACTCTCCACGCTGTCCTGTCTACGTCACGCGCCTGCGCAGTCTCGTCCTTCTTGCACTCGAAGAAGTTTTTTAAAAAACTGCCTTCCTTCAGAATTCAGCTCCCACACCACTCTGCTTGTCCCAATCCAAAATATATGGTTGGTTGGACCCCATCTACGTTACTTATTCAATTTTAGGGAACATATTCAAAACCAGCCAATTGACCAGTTATCAATAAAACGACTTACCTTGATTGTGTTGTAGGAAGGCTGGGCTGCAGGTGAGATTGAAAGGGTGTTGATTCAAGTCCTCCATCTGCAGCATGCCACTCACTAACATTTAGACAATTGAGGACAAAGATGATGAACTTAAACTGACCAATCAAAGTGATCTGAGGGCTGCTATGTACTTGTCTCACCAAATTGTGGTTTATACCTGGTCCACCAGACTGCATCAAACAACCTGAGGGCTCTCAATTCACCAGGTTGACTGTACAGGATCCTTGGGCAAAGTTAGAAGCAGAGAGACCTATTGCCTAATCAGCTCATCATGGTGTTTGGACATGACAGTTCTGGTGAGTTCCTGCTTCCCTGACGTGGAATATATAATGGTAAAGTGCCACCTATCCTACCTACCGTGGGAGTTCACTTCAGCTACCCTGATGGCAGACTACATTCCAACCCAAGTGGACATGAAGCCTGGGCTCTGTGAACTATAACTGAAACAGGATACTCTGAGTCTCTCTCCATTACACCCAGTGATTTCAAACAAGCCAAATTCAAGAGTGTGTTACCAAATTACTACTCGTACATGTCCTGTCCCACCAGGGTCCCAAACACTTGTCCATTGTTACACAATGATCAAAGGTGCCTACTAAGCCATCTCCTCCCACACTTTAGAAATCAGACCACCAGGCCATGCTTCTTCTCCCAAAATACAAACAGAAACTGAAACATGAGGATCTAGTACAGAAAGTCAATGGTAGTCTGAAGAAATACATGAACTTCTACAAAACTACTTTGAGTCGGTAAACTGATCCACGTTCAAAGACTCAGCAGCCCTGAATATGTTATCACTGGGCCTGACCTTATCAGCAAGTGTGTAGGAGACTGTTTACCAAAGAAGTCAATCCAGGAACCATAGATAAACCAAGAGATACTGTATACTACTTACTTAAGTCCAGGACTGTGACTATGCTCTTTACAAGAAATCAAGATACAACCTCCATAAAAGTATCAGGGATGACAAAACGTAATACCAGTCCAAAACCATCTGCAAGTTTCACTACCATAGTGAGCGATATCTCAAATAACAATGTGTCAGAATACAGGAAGGAGATAGAGAGCCTATGACATGTTGTCATGACAAAAGACTTTCCCTCAACGTCAACAAAACAGAACATCTAGTCATTGAATTCAGTGGGGGTGGTAGTGGAAATTGTGATTGTGCACATGCTCCTGTTTACATTAACAGTACTGAGATTGAGAAGGTTGAAAGCTTTAAGTTCCTTGGAGTGAAGATCACTATCAGCCCAATCATGTAGAATATATCTCAAGAAATCACACCAGCACCTCTACTTCCACAGGTGGCTAAAGAAATTTGACATGTCCACTTTGACCTTCACCTTCATCCAGATGCATCACGGCTTAGTATGGCAACTGCTATGTCCATCACCACAAGAAACCACAGAGAGTTGTGGACATAGCTCAGCACATCATGGAAACCAGCCTTACCTCCATTGACTCTAACAACACTTCTCACTGCCTCATTAAACCCTGAACATTCTCTTTTCTACCCATCAGCTCCGGCAGAAGATATAAAAGCCTGAAAGTGCCCCAAAGCTTAGGACAACTTCTATCCCACTGTTACAAGATCATTGAATAGTTCTCTGGAACGATAAGATGAACTCTTGATCTCACAATCTACCCCATTATGGCCTTGCACCTTATTGCCTACCTGCACTGCATTTTCACTATAACTGCAACATGTTATATTACATTCTGTTATTGTTTTTCTTTGTCATAGTCATAGTCATAGTCATACTTTATTGATCCCAGGGGGAAATTGGTTAAACCAATTTGTACTACCTCAATGACATTTTCTGTATGGACATTTTGCAAGATAGGTTTTTTTTACTGTACTTCAGTACATGCAACAATGATAAACCAATTTACCAATTTACCAATTTAGATTGGCTGCCAGATCTGGGAATGAGTCAGGAGAATTTTACGAGTATGATACTCACGATGAAGGATATTGGTCATGTGGAATGTGTAGAGAAAACAGAATTGTTCTCTTTGGATCATCTTTGGAACTCTGTGGAATTAATAGTAGATTTGACAGTTAGGATGAAAGCCAAGAGAGATTTACACATAGATAAAAATAAAAATTTGGATAAACTACTTTCACTGGTGAAAGGATTAGTAATTAGAAGACATAATAGGCTCAAAAAAAAATCAGAGGTCAGTTGAGGAATCAGATTTTATGCAGCGAAACTTTGTAATCCTAAATGCATGATGACATTGGATAGTCATAAATTTCAAAAGCGAATTGGTTATAAGCTTCAAGGGGAAGCATCTGTAAGATTTAATGGAAATACAATTTAGAACAATTTTTTAAAAGTTTGCAATTGCAAAGTGCCAGACCAGTCACAGTAGGCTGAACAGTCACCCACTGCAATACTATGATTCCAACAACCTGAAGGCACCATTATATTGAAAAAAATACCAATAATTGTAGGCATATGGCAGTTGCATCTGGGAATGATATACTATGGAGAAGTCCCAATTGCATCCGGCAGTCAATTTCCCTTGAGCACATGAAAATGCTTCCTATTGGTCTTTTACTTCACCAACAGTCTCCAGCCATAAGTTTGCAAATATAATGATAGACAAATATCTGAAGATTTTAAGCTTTAGAATTACTTCATGCTATAATAGCATTGACAAAAAAAACCACTTGCATATTACAGATTAACGTTGAACTGCTTGTTATCCAACATCTATACACCATAACAAAGACAACCACCAGTCAAAATGCTGCTAATGCTGAACTATCTTTTATACTGCTTTCAAAGTAGAGAAAATGAAAAAAAAACGGAGACATAAAATGAGTCAGTTCAACTTTCATAGTAAATTTATTCTCAAAGTACATACATGTCACCATACACTACACCAGGATTCATTTTCTAGCAGGCATTCACCGTAGAACAAAGAAATAAAATAGTCATTGAAAAACTACACACAAAGACTGACAGACAACCAATATGCAAAAGAAGACAAAGTGTGTAAATACAAAAAAAATGCTGTAAATAATTAATACTGAGAACATGAGTTATAGAGTCTTTGAAAGTGAGTCCATAGGTTGTGAAATCAATTCAGTGTTGAGATGAGTGAAGTTCTATATGCCGGTTCAGGAGCCTGTTGGTTGAAGGGTAATAACTATCCCTGAACCTAGTGATGTGGGAACTAAGGCTCCTGTACCTCTTTCTTGAAGACAGCAACATGAAGATAGCATGGCCAGGATGGTGGGGGTCCTTGATGATGAATGCTGCTTTTTAGTGGCAGTGATTCTTGTAGATGTGCTCAATAGCGGGAAGGAATCTTCCGCTGGTGGACAGGGTTGCATCCATTACTTTTTGTAGGCTTTTCCATTCCTGGTCATGGGTGCTTCCATACCAGGCCATGATGCAGCCAGTCAGGATACTCTTCACTAGGCAGCACCTATAGAAGTTTGGCAAAGTTTTAGATGACAGTTCAAATCTGGGCAAACCTCTAAGAAAGTAGAGGTGCTGCCATGCCTTCTTGGTAAATTTACTTATGTGCTAGTCCCACATAAATACTAAAGAATTTAAAGTTACTATCCTCTTCACTTCACTTCTTGTCCTCTAATGAAAACTGGCTCATAGACCCCCAGTGTTTTCCTCCTATAATCAATAAGCAGGTCTTTGTTTTCACTGACACTGGGTGAGAGGTTGTTGGTGTACCACCATCAACCAGATTTTCAGTTTCCTTCTTTTGATTCAGCCATCTACAATGTCAGCCATCTTAAATATGTCAACGGATCTGGAAATGGAAAGAAATAGAAATTCAGTAACAAGTTTCCAAGCAAGTAACAAACAAAAGAAAAAAAAACATATTTAGGCTCCAATTCCTTCCTCATTCATCCAGCAGATAAATGTGATGACAGCGGCAAGAAGAATAGTCAAGAAATACCACACAACTTGAAAGATTTAGAATTCCTTTTGAGTTACACAAGAACAAAAAACTGGACCAGAATCAGAACTAATAAATTTTATAGTTAAGGGCATGGAGTGTATTGTGTGCAATGTTCAACTTTTGGATAATGACGGTAGAAATCATGAAGTGTGTTTGATAGATGAGTGAAGCATTTAAGATGGTTGCTGCTGGTTCCAGTCCTGTGACTCTAGGATGTAAAAGCCAAACTTTGGTAACAACTCCATTAAAGGAATGAGGGAAGGGATAGCACTGTAGTCAATTTTAGTCTCCCATTTGATGTCTCACTGGTAATAGTTTGCATATTGTAATGATTTGTAAAAGTGATGTATTGAATATACAAAATATAAAAACCCTCGCTCTAAAAGACTAAGAGGCTAAGAGTTTAAGAGACTACTAGACAGGTATATGGAGGAATTTAAAGTGGGGGGTTATATGGGAGGCAGGGTTTGAGGGTCGGCACAACATTGTGGGTCAAAGGGTCTGTAATGTGCTGTACTATTCCATGTTCTATGTTCTAAGTAAGAACTGGAATACAATTGTAAACAAGGTGGGACAGTGGAAGCCTGATTGGCTGAGGTCTAACCAGTCAGGAGGGATGGACAACAGGGGTATGGAGTGACCGTGGGATCGCCATTGTAGCCAGCTATGCTAACTTCTACATGGAGAACTTTGAGGACAGGGCTCTGAGTTCACTGCCCTTACACCCCAAACGCTTTCTTCAGATACATTAATGACACCTTCGTAGTGTGGCCACATGGACTCCAGTTACTCCAGCAGTTCTACAACCATCTGAACAGCGTACATCCAAACATTCAATTTACAATGGAGATGGAAAAGAATGGTTGCTTTCTGTTCCTGAGCATTCCAATACGACGGAAACCAGATGGCAGCCTCGGGCATGGCATCTGTCGGAAGCCCCCTCACACGAGCTTACACCTCTTCAGTTAATAGCCACCATCATGTCTCCCAACGTAGAGCTGTTCTTTCTACTTTGATTAATGTGTGAAACCTATTTCAAATCCAGAGAGTCTCCATGAGGTAATAAGACAATTACGCCTGAAGTTCCAACAGGATAGCTACAAGGCGAAGGAAATCAACTGGGCCCTTAAAAGTGGTGGTGGATAAACTACAGAAACTAACAACCAGGAGGAACCCATTGCTACCACCTGTCTTCCCTATATTTCCATGGCTTCTGAAAGGATCACCAGGATCCTGAAGAAATATCGGATTAATACCATCCATAAACCCGCAAGGAAGATCAAATCACAGCTTATGTGGGTTGAAGATAAACTGGGACTCAGGACAGCTGGAATTTTCAGGATTCCCTGTGAATGCAGAGCAGTGTGTATCAGCCAGATGGGACGCATGGTGGAAATCCGCAACAAGGAGCACAGGAAGTGTATCCATTTGGGATACCCAGAGAAATCAGCAGTAGCGGAACATTGCATTGGCGATGGCTTCGATTGACTTCGATGGCACAAAACTACTGTGCCATGCCAATGGCTTTTAGGACCACCTGGTGAAGGAAACCTTTGATGTAAGACTAGAGAATAAGTATTTTAACAAAAGCAAAGGCCTTACTCTAAGTAAGACTGAAATACAATTGTAACCAAGGTGAGACAGTGGAGAACTGAGTTTTCTAGATGAGAACTAACCAATCAGGAGGGACGGAGGACAGGGATATAAATAACACCGGACTAGACAGGCTTCATCCCTGATGAAGTTGGCAGAGTTTGTCATTTAAACGTCAGTTAAAATCAACATTTTTACCCAGTTGGAAGTCTGAAAAGAATTTATGTGCTAAAAACTCTCGTAAAACTGTTGCTTGGATCAGGAAAGAACAAAACACATCTAAAGCTTTTCAGTACCATAGATCAAATACAAACTATTTTGTGCATAGCAACAGTAACTATTATTCAGAATAATTTCATGGGTTGTAAAACATAAGTTATATGGAAGGATTGAATAGGATATTTCTTGGAACATAGAAAATTGAGAGGAGATTTGATAGAGGTATACAAAATTATGAGGGGTATAGAGAGCGTAAATGCAAGCAGGCTTTTCTTCACTAAGGTTGAGTGGGTCTACAACCAGAGGTCACAGGTTAAGGGTGAAAGGTGAAAAGATTGAGGTGAACATGAAGGGAAACTTCTTCACTCAGAGAGTTGTGAGAGTGTGGAATGAGGTTACAGCACAATTGGTGCAAGCCAGCTCAATTTCAATGTTTAAGAGAAGCCTGGATAGGTACATGGATAGTAGGGACATAGAATCATAGAAATATAGAAAACCTACAGCACAATACAGGCCCTTCGGCCTACAATGCTGTGCCGAATATATCCTTACCTGAGAAATTACCCAGGGTTACCCATAGCCCTCTATTTTTCTGAGCTCCATATACCTGTGCAGGAGTCTCTTAAAAGACCCTATCATATCCGGCTCCACCACTGTGGTCGGCAGCCCATTCCACACACTCACCATTCTCTGCATAAAAAACTTAGCCCTGACATCTCCTCTGTTCCTACTTCCAAGCATGTTAAAACTGTGCCCTCTCATACTAGCCATTTCAGCCCTGGAAAAAATGCTTTGACTATCCACACAATCAATGCCTCTCATCATCTTATACACCTCTATCAGGTCACCTCTCACCCTCCGTCATTCCAAGGAAAAAAGACCAAGTTCACTCAACCTATTCTCATAAGGTATGCTCCCCAATCCAGGCAACATCCTTGTAAATCTCCTTTGCACCCTTTCTATGGTTTTCACATCCTTCCTATTGTGAGGCAACCAGAACGGAGCACAGTACTCCAAGTGGGGTCTGACCAGGGTCCTATATAGCTGCAACATTACCTCGCAGCTCCGAAACTTAATCCCACGATTGATGAAGGCCAATGCACTGTATGCTTTCTTAACCACCGAGTCAACCTGTCCAGCAGACTTGAGTGTCCTATGCAATCGGACCCCAAGATCCCTCTGATCGTCCACACTGCCAAGAGTCTTACCATTAATACTATATTCTGTCATGATATTTGACCTACCAAAATGAACCACCTCACACTTACCTGGGTTGAACTCCATCTGCAATTTCTCAGCCCATTTTAGCATCCTATATGGAGGGCTATGGTCCTGGTTCAGGTTGATGGGAATAGGCAGTTTACATGGTTTTGGCATGGACTAGACTGGCCAAAAGGTCTATTTCTGTGCTGTACTTTTTAATAACTCTGAAGGACCCTATGACTGTGGAGGACCTGAGGCTGTGATTAACATTTTTCTAATTTTTTGGTAAATTGATAATTGATTTATTGATTTATTATTGTCAACTGTACCAAGGTACAGTGACATCCACACAGATAATTGCATCACATCAGTGCATTGAGGGAGTACAAGGGAAATCAATAACAGAATGCAACATTAAGTGTACAGTTGCAAAGAAAATGCTGGTAGGCAATGAGGTGTAAGACAAAGGCAAAGGAGATTGCGAGGTCAAGAATCCATCTTGTTTTACAAGTGTTACTACAACGAGGTTTAGTGACTGAGTCACATGAAAGATGACCTACTGCAGTGAAGTATGATAAAGTTGATTCTTACAACTTCAAATTATGAGATGTTTTTCAGTCCTGGAGTTTTGCCTGTGGGATACCCTAACCAATACCTGTTGCAGGACAAACCTCCTGGAACAATAAGTGAACTAGCATCAGCATCCTCTCCCAGGACATCATCCCTAGTAATGAGGATCTCTCTACACCCAGCTACAGTGGCAAGCCAAATCCCCTGCAGGCCTGAAGTTAGGTTCCTTGAGCTCCTTCTTAGGAAGAGATTATCAGGTGGACAGAGCCAAAGAGTCAAGTGTGTACTCGAAGCCTCCTTGAAGAAATGCAATATCCCCACTGACTTCTGGAAATCTCCAGTTCATCACCACTCAAAGTGGAGACCGAACATGCAGCATATTATTGAGAAACTTATGGCAACATACTGGGAGCCCAAATGAAGGATCGCACCACCCCATAATCTACCCAGCTACGCCATTCACTACTTCGTCATCCAACTGTGGAAGAGCCTGTGGTTCCCACGTTGGCCTCATTAGTTACATTAGAACCCAAAAACCTGAAGTGGAACTAAGTCATCCTTAACCCGGGGGTTCTGGAATGGAAGTAATTCACCTTCAGTCCTGAGGTTCTGCCCAAGTAGATGGAAGAAGATGTCACTCTAAATTAGATATGTCATACTTATAGAAGCAGGTAGAAAAGTATGAATTGTTGAAAATGCATGCCATAAAAACAAAATAAAACTCTTCCATTTGCAATGATCGAAGCAAGCAGCAATAGTTAGTGGAGCATCAAAAAAGCATCATTCACACTTGAAAGATCTAAACCTCAAGATACTGTCACAATTACAAGAATCAAGAGGAAGAGATTTTGAGAAGACACAGATGACTACTGTTTTAAGCTCTGACAAACTGGTGAATCTTATGAACAGATGTGTGGAGCAATGACATGCTTGAAGAGGCACAGAAACATCCTGTTGGCATTCATGCCAGCAGCAATTACATGCCATCATACAGTTCAGGATAAATGTAGATTTCGGAAAAAAAAATCAATTAAACATGATGTAGCTTATCAGAATCAGTCCCTATAAAAATAAACCCCTGCAGCCTACTTCCTCTGCATACAAGCAGAAAGTTTCTCCTATAACTTAAGTTCAAAGTTCAAAGTACATTTATTATCAAAGTATCTATAAGTTAGACGACCTTGAGATTCGTCTCCTTACAGGCAACCACAAAATAAGGAACCCAAAAGAACTCAGTGAAACAAGAAAACCAACAAACACCCAACGTGCAGAGAGAAAAATAAACAGATCGTGCAAGCAATAAAAGTAAGCAAATAGTATTTAGAATGAAAGTGAGTCCTCAGGCATGAAGCCCGGAGCCGCTGGAGCAGGCCCACAGCCTCAGCCTCAGCCTCAGTTCAGCACACAGCGGAATAAACATCGCAGAGCCTGCAGACATGAAGTCCTGTGCAGTGAAATCAACATTTAGGAACAGCAAGTAGAACCAGCCCGTCCTTTACCCTTGGTCTTAACACCCTGCCTCTTCAGTCCATCTCACCCAGCATTTAAATCATCCAAACATTGGCTCATTTCTCACTCTGAGACCCGGGGCCTGTTGCATGGATATACTCTGGGCCTGGACCCTCCTGTCACATTTTTGGCCTGCACCTGGTCTTTCCAAACTGGCCAGTGCTTAGATCAATCAAACCTCGCTCTCAGTGTAAGTTGATGGGCCCTAAATCTGCCTCTCCTTTGCTGCACTGGCCCTGACCTCATCACGAATATGCCTCAACCTCACCTTGACTTCGTCTCGCACTTTCACGCTTTTACCCTTGACTCAGCCTTGTCTTCGCTTACCTCTTCATTGTTGGCAAAGGTCATTTACCATAATTTTTTTTTAAAGAAAGATTGTTATTAATGAAGTATTGAATTGTATTTCTTGTTTTGTTGACGGCCAGTAAGTTGTCACTCACCCTCAGCAGCGCCATCTTAAACTGGAGCATAGAATAGTAAAATCAATGAATAACGAATACATCTATTATACAACAAGAGAATATTGGTTGATCCAACTATTCTCAACATCGATGAATTAATCAATTTCTATGCCATATATTTGTTCTTTATTTCTAATCAAAAACAAACTTTAAAATATATGCATTTGAATGGAATAAAGTGACCAAGTAAAACAACAGGTTTGTAATTGTAAATGTGTCTCATTGTACCCACTTTCAATATTCATAGAATTAAATAGGTAATTTCACTTATCTGTTGTGTCTCCTCAAAGGCTTTTAGCTGCTAGTGACTGATACATGCAATTGTTCACCTGCACTTTCCTGGACTTCCAATGTCCCATTGTGAGATACATTTCCAGAAAAATCAAGAGAGAACAAAGGCCATACAATCCTTTTACATATTATATTGTAAGAAAGGTTTCTCTAGCTTGCGTAAATGTGAAGTATGGCATTGGTTTTCTGAGCTAAACATATGATTACGTGCTTTATTAAGTAAACACAATGGATATGAATATCATCCATGATTTCTCTATATCACCTAAATTCTCAGGAACATTGCCATCTTTGGATATTACACAATAGAGACATTATGTTCTCTACCTAGGCTTGGAACATCTTAATTTCAGGAGCTTCCACATCATTCACATTTGAACTCTAAACTAGAGTCAATGCTGCATTTTTAATTACATATTGCAAAATACTGTAAATCTGCTAATTTCCTATAATCAGCCTCTAATGAGACTTTAATGAGCTTAGCTTGGCTCTTGCATGAACTTGCTGTCAAAAATACTCGTTAAACTATAATCAAAAAGTAAAAACTTGCAGATACTAGAATCTGAAATTAATCAGAACCAGGTTAATTATCACTGACATATGATGAGAAATTTGTTGTTTTGCAGCAGAATTACTGTGCAAAGATGTACTAATCAGTAAATTACAAAGACTAATAATTAGCACTATGAAAGGAATAACCAGATAGCGTTCACTGGCTCATGGACCATTCAGAAAACTGATGGCGGAGGGGAAGAAGCTGTTCCTTGATCATTGAGTGTAGGCTTTCAGGTTCTATTACTTCCTCTCTGAAGGTAAAAAAGAGCTGGATGTACTCAGCATTTAGACAGCATCTGTGGAGCGAGAAACAACGGAATAAAAGTCAATGACTTGAAATATTATTTCAGGCAATCTTCTCCATAGATGTAGCTTGACCTGCTGAATATCTGAGACTTTGGTTTTAACTTGCCAAACTACTTGAGGTAATACAGACTCTTGGAACTATGATATTCATGTTTGAGTACTACTTTCCTTTATTACCCATTGATGCATCATTATTGGTGACTGAAATTTATTTTATGGTGAGGCTAGCAATTGTATTGCCCTGATGTTAATTGAAGGATTTTAAGCTCTGTTGGAAATAATTAGAACTTCACATTTACTGATACTTTTTTATTAATCATGTTGAAGTAATATAGGAAAAAAGTAGTATTCTAAAGTTAATGAATAGCAGACAGATGAAATTAATTGCTTCAAATACTTCAAAAAAGTTTGCAAAAGGTTTCTGTTTTCTTTTGGGATTTCAGCAGGTTCCAACAAAGAAATACAGAGTACCAGTGAAATAATTTATTTAAATTAACCCTTGGTCAAATAAAGGTTTTTTAACACTATTCTGAAATGGAGCTGCACTAGGAAGCACAGAGAGAGCTGCTGCCTTCCAACTCCAGTGATCTGGTCTCAATTACCAACTCATGTTCCTGTCAGTTCGTACATTCATCCCGTGACCACTTGGGTTTTCTCCACGTTCTCTGCTTTCCTTTCATATCCCAGAGACATGAGAGTTGGTTAGTTAATTGGCCACTGCAGTGTAGGTGACTGGCCAAATCTGAGGAGTGTGGAAAAAATGGTGAGTGCAGTATAATATTAGCGCAATTGGGTGCTTCATGGCCAGTATGGCTTTATTTCTGTGCTAAGAGCAAAGAGTTAAGTTGTACCACTGAGGCAAAATTCGTAAGGGCGAAGAATGCAGGACTGAAGGTGCTGTATTTAAATGCACAAAGCATTTGGAAAAAGGTGGATGAATTCTTAGCGCAATTAGAGATTGGGCGATATTATGTTGTGGGGACCACTGAGTCATGGCTGAAAGAGGGTCATAGTTGGGAGTTTAACATCAAAGGATAAACTTTGTATCGAAAAAAAGATGGAATTACATCTTTGGAAAGAGGTGACATAGGGTCAGAAAATGTTGAATTTTTGTGGGTGGAGTTAAGAGACTGCAAGAGTAAAATAAAATTATGGGAATCATATATAGGCCTCCAAGTAGTAGCCAAGATGTAGGGTTGAGATTGCAAACAGAGCTGGAAAGGGCATGTAATAAGGGTAATGTCACAATTGTAAAGGGAACGTCAATATGCAAAGGGATTGGGAAAGTCAGGTTGGTGTCAAATCGCAATAGGGTGAATTTGTTGATTGCTTACGAGATGGCTTTTTAGAGCAGCTTGTGCTCAAACCTTCTAGAGGAAAGACTATGTTATATTGGGTGCTGTGTAATAACCCAAATTTTATTAGTTAGCTTAACGTAAAGGAACCCTTAGGAGGAAGTAATCATAATATGATTAAATTTATACTGCAGTTTGAGAGGGAGAAGTATAACTCACATGTATCAGAATCGCAATGGAATAAAGGGAATTACAGAGGCATGAGAGAAGAGAGTGGATTGGAGGGGGATACTGCCGGGTTGATGGTAGAACAGAGGTGGCTGAAGTTTCTGGGAATAGTTCAAAAGGCACAGAATAGATACGTCCCAAAGAAGAAGTTGTTCTCAAATGGCAGGGCTAGGTAACCATGGCTGATACGGAAAGTTAAGGACTGCATAAAAGCCAAGCAAAGGGCATATAAGGTAGCAAAAGTGAGTGAGAAGTTGGATGATTGGAAAGCTTTTAAAATCCAACAAAAGGCAGTTAAAAATCGATAAGAAGGGAAAAGATGATATATGAGTCAAACTAGCTGATAATATAAAGCAGGAATCCAAAAGCTTTTTCAATTATGTGAAGAATAAAAGGGAAGAGAGAGTTGATATTGGACCACAGGGAGATGATGCTGATGAGGTAGTCATGGAGTACAAAGAAATGGCAGATGAACTTGAGTACTTTGCATCACCTTTCACTGTGCAAGACACTAGCAGTGTGCCAGAGGTCCATGAGTGTCATGATGTGGAAGTGAGTGCCATTGCTATTACAAAGGAAAAAGTGCTAGGCAAACTCAAAGGTCTTAAAGTGGATAAGTCAGCTGGACCAGATGGACTACATCCCAGAGATCTGAGAGAGGCTGCTGAAGAGATAACAGATGTATTGGTCATAATCTTCCAAGAATCACTTGATTCTGGCATGGTCACTCCACTCTTTAAGAAGTGAGGAAGACAAAAGAGAGGAACTTATAGGCCAGTTAGTCTAACCTCAGTGGCTGGGAAAGTGCTGGAGTCTATTATTAAGGATGTGGTTTTGAGGTACTTGGAGACTAATGATAAAGTATGTCAAAGTCAGCGTGGTTTCTGTAAAGGGAAATCTTACCTGACAAATCTGTTGGATTCTTTGAGGAAGTAACAAGCAGGGGGGAGAAAGGAGAGGTAGTGGATTCCATTTACTTAGATTTTCAGAAGGCATTTGATAAGGTGCCTCACATGAGGCTGAATCCTCTGCCGTTACAGAAAATATACTGGCATGGATAGCAGAATGGCTGACAGGCAGGAGGCAGTAAGAGGGAATAAAAGGGCCTTTTCTGGTTGGCTGCCAGTGACTAGTGGTGTTCCTCAGGGGTCAGTATTGAGATTGCTACTTTTCGCATTGTTTGTCAATGTTTGTCAGATGGTGGAACTGATGGCATTGTGGCAAAGTTTGCGGATGACACAGAGATAGGAGAAGGAGCAGGTAGTGCTGAGGGAACATTGTGATTACACCAGGACTTAGACAGATTGGAAGAATGGGCATAAAAGTGGCAGATGGAATACAGTGTTGGAAAATCTATGATAACGCATTCTGGTAAAAGGAACAATAATACAGACTATTATCTAAATGGGGAGAAAGTTCAAACATCAGAGGTGTAAAGGGATTTAGGAATCCTGGTGCAAGACTCCCAGAAGGTTAATTTACAGGTTGGGTCTGTGGTAAAGAAGGCAAATGCAATTTTAGCATTTAGTTCAAGGGGAATAGAATAAAAAAACTAGGAGATAATGCTGAGCCTTTATAGGACACTAGTCAGAATGCATTTAGAGTATTGTCAACAGTTTTGGGCCCCTTATCTCAGAAAGGATGTGTTGTTATTGAAGAGAGTCCAGAGGAAGTTCACGAGGATGATTCCAGAATGAAAGGGTTAACATATGTGGAGTGTTTGGCAGCTTTGGGACTGTACTTACTGGAATTTAGAAGAATGCGAAGGGATCTCATAGAAACCTACCAAATGTTGAAAGGAGTAGATAAGGTGGATGTGGAGAAGATGTTTCCTCTGGTAAGGGTATCCAGAACTAAAGGATACAGACTCAGAATTGAAGGATGACCGTTTAGAACAGAAATAAGAAGGAATTTTTTTAGCTAAAGAGTGGTGAATCTGCAGAATGCTCTGCCATAGACTGCGGTGGAGGTATATTCCGTAAGTCCATGGGTATATTCAAAGCAGAACTTGATAGATTCCTGCAACACACACAAAATGCTGGTGAACGCAGCAGGCCAGGCAGCATCTCTAGGAAGAGGTACAGTCGACGTTTCAGGCCGAGACCCTTCGTCAGGACTAACTGAAGGAAGAGTGAGTAAGGGATTTGAAAGTTGGAGGGGGAGGGGGAGATCCAAAATGATAGGAGAAGACAGGAGGGGGAGGGATGGAGCCAAGAGCTGGACAGGTGATAGGCAAAAGGGGATACGAGAGGATCATGGGACAGAAGGTCCGGGAAGAAAGACAAGGTGGGGGGGGGGACCCAGAGGATGGGCAAGAGGTATATTCAGAGGGACAGAGGGAGAAAAAGGAGAGTGAGAGAAAGAATGTGTGCATAAAAATGAGTAACAGATGGGGTACAAGGGGGAGGTGGGGCCTTAGCGGAAGCTAGAGAAGTCGATGTTCATGCCATCAGGTTGGAGGCTACCCAGACGGAATATAAGGTGTTGTTCCTCCAACCTGAGTGTGGCTTCATCTTTACAGTAGAGGAGGCCGTAGATAGACATGTCAGAATGGGAATGGGATGTCGAATTAAAATGTGTGGCCACTGGGAGATCCTGCTTTCTCTGGCGGACAGAGCGTAGATGTTCAGCAAAGCGGTCTCCCAGTCTGCGTCGGGTCTCGCCAATATATAGAAGTCCACATCGGGAGCACCAGACGCAGTATATCACCCCAGTCAACTCACAGGTGAAGTGTTGCCTCACCTGGAAGGACTGTTTGGGGCCCTGAATGGTGGTAAGGGAGGAAGTGTGAGGGCATGTGTAGCACTTGTTCCGCTTACACGGATAAGTGCCAGGAGGGAGATCAGTGGGGAGGGATGGGGGGGGACGAATGGACAAGGGAGTTGTGTAGGGAGCAATCCCTGCGGAATGCAGAGAGAGGGGGGGAGGGAAAGATGTGCTTAGTGGTGGGATCCCGTTGGAGGTGGCGGAAGTTACGGAGAATAATATGTTGGACCCGGAGGCTGGTGGGGTGGTAGGTGAGGACCAGGGGAACCCTATTCCTAGTGGGGTGGCGAGAGGATGGAGTGAGAGCAGATGTACGTGAAATGGGGCAGATGCGTTTAAGAGCAGAGTTGATAGTGGAGGAAGGGAAGCCCCTTTCTTTAAAAAAGGAAGACACCTCCCTCGTCCTAGAATGAAAAGTCTCATCCTGAGAGCAGATGCAGCGGAGACGAAGGAATTGCGAGAAGGGGATGGCGTTTTTGCAAGTGACAGGGTGAGAAGAGGAATAGTCCAGATAGCTGTGCGAGTCAGTAGGCTTATAGTAGACATCAGTGGATAAGCTGTCTCCAGAGACAGAGACAGAAAGATCTAGAAAGGGGAGGGAGGTGTCGGAAATGGACCAGGTAAACTTGAGGGCTGGGTGAAAGTTGGAGGCAAAGTTAATAAAGTCAACGAGTTCTGCATGCGTGCAGGAAGCAGCGCCAATGCAGTCATCAATGTAGCGAAGGAAAAGTGGGGGACAGATACCAGAATAGGCACGGAACATAGATTGTTCCACAAAGCCAACAAAAAGGCAGGCATAGCTAGGACCCATACGGGTGCCCATAGCTACACCTTTAGTTTGGAGGAAGTGGGAGGAGCCAAAGGGTAGATTCCTAATTGGTTAGGACATCAGGGGATATGGTGAGAGAGCAGGTGTATGGAATTAAATGGGATATGGGATCAGCCACGATGAAATGGTAGAACAGACTCAATGGGATGAATGGCTTAATTCTGCTCCTACGTCTTATGGTTTTATAATCTGCGTGACTATGACTATGTATATGCATGGAAACTATCATGAAAGAGTTTTAACTCAAGTTTTATTTCAAATAGGAAGAATTTCTTACTTTTCTTACTTTAAGGTTGATGTTCTGATATTAAGGGAGAGGAAGTGTTGGAGTTGTTAAAATACATTAGGATGGATAAGTCCCCGGGGCCTGATGGAATATTCCCCAGGCTGCTCCACGAAGCAAGGGAAGAGATTGCTGAGCCTCTGGCTAGGATCTTTATGTCCTCGTTGTCCACGGGAATGGTACCGGAGGATTGGAGGGAGGCGAATGTTGTTCCCTTGTTCAAAAAAGTTAGTAGGGATAGTCCGGGTAATTATAGACCAGTGAGCCTTACATCTGTGGTGGGAAAGCTGTTGGAAAAGATTCTTAGAGATAGGATCTATAGGCATTTAGAGAATCATGGTCTGATCAGGGACAATCAGCATGGCTTTGTGAAGGGCAGATTGTGTCTCACAAGCCTGATAGAGTTCTTTGAGGAGGTGACCAGGCATATAGATGAGGGTAGTGCAGTGGATGTGATCTATATGGATTTTAGTAAGGCATTTGACAAGGTTCCACACGATAGGCTTATTCAGAAAGTTAGAAGGCATGGGATCCAGGGAAGTTTGGCCAGATAGATTCAGAATTGGCTTGCCTGCAGAAGGCAGAGGGTGGTGGAGGAGGGAGTATATTCAGATTAGAGGATTGTGACTAGTGGTGTCCCACAAGGATCTGTTCTGGGACCTCTACTTTTCGTGATTTTTATTAACGACCTGGATGTGGGGGTAGAAGGGTGGGTTGGCAAGTTTGCAGACGACACAAAGGTTGGTGGTGTTGTAGATAGTGTAGAGGATTGTCAAAGATTGCAGAGAGACATTGATAGGATGCAGAAGTGGGCTGAGAGGTGGCAGATGGAGTTCAACCCAGAGAAGTGTGAGGTGGTACACTTTGGAAGGACAAACTCCAAGGCAGAGTACAAAGTAAATGGCAGGATACTTGGTAGTGTGGAGGAGCAGAGGGATTTCGGGGTACAAGTCCACAGATCCCTGAAAGTTGCCTCACAGGTGGATAGGGTAGTTAAGAAAGCTTATGGGGTGTTAGCTTTCATAAGTCGAGGGATAGAGTTTAAGAGTCGCGATGTAATGATGCAGCTCTATAAAACTCTGGTTAGGCCACACTTGGAGTACTGTGTCCATTTCTGGTCACCTCACTATAGGAAGAATGTAGAAGCATTGGAAAGGGTACAGAGGAGATTTACCAGGATGTTGCCTGGTTTAGAAAGAATGCATTATGATCAGAGATTAAGGGAGCTAGGGCTTTACTCTTTGGAGAGAAGGAGGATGAGAGGAGACATGATAGAGGTGTACAAGATAATAAGAGGAATAGATAGAGTGGATAGCCAGTGCCTCTTCCCCAGGGCACCATACAAGAGGAGATGGCTTTAAGGTAAGGGGTGGGAAGTTCAAGGGGGATATTAGAGGAAGGTTTTTCACTCAGAGAGTGGTTGGTGCGTGGAATGCACTGCCTGAGTCAGTGGTGGTGGCAGATACACTAGTGAAGTTTAAGAGACTACTAGACAGGTACATGGAGGAATCTAAGGTGGGGGCTTATATGGGAGGTAGGGTTTGAGGGTCGGCACAACATTGTGGGCCAAAGGGCCTGTACTGTGCTGTATTATTCTATGTTCTATGTTCTATGTTAAGACTATGGTTTAAAAATCAATGAGTAGTAGATTGGATTATAAATGTAAGTCACTTCTGATCAATAACATTCAGGTGCATAATCTTTGCTAGTTTTTTTAAAATTCCATCAAGTTGGTGCAAGAAGAACGTAAAGCACAGCTGAATATGTTGTTTATTGTAAGCCATTTTATGTACGAAGAAAGTGGCTCTTTGCAGGGCACTATCTGACTGCAAATATCGAGATCTAATTCTTCAATAAACTGGAGGCTTTCACCACCTGCCTGGGAGATCACAGGTGGATATAAGAAAATCTTGCTGGCAGGCTATACACACATCAAGAATGAAGCTGTATTGTCACTTTACCTTTCATGACCTCTAGACATTACAAAAAAGCTGGTAGCCAATTAAATTCTTTTGAGGCCTAGTCACTTTCATAAAATAAAATATCAGACAATTTGCATGAAAATTTAAAAGAAAAGCAGGTTGCCTTCAAATCCAATGCAGTGTATGTATTGGACCAAGAGCTAATTTCCAGCATGAGACCTCAGCTCATGTTCTTTGCATGGCCACTGAAATGGCCTGTGTTGGGATTTAGGGAGAAATTCAGTTGCACCTTTGGCCTCTATTTGCTAATGTAAAATGGAGCAGTACCATATCAGCTGCCTATTGCAATCAATGGAACCAAAATTCTGACAGCACATACAACTGATAATTTACATAACAATATTTGTTTGATGCTGTTCCACTGGACAACAATTTTTTTTGAAAGTGTTGCTTCCTCAGAACTGGTTTTCATTTATGATAGGCCACTTGAAGCTGAACACAAATATACTTGTTACATGTAGTAATTTGGAGAATTTGGAGAAAAAAGAAGTTAACTTTTTAAAAATATAATATGTTTAAATGCACCATGGAGCTGAGGCTTTACAATAGTTCAACTAAGCTAAAAATGTTTTGTTGATAATTTTCATTTGTACTCAGTGTCTAAATCTTCTTGCTTAAGTGTCCAGCATTGATGGATTCCAATTGCACTGATAGAGTCTCCATGACCGTAATGTCCTGGTGAAAGTAATCGCCATGCTCATCACTGACAGTGTCAAGACTCGCAGGGAAGAAGTGTAAATGGGAATGCAGAAAATGAATCTTTAGTGACATGTTGCACTTCATGAATTTATATGCTTGACATAGCTTGGTGCTCTGCAGTTGCCAAGAAAATTTTCAACAACATCCTTGAATGCCTTCCTTGCAATTTTCTCCTGTCCCACTAGAAATTCTTTGAATTGTCTGTTATTGATAACCTGTTTGATTTGTGGACCAACAAAAATGCCTTTCTTAATCTTGGTATCAGTTAATTAGGAAAACATTTGTCTCAAACATTGTAATCCTTCATGAAAATTTTTGTACCTGGTGACAGCAGTTTCCATCCTTGCAGGATTCAGTTAATCTGCTTTTGCCTTTGGCAAACCCAAGTCCCTGACCAAGTCACTTAACTCAGATTGTGCATCATGGCATCTTCGTCTGCCTCCTCTAACCTCCATGTCCTGTTTTCCTAAAACCTGTTATACCATGTAGCATCTGGCCTGGCTAAGCATGCCCAGTCTAGCCCAGATAAGATAGAAAACTTTTCAACTTATATTGTGGGCAATATTATAATTGACTTGAATTATGAATTGAACTAACAAATATAGGGAATTTCAAAACAATGGTGCATGATAGGGAAATTTTTTGGTGATTTTCATGATCAGTAGCTCAAAATCTATAAGGTACACCGAAAGGTATTCAGGAAGCAAAATCTTTGTTGTCCTGTGTTATTAGTGACACATTTCTACACAAGAATATTTTTTTAAATCATTGAGAACATGTTATAACTTAGGACTAAAACTCTGCTAAGACTTAAAAGTCACTGATTATTTGTCAACTTCGATAAGGTGCCAGTCCAAAGCACTTTAAGGCAAATGAAATAAATGGCATCTGTAAATTTGCTGAAGACACAACTGTTGGCAAAACGTCAGATTGTGATAAGGAGTGAGATAGATCGGTAGGCTGATGGGTGTTGCCACAGTAACCTCGCACTCAGTGTCAGTAAGACCAAGTAATTGATTGTGGTCTTCAGGAAGGGGTAGTCAGGAGAACGCTCACCTGTCCTCATCGTCGAATCAGCAGTGGAAAGGTTGAGCAGCTGCAAGTTCCTGGGTCTCAACATCTCAAGATCTTATCCTGGGCCCAATATATTGCTGTGCTCATGAAGAAGGCACACCATTAGAAGGCACTTCATTAGGAGTTTGAGGACATTTGGTATGTTGCCAAAGCCTCTTGCAACTTACTACAGGTGCGCAGAGAGAGCATTGGGTCTGGTTGCAGCACTTGCTGGTATGGAGGTTCTAATGTACGGGATTGAGAAAAGCTGCAGAGAGCTTTAGACTGAACCACCACCCCATCGAGGATGTCTTCAAAAGGCTATGCCTCAAGAAAGCGGTATCCATCATTAAAAACAATGACCATCCAGAACATGCCCTCTTCTCATTACCACCATTGGAGAGGAGGTATACAGGCCCAAAAATGCATACTCAATATTGTAGGCACTGTTTCTTCTCCTCCACCTTCAGATATCCAAATGGTCCATGGTCCTCAGTATTTTGCGCTCCTTTTACATTGTTCACCCATTTTTATATATCTCTTATTGCAGCCTATAGTAATGCTTTATGTATCCCACTGTATATTTGTGTCGTGCCACTGCAAAACAAAAAATTCCACGACATATGTCACTGATTATAACGCGCGCACACAAAATTCTAAAGGAACTCAGCAGGTCAGGCAGCATCTATGGAGAGGAATAAGCAGTCAACATTTCGAGTGGAGACACCTCACCAGAGCTGGAAAGAAAGGGGGAAGAAGCCAGAATAGGAAGATGGGAGGGAGGGGAAAGGAATGGGAGAAGTAGGTGGTAATAAATCTAATTCTGATTCTAACAAGAGCCTAAAATTTGCAGTTTCTGGTATGATTTACATACCATCTGTATGTATTTCTTGTAATTAAACAGCTGCAAGGGATTTGATGTATCATCTGAAGAATTAGAGCCTCTTCAAAGTGATCATCTTAAGGTAATACTCTTCCAATTTATCAAGTTTATAAAATACTAAATCTTTATATAAATAATGAAAGCACAGAAAATATGAAATATTCTGCTGTCTGGAGGATACTGTGAATCTCTTTTTTAAAATGGAGAAAGATTTACAAAAGGTATTCTCTGCTTAAGAGATAACTTTGTGCATGAATGGAGCTGCAACTTTTCCATTTTTGGGGTTGATACAATCTACAATCTAATGCAAGGTGCCAATTGCTGAATGTGTCAAGTAATTACCCCATTGAAGTGACAAGAAGCACATTTAGGCAATAGAAAATTTGAGAGGTCTTAAACTCTTTGCTCATTCAGATGAATGAAGCTTCAGTATGTCACATTTGCTTCACACACCAGATCCTCAGAAATAATAATCAATCTCTCTTTTTTGCTGTGGATTTGGCACATATTCAGTTTAGTCCAGTTTGGTTATAAGAAACCAGTTATCAGCAAAGCTGAAGATTATGTGCTCCAGATATTTCAGGACCAATGGAGTTGGTGACTAATAAACTCTTCTCGGGCTTCCTGCCGGGTACAGGTGCCGATTTTAACCAATGTTTTGATGACAGACTCTGCAACCTTCATTAGGGATGATGCCTGGGCATGTCTGGTCTGGTGGTATATATATATCCCCATAGTCCATCCATCCTGATTAGTTAGTCCTCATCCAATCAGGTTTCCACTCTCCCACCTTATTTACAATCGAATTCCAGCTCTTACTTAGAGCGAAAACCATTGGCATGGCACAGTAGTTTTGTGCCATCAAAGTCAATCCTATGGCCATTGCGAATGCAATGTTCTGCTACTACCAATTTCTCCTAGGTAACCCAAATGGATACATCTCCTGTGCTCCTTGATGTGGGTCTCCACCATGTGTCCCGTCTGGCCAATATACGCTGCTCCGCATTCACAGGAGATTCTGTAAACGCCAGTCGACCTGAATCCCAGGTTATCATTCAGCCACAAAAGCTGTGATTTCAGTTTCCCTATGGATTTGTGAATGGTATTAATCCGTTATCTCTTCAGGATCCTGGTGATCCTTCTAGAAACCATGGAAATATAGGGAAAACAGGGTTCCTCCTCCATATCAGGTTTCCTGGATTTTCCATTGAAGTAAAACTAGGGGAAAAGAATTTTAACAAAGAAAAAGGTCTCACTCTAAGTAAGAACTGGAATTCGATCGTAAACAAGGTGGGACAGCGGAGAGCTGACTGGATGAGGACTAACCAATCAGGAGGGACAGACTATGGGGATATATATACCACCGGACTAAACATGTCCAGGCATCATCCCTGATGAAGATGGCAGAGTTTGTCATTGAAACGTCGGTTATAACTGATACCTGTACCTGGCTGGAGCCCTGAGAAGAGCTTATTTGTCATATACCCTGGAAAATCACTAGATCGTTTTTGAATTAGTGATTAACTATGAGCAATGACATAATGAATCTGGAGGTTGCAGAGAAGAAAAATCAAGAATATTAAAAGTTTGGAACTGTTTGTGGCTGTCACCTCAAACTGAAAACTTAGGCACAAGGTGTAGTCTATTTAATATTTTTGTAATATTTGAGTAATATTGTAAATATATTGTTAAATTAAGCATTCTTTGGTTGTTTACATAATTCATTCTGGGTTATATGTAAGAAGTGCTTGAATGGCAAATGTCATATGCTTCCACGTCATATATTGCACACCTCACTAAAGAAAAACTAAGCACAAGCAACTCGCCTCGGTGTTTTTCTTTCTTTTAATTTCTGGAGTTACAAGCCATAACAGCAGTGCCGAGAAAGTTTTAAAATAAACCCAAGACAACTACCTATCTGTTGAAACTCAACACGTTTTGCTTCAGAGGGGGGAGAGCCATTCAAGTTTAAAACAAAAGCACTTTTTTTTCTTCAGAAGGGAAAAGGGACAGTCGAGTTAAAAAAAGGCAGAAAACTGATGAAATTCACAGGTTCATTAACAGTGATTATCAGGTGATAATAATAATTTTTTTAAATGCAGAAATGGAATGCTACTATATTGGAAAAATAGACACATTTGACCCCACACAGGATGATGTATACTGAACAAATTGAGGAGTATTTTGAAGCAAATGAAATAACCAGTGCAAAACAAGTGCCAATGTTGCTAAGTGTAATAGGTGGAAAAGTATACAGTTTTCTTAGAAGTTTGACAGCTCCAAACAAAAAAGCCGAAATAAGCTTTGCAGATATCATGAAGATAATGCAGGAACATTTAGAAATAAAACTATTGTTGATTGCAGAATCAGAACAAAGGGGAGCTCATTTCACTTATATGGCTGAATTGGATCAAAATGCGCATTGTCAGTTCAGTGATGGGCTTAATGATGCACTGGGAAAACATCTAGTTTGTTGAATCTTACAAGAAAGCATTCAAAGCTGCTAAAAACAGAAGTACAACTCATATTTAAAAGAGCAGAAATCACTCTATCAATGAAAACTGCAGCCATTAAGTTGCAGTCCTACTTTTATCAGTGCCGGGATGAAGGCTGCCTTACATGGGGATTGAGAGTTGTTGTACCATGCAAGCTGAGAGCTAAAATGTTGGATGAGCGAGTCATGGTCAAAATGTTAGCTTTGGCTCAAGGTTTTGTCTGCTGGCCTGGGATAGATAGGAAGATCGAGCAGTTTGTCATGCACAATTTGGGACGCCAATCCATGCAGAGGAAAGGTGTCGAGAACCCCTTCTTGCAGTCCCAGAGTCAACTCCAATGACCACTGTGGAGGAGGCACCAGGACATGAGATTGTATCCTGCCTCAAATTCCACCTGCCAAGCAGAGTGACCTCACCCTCTTGTCAGGAAAGACATGTTCCAAAGGAAGTAAACAATTCTCCACAGTGATTAAATCTTTAGGCCTGAACTGGAAAATGTTTAATTTACTATCCTGTGGATGTGTATATTCTAGTTGTATTATGCAGAATATAAGATGACTAGAGAGCAATACGTTACTTATCTGAGTGGAGGTGCATTCTGTATTGTTGGAGCTTATAGCTAAGCAGGGAGGACCATAGTGTATTTAATATTTCAGTAATATTTGAGTAATATTGTATCTATATTGTTCATTTACATAATTCATTATGGGTTATACGTATGAAGTACGTGAATGGCATACGTCATTATGGCACCACGTCATATATGTGGGTCTCACTAAAGAAGAACTAAGCACATGTAACCTGGCTCCTGTGTTTTTCTTTAGATTCACTTCTGAACTTATGAAACATTAGACATGTCACGGCCCTGTTAACACTGGAGTTCACTGGAAAGTGGCGTCAGCAGAGCAAATAAACTCTCACTGAATGTGCTACTTGATGTAGGACAATCTGTAACAGAGGTCAACAAGAGCAACAGTACTCTCAGTGGAGATCAAGAAAGCTGCTGGGCTGAATGCTGATGCCCAGTATCTTTAAAGAGCTCACCAACCCCAAATGAAATCAGCTGCTTTTAAGCATGAAAATTAGCTCATTCTGTACAGGACGTATATATTATTAATATAATATAGACGATGAGATCAATTTGCATACATCCTATCTAAAACAAAATATGGTAAATGCCAGAGTATGAAATAAACATTAAATGTCAGAAATGTTTAGCACCAGTGGAGAGAGCAAAACATCAACAATGCTTTGGTCTTTCTCCACAGCACTCCCAACCTTCAACCTCTACCTCTGAGAAAGAAAAGTCCAGCAGGCTCACAGAATTTCCCTCCAACAGAGATGAGGAGGAATTTCTTTAGCCAGAGGATGGAGAATCTGTGGATAAAAAATGCTATAATGAATGGCAGAGCATATTCAAAGGGCTGAATGGCCTCAAACTGCTCTTATGTCATAAATATACCCCATCTCAACTTGGAATCCTATTGCCATCTTTTCATTAATACTGGTCAAAATTCTGGAATGCTATATCTAAAATCTTTTGGAATATACCCAACACTTGTGCAGAAGTTGTCCAGAAAGCTGCCTAATCATCTTCCAAACTAGAGATGGGCCATACATACCAATCTTGTTCATGATGGATGGCAGGACAGGTTTGAGCAGTCTGGTGGCCCACTCCTGCTCCTATTTCCTTGAGTTCGTCTGTCCCCCATTATTAATAGGATAAATCCACAGAACCATCAAGAGAGAACATGTTCCATGTTGTTTATGTTTAACAAGATTTACTGAAGTACGATTGAAATCATTGTTCAATGAAGGTATCTTGAGATCCCATGTCAGAATGATCAACTGCATAAACAAAAACAAACTATAGATTTATTGCAGTCTTCTTGCCTCTGTCATTTTTATAATATTTGGCTTTCAGAAAAGAACAATTGTTTACTGGAAGAGAAATAATGTGGAGACTACCAAACATCCATTCTTTTGTGACTCAAAAAAACTTGCCTCAGTTGTTTGCTAACCTCATCAGCACTGATGCTATAGGGAAGGTTATAAAAGGGGGCCCCAAGTGTGGGCCGAAGATTATGATGCTTCCATTTTCCTATCTTCATTGGAAAGTACTGATGCAGCTAGGACTGCTGGGAAATCTGATAAAGATGCTTTCCATCCAGTTGCTTTCCTTGCCACACAAAAGATTTTGAAGTATTCCCCTAAAGCAGGTTTCTACATACTAACCGGTTGAGATCAGTCCAATTGAGCAAAGTTATGGTTTTGCATTGCTTCAATATACTGTGTAATCACAATATCTTTACTGTTAATTCTGAAAATCCTTTACACGTTATCTTTAACATATATTTGGAATCCTCTAACAGCACACATTAGTCATTTAGCACTGAGGTAAAGATTAAATTTCATATGCTGCAGTAATAGTTACAGTGCAAGGGTGTCACACTCAAGAGAGTTTTTAAAAGTGTGCAGATACCATTCCCTGCAATCTGAAGGCAATTTTCCACCAATCATCCTAGGTACCTAATAGACTGTGACAAGAGATAGGGCAAAGGAACAGACATAGCAAGCAGCAGGCAGTCGTCAGAAAGAAAAATTAGTTGCCTGCCACCTGACTGGGCATGAATAGATAGCACATACAGCCTCAGAGGACACTGCCATCCCACCCCATGGCAGATCATTCACCAGCACAGACCATATTCTGATATACTCTGCAATTGTTAGCACTGTATCACTTTACTATCAATGTTAGAATCAGCAGCTGTGACATGCATATTATGAATCTAACCCATTGGGAGACAGTGTAATAAACACACAAAAAAATCATGGACTGAGGGAGCCACAGAGCATGTAAGAACAAATATATTTTCCAATTTAATCATTTTGCATGGTGTCCTAATAGCTTGATGCTTAGCTTCCATTTTTCTTTATGAAACTAAAATCAAACAAATCATTCCCATTGATTTCATGTGAAATGAAAGAGAAAGTGTTGTATTTCATTGGACAAGCTACAATAAATCAAGATCTAAAGCAACAATAATCAACACCAATACTGGTCTCTCACAAATTCTCAGACAGTTCATATTGAGGAGAGCTGATGCTGAAACGGGAACTTCGAAGGATAAACCAGTAGGTGATCGGGGACCAGACACCCACAAGCCCGGAAGGGTTGAGGGTATATTGCTACACCCATAGCCAAAGTGGTTAGTGGTCATTTATTCCATTTATACCCTACATTTTGGCAACATCAATGAGTCAGAGAATAGTAATTTTACCAGAAAAACAATTCAAAGTACTCACAGATGTGAGATGACTTAAGAAGAAGAGGAAACATCGTGCCTGGCTGTTCCTCCTTAAAGCACCCACTCATTCATACCTTGTTTAATTTACACCATTGCCTCATTTAACATCAATTCTCAACTGCAAAGAAAAACGATGCGAGCGCTAGTTTGAAGGAAGCATCCTTGGGTGCCTCCGAGCACCAGGTCGCACTTGTAGATCCAGTTAATTAGAGTGCCTGGGCATCTGTATCTGGCACATGTGAAGTTGCACACTGCTGCAGATTATCAGGCAGAATAAACAGGAAACAGGTAATATTAACTTATGAGAAATTTGTTGCATCATATAAAGTGAGTATTGCACATCAAAGTCAAAAATGAAGGCGCCCCTAATAATTATCCTATTCCTGTGGGTATGGTAACAGAGTTAATTTGTTTGCTTCTTGGTGGTGGGTGACTGAATGTGAAGTAATTTTGATCTCTCTAAATGCACGGTTACTTAAGTAGCAATAAAAGGCATACAGAATCCCTAGGCCAAGCAGAAAAAATAGTGATTCAAGAGCTGTCCTGTTTGGCTGTATCTAATGACTTCCATTGGGAAAAGGTGTTTTTTTCTAAGCAAATTTTTGGATGAGTTGTCCTCTTTGGGGCATACTCCACTCTCATGAAGGTAATTCAAATCTTTATCAGCTCTCCTGGTGTAAGATACCCAAATGTTACCTGAAAGCCAACTAGGAGGTGTGGATGGAGGGGCATGTACTGGCCCTTACTTGTGGAGAGGAACCTTGCTGAATTCCTGGAGCAAGCTAAAATATAGTCAGAACAATGAGTCTACAATCTGTCCCATTGCCTGAATTATCCTCCTTCCTTACAGTAAGTTACTGAAGGGTAGCAAATATCAGAAATCAGACTCCAATAATCTTTTCAAGTTTAGAAGAAAATAAATTGAGGATGGGTGTGTAGTGGGGGATTGTGACAATTTTTAAGGAAATAGAAAGCCACTCAAACCAATGGAAATGTGGTGTTAAATATCTAAGATACTGAAACAAAGCTTCCTCATGTGCACACAGTCTGCAGAAATAAAACCACTTTCATGTTAGCTTGATCTTTTCCTCTGAGTGGTAAATGGGCATGAATCTACATTTATGTAAAGAGTTATTTCACTCCAAGGACATGAAAGATCATTTCACCGCTCAAGGTCCAGAATGTAATAATCCGGTTCAGTGAAATTAAAAATGATAATTCACTACAGTTCACTGCACTACAATTACCAGTAGGTAGATTATCCTGGAAGAGACATTGGAGCATTAATGTATGACAAAAGCTCGCATGCCTAGGACGAGCTAACTGCGACAGCTTAGTGGTCATGACACAATTAATTGCAACTGTCTACTAATGATTGGAATGGATGCAGCAGCCAGGCAAAAAGGGATCTCCAGCAAATTAAAGCACTTGGCTGAGCCTCATGCTTCAATTATTTCCCTGTCCCCTATTCCAGTGCAGAACACACTTCAGCTTTCATTATTCGCACGATGGTCTGATTCAAGAACATGTGGAAAACTTAATAAAACAGAATAAATAGAGTGCTATTTCTTTTCATAGCCAGCAGTTCTCCAGGTCATGACATTCACACTCCTGCAGAACTGAGCTCCAATGAAATTGTATATTCTTTCTATGATATTTATTTATTCATTAATAGTGCAATTTGCATAGATCTGCGTATGGTGTTGCAATAGTGAATTTACTTAATGATGTGAGTACAAAGCAGACTGATAATGAATCAAAGCATGCAAGTCTTTTTTTTTAAGCAGAAATGGCAGCAATGAATGAGCACCGTTTTTGCCTAATTTTAGCCAAAAATTGCATGGCATAATGAATGGACAGCCAAATGAAATTCACTTCACTTAGGTGCTTTTATAATGTTGAGCAGCAAATTTCTGAGGCACAACCACCTGCAAACCAGTAGCAACACTATTGTTCTTAACGACTCTCACACTAACTTTTGAGTAGATGCAGTTGATGCATGCGGGAATCAATACCTGCACAATAGGTCACCCACGATCTACTGTGAACTGCCTTTTACATACAACAATATATGGTGGGTTCCAGCCAACTGGGACACGTCGGGACTAGTACATTTTTGCCCAATGAAATGACTGCCCCAGTTAGCCAAAGTTTCATTGATTTAGTTAAAATGGTATAAAAAAAGACAAACTGAGTTACAAATTCTGTTTTTAAATGAAAAACAGAACAAATTAGAACACTACCAATAGTTCTACAGTACTGTAAAACTGTGTATTTGTTCCTAATAGTTATTGACAGAGGAATTCATCCAGTGTATGTAATGAACAAAATCAGTACAGACACCTAGTGTAGATAATGGACTGTCTTCACACAATGCTATCAACAATCGCATCCTCCAAATCTTCATTTTCATTGTAAAATTCAAAATAATTGTTGAAACCTTCAAATTCTTCGTAGGTCCTAACTTGTTGAAGTAGTGAAACCATTTCATTCTCACTCCTACTGTTTCTGGCATCTCCAGGCTGGAATACTTGAAAGAACAGTGAGCAAAAACAGTTTGAATTGAAATTACTTATTTCTCACCAACTATCAGCAACAAAAACCACAAGCACATGCTACTGACCCTATTTAAAACTTGTTCACTCTAAGCATGGTATAGCGCCTAACAGCCACACAAGTGCTCAAGACTAACCCTAATTAGAACCTATTCAGCAAGTCTTCTGCCCCAATTAAGTGGCATGGTGAGCCAAATAAGCAAAGGGAATTCTGGCAATTTTCTCAATTAGTTCAGGCTCTTTAAAAGTTGTCCCAAATAAGTGGCTGCCCCAATTAACCGATGGCTCAATTAACTGGAGTCCACTGTAATTCATTAGATGATGTAGTGGGAAAGTACAGGTTTGGCTCCAAGCATCTCCTATTACCTGTATCAGAGGCCCCTTATTCAGCTGATGTCAAAGGTAGCTAAAAGAAAGAGAAGACACATAAAGAAAGGAAGGTCTTCATCCCTACAAGAGATGACTATCACCAGACAATTGAAGGGCCATTAGCTTGCAAATCAAGGTTTGGAGTGGGGAGGAGAGTTGTACGTGGCTGACTATGACACTTGCTGGAGATCATGCCTCAAGATCTAGAGAGGGAGCTTAGTTGACAGAAGGAGAAATTGTGAGCTTCTTTCAGGAACTGAGGGAGAACTCCTAATTCTCAATGGACAGTTGGGAGAATTAGGAGACCTACAATCATAAAATTGGCAGAAAGTTCAAATACGTTTGTAGACAGTGTGCTTCTTATTTTTCTGGAATCAATACCCTTTAACCAGCTCTTGCCCACACTGGGTCAGTTACAGTATGTCAAACCATTCAGCCAGAAATGTAATGCATGTAAAACTCTGCTATGAGAGATTCAAAAAAAATACCAGCTATGCATCCATATACCAACATACTCCATTGTTCACTGAATTTTTTATTTCTGTTCCCACTCTCCCCCCCCCTGCCATAGCTCTAACTTCTTGGAACAGTCCACTCCCCTCCCCCTTTCTCTATGTTAATCTATTACAGATCATTGTAATTATAATGAAGTTAGACTACAGGAAAATTGAATTTATTTATTTATTTAAAGATCGAGCACAGCACAGGCCCTTCCGGCCACTGAGCCACGCCATCCAGCTGCCCGATGATTTAACCCTAGCCTATCGCATGACAAGTTACAATGGTCAGTAAACCTACTAATTGATATGTCTTTGGACTGTGGGAGGAAAACGGAGCACCTGGAGTAAACCTATGTGCACACGGGAAGAACTTACAAATTTTCTTACGGAGAACCCCGGAATTGAACTCAAAACTCCAATGCCCCCAAGATGTAATAGTGTTATGCTAACTACTACACTACCATGGCACCACAATTTGGTACCTGTCATGTCAATGTGACATTATAAATTTATTTATAAGGTACACTGGTAGATTTTACTACTGGAAATTTTAACTTCACAAAACTTTTAGGAAACAATACAAAGTACATCCTAAATCTACTGTTTTTGGACAGACAAGCAAGAGCCAGCTTTTAAGCAGCGATTTAGGTCCTGTTTGCTTGGAGCTCCCAATGCTTCAGTAGGCAAATACAATCCGAAGATGGTGTCAGAACTGGACTTAGCAATGTCAAATTAAGGAAGGGTATAGTGAATATGGCTCTTGACCACCAGCCATTTAGCTCTGCTGCAAGCACAAATGCCAAGAGGTCATGATGACTTTAGTGCAAGCATTGGTTAGAAAACATCTAAGCTAATAGTAGAGTATCTAATATCACCCACCAAGTGAAAACAGCCCTCAAATGATAGGTATCAATTTAACACACCATTCCCAGTAACAGACAGGGAGAGGACACTGTGTACGCTGAAACTAATTTTAATTCCTGAATTTTCCAATAGCCATTAAACCTGACAAACATCTTGACATTTTCACTAAAGGGAAGGTGCCAGTGAGCAATACTGCTTGTTTCTGATATAAAATATACTGCCTTACATGGGAAAATAGCAGGAACTAGAAATGAGTCCACATCATTCTTTTGGTCTTGAAAGAGTGTTGTGGGTTTGTCTAACAAAGTCGGCATAGTGGGTGAAAGTTTCACATAGAGGATTTGCCGAACACTACTGTGGGTTTTCCTGTATAACATGACACAGGAACTGATATTGCTTCAGCCCAATGTTCTCTGCTGATTGGGAGGTCTCACAATCAGTACAATGAGACATCTGGTGTCACCTTTCTCCACCAGCTCTTGAAGAGACGATATGTGCTACACTCTTCCAGCTAAAATGATGGTTACATTTTACAACTCCAAAATATAAAACTAGTTAGAAGAAAAGCACAGAGTCAGGAATAATGTGTACTAGTTTTGTCTTACTTTTAATGAGGCATCCACATATGACATGGTGCTATAATGGCATGTGTCATTCACATACTTTTACATATAACCCATAATAAATTATCTAAACAAACAAAGAATGCTTAATCAATTGATATATTTACAATATTACTCCAATATTACTGAAATATGAAATGCACAAAACTGATCTAAACCAATGAAAGGATGGATTTTACAGTGATGGAAAGAAGGTTGGAAAATGCTCCCAGTACATCTGAGGAACCTAGTTAAATTCTTAGGCAGTTCTCCCAACAACTCTAGAACCAGCTGCTCCTAGTTGAAAAACTGTAAAACTCTACAAATCCTGAAAATCTAAAATAAAAACAAAGGCTAAGATGTTATTCCTTGGAGCGTAGGAGGTTGAAAGATGACTTTATCGAGCAGTTAACTTTTGGAAGTCATGAGGGGATATAGATAGGGCGAACACAACAATTGTAGGCCGTATCTCGGGTAAAGATGAGTTTGAGTACAGAGAGGAAATTAAGAACCTGTTGGCATGGTGCGAAGACAATAACTTATCCCTCAACGTCAGCAAGACGAAGGAATTGGTTGTTGACTTCAGAAGGAGTAGCGGACCGCACGACCCAATTTACATCAGTGGTGCGCAAGTGGAACAGGTCAAAAGCTTTAAGTTCCTCGCGGTCAATATCACAAATGACCTGACATGGTCCAACCAAGCAGAGTTCACTGCGAAGAAGGCCCACCAGCGCGTTTACTTCCTGAGAAAACTAAAGAAATTTGGCCTGTCCCCTAAAACCCTCACTAATTTTTATAGATGCACCGTAGAAAGCATTCTTCTAGGGTGCATCACAACCTGGTATGGAAGTTGTCCTGTCCAAGACCAAGAGAAGCTGCAGAAGATCGTGAACACGGCGCAGCACATCACACAAACCAATCTTTGGTCCGTGGACTCACTTTACACTGCACGCTGTTGGAGCAGTGCTGCCAGGATAATCAAGGACATGACCAACCCAGCCAACACACTTCTCGTCCCTCTTCCCTCCGGGAGAAGGTTCAGGAGCTTGAAGACTCGTATGGCCAGATTTGGGAACAGCTTCTTTCCAACTGTGATAAGACTGCTGAACAGATCCTGACCTGGATCTGGGCCGTACCCTCCAAATATCCAGACCTGCCTCTCTGTTTTTTGCACTACCTTACTTTCCATTTTTCCATTTTCTATTTATGATTTATAATTTAAATTTTTAATAGTTACTAATTTTTACTATTTTTAATATTTTTACTATTTAATATTTGTAATCCAGGGAGTGGGAAGCACAGAATCAAATATCGCTGTGATGATTGTACGTTCTAATATCAATTGTTTGGTGACAATAAAGTATAAAGTAGGGTGAACACACATAGTATTAATCTCAGAGAAGGGAAACTAAAAACTACAGAGCATAGATTTGAGGTGAAAGGAAAAATATTTAAAAGGGACCTGAGGGGCAACTTCTTCATGCAGAAGGTGGTGTATAGATGGAATGAAATGGCAGAAGAGATAATCGAAGCAGGTACAATAGGTGGAGTTTAGGGATATGAGCCAAATGCAGGCAAATGGAACTAGGTTGGTGCACCATGTCATGGTCTGGTCCGTTGACTCCTCGTTTTATTTAATTCTCTTTTCCCCATGTTCTACTGGGCTCCTTGATTACGATACCTGATTCTCATCCCAACTGTCAGCATAAAAGCTCCGGCTTACATCTACTCAGGGCTGGACCATCACCTGAGCCAGTGCTGCAATGCACGTTCCGGGCTGCCACGAATAGTGGACTTTAAGTTGCTTCGGTGCCTGGCGTTGCTTCGGGAATTCTGTCATTTTCGTGTCCAGCTGAGTTTAGCCAACCGTTTGCCGCTACTCCGAGTCAAGATACAAATTCTGTCATTTTCGTGGGCAGCTGAGAATTGCTGACCGTTTGCCACTACTCCGAGCCAGAATACGAGTTGTCTGTTGTTGTTTGGTTTTGTCATCTCGTGTCCAGTTGAGGATTGAAGGCTGTTTCCTGTTACTCCAAGTCAGGATACAAATTGTCTGTCGTTATTTGGTTTTGTCGTCTCGTGTCCAGCTCAGCATTGCAGGCTGTTCGCCGCTGCTCCAAGCCAAGATACAAATTGTCTGTCTTTGTTTGGTTTTGCCGTCCCGTGTCCAAGTTCAGGTCCCGCTCCGTGTCCATGTCCAAGTCTGAGCTCTGGCTCCGTGTCCAAGTCCCGGTTCCGTGTCCGAGTCTAAATCCGGGTCCCGGTTCCACATCCGAGTCCAAGTCCAGGCTCTTCCGGTTCGTTGTCCAATGTTCACATCCACATAAGCACCTAATCCTCACTCTCCGGCCTCCCTGGCAACTATTAAAAAACAGACTTCTGTTAATGCTACCCCCATGTCTGTGTCCTGCACTTGGGCCCACTCCAACGCCTTTGTAACTCACCATGGTCAGCGTGGATGAGATGGGTCAAAGAGACTGTTTCCATGCTGTATTCGGTAGATACCTTATTGTTCCCAAAGGAAATTACAGTGTCACAGTAGCATTACAAGTGCATGGATATACAAATATTAGAAGAGAAGGAAGAAAGAAAGAATAAAATATATGTTACCTCAATCAGTCTAACCTGAGGGGGTCATCACTTCCCCGGCTACGGGTTGACTCATTATAGAGCCTAATGGCCGAGGGCAAGAATGACCTCATATAATGCTCTTTGGAGTCACATTATTATATGACTCTACTGCTTCATCAGAAATGGAAAGGAAATTCTCATTTTCCTTTCTTTCTTCATTTCCAGTAAAGGGTAATTTATCTGAAAGATGAACTCTGCTTTGTTCTCTACAGATGTTGCCTGACCTGTTAAGTGTCTTCAACGTTTTGTGTCCGATTAGCAAAATGCCTTTGTAAAGGCATAAGTGGAGTCTCCAAATATCAGTGTTTTAAGAAAGCCTGCAATGGAGCAGAAGTCTTGTTCTTCTAGGCAGAAGGATAAGGAAATGAAAACTCCTCTCCTTGGGTATCAGGACTGAATGATCAGTCTGATTGGTGAGCAGCTATATGTGAGATGAGGCAGCCAGAGAACCTGGACAGATCTTCAGACGAGAAGGCAAGTATGGCCTCCATAAGTGAAGTATTAAGGCACTTATCTGAGATTATGTCTGAAGCAGTTGGAAATCACAGATCTGTGAGAACACAACATACAGTCAGGTTACCGGCTCTGTAAATAGCACAGGGAAACAATGTTAGTAACTAGAATTCCCTTAGCTCCTGTATCTCTCTCCACTTGATCTGCTGTGTGTTTGCAACATTTTCCTTTTTTTCTGTTAAAAAGCAAGTAGAACTATTTTCCCAGATCAAAAAGATTCAGAATTAAACTATAGGGGCAGTTTCTGTTCCTTACCCCTGTGCTGATGCCATTTGGAGGAGTTTTATGCCAGGAAAAGAAGTACTGGTGAAGACATACTTCCTGCTCATATAAGAGGAAGTGAACTTTCCAGCAGACTCAAAGACACCCAGATATGTACACAGAGTTATTTTTCTGCGGTTAACATGTGACTGAATTTCTAGATGTGTGGTGGAAAGAGTGGTGAGTGGCTGCGTTATGACTTAGTATGGGAACACCAACGCCTTTGAGCAGAAAATCCTACAAAAAGTAATGGATTCAGCCTACTGCATCATGGGTAAAGTCTTCACAACCATTGAGCACATCTACATGAAACATTGCTGTAGAAAAGCAGCATCCATCATCAAAGATCCTCACCACCCAGGCCATACTCTTTTCTCACTGCTACCATCAGGAAAAAGGTCCAAGAGCCTCAGGACTCGCACCACCAGGTTCAAAGACAGTCACTACCCCTCAACCATTAAGCTCTTGAGCTAAAGGAGATAACTACATTCATGTTATTTCATGCTGATTATTTATTTCTATTTACTTATATTTGCATTTGCACCATTTGTTGTTCAGTGATATTCTTTACAGTTACTGTTCTATAGATTTTGCTAAGCATGCCCACAGGAAAAAGATTCTCAGAATTCTATGTGGTGACATGTATGTACTCTGTTAATTAATTTTACTTTGAGATGTTTCATTGATATCAACTTTAGCATACTTGTAAATTAAAGATTTTCCCTGAAGACATTCTGAACCAATGTTTCGCAAAATGCCAGATTTGAGCTCTCAGATGTCAGGTCAGAAATGGGTCAAGGTTAAGGTTGAAATAACTTGCATCACTCAATCTGTGGAAAAGAAAAATCAGCACATTTGCCGGACCCCTGATTACGGTGAGTAACTCCTGCTGCATGATAGGCAAGAGTAAAATGTCAGTCAAGAAAGGGACTAGACTTGGCTGTGCGTTGCTATAGCTGAACAGCTAACTTACCTGGTGACGCACAGGTTGCCAAATTTGGTTTTGCAGTATTGTGCTGCTTCACAGTCTGGAAGTTACCCAATTCAATCTCCCGATGAGTGGATTCTGGTTAATTGGGCCTATTTTCTTATATTTATAGTATTACTATGTATATACAGTGGTTTCCAGTTAATTGGGACATTGGTTAATTAGGGCAGTTGCTTGTTTGGTACAACGCTTAAAGAACAAAAACTAATTGAGAAATTTCCCGGATTCCCTTCATTTATTTGGGACACTATGCCACTTACTTTGTTGAACAATTTCTAACTAGCAAGAATTGCGTGCTCTTTTGAGGCCATTAGACGCAATACCATGATTAGAATAAACAGAGTCAGCTGTGTATGCTTCTGTTATGTTATCAATTTGGGCCAACAGATGCCAATTCAAAAAGCAGTGATATTTTAATAATTTTGTTCTTTAGCTTGACTTTAAAAAATTTTAGACCCTTTGCCAAGATGCCATGAAAAGCTTTGAAACTACTGAAAAAGATACCCTAGGTGTCTGCACCTATTCTTGTTCATTTACGGTCGATCAAAAGACCACAGCAGCATATAGTGGATGAATTAATAGGAACAACACACAGTTTTATAGTACTGTAGTAGTATTGGTAGTGTTATAATTTGTTCTGCATTTCATTCAAATACATAAACTGTTACTCAGTTAAATGGAAGTCTGTCTTTTTATACCTTTTTAACTATTTCCATGAAACTGGCAGCTGCTTAATTAGGCCAAAATGAATTGGTTCCTGATGTGTCCCAATTCACTGTATACAGAAAAGGCAAAACATACAATGATGCTGATTTGATACTCAGTGAGAGATCTAAAAACAAGTAACAAACATTAGTGCTAATCTTTTACATCATTCTACACGCCTATCTCTGTCTTCTAAATCTATACATCTAATTAATCTGCTCTTCAATCATGTCCCTGAATATTTGCTGCAAACTTTCTGTGAAATATATTGTTTGCCTCCATAACATATTAGAAAGGAGTTCTCAGGTTCATTGAAATGTTAAAAAATATTCCATATATCCTTATATATTTTTTTTACACACATGATTCAACTGCAATCCTCCATGTTTGGCAGAAAGGGTTTTGTTCAAGATGTGACATACTTAATTGCAATCGAGTTTATGTCAATAAACCAATCAGATATAAAAGCAATCAGCTTTGCAAAATGTATAAATCTTAATTTATGTAGAGTTTATTCTGTAATAAACACTTTTCAAGTCATAATATAGGAAATTACATATGGTAGGTATCTGGATGTATTTAACCACAAAACACAAAATGACTAGGCTCATCATAATTGCAGCTGTTTTTCAAACTAATAGAGTAGTCCTCTGGGGCAATCAGAAGGAAATGGAAGGAAGACATTGAAATATAGCAGATGGATTTTATTTTAAGCCAATTAGGCCTTTGGCCACAGCTGTAACAGACGAATATTGGTTTTCCCGATGCTGCAGCCCAGCATTGACCCTTAATCTTTCGTACATGTTGGACTGTTTCCTCGTGACCCGGCCACAATTCCTGAAGGAATTCTGATGAACCTCCTGTTTTATTTTAGATCTGCCTCTCTTGCTTCTCAAAGCAATTCAAGCATTAAGTACCATTCCTGCTGTTAGATAAACACATTTCATGGATAAGATGATGAGAGGAGATTTTTAGAAAGTTAATTATCCATTGATTTATGGATTGCTAAATGCAGCTGCAAAATCAGCCAAACAAATATAGTATATGTATTCTTTTCCTTTAGAGTTTGGGGAGAGACATATTATGTTCATCTAGTTGTAGTGCTTGTAATGCTACTGTGACACTGTAATTTCCTTTGGGATCAATAAAGTGTTGATCTATCTTTCTCGTTGATTTACTTTCTGCCCCAATATTCTAGCTTATATTTATTATTGCATTGATTAAGTACATCTATCAAAGTAAGATTGGCTTTATGTTGTCACAGTACACAGAAACCTACAGTGAAATGCATTGTTGGTGAGGATTGCACTGAGCAGCCTGTAAATGTCGCAACACTTCCAGCAGCAACATAACATGCCCAAAACTCACTCACACTACCTACACACCTTTGGCATGTGGGGTAGAAACGGACTACTGTGAGGAAAGTCATGTGGTCGCGGGGAGAACATATAAACTCCTTACAGACGGTAGCAGGAATGGAACCCCGATCTTACAGCTGGTGCTGTAATAGTGCTTCACTAACCATTTCACTACTGTGTCACCCCATAAAGTTATTATCGGACAAAATCAGGGGAGGAGAAGATGGCGGTGCTCGTGGCCTCTCCGGTGAATGATGTCTGTTATCTGTCAAGTAGGGGACCGTGCACAATTCTGATTTGATGGAGATGGATGTGAGAGTACGAAGGAGCATCTGGAAAACTTCTGAAATGCCCGCTTCGCTGCCGCTGCTACTATATGGTAACTGGAATCTCCGGAGCTGAAGGCCCCGAAATCCTCGGCTTTGCGTGCTTCAGCGGCCGGGGCGAGATCGAAGGCACTCGGCAGAGAATGGCACTCAAGAGGCTGTATCGGAGAGGCTGGTCAGAAGCTCGAAGTTTTCGGACGGATGGACTCAGTGTCGGCTGTGGTCGGCTGCTTCCAAGGCATCTGCAAGTTGATGGTGCCTGGAGGTTTATAGCAGGGAGTTTCTCCCTTTTGCCGCTGCTATTGGGGACTTTGAGCCTATTTTTACCGTGCCCATGGTTTGTTCTTCATCAAATTATGGCATTGCTTTGCACTGCTGTAACTATATGTTATAGTTATGTGGTTCTGTCAGTGTTAGTGTTTGGTTTGTCCTGTTTTCCGTGATATCACTCTGGAGAAACATTGTATCATTCCTTTATGCATGTATGCATTTCTAAATGACAATAAAAGAGGACTGAGTGTTCTCATAATCTAAAAAAAATTATTGAAATAATAAACAGAAAATGATAACGTATAACTTTAAACACAATTCCATACTGTCACCAATGCTTCTGACCCATGAGAAAAAACATCAAACAAGCCTTTTACTAAAGTTCATAACTGAGTGATTTTATGCTGTTACGTACCCCGTAACTGGGTTGCCAAACCAGCAGAAATGGATCACTCAGTTGGAGTCTGGATTACTAGAACTAAGAAAGTTTTATTAAAGAAACAAGCAACACAGTACTCTAATCAAAAGGATAATCTACACTAATCAACAGTTCAGCAATGATAAACATACATGTACACAGAGTTAAGATAACAGGATCAATCAAGCTCTATCGTTGTCTAGGGGTAAATGACCAGTTTCAAAGTGACGCAAAGTTCAGTTCAGTTCGCAGTAATCGCTGCCGTGGCGATGGACAGTGGGGGGAAGGAGAGAGAGAGAGCAAAACGAATGAATATTCAACACAGCTTCCACACAGACCTTCGCAGTCAGCTTTCGGGCGAGTCCTTTGTGATGTCATCTGAGGTCACCGACCGTGATCCCTCCATTTCCAGATGCGATCGTTTCCCTGCAGTGAACCTGGCACCCAGGCAAGGGTGGACACACACCAGGTTCCCGCCGATCGTGCCTTTCCACCCTGTGCGTCTATGGCCCGGTACTTCCCACTGACTTGTGAGAGACACACTGCTTCCAGGGTCTTGTTACCTCGGGTGTCGTGTGTGTCTTGCCTTAGCGAACCTGTCCCTTTTTATCCCCCTGCTGGGGTATCGCCTGTCCATCACTTCAAACAGTTCAGGGTTCAAAGGGGGAGCCGATCTTGACAGCTCTCCTTCCCCTTCATTAACATCTCCAAATGCTGCTCCATTGTTTTCCTTATCTCTCTCTCTCCTGAAGACAGGTGGCAGACCAACTGCTGATTCCACTGGTGCCAGCCCAGGCCAGCTACATCTTAATCTATGTGTATTCTTGTCACAATGCAAAGTACATCTGTGGCTATGTGTGTATGTGTACAGCATGTTTGTGTGTTGAATGAGACAATTAATCAGCTGCAGTATTGTGTGGAAGGGTGTGAGGGAATGCAATCTGTCACATTGCCTTCCACACACACAAAACGCTGGAGGAGCACGTCAGGTCAGGCAGCATCTCTGGAAATGAAAAAGCAGTCAACGCTTCAGGCTGAGATCCTGCATCAGGACTGGAGCGGAACGGGGAATATGCCAGGTATATGCCAGGGGAGGGAAAGGGGGACAAGCTAGAAGGTGATAGGTGAAGTCAGGTGAGTGGAGGAAGGTGATGAAGTAAGAAGCTGGCAGATGATAAGCGGAAAAGGCAAAGAGCTAGAGAAGAGGAAATCTGATAGGAACAGAGAGTGGATCCTGTTAATTCCCACTAAGGAATTGTGACTACCTAAAGAACTCATGCAAGACCTAAGTAAATCACAAAGGTCTAAATTGCACATTGGTATATTTAGGATTAGATTGGATGGGGTAAGAAAACATAATTCAAACAAACTAAACTTTACTTTAATGTACATTCTAAATAGTTCATTTCAGATGCTCACCATAAAGTATTTTTGAAATAAGTCATTTGGATACAAAATTAACTTGGTAGCAGGAGTCAGAGGTTGATAGAGGAGGGTTGCTTTTCAGATTGGAGATATATAATGTTACAAACCCGTAGGTTTCATTTACTGTGGACTGTCACTTAAAAGAGCACTTCAGTGAGGCAGGACTATGATGTTGTTCATTGACTGATTTGCAGCTTGTTTACCTTTAAAACAAGGACACAGACAGTCAGAGGCCAGAAGAAGAGAGAGAGACAGAGGAGCAAACCTGGAAAAGGGGAGCAGCTCCAGCTTGTCGAAGCCGGGGTTTTGGAACTCTGCTATACCCACAAGGGTGGGTTAATCATTGATCCAGTGCACATCGAGTGTGTGGCTGTCACTTCGTATAATCCATAGGAGTGGATTAAGGAATATCCTGTGGGACCACTAGAAGTTAACTCTTGCCTGGGTATGTTATGTGGTAACCCCATTGAAGATGACGTCCCTGTGACAGTTCACTCTGGTGGTAATTTGTAAATGGATTTGGAACGGCTTGAGGGACGATCTTCGACAACTGATATTTATTAATTACCATCATGGAACCTGTGGAATTCGATGTAATTGCCTCTTCTCTACATTTACTCTGGATTACAAATATCTCTCTTTTACCATTTATTCCAGAGATGAACTGAACTTTCATATTTTACCATCTCAAGATTCTAATGATTTCTCATGATTTCCCCCAAGCTCAATAGTTTGGGAGTTATATTTACACACACATACACAAAACACAGTTAACTTTTGTTTCTCTTGGTTAAGTTGCTATATTATAAGTAGATACTAATAAAGATAGTGGTTTTAACATCAAAACCAGACGCCAGTGTGAACTCTATTGCTGCAGGTTTGTTTCTAAAATGTTACAGTTCGTAACAGCAACTATTGACGTACAATTATATATCAATGATTTAGAAGAAAACATAAGTTGCATGAGACAATTATTAAGTGGGAAGTTAGACAAGATCATTCTGGGAAGTTAAACCAGGCCAGGACAGTGAATGACAAAACTGTGGGGCTTGGCACTAAACAGCGAGACCTTGGGGTACAAACACATAGTTCCCTGGAATTTGTAACACTAGTAGAGAGAGTAGAAAAGGTAGATAGAGCATCCTGTGGAATCAAGGAGTCATACAGAAGTACAGCAAAGAAACAGGCCCTTCGCCTATCTAGTCCATACTGACACCATTTAGACCACCTACTCCCATCGACCTGCACAGGGACCATAGCCCTCCGTATCCCTACCAACCATGTACCTGTCCAAATTTCCCTTTAACATTAAAATTGAGCTTGTATGCAGCATTGTGTTGGCAGCTTATTCCAGACTCTCATGACCCTCTGAGTGAAGAAGTTTTCCCTTAAACATCTCACCTTTCACTGTTAACCTTTGATGTCTGGTTGTAGTCCCACCCAACCTCAGTGGAAAAAGCCTGCTTGCATTTACCCAATCTATACCTCAATCAAATTTCCTCTCAATCTTCTATTTTCTAAGAATACAGACCTAACCTATTCAATCTTTCCTTAAAACTCAGGTCCTCCAGACCCGGCAACATGCTTGTAAATTTTCTCTGTACTCTTTCAACTTTGTTTTAATCTTTCCTGTAGGTAGGTGACCAAAACTGCACACAACACTCAAAAATAGGCTTCACTCACGTCTAATACGACTTCAGTATAGCATCCCATCTCCTGTATTCAATACATTGATTAATGAAGGCTAAAAGCTTTCTTTACAAGCCTATCTTCCTGTGATGCCACTTTCAATGAATTACCGACCTGTATTTTCAGATCCCTTTGTACCACCATACTCCTCTGCAAGCCATGATAGCCTTCCTTGCTGTACATTACACCCCCAATCTTGGTGTTGTCCACAAATTTGCCAATCCAGTTAACCACATTATCATCCAGATCACTGATATAGATGACATGCAACAAAGGACCCAGCACCGATCCCTGCAGCACACCACAAGTCACAAACTTCCAGTCAGGAGGCAGCCTCTACTAACCCCCTCTGACTTCTCTCTCAAATCCAATGTCTAATTCAATTTACTACCTCATCCTGAATGCTGAGCAACTGAATATTCTTCACCAGCCTCCCCTGTGGAACCTTGCCAAATGCCTTACTAAGGTCCATGTAGACAACATCCACTGCGTTATCTTCATCCACTTTCCTGGTAACTTCCTCGAAAAACCCCGTAAGGTTGGTTAGACATGACCTACCACACATAAAGCCATGCTGACTGTTCTTAATCAGTCCATGTCTATCCAGATACTTAAATACCCAGACCCTAAGAATACCTTCCAATGATTTTTTCCCCTATTGTTGTCAGACTCACCAGCCTAAATCTCCTGGTTTATGTTTAAAGCCTTTTTTAAACAATGGTATAACATTAGCAATCCTCCAATCCACTGGTACCTCCCCTGTCGCTAAGGATGATTTAAATATCTCTACTAGGGCACCGGCAATTTCTGCACTTGCCTCCCATAGGGTCCAAGGGAACACCTTGCCAGACCCTTGGGACTTATCCACCCTGATTTGCCTTGGGGTAGCAAACACCTCCTCCTCTGCAATTTGTACAGGGTCCATGATGTTGATACCACATTGCCTCACTTCTGCAAGAGTCTGTCCATCTCCTGAGTATATACAGGTGCAAAGAATTCATTTGAGACCGCCCCCATCTACTTTGGCTCGACACATGAATTATAATTCTGAACTTCCAGAGGGCAATTTTGTCCCTTTCAATCCTTTTGCTCTTAACATATCTGTAGAATCCCTTAGAATTTTCCTTCACCTTGCCTGCAAGAGCCTTCTTTTAGCCTTCTTGATTTCTTTCTTGAGTATTCTCTCACATTTCTTACACTCTATAAGCACCTCATTTGTTCCTACTTGCCTATACCTGCTATGCACCTCCTTTTTTCTCTTAACCAGGGCCTCAATATCTTTTGAAAAGGTTCTCTGCACTTGATATCTTTACCTTTTATTCTGACAGGCACATAAAAGCTTTGTACTCTAAAAATATCATTTTGAAGGCCTCCCACTTACCAAGTACACCTTTGCCAGAAAACAGCCTGTCCCAATCTACACTTGCCCAATCATTTGTGATACCATCAACACCGGCCTTTCTCCAATTTACGATCTCAACCCGTGGACGACCTATCTTTCTGCATATTTACTTTGAAGCTAATGGCATTATGGTCACTGATATGCAAAGTGTTCCTCTATACAAATTTCTGGCACCTGCCCTGTCTCATTCCCTAACCGCAGATCCTATATCGCACGATCTCTCGTTAGGATTTCTATGTGCTGATGAAGGAAACATTCCTGTACACATTTGATAAGCTCCATTCCATCTAGTACTTTCAGTATGGGGGTCCCAGTCAATATGTGGAAAGTTAAAATCACCTACTATAACAACCTTGTGTTTCTTCTGATCTCTTCACAAATTTGTTCCTCTAAATCCCTAGGACTGTTGGATGGTCTATAATATGGCCCCATTAATGTGGTCAAAACTTTCTTATGAGTGGATCTGAGAAGTAATGCCTCACCAGTTGGGTTCTCCAGTCTGTCTAGACAGAGCACTACCATGACATTATCCTTGACCAATAATGCCACCCCTCTTTCTTTAATTCTTCCTACTGTGTCACATCTGAAACAACGGAACCCTGGAATACTGAGCTGCCCATCCTTCCCCTCCTGCAACCAAGTCTCAATAACGGCTCAATGTCATAATTCCAGATGTTGATCTATGCCCTGAGCTCATCTACCTTTCCTACAATGCTTCTTACATTGAGATATATGCAGCTCAGGACACTAGCCACACCATGCTCCACCTTTTGATTCCTGAGGTCTCACCAGCAACTGTCTCCACTACCTCTCTATTAACTGTTCTGGCACTCTGGTTTCCATTCCCCTACAACTCTAGTTTAAACCCCACCGTGCAGCATTAATGAACTTTCCTGCTAGGATATTAGTCCCCCTCCAGTTCAGGTGCAACTGTCCCTTCTGTATAGGTCCCACCTTCCCTGGAAGAGAGCCCAATAATCCAAAAGATGCTTGCTTTCATCACCTTAGGTATTGAATAAAGAGGTTGGAATACTATTACAGTTGGGCAAAATGTTGGTTAGGCCACATTTCAAGCATTGTGTTTAGTTTTGTTTGCCATGCTATAAGAAGGATGTAGTGAAGCCAGAGAGGATGTAGAAAAAGGCCGACAAATCCAGGGCAAGCATTAAAAAGGGCCACTTTTCAGCATAATTGTATAAGGGCTAAGAGAGTTGTAAAAGAGCGCCTGAAGGCTTTGTGTGTCAATGCAAGGAGCATTCGTAATAAGGTGGATGAATTGAAAGTGCAGATTGTTATTAGTGATTATGATATAGTTGGGATCACAGAGACATGGCTCCAGGGTGACCAGGGATGGGAGCTCAACGTTCAGGGATATTCAATATTCAGGAGGGATAGACATGAAGGAAGGGGAGGTGGGGTGGCGTTGCTGGTTGAAGAAGAGATTAACGCAATAGAAAGGAAGGACATAAGCCGGGAAGATGTGGAATTGATATGGGTAGAGCTGCGTAACACTAAGGGGCAGAAGACGCTGGTGGGAGTTGTGTACAGGCCACCTAACAGTAGTAGTGAGGTCGGAGGTGGTATTAAACAGGAAATTAGAAATGTGTGCAATAAAGGAACAGCAGTTATAATGGGTGACTTCAATCTACATGTAGATTGGGTGAACCAAATTGGTAAAGGTGCTGAGGAAGAGGATTTCTTGGAATGTATGCGGGATGGTTTTTTGAACCAACATGTCGAGGAACCAACTAGAGAGCAGGCTATTCTGGACTGGGTTTTGAGCAATGAGGAAGGGTTAATTAGCAATCTTGTCGTGAGAGGCCCCTTGGGTAAGAGTGACCATAATATGGTGGAATTCTTCATTAAAATGGAGAGTGACATAGTTAATTCAGAAACAAAGGTTCTGAACTTAAAGAGGGGTAACTTTGAAGGTATGAGACGTGAATTAGCTAAGATAGACTGGCAAATGACACTTAAAGGATTGATGGTGGATATGCAATGGCAAGCATTTAAAGGTTGCATGGATGAACTGCAACAAATGTTCATCCCAGTTTGGCAAAAGAATAAATCAAGGAAGGTGGTGCACCCATGGCTGACAAGAGAAATTAGGGATCGTATCAATTCTAAAGAAGAAGCATACAAATTAGCCAGAGAAAGTGGCTCACCTGAGGACTGGGAGAAATTCAGAGTTCAGCAGAGGAGGACAAAGGGCTTAATTAGGAAGTGGAAAAAAGATTATGAGAGAAAACTGGCAGGCAACATAAAAACGGACTGTAAAAGCTTTTATAGATATGTAAAAAGGAAAAGACTGGTAAAGACAAATGTAGGTCCCTTACAGACAGAAACAGGTGAATTGATTATGGGGAGCAAGGACATGGCAGACCAATTGAATAATTACTTTGGTTCTGTCTTCACTAAGGAGGACATAAATAATCTTCCAGAAATAGTAGGGGACAGAGGGTCCAGTGAGATGGAGGAACTGAGCGAAATACATGTTAGTAGGGAAGTGGTGTTAGGTAAATTGAAGGGATTGAAGGCAGATAAATCCCCAGGGCCAGATGGTCTGCATCCCAGGGTGCTTAAGGAAGTAGCCCAAGAAATAGTGGATGCATTAGTGATAATTTTTCAAAACTCGTTAGATTCTGGACTAGATCCTGAGGATTGGAGGGTGGCTAATGTAACTCCACTTTTTAAAAAAGGAGGGAGAGAGAAACCGGGGAATTATAGACCAGTTAGCCTAAGGTCGGTGGTGGGGAAACTGCTGGAGTCAGTTATCAAGGATGTGATAACAGCACATTTGGAAAGCGGTGAAATGATTGGACAAAGTCAGCATGGATTTGTGAAAGGAAAATCATGTCTGACGAATCTCATAGAATTTTTTGAGGATGTAACTAGCAGAGTGGATAGGGGAGAACCAGTGGATGTGGTATATTTGGATTTTCAGAAGGCTTTTGACAAGGTCCCACACAGGAGATTAGTGTGCAAACTTAAAGCACACGGTATTGGGGGTAAGGTATTGGTGTGGGTGGAGAGATGGTTAGCAGATAGGAAGCAAAGAGTGGGAATAAACGGGACCTTTTCAGAATGGCAGGCGGTGACTAGTGGGGTACCGCAAGGCTCAGTGCTGGGACCCCAGTTGTTTACAATATATATTAATGACTTGGATGAGGGAATTAAATGCAGCATCTCCAAGTTTGCGGATGACACGAAGCTGGGTGGCAGTGTTAGCTGTGAGGAGGATGCTAAGAGGATGCAGGGTGACTTGGATAGGTTGGGTGAGTGGGCAAATTCATGGCAGATGCAATTTAATGTGGATAAATGTGAAGTTATCCACTTTGGTGGCAAAAATAGGAAAACAGAGATTATTATCTGAATGGTGGCCGATTAGGAAAAGGGGAGGTGCAACGAGACCTGAGTGTCATTATACACCAGTCATTGAAAGTGGGCATGCAGGTACAGCAGGTGGTGAAAAAGGCAAATGGTATGCTGGCATTTATAGCGAGAGGATTTGAGTACAGGAGCAGGGAGGTACTACTGCAGTTGTAGAAGGCCTTGGTGAGACCACACCTGGAGTATTGTGTGCAGTTTTGGTCCCCTAATCTGAGGAAAGACATCCTTGCCATAGAGGGAGTACAGAGAAAGTTCACCAGATTGATTCCTGGGATGGCAGGACTTTCATATGAAGAAAGACTGGATGAACTGGGCTTGTACTCGTTGGAATTTAGAAGATTGAGGGGGGATCTGATTGAAACGTATAAGATCCTAAAGGGATTGGACAGGCTAGATGCAGGAAGATTGTTCCCGATGTTGGGGAAGTCCAGAACGAGGGGTCACAGTTTGAGGATAGAGGGGAAGCCTTTTAGGACCGAGATTAGGAAAAACTTCTTCACACAGAGAGTGGTGAATCTGTGGAATTCTCTGCCACAGGAAACAGTTGAGGCCAGTTCATTGGCTATATTTAAGAGGGAGTTAGATATGGCCCTTGTGGCTACGGGGGTCAGTGGGTATGGAGGGAAGGCTGGGGCGGTGTTCTGAGTTGGATGATCAGCCATGATCATAATAAATGGCGGTGCAGGCTCGAAGGGCCGAATGGCCTACTCCTGCACCTATTTTCTATGTTTCTAAAAGATTCACGGGAATGTTGCCCGGGGGGCTTGAGATCTAAGGAGAGATTGGAAAACTGGTATACCTTTTCTCTAAGGGATGACAACAAAGGAATTTATAAAATTGTGATGGGCCTAGATAGATAAATAGCCATGGAATTTCTTCCCAGGGTTATATTGTATAAAACTATAGGGCATATGTTTAAGGCAAAAGATTTAAAGGGGCTCTGAGGAGCAAGCTTTTCCACAAATACACCCATATACAAGGGCATATGGAACAAGGTGCCAGGAGTGGTAATGACAGATACAATTTCAATGCTTAATAGACATTTATACAGATATATTACAGGAATGTTTAGAGGATTAGTGCATCTTTGTCAGCATGGACAAGCTGGGCTGAATGGATTACCCCCGTGCTTTGTAAATTCATGAATCTAAAGTGTATGTTCAGCATACACAAGAAGAAAAAAAACAGTTTACAAAAGCCCCAAATCATAATGAGACAATGAATACTAAGATATCTGCACAAGAATATTCTTTGGATCATTTTTCTTCTTCGTTGCATCGAGGAAACACTCAGTTCTTGCAGACAACTCCTAGTGAGACCTAGTCACATATTACTCCTTTTGGGGGCGTAGAAAGAGGTTATTTGACCCTGTGAGTTTAATCTGTTTTTCAGAACAATTTTACCCATCCAGTTCCATTGCCTGTTTCTTTGTAAACTAGACTATCACACTTGCCCCCCTTAAAAGCACTCTCCCCTCTTAATTCCCTGACTACCGACCTAATTTGTAGCAGCCAATGAATTTAGTAAGCAGCACATCTTTGTGATGTTGGAGGAAGCCCAAGCACCTAGGAAAAACACACATCCCCACAAGAAGAACATGAGAAGTCTATACAAACATAACGAAAGATAAGGATCAAACCCTACCCCATCACCAATATTCCTATGTGTTCATCCTATTTGTAATGCCTAGGATCTCCAGCGGCACACGTCTCTTGTGCAAATGAAGTATAAATCACGGGACAAAACGTCCTATCCTTTCTTGCTTATATTGTAGTAGAAGGATGTCACATATAAGGAATCCCACTAAGACCATTTGTCATTTGTCACTGAGCCCAAACTCAATGCTATTTGAGAGTCTGTGAAAGAACAGCAACATGCAAGTTGGAATTGGGAAAAGCTAAATTGCAGGCACACCTCTAATAGTAAGGAATCTGCAATTACCACCACATCCCAATGTTTGCAGGTATTTGCCAATGTTATTGATTACTCCCCATGTTTCCAGGTATAACTTCCAGAACACTGACAGATCTGGTAGCTGAATGCTGATGAAGAATTTGCAACTATGGGGAACTTAGATCAGATAAAGCACAAATCAGGAGGAAGTGTAAATGCAAAGAGAAACTGGCCAGAAAGAAGGCCAAATGAATAAGAAAATACAAATGCATTTGGAGGCACTTTTAAGATGTAATGTCAAATGCAATGTCGTCCCAGTGAAGCAGCACTGTGAAGGAAACATTTGTTTTGCTTAGAGGCCGAGGTTCTAACAAATCGTTCACTCATTCACTGTATATAGGGGAAATCCTTGCACTAAACTTCTACCTTCTGCTGTATCTTCCATAAATAAAGACGATGTAAAAATTGGACCACTTCCCACATTGCAGAGGTCAAATCTCAGCAAAGGCAAATCCACCATCACCTCCATTACACCAGATCAGCCTTTGATCGATTAAGAACTGGATATTTGAAGACCAAGACCTCAGATCTGGCATAAAACTGGGCAACAGAATTCCTGCTCTTCAATATATTTATAAGTCTTAAACTATCTCCAGCGGGTACCTCAGGACACTAAAAAGATAATGCCAGTGCTATCACCATGAAAATTTCCACCAAACAGATAAGTAAAGAGCATTACTAGGATTGAGGTCCTAATTGCATTCAGTTGTTACATAGGACAGGACATTTTGTTTGCGTGTCTGACAGACTCCCAAAACAGATCCTCTATTCTAAACTCTGTCATGGGACCAAAATTCCAGGAGAATAAAGTAAAGAGAAATATACTTGTGGCATTTTTGGAAAGGCACTGCATTATGTTTCAACAGTTTCCTGAGATCCGCTGCTCTAATAGCTCATAACTGAGAAGAAACATTCAGGATAATATTAAGAACATTCAACATAAATCATAAGAACACAGTTACATAAGAACATAGTTACTGCCCGTTATGCCACTGGTGTCTAGGGCAGCAATGAAAGCCCTCTATTTCTGTAGAAGGATTCTTCATTGCTGTTTCCCTAACTATTTCTTTTGACCAGTCAGGGTTGTTAGCTGTGAGCTGAACCCCAGTGCAGGACTAGTGCACCACTCTTAATCTGGCCTCTACTGTTTGACCTGTTTGGCATGGGTGACCCTACCAAGAGCCAAACCACAAGGCCCTGACTCCAGTCAACATAGCTCTCTGGATCATTGAGACACACAAGCCTCCAATCCCCGTGAGAAGGTTGTGGTCCTCTTGGAAGATAAGCACATAGGATACTGGAATAAATGGAGGAAGGAGCACATCACCTCCCAAACCACCTACCCACACAATTTGCCTTTCTATGGAAGAGTGAGCCGTTCCTACTTTGGTCCATCGGTTTCTTTAGAACCACAAAACTGGAGCGGAAATAAGTCATCCTTGATCAGGGTGGACTACCTAAAATCATTGATCTCAGTCTTTCTAATTTTTAGCTGGAGGCCTCAACATCTCATTAAACAGTGGGTGCTGAAGGATTGGTCAGACAGCAGAACAGTATAGCGAGGCATCAGCATACAATGCAGAAGATAAGCATATATCTGCGAATGATCTTCTCAAAAAGCACTGTGGAGATGAGAATGAAAATCCTTGAGGTTTTCAGATGTAAAGATGCAAAGTTTAAAAGATGGCCTTTAGCGTATACTGATAAGTAAGTGTAACCCTCAGGTTCAGCTAGCGGCTTAATCTAGGAGAAGGCAAACTCCGGCCCGGCCAAACTTGAGAAATCTTGTTAGGATGGATGCTGCGTGATGTGTTCCCCTGTTACAAATCAGTACCCTGAATTAACAAACAGTACACAATATGCAGTTTTATAATTCTTAATTTGATTATAGACTAGTAAAGAAACAAAAAAGAAAAAGGGTCCATTCTCATGAACCAGTCTAATGCACAACATTGGAGCTCACAGTATTCCCGTCTGTTAGTTCTCCATTGATTTTCCCCTGGGGCATCGATTCCTGACCCCATTCCAAGTCCACTCCATCCTGCAGACTATGGTTTCCCCATTCTGGCATCTTCTCTCTCCATTTTCTGCCAAACAAGAGACCTTCGAAACCTTTGCTCCTGCACACAAGAAAGAAAGCATCTTCCCTTATTGGCCAGCATACATTCCGAAGCCTCTGTTATTTCTAGTCATAACCCAAACACTGCTGCTACAGAGAAACCATTACATTAGCATAAAACATTAGAATGCGTTACATAAGTAACTGGTAAAGGCAAATTGACCAAGCTGAATGAAGACACAAGAAAGACTGCAGATGCTGGAGATCTGGAGAAACACTGGAGGAATGCAGCAGGTTAGACAGCACCTATGGAGGGAAATGAACAAACGGAGTTGAATAATCAGAAGAGGATATACAGGTTCATCTAAAAGCCTGAAAAAAATTGAGGAAGGGAAGAAATCATGTACCAAATTAACACCTGCAGAGAATATCATCCATAACATTGAATGGGGTTAATTAATTTGTTCTGTGACACAACAAGTTGATGTGGGGGAACGAGAAAAGGATTTGAGGAGTGCTAATACCTTCAAAGCAAATAAAGGTGGAATGGAACAATTGAACATAAGAGTGACAGTAATTTTTTTTAAAAAAGGGACAGGGTTGGATCACGAGGTTTTGATAAGCAAAAGTAACAGACTTGAGCAGGGGGAAGCGTTTCCAAAGCCAACAATCAAAGAGATCAGGAAGGCAAGTTAGGCATTAAAGGAAAGAGAAACAGAGTTAAACGGTCAAGAAACAAGGCAAAGGGTCTTTGGCTCAGAACATTAAATCCGCTTCTCTTTCCAGAGCTGCAAAGAGTTTATAGCACTTTTTTATTTTTATTTCAGACTAGCAGCAAGATTTACAAATTAACATTTAAACATTTTATTGGGCATTATTTAACAATGCACAATCCAATTATTTCCTCAGGGTTAGCATCATCCCTGATATGTATATCACTGCACAAGATATGGGTTCTCAAGTATTTTTACATCTATAGTGCTTTTATTAATGCCCACTAATTTCAAAAATACAAATTTCTGATCCCTTGTCAAATTACTGGCTTCCCTTTCTACCCCCATTAAAAGGCTTGTCACTCCTTTGCCAATTGAAGTATTTCCTCATATCCAGACCAAAATGGAATATCCGGCATCAGTGAAGGGGCCAAGTAAATAGCATGCAAGTGATGTGTATGTGTATTACCACTGGTATAGAGTACCTTAGATCAGCTGCCATGGTAACAAGAATGACACCAAGCAGTTACTCAGTCATCAACAGCAAGGAAGAGCATAAAAGCGCATAAGTGACACTGAAAGACAACTTTCATCCCAACTTTTTTCCTCCCTCAAAATTAGCTTGGTGAAGATGTAGGAAAAAAATGAGAAATGTTATAGTGGGTTCTTTCAGGAACTGTGCATTCTTCTTCTTCCTATAACCCAGTAAATTGACCTGTATGTGGCTGTCATTTTCTACAAGACCTGACTGGAACATTGTGTTTCCCTCATAGCAAGATAATAACCACACCTGCTATTGCAGGTGAGATGCCAATGGCTGTGTAGAATGATCAAATGCGTCTTTCCAATTTCACATGAACCAGGGAATGTCAATCAGATTTTGTGGTTTTTACTTAAAGATTTTTTTTAGCACTCACACCATACAAGTCATTCAGGCCTATGTGGGCTATGTGTTATTCAATACATCAATACACCTCTCATTGTAATGATATGAAAGACAGACAATGCAAGGATTACTAATGGGAACGTCATTGGACTTAAACCAGGATGAGTAATGTGAATGTGTGATTTACATGTGCCTCAAGTCCTTTAGAGCTATAAACATGTAAGGGACTACGAACATCTTTCAGGAGTAACTATTTGGTAATCTTATGCCTCAGAGGTACTGTTCTATAGACTCTGTTAAACATCCTGTGGCTTACTTGTCAAAACATTTGTTAACACTTTCTGATGAATACAAATCTGATTTCACAACATTCTGCTTGCTTTTTCCCTCTCTTTCAAGTTTAAGTTTATACAAACTTGCTAAACTTTCCTGTTTAACAAGGTGTGTGCATGCAACCAATTCTTGTTCAGCTTTTCCCTGAAGGGAGAGACAATGATGGTGTGAATCACTGTGTAGACCACAAATGAATACTGGGCTTGTTCAAGTCACTTAATTCAGTCTCACTGGGAATTGAAAGCAGCACAGGTGAGACCAGATAGAGTCTATTCAGCTTTATCATTCTGAAAATCTGTGATCCTTTCTTTGATAGTGTTGTACATGATTATTTAATTGAGTTCATGTGACATAGGTTCAGAATAGTACTTGTTAGTCTTCTAAATCTCAAGGTGGCTTCTGGAGATTTTTAAAGGCAATACTCAGCGTACAGGAGTGAGATAGATCAGCTGGTTGAATGTTGTTGCAACACAACATTGCACTCAATGTTAGCAAGACCAAGGAATTGATTGTGATTTTCAGGAAGAGGAAGTTGAGGGAACATGGACAAATCCTATTGATGGGTCAGTAGTGAAAAAGTTGAGCAGCCTCAAGTTCCTAGATGTCAACATCTCAGAAAATCTACCCTGTGCCCAACATATTAATGCAATCATGAAGAGGGTATGCTGGCAGCTATACTTCGGAAACCCATGAAAAGCACCTAACCCAGGTGAGGTATCAAGCGATGTACTAAAGCACTGTGCTGATCAACTGGCTGGCACATTCACTAAGATCTTTATCCTCTCGCTTTGGCAGTCTGAGTTACGCACATTTGCTTCAAGCAGATATCACTTATATTGATGATTAAGAAGAATGGGCCTCAATGACTATCATCCTGTTGCACTTATGTCCACAGTGATGAAGTGTTTTGAGAGACAGGTGACAAAATAGCAGCCCTCAGATGAACTGGCTAAATATTTTGCATCAGTCTTCACTGTGGAAGACACTAGTAATCTGTCAGAAGTTAGCGAGTGGCAGGGGACAGAAGTGTGTGAAGCTGCCACTACTAGGGAGAAGGTGCTTGGGAAGCTGAATGGTCTCCACCCCAGAGTTCTGAAAGAGGTAGCTGAAGAGATTGTGAAGGCATTAGTAATAACCTTTCAAGAATCAAAGGACTTGTGCATGGTTCCAGAGGACTGTAAAATTGCAAACGTTACTCCTCTCTTCAAGAAGAGGGAGCAGCAGAAGAAAGGAAATATAAGCCAGTTAGTCTGATCTCAGTATTTGGGAAGATATTGGGATCAATTGTTAAGGATGTAGTTTTGGGATGCTTGGAGGCACTTGATAAAATAAGCTGCAGTCAGCATGGTTTCCTTGAGGGAAAATCTTGCTTCACTAATCTGTTGGAATTCTTTGAGGAAGTTACAAGCAGGGAGACAAAGGAGAATCAGAGGATGTTGTGACCTTGGATTTTCAGAAGATCTTTGACAAGGTACCACTCATGAGGCTGTTTAACAAGTTAAGAGTGCATGGTATTACCAGAAGGATACTAGCATGGATAGAGCATTGGCTGTTTGGCAAGAGACAACTACCTGGAATAAAGAGAGTCATTTCTGATTGGCTGCCGGTGACTAGTGCTGTTCCACAGGGGTCTGTGTTGGGACCACTTTTTTCTAACGTTATACGTGATTGATTTGGATGATATAATTAATGGCTGTGTGGCCAATTCTGTGGACAATATGAAGATAGGTGGAAGGGCAGATAATTTTTAGGAAGCAGAGAGGCTACAGGAGATTAGGAGAATAGGCAAAGAAGTGAGAGATAGAATACAGTGCGTAGAGGTGTATGGCCATGCACTTTGGTAGAAGAAATAAAACATAGATGTTTTTTTAAATGGCCAGTAAATTCAAAAATCTGATTTGCAAAGGGACCTGGTAGACCTCGCACAGGATTCCCTAAAAGTTAATTTGCAAGTTGAGTCAGTAGTGAGGATGGCAAATCTGATGTTAGCGTTCATTTTGAGAGGATTGGAATATAAATGCATAGGAGGAGAATTAGGTCATTTCACTCATCGAGTCTGCTCTGCCATTTCATCATGGCCAATCCATTTTTCCTCTCAGCCCCAATCTGTTGACTTCTTCCCGTATCCCTTCATGCCCTGACCAGTCAAGGATCTATCAACCTCTGCCTTAAATACATATTCAGACTTTGCCTCCACAGCTGCCTGTGGCAATGAATTCCACAGATTCTCCACTCTCTGGCAAAAGAAATCTCCATTCTAAAATGATGCCCCTCTGTGTCCTTTGATTTTAGACTCTCTCACCATAGGAAATAACATCTCTACATCCACTCTACCAAGGCCTTTCACCACTTGAAAGGTTTCAATGAGGTTACTCCTGCTTCTTCTGGATTCTAGTGAATACAGGCCGAGAGCCGTCCAACGCTCTTCATATGACAACCTGTTAAAACCCGGAATTATTTTTGTGAACCTTCTTTGAACCCTCTCCAGTTTCAGCACGTTCTTTTTGGGGCCCAAAACTCCTCACAATACTCCAAGTGAGGCCTCTCCAGTGCTTCATAAAGTCTCAACATTACATCCTTGCTTTTATATTCTCGTCCTCTTGAAATGAATGCTAACATTGCATTTGCCTTCCTCACCATAGGCTCAACCTGTAAATTAATCTTCAAAGAATCCTGCACAAGGACTCCCAAGTTGCTTTGTGCCTCAGTTTTTTGTATTTCCTCTCCATTTAGAAAATAGTCAAGTCTTGCAAAAGCAAGGATGTAATGTTGAAGCTCTATAAGGCATTTGTGAGGCCTCACTTGGAGTACTGTGAGCAGTTTTGGGCCCCTTATCTAAGAAAGGATGTGCTGATATTGGAGAGGGTTCAAAGGAGCTTCATGAAAATTATTCCAGGATTGAAAGGCTTATTACATGAGGAATGTTAGATGGCTCTGGGCCCAGGATGTTTCCTTTGGTGGGGGATCTAAGACCAGAGGATGCAGGCTCAGAGAAGAGGGATGTCCATTCAGAACGGTGATGAAGCAGTATTTCATTAGCCAGAGAGTGGTGAATCTGAGGAATTCATTGCCAGTGGCGACTGTGGAGGCCAAGCCATTGGGTATATTTAAGGCAGAGCTTGAAAGATTCTTGAATAGTCAAGGCATGAAAGGATATAGGGTAAAGGTAGGAGATTAGGGCTGAGAGGGAAACGGATCAGCTATGATATGGCAGAGCAGACTCAATGGGCCAAATGTTGTAATTCTGGTCCTATATCTTATAGTCTTATGGTCTAAGTATATCCAGTCCTGCCTGAGAATTGACCTGGATGCACTACCATTTGTCTACCAGTGCAGCAGGTCCATAGCAGCTGCCATCTCATTGGCTCTTCACTCAACCTTGGAACATCTGGACAGTAAGAATGCATGTAAAGGATGCTCTTTATCAATTACATCTCAGCATTCAATACCATCATCCCCTCAAAACTAATCAGTCAGCTTCAAGGTGTAGGCTTCAATATCTTCTTGTGCAATTGGATCCTCAATTTCCTCACTTTCATACCCCTGTCAGTTCAGATTGGCAACAATGTCTCCTCCATATTCTCCATAAGCACATGTGCACTACAAGGCTGTGTGCTTAGCTCCCTGCTCTACTCACAGGGCTTAGCCTCATTTATGACTGTGAGACTAAGCACAGCTCCAATGCTGTATTCAAGTTTGTTGACAATACCACTGAGGTGTTTGTTCACAACACTCTGAGGTACCCACCTGCTTCAAGCAGGTTTCAATTATACTGGTGCCTAAGAAGAACATGGTGACCTGCCTCAATGAATATCATCCACTGCCACTTACATCCACTGTGACCAAGTGCTTTGAGAGGTTGATGATGAAACATATCAATTCCTGCCTGAGGAGTCACTTGGATCTGGTCAAATTTGTCTACCAGCACAACAAGTCCGCAGCAAATCCCATCTCATTGCCTTCCGGCACAAGTCCGCAGCAAATCCTATCTCATTGCCTTCCGGCACAAGTCCGCAGCAAATCCCATCTCATTGCCTTCCGGCACAAGTCCGCAGCAAATCCTATCTCATTGCCTTCCGGCACAAGTCCACAGCAAATCCCATCTCATTGCCTTCCGGCACAAGTCCGCAGCAAATCCCATCTCATTGCCTTCCGGCACAAGTCCACAGCAAATCCCATCTCATTGCCTTCCGGCACAAGTCCGCAGCAAATCCTATCTCATTGCCTTCCGGCACAAGTCCACAGCAAATCCCATCTCATTGCCTTCCGGCACAAGTCCGCAGCAAATCCTATCTCATTGCCTTCCGGCACAAGTCCACAGCAAATCCCATCTCATTGCCTTCCGGCACAAGTCCACAGCAAATCCCATCTCATTGCCTTCCGGCACAAGTCCACAGCAAATCCCATCTCATTGCCTTCCGGCACAAGTCCGCAGCAAATCCTATCTCATTGGCTCTTCATTCAACTCCTGTACATCTAGACAGCAAAGGTGCATGCATCAGGATGCTCTTTATCAACTACAGCTCAGCATTCAATACCATCATCCCCTCAAAACTAATCAATAAACTTCAAGACTTTGGCTTCAATAGTTCCTCGTGCAATTAGATCCTGATTTCCTCATTTGCAGACCTCAGTTAGTTCGGATTGGCAACAACTTCTCCTCCACAATCTCCAAAAGCACAGGAGCACCGCACGGCTGTGTGCCTAACCTCCTGCACTACTCACTTCACACCTTTGACTGTGTGGCGAAGCACGGCTCCAAAGCCATTTTCAACTTTGCTGATGACCCCAATGTCATACACTGAACCAAAAGTGGTGATGAATCAGCATTTAGGGGGAGAGTGAAAATCTGGCTCAATATCAGCAGGTACAGGGAGCTGATTATTGACTTCACGAAGAGGAAGCTGTATGTCCAACAGCCAGTCCTCGGTGGAGGATCAGAGGTGGAGAGGGTCAGCAACTATAAATTCCTCGGTGTTATCATTTCAGAGTTCCTCATCTGGGCCCAGCAAGCAAGTGCAATTACCAACAGAGCATGGGAGAACCTCTACTTCCTTAGGAGTGTGCAAAGATTTGGCTTGACATCTAAAACTTTGTCAAACTTCCATAGATGTGTGGTGGAGAGTATATTGACCAGCTGCGCCACAGCCTGGTATGAAAACATCAATGCCCTCGAACAGAATCTCCTACAAAAAGTAGTGAATAGGGCCCAGTCCATCACTGGCAAAGCCCTCCTCCACCGCTGGGCACATCAACACAAAACCTTATTGCAACATCCATCATCAGAGAACCCCTCGCCCACCCCCCCACCACCCACTACTTGCTCTCTTCCTGCTGCTGCTGTCAGAGGGAAAGTACAGAAGCCTCAGGACTCACGCCACCAGGTTCAGGAATGGTTACTACTCCTCAATGATCAGGCTCTTGAACCAAAGGGGATAACTTCACATCGTTATTGAAGTGTTCCCACAACCTCTGGACTCACTTTGAAGGACACTTCATCTCATGTTCTCAATATTTATTTTTTTTTGTATTTGAATAGTTTGTGTCTTTTCCACACTCGTCGAGTGCTCAAATAGGTGTGGCCGTTCATTGATTATATTCTCTTATTATGCATTTACTGAGTATGCCTTCAAGAAAATGAATCTGAGGATTGTATATGATGGCATATATGTGCTTTGATAATAAATTTACCTTGAACTTTGAAATTTCATGACATACGTCAGTGATATTAACCAGTTTCTGATCCAACTACACGATAGTAGTGGGCCACAAACCATCAACAATGTTCTGTAAACAGCAATGAGTTAAAATAAGCAAACATAATAAAAGTAAATTCACCTTGGAAAAAATATCAGGTCAGAGGCTCTATGAGTTTATGACAATAAGAGTCATGGAACACTACAACACAGAAACAAACCACTCAGCCCATCAAGTTTGTGCTGAACCATTATTCTGCCTACTCCCATCAACCTGCATCTAGACCATTGCCCTCCATACCCCTCCCTTCCATGTCCCTATCCAAATTTTTCTTAAGCGTTGAATTTGAAACCGCAGCCACCACTTCCACTGGCAGCTCATTCCACAATCCTACCACCTTCTGAGTGAAGAAGTTCCCCCCTCATGTTTCCCTTAAATATTTCACCTTTCACCCTTAACTCATGACCTCCACTTCTAGTCTCACCCAACCACAGCAGAAAAAGTCTGCTTTCATTTATCCTATCTATACCTCTCATAATTTTGTGTACTTCTATCAAATCTCCCCGATTTCTCCCACACTCCAGGGAATAAAGTCCTAATCTATTCAGCGTTAAGTATGAGGTCATTCTTACCCTCGGTCATTAGGCTCTATAACGAGTCAACCTATAGCTGGGGGAAGTGATGACGTTGTGCTTGCTGATCTTCTACAGTGTTATGGTAACTTTGCTATCTTTCACCTGTCATGGATTTGATTTGACCACTTTGTTATTACTCCGAACTCACCTGGTTTTAATAAACCGTGGAAACTATTAAAAGAAAACTTCAGTTCATACTGCCTGACTACTTGAGAACAGCAAAAGGGGATGTCTCCTGCCCCTGCTGAGTGGTCCCTCATCAATTACTACCAGTGATGGAAGAAAAGCCTCCCAGAATTAAGAGGAGACATGAGAGACCCCAGACTGCGGATCAAGAGTTTAGCCAGAAATTTAGCCTTGCAATTTTTCTAAATCATTGGAGACTCGAGAGTCAAATCTGGGAGTTCCCACATATGAATAAGAGGCTGTCTTACTGCTGGACTGTTCAATATCTGCTTTCCTAACCAACAATCCATTTAAATGAACAGGAGATCAGGGAGTGTCTTGAATCTGGTTTTCTGTCTTGAATACGTGCCAAAGAATACTTTGCAAAGGTCTTCAACCTCTGATTTTGAATCCTTAGAACAAAATTGAATGCACTTCATCACTCCATAAACTCCCCTTACTCAGACTTATGGCACAGCATCTAGATTTTAACCTGCCAATTTATTGCAATTTTGAAGTTTATTTATCAAAATACACTGAGTTATTCATTGATTCTTAACTTTCTCTTGGGTTTCAGGCAAGTGCAGCAACTCCTGAATCTGAAACTAGGAAGCCAGTAATGTTTGTTCCAAGCTGAACAAGATAATAATCTCAAATGTAGAACAAATTAAAAATTTTCAGAACATTACAGGATGTTCATTCCCTTTGCTGTCTATAAGGAGTGTGTATGATCTTCCCATGATCGCGTGGACTTTCTCTTGGTGCTCTTGTTTCCTCCCACATTCCAAAGATGGACAGTTAGGTCTAGTGAGTTGTGGGCATGTTATGTTGGCACTGGAAGTGTGGTGACATTTACAGGCTGCTCAGCACAAACTTCGCTTGTTTGATTTCAAGCAAATGACGCATCTCATTGTATTTTCTGATGTGCATGTGACAAATAAAGCTAATTTTTCATCTATAATTTTTTAACTTTAATTTTTAACATTATTAATTATTTGACAGCTCAGCCACACATTGAATTTACTATCAGAGCAAAGTGGTTCCCGTAAAATTTGTCAGACTACTTAAACATTGATCAATAATGACAGAACGTAAATTGTGGAATTACGCATTATTGTATTAAGTTAATTCCTTGGTACTGATTTTGAGTTGACTAAGCAGCCCTGAAACCTGGCTTGAATTAATAAAGGAGCTGACAACAGGAGCGAGTTGAATGTATATTGTTTGAAAAAGTCATGAACCCAAGGTGCAAGCAATCTGTAACTTTTAGCTGGCTGTGTTAATACGGTTCTCTTAAACTGTCATATTAATGGCATGTCATTACACAAGAGGTCATTCATTTCTCCGTCCTCTGCTTTCATCATAAGTATTCATTAGCTACGGTGTACTACCATATTCCTTGTGCATAATATGCACCATATATATGATTCCTAGTTCTCCAGGAATAATCTCCTGGGCATTGTTAGAGACAATACAGAAAAAAAGCACAGAAGTTGTCTTCCTTTTCCATTGTCTTTGAACATTGTCTTGTAAAATCATTGAAGCTGTGGGAAAAAGGATGTTTAAAGCAGATGATCGTGCTAGATTTAAGGACTGGACAGCTAAAGGAATAACAGCTATTTGTAATATAATGAAAGACGGAACAATGTTCAGTTTTGAAATGCTCAAAGAGAAACACTTGTTAGAAAAACAAGACTTTTACAGGTATTTACAGATGCGACAGTATGTTAATAAGATGGTTAAAAATGTAACCAAGGCAAGTGCATGTTTGATAGAGCTGTTTAGAAAAGCATATAATTCAGACAACGGTAGTAAGATCATTTCAAGTGTGTATAAGGGTTTGTCAAATCTTAAAACACATTCAACTTCATACATTACAACAAAATGGGAGAAGGAAGGAGGGATAATAATATCTGAGGAAGACTGGACAATAATATGGAGGTATCAATGGAAGTGTACCAGTTCACAGAAATGGAGGGAGTTTGGGTGGAAAAACTTGATAAGATATTTTGTTACACCCTCTCAGAAATCCCATTATAATAACAACCCCTCTGTTTGCTGGAGAAATTGTGGAAATCAAAATGCAAACTATTATCATATTTTCTGGGAATGCCCCATTATCAAAGACTATTGGGGTGGAATACATAATGCCCTGGTGGCATCCGTTAGTCTTGCGAGACCATGGATCTGCGCCTGGAAAGTCTTGCTTCAGTCTCTGTTAGAGCAGCGTCTGTTGTGGCTGTAGAGGCCCACACGGGAGTGACAGTCTCGGCTGCAGCAACTGCACTTGAAGGCGCTGTCCTCCAGTGTTGTCTTGGTGCTGTTTTTCCGATGAGTGCGCTTTTCTTCAGCAGCAAGCCTCAGCTTCTCTTCCCTTTTTAGACCTCTGCGTAGTTCCAGCCTCCAGTGAGAGTGATCGCTTGTGATGTCCTCCCACCTCTCGACGTTCATTTTCAGTGACTTCATGTCTCTCTTGCAAACATCTTTGAAACGAAGAAACGAAGCTCTTGTGCTCTCTTGCTGGAGGCCAGTTCTCCATACAGCAGGTCTTTCGGGATCCTCCCATCTGACATGCGGTGTACGTGGCCCAGCCAGCGGAGACGGCGTTGTTGGAGCAGGGTGAAGAGGCTGGGTATCTGGGCACAGGCCAGGACCTCATTGTTGGTGACTTGGTTAGTCCATGCAATGTCCAGGATGCGTCTCAGGCTGCGAAGGTGGAAGGCGTTGAGACGCCGCTGTTGTCTGTAGTAGAGGCTCCAGGTATCGCTGCCGTAAAGCAGTGTGCTGAAGACGCAGGCCCTGTAGACTGTAACTTTGGTGTGCGTCGTCAGCTTTCTGTTCTCCCAGACTCTCTTTGTCAGCCTGGCGAATGTTGAGGCTGCTCGTCCGATCCGTCTGTTGATCTCGGGGTCTAGGGAGAGGCTGTCCGTGATGGTGAAGCCAAGGTATGTAAACTCGTGAACTACCTCCAGCTCATAGTTGTTGATGGTAAAGGCAGGGGAGGTGCTCAATGCCTTGGCCCAACACGTTGCCCTACAAGACATCTTTAAATATGAAATACTCTTAGAGAGTAAGACCATATACTTTGGGTATATACCTCAAGAATGGCTGAAAAGAGATAAATATTTAATGAATGTACTGCTGGTGGCTGGCAAAAAGACTCTTACCAGGAAATAGTTATCACAGGAGAGCCCAACTTTAAATGTATGGATGGAAATTACAATGGACATTTACAAAATGGAGAAGATAACAGCATTTGTTAGTCATAAGTTGGAACAATTTGACTCATACTGGGAAAAATGGTTTAACTACATAACACCTCCTAGGCCTGATTTTATTCTCACAAGTCAATGAATATGTTGTAAAAAAAAATCACCCCCTACTCTGTACGTAGTTTTCTTCTTCTGATTGTTCTTTCTTTCCTCTCCTTTCTGTAAGTGTATACCTCAGATAAATATCATGTGGAGATTTGTGACAAATATGATTATATGATATATATGTACAGTATCTGAAATACATCTTATGGAAATGTTTGTTTGATGATGAAATTCAATAAAAAATAAATTACAAAAAAAAATAAAGCAGGTGATCGGAGTAGGGCAGGAGCTTTCACAATTACATCCAACCACAGAAGGGAACCTTGTCCTACATGGAACATGTCTTGCTGTATGTGATCTGCCAGAGGTTATTTTGATTTATCAGAAGCCTACAAGCACTGCTCCAGATAGATCACTCCTCTGCTAGCTCAAGACCTGTTGCACAGCTTTGGGCCGAGTCCCAAAACACAGTCATTTCCATAGATGCTGCCTGACCTGCAGAATTCCTCCAGCATTTTGTGTGTGTTGCTTTAGAACTGCTGGCTTTTGGATGACACATTGGGCAAAGTTTTCTGATCCCGTCTACTTCTCGCAGTCACCGTTCACACCAAACGCCTGTGCCTATGCAGTGCCACCACGGTCCTTTCACTGATGGTGTCTCGGCTGCAGGAACAATCGCTCTAGCTAAGGGCTGCCAGATGATCTCCTGACAGGAAAACTTTTCACGTTTTCCAAACGTCTCTGGAGGCAGGGATTTTCAGAAGCAGTTGAAAAATAACTTACATAATTGAAAGTTATAAACAAACAAAATGTTTAAAGCAAATACAGTAAAATAAACAACAACTTTTAGATGAGGACCACAGACCTCTCTCAAATGGATGGGCATGAGCAAGATATCCTAGCTATGGTTGGTGTATAACTGGGAGGGGCGCTCAGATACTAAATGCATCTTGCCACTCAGCTCAGTAACATATTTAAACCGGATTTAAGTTCACAGACAGAGCAAGAGGTCAGAAGGGCCCAACTGACCACCAGCCCCAGTAAATAGGACTGTGCTTGCTCTCATAGTCAAATCTGCCCAATCGGGTGAGTATAAAATCTCCTTTGGTATTATTTGGAGAAGGGCAAGGGAGCGTGTCCCAACATCCTGACCATTATTCATCCGTCGACTAATACCTGGTCATTAATTTCATTGCTGTTTGTAACTCTTTGCCACGCTCAATTTGGCTGCCATTCCTCTATGTTGTAGGAGCGATTAAATTTTTTAAATAGTTCTTCCATAACCATCCTACTTAGTTACCTTCTCCATTGGTTAAGACGATACCTATTGTCATACTGCAACATTGACTGGAAGTTACACTCACACAAAATGCTGGAGGAACTCAGCAAATCAGGATCGACAAACAACCTTTTGTTTGGGGCTGAGATTCTTCTTAAGGACTGAAAAGGAGAGGGGAGAAATCCAGACTAAAAAGGAAGAGGGGGAAGGTGAAGAAGGATAGCTCGGAGGTGATAGGTGATGCCAGGTTTGCGGTTAAAGTAAAGGGCTGGAGATGAAGGAATCTGATAGGAAAGGAGAGTGGACCATAGGAAACAGAGAAGTAGCAGGGGACACAGGGGGAGGTGAGAAGAAGCAAGGGACCAGAGTGGGGAACAAAAGAAGAGAGGAGGGGGAAGGAAATGTTTTACTGGAAGGAGAATTGATGTTCATGCCATCAGGTTGTAGGCTACCTATAGGGAATAAAAGGTGTTGCTCCTTCACTCTGAGGGTGGCATAATCATGGCACAAGAGGAGGCGATGGACTGACATGCCAGAACGGGAATGGGAATGGGAAATAAAATGTTTGGCCATTGGGAAGTTCCGCTGTTGGCAAGTGCAGGGGAGGTGCTCAATGAAGCGGAGCCCCAATTTACAACAGGTCTCACAACTGTAGAGAAGGCTGCATTGGGAACACCAGGTACAATAGAGGATGCCGCCAAAGTCAAGGGTGAAGTTACCTCACCTGGAAGCATTATTTGGTGCCCTGAATGAAGGAGGTGGAGGAGGTGAATGGACTGGAAGTTGTTTTTTTTTCATAATTTGCCTCAGGATCGGAAAAACAAAAGAAGTTCAAGAGTTAGCTTTACCAACTGAAAATGATTTCAAATTGCCAGTGACTTAAAAAAAAAGTATAGAGTTTAAATAATGTTCTTAGTTGCCAGACATACAAACATCTTAAACAACAACATTAACCAAAGTATAAGGCCAAGAATGAGCTGTCTGGACATGCTCTAATACTACAATTACAGCAGCCATCATCAATACAAACAGGTTTCTGCAGCAATCAAAACTAATTACACGCCCAAGCTTAGTTTTTCCAAGTGCTTTACAGGAAACGTATTTGCTTTTAAAAAAAGCTTCGTACTAACAGATAAATTCCACAGTGTACTTAAAATGTGTAAGGATAGAGAAGAGCATTAGTCATGGTACACTGGGGCACTATTTACTATCTGGCTACAAGCCATGGAGGATATTTATAGAGAGTTACACTGAGCCTGTTATACAAACCTCTAAATCGTCATCAGATCAGGCATCTTTCACTTTCAACAGATGTCTTTTGTCTGAAGGTGGTCCAAAAAAACAAGACAGCTTTCACCTGCCATGGAGGGCAGAGCCACACAAAAGACTGCATATGCTTTCAGCCAAGGACATTCCTTCAAATTGCTCAGCAGAGGCTCATAATTTACAATCTAACCAAATGCTCAGTCATTCCCAGTCTTATAACCTTCATCACAGCCTCATCTTAATAACAATAATTGGTAATTAAAGGGGAATAGAAAGGAAAAGTAACATGTCCTCAATTATTTTAAATGGCTTGACAGCAAGAATTAATTTCCCTAATTATGTTTGAGAAAGTAAAATGATTTGCTCTTCTCTTAACATTCCATTTAAATTTTGGTTTACTTCTCTGAGATTCCAATTTAGTAGCTGGTGGTAATGCACCTTATGTTGGACTCCCAGCTACCATTGAACGGATGAGGAAGATGAGGATGAGGAAGGGGAAGGGGAAGAGGATGGGAAAAGGAAGAGGAAGAGGAAGAGAACCATGTTATGTTAGAAGAATGAGGTCTCTACTTCATGGCATTCTCTTGGTGAAAATCTTCAAACAGCAGCATATCCTCAAAGAGTCCCAAAAGCACATCATTTGGAATCATATGAAATTTAAAATATAAGTACTGATTCTCTAGTAAGCCTGTTAACAGGTACTAAATCACCACTAAGTGTTAGTGTATTTAGTGGTTACGGCCTACTAATTTAATGGCACCAATCAATCTTTTACCATTTCACCACTTTTTTTTTGAAATATCATTCTACTGACTGTTCTCCTGTCTCCATTAACAATCCTCTCAAGGGTCAGTGTTGTGTTGTCTGGATATCAAAGGCTTTCATTTAAGAAAAGCCCAAAGTTGAGCTGATCTATTTGGGCAAAGAAACCATAATATGCACCTTCTTTGTGCAGAGTGCAACAAATTAAGTACAAGTCCCCCAGTATCAATAAAAAAATTCTGTAAACTTTTTGCACTCTGTTTAATCCTTGATTGGCTTCTACTGATGAGGTAGGTGAACTCTTAAAATCTAGTAGGTATTACCATCCTGCTAATGCTGATTTACACCCAATTCTTTGTCGAAATGGGCTTTCACTGTGTGTCCAAAACTGACCCCTCTTTCAAGCACCATGTTATCTTTAAAGTCGAGAATGTACCACATTTTCTATTTTGGATTGGATATACTGTAGGTTGGTGACTTGGGATTGCCCATGGAATTATCTAAATTGTGCAATGAAAAGTGTTAAATTACTTTTGGCAGGCTAGACAAGATGCCCAAGGCCTTTATATCCTTAGCCTTAGTTCAATGTCTTGGAGCTTTGCAACTTACCAGAAAGATTTAAAGAGGCCAAATATAATCATATGTGAGCATAAGACAGTAGAGCAGAAATAGGCCATTCAGCCTACCATGTCTGCTCCATCATTCAATCATGGCTGATTTATTATCCCTCTCAATCCCGTTCTCCCCATTACTTTGATCCATAAGAATAGAAACAGAAAGGAGAGAGGGAGCGAGAGAAGCAATACAGTAACACAATAAATTGAAGAGCTAAATGCCTTATAAACAGTACCAACTTAACTTGAGGACGGCAATTGTTTCTTCAAAACAGAAGAAATCATCTTCGTATTCCACCCCAGTGATTTAAGCATTTAACCCAGACAGCTAATTCAACCTAAATCTGCATTTAGAGGTCCTGTTTTATGAGTGAGTTACGAAACAAAGGTGAAACCCTGGCTACACTCCCAGATAGACCTGACAGCACTCTTTGGAAAAGGTCAAAACGCTGACTTGATCAGTGCTTTCTATCAAGCAATTATCTAGTTATCATATCACCGTGGCTTGTGAGACCTTGTTGGAATGCAAATTGACTGCCAACATTCCTGCAGTCCACCAACAGCTGTACTTCAAAATTACTTCACTAGCTGTAAAGTGCTTGGGGCATTGCAACCGCAGAAAAGATGCTGTAATAGCAGGTTGTTTTACCTTGCCCCCTCTCAAAGAGAAAGCAGCAGCCTGTCAGATGTAGAAATGAGGAAACGGAATAAAGAAATGAGGAAAGTTAAGTGTGAAAAAAGTTCAAGTTTACGAGTAAATAGAATGAAAATCATAGTGACAAAAATCTTGCAAGTAATGTGCTTTGGAACAAAACAAGGCATCTTTTAATATTTTGTTTTGCCTCACTGGGATGAACATTTGTTTAACTGGATTTTACCCTTTCAATGGTCCTTTAAATCTGGGCTCTGCACAGTGCTAACACTGAATCAGAACCCTGCATAAATTAATAATTTGGCCAAAATTTCTTTAAAAACAGTACCTTGCATGCAGAAATTGTGATAAAGGAGCCTAGATTCTCTTAGGTGGGACCTTACCCAATTTAGATTAGATTAGATTAGATTAGATTCAACTTTATTGTCATTGTGCCTAGTACAGATACAAAGCCAATGAAATGCATTTAGCATCTGACCAGAAATGCAAAGAATAGTGTTATTTACAAAATAACTGCAAATAAAAAAAGTGCTACAGCACACAAATATAAAAGTACTGAGACAGTACAATATGGGTGCATTAGTGCTTAGCGCTATGATGTGAGGTTCAGCAGTGTCACAGCCTCAGGGAAGAAGCTCTTCCTGTGCCTGCTGGTGCAGGAACGGAGGCTCCTGTAGCGCCTACCGGATGGGAGGAGAGTTAAAAAGTCCATGGTTAGGATGAGATGCATCCCTGATAATGCTTTTCGCCCTGCCCAGGCAGCGTTTATGGTAGATGTTCTCAATGGTGGGCAATTGGGTGCCGATAATCTGCTGGGCAGTTTTCACCACACGCTGGAGTGCTTTGCGGTCCAATACGGGACAATTGCCATACCACACTGAGATGCAGTTGGTGAGTATGCTCTCAATGGTACAGTGGTAAAAGTCCGTCAGTATCCTGGGAGAGAGGTGAGGATAGCAGGTCATTAAGGGATCAGTCCCTCAGACCATACTTCCCATGGTAGCCAAATAGCAACAACACATATACAGTTACCCCAGAAGAGACGGAGGCTATAGGGGAAGGGAGTCAGTTCTTCAGTTCAATCAGAGACTTTGGAGTTCTCACTGCTGATATCGAGAGCAGGGACAAGCGCACTGAAGAACCAGGACACTTGCCAAGGCCACCATTCAAAGGAAAGAACACAAGCATACAATAATCAGAACCCATACAATTGATTCTAGCAATCATCATCACAGCTTGTCACACCAGACAGACAGCCACTCCAGTGTAGTTTGGTTCATGTTGAGCAGGTCAGTGTCAGCTAAGTCAGGTGAGAGCGGGCAGTTGCGCAGAATGTGTTCAATGTTCTGCACCCTTTCGCCACACTCACAGGATTCGCTGGTCTTTAAACCCCACTTCACCATATTGTCTCCCATCCTACAAACTCCCACTCTCGCTCTGTTGAGAGTGCACCTCTTCCGTCTGTCAAGCAGTGCCCCGTCTGGCAACATTTCTGTAGGGTCTTGCACCATATTGTTTGGTGGGGCTCTGGCTTCTGTTTGTTGCCAGAGGTCAATCTTGCATGTTTGGGGGGATGTTCCGTGTGATAATTCCTCCACTGTAGCAAAGCTTTTCCTCGATTTCAGGCAGTTGAAAACTGGTACATGATGTAGTGGGTGCCGTGGATCCGAGTTCTGTTTACCTTTTTCAATTTTAGTTGTAGTGTGTCTTCGGATCTCTGGGGGCACAATGCCTGCAAGTCTGTAAGTGATGTTAGCGGGTGTGCGGTACAGTGGGCCCGTGGTTATTCAGCAGGCTTTGCTAAGCAAAGGGGCTATTTTCTTTGCATGAGCTGACCTGCCCCACGCAGGTGCACAGTATTCTGCAGGTGCATAGCAGAGTGCTAGGGCAGTTGATCTAAGTGTATGAGCACTAGTTCCCCATTTCATGCCTGCTAATTTTTTCAAGAGAGAATTGCGAGAGCCAACTTTCCCTCAGAGTTCTGGGGTGTGGGTGGCAAATGAGAGTGTCCTATCCAGTGTCACGCCCAGGTAAATTGGAGTCGGATGGTGTTCGAGCTCCTTCTCATTCTAGCAATGAAAGAGCATTATGATCTTACAATATTTACAGGTGAGCTCTAGACCCAGAAAAGTACTGAGCTTTCAACTGATGCACAAACCTAGAGTAACTGAGACCAAATCTCCTGGATCTAAGAATAAACTAGGATATCGTGAGCCTGACAGCAGTTGGAAATTATTCCAAGGGACCAGATATAAACTTGTTTGGATAGACAGGGGTGGATTAGGGATAGTCAGCATGGCTTTGTGAGTGGTAGTTCATGTCTCACCAGTCTTATAGAGTTTTTCAAGGAAGTTATCAGAAAAGTTGATAAAGGCAATTCAGTGCATGTTGTTCACATGGACTTTAACAAGGCCTTTGTCAAGGTGCCATATGAAAGATTGGTCAAGAAGGTTCAGTTGCTTAGCATTCAAAATGAGTTAGTAAATTGGATTAGACATTGGATTTGTAGGAGTAGCCAATTGGATTAGACATTGGATTTGTGGGAGGAGCCAGTGAGTGCCTCTCTGAGTGGAGGTTGTGACAAGTGCTGGTGCCACAGGGATCAGTACCGGGTCTATTGTTGTTTGTCACCAACATCCACGATCTGGATGATAATGTGATGAACTGGATCAGAAAGTTTGTGGAAGACACCAGGGTTGGGGTTGTAGTGGACAGTGAGGACCTGAGTTATAGGGAAAAGTTGAAAAGGTTTGGACTTCATTCCCTGGAGTGTAGGAGAATGAAGGGAGATTTGATAGAGGTACACAAAATTATGAGGTGCATAGATAAGGTAAATGCAAGCACGCATTTTCCACAAAGGTTGGGTGAAACTAAGACTAGGGGTCATGGGTGAAGGGCTAAAGGTGAATAGCTTAAGGAGTACGTGAGGGTGAATATTTTCACTCAGAGGGTGCTGTGAGTGTGGAGTGAGCTGATAGCAGAAGTTGTATATGCCCATTCAATTTCAACATTTAGGAGGAATTTTAATAAGTATATGGATAGGAGGTGTATGAATGACTATGGAACGGATGTAGGTCTGTGAGACTAGGCAGATTAATAGTTCAGCATTGACCAGATGGACCAAATGGCCTATTTCTCTACTGTAGTATTCTATGACTCTAAATACCAACTAGAAGAAGAATGCCTCATATACCACCTGCATAGTCTACAACACGATGGTATGAACATTAAATACTCCAATTTCTGGGAACCTGCACCCTCTAATCTACCCACCTTGTCTCACCCTGATCAATTGAGGTCTGGTCTCTGCTGTACCACAGCAACTTTTAATTCTCCATGAACCAGGAAGGAAATAGAGAGCAACATGACTACAACCTTTCCCTCAATGTCAGCAAAACAAAAGAGCTGGTCATTGACTTCAGGAAAGCAGAGGGGATAGATGGTGCACATGCTCTGTGCAGGTCAACAGCACTGAGGTTAAGGATTGAAGTCTTCAAGTTCCAAGGTGTGAACATCACCAATAGTCTGTTCTGCTCCAACCATGTAGATGCTATGATCAAGAAAACTCACCAACACCTCCAATTCCTCAGAAGGCTAAAGAATTTGGCATGTCCCTTCAACCCCTTCCCAACATATATCAGTGCACCATAGGAAACATTCTGTCTGGGCATGTAACAGCTCAGTATGGCAACTGCTTCGCACAGGACCACAAGGAACTACAGAGAGTTGTGGACACGGCTCAGCACATCACAGAAGCCAGCCTCTCCTCTATGGCCTCTGCCTACGTTTCTTACAGCCTCCGTAAAGCAGCCAGTATTATAAAATACCCCATCCAATAATGCTGGAGGAACTCTTCAGGCCAGGTAGCATTTATGCAAAAGAGTAAACAGTCCCGATGAAGGGTCTCGGCCTGAAAGATCGACTGCACTCTTTACCATAGAAGCTGCCTGGCTTTCTGAGTTCCTCCAGCATTTTGTGTCTGTGTTGCTTTGGATTTCCATAGATTTCCTCCTGCTTGTAATCAAAGACCCCACCCACTCTAGAAATTCTTTACTTCTCCCTTCTTCCATTGTGTAGAAGATACAAAAGCCTGAAAGCACGTACCACTAGGAGAGTTCTTCCCCACGGTTATAAGACTATTAAAATCATTCCCTAGTACAATAAAAAGGATTCTTGCCTTCATAATCTACCTCATTGTTTTGCACCTTATTGCTTACCTGCACTGTACTTTCTCTGCAACTGCATTGTTTTTTTGCTCACCTTGTGCTATCTCAGTGCACTGTGTATAGACTTAATCTGTATGAATAGTATGCAAGACAAGTTTTTCACTGTATCGTGACAACAATAAACCAATTCAAATTCTAATACCACCGGGGAGCAGCTTAATGTCCTCAGTACATGGAAGAACGTCATTGGTGAGCAGATTGTTGCTCTCGGTAGATACAGGGATGGGGTTCATAAGCAGATCACACTTCTCTTGGAGCAGCACCTGTCTAAATTCCACAGAGTGATGATGCCCATCAGCAGGTTATCTGATGTGTAAACAGAAACTGAGATGCCATGAATGATTTGATTCCTCTCCCACTGCAGAGAATATGGCATAATGCCTCTTTTCTATAGAAATGGTTCCAACCACCCCCACTTTCTCCATTCACTCCCTTTATCATGACCAAAGTGGATGTTGGGAAATCCCAGACCTTGGTAGATTGTAGACAATAGGTATTAGACCATGTTGTGCCTTGCACTTCATTATTTACCTAAATAGTCCAGGATCTGTCAGCTGTAGCAACTGCAGGTTTTAAACAACAGGGGAACAGACAGCGTACAAGCAGACATTAGGTCCACTGTTAACCAAAGCTCCTGAGGGACCATCCAGTGGGCAGGTTCAAGCCTTTGTTATCACTTTCGTGAGGATATCACCGGCCACCATGGCCTTACAGGCTGACTGCTCAACTGCATCTCGTATTCAGTCATCCCCGATGGGTCCAAAAATTGGGTATGTGTAACCAGCCCATCCAGGGCATGGGTCGCTGGAACAGAGCATGAAGGTGTATTTTATTTTTTTAAATTTAGAGATACAGCACAGTAAAAGGCCCCTCTGGCCCAATGAACCCACATCACTCAATTACACCCATGTGTGATTAATTAACTACTAACCTGTATGTCTTCAGCCTGCGGGAGAAAACCACAGTACCCAGAGGAAGCTCAGTCAGTCACCGGGAGAATGTACAAACTCCTTACAGACAGCAGTGGAACTGAACCTGGGTCGCTGGTGCTTGAAAAGCGCTGTGCTAACTGCTAACTGCCTCAAAACCCACACACAGGCATCACACCTTTCACAAACATTCAGTTTACAAGGTTATGTTTTAACATTATGAACGCTTTGTATGAATCTATTTTTCACTGAAAAGCCACTCTCTCTATATATTGTACCAACATTTCCATAACGAATTTTATCCAGCTTTTATGATGTTTTCCAGGAATAGATTCCTTTTGTAAATCTGGGTGTGAAACATCAAAAGAAACTGGTTATGTGATTTTATTGAAGAATTTGAATGTATTTTTTTCCCTGCCAGAAATGGCTCTAAACACAGTGGCAGTGTTAAAAACATCCTAATCTGTGGAAAATAACATCCTTGACTTTGCAGAGATTTGTGGCAGGGACCAACATTGCTGCCGTCCCCTCCAGTCTCAGCCAGGAATGTTGCTTAGAGTGTTGCCAGTGGTGTTACTACTGAGACACCCGTGGAATGAGTATGTCAGCAGCTAAATGCTGAAACATAAATATTCCCTGTTAATTTAAGCACACACTGTGGACTTTGGAAGGCGTTTAGCAGTTTGCAATGAGTTCTGAAGCTGCACAGTCTGATCTGGCATCTGTAGATTGTTCCTTTAAAAAGACATGTCTGCAATAAAGTGGCACAATGTACTTAGATCAGGACTGAGCATGTTCAACCAAGGTCATGGGTTGCACTGCAAAAACATCAACTTATGGTGGCAAAGGAGGAAACACCTATTGCATGATTGTTGATGTCAGCAGTATGTAACTGACCCTGGTAAATCGGCAAGTACTGAATGGTGAACCCTGCAACCTAATTACTTGACTGTTGCAATTTCACTCAGAAATGGTTGCTTGCGACATCTAGCCAAAGTGCAAACTGCTTTTGTATGATGTGTGGCATGATGGATCCAGTAAGCTCACCACATTGATGTAATCACAAAGAAGGCATGCTAACAAATCTACTTTGTTAGGAGTTTGAGGAAATTCGGTATGTTACCCAAGTCTCTTCTAAATTTCTATAAATCTACCTATGGTGGAGAGTATTCCGGTTGGTTGCATCATAGCCTGGTGTGGAGGCTTCAGTGCTAAGGACTGCAGAAGGTTGCAGACAGCAAACCTCTCCTACAACAAAGTCGTCTTCAAGAGGCATCTTCACCACCCAGTACATTTGATCTTCTTGTTACTACCATCAAAGAGGAGGCACAGGAGCCTGAAGACCCATACTCAACGATTCAGAAAAAGCTTCTTCCCCTTCTCCTTCAGTTTTCTGAATGGCCCATGAACATTACCTTATTATTCGTTCAGGTTTCTTTTTTTGCACAGTTTTGTAATTTACAATAATCTTGTCTTTGCACTGTACTGCTGCTGCAAAACAATAAATTTCACTTCATATAAGACAGTGATAATAATCCCGATTCTAAGCTTTGCTTTTCCATTATGCTGTTTGCAGAGGTGGTGAGTTGTCAAGCATGACTTCTGCAAACTTTCCCCTCAGCAATCCCCTGACAGACTCTATCTTGCATTTGTGTATTGTAGCTGTAGTGTGCACCATCTACAAAACCCACTGCCATTATTCACTTGGGCTATTCTGACAGCATCTCCCAAAACTACAACCTGTACAACCTCTACAAGCTGGTAGGACGAGGCCTTCAGGCGCATGGGAACACCACCACAGCAGGCTCCTCTCCAAGTGACACACTAGCCTGATTTGGAAATATATTGGCATTCCTTCATTGTCAGGTTGCCTACATTCTAGAAACTCCTTCTCATTACTATTGTGGAGAATACATTCACCCAAAGGGTAGCAATGATTCTTGAAAGTTGGCTCATTCCCATCCTAATTGGTGTTAGGCAATTCATGCTGGCCTTAACAGTGATGCTTTAACATTAAAAAAATGAAGAAATTACTTAACCATGAAAATAATTTTAAAAAGGTCACAAAAGTAAGCATACTGACTTTCTAAAAACATATTTAAATATATGAACTCTTCTATTTAAAATCTTTGTTCTTTCATAATCCAGAGTATTAGACACCTCTTGTTTAGCTGGCTCAGAATATCAATCTTTGTTTTTTATCTTCCATTGGGACAGTATTCCTTGTATTCATGTTAAATAAAATTATTACAAAGCAAATGGAAAATACTGCTGGAGGACAATGTATTTTGCACAGAATTAATCAGTCTTTTGACACACTGCTGATCTCTGCTCCAACATTTCAGAACAATTCACAATCTTAAAACATGTTTAAGGTTAAACTTTAACAAAGTTACAAAAGAGCCAAGTCAGTGTGTTGACTACCAGAAAACATGGGCAGTGCCTGGTGCACAGATGGTTCTCAGCAAAGCAATTTTCAAATGGAATCAAGGAGTGATGCTGGTCAAAATCCAAGAGAGTGTTATGGAAGTTACAAAATGGTGACTAATCAATGCTGAAGGAGGCAGAGTTTGTGGGCATTTCACCAAGCTGCAGATGGTTCTCAGCACGTCTACTTCCAAGAGAGTCCACAGGCAGAGGATAGTAAGTTAATTCCAAAATCTGGTGATAATCCAGAAAGCATTTTATATCACTGACATGTGAAGTAACACTGAACTCTAAAGGGTGGACAAAAATCCTAAAACAAAAATTACTGCAATAGTTGCTCACACTTAGGGATATAGAAATTATAATAACTCTTGCAAATGTAATGTCATCAAATGGACTTATTTTTTCCTCTGCCTATTTAGAGACAAATTTCATTTCTCATCTCTCCAGTTCAAATACTTAATTGAACAAGGACACTCACTAATTTAACACAAAGGTAACACTAATTATAACCGCTGGTTGAAAGAAAGTTGTTAAAGTCCCGATTTGTTTCAATACTGTCTTTACTGTATTAAACGAAATATTTACAATTTGTACAAACGTTTGAGCTCCAACAAGTTACAAAATACATTTCACAAGATGCAAAAGCAGGAACCAGGTTTACCTGGAACACCATTGCACTACAAAAGGACAGAATGTTTTTCAAAGAACAAGTGAACATCTGGTTAGGCAACTCCACAAATGCAGCAATTCAGGCAATAACAAAAATACAATGTGAGGTCAGAGAGGATTCAAATGCTCTTCTAATAATCCAGGGTTTCACAAAGTGTCCTGGAATTTTCTTGGTACTACCAAAACAGTTAATTTGCGCTCAGTTCAATAATGCTTTACTTTAATCCCTCGATCATTGGTGTAGTGATCATCAGTCCTCAAGTATCAATGTTAAGATTCACCTTAAAGACCTGATGGCCAGAAGGATCAGGAAGATACCATCTGTTTTTTTTTAATATATTAAGAAAACCAGTTCTGAACACACTGTCTCAGAAATAGATTTTAGTAAATAACTTCATAGACTGATGCTTTCTTATCTCCAGAGCCGGTGACTATATATTTATCATCCACTGAAATATCGCAGCTCAGCACTGATGAAGATTCCTTAGACTGTAGAAAGAAAGAGAGAGAGAGACAATGAGACTGATTTCACAATGATAGGAAGCCAAGAAGAGGACATGAAAAAGTACTGGACCCTCTTTAATACTTACCAAGGTTATTTTATAATTGCAAAAGAGATAGCAAAAGGGAAAAATAGCTTATCAGGGACCGAAATGGAATTGTGTATGCAAGAGTGCAGATATGGGTAAGGTTCATTAGGACTGCCCCCACAGAAGTGCAGACCAATGCCAATGTTGAGGTTAAGATGAATGAGTGTGAAATATTGGAAGAGATAAACATTGGAAGAGAGGAGGCATTAAAATGTTATGTATGTGGATAACTTCTCTGGACTTCATGAAATATGTCCTAGGGAGTAAAAAGAAACAAGGGAAGAAATTGCTAAGGCTACGACTATAATTTTTCATGACTCCCTGGCTACAGTAGTGGTGCCAGAGGTAAAAAGGAGTAAGAAGTAAATTGGTTTAAAAACAACGTAGTTTAACTTCAATGGGGCCAAATTATTGGAGGTCTAAAGGAGTGTAGAGAAAGGCAGCTTAATCAAGGACATTTAGCGCAGATTTGTTAACGGGACCTGTCTGACCAACTTAATTATATTCTTTGAGGAAGTACCAAACAGCCAATGAGAGCAGTGCACTTAAGAGTCTATTTGAATTTAAGCACAGCTACTGACAAGTCTCACAAGATACAGGAGGTAAAATGTAGTGGTTGACAATTATTTATTGCAATTGGACAGCTGCTTCCACTGGGTTTTGTGTCAGTCCTTTGTAATCTGCAGTACATGTTAATGATTCACACTGAAATGTAGGATGCATTAATAAAAAAGCATGCATGCAAATCTTATGAAGGTTGGCTGTGTTGTTGACAGTAAGGAGGAAAGCTTTACTCTGGTCATGTAGAGGAGTATAAGATAATGCTGCAGTGGAGAAATCAGGAGACATGGGAATACAAAAACACAGGATGTTAAAAGGTGTGGAAGAATCAAGTGATTTTGGATTATGTCTTAAAGGTAGCAGAATAGTCCAATAGAATTTTTAAATAGGAAAGTTCCAGTTAAGGGGGAAAATAAGAGCACAGAGATAATATAGAATTGTATAGAATGATAGTTGGACCACTGCCTTAGTACCAAGTACAGTTCATGTCATCACATTACAGGGAAGACAGGATTACACTACAGAGGTTCAATCAGAGTCACCAGATTAGAAAACTATAGTGATGAGGAAACATTGAACAAGCCAGGAAAAAAAAACACAAACGGCTGGGGGTACACTCCCCAAACGGTTGGGGGAACACTCCCCAAACGGCTGGGGGAGCATTCCCCAAACGGCTGGGGGAGCACTCCCCAAACGGCTGGGGGAACACTCCCCAAACGGCTGGGGGAGCACTCCCCAAACGGCTGGGGGAGCACTCCCCAAACGGCTGGGGGAGCACTCCCCAAACGGCTGGGGGAGCACTCCCCAAACGGCTGGGGGAGCACTCCCCAAACGGCTGGGGGAGCACTCCCCAAACGGCTGGGGGAACACTCCCCAAACGGCTGGGGGAACACTCCCCAAACTGCTGGAGGAACTTAGCAGGCCCTTGTGCCTTGGGTGAAACATCATTTTTTCATTCCTCTCCACAGATGTTGCCTGATCCGCTGAGTTCCTCCAGTATTTTGTGTGTGCTGCTCATGATTTCCAGCAGCTATGGAGAGGAAAGAATTATTGATAATTCAGGTTGAGACTGTTTCACGATGCAGGGTCTCAAACTAAAACATCTACAATTCATTTCCTTCCTCAGATGCTGTTTGACCTGTTGAGTTCCTCTGGCAGTTTGTGTATTTTTTTCCTTCAGATTTCAGCATCTGCAGTAGTGTCGTATGTCTCTTTCTGGATAATTGAATAATGTGGGGTTCTTTTCTTTGGAACGAAGGCTCTTGAATTATTCAGGTTGTACACCATTAAGCTGTCAAGATAGGAGTAAATGGGAAAGAGTTATTTCTCTTATCAGAAGGGTAAACAATCTAAGAGGCATAAAGTATTTGAAAGAAGGATAAGAGTGAATTAAACTGTCTGGGCCCAGAGTGTATTATGGGAATTTGCTATTTGAAAGGGTGTAAGAGGAAGAGACTTACGACCTAGAGGTCTACAGATCTGCTGCTGGAAGTTGGGAAGTTGCAGGTAAACCCTCTTTTAGGTAGCACCGACAAGATGAACTTCCTGTCACGCTTCTTGACTGTTTTTATGATTCATTTGGGTTTCAGCTTCTATAATGTGTTGTTCAAAGTTTACAGGACCTTTCTCATTGCACGAACTGTAGATTTTGCTAAATCTATGCTTTCCCTACTTATTCTCTTGATTCACCTTTCTTAATTCCAGAGCAACCAGCTGAACATGCATGACAATATGAGTAGATACTCAGAAGCCTCTTCGATCGACACTAAGGCACTAGTCTCTATGTGCTCTGTACATCTAATTGCAATAAATCTTGATATAGTGCCATTGAAATTTCAAAAGCAATTGGTTCTATTTTCTGTTCCTAAGAATCAGAACACAATATTTCAGCCATTCAAAATATACATTTTCTTCAAGAGCTATCTATCTGTTCCCTTCTTTCCCATGACCATACAATTCCTTTTAAGTAGATTTCCTTGGAAAGTGAAGAAATGACTTAGCTTCCACCATCTTCTCAGATTCCTGATCAGAACAACTTACTACATAAGCACAAGAAGTTCTGCAGATGCTGAAATCCAAAGCAAAATACACAAAACTCAGCAAGTCAGGCAGCACCTATGGAAACGAATTAACAGCCGATGCTTCAGGCCAAAACCATTCTTCATAACACTACATAAGTATATTTCTAATGATCAGCACAATCCTCTCCGACATACATCCAGTTCAATCCCTTAAGTTCTTCTGAAAGGCTTTTTTTTAAGAGAAAATATTGCCAATGTTGCAATAGAATAACACCACAAGACACAGGAGCAGAAATAGACCACTCAGCCCATCGAATTTGCTCTGCCATTCCATCACGACATTCTACTGCCTTCTCCCTATAACCTTTGATGCCCTTTCTAATCAAGAACCTATCAACCACCGGTTTAAATACTATATACCCAATGACTTGGCCTCCACAGCTGTCTGTGGCAATGAATTTCACAGATTTTGGCTAAAGAAACTCCTCCTCATCTCTGTTCTAAAAGGATATCCTTGTACTTTGATCTGTGCGCGTTGCCCATCATAAAGAATAGCCCTGGACCTGATGAGACTTTAAGTTCACACAACAGTGATCACACTGATAATGGTATAAACTTATCGTAAGTCCATATTTTTCTGATTCTACTGAATTTTCTTTAACATCATTGTTCAGCAATTTTGAACGTAAATTTTTTCTCAGAATACCTGGAATATGCTTGCTCCATAAGGTGTTCTCCATGCATTAAGAAGATTATCTTTTCCAGTGCTTACAAACCATTTACCTGTAGAAATATAATAAAATCATTAAATTTACAATGCAATATCTAGCCTAATTCAAATGTTAAACATTAATCTGTCACCCATGGTTTTATCCTTCTTCCAACACTTCCTCTTCAATCAAATCACGAGTTTTAAATAGTTGCATTCTATATTTTATACAAATGATCTCAACTTGTCAATGAGTTCATATTGAATTGCTTGCCCTGTTTATTTCAATCATTAAATGCTCATGATCAGAATTTCTAAAAGTTCTTCCTGAAAGTAAAATACAATGGATTCCAGTTAATTGGGACACATTGGAACCAGTACATTTTGGTCAGATTAAGCAGCTCCTCCAATTAACCTAAATTTCATGGGAATAGTTTAAAAAGGTATAAAGAAGACAAACTATTGTTTAATAAAGTAACAAACTGTGTATTAAAATGAAATAGGAACAAATTAGAACACTACCAATTATACTACAGTACTATAGCACTAATTGTCATCGGTGGAGAAATTCATCCAATGTACGCTACCGAGTTCTTTTGATTGACTATAAATGAACAAAATTAGCACAGACACCTTGTGCAGATAATAGACTGCCTTCATACAATGCTATAGATGATTGCATCCTCCAAATCTTCACTTTCATTGTAACATTCAAGATGACTGTCATTATGTTCAAATGCTTCATAGTTCCTAATTTGTTGAAGTAGAGATCTTATTTCATTATCACTCCCTGCCATCTCCATGCTTCAATGCTTTAAACCACAGTGAGCAAAACAGTTCTGAGTTGTCTTACTGCTTATTTCTCACCAATTATCAGTAACAAAAATTACTACTTTATAAACAGAAACACATGCACTGATGCTATTTAAAAACTGCTCGCTCCAAGCATGATGTAACGTCTAATGGGAACACAAATGCACACGGCTGATGCTGTTTAGAAGCTGCTTGGCAGCAGTCTCCTGTCCCAATTAAGTGGCATAATGTCCCAAATAAAAGAAAAGAATCCCGGCAGTTTTCTCAATTTGTTTTTGTTCTTTAAGAGTTGTCCCAAATAAGTGGCTGCCCTGATTAACCAATGGCCCAATTAAGTGGAATCCAATGTATATACACAATAATACTCTAAACTTAAGAAAATAGGGTTGCCTTCATTCATAGGTCAAACTGAGAGAGATTCCATCCAACGCCACCCAGATTCACAGCTCAAAACTCGTGTTTTACCCTGTGCAAAATGTGGAGCAGGCAGGGGTGAAGTAGGTCTAACTCCATTCCAATCACCCAGGGGACACCTAGTCAAGCTCAGCAATGCATTGTGAGAATTCACCCATGGGTGGAAAGACCTGTCCTTGGAATGCCTTGACGAGAGGGGAAGGGTGACGGGATGGGGGCAGTAGTGGGAAGGAAGGAGGGGTGTTAGTATAGGTGAGCCACACCTTTTGTCAAACCTATCAAGGCTTTGAAACACATTTTTAAAGGTTTGGCAGTTTGAGATATTTAACTATTAGGATTGCTTTAAATAATTAGTAAATCAAAACAAAAACAAAATTATTAAAATAAAAATAACTTTTTAAGAAGTAAATAACTGAACTTTCCCTTATCCATTTAATTTCCAAGTTGAGAATTCCCCTTAAAATTTCTGGGGTTTTACTCTCTAACATCAGGCCTGTCAGAAAGAGGTGGCATCATCAGTCCAATCAGATCAGCGTAGCTCTGATGATCTGATACCCAAGAGATTCTGGTGGTTTCAGAGTAGCAGATTTTCTCGACTACCCTTGGTGTATTTAACAAAAAAAAATAGGAAATGTGCACTCCAGATGCTGGGTCCAGCCAGAAATCCACCCATACTCCCAATTCGGAACCTGGTTTCAGCTGCACAGCTGGAGTTTGGACTGCACATACAGCTTGCACTCTGTAGCCAAACTCACACGCAAAACCTCTGGGTGAGCCCCCTGCCAGACCTACAGCATTTCCAAGCAGTTGGATGCTGGTATGTTGCAGTTTTACTGGAAATGGTGGAGATGGATTGATGCGCCGAGTGGAGAACTCCTGCTACTAATCTGCATGGTTGGACTATTGGTCAGGGGCGGTGGGGTGGTGGGGTGGGGGGAGGTGGTTCCACCCTGGTCACACTATTCACTGGAACACCGTGAACCTACAGGGAGTCAACATAAGCACCAGTCTTACCTGACACTCCATGTACATTTCCTATTATTAACGTAATACAAAGATTTGTCAGCTGCAGGACAACAGTAATATAAAGGTACCTTAAAACAATTATCAATTTGTACTAATCTGCATATGTACTACTCTCAAAATGAGACAAAAAGCAGTTTTTGTTCACTGAACTTTACATCCATTCACTTAATTAGGAACTATAAATTACAATATTTCTTTCATATGATTTGAGCAATGCATAAGTGAGTATCTCATTACATAACAAGAAAAGCTGTCAGGCTTTTAGGGCTTGGTTACGCACATCAAACCAGTAAGCATGCGCTCTTCTTGCTGGTCCAAACTCTTAGTAGAGCTTACAGCTTAAAATCAGCATTTGGTCAGGTCTAGAATTATCAAGGCCACTTTCATTTTGAATTTCAACACTTCCCACTCTTTCCCCAATAAATTCCTTTCTTTTCCTAAAATTTAATTTTTTTCATAATAAGATGATGTTTGGTTGTGTGTGGGGCGGAGGGGTGCAGTCACAGCTCAGTACTAGCTTCTGTCACTAACCCATTAAGCTGCATAATGAAATCAACATTTTTAAATAAGAACAATGAAAAAAGTCAGACTTCTTCCTGATCCCAAAAAATAGAGATCATTTCCAATGTCAACGTGATTGGAGTTCAATTAAAGAGACCAGTCGAGGATTAAATCAGAAATCTTTAAGGTCACAGAGAAAATGTGCTACCCCCATACAATATTGTCACAGAAACTTTCAGTTGGAAGAAATAATTTGCTCAAAGAATTTAATTCCTTTACACAAAAAGACCAAGATATGCAGTTTGGTAAAACATGCCTTTAACATGTCTATGAAGGTCTTTCCTCTGGCTCCTCCACCACCACGAACCCAGGAATCATTGATGGGACATTAGAGATCTGGTGTTGGGTTTGATAGGAAGGAGAGGGAGGATGTGGTGGAACCTGATTAAGGTGGTTATGTTTCAGCATTGCACACCAGACAAAGTCATTGTTTCAACCAGCAGGAATCTGCATATGTGTGTCATATAGAGAACAGAGGACATATTTTCAGATGCGCAGCTTGTGTGCAGTAAGCCACCGACCATGTTTAGCAGCTAGCTTTCTGACAGATTCAATTTAATGTAGGAAAAGCATTGCCCTGCGTCATGGAATTGAGGCCTACTGACAGATGAATAAAAACTGGCAATATTAGAGACATCAAACCATAAACGGGATAATTTAATTGTTGCTGATGACTTACCACAGTAAGCAAATTTAAGGGAGAGCACACAGCTTTCATGGAGGTGCAATTGATATTTATCTGGTTTCGTTACATGAAGCACTTCTACATTGCTGCTCTCCATCCCCACAGCTAACCATTCACCAGTAGGACAGTAACCAAGAGAAAATATCTTTAGGGAAAGAAATGGAAATGAAATTGGGATTATGCTTTGGAATACTATGAAACAATATCACAAAAATAGAGATACATATATATTAGCGGTTATAATATCAAAGTTGTATTTACAACAATCTTCAATAGTTTCGGTTCAACCTCCCACATGCAAAATGAAACTATAATCTGCATAAATTAGATTTAGTAGAAACACTGCCACCTCTAGATGGGCCACTGCAATAATTTGCCAGCTGTAATGTGGACTGTAATGTTCGTTCTGCAATAAGAAGTATTTTATTATTGTTAGTAAACAAAATAAGAGTCATGATATTTCAGGAAAAATACTATCATGGACTGACTGGCAGAAGGCAAAGAGTGAGATAAAGAGGACCTTTTCTGGTTGGCTGCCAGTGATTAGTGGTATCCACAGGAGTCAGTGTTGGGTCCGCTACTTTTCACAGTACATGTTCAAGATCCGGATGATGGAATTGATGGTTTTGTGCCCAAGTTTGTAAATGGTACAAAGCTTGATGGAGAGGCAAGGTAGCTGAGGAAGCATTGAGTTTGCAGAAGGACTTGGACAGATTAGGAGAATAGGCAAAGAAGCTGCAGGTGGAATACAGTGCGGGGAAGAGTACGGTTATGCGCTTTGGCAGAAGGAATAAAGGCATAGACTATTTTGTAAATGGGGAGTGAATTCAAAATTCGGAGTTACAAAGGGACTTGGGTGTCCTGCTGCAGGATTTCCTAAAAGTGAACTTGTAGATAGTAAGAAAGGCAAATGGGTTCGCATTCATTTCCAGAAGACCAGAACATAAAAGCAAGAGTGTAATGCTGAGGGTTTAGAAGCAATTGGTCAGACCACATTTGGAGTATTGTGAGCCAGCTTGGGTCGCATATCTAAGATAGGATATGCTGCAATTGGACAGGGTTCAAAGTAGGTTTACAAGAATGATTCTGGGAATGAAAAAGATTAACGTATGAAGAGTGTTCGATGGCTCTGGGCCTGTACTTGCTGGAGTTTAGAATACAATTATAGGGAATCTCACTGAAGCATATTGAATATCTAAAGGCCTAGTCAGAGTAGATGTCCTCAGTAGCGGGAAAATTTAGGACCAGAGGACACGGCCTCATAATAAAAGGATGTCCCTTAGGACAGAGATTAGGAGGAATTTATTCAGCCAGGGGTAGGCAAATCTGTGGAATTCATTGCCACAGATGGCTCTTTATGCCAAGTAATTGTTTATGTTTAAAGTAGAGGTTGGCAGTTTCCTGATTAATAAGAGCATTAATAGTTACAGGGAAAAGGCAGGAGAATGAAGTTGAGAGGAATAATAAATCAGCCATGATCAAATGCAGAGAGATCTGATGGGCCAAATGGCCTAATTCTGCTTTTCTATCTTATGGTCTTATGGGAACTGTGAAAATTTATGAACACATGTAATATGTTAAATATTTACATCAAAATACAGTTGCAAATTCAAGCTATTTTGAAGTTGCTCAATCTCTTGTTCTTTTCATTCACTAAATTTTAATTACAAGCTGCACTTGACATCTCTGAAGTATCCACTCCAGGCAACAGTAATTTCAGTGGATCATTTCTGCAAGTGGGCCTCTTGCTCATCTAGCCTTGCATCCTTTTCTTCAATAGCAACACACACAAAACGCTGGAGGAACTCAGCGGGTCAGGCAGCATCCATGGAAATGAATAAACAGTCTATGGATGTTTAGACAGTTTAGGACTGGAGAGGAAGTCCTTTTTAGTCCTTCTTTACAGACATCCCACCTCTCCCGGAAGTTCCGGGAGTCTCCCGCATATGAATAGTGGCTCCCTGATGCCCGCAAATTATATACAATATCACGGAAATCAATTTTTTTTAAGAGCGAGTGAGCGAGAGCAAAGCAAGTGAGAGAGAGAGAGAGCGAGAGCAAGCAAACAAGAGAGCGAGCGTGCGAGAGCAAGCGAGAGAGCGCGTGAGCAAAGCAAGCGAGAGAGAGCACAAGAGCAAGCAAACGAGTGAGAGAGAGCACGAGAGCAAGCAAGCGAGAGTGAAAGCAAGCGAGAGCACGAGAGAGCGAGAGCGTGCCATGGCAGAGTGTTCCAAAAAAAAAGAAAATATAAAACGTACGTCACCCCAGACTACACTAAAGTGTACCCCTGCCTAATTGGGGTCAAAATAATGACAGTGTTGCTCGCTGCACTGTTTGCAACAATGACTTTTCTATTGCCCATGGTGGGTTTAGACTGTAAAAGACATGTTGAGGTGAGTTTAACAGGTGTCATTTGTTCATTAGCATAGCTAACGTTATTTAAACTAGCTGGCTAGCTGCTAAGGAGCTACTCTATTGCAGACATCCCACCTCTCCCAGAAGTCTCCCACAAATTGATGGTGCTACCTCTCTGAAATGAGTTTTTACAGGGTGGGATGTCCCTCTTTAGGACTGGAAAGGAAGGGGGACATCAGATTCAGCAGCTTCACGAATACCAATAATTCAAATATTCTGTCGTCACATTCTGTATTCCAAGTCCGAGTTTTTAAAAGTCAGAAAGTCAAGTTTTTTCTTCATTCCAGTAATTGTCTCTTCAATTTTCCCTATCTTGAGTTCACCTTGTTGCATGGATTTTTGAAGATTAGATATAGCAGACTGATGTTCCGTGATAGATGTTTGCATTTTATCGATTACATCAAGAATTTTCTCCAGTTTAAATGAAATCTCCACACGAATCAGATCCGTTATGGTAGTTGAAATTTCCGTTTGAATCAGATCCAATATAGCTTTCAAAGTTAACGCTGGTTCAGTCAGAGGAGGATCAGTAGCTTTCGGTCTAATCATTCTCACTTCACTGCAGCTTCTTGAGATGAACCTGTTTCTTCCCACCTTGCATGTGGGTTTCCATAGTGACAATGGTTTTCCTAAAACTTCGATATACTAGTTCGCACACTATTCAAATTTAGCTTAATGAATAGTTGCATTATTTTGAAATTTTCAAAGTTGAAGATAAAATTTATTATCGGAGTACATACATGTCACCACGTACAATCCTGAGATTCTTTTTCTTGCAGGCATACTTAGCAAATCTATAGAACAGTAACTGTAAACAGGATCAATGGACAACAGGATCAATGGACAACAAACTATGCAAGTTCAGACATAAATAAGTAGCAATAAATAACGAGCATGAAATAACAAGATGAAGAGCCCTTAAAGTCAGACCATTGGATGTGGGAACACCAGAAGTAGAATAATTGTAGTTATCCCTTTTCTTTTAAAAAACAAGAGCCTGATGGTTGAGGGGTAGTAATTGTTCTTGAACCTAATGGTGCTCATCCTGAGGCATTTGTACCTTCTACCTGATGGCAGCAGCAAGAAAAGAGCATTGCCTGGGTGATGAGGATCTTTGGTGATGGATTCTGTTTTTCTATGGCAATGTTTCATATAGATGTGCTCAATGGTTGGGATGGTTTTACCCGCGATGTACTGGGCCGTGATCTACTACCTTTTGTAGGATTTTCCACTCAACAGCATTGGTGTTCCCATACCAGGCCATAATGCAGCCAGCCAGCCCACTTTCCACCACACATCTAAAGAAGTTTGCCAAGGTTTTTGATAACATGCCAAATCCCCGCGGACTCCTGAGAAAGTATAGGCGCTGTTGTGGTTTCTTTGCAATTACTTTTATGTGATTGGTCCAGGACAGGTCCTCTGAGATAATAACACCCAGAAAGTTAAAGTTACTGGCTCTCTCCACCTCCGATCCTCTGATGATTACTGGCTCATGGACCTCTTTGGTTCCCCTTTCCTGAAGTCTGCAAACAGTTTCTTGGTCTTATTGACATTGAGTGAGAGGCTGCTGTCATTACAATTTCCCTCCTGTATGCTGATTCATCACCACCTTTGATAAAGCCCACAACAGTGGTGTCATCAGCAAACTTGTATATGGTGCTGGAGCTGTACTTAACTACACAGTCATAGGTGTAAAGTGAGTAGAGCAGGGGGCTAAGCACATGTCCCCGTGGTGCTCCTGTGCTGATAAAGATTGTGGAGGAGATGTTTTTCCCAATCCAAACTGACAGGAGTCTACAGGTAAGGAAACCAAGGATCCAATTGCACAAGTGGGAATTGAGGCCAAGGTCTTCAAGTTTACTGATCAGTTTTGAGTGGATGATGGTATTAAATGCTGAACTGTAATCAATAAGGAGCATTTTGATCTATGAAACTTTGTCCAGATGTTCCAGTGTTGTATTAAGAGCCAATGAGAAGGCATCTGCTGTAGACTTGTTACTTCAGTAGGTGAATTGGAGCGGATCCAAGTCGAAAACTCAGACAGGAGCTGAAATTCTTCAACACCAGCCTCTCAAAACATTTCATCATTATGGATGAAAGTGCCGCTGGGTGATAGTCATAGAGACAGGTTACCACGTTCTTCTTGGGCACTGGTACGATTGAAGTGTGCTTGAAGTGGGTGGGTACCACACACTGCTAGAGTGAGAGGTTGAAGATATCTGTGAACACATCAGCCAGTTGGTCAGCACAGGTCTTCAGTTCTCGGCCAGTTACTCCATCTGCACCAGCTGCTTTCCTTGGATTCACTCCCTTGAAGGCAGTCCTTATGTCCAAAATATGTGGGAGACATGTGGGTGTGTCATGGTAACTCTCTGTCCGGTGGTCTAAGTGAGCATGGAAGGCATTGAACCAATGTCAATCGACACTCTCAGCATGACCTATACACAGTAGACTGGCCCCAGTGTTGGGATATTTCCTCTTGGACACCCAACCCTGGCCTACTTCTGTACCCAATTTATTACTCTATAGGTATATCTCTCTTCCACACAGTGGGCTCTACTGACTCTTCAGTAAACATTTCTCCTTTCTTGCTATTTTACAGTCATCAGGATGCAATTTCTGATCCATTTGTTGACACGCTATCTGCCTCTGGAACTGTCGGTGTAAATCAATGACTCTCAAGACTGCCTTTGTGCTCTTTGGTTGACCGTTTATCTACTTTCATTTGCAAACCCAAATCTGGAGTTATCAGATTCTCATTTGTTGCTCTGCTGCTTAGCTCCCCGATACTGAGTGTCCAACGCTTGTACGTATCGGCTAAACCACAGTCTTTTTATGGTAGCAGCTTGGTTTTTCAGCGTCAGCTCGCCAGATGGAGTCATCGAGTTCTACCTGCGGCAGCGTGACATGTCATTGCGAGCAACACTGTCACAAAGGAAAGGACTGCCTGTATTCTCTGCATCTTACTCTGGATTGCACAGTCTCACACTGTTCCCAGTAGTTACACGGTGATCACCAAAATACCGTTTCCTGTATCTTTTGAGCTGCAGTCCATAGCCCAGGGCTGCCAGTGATGTGAAAACTCCTTGGTGCTTCCCAAATCCATCTGCAGAGTAGCATGCTCAGGTGGGATCAATGTACCCTGCACTCTGAGTAACTTCCAAGATCTCCTCACTCCCCAAAGCTATGATTATGATTGGACCTGAATTCCTCAATCCAGCATATTCTCACGATCACTAGTGCACATCCACATAGTCCATAGCTATGACAGACAAATGGATCAATATATTGTTTCCACATTTGCAATGATACAACTGTTGGAATTCAGAGGATCTCTGCACATTTGTCAACTGTTTTCCTCCACTTTAATGGGAAAAGGTGCAATATTTTAGATACACATCCTGGCCTTCAACTGACTGACCTACCACAGAATGACGTCATGGTCTTAGTTAACAAAGTCTCGTTAAATGAAATGGCAATAGATATCAATCAGCAATCACATTTCCATCTCCTGATTGTCTAGCTCCATTATATCTACTGCACTCCAGAAGGATGGTGCCATAAACTAGTTCTGTCATGACTGAGCCATATAGATACTACCTTTATTGGTTTCACAGACTTTCACCTAGTGCAATAACCCCTGGCACATGACAAACAGATCACACGGCTCTTCTGGATGAGCAGCCTAGGCCCAATGGCTTCAATATATTGGCCATAACTTCACAATTATTTATTAATTCACAAATTATCTCTAATGCATTTGATCAACTGAAAAATCATAAATCCTGAAAAGAAAGTCCAAGTAATACAATCATAATAAATCCATCTATTTTCATATCTTTCACAAAAAGACTGATGGCAGAATGAAAAGCATTAGCTGTATGTTTACACTCATGCACTGTTTTATTGATTGCAGTTTTTTTGCCCTTGTGTTTATTATGAGATTGAAACTAATATTAACATTGGAAACATTAACTTATGCTGTGCACGCTTTATGTAAGCAATGGTTCTTTCAGGTAGTGATCTATGCTTTGTAATTGCTGAAAAATTGCAACTACTTTCTTGCAAGAGATTACTTTTCACTTACACGTATATATTATACATACACTGTATATAATTTATCTCAAGACATGCAAATACGTTAAAAATAGCTTAAGATCTCAAAATACCTGAGATGTGAAGTCATGTTGCTGCAGTTGCCTTCCTTCTCTGAGGTCCCAGGACCTTACAGTGTTGTCTAAACCTCCCGTCCAAAGTTTGGTGCCGTCATTTGAAATGTCAATACAGCTGGCTCCATCTGTGTGACCTTGGAATTGCCTGATTAAATAAATAGAAGAGAATAAACGTTTCCTGCATAAGTCTCAAATAAATACAATTATATTGTTAGTTTTGGACTCCACATCAATATGTTCCTTCTATATCTGATACTGAATTTGGCTAAACTATCTATGGTTGGACATGAGCTTCATGTGCAAATATTACCCAGGTGCAACGAGTCCATGAAAATAACTGTAAAATTACATCAGTCAAAGCTCACCTTTAGCAAACATATTGTTGCCTTTCAACACCCTTACCAAAGTTATTGACATACAGATTATTGCTGAGCAACACACAAAACCAGTCAGATTATTGCTGTACTCCTGTTTTGCATCCTCAAGGCTTTTCAAGAATGAGTTCAAAAGTCTGAAGTGAATTCTAAGGTCCATAATTTGAACATGGCCCCAGAGAATGCAGCTCAGATACGATGGACCAGAAATTGATGTTTGCCTATTTAGTATGCTAAAGAGGTATAGAGTTGTTACTAATGGGGATCTCCTGCATCAATAAAGACAGCACTGGAAAAATGTAAACACAAGAGATTCTGCAGATGCTGGGAATCCACAGTTCTGATGAAGGGGCTTCTCCGTGGTTTGTCACCTTGTCGCGGTGGAGAAGCTTGTGTGGTCCTGAGATCCCGAGAGCAATGCCATCTGGAGCTATGCTCCTGGTAGGGTCACCCATGGCGGTAAGGTTGAGGGTGAGCTCCCTGACAAATGACAATCCAACCAAGACCTCAATGGCGAAACAGGCGGATGAAGTTACATTGAACTCAACGGCTGTGAAGGCGGATGAAGGCTGCAACAAATCCATCAGCTCCAATCATCGTGGTTTCCATGCCACTGGAATCAGTTGGTTGATTTGTGAAGTATCGTGTGCTTCTTGGAGTGCAGCATCAAGTACACGTGAAACAAATACACGCACAGGCATCTTCGCTCTGTGGGCCACTTTTTCAAGTCTTTCAGCAATCGGGGGAGGGGGAAGGTGACGGAAGCAGGCAATGTGATGGCTGGAAGCTCCTAGTCAAGAACCGGCACGAAAGTGATGAATACTTGATTCAGTCGTTCAGCTTTTGGACAGAAGCAGGAAAGTTGTTCGGCAGCAGTATTCACATCTGAACAGCCCTATTTAGGATCCACTCTGCTCACCCTGAACTGGGAAGGGGCTAGAAAAGGTGCCCTAAAAATAGTCTGCTTCACCCCATCCTGTCTGGAAAGCCGCGTCCAGCAGGATCACCATCATGCGGTCGAAAAACATCGAGAAGTAAAACTATGAAATTTGGAACCTGGAATATACGAACTCTGATGGATAACCCAAACACAGGCCGAGCAGAGAGGAGAACTGCCTTTGTTGACCAGGAACTTCAAAAATTCAACTTTGACGTTGTTGCTCTGAGTGAGACCCGCAGAGCTGGAGAAGGGCAACTAAAGGAAGAGCAAGGTCAATACACCTTTTTCTGGAAAGGGCTTGATCCTGAACAACCAAGGATCCATGGAGTAGGTTTTGCCGTTCGAAACAGCCTACTTCAGAAGCTGACAGAGCAACCACTGGGAATCAACGAACGTCTCATGACTCTGCGAATCCAACGTGTCAAGAACCAACACGCTACCATCATCGGCGCCTATGCTCCAACTCTGGACGCTGAAGACGAAGTAAAGATGAACTTCTACGCCTAACTTGACCACATCCTTTCCTCTGTTCCCAACAATGACAAGATCATTCTCTTGGGAGACTTCAATGCCAGAGTCGGGAAAGATCATAGGCTCTGGACTGGAATAATAAGCAAGGAAGGAGTTGGCAAGGTCAACGCCAATGGAACACTCCTCCTCACCAAATGTGCTGAACACAACCTGGTGATTATAAACACCCTATTTCGCCAGAAAAACAGGCACAAAGTCTCCTGGCAGCATCCACACTCCAAACAGTGGCACCTCATCGACTACATCATTGTACGATCTTGGGACCAACAAGATGTACTGATGACAAGAGCTGTTACTGGTGCTGACGAGTGCTGGACAAACCATTGACTCATCTCATCCACCATGAGAATGAAGATTCGGCCCAAAAGGAAACATCAAAATCAGAACACTATTAAGAAATTTAATGTTGACATCCTTCAAGACCATCAGCCATGTACAGAAGTTCCAACAAAATCTTCAAGAACAACTGTCTCAACAAATCCCACCATCTGTAGAAGAATACTGGAATCAATTGAAGAACGCAATCATCACATCCTGCAAAGAAACAATTGGGTTCAAGATGAAAAAACATCAGGATTGGTTCGATGATAATGACAAACTACTCCAACAACTCATCGTCGAAAAGAGAAAAGCTTTCATTACCTTACAAAATGACCAACAATCGGCTACCAAAAGGAAACACTATCAGGAATGCAAGGCTGCAGTCCAGAAGAGCACCCGAAACCTGAAAAACCAATGGTGGAGGAAGAAAAATCAGGAAATCCAACAACTAGCAGAGGCCAATGACAGTCCAGGCTTTTTCAACGCAACTAAAGCTACTTTTGGCCCATCCACTCACGGTCAAACCCCTCTCAAAAGCAAAGATGGTTCAACCATCCTGAAGAGCAATGCTGACATCAATTCTAGATGGAGGGAGCACTTTGAAGATCTTCTAAATCAAACTGTCTCATTTGACAGGAATGTGATTAACAACATTCCAAAACAGCCCATTGATGACTCCCTAAGCAAAATACCAACATTTGAAGAAGTCAAGGAAGCGATCAAAACCTAGAAAAACAACAAGACTGCTGGACTCGATAGAATACCAGCTGAGGTCTACAAAATTGGAGGTAACCCACTTCATTATCAACTGCATCAACTTCTCATCAAGATCTGGATAAAATGAAGACATACCAGCAGACTTTAGAGACTCAGCAATCGTTACCATCTACAAAAGGAAAGGCAATCGATCTGAATGTGGAAATTATCGTGGAATTTCCCTGTTAGCAACAGCAGGAAAGATCCTCATCCCCATCATGAACAACCGGCTCTAGCCTTTAGCTGAGAAGATCCTTCCAGAGACAAAAGCTGGTTTTAGACCATGACGTGGAGCAATTGACATGATCTTCACAATGCGACAACTACAAGAAAAATGTCGTGAACAACTTCAACCTTTGTATATGGCATTCATTGACCTCACCAAAGCCTTTGACTCGGTATCAAGGGAACTCCTATACTCCTATGGGATGTCCTATCCACCTATGGATGCCCTGAAAAGTACATTCGAATCCTGAGACTTCTCCACGATGGCATGCTTGCCACAGTCATGGTCAGCAACAGTAACTGTGAGCCTTTTCAAGTTAGATCAGGAGTAAAACAGGGATGCGTGATTGCCCCAACTTTGTTTACCATCTTCATTGCGACAATCATCCACATTATCATGGACGACCTACCCCCAGGAATCGAAATTGTCTACAGAACAGATGGCAGACTTTTCAATCTTGCCCATCTCAAATTCAAGACGAAGACATCCACGAGTTCCCTCATCGAGTTCCAAACGCAGATGACAACAGTGTTGCAGCTCTTTCAGAGAACCACCTACAACAGATTCTGACTGCCTTCAACCGTGCATACACGAAACTTGGACTTACCATCAATTCCAAGAAGACTCAGATCATCTATCAACCGTCACCAATTGAGACAAATCGGATAGAACCATCAATTCAACTTGGCAAAACAACCCTGGAAAACGTGAACCACTTTCCGTATCTTGGAAGTCACCTCTCCTCCAATGTTGACCTTATCGACGAGATCCAACATCATCTTAAATGCGCTGAAACAGCTTTTGGACATCTCCGAACAAGAGTCTTTCATGATCGTGACATCAGAACAGACACCAAAACGTTAGTGTACAAAGCCGTGGTAATCCCAACACTCCTGTATGCACCAGAAACCTGGACAACATACCGACAACATCTGAAGGCACTTGAAAAGCTCCATCAACGCTGTCTTCGAAACATCTTAAATATCAGCTGGGAAGATAGAAGAACCAACGTCAGTGTGCTAAATGAAGCAAAAACAACAAGCATTGAAGCCTACGTCATCAAGAACCAGCTAAGATGGAGCGGTCTTGTTGTTTGGATGAAAGACGAACGTTTGCCGAAACAAATCTTCTACTCCCAGTTTAAAGAAGGCAAACGTAAAAGAGATGGACAACAGAAGAGATTCAAAGACGTCTTAAAAGCCAACATGAAGAAATGAAACATCGACATCAACAATTGGGAAACCAATGCCAAGAATAGGAAACTCTGGCAAGCCATCATCCGAGAAGGAATAGCAACCTTCGAAGCCAACAGATGTGCAGAATTAGAAGAAAAGAGAAGAAAATGGAAAGAGAGGCGGCAACAACTAAAGCCCGATCTGCCATCTGGAACTACCTGTCCTGAATGCGGAAGAACTTTCAAAGCCAAGATTGGACTCATAAGCCACTTGAGAGCCCATAAGTAGATCAACAGAACAAAGACCATCATCCTCGACCTCGAGGGATAGCCACGACGATGAAGGGGCTCGGCCCGAAATGTTGACTCTTATTCCTCTCCATAGATGCTATCTGACCTACAGAATTCCTCCAACATTTTGTAGGTGTTACCCTGGAAAAATGTACCTTAAAATAGTTTGTGTGTTTTACATCCCTATTTATCATTTAAACAAGACCTGGACTGTTCCCAAAGGGAATGACCTGTAAAGGTCATGGTTACTACATCTCGTGGGAAGCAAGTCTCACTCTAACAGAACTTACACCACGGTGGCCAGTATTACAATGAAAAGGCTACCTTAGAGACAAAGGAAAATGCAGGTAGAGAGGGAACCATGTAACTTCAGTCTGCATGGCTACACTCCCTTCACCAGGATGTGAGGCTCAGATCAAGTGCCATGCAGTGAGTGAACCCAAGATACATTAAGTCGCATGCTCTTAACTCTGCAGACATCGCAGCATGTACTGCTGAGATATAAGCTGCAGTAAGTACTGACTTCCAGCAACAATCTGGGAAACATACAGACCATTAACAACTCAAGCCTGCTGATATGGGCAACCACACATTTATGATTCAATGGGGACCAATTAAACCAACTCCCCTTGCCAGCCTGCTGCAGGGTTGCTCCCTATTTTACAAGGAGTTACAAATACATGTCATGGGCTGCACATTATTGTTGCATTTTCTATTAGTAAAGCAACTTTAGCCAAACTGATGATATCACTACATGCATAGTTGATGGCAGAAATACGTCAAGTGCATGAAGGTAAATTGAGTTGACTGATTTCAGGATTTAAATACAAAATGGGCATTATTGCATTAAAATGTGAAAGATTTTTGTTTATGGGAGGTTCAACCACATTAAAATATGTTCATATGGTCCTTTATGTGTCATCTTCATTACCATTGTTTCTAGTCAGGACGAGATACTTTTGATTCTCATAATACAAAAGTAGGATCCAACATCTGATTTCAGTAGCTACTAGAGACAAAAATAGCTGTCATTCACCACTAAGTTGTTTGCCTTCAGAGATGAAAGAGTTACATAACCAACACAATAAAACTGCCAATGCTCCCTCCAAGTTGATAGCTAGTCATTTAAAGTTTTATTTTAAAATAGTGACAGCTACAAACAATACATGAATGATCCTGAAAAATTACTCTGTGCACATCAACAGGAATCCAATTTCATGGTTAAACTCTTACCTGACGAGTGTCTGGTTGTGCAGATCCCAGACAGCGATATTTCCATCACTACAGCAGGAGAAACAGACCTTGGAGTCAGGGCTGATAGCTAAAGCATAGCAGGCAGGAGCAGAGGATGTCAACTCCGCCTTTATACGTGGAGTTGGGGCTGCCAAATCCCAAATGGATAATGTGCTCGCTTCACCACCAACAATCAAGGTACATCCATCTGGAAGCAACTTGCACGATCGGATGTAATTGTCTCGATTCTGGTGGAGGAAATACAAGATGCCATTTTCTAGAATTATTATTATCTTCATGCTATTTATATTTTTGCACTACTTATTTAATTTAGTTTACTTACATGTATATTTCTTATTGTAGTTTAAAGTTTTTACGTATATATATATATATATATATATATCAATGTACTGCTGCCGCAAAACAACAAATTTCACAACATATGCCAGTGATATAAAATCTGATTCTGCTTTTGATTTGGCTAAAAATAACATATAAAATCTGCAAATGTCTCAAGATTAATGGCACAGACAGGGATTTTCTAATGTGGACACATTCCAAACAGACTCAATGGTGATGTCTGTCCATCATTTGATGGGTTTGATTCAGGATATACCAAAAAAAAACTCAGACACTGGTCCCATATGTATCAGTATACTTTGCACTGCAGCCATACTTGTGGTTTGAGCAAGAGTGGTACTTCAGTGCTTATGTAAGATTAATATGGATTTGCACCGTCTCCACAAGTTGACCATGAGACAGCTACAGTTAAATATAGAGTTCTACTGTGTCTTAAACCATGTCTTCTTTATCCAATGATTTACCCACAAGTTTTCCTTGGTTCTAATAGATCCATAAAAAATGTAATACCAACCCAGCTCTCCGTATTTAACTGGTAACAATAAATCAGGTTTAAAATTTTGCTTGGTTTCCTTTCTCTCAGGGGAAGAGTTAAAGTGTTTATGCATATGTGCATGCACATATGTCTGTGTGTGTGTATATATATATGTGTGTTTTGCGGGGTGGGTGATAAATTCCTCATCTGTACAAATGGTGCCAATGATGGTTAATAAAGAACCAAACAAATAGTGTTTTGGAAGTGCCATTACAGTCTGAGGCTTCTCGCATTCTATCACATGTGTATCAGTAATATGAGGCAATTCTGTAATAGAGAAGACCTTAAAATTTATCTGTCAACTGTAGAATATATTGAACTGAATCCTCCTCCATAATCCTAAAGTTATATTTAAAATTTCAGATGTGTTGATTGTAATCTGCCATAAAAAACCACACACACTATTTGCTTTAAAACTTGTAAACATTTCTTTCACTGACCTCCCAACGTGCTCTCTCTCTCTCACACACACACAGACCTTATAGTCAAAGATGTGTTGAATTTAAATAAACATACAATTAATTTTCTATTCCATTATTTGCAACCATACAAGATCTCAAAATTAGAAATAGAGAAACGTTTGAACGTCTTATATTCTGTAGTAAAGCAGCAACAGTGAAATAATGGCTCACGATGAACATCGAAATAAAACATTCTGCAGCCATGAGTGGAACTATTGATCTAGAGGATTGCCTGCTACTTCACTGATTATTCAGTGTACAATTTTCCGGAAGACTGCACCAGCAGAAGACCTCGGAATCAATATTAAGATCCTGGTCCAGAGCCACCTCATCCAAATCTTCATGAGTTCTTAAGGTGCATGAACCACCTACAAATTTCTCAATCTCAATGACTTTAAACATATATTTTTTAATCAATAAGTTGTAAATTAGACTTTTCATTTATTTCAGGTCAGTAAATTTTTAAGTATGTACAACAAAACTTTTCACAAATGTTCAGCTTTAATTTCCCAGCTGAATCTGGTTCACCCATGGTTGATGTGGGAAATGGGAACAATCCAAAGTCGGTGTTAAATATGTACATTTGGAAACAGAACTTGTTATTTATTTTTGTACTGATGAATAGCTACCTAGAATTGTTTCACAGTTTCCTGATTAAATCTCTTAAGAGGGAACTGGAATTTCAACAGTAGTTTACATTCACTTACCAAGCAGTCCAGCTGGGACACTGGGCTCTTACTGCCAGGCTGGCTGATATCCCAGACCTTCACACAACCCTTCCCACCAGTGTACACATGTCTTGTGGGGTTGCTGATGGTAACAGCACACACAACTTCGCCATGGCTCAGTGTGTTGATTTGCCGGGCATGTCGCGGGATCCCTGGTCCAATGAGGGCATCGGGAGGAAAAGGCACAGGCTGCATTTGTCCATCCGCAGTAACGTGGAATGAATAAGCTCTATTCAGACAAGGAACATTTTGAAAGAAAACAAACTGAAGTATTTGGACTGACATTTGCTGAAAACTATGTAGAACATAGAACAGTACAGCACAGTACAGGCCCTTTGGCCCACAATGTTGTGCCAACCTTTAAACCTACTGTAAGATCAATGGAACCCTTCCCTCTCTCATAGTCCTCCAATTTTCTATCATTATGTGCCTAACTAAAGCTTTCTTAAATGCCTCTAACGTACCTCCCTCGACCACCACCCCCGGCAAGGCTGAAGATTTATTCTTCTCTTTTTTCCCCCCGTCATATGCTACATGTTCACAGCACACAAGACACTTATGTTACATAAAACTCTGTTGCTACTTTTCTATTTTAAACAGTGAGCTCAATATGTACAAATCAGTAGAAGCTACTGGGGATTCAGAATGCTAAATCTTGCCAATTTCTTTCACATGATTATTCCTCAGAACTCAACTCTACATTTCTACTAAACCTCTTAAATGATTTTAATCTTTTATTTTGTATGGCTATGCATTTCAACTATAGAGCAATCTCTATAATTTTATACTAGGTGTTGAATCCAGATAATTACACCCAGAGTGGAAGAGACTATCACACCATCACTTTTCTATTTATTTATTTATTTATTGACATACAGCGTGAAATTGGCCCTTTGAGCTATGCTGCCCAGCAATCCAATTTATTCTTACCCTAATCACAGGACAATTTACAATGACCAATTAACCTACCAACTGGTACATCTTTAGACTGTGGCAGGAAACTGGAGTTCCCAGAGGAAACCCACATGGTCACGGGGAGAATGTACAAGCTCCTTACAGACAGTGGCGGGAATTGAACCCGGGTCACTAGTACAGTAAAATAGAATTAGTACAATAGAATTGTGCTATTGTGCTAACTAATTGAATTCTTGCACATAGAATTCTATTGTCTGTTCCTGAGAATTCTTTTTAATTTCTGCCTTGACATTAATTGGTGACATATGCCTTGAAGTGTATAGGGGATGACTTTGTGATATTAGGTCACCTCTAATTACCCAATGCACTTGTAACACAATGGCATGAGAATCCAATTATATAAGTAGCATTTAAAATAAATTGAATTATCAATTGGCTGTAAGCCATTTAGATCCAATGTAAACACCACATCAGCAATTCTAAAGTTAAAAACACATACTTTCCATTATACATCTAAATTAAAATTATTATAACTATTCAGAAAACTGAACTATGATGATCCTACAGCTGCCAAAAAGGGAAAACAACAAAGCTTCGGTAAACAGAATTTTTAAAAAAAATATATTAGCACAGTAATACAAATACAGTTGTTTCCAGTTAATTGGACCATCATTTAATCAGGGCAGCTACTTATTTAGGCCAACTCTTAAAGAACAAAATCTAATTGAGAAAATAGCCAGGATTCCCTTTGTTTATTTCCTTTACAGGACACTATGCCACTTAACTGATACAGGAAGCTGCTGCCGAATAACTTCTAACTAGTATTAGTTGTGTGGCTATTGGATACTACATTGTACTTAGAGCAAACAGTTTTTAAAATAGCGTCACTTGCATGTGCTTGTGTTATGTTATCCATTTGGGCCAACGGACACCAATTCAAAAAGCAGCGATTTTTGATAATTTTGTTGTTGACTTTGAAAATATTCAAACCCTTGCCAATTTGCTATGAAAAGATTTGACACTATCTGAAAAAGTTACTTAGGTGTTTGTGCTGTTTGTGTTCATTTATGATAAATTAAAAGAACACAGCAGCGTACATAGGAAGAATTTTTTCATCGATAACTATTAGGAACTAATACTGTTTTATAATATTGTAGTGATTCCATTTGTTCTGTATTTCATTTAAATACATAATTTGTTACTCAGTTAAACAGTAGTTTGTCATTTTTACACCTTTTCAACTATTTCCATGAAGCTTTGGATAATTGGGGCAGCTGCTTAATTGGACCAAAATGTACCAGTCTCAATATACATCAAATTATTTCTATCTGAAAGAATGATTTTAATCTGTTACTTACGGTTTTCCACCGGGGATGCCAGTCAAATTCGGAGGCATTGCAGATACACGCATATGGGGATGAGGGTCAAATCCAACCTGTGGCCAAATAAAAAGTGTAGTATGGTGGGTGAAGAGAATAAAATTGCAGCCTGCATCAGGACTTATACCCAGTGTTACTGACTTTCTAAGTAATGCCTCCTTTAATAAAAAACACACCACAAGAAAAGTAAAGACTTTACATTAAATGCATTTTTATCGGCCATTGATCATGATGCCATTCTGAGATTGTGCCGGGTGCTGTTTTGTAATTAATTTATTATTGTCACATATGACAAGATACAGTGAAAAGCTTTTGTTTGCATGCCCTGCAGACAGATCAATTTATACGTAAATACATTGAAGGAGTAAGAAAGGGGAAAAATGCAGAATATAGTTTTACAGAGTAAGTATAGTACATGGCACAAGATGAGGTAGGCTGAAAGATCAAGAGTTCATCTTTATCATTGAAGAGGTCTATTCAAGTCTTATAACAGTAGGGTACAAGGATTTTTCTTTCTTTCATGATAATAACATACGTTTGCATAATTCATTTCATATAGAAAAAGCTTCAAAGAGAATGAATGATGCTGAGCAAAATGATGAAAAGGATAAAGGTATGATCAGAACGATGGTTTTTATAGCTGCTTTTAAAGGGTGAAATTTGAGAGAGGAGATGATCGGGGGTAGCTGGTATTTGATACACCTCTAGAGAGTGGGTGCAGACCAGTTGATGGTGGAGTGAGCAAGCAGATAGGAAAGACCAGGAACAGCAGAGCTAACTGAATACAAGTCTAGTTAATTATTTAACTCCAATACAGCAGGGGTATGTTTTAATGTCTGCTCTGATATTCAACAGGATTAAGGCTGAAAATCTACTCCAAAGCATAGATTTAAGTTTGAAGCTATCAGGGATGGTTTGAACTGAAGTGGGATATGACATTCTAGAGCTGATTTTACAGTTAGTGGAAAGTGGCCTGGATTCAATTGGCCTTAAATATGGTTTTACGGGAAACATGACAGCTACTTCTGATAGTATCAAGAACAATATGAAGAAATGAATTCTCCACTGCCTTGAGAGACAGATCACTTGAGGAATGAGTCTAGCATCTGAGGAAATAATACTCTCAAAATGTCTAAGGAGCAGGATTTCTCTTCAATTGATGTGATAAAATCAACTTAAGCTTTAAGTTCATAAAGGAAAAGGTGACTTTTATTCAAAGTATTCCTTGACATATTACCATTGCTCTGTAGATCAAACCCAAGGAAGGAAAACTAGGCAAATGAGTTTTAACCTAAGCATGGTAGTAACAGGGTCCACTCTAACCCAAGTTTCCATCCACCATTATAACATTATAGTAGAAGTAAACTGCAGGGGAATGGGCAGTAGATAAAGATGATGTGCAGGTGGAATTAGGATGGTATGGAGACCTGGAGAAGGATCATCTCAGATTCTTCCTCCATAGATTGACATACTTATGTTTCAAAATTTTAACACTGGGAACATCTTTATTGCAGCCTAGTAATCATGCTGCTGCTGCTGAACAACTATTTTCAGAGATTCTCTTGACCCAATGACAGTCATAATGGAAATCTTATACCGAACAAAATCACAATGGATCAGGGGGATCAAAAACAAGGAAACTCATTGCTCACACTTTATCTGGTGCAGCTTTCATCTTTACTCGTAATATTTGTCATTTGGAAAAGCCCATATTCATGTGAATTCATTTATTGCTTTTAAATTGCTGTATAATTCACTTCATGATTATCGGTACTATAAAAGCCAGAACAAGGTGCTACAGTTTTTTTTTAATACTCTGCTGTACAATTGCCAAGTTTTATTTCTTTACTTTTGTTCCCCAGTATGCCTGGAATTTCTCTAACTAGCAGTGCTTCACAGACAAATGCTCCTGTTTATTATTACTATTAAAATGCCTAGCCAAAAAATAATCTTCAGATGAACATTACACCTGCCAGGTATACAATCTGTTCAATGGAACTAACAATTTCAAAACTTCAAAAATTAAATCTTGAACAATATTAAGCAATACTACATGTTGAAAAATAATCCAAATTCCATTTCCTCCTACGACTGTATGTTTCTCGTTTGTCTCAAATTTTATATTTCTTTAGCATCTTCAGCTTTTTCACATTCACAGGCTGGGACAGCAATGTTCGTAACAGCTGACCTCTTTGAACACATGAACATACAGCTCTTCACCCCACAGATTAAGAATTCAATTATTCAAGCATAAGCAACAATCTTATTCTAAAATTATAAATTGGCTTATAAAAATTATTTGAGAGCAGCACGCTCGCAAGAAGGTTAGCATAACACTATTACAGCACCAGCTGACTGGGTTCGATTCCATTACTGTCTATAAGGAGTTTGTGCATTCCCCACATGACCACATGGGCTTCCTCTGAGTGCTCATTTCCTCCCACATCCCAACGACGTATGGGTTCGCAAGTTATTTAGTCACATGGGTGTAAATGAGCGACACAGGCTTGTTGGACTGGAAGGGCCTGTTACTGACCTTTATCTCTAAATTAAAAAAAATTAAACTACATCCAGTTACTTTCTGATATCAGTGTAATGCCACACCTTGCGCATCCAAACACTATCACAATCTTCCAGGACACTCCCTTGGCACTCTTTCATACACGGTGGTAAACTTATAGAGCAATTGCCATACGATGCCTCATGCTGATAAAAGTACAAGTAAATTACCTTCTCCTAACAGGGAAAAACCAAGGATATTTATTTGTTTAAAGATATAGCAGAGTAACAGGCCCTTGCAGTCCAATGACCCCTAGAATACACTACTGTTCATCTCAACCCACAGCTCCAAGCATCTAGCGTGCATGTCAGGCAGGGATCAGGAACTGAAATTATAACTGATTTATCTCTCCTAACCCAAAGCACAGGGGTCAACTAAAACACTATCACTGACTTGTTAAGTGTCAGAGGGCTCAACAGAACACAACGTAAATGGTTGGACACGATAAAAGTATTGAGATTTGAAACACATGTGGTTCAGCTTATTAAGAACCTTTATTAACTGTATATTGTATATTATGGCTAGTAATACTCCATTATCAGTTGCCTGATAAAGGAAAAATTATTCATGGAACCATAACAAATAACTTGCACTGATTCTGAAGATAACAATGGTATAAAAATATCTTGCTTTCTCTGCTCTCAAAACTGCCATCCAGAATGTGAGTATGCAACATTCTAGCAGGGATTCAAAAACCGAAATATCAAGGCACATCCCACACTGGTATATACGCAAGGCTTCAGTGATTTTTCTCCAGTGGATTGCAGAGCATTTTTGTTTGTGTGCATGTGGAAAGACTCCTCAAATATAAGTCAGACTTCAGTATGCTTATGGAAGCAAGGTTTAAGTTCAATGGTAATGCCAAGGTTTAGGAAACCCAACTCTTCAACAAAGTAGGATCTGCCTATTATAAATGCCTTTTGAAAACTCAGCCTATGGTCCAGAAGGAGGAAGAGATGGAGAAGGTCTTCTTGCTGTTCCAGCAAACAAAGCTACCAACTACAGTCTCTGATTGTCATGTGATCAAGTATTCACTGCACCAGCCTTTCATTTTTCTCCTTTTAGAGCTCTGCACCCCATTCAGACTATTTGTTGCCTCTCTTCATCCTCCAGCATCTTCATCTTATTCAACTCCATACTTCTATGAAAACCCAGACCTCAACCAAACTCTGACCTCCCCCTACTCTCCATCAATACTGCTCTGAGATGTGTCTGCATCTTCCCCCAACCCAGCTCTAGCCCACAATTGGCTCTATCTTGGACTTCTCCACTAAGCAGAATTTCAAGTTGGCCAGCTACTGGCTGGAGAACAAATTAAGGAAATCAACGAGGTCCTGTCATTTGGCAGTGTTTCCAGGATTCCCCTCACAAAACACTGCTTCTCTTTGTACCTTTCCAGAATCATCTAGGCATTTACCTCTGGGTTTGGTTATGTTTTGGTAAAATCAAATACAAAAGGAATAGAAGAGAAAAAACTGATTTCAAGATAAATTAAACTTAACCACTCTTGTTTCTCTGTCCAAAATTAACTAGGTTGCCTTACAACAACCATTGCACCTGGTCCACAGTTGGTTCTTGCCTGACATCAAGAACCAACTGTGGACCAGGTGTAATGGTTGTTGTATATTGTCATATTTCAGCTTGTCATATTTCAAACCTCAGAGGTGCAGGAGACGTACTCAGGAGATTGAAGTCATCATCCTTAATCCCTGTTACAAACTGTGTATCCCTGCTACTGACTACAAACGTTCCTGCTCATAGTTCCAAACTGTGTACCATATTTCAAATTGAATCTAATATACATTTTTACATTGTGCGAATATAATCTATTGCTATATTCCTTAATTGTTGCTATTTTATTTATTATTGGCCTTTAATTTTAATAGAGTAATGAACTGTTGGAATGTGGGTGGCACGTTGCTTACCATAGGGGGTCTTGCATAGGCAACAACTGCTGCTGCTGTGGCAGCACTCATTTGAGGTGGAATATTATGGAGGTTTGGATAACTTCCTGGGCTGTTCATGTCTCCATTGATGCTAGGCATTATCCCAAAGGGTGAAGGATAAGGTCCTGGTACTGCCAAGGGTGCTCTTAATCCTGGTGCTGTAAAGGAATGGCAGGAAAATGTTACTTTCATTTCAGTTTGAGTTAAACTTCATACTTAAAGGCAAAATCACACAAAGATCTATTACTTATTTATATTTCGATTAGAGTTTTTAATTAATCATTTGTGACATGAACCAAATATGCTTAAGGTATTGACAATTTGAATTAGCATGAGAAATAAATAAATCTTCAGTGTTCCCTTTTCAAACTGATCTTCGTAAGCCAACATTACTCCTATTGATTCACATATTTTTACCATGCTTTATCCTTCATTAACAAAATATACGATTTTAAATTGGTTACCTAGTGGGTCCATAACTGGCGGCTTGCAAAGACTGGAGCGCAATCCCGAAGCAGCACTTGTTCCTGGAGTTGGCACCTCAGCTCGGGGAGTTGGCGTACTGGACTTCATCACAGGAGTGCTTGCCTTTTCATGCTGCATTCAGATGTATTTATAATAAACATCAGCATTTATTACAATAATAAGAGCATAATAACTTATTTCAGTTACAAGGCCAGCATTGAACAAGGACATCAAAAAAACGCTTTTGTTTTGAAAGACAAGAATTCTCAATAGGTTTATCAATAGCTTGTTATTGTTCTCTGCATTCTTAGCTAGAGAAGAAAAAAAATCAGCCTTGGTTCCCAATACACTTGAACTCTATTAGAGTATCCATGCTCATTGTCATACTAGCTACATTACATTCAGTCATTCCCATTGCAAAATTCGAGCTACACTGGACAAAAGATACTTAAGTAAAGCTGCTGGTGTTTTAGGGATGGAATGATGCAGCAGCCTTCAATTGTCAACAGTGGCATCAGGTGAGTGCCAGAGTAATGTAAGTAAATGGCTCGTGCAACTCCTGATCAGGGCCTATCAATAAATCAGTGTCAATTGGAATCAAGAGAAAGGATTGGAGGAGCAACAAATATGGATGCCCAAGATATAGGAACCAGGAAAGCTACTTTTTAAGAGTCAGATTTGACCACATAGAATTCCAGCAAATATTTCCTTGTCGAACTTCAGAGAATAAGGACAAATAATAAGAAGTTGGGAACACATGAATTAACACTTCTGGCCTATTATTTCTTAGCTCACCAATGTGCACAACTGAGTGGTAGCTTAAGAAAGGAATCTGCAAGGCTGGTTTATTCTGAAAATTTGGTAAAATTTGTAGTTATCAAATAAAATAATTTCATTTGTTCAGAATTTTGCTTTGTTGGCTCGCTCTTGAAGATGCTCTTGTTCAATTTGGGCAAGGCAAACAACATTCAGACTCAGACTTATTTACTTATCACCCATATATCAAAACAGGCAGTGAAATGTGTCATTTGCTGTAACATCAACCAAAGGAAGTGCTGGGGGCAACCCACAAGTGTCCCCACACATTCCAGCTCCAACATAACATGCCCACAACGTGCACACCCCTTGGCACATAGTGGCCTATTCTCAATTCCATACATAATTCATAAAATACAGCTTATGAACCATGTTTTAAAGTACATGCTGTAAGCAGAACAGCCCAGAGATCAATAGTAACACATCCTAGTTACCAAAAAGTCCATTACAAAGCCAAGCATAACTACTTAAACTAATGAGTGATATAAGCACAGCACTAAATTAGGATCTGAAGCCATCTGAAACAGTCAAACCTATCTAAGCTACTAAAAGTTCTATAATAATTATTCATATGTAATAAATGACATCCTATTTTAAAATGAAATAAACATTTCTAATGATGTAAACAGATATTCAAACAAAACTACACATTTTTAGTTTGTATTAATTCATGCTGTCCTCTGCGTGACAGTATATAAATGCTTATGCTAGTGCAATTTATTTCAACAATTTCCCAAATCATTATCAATAACAATTCAAATTTTTTTTAATTCCCTAATTTAAACATCTTCTAGAATATTAGAACTGTAAAAACGCAGATCTCATTAAAAACTGAATACTCCTATTGCTGGAAAATTGATATAAAAACAAAAAATGCTGGTACGTACCCAGCACCTGTGGAAGTAGAAATGCAGAGTTACCATTTGGTCCATGTTGCTTAACCCCACACTTCCAATGGTTTGTCACTTCAGTGCTCCTTCAGTTCAACAACAAGTTCAATATTTTCAAGTGCTTGGTATTCCTTCCAAAGGCCTTTGGAAGTTTCAGTTAATCATTTTATACTTTCACCTCCTGTGATCTTGCACTAACACTACTCTGTTCATTGCTTAAACTTTCCTCCCCTCCACAGACTTTATTAGTTCCCTCTGCCAGTCCACTTTATCTCAGCGCAGTCTTAAAATCTATTCTACTCCATTTCTGATCAATAGGTTTCTGACTTGATATGTTAATCCAGTTCCCTGCTTCACTATGCATAACTATTTTGAGACAAACATTTTGAGACTATGTTTAAATGTGCAAAACATACTGGTGAAACACAATAGCGTTTAGACACAATTAAATAAAAAAAAAATCTGCAATACTCACATGGCTAAGCTCTTTGGATTTGAGAGATGAGGAGCTTCCAGAAGATGCCGTTGAAGCTGGACTACTGGATGCATCCTTCTTGAGCAAGCGAGATTTATCTAGACCATTCTCACGTGGGGAATGAGCAGGACTGCCTCGGGGGGATGATGGGTCCTACATAAAGTTATAATACATTTTTATTAATTACACACTATTACGAGGAATAATTATCTGTAATAAGGTATATTATGAATCCAATTCTATGAATTTAAGGATAATTAAAATGGTAAAGAGAAATTTAATAATTTACATTGATATAATTTTAGGATAGTATTTTTATTGTATTAAGGTTAAGGGAAACCAGAAGAAAAAAAGATAAATTTTGTGAAAATATCTGTTGGAAATTTTTTTCAATAACAACATATAGTGCAAATAGAGCATCACAATACATCTCTTGCTAACTTTCATTAAAATAAAGATTCAACTTGTGAAACAAATATAATTCAGGGAGATTATTCAATCTGAATCATTTTTCATTCTAGTCTTTAAAAAATTCAGAATGTTCTGCTGCCTCACAACACAAGAGATCGAAGTTCTTTCCTGATCTCGCATGTTGTCTGTGTGGAGTTTGTATGTTGATCCAATAAACCTGTGGCTTTCTGCTGGGTGCTCTGTTTCCTCCACATCCTAAAGATATGTTAATAAGTTAATTGGCCACTGTCCATTAGTACCAAAGAAAAGCTGATGAGCATGTGGGAATGAATAAACTCAAGTTTTTGGGAAGGGGTAAAGGACTGATGAAATTACTCTGTTGGGAACTGACACTGGCTTGATATCTGAATGATTTCCTTCTGTGCAATAATAAGAAAAATCCCCCACCACAATGTAGCGTATTAACTGATCTACTGAAATGAGTAACAGAAAATAGTTTCTTTGAAAATTTGTGAAGTGCTACATATGTACATACAATGAAAACCACACAGTTCCCAGTTACATATGGTAAAAGCAGTAAGACTTCCAAGCTCTAATGATAATTAAAGAGAGCTAGGAGAATGCATTGTAGGCTATGAGAGGATGCAGAGAGACCTTGTACTCAAATAAGTTTATTTGCAGGGAGAGTAAAAAAAAAAATCAGAAAAATTGTATTTTGGCCTTTCTTATAATAGGATTTGAGTAAAAACAGCTCATGACCAAGCCTGAACACACTTTTGCAGGTGCGATCTCACCTGGGCCTTCCATTATCGCACCTCATTGTGATAATGCAAAGCCAAGGTAAGAATGCACCTGGAAAAGTGAGTACAGGCTTGGTCTTCTTAAAATTGTAAGGATATACTAGCAATAGAGAAATGCATAGAAAGTTCATCAAATTGATTCCTAGAATGGGGTGAGTTTGCTCTTTGACAAGAGATTAAACAAATTCAGATTGTGCTGACCTGAGTTTAAAAGAATAAAAGGTAATTTTTTAAAAAAGCATACAAAATTCTTATACGATTCGGCAAGGTAGATGCATCCCCTGGGTGTTAGGGACTTGGGTCAAAAGTCTCAAAATAAGGGATCAGCCTTTCAGGACTAAGGTGAGGGAGGAAAGGGAATCTGAGGAATTCAAGACTCCTGGGGCCTGTGGAAGCTCAGTGTAATTATGACTAAGATCAAGCTAATTTTGAACATGAAGTGAACTAAGGGCTATGAAGTTAGTGCACTAAAGTGATACTTAGGCAAAAGATCAAACATGATCATATTAAAAAGGGAGCAAGCGTGAGCAGGCAGGTTTGTCTTCTATTTCTGATTTACGTCTATCGCTGGTAGGTTGGTAAGTAAATGAAGGCATGCACCAGGAGTTTCAATAGTTAGCTGCTGTACAATTCTGAGTTGCTTGCTAATCTCACAAAGTGCCAAACTTGGAGCATATCACATTTAGAGACCCTGCTCATGTACGTAGCTATTGAATGATGTTTAAATGTTAAGCAACAATTGAGAACAGAATCAACCTCAATTGCTGTGCTCTTATTGGTCAAACTACACTTGCTTTGCACTGTTGTAACTATATGTTATAATTATGTGGTTTTTGTCAGTATTTTGTAGTCTTGGGTTGTCATGCGTTTCTGTGATATCATTCTGGAGGAACAAATTGTATCATTTCTTAATGCATGCATTACTAAATGACAATAACAGGACTGCGTGTCCTCATAATCTAATCTAATCTACATGAAACTATAACTTCACGCTACAGTTTGAAAAGAGCTATAACTCTTCAAAGGAGGTGTAAGGGGGAAGAGGCAAAATGTAGCAACAAATGATCTGCTAAAGCAACTCAGCAGGTCAAGCAACATCTGCAGCAGGAAAGGAACAGTCAATGTTTTGTCAAAACCCTACATCAAGTCAGAGATATTGCCATTATTAAGGGGGGAAGGGGAGTGGTGAGACAAGAGCCTGAGGTGGAGTGAGGGGGTGGAGATGTAAGGTAAAAGGAAGGTTTAGGATGTAGGAGAGCAAGGGAAAGTTGGGAAGACAGTTGCAGATAGATATACAGAGACAGAGTGAATATTAAGAAGCAGTGCGAAGATTGGAGTCAGATGCTGGTGGGAGATGGGCAGAAACACCATGGACTGGAATGAGTAAAGGAGATGAGAATGGGAACCATTGAGGAAGAGATGTATGACAGCCAGGACTACAACAAGATGGGTCAGAAACTGTGGGTGAACTATAAACATAGAAAGTAGATGGAACCAGGAGGGGTGGGAGATAAAGAAAAGAAGACAAAAATGGGAGGACTGGTAAAGGATCAAAAGGGTGTGAAGGGGAGAAACAACTCACCTGAGGGGAGGGTTACCTGAAATTGGAAAACTCAATGTTCATGCCATTGGGTTGTAGACTATCCAGGTGGAGTACGAGGTATGGTCCCTCGACTTGGGAATTGGGCCTCAATGTGGCAGTAGAAAGGCCAAAGATGGCTATTTCAGTATGAGAATGGGAAGGGGAATTGAAGTGGGTGTTCAGAATGACCATTGTGTACTGTGCGTGGGTGCTCCGCAAGACAATCATCCTGTGAAAGGTCTGAGCTTGTTCTCACCAAAGTAGAGGAGGCCACATCAGGAACGCAAATGCACTAGATGAGGTTGGAGTGGGTACACGTGAACCTTTGCCTCACCTAGGCGGCCTATTTAGGTCTCCGGATGGTGGTGAGGGTGGGGTGAATTGGCCCTGAAAGCCTTTATATGATGCTTTGTGGAAGTAACAAACAATAATGTTTACTGTACTCATTACATTTTAGTGCCATTATTTCAAAGATGATGCCAAATCATTTGAATTTTATATCTAATCTCCTTACAATGTTAAATATTTGAACATTGCATCCAGGTCATTAATTTGAAAATATCAGACATCACGCAACACACAACAAGAAATACAAACCTCATTAGAAACATCCACTACTAAATTGTCGTCACTCTTATCCCCATCACTGTCCTTTAAAACAAGATAAATATTTTCAGATAAACTTACAAGAAAAGTGGGCCAGTTACTTTTCAAGATGTTTGGAACAATGAAATAGAAACTAGAAGTGCACAGAATTCTCAGCAAGTCTCACAGCATCCATGAAGAGAGAAACAGAGTTCATGCTCCCACATGAGGACCATTCATCATACCTGAAGCATCAACCTGGTTTCTTTCCCCACAGATGTTGCCAAGCTTGCTGAGTATTTCAAGTGTATTCTGTCTTTACTTCAAAATTCCAGCATCTACAGTATTTTGCTTTTCTTAGGAAAATAACTTCAGCAGCCTGCATATTGTAGAATAATATGTAACTTTTTACATATGAAAAGAACTGCTTAATTCAAAACTCTAGGCAGGCACTAGGTCCATAAGATTAGGAAATTATTCTAGCACCTATCCCTTCCTTTCCCCTGGAACTCAGTGGAAAATAAGGATTACTTTGTTCATGCTTAAAAGCCCTTAGAATTGATTATACTTTTCTCATTGCTTCAAATTTATTAAATCCATACTTGACACAATATTCATACATCTTGAAATTGGGATAAAGTTGACAGTAACTTTCAAAAGACATTTTATGTACACTGAAGATTCTCGGATCTTCTTACCAACAATTACAATGCATCTTTCTCATTCTGAGCATGCAGTATCTGGGGGGACTGAGGAAGTGGAGGGGGTTTTGGTGAATGGAAGGTAACCCTACTTTTCCTGTGAAGAGTCAGTAATTATACCAGCTTTGCTAAGGTGATGGTAGAGGAGATTGAGGATGAGGGTCCACGTCAAGCTGAGATTTGGAGTTTAGCACTGGCAATAAAATGGGAGAGTGAAGAGAAGTGAAGGATTAGAGGTCACACACCAGAAGTGAGGGCAAGCTGTTGTTGGAAGATCGGGGCTTAGAGGCAACTATTCATTGCAGTAGGAGCCAGGAGATAGGTAAGGTTAGTCTCAGGATTGAGCTAAGAATTTCACTTGTCTACAGGTCTCACAGGTTGGTGCTCTAAGATTAAGATCCGGTTTATTATTATAGGACTAAGATCATGTTGTCCCAGGAGTGCCCAACAACAGACACCAAATGCACAACGTGATCCAAGTTTCCTGGAAATAATTCAGAGCTCAGATTACACTGAGTTAAATTAAGTTTCAATCACTTAGTACTGAAAATAAATCAGTGCTGGGCAATTGAATTTTCAGGCTTCCAATTCTAGGAAATTACCACATGAAGTTAACTAAATGTTTCATTAAATTTAACATTTAAGTTCAATGGTTTCATTTTGTTAAAATTGCAAGAATGTGTTTATCTAAACAATTACTTCTATCCTTGTAAATGTACTCAAAAGAAAGTAAAGCAAGCTTCTGAATGATTGCACTTGGTGGTGAGTCCTTACACTTATAAACCCTAACCCATATATTCTTACATAGTGGCTCATGGAGTCCTTGTCATCAACCTTCCTCTTCTTCACATCATTGGAATAATCAGGTCCATTCCTGCGCTTATCTGTACCCCGCAGACCATCAGGTACCAGCAGGGAATTACTCTGTGAAGACAAAACAGTGGCTTTCAAAAGAAAATTATTTTTTATTCCCCAATGCTGGCCATGACTGATTATGATACTGAAATCAAAGTAATTATGAACTTAATATATGCAGTGTCCTTAGAAATTATTGATTTTCTTCGTGTATTAAAGAAAACAGGTGTTTAAAAATAGATGCATTACTCCATACATATCAAACTTTCACCACTTTATTTTTAAAAGTGTAACCTGCAGGCTACGTTCCCAACAAATGCCCAAGGGCAACGGGCATTTAACATATAATTAGGATTTTACTTGTACCTAGCCCATAAAGTCTGACAACATGCTTACATTGCCTTTTTGCCAAACACCAACTATTCAAGGAATAGGAGCCAACATTTCCCATTTAAATCTGCAGTTACATGGCCATTTCAATGCTTCATAATGATGAAAAGATACGTCCAGAATCAGATGTCTAATTAGAGAAGGCATCATAGTCTCTGCAGTGAGGATTTCAAATCAGCTTTCCAATTTAAAGAACAAGAAGATTGATTACCATAACATACCTTAATGCAATGACATCTGCAGTAGATGAGTAGTGTCTCAGTCTAATAGTGACAAGTACCCAGCCTAAAATCACACCAGCTTGTACGACCACCAATCACACAAAAGGCTGACTTTTCTCAAATTGGACATTAATTTCCTACAGTAATAAAAATGACTTAATAGCTACTTTATTTTCTTTTTTAAAAGCATATTAATTCAGTTTTGAAGCCTTACTAGTGTGTTTACAGTAGTTAAACAGAAGCCTTCCTCTCAGCTCTTTACCTTTCCTACTCTCCTCGTTTCAGCTATCACCTTGTAGCTATCCTTCTTCCTCTCCGCCCAGCTTTTTGTTCTGCCATCTTCTCCCGTCCTTTCTAGACTTGAAGAAGTGTCTCCGCGCAAAACATCGACTCTTTGTTCATTTCCACGGATGCTGCCTGACCTGCTGAGTTCCTCCAGCATTTAGTGTGTACTGCAATGGATTTCCAGCATCTGCAGAGTTTCTCATGTTTAGTAGTTAATCTAGCTCCTTGAAACTGACTAACTTACAGACCCTCAAGTACAAAATGAACAGGATACCCCGGTTTATTCCTATAACTACCAGGAACAGCTTCACATTTGCTGCTGCTCTGGAAAGCGAACCAAGCAACAAGAACAGGATTAAGTTTATTCATCGGAATTTAAAGGAAAATGAATACAAAAATGGTCCAAAAATATTATTCCTTAAGTGCAGAACAATGATAAAATGGACTGATGCCCAGTTTTAATAAGCATTTATTAGTACACACATACCTTCTGAGGCAATTTACACCTAATTGCTGACCCATATGCTAAGCAATTTCAATGTTTCAGGGTCACATGGTACAAATTAATAGACTCACTGTTCTCATCTACCTCGATGTTAACAATGAGCCATTTAACTAACTGGATATCCATGGGGGCAATTTGTTCAGTGATGCATTAAAGAACATGAACAATGCAAACTAAGTTGAGCGAAAGAAGCTTTTTAAATACTAAAGTAGTTCATGAGAAATTAAAACACGATTTGCAGCTAAGTGACAATCACACACTGTCACTACTGTAAGTGTAGATTCCTCTCTACATAATACTGAGACAGAAAATGTAGTAGATATTTCACTCTTTAGCTAAAGAACAGATAGCACAGAGCTACCTACTCATGAAAATTAAAGCCTTTGTTTAATGTATAAAACGCCACTGCAGTTTTCCAGTACAACCAAAATGATATAGGGTTACAAGCACAAAAAACAACAAGGGTGCAGAACACTTCAAGTCCCATTTTGTCAACTTCTGCTTACTTGAGTGAGTGCTCCTCCAAGGCTAATACTAAGCTGTCTTCTATTCACGGTCAGTCAAGCTAAAGAACAGCCAGAGGTCTCAAGTAAATTATACAAGACTCCAATGAAATTTAATCCAGTGCAACCTCCTGTGTAACCTTTAACACTGGTTTGCAGCCAAAAGGCACAGTCTTCTGGAATCCTGACAAGACTCCATTTCCAGTGGCAGTCAGTTGTGGATTTAACTCTCTAACCAGTATGATATTGCTCATGAACTTCAATGCTGCTAAAGCCCAACCCCCCACCACCCACTCCACAGATGCACAAACAACAGGACAGCTCGTCTGAAGTCACATGAAACAAATGCAAGTTCTTATTTTTTTTTACAAAACACAGAGGATAATGATGCCTGGAAACTATTAAGTGGTATTAATCTAATCAAGAGATTTAAACCGCAAGATTGAAGCTTCAGAAGTTCAGAATTGTCATCTGAATCCAATGATTAGATTTATGGCTTGAAATCATTCCAAGGCTTTAATTTTACTGGTATAAGGGGTTTATTTACTTTTCATGTTGATGCCACATTAGTATATGTTAATAGCCAGTACGTAGACCCTTACCAAAGCTGTTTGACATTTATTGAAAGATTAACAACAATGGCATTATTGCAAGTATATTGCAGAACAATTTGCTGTTGATAACCGGCAGATTCTAAAGTCAGTATCTATAATTTACTGACTGGAACTGAAACACCCTCAGTAAGAAGCGTCAATGGCATAAATTCTAAAGACCATCTCAAGGGGCAATGCAAGAGGAAGCGCTGTGGGCTGAGTGTATATGACAATTATCTTTATCCCATCAAATCATCTGCCCCCTCCATTCCCAAGGTAATACAGATTTTGAACTTCAAATAGCAGCAAAATAATTAGCCTGGCACAAAAATTGGACTGAGTTTTTGATGCAGCTCACAGTTTCACCTCTGAACCATTTTTAGTTATAAAAAGTTTATTAAGTGCTCTGGTATTTTATAGCATATTACAGCTGAGTACTTTGAGAAGGCTGCTTTAGGCCTATTTTGTTAATGTAACAACTTTGACCTTAGGATTAACAAGATTTAGAGCCCAGCTTATAAAATTCCCTGCAGTCATTCAAAATCATGCAGCTGTGGCAGGCTTTGGCAGTAACTACACTTAATCTTCAAGACCAGACATCTTCTCATTTCATGCTAGGTCAGAGTATTTTGGAATAGGCCAGGCAATGATCCGATGGCATTAATTCCATTTGCAATGTCAGATAGGCATAACTTCAAAATCACATAGCTCAGAGTTATTGTGTAGAGCACTTCATTAAAACTAGGCTCTTCTATTGTAGTGTTAACAGCCTGACTAGAGTTTTAAAAAAAATCTAACCAAATTATTCAACTTGCATTGTCCTAAAAATCCTGGAGTGGCTGTTCTAATTGACAAGGGCCAGATTGTACTGGTTTTCAGTCGCAGTTCCCCGTAGTGTGGAAGTATGGAACAAGTTGGAGGTCAGATAGTGGCAAATCTGACCTCCCACTCCTCCCCTGGACTCAGTCCAATGGCAGTTCTATAATGTACTCAGCTGAGAACACTCCATACTTGGCCCCTCAGTACTTAACACAACCCAATTCATGGGGGCACCATCTTTTATTAAGAGCGTAGGTAAAGCACAACAGTTTATATTTATCTTTTAATCCTTTTCTTTAGTTACTTTTTTTCAGCTGATTCCACATATTGCCAATCAGAGATATACAGTTACAGTTCAAAGCTACTTTGACAACACCTTGCCAGAAGATCGCTGTGGCAGCACCTCAAAATGGCCGCCATACAACAAGGGCTCCAGAACACAAGCCACACTGCTGGAACAAAAGTTAATGAGACTTGGAAGCCAGGATGGGTTAAGTACAATCTGACCAAATAGCTGGAATCCTCTCTCTTTTAAGTATCTCAACTGTGGATTGAGGACACCATATTGCGTGACACGACGATTATTCCTGATTAACTTTCTGCTTCTGGTTGGACTTACTGCTTGACCAATATTAAATAAGCAGAAATTTTCTTCCAAAATCAAGCGGTTGTATTCAGCACCGTGACATCGATTTGATTCCATCTTCTCCCCAGCCAATGTTTGAAGCTGAAGCCATTTGTAAAACTATCACTTTCTTTTATCCTGAGCTGAGTTTCTGATTCTGTGTTCTCTCCCAAGTTTTGCATTTCATCTCCATAATGATATCCATTCACAAACATGTTTTAACTCATCTCTTCAACAAGACACTCATGTCAGTCTTCATCATCTCTAGATTCTAGGATTACATGGTACTCCTGGATGTTTTCCCATTTTCTGTCATCATTAATCCAAAACTATGCTGCCCATATCCTGACTTGCACTAAGTTCAAGTCATGATTCATCCACATGATTTCGCTGGTAACAATTCAGTTTTAAAGCTTTCATTCTTATATTCAAATTCGCCCATGGCCTCCAAACGTGTGAATCTCAAGTAGAAGGGCATTCAGTCATTCAAGCCTGCATCACCATTCCACTAAATCATGGTTTACCTGATCCTAATCTCAGTTCTACGTTACTGTTTACCCATTCTGACCTTTTCTTTCTTTGTTCATGATGAAGAATATATCCAACCTTGCCTTAAAGATTCTGTTTCCTCCACCCTTGTGGAAGAGAATTCCAAAAGCTGATGATCCTCTGAGTAGAAAAGAAATTGCCTCATCTCAGCCTTATGTGGGCGTTCCCTTGTTTTTTAAACAGTGATCCCCAGTTCTACATTTTATTTCAAGAAGAAATATTCTCTCCACATTCATCCTGTCAAAATCCATCAGGATCTTACATTTCAATCATCCCATCTCACTCTTACCTCCCTATCTCTGTAACCTTTTCCAGATTTCCAACAAACCCGGTATCAGTGGTCCACGATTTCTCCAATTTTCCAATTCAGGTTCATTTAATACATGTACATCAAAACACAGGGTGAAATACGTTGTTTGCATAAACAAGAACACAATCAGAGGATGTGTGGGGGGGTGGGGGGGTCAGCCAGCAAGTGTCACCAACATAACATGCCTGTAATGTTCAGCAGAGCAACGTAGCAGCAACAACAGTAAAACAAATCTCTTTCAAACCCATCCACGCAGTCAGGCCTCCAAACCCAGCATCTGGGCCTCCAGTAGACTCTTGGACTAGCAGACATAGGGTTTCAGACTTCTCCAGTGGACTCACAGACATCAGGCCTCCAACTTGTAGTCACAACGACCCGTGGTTTTGACCCTCGGACTTTGACCTCAACTTCCGGACGAGCCATCTTAGGCCTTTGACCATCAATCCTGGACTGCACCAACCACAGGAACTGAACTCCAGTACTAGAGTTCTGGACTTGTCTTGATCTCCAGTCCCAGGATTCGCCACCCTGGACTGTCGCTCCGCCTGCCCACACAGATCTCCAATCTCGGGTTACACCAACCTGAAAGGCTCATCCTCAGGACCTGCCAACCCCGGGCATCGACCATGGATATCATCTGCAGTGCTTTCCAACCCATCTCAGTCCATGGGGATTGCTGGCCTTCAGCCGCAGAGGGCTCTGACCTGGACTTTGGCCTCAACTCTAGCCTGTCCCTAAGCTCTAACCTGACCACCACACTGTCCCCAAAACCAGCCCAACAAACCTAAAAAAAAACAATTAAATCAGAGTCACAACTTTGACAGTCATCACAGCTCTGTGCCATCTTGACCAATTTTCGTCGCAGTTAATAGCCATGCACTCGGTTACCTTGGTCTCAAGCTCTGGAATTTCTTCCCCAAAACACTCTTTCCTCATCAAGATAATTCCTCAAAATCAGACTGAGCTTTTGGTGACCTGTTTCTGTATGCAGTGCATAGTCCAATTTAGTCTGCTAACACCCTGAAAACTGCTTGGAATAGTGTCATCAAGTAAAACATGTTTTATTGAGGAAGTTGTTATTAATTTACTACGTAGTGGGTTCATTAAAGTATAAACTAAATTTTTCTTCTCTCTCAGCCTGTGGTTGTTTTTTCATTTCTGATCAACTTGTTAGCCTGGCACTAATTGCGAAGAAACAACTCAGGAGATTATGCCAAAACAAACAGATAGGAACAGCAAAACTAATTAGCTTAACACAAAACCTGACACCACCCATATTCAAATTCTGCTCACGAGCTATCATGTCTCACTCACACATCTAACTGTGCACTATAAGCTATTATACAAACAAAACAATTTTGTTACTTCACACAGTTTGAATGCAAACTCTTCCTGCACAATCCACAATGCTCTCCCACTTTATTCTGAAGGTGCACATTCATAATTTGGTCTACAGTTCCACAAGTACCAGCTGTCGTCTGAAATTCACCTTCATAGTGTTGGTAATTAGTGAAATGGCAGTATTTCAATCAGCAATTCCACAATGGGAAACCTTAACAACTAGACTTGAATGTTTTCAAAACCTAGGAAGTAAGTACATGGCTGATTACAAAAACTGTCCTATGGTTACAGCCACAGCATCTCAAAATCCAAATTCTGGTTCCCAAAGATTACCCTTTCAAAACACATTCCTTAATCTCAACGATATAGCTGTGACACCTGAAAATGTGTGTGAAGTGTCAGTGCAGGGATAGCAGCATAACTTTGGTAAATCCAAATGCAAGAATGCCTTAAGTAATCAAGTTGACAGTACTCTTTTCATTCTTTTTCAGAATCTGGACGTGGTCAGCAAGGCCAGCATTGAGCTGTCAAAAGTTCAAAGTTCAACATTATTATCAATGTATGTATATTATACACAACATTGAGAGTCATCTTCTTGCAAGCATCCTCAAAACCATGAAACACAGTACAACTCATTAAATGTGCGCGCGCACACACACACACACACACACCCATCCCTATTTTGGAAAAAGAGGACAAATCATGCGAATGGTTTAGAAGAAGTAAATAAAAGCATATGGAACATGAACTGCAGAATCCTGAAAGTGAGTCCCCAGCTGCAGAGTCCTTTCAGCACTGCAGCAAGGGAAGCCCATCGAAGAGCACTATGCTTGCAGGCCAACAACTGCTCCCGAACCTGCCAGTGTGGGGTGCAGGACTCCTGCACCTCCCGCCCGATGGTAGTAGTGAGAAGAGAAGGAGACCAGTCAAACACAGGTAGATGGCACTGAACACCTGCTCGTTTTCCACTCTCCCCCTCAACAATTTTAATCTTGCTTGATTCTTTCATCGGCGCACAGTAATAGAGCTGACCACAGATTCATTTTCCACCATCAGGCCTCGACGCAGCATGCAGCCCCAGTGATGACCACCGTGGCCATACCTGCACCCTCGAGAATCTAGTTCACTGAATCCCCCAGAAGATCGCAACTATTTATTCCCTTACATAGATGCTGCAAAGTTCCACCAGCTTTGTGTGTTTTGCTCAAGATTTCTAGTATCTGCACAATATCTTGTGTTAATAATCTATCTGGCAATATGACAACATATTTTTATTACTTTCATTTTTATTTATTTAGAGATACAGTGCAGAACAGGCCATTCCATTAGCCAACTAGCCACACAACCCAACAACCCACCTATTTAACTCTAGCCTAATGACGATGATAAATCTCAGGACAATTTATAGTGACCAATATGTGGGCAGTGGGAGGAAAAACATGTGGTTCACAGGGAGAACATACAAACTCCTTACAGACATGCCATAATTTAACTCCAAACTCTGGAACCCCCCAAGCTGTAACAGCACTGCACAAGCCACTATGCTACTGTGACACCCCATATGATATCTGACATTATGTGATAACGATGATAGTTATTGAATGCTAGGGGTAGATGACTAGACTTCGTTATTACAGACCACCACGGCCTGCCACTCTGGTGCCACTTTAACAACCTGTGCCTGAATCTGGTCTCACTCTTCACACATGTGGGCATTGGCGGCTGTAACAAATATTCTGAAAGCAGCAGCAAATATCCCCACATTTGATCTGAAGATGGGATGGCTATTGATGAAGCTGCTGAAGATGGCAGGACCTAGCACATTAAGGAATTCCAGCAGGGCTTGGGATGCTTGAACTCAAGTGCAGCCATTTTTCCATGTGCAAGGCTTAACTCTAGCCATTGAAGTGTTTTCCTCCAGGTGCACATTATCTTCACTTTTACTGGGGAACATCAAAATCACTTTTGGCCAGTGATCAGGACTGTGATAATGTGTGGAATTGAATGGTCCTGGTGAAACCATCGTTGGTGAATATATTCTAGTAGCCACTTTATTAGCCATCTCCTGTACTTAATAAAGTGGCGACTGAGTGTATGTTCGTAGCCTTCTGCTACTGTAGTCCATCCACTTCAAGGTTCACAGTGTTGTACACTCAGTGATCTCTTCTGCACAGCACTGTTGTGACACGTGGTTATTTGAGCTACTGTCACCTTCCTGTCAGCTTGAACCAGTCTGGCCATTCTCCTCTGACCTCTCTCATTAACACGGCATTTTCACCCACAGAACTACTGCTCACCTGATGCTGTTTTGAGATTTTTGTTTCCTGTATGATTCTTTGTAAACTTTAGAGACAGTTGTGCATGAAAATCCCAGGAGACTATCATTTTCTGAGATACTCAAGCCACCCCATCTGGCACCATCAACCAGATCATGGTCAAAGTCACTTGTATCACATTTCTTCCCCATTCTGGTGTTTGGTCTGTACAACAACTGGACCTCTTGACCACACCTGCCTTCTCCCATATGATTGGCTGATTAGATATTTGTATTAATGAGCAGGCACACACGTGTACCTAATAAAGTGTCTATTTCATAGGCTTGTCAACCACACCTTCCATTACATTGTTGATGGCTAAGACTAGACTGGCCAATAGTTAACTGGATTGGAGTTGTCCTACTTCTGTGAACAGAATAACTGGGCAATTTTCCATATTTCAGGTAGGTGCCAGGGTTGGAACTATACCGGATTCTTGGCTAGTGCTCCTGCTGGTTTTGGAGTACAGTCTTAAGTACTACAAGCTCAGATAGTCCTTGAGGCCACACACTCTGCTTTATCTGGAGATGTCTCATGAGATGAATCAACTTGGGTTCTGTTATGGTGGAGATCTCAGGAGGAAGCAGAAAGGGATCATCCACCATGCAATACTGGCTGCACCTAGTAAATGCTTCATCCTTGCCTTCAACACACAGCGACCTGCTGGGCCTTGCTATCCACAGATGGAGACGAGATACTCATGTTCAACACTTACGTGTTAGGTCTCCTCTCCTTTGACTAACCAGTTCTAACTAGATATCTTAATGTTTCTATACCAGGGCAAGCTGCTTCAATACTCTTCCTCATGATTGAAATACACATGAAATGCATGATAGAAGCCCCAAGGGATCATTTTTTCCACAGATTTTCCATTCAAGTGACTAGATATTCTCTAGCAGAGTTCCTTGGTTATATCCTTAGGCATGTGATCCTCGAGTGACATTACATACCAATTCAGGAACTCAAGGTTCCAATCCTGATGCAATGTTTAATATTCCATTTTACTTGAAATAATTGTCATCTCACAGTAATGGCATTGTCTGAGGGATGAGCTTTGCCAGCTGCCTCCCAATTCAGAAATTCACTCTGGGCCTATAGTTTTGCTCTGGCTGTTTAGAAACATAGAAACAAAATAAAACCTACAGCACAATACAGGCCCTTCAGCCCACGATGCTATGTGGAACATGTGCTTATTTTAGAAATTGCCTAGGGTTACCCACAGCCCTCTATTTTTCTAAGCTCCATGTACCTATCCAGGAGTCTCTCAAAGGACCCTATCATATCCGCCTCCACCACCGTCACTGGCAGCCCATTCCACGCACTCACCACCCTCTGCGTAAAATACTTACCCCGGACATCTCTTCTGTACCTACTTCCAAACACCTTAAAACTGTGCCCTCTCATGCTAGCCATTTCAGCCCTGGGAAAAAGCCTCTGACTATCTGCACCATCAATGCCTCTCATCATCTTACACATTTCTATCAGGTCACCTCTCATCCTCCGTCGCTCCAACGAGAAAAGGAAACGTTCATTCAACCTATCTCATAGGGCATGCTCCCCAATCCAGGCAACATCTTTGTAAATCTTCTCTGCACCCTTTCTATGGTTTCCACATCCTTCCTGTAGTGAGGTGACCAGAACTGAGCACAGTACTCCAAGTGGGGTTTGACCAGGGTCCTATAAAGCTGTAACATTACCTCTCGGCTCTTAAACTCAGTCTCACAATTGATGAAAGCCAATGCACCGTATGCCTTCTTAACCACAGAGTCAACCTATGCAGCAGCTTTGAGCGTCCTATGGACTTGGACCCCAAGATCCCTCTGATCCTCCACACTGCCAACAGTCTTACCATTAATACTATATTCTGCCATCATATTTGGCCTACCAAAATGAACCACCTCACACTTATCTGGGTTGAACTCCATCTGCCTCTTCTCAGCCCAGTTTTGCATCCTATTGATGTCCTGTTGTAACCTCTGACAGCCTTCCACACTATCCACAACACCCCCAACCTTTGTTTCTTGGTATTTTATCCTAAGTTCCATTTTGCAACTCTGGAGCAAATAGACATGAGTACTTTTGCAGCCCAGGAAGTAAATTTAAAGCTGGAAAAAAATCTCTCTCTAATACGCAGGGGATATAAAATACAGATCTTCCTAAATTATTGTGGGGAGATATAAAAAGCACATTTTACATGATATTCTGCCAGGAGCTTGAGGTGAAAGGAAAAAGAAAAAGTGGGACAGGGCTTATCTGGTGCAAAAAAAAACTACTGATTAAAGTGGTCATCTATGACCTGGACTTGGACCATTCTGCTGACCAGCAGAAAGTAAAATGTGGAAAATAATCTTTTACCTTCTCTGGGTAAAAAGAAAATGACAATCCAGTGAATAAGTAACATCTGGTTGTAATGAATCACTAAGTTCACTTACACACACACAAAATGAAAATTATTGCTTTCCCTCTGTTATTTTGTAACGTGTCAAGGTGATTTGCTGTGTAACACACATAGGTGATTTTTCCCAAACATTGATGCATGCTGTTCTTTATTTTTAATCTGTTAGTGCAGATTTTACATTTACTTAAAGCACCTCAATGTTTCTGTTACTAAATTAGCCAAGGAGACCAAATACAGTTTTTCCAACTATTACTTAAAAACCATTTTAATGCTTATCATAGCATTGCTTCCTGTCATTATGAACTATGTGGTTTGAAGTCTGCATAATGGCTAATCTGGGCCCTCAAGATGACTCTCTTGCCAACAAAATTCAAAAGGAAAACCTCAAGAGGCAAATGCAAATCATCTTTTGAAAGAAAAACCCAATCGTGCATCACAAGCAAGATGGCAGGCTCCCTAATGTGAAAATAATGCCTATTATTCAGCTATGTTTCCTCAGCTGCCAAACCAATCCCCATGGGACCAATAATTTGCAGGCTGTAAGAAATAAAGGAAGCATGTCTGAAAAACAGACCTGAAGCCCATGACAACTCATTTATCCTCACCAGCCTAAACTCAAGCATAATGTGGTTAATGCACGAATAACCTCACAGTGTTGATAAATAACTCGGTGTGCTGTGCATTTAAACAATTAGATAGTCATTAAGCACCAAATAATATTATATGATAATTCCATGCTACACCTGGTGCAAATTATGACATTTTAATTCACCTACACACTCATTATGATACACTTTATGCATGTGTGGCTAACTGCATCTTAATGAAAGAAACATAATAGGGGAAAGAACAAAGTATGTTCAAGCGTTAAAAAAAGATGTAATTTTCATAGATGACCTCTGTACACATGAGGAGAGTAATTAGCAGGGTACGAAACAAGCTAAGGATTTCTACTGCCTCATCAAGGCCACATTACGGTATGATGAACAGAATTTAAGAGTGGCAATTGTAAAATGTCATGGACAATTTGTTATAAAGGCACAAAACTAAAGAGCTCAAACAACTGCAAATTAAGGTGCTTCCTCAATAAAAGTAGAAATATGTTAATTTCTATTACTTTCTGAAAAGGCAATAAGCTATCCATTTTGGACATAAAAATGATTTATATCACATCTAAAGCTACCTGTTTTCTAGACACAAAATGCACATTTCAGGTGTGCCAATCTAGCAGAATATGAGCTCCAGGCAGGATGCACACAGGTCCCATGCCTTGCTTGAATGTTACCAGCACTCTCTGGTGTTGAGCAGTAGCTGATATAATTAGTGGAATGGAGGAAGATGGAAAATAAATAGATGTAATTAAAGAAACAAGGAATGCTTAAAATAGATGATAATGGAGATGGTTGGCAGTAGTAGGCTGCCCTGCTCCACCACCTGCTCAACTCCCATCTCCTCACCTTCATTAACGTTTTCAAGTATCACTCCAAAGCACAAATCGAGGAGATTGAGAGCAGGGGGAGAGGACTCTATCCAGTGCAGCAACAGCCCCTCAAAGTTTAAATTCCAACTAAGTTCTAAGGCATCAATACCTGTCCTTTATTACAAGGTCAGACATCGAGTTGCTGGCAAACTTAGACAAAACGCAACCTAAGACATAATAGCACAGAGTGTCCAGTCCTTTCAACCTGGTATCCTATTCATCAAGATTATGACTGATCCTCGGTGTCAGTGCCATTTTCCTGAACTATTCCCACATCCTGCAGGTTCCTATATATCTAGAAAAATGTTAATACAGTCGGCCCTCCGTATCCGCAGATTCAACCAACCACAGATCGAAAGTATTCAAAGAAAATTCCAGGAAGTTCCAAAAAGCAAAACTTGAATTTGCCGCGCACCGAGCACTACGCTGAATCCATGCGAATGAAGTGATATGTAGGCATTCCCTGCTGTAGCCTCCCGCCATTTCACAGATCCTCAGCCTCTCTCCAGCACTCGTTGTTTGAGCGTTGTTCGCCTCGCGTCTCGTTCGTTCGCTACTTGTGTTGTGAGCAAGAGGAAGGAGTTTAAGGCTAGAAAGGGATGGCTGGCTAGCTATGTAAAGTGCTACAGCCTCAAGAACTTAAAGATCACGGGAGAGTCGGGATCGGCTGATGCGAGGCAGCATCAGCGCTCCCAGAAGAGCTACGATGGTTGCGTCTGTACTGAACATGTACAGACTTTTTTTTCTTGTCATTATTCCCTAAACAATACAGTATAACTATTTACATAGCATTTATATTGTATTAGGTATTATAAGTAATCTAGAGATGATTTAAAGTATACGGAAGGATGTGCGTAGGTTATATACAAATACTACACCACTTTATAGAAGGGACTTGAGCATCCGCGGATTTTGGTATCCGCGGTGGGCCCTGGAACCAATCCCCCATGGATACCGAGGGACAACTGTATCCGTTTTGAATCTTGAAGTCTCACACCATCAGGTTCAGCAGATACATCCCTTCAACAATTTGATTTTTGAATCAATTGGCAAAATCCAAATCACAATTTATCAACACTTTGCACCAAAATGGATTTTGTACTTTTTTTGTTCTTTGTTATTTCTTGTATAAGTTGTGTATAATTTATATGCTTAATTTATGTTGTTCATGGGAGTGCTGCATGTGTGATGCAAGGAAGGTTCTCGTTGCACCTGGGCATACAGGTACTTGTGCATATGACTTTGACTTTAAATGAACTTTACAACAAACTCCACGGTCCTTCGGGATAGAGAATTTCAAGATTCACTTTCCTCTGACTGAAGTAGTAAGTGTCAATTCAGTCTTCAACTTCCCACCCTCTGTACTTGAACTGCCTTCTATTGTAGAAAATTCTACAGGGCCACCACCCTCTGGGTGAAGAAATTTCTTCTAATAGAGTATGTGTTCTAAGTATGTGTGCTCTATAACCTGACACCATGATTCTGGTTCTGGACTCTCCAGCCAATGAAAAGGTTCTATCTGCATCAAATCTATTTTAAAATTTCAACAAGTCCCTCCTACTCTAAACATCAGTAAATCGAAACATTCCTGACTCAGTCTCTCCTTGTTCTTCATTCTCTTCATCCCAGCAATCAGTCCAATGAATCTTCTTTGTACTTCCTCCATATCCAGAACATTCTTCCTCAGATAATCTTAGGTGAATTATACTGCAGAAGACCATTCAGCCCTTTGTGTTTGTGCAAGATCTCTATTGGGGCAACACAGTAATTCAAGGATCCCCAGCCTCTTCTCCAGAGCCTTTCAAATTTTCCACATTGTATTTTATTCACTTCCCTTTTGAGGGTCACAATAGAACCAGTCTTTAGCAATCTTTGGGCACCGCATTCCAGATTCTAACCATATACAGCAGGAATGTTTTCCCTCATGCTACTAATTTTATTTTCATCTACTTTATACCTGAGACCTCTATGAATGTAACCAAGGCTGCACAACATGGGCTCAACAAGACCTTGTGCAATGATGATAAGATATCCCTGCCACTGTACTGTAAAATGAAGGACAGCATGTTGTTTACCTTCCTAACTACTTGCTGCACCATAACATTAGCTTTCACCCACAAGTGTACAAGGGTTTCCATTCTCCAAGCACCCTCTTCCTTACCTATTATCATTCATATATCAATGCCTTTCTAGAACTAGAGTGAATGGCCCTACATTTATCCTTTTTCAGTTGCATCTACCATGCATTTTCCCAGTTACCCAACTTATCTAAACCCCAATGCAGCATTTTTGCAACTCTTTACAGCTCACAGCACTACCCAGCATCCAATTTTGTATCATCCGCAATTTATCCAGGTCTTTGAAAATAGTTGGGGTTCTAACACTGATCCCAATGGAACCCAACATCACTGCCTGCCACCTTAAAAAAATGATCCATTTACTGAAACTGCTTCCTGCCTGTGAATGGATTCTAAATCCATGCTCATTCTCAATCCCATGTGCTGTAATTTTATACACTAACCTCATATGAGAGATATTATCAAAAGTATTCAAAGTGACTTAAATTGCCACATCCGCTGTTCTAAACTTGAGAGAATATTCAATGCCTTCTCACACAACAGATAGACCATCTCTGGAACCACGTCTATTGAAACCGTTGGACGTCTTTTATGGTAAAAGCAAAAGAGAGGGCATACAAGGAAGCCAGAGCTGGTGGGAAGATAGTGGGTTGGGGAGCTTTAAAAAACTTGCAGAAGGAAACTAAGAAGGTCATTCAGAAGGAAAAGATGAATTATGAGAGGAAGCTGGCAATTGATATCAAAGAAGATATTAAAAGCTTTTTTAAGTATATAAAGGGTAAAAGAGAGTCGAGGGTAGATATAGGACCAATACAAAATGACACTGGAGATATTGTAATGAGAGATGCAGAGATAGCAGAGGAACCGAATGTGAATTTTGCATCAGTCTTCACAGGGGAAGGCGTCTGCCGTATACCAGACATTCAAGAGTGTCAGGGAAGTGTAGTATGTGCAGTGAAAATTACGACTGAGAAGGTGCTCAGGAAGCTTAATGGTCTGAGGGTGGATAAATCTCTTGGACCTGATGGAATGCTCCCTCAGGTTCTGAAGGAAGTAGCTGGAGAGTGTGTGGAGGCATTAACAATGATCTTTCAAGAATCGATAAATTCTGGCATCGTACTGGATGACTGAAGAATTGCAAATGTTACTCCGCTATTTAAGAAGGGTGGAAGGCAGCAGAAAGGCAACTATAGACCTGTTAGGCTGACATTAATGATTGGGAAATTGTTGGAATCGATTGTTTGGGATGAGATTACGGAGTACCTGGAAGCAGATGACAAGATAGGCCAAAGCCAGCATGGTTTCCTGAAAGGAAAACCATGCCTGACTAACCTACTGCAATTCTTTGAGGAAATTGAAAGCAGGGTAGACAACGGAGATGCAGTAAACATGGTGTACTTGGATTTTCAGAAAGTCTTTGACAAGGTGCCGCACATGAGACTCATTAGCAAGATAAGAGCCCATGGAATTACAGGGGAGTTACTAGCATGGGTGGAGCATTGGCTGATCGGCAAAAACGGAGAATGGGAAGAAAGGGATCCTATTCTGGCTGGCTGCCAGTTACCAGTGGAGTTCCACAGGGGTCGGAGTTGGGACCGCTGATTTTTACGATGTATATCAATGATTTGGACTATGGTATTAATGGATTTGTGGCTAAATTTGTCAATGATACAAAGATAGGAGGAGGAGCAGGTAATGTTGAGGACACAGAGAGCCTGCAGGGAGACTTAGATAGTTTAGGGGAATGGGCAAAGAAATGGCAAATGAAATACAATGTTGGAAAGTGTATGGTCATGCACTTTAGTGGAAGAAATAAAAGGGAAGACTATTATTTAGATGGGGAGAGAATTCAAAACGCAGAGATGCAAAGGGACTTGGGAGCCCTTGTGCAAAATACCCTAAAGGTTAACCTCCAGGTTGAGTGGGTTGTGAAGAAGACAAATGCAATGTAGCCATTCATTTCTAGAAGTACAGAATATAGACTATAAAAGCAGGGATGCAATGTTGAGGCTCTATAAGGCACTCGTGAGACCATGGAGTATTGTGTGCAGCTTTGGGTTCCTTATTTTAGAAAGGATATACTGACATTGGAGAGGATTCAGAGAAGATTCGCGAGAATGATTCCAGGAATGAATGAGGAACGTCTGGCAGCTCTTGGTCTGTATTCCCTGGAGTTCAGGAGAATGAGGGGGGTTCTCATAGAAACACTCTGAATGTTAAAAAGCCTGAACAGATTAGATATGGCAAAGTTATTTCCCATGGTAGGGGATTCTAGGACAAGAGGGCATGACTTCAGGATTGAAGGACATCCATTTAGAACAGAGATGCGGAGAAATTATTTTAGTCAGAGGGTGGTAAATCTGTGGTTTTTGTTGCCACATGCGGCTGTGGAGGCCAAGTCATTGGGTATATTTAAGGCAGAGATAGACAGGTTCTTGATTAGGCAGGGCATCAAAGGGTATGGAGAGAAGGCAGGGGAGTGGGGATGACTGGAAGAATTGGACCAGCCCATGATTGAATGGCGGAGCAGACTCGATGGGCCAAATGGCCTACTTCTGCTCCTATATCTTATGACATTATGGTACGTACAGTTGAAGTCAGAAGTTTACATACGCCTTAACAAAATACATTTAAGCTCTGTTTTTCACAATTCTTGACATTTAATCCTAGAAAGCATTCCCTGTCTTAGATCAGTTAGGATCACTATTTTATTTTAAGAATGTGAAATGTTAGAATAATAGTAGAGAGAATTATTTTTTTCATCACTTTCCCAGTGGGTCAGAAGTTTACATACACTTTGTTAGTATTTGGTAGCATTGCCTTTAAATTGTTTAACTTGGGTCAAACATTTTGGGTAGCCTTCCACAAGGTTCTCACAGTAAGTTGCTGGAATTTTGTTCCATTCCTCCAGACAGAACTGGTGTAACTGAGTCAGGTTTGTAGGACTCCTTGTTCGCACACGCTTTTTCAGTTCTGCCCACGAATTTTCTAACGGATTGAGGTCAGGGCTTTGTGATGGCCACTCCAATACCTTGACTTTGTTGTCCTTAAGCAATTTTGCCACAACTTTGGAGGTATGCTTGGGGTCATTGTTCATTTTGAAGACCCACTTGCGACCGAGCTTTAACTTCCTGGCTGATGCCTTGAGATGTTGCTTCAATATATCCACATCATTTTCCTTCCTCATGATGCCATCTATTTTGTTAAGTGCACCAGACCGGCCTGCAGCAAAGCACCCCCACAACATGATGCTGCCACCCCCATGTTTCATGGTTGGGATGGTGTTCTTCGGCTTGCAAGCCTCACCCTTTTTCCTCCAAACGTAACGATGATCATTATGGCCAAACAGTTCAATCTTTGTTTCATCAGACCAGAGGACATTTCTCCAAAAAGTAAGATCTTTGTCCCCACATGCACTTGCAAACTGTAGTCTGGCATTTTTATGGCGGTTTTGGAGCAGTGGCTCCTTCCTTGCTGAGCAGCCTTTCAGGTTATGTCGGTATAGGACTCGTTTTACTGTGGATATAGATACTTGTCTACCTGTTTCCTCCAGCATCTTTACAAGGTCCTTTGCTGTTGTTCTGGGATTGGTTTGCACTTTTCGCGCCAAATTACGTTCATCTCTAGGAGACAAAATAAGTCTCCTTCCTGAGCGGTATGACAGCTGCGTGGTCCCATGTTGTTTATACTTGAGTACGATTGTTTGTACAGATGAACGTGGTAACTTCAGGCGTTTGGAAATTGCTTCCAAGGATGAACCAGACTTGACATCATTTTCTGACCTCAATTTGATAGAAAATTTGTGGGCAGAACTGAAAAAGCATGTGCGAGCAAGGAGGCCGACAAACATGACTCAGTTGCAACAGTTCTGTCTGGAGGAATGGAACAAAATTCCAGCAACTTACTGTGAGAAGCTTGTGGACGAATACCCAAGACGTTTGACCCAAGTTAAACAAATTAAAGGCAATGCTACCAAATACTAACAAAGTGTATGTAAACTGCTGACCCACTAGGAAAGTGATGAAAGAAACAATTCTCTCTACTATTATTCTAACATTTCACATTCTTAAAATAAAATAGTGATCCTAACTGACGTAATACAGGGAATGTTTTCTAGGATTAAATGTCAGGAATTCTGAAAAACTGAGTTTACATGTATTTGGTTAAGGTGTATGTAAACTTCTGACTTCAACTGTACATCCAAAACAGCACGTAGCACTCCAGGTGTTCCCTCAGTAAAGCCTTAAAAAAAAAAATGGTCTTTTATACTTAATTCTCCTATGAACATAACCTTTGCCTTCCTAATCATTTACTGCCTATATATGTTGGCTAATGAATCTAATGAATCTCTCACCGTTTAAAAATGCTCTGCTTTTCTGTTTGATGTGCCAAGTGGATTACCTTTCATTTTTTCCACATTATATTTTCTGCATTTCCTCTTTCATCTATTCAGCTTACCTAAATCCCCACCACATCTAAAAGTGAAGAAGTCCACAGTGCAAATACCAAGATCTGGTGAGGTAATGCGGTCATGTGGCAGATAATGACCATGAGCAGCATGAGACTGTCGAAGTACTTCTCTTTAATATTCAATTAATTTTCCACAATCACTATTCAGTCACTGAAATTAGTGCAATTGGACCTGTCACACAAGTGCTGAAGCTCATTATGTAGCTCACAGGCCGTGTATTCTGTACTGACTGGCTCACTTCTAGACTCCGAAAAGTCCTCACCAACACACACCAGGTAAAATCAAGTGACACAAGCTCAGTTTGCTGAGAGCAACACCAAGGAGCTTGATTGTACTCAAAGCAAAATATCACACTTTGTTTGGCATGTCATCTGCTCCCTTCACTATCAGTAAACAGCAAAAGTGCATGCCAGCTAAAAGACACACCCAGCACTTCTTGGCAGTAACTCTCAAACCTAGGACATGCAATACTTAAGATAAAGCAGCAAGAACATTGGAAATCCATGATGTCCAGGATACCTTCACAATTTTAACTTGCATGCATAATTTTCAAGGACTCTTCATCTCATGTTCTCAATATTTATAGCTTATTTATTTCTTTTCATATTTGCATAGTTTGCGTCTTTTGTACATTGGTTGAATGCCCAGGTTGGTGCGGTCTTTCATTGATTCAATTATGGTTATTATTCTATTATGGATTATTAGTATGCCCACAAGAAAATGAATGCCAGGGATGTATATGGTGGCATATATGTACTTTGACAATAAATGGTAGAGAGGGAGAAAGCTGTTCTTAAGATGTTAAGTGCGGTTCTTCGAGCTCCTGTACCTCATTCACAATGGTAGTAATGAGTAGAAAACATGTCCCAGAAGGGTCATTAAAACCTAGATGTCAAGACTCATTGCCCAAGAGGGATACTTGGCACTAATGAGCTGGACAAAAGGAAATGTACCCTTGACACACTGGAGGTGTGGCCACATGAGCTCTGATGAAAACCATGATAAGGGACCTTCCCTGAGAAGGCTGTAACTGTGTGCATTGAGGTAATTGAGAAACAGCCTTCTTGAGGTGCCACCTCTTGAAGATGTTCTCAAAGATCTGAAGAGTTTGCTCCTGATAGATGCTGACCAAGTCTATAAACCTCTGTGCCTCTTTTCATCTAATACATTCGAGCTTCCATACCAAGTGATGTTGGAACCAGTCAGGTTGCTCTCTGTTATACATCTGTAGAAATTTGCAAGAGTGTTTGGTGGCGTAACAAATCTAAAAATCCTAATGAAGTGTAACCACTGATGTGCCTTCTTCATGACTGCCTCAGCGTGTTAGGCCAAAGGCAGATCCTCAGCCAGTGTAATATAAAGGTACTGTGGGGCACTTAACATTTGCAGCCTCCAGGTCTCATCTCTGCTCTTGAAATGAAATTAGTGGAGCTCAGTCTCACAACTCGCCGAAGCATGAAAACTTTAGATAACCTCCATACCATGCAGGAAGCTAAAGCACAGCACTTTAGATGCTCTTGAATAGAAGTGTAGCTGGACTTTGATAAAGTCGTCATGTCACCTGCAAAAGTGATGCCTCCCAGCTCCTCACAACCATGAGAGAATTTGGAAATGGGCTCTTCCAAATAGCGTCAGCAAATCAGGAAAATTGCCTCGATGCACACAATTACAGCCTTCTCAAGAAATGGTCCCTTATCATGGTTTTCATCAGAGCTCATGTGGCCACACCTCCAGGGTATCAAGGGTACATTTCCTTTTGTCCAGCTCATTTGTGCCAAGTACCTCTCTTGTGCAATGAGTCTTGGCATCTAGGTTTTCTACCCTCATGGTATCAGTGCTAACCAGATGGAAGCATCTTGTTCATCCGTCTCCTGCTCTTCCGTTCCTGGCAGTTGATCTGGGGTTGAGAATTGCCAATACATTTCTAAGATCTTCTGAGGCAGAGTCACTGCAGAGATACATTCACCATGTAGATAGTACAGACAAGACTACTGGTAAGGAATGGACAAAAGAGATAGTGCATGTCCAGAAAACATCAGCCCAAGTTGTCTCAATAACCATGCAGAGAACCCTCTCCTCTAATCTGAAAGAGGCATTTGAGCCCAAAAGGACACCCACCTCCTGCCTGATACACCAGCTGGTTGTTCCTTGCAGCTTCAAGAAGCTACTATTGTTAACATAGCAGAGCTCTTACCATGATATGTTGTGTGAAGTCGTGATACTATTTATTGCGTCGCTCCATATTACTTTGGAAATTGTTGTAAGTGGAGAGCTCAGCTGTCACTTTTGGGAGATTTGGTGTATCAAAGCAAATTTCCATTCGTGTATCATGAAGAACATTCTGTCTGGTTGCATCACAGTCTGGTATGAAGCCCCAAATGCACAGGATGACTAGAGGCCACCGAGGGTTGCAGTTCCATCATGGAACAACCTTCCCCGCCATCAAGGGCATCTTCAGGAAGTGGTGCCTCTAAAAGGCAACATCCATCACTAAAGACCCTCATCATCTGTGATACGCCTTCTTCTCATTCCTCCTGTCAAGGAGGAGGTATAGAAGTCTGAAGACCTACATTGAGTGATCCAGATACAACCTTTTGCCCTCTGTCATAACATTTCTGAATAGTCCATGGACACTATCTCATTATTCTTTTTTGCACAATTTTTTTGTAATTTACAAACTTTTATGTCTTGCACTGTACTGTTACTGCAGAATAATGAATTTCCATCATGTAAGACAGTAATATTTAAATTATTTTTATTGCCTCCAACATCTCCTTGATCCTTGGGGGGTGTCTGGTATACACTATGGACAACATTTACTTGGGACACACAAGGCAGTAAGGCAATGAGTATGCTCTGTCTTGTCTTGTGCCTTTATGTTAGTTATAGTAGCCATTAAGTTTGGCAGAATTAGTTGGATAATATTAAGAATGTCTCTTTAGCAATGGATGCTGCAAATAATTGTAGTAGAGCTTAGGGTGGAAGTTGCATAGAATTTAACCAAGTAGTGTCAGAACCTGTGCAATTTCCATTATATAGCAGAAACTAAAAGTGCTTACATTGATGGACTAGGTTTAAATAATATGGCAAAATGGTTTAACGTAATGCACCATGCTGCCCTGACTTGCCTATCAACTTAACAGCTAGTGTGCAGCATCCACAGTTGACCCTGATCAATGGAGGCCATCAAGATGCACTATGCATGTTAATGTTTTTAAACAAAAAAGGTTAATGAATTTCTAGGTTGGTTAGTTGCGTTCAGTTGTTGAAGCTTATACACATTATAAAATGAATCAGCAGTCTCAAACAGTGCTAATTCTTTTTCAAGTGGCTATATGGTGACAAAAAGCGTAAGGAAATTATTCCGCACAACACAACGTACAGACAACTTCAAAAACTATTTTAATACAACTGTGGAATAGCTTTCCATTTTTGTCTTCAAATCAATATTTGCTGCAAGAGTCTTCAAGACGCCAAAACATGCCTGTTTTTTTTATAATCCCATAGTTCAAGTTTCACTAATCAGCAAAATATACGCCTACCACAACCAAAATACAGGTTAACTAGTGACAAGGTACTTGAATTTGCAATTACGCACATATGGGGAAAAGTCAGAACTGCTATCCTATTTTGCCAGCAGATTAAACCTCTAGGAACTGACCCCTAATAAACTAAAATGTTTTTGGTTAAATATTTACAAAAGTATTGCTCAAAGTGCTAAAGTAGTGAAGTAACACTAATTATACAAACTTACAAAAAAGCCGTTTCAGAGTAATAGCCATTGAGAACAGCCAATTTGGTTCTTGTACATTTTACAAGAATGTAATTAGTTGCTAAATTTAAATAGAATTGTTACGTGGGAACCAATGCTCATCGAAATTGTTACAACCTAGTCATGAGTTTACACATCTTGCCAAATATCAATTGAAATTATACCAATTACAGGAAGAACAACCACCAGTATAAGCAGTATGAAGTGATTATTTCCTCCCAGTAACTTCCTTGCTGATTAGGAGAACAAATGATCATGCGATGACCAGATAACTTGAGGTAGTAAAATCTAATATAGTTCAGAAATCAGAGATACAAAGTACAGAAAATGAACAAATACAGGTTTCCCCCGCTATCCGAAGGTAGAGCGTTCCTATGAAACGGTTTGTAAGCCAGAATGTCGTAAAGTGAATAAGCAATTACCATTTATTTATATGGGAAAAATTTTTGAGCGTTCCCAGACCCAAATAATAACCTACAAAATCATGCCAATTAACACATAAAACCTAAAATAACAGTAACATATAGTAAAAGCAGGAATGATATGATAAGTACACAGCCTATATAAAGTAAAAATACTTTTCTGCAGCACTGTCTAGCGCAGCAAAAATCTCACGGAAGCGCTCTCAGCAGAAGCACTCTCTCCAGTAACCTTTAAGCTATGAAGCTGCCAAATCATACCAAATAACACATAAAAATACACAGCCTATATAAAGTAGAAATAATGTATGTACAGTGTAGTTTCACTTACCGGAATCGGGAAGACTCCAATAAATTGCAGTTTCGTCACAGTTAAACACTTGCTTATACGAATAACCACCTGACGCAATCGGCAATCGCCTCTGATCTGGGCCAACATTTAATTAGCTTGTTTATTTCAGCTTTTTTCTTGTGCTGGGTGCGTTCCAACTACCGCTGCACCACTGCATGCTTCGCGGCAATGTATTGGTCCACGGCCCGGAGGTTGGAGACCACTGCTTAAACTACGAAGCTGCCCTCGCCTCAGAAACCGATCAAACCACCCATGACTACCTTCAAGTTCCGCTTTCGCAACACTTTCATCACTATCGTCCAGTGCTTTCTGTTGCAGCTTATTAAAAGGACTGACTAATTTCTCCTTAAGTATAAGAAAGCTTAATGGAACACCACGCTTTATACACCCATCAATCCACTCAGGCAATAGACTTTCCATTTTATCCATTATTGGATGCCGACTAAGAGAGACCACTTTGCTATGAGCAGAACCAACAGTAACATCGGCAGCTTTCAAAATTTTTTCTCTCTGCGTATAAATAGTGCGAATGGTGGACGCAGGCAAGTTCAACGCGCGGACAATGTCCATAATCATTCACCACGATTGAAACGCTTAATTATGTCTAGTTTTACGCTAAGTGTAACACCCTTATGAGCTCTTTTAAGCTTTTCCAATACCTTAGAACTCATCTTGCTAACGGATGCACAAAATAAATCGAGATAAAGCACGTGTTTAAGCAATGCCGGCTAGAATGCAGTTCCGGGGGAGGAGCTTGGCTGTTCGGGCACGCGCTGCCTTTTTTATTAACAGTGAAAACACCTTCTGTTCGTGAAAACAGGCAACTAATGTAGGTCTTTCGTAACAGCGAGGTGTCATAAAGCGAGCGTTCGAAAAACGGGGGCCACCTGTATCCCTCAGTTATCTACTTAGCTCCAGAGTAAAATATATAATTATAGAAATAGTATTAATTATTTCGTGGCCAGGGAGAATACAGGTAAATATCAGTGCAATTGACTTCTGAATCCAACCATGCTGTTAGAAATGAAAAAAATTCTCACTGGAATAGGTCTGCTGAAAAAGTAGCAAGTGTTGTAGGAAGTAAGTAGGGTTTAAAAATTTCAACTAATTTAAGATTTACTAATTTCACTGAATATAATGTTTTTAAACCTTCATTTGAAAATAAATATTTTGTCTAACTAACTCCTCAGTTTAAATATGAAAAGATAGTGGAAGTGGGATGTTTGTTAGTACTTACTGTGCCTGGGTCCCTCTCTGTTTCCACAGTAATCACAAAATGCATAGATATGGTGGTTCAGATACAAAGGCAAAAAAAGAAACAAAGAAAAAAGAAATTAGAACGCAAGCAGACAGATGCTTTCACAACAGTTTTTATTCTTTCATTTCATTGCACATTACTAATACATTTTCTTTTAAAAGTTCCACTTGTACTTTTAACATAATTAGGTATAACAGTTCTTTGCATACAACCCCTGGCCTCAGAACCACTGACAGAATAAATTACTGCTGGGTTATTAAATTAAAATGGCAACAAGAGAATTATTTGACAAGTGCAATTCTTATTCATTAAATTATATGGATTCACAGCACATTGATTCTTAATACAAGATCTTTTTAATATATAAAGAAAAAACTGTTGAATTTAACAGAGCAAAATTATGTGACATGATTACAAACTGGAAACCCAGCAACATCAAGTACTTTTTCCCTTGCTCCATACATATTTCAAAAAGATAAGTAGTATGAATGGTTTTCATTGCCCATCAAAATCATTTTGGTTATCAGTAGTAGTAAAAATGCAGTGAGCAATAGGAAGATGAATAAACTTCAGTAAGAAAATTAAAAGCTCCCATCTACTTCTTGCCTGTGCAACAATCCACTAAACAAGGTTAGCTGAACTGAAGAAAATTAAACAGTAGGGCCCATTAAAGCTCAAACCAATTCTATTTAGGCTCAAAACAGTTTTTCTTTTAACATTAAAAATATCCACAGTTATAGATATATAGGACCTGTCCAACTTAATATCACTATGTGATTAGTGCTTTTAATGTTTCTGGAAATTATTATTTTTTTTAAATCTGCATTATAAAAGAAGAGGACTAAGAAATGGAGTGAAATAAAGTTGAAGTTGGTACTTGTTTCACTTTAGGTTAATGGAGAGAGCAATTATTTCATTTGGTCCATGGCGCAAATCGTGCTTTCCCTCTACCATTTCAGCATCCCTTCATCTTTAATTAACATTAAAGCAATGATATTCTTATGATACAAATTGCTCTGGTACCATTACTCCATCTGCAATGATTGTATAAAAGTTGAAAGCATAACTGAAAATTCTCAAAAATTTTGGTATTTTGTTTTAAAATTGGGGCTATCCATGAGACAAAAGAGAAGGAATAGGGTTACGAGGATGCAGGGTTTTAGGTATTTGGCTGTGCTGAAAATACTGTTTACAATCAAGTGCCAAACCTTCTGCAGGAATGGTGTGTTGTATACATGGACCAAAACTTTTGGCTATTTTTAAAATCAGACACATGGATTGTACACACACCAAATAACACATGCAGCCTACTTAAGTTTGTCTCTTAATTATTTTGGATCTAGGTGGTAAAGAAAACTGTGACCTAATTCGCATATCTGAGATTTGTTCAAAATATTTTGATTAAAGAAAACTTGTATCTAGCATTGAAGACAAAAGAAAACAAAAAAAAAAATAATTGTGCCTGTTGATCATATTATCCATTAAATCAAATATTAATGATTACCTAGTAACTTTCAACTATTAAGATTGTAGCCAATTAATAAAACAAAACTGTTGACAAAATGCTAAACCAAATTTGATTATAATTTTTGAAGCCACTGTGCATTATTTTAGTTAATTCTTTAATCCAATTTTTAAAATATCTCATTGGTTATGTAACTGTTAAAGCTTCCTTAAAAACAAAGAAACAAAAGTATATTGCACTTCAACTTGCCAAGTTCACTTTTCAAAATATAGTTAATAGGTTCTGGAAAGTTTGCATAGATACGTAGTGAAAAAGATGCACTATAACTTGCCATATTCTCAGGAGGATACATTTATGCATCATGTTGATTTAAGTTGTAATATTTGAACCTTATACCTCAAGAGAAGCAAGGCAGTCTGGTAGCAAAAGACTACTTAGGACAAGTGAGAAAGGGGCTAATTAATTCTGTATTATTTTTGAGGAATAATTCTCATACAAAATTTAGAGAAAAAGATCAGAATCATAACCCACCATCTGCATTTAGAATGTGCACAGACATTTATTAAACAAATGAACAGGAATTATGTCACATTATTTTGATGCTGTTAGCAAGGATTATACTTCCCATCATAACACACATAAAATGCTGGAGGAATTCAACAGGTCAGGCAGCATGTATGGAGAGGAAAAAACAGTCAATGTTTTGGGTCTTCATTGGGACTGGAAAATAAAGGGGTAGAACTCAGAAGCCCTGCTGAGTTCCTCGAGCATTGTATGTGTGTCACTCTGGATGTCCAGCATCTACAGAATCCCTTGTGTTTATACTTCCCATCACCAGGACCTGTGACCAACGGGGCAGGGCAGGACCATAGGTTACAAATGAGGATCAATAGTCATCTGCAATCCACAGCTCCAATCAAAAGCCTTTCACTTAAGGCAAAGGTTCTACATATAAGCTAACAAGATATTTGGATTAAGACAGCTGAAATCACTTCAAAAAAATGTTTAAAGATTGTTTAAGACCCGTTTTAAATTTGTAACTTTAACAGTGTGTAAGCAAATTGGACACATAAAGGGGAAGAAAAAAATCTGGCTGCTTATGCAGACATCAGTGCAATTGACTCCTGAACCCAATTAGAAATGAAAAAGTTCTCACTGGAGTAGGTCTGCTGAACAAATAGCAAATGATGCAGGAAGTAAACAGGATTTTTAAAAAATCAACTGGTTTAAAATTTATTAATTTCATTGATATATATTAATTTGACTCAAGGATGGCATAAAAGCAAGCAAACTCGTGTTATTTCTATAAAGATCATACACAATTAATTGTTGCTACATTATTTGTCAAAACATGCTCTCCCCAGGTAAAACAGTTTTTAAACGAAGTTGTCCTATGTAATAATGTGCTGAGGGGATTGGCGCACGTCCATTCTATATCACTTCATTTGCTATAGTATCAAATTTGCAAGTGGATTTGGGTCTTTGTCTAGCCATTCAGCACTTCAGACACATTTAGAAGTGCTCAGTAGCAACCAGCAACCAAGAAACTTGAGATCAGTCTACAGACTGTAAACATTACAAATTAATTCCCATGAATGCTGTGGAATGCAATCCTCTTGGCCCATGTAATTACAACATTAGCTGCATTAAAGTGGGATGGCACTCATTATATTAAAAGCCAAGTTTAGAGCATGGCCCAACAGTACATCTTTAACTTCAAATTCCCACTTAGTTATGGATTTTACACCCAATGCTTTTAATGGGTACAATACACCTATTTAAAAGTTACGCTGCCTATTTTAATAGGCAGTTAACAGAGTAGATGCATGGTCATAATATATCACAGAAAACTATATAAAAACTTTTCAGAAAATAATAGGCTCATAGTTTTACTAAGCCAACGTTGAAAGTGATTGTTTGGGCAATTGCTTCATTACATTTTTTTTTGCATCATTTCGTATTGAGTTTGAAAACTGTACAAACCGTGACAGAACTGATATCTACAAAACATCTTTAATCAGGCCTGCCTTGCTTCTCACCTCTATGGTGGTCCGATTCATGATGCTTCTTATCATCTTTCATTGAAAGGTGGGATTGTCCACCCAAAGCACTTGATAAAGCCAGCAGGCCTGCACTGCTACCAAGTGAGGGGATCGATGGAGGCTGAAGTCCTGAAGGATGAGGGGTGAGAGGCACTGGAGGTCCATGACCATGAGAGAGATGCTGAGCCTGAAGTTGCTGTTGCTGTCCATATTAACGTCGCCATGAGTTCGCCAATAAGATAAAAAGAAAACAAAATGTTGTTATTTCAGAAAGAAATTCCTATGCAAAGTTTATCAACAAATGTGGAGTGGAAAAAGGGTGACAGAAAGTAGAAATTTTATCTCCTTCACTTCACTGTATATGCAGATCAATGGAAAGCAATTGTGATAGAATTGACTGGCAGCCTCTTTGAAGCTATTGCATATTGCTTGCAAAGTCTTTAAAAGTCTCCTTAGTATGAAATGAAATTGCACATGATTTAGTAATTGCAACCTTTTAAATAAAGTTCAATTCTTTTCACTTCTAGAGTCAGAAGGCTAAACTAATTTCAGTCATCTTGCTCTGCTTACAAACTCCAATAGACTCTTCCTTTCAGTGATTTTCCAGAACAGAATTCCAACCAAAGGAAGTGGGGTTTGTAGGGGGGGGGGGGGGGTCCTGGTAAAACTGGTGGATGGGAAAAGGGTTTCAACAACAGTAGGAGTAGTGTGGTGGAACAATGAGACTAGAGTAAGTGTCAGGGCAGCACGGCAGTATCGCAGTTAGTGTAATGTTATTACACCACCAATGACCCAGGTTCAATTACACTGCTGCCCGCAAGGAGTTCTTAGGTTCTCCCTTTGACCGCAGGTACTCCGGTTCCACTCTATATTGAAAGATGTATGTGTCTGTAGGTAACTGGCCACGTGGTGTAATTGGGTGGAACCGGCTCATTGGGCTGGAAGTGCCTGTTACTACTTTTAATTAGAGATACAGCACAGTAAGTATGAAGTGTGGTGTAGACAGAACAGGAGATGGAATTAGATAGGGCTGGATATTCAAAGGGTGGGAAGGACTGGATTTCTATTTATTTCATTCTTGGGATATATGGTCATCGTCTTTCCTGAATTATCTCACAAAATGAATGGCTTACCAGGCTGACCTTTAATGGTCTTGAATGATATGCAGATGAGATTGGGAAATAATGGGTAATATTCTGATTTGGGTAATGTCCTGATCAATAGTGGGAAGTGACAGCTGGCATTGCAGTGTGGGAGTCGAGGCAGTAGCAGAGAAAGCAGAGGCCACGGAAACCATTAATTGCCCTGCTTTATTTAACCTAAGCAATACAGGCACAAGTTTGGTCTGCTTTAAGTGCTGCAGTATCGCGCCAGTCAGTTGGTGCGACCATCGCTGATTGAAATGTCCCTACTGTACAAGCTGGAGGTCCACACATTACCAGTAACGAGAAGCTGCCAACAAGAGTACTCACAGTCATGTTACCACTGCAAACGTCATTGCCAGCAGAGTTTGAATAGGGTGAAAAGAAACAAGTTGCAAAAGTCCATTAATACCTACAGCCAGCTCTCCTACTCAGGCCCGATCACAATTGAACCAAAATAAGCTGTGATCATAAAACTGATAGACATCACTATCATATTCATTTATTTTAAATTCCATGTACTCCACTTACTTATTCTGAAAATGTGTCAACTTAAACATTTTTCCTATTTTTGTGGGGACAAATTTAAATCAAAATGATTGAATCAAACTTAGGAACAAATGTTTAGATCCCATTTACTGACTTAAGACCACTAAATCACTGTGTTAGTTTATAGGATTGGTCAGTAAATACAGCTCAGCTCACATATAAACTATGAAAGCATAGCCCATAATATAACAATTATGCTACACTAAATACAAATGATCCAACAGATCCATTTTTTTAGTCATTAAAAAACATAATTTGTTTATTAAAATCTTCTTGCGGGGCACAGCGATTTACTGATAATATCCAACTTGGTTCCAAATTTGAAAGGGCATGCCTGTGTTATACAGCTTTAAAATGGGAGGACTAATAGCTATATCTATACAGTGGACAGCTATTGACTATAGAAGTTAATAGACCAGCTGAATTCAGATATGATACAAGAAACTTAGTTACTTATGACTTCTGGCTGCAAGGCCTTGCTGATATTTTTAAGTGGATGAAGATATTTAATTGAATTTTGCATACAAGATTTAACAAAGACATTATGGCTTCATTCATCAAGTATACATATAAAGTTACCTTATTGAAACTGAACTTGAGAATCAAACTCAGTTTTTCCACTTAACCTCCTAAAACCTCTGTCCTTAATACCATCATTCCAAATAAACTGATTCTTAAGCTCTGGAACCTGGGCCTTAGCACTCAGATCTGCAGCTGGATCTTCAACTTCCTCACAGACAGGACCCAGGCTGTAAAAATAGGGGAAAAGCTCTCCTCTACAATCACTCTGAGCACCGGTGCCCCACAAGGCTGTGTACTCAGCCCCCTGCTGTACTCACTGTACACCCATGATTGTGTAGCCAAGTTTCCACTGAACTCAATATATAAGTTTGCTGATGACACAACAATTGTAGGCCATATCTTGAGTAATGATGAGTTTGAGTACAGAGAGGAAATTAAGAACCTGGTGGCATGGTGCGAAGACAATAACCTATCCCTCAACGTCAGCAAGACGAAGGAATTGGTTGTTGACTTCAGAAGGAGTAGCGGACCACACGAAACAATTTACATCGGTGGTGCGCAAGTGGAACAGGTCAAAAGCTTTAAGTTCCTCCGGGTCAATATCACAAATGATCTGACTTGGTCCAACCAAGCAGAGTCCATTGCCAAGAAGGCCCACCAGCGCCTTTACTTCCTGAGAAAACTAAAGAAATTTGGCCTGTCCCCTAAAACCCTCACTAATTTTTATAGATGCACCGTAGAAAGCATTCTTCTAGGGTGCATCACAACCTGGTATGGAAGTTGTCCAGTCCAAGACCGGAAGAAGCTGCAGAAGATCGTGAACACGGCGCAGCACATCACACAAACCAATCTTCCGTCCGTGGACTCACTTTACACAGCACGCTGTCGGAGCAATGTTGCCTGGATAATCAAGGACACAACCCACCCAGCTAACAGACTTTTTGTCCCTCTTCCCTCCGGGAGAAGGTTCAGGAGCTTGAAGACTCGTATGGCCAGATTTGGGAACAGCTTCTTTCCAACTGTGATAAGACTGCTGAACGGATCCTGACCCGCATCTGGGCCGTACCCTCCAAGTATCTGGACCTGCCTCTCGGTTTTTTTTGCACTACCTTACTTCCCATTTTTCTATTTATGATTTATAATTTAAATTTTTAATATTTACTAATTTTAACTATTTTTAATATTTAATATTTGTAATCCAGGAGTGTGAAGCGCAGATTCAAATATCGCTGTGATGATTGTACGTTCTAGTACTAATTGTTTGGTGACAATAAAGTATAAAGTAAAAAGTAAAAGTAAAAAGTACTTCTAAGTTTGTCATTCCTAACATCTTGCTTGATTAGTGTCAGAGAGAATAGGAAAAGATATAGGCTCATAAACAGTCTCCTAATTATTGCACAGTGGTAGTATTAGGTTAGCAAATTAGAAACCCACATATTTGCTTCCATGACCCCTGATTTTGTCCCAGGCAAGAATATATAATGAAACAAACATTCCAGGTCAACCTTCACCTTCCGATGTTATTAACTGTTCAACTATACTTCTTGCTATTCTGAATGTCAGATATTTAACTAGAAATTGCAATTGGGTACAGGAGACTAGTGTTTTAGGAGATAATTGAGTAAAGATGCCTTATTCAGCCAACAATTTCAAATGATAACAATAGCAAAGGGGAATCATGGACTTCTTATTCAGTAGTATCTGAGACAAGAAATGCAAGAACAAATAATTTCCACGCTTTTCCCCTCAATAAATGTCCGAGTCCATAGGACACTCAAAGCTGCTATGCAGGTTGATTCTGTGGTTGTGGCGGCATACGGTGTATTGGCTTTCATCAACTGTGGGATTGAGTTTAAGAGCCGAGAGGTGATGTTGCAGCTATATAGGACCCTGGTCAGTCCCCACTTGGAGTACTGTGCTCAATCCTGGTTGCCTCACTACAGGAAGGATGTGGAAACCATAGAAAGGGTACAGAGGAGATTTACAAGGATGTTGCCTGGATTGGGGAGCATGCCTTATGAGAACAGATTGAGCAAACTCGGCCTTTTCTCCTTGGAGCGATGGAGGATAAGAGGTGACCTGATACAGGTGTACAAGATAATGAGAGGCATCGACCTTGTGGATAGTCAGGCTTTTATCCAGGGCTGAAATGGCTAGCGCGAGAGGGCATAGTTTTAAGGTGCTTGAAAGTAGGTACAGAGAAGATGTTAGGGGTAAGTTGTTATTTTAAAAAATGCAGAGAGTGGTGAGTGAGTGGAATTGGGCTGCCAGCGGTGTTGGTGGAGGCGGAAACGATAAGGTCTTTTAAGAGACTCCTGGATAGGTACATGGGGCTTAGAAAAATAGAGGGCTATGGATAAGCCTAGGTAGCTCTAAGTTAAGCACAAGATTGGCACAGCTTTGTGGGCTGAAGGGCCTGTATTGTGCTGTAAGTTTTCTATGTTTCTAAATGGAACAGATTAGTAAATTGAAAATAAAGCAAAGGTTAGGCTAAAAACACAATTCATTTCAGTTTGTAAAAGGCACGTTTTTGGTTTCAACACTTCAATAGTCAGTGTTTAATTACATCCAAATGAGTTACACACCGAGTTGCTTCCAGTATTGATGTAAACATATGTACAGTTCGACCTTCACTAACCCGGCACCACTGGGACCTGAGGAGTGCCGGATTAGTGAAAACGCCGAATTACAGAAGGATCACATTAAGCATAATCAGTGCCGGATTATTGAAGGAACCGGATTACAGGTAGTTGGATTGGTGAAGGTCGACCTGTACTACATTCCATATTGTTACCTGTGTAAAAACTTGAGAAGGTAATGGAAATGAGAAGCAAAGGTAATGAAATGAAGTATAGTGAAAGGGTAAGAAAAATTATTAGTCTAAGCAAGCAAGAAGATTTTCTGGGAATTGTGCTGTATTTTACTAGTACTATGTCCCCGATAACATGCTTTTAAAGGTGATTGGAGGAATTTATGGGGGGTGGGGGGAGAAGAGATGTCAGGTACATAGACAGTGGGAAGTACATGGAACACACTGTGGGGGGGGGGGGGTGCAGTGGTACAGCCAAACTTAGCAGCAACATTTCAGAGACTCTTAGATAGACACATGGATGAAAGAAAGAAAATGGAGGGCTATGTGGGAAGGGTTAAGTTGATCTTGGAGTACGTTAAAAGGTCAGCACAACATCATGAGCCAAAGTGCCCGCACTGTGTTGTACGGTTCTATGTTCTGTAATAAAAATGATGTTAAGTTTCGCACCAGTTCAATGCAAGTTAACTTTAGCACAACCTGATGCATTACAATTTTCATGAGATAGTGCCTAATATTTTAAAACCTAAACTGCTATGCCCTTAGGAGAAATTAATCAACACTGAATTATGCACATTTTCATATTTTAGAAGAGATTTTGAAAATCTAGCTAGTCTTAAAAGATTTTAAAAAGCACTTTTTTTTTATTTATTCAAGAACTTGCTGTACCCCAAATTAAATTAAAAAAGCATTGCATATTTCTTAAAAGGTTTTCAAAAAATTAGGTTACTCAAACATGTAAATTTATTTTTTTGTTGATAAACTCAGTTACTAAAACAGTTATTAAAACACTTAATATTCTAAAAGTATCAACAAATTTTTGTAAAGTTATATTTCAAGTTAACACCCAGCCATGCAAGTCTCTGTGAGATAATTACTATATGAAGCAATCAAATTTGGGAAGGGTAGAGATGCTGGATTACTTAACAAAATAGGCATAATTTTCTTTCAAACTAGCAAATGTATCCCAAAGGAAACTGTCCTATTATTATAGCATGCAATACACATGCAGAATGGTTACAAATTCAGTTGTCTTATGCAGTGCAACCACAAAATACAGCTGTTTATTCCAAATGTATTTTAACAGACCACTAAGAACACTACAAATTTCTTTCCAAAAGTCTTCACTTCGAAAACAAAATACTATTCATTTTAAGTGCATTTTGATGAAGTATATTAAATATTAGTATAGTTCCTTAAAACAAATAGTATGAACTATGCCAATGATATTTTACAGTAGAAGTTTTCGAACAAATGTTAGTACACTTCACTTATTCTCTGTTTGATTGTGATTTTAATGATACACTAGGAAACTAGGAAATAACAAAAATCTAAACTCATCCTGATATCTACACCAAGCAGGCTTATTAACACTTAATTAAAATCTGAACACTTGCCTTCAGAAGTGTGTTCATTGCAACACAACTAACAAGTTTCTTTTTCTCAATAATTGCCACTGCTCACTCTTTAAACTGTTGCATCCAATTTCTTTGAAAGAAGCAGTGATGTATATTCCAACAAAAAAAAAATGGGACGGTAACTAACAACACTTTGTAAAAGCATCCAAAATTTGAATATTAAACCTTCATCACCAGAACTCAAGCAAAAGAATATTCACCAATTCGTTCAACACTGAGCAAATTTGTCTCCCCAGATGAACTCTAGATCATAATAGGATTAATTCTACAAACCAGCATTTATATTTCTCTGTGTGGAAGTAACTAATCATTCAAAAAGAGCTAAAATAAGACCACTTGTCTTTCATAACAATAGTTGCTGAAGGCAACTGATTGATCAGGATTTTTTTTAGAATACAAAACTCCAAATATTTATTCTGCTAATATTGCAGAATCAACTTTTGTATAAAGTCTTGCAATACCAACTCATATTACCTTTACATCGTGCTTTATAACGCAAAAGGCTTAACGGATAACAGGATACGGGCTTTATAAAGCTGACAGCAGCCTCAAAATAAGTTTCTGGAAGTTCTTTTTCTTAAAAGACAGCCACAGGGAAAAATGTGTTTTTTTTAAATAAACATAAACACATCAAAGCTCTACATTCCAGGTTTTCTGCATTGCTAATCAATAGAAGCATTACAGTTATGGCAGTCTGATAGCAAAGCCCAGGATTTGCAACTCAAATCTTGTAAATTCAAATTGATGCAAATTATGAAGTATAGCAGATAAATTGCATGTTAGTACCAGAAAATGACCATGAAGCATGCAAATTATTTTCTAAATGTTCCAGTGCTCAACCAATGAATAGCCTACGGGAACTGGATTTCCCTATACCAACCAGACTTTCCAGTGTCAGACACACGTGAAAACCAATAACAGAAATTCTAGTTAAAAGACTAACCCAACACACAGAACAGAATCGCCCACGTTTCTATATCCATACTAACCTTTCTGAAGCCCAGGGTCAGGAGTAAATGAGCATATGTAACCCAGCTGAATCTCCTCATCCAATTCAAATGGATTAAATTTAAATTATAATACAATACGGCTAGCACTATTGAGTTAGCATATAGAAAAGGGGGTGGGCAAGGAATCTGATAAACAAAGCACCAGCAGATGGTGGTGGCCAGCAGAATCCAAATCAGTAAGGATGCAGAACCTAGTTATTTGAATGCTAAAGAAATTAAGTCTGTCCACACTCATTATCAAGGAAAATAGACAGATGAAGAAAAGAATATGGTGCTACAATGCACGGGTAAACCATAGCCAAGACTATAAAATACATCACAAAATTTCCTCTGAAGCTTCTACCAAAATAAAAACTCCAAAATCAAAAATGCAAGATTTGCTCTTATCATCTATTACACTGTACCTTTCACTTGGTCTCATATTGGAGCTTATTAGATAGCAGTAAAGACCCGAGACATTATCTGTATTTCCCTTTCCAATCATACTGTCTGGTGTTTTCAAAAAATTCTTCATGGAGCAAGCATTCTGCATGACCACAGTGATTACTAACATATCAAAAACAATTTGAAGCAGGATTAAAACAAAGTAGCAGCAGTTATGTTCTTACTAAATGCTGCAGCAGGCTGAATGGTCAATATCTGCCCCCATCTCATATTCCTTTTAGTTTGAGTATTTACAATAACTCACAAGTGAAGAACTTCACTGCAGGTACAGTATGTCTAATCTATGAAAAAGTCAAAGCATGCTCTAATATTAAAGATTAAATAAAAGTCCCATGCTTTCAATTCTCGAATATTTTGAGAGCTTTGTATTAAGAATGGCGAATAGTTTGAATGCTTGCTGTTGCACACTGAAGTCAGATGGCTCTCATAAGGAAACTGCCCAAGATGCTTTAACACTTTTTTTTGAAACTGTAATAAAATACTTTGAAGAATCGAATCCTCCATTCAGTAATCAACTCAATAGTAGGCATGACATTGCGTATTTGTCATAATCGTACAAAAAGTTTAATGAAATCGATCTTCAATTGCAAGGAAACAATGTGAATCTTATTAAAGTCAACTTGAATTTCCAGCATCTGCAGAATTCCTCGTGTTTCAGTCATCTCCACATTACTGTCCAAGTTAACCCTATTTAAGTGCAACATTGGTCATCGTGGCCTTTTCCAATTTCCAAGCCTCTCTAAATTGGAAGAGAAAGAAAGAATACCAGATGATGATCTTCAAGTATACTGTGCCCACTTGGGTGAGCTACATAAAAACACGTCAGAGAGATTTCAGGGTCTTCTCTTGATCCAAATTCCAGAATGGGTAATAAATCCATCCCTGAACACATGCAATGAGGAATTATTCGGGAAAAAAAATGGAGGAAGAACTAATCTCACCTTAAATGACTGAGCTGAAGCCAAGGTTCAAAAAAATCATATCTAGACTTTAGGTTGTAGGAAGAAATCTCTAAACACTATCCTGCACAAAATCTCTATGTTCTTTATTGCCTTTCCAGCATCAGTGAAGTTGCCCAACTTCTTTCAAAGCAACAAAACAGACTGCAAATTAGTGAATGTGGGAATCTGAGACTCCTTCTGAGTGACATTCAGTTGAGAGCTGATATCACTGCACCAAGCCCAACCATCTCACTGAAAAGTGAAAAAGCAATGACATAGTGAATAGTTGGACTACTAATATACTCTTTAAAATTGTGGATTTTTTAAATGCAATTGAACAAGGAAGTAATTTTATTTGTAGCTTTAAATAGATTTGAATATATTTTCCAATTATTTACAATTTCTATTTTCTTTCAATATGCATTGCAAATCAAAATTCTTTATAGTTTTCAAGTAATGGCCGGAAAGGGAGAGGGGAGACCTGGAGATGTGGTCTGGAATCCACGGGTGCGGTAACCCAAAAAAGTTTGGGGACCATTGTGGAATTATCATTCTACACTGTAAAATGTTGATATATGGATTGATTGGGTGTTGGTGAATTGAGGGGAAAGTGAGAGAATAAAATAGAATTTATGGTCAGCATGGACTTAATGGGTCAAAGAGCCTACTAGCATGCTATACAACTCCACGATCCTTTTTCACGGCCCATAAATTGTTATTTTTATATTTCATTTGGGACTATTAAGCAATTTGGTTCTATACTGATTGGAGTTTACAACACTGAGACGTAATCTAAAAGAAACACAGTAGATCTTAAGAATACTTGGCAGGATAATTTCAGAATAATTTCACCTTTAAAAGATGAAAAAGGGAAATTTATTTTGAATTTCATGATCCATTGGAATTCTCTATCCCAAGAGCTGCAACATTAAGTTATTGAATATACTCAAGGTGGGTTAGATCATTTCTGGACGATAGGAGAGTAGGGAGCCAAGTAGCAGCATGTTGATTTCTCAGACTAATATCAGAGCAGTTATGTTCTTATTAAATGCTGCAGTAGGCTGAATGGTTAATATCCGCCCCCATCTCATATTCCTTTTCTTTTGAGTATTTATAATAACTCACAAGTGAAGAACTTTACTGCAGGTACAGCATGTCTAATCTATTAAAAAATCAAAGCATGTTCTAATAGCAAGTGTCATCAAGTCCAGTCCAGATGGAGCTTAGGAGAACGATGGTGCCTAATGGTGACTCCTTTTCTTGCATCTTCAGAAACAGTTCTATTTCTACTTTTAATATCTTTATTTTCTCCTTTCAGGGTTCTTTTGAAGACCCTGGCCTGGAGTTACATGCAGGCTTCAGTTCCTTGCGGGAATGGAACCCGTTCACAGGGTTCCACGACTGGCTGCTATTCGACATGACAAGGGTTTGGCCTGAGAATCTCAATCGCATTCGGAAGCTTAAGATCTCTGGGCTCTGGAGATGGGCGGATCAAGGGTCGGTGTTGCAGCCGGAGACTCGTGTGTCGTTGGGAAGCCCGGAAAATCTTTCGCTGTGGACCTGAAGACCCAAGGTCTTTGCGATCTTTGGACACAGAGCTCAAAAAAAAAATCGACAAAACAAGCTGAAGATTGTAAATCAGCGGGTTGTTGTTAGGTCTCCGACTTGCTGTGAAAATGGGGGACACCTCCATCTCCCTTGCCAGGGAGAGAGAGAACCTATGGGTTGTCGGATTCGGATGAAATGCAAAGCCTTTGGGTTAACTTTGGTCTGTGTCTTTGCAATTGCTTAGCACAGACTTGGGCTCGGTGATAGTATTGATGTGTGTTTATTTTTGCTGGTGGGGGGAGGGGGGATTGTTGCTAGTTGCCACTTTCACGCAGCAGAGGGGAGCTGGGGGGGACTTTGGGGTTCTCACGTTTAAATGTCGTTCATTTTTTGGGGCACTTCTGTTTTTGTGGATGTTTTGCAAAGAAAAAGCATTTTCAGGACGTATCTTGTATACATTTCTCTGACATTAAACCTGACCTTTGAATCTTTGAATTTTCACCCCTTCTACTATCACACTGTGCTGGATTGTGTACCATCCATTGGATGCAATGTGGTAAATCAGTTTAATCTCTTTGACATTGCTCAAAGCCGAGGCCGCTTTGATCCGAAAGATCAAGGGGAGCGAGCTCATAGTAAGATGGTCATCATCTATTAATTTCTCACATTATCCTAACTTGAGAATATAATATTGTTGCTTAATTGTAATCTAGAGTCAGAATTCTGAAATTCCTGACCAGTAGAATTCTGTGGACAAAGGCACATGACAATGCAACAATATCTCAACTGCAGATAGATAATAAACACCGGTCTTGCCAAGAATGAATTACAAAAGTGAATCTACAATAATGCTTATACAAATTCTCTTTCTCCCTCATTTTGTTACACACTTCTCCACCTCTCAAAAACATGTACAGATTCTCAAGAGGGCACTTATAAACCTATAAGCTTTTTATTTAAAACAAATATAGTATGTCAAGCAGAACTACAGTGATTATCACAACCACTTGGCTTTGTCTTTCCCATCATACATTTTCAATCAAACTGTTTACAAATATATTATCGAATTGGCCAATTACTCTTTAAAAAAATTTCTCTGAAAGTCAATTCCCTCCTGCAAAGCCTCTGAAAGGGGAGATAGAAAACTGCATGCAAACACAGCTGAAGTTAGTAAAGATAGTTGGGACAGAAGACCTACTAATATGTTAGTCCTCTATCAAATCTAATTAAATTATTTTGACAGCACACCCTAATAACCTCATCTTTTCAGACCGCAGTGATACCTAAATTTGTACACATTTTATTTAGATGAGAAAATGCATCATATAGTGCCATAGTTTTGTGTATTACACAACCCAATGTGCAAAAGTAAAATAGAAATGAAGATTGGGTATTTAATGCACAAATCATGTCCACAATATTTACTTCTGAACATATGCCTGTTGCATTGCCCTATGAAGTTCCAAACAGGGACAAGGGTATCCAATGACATACAACACATGCCAGGGTACTCCATTGCACAAATTTGTCACTTGTACAATATGAATGGAAGCTTACTCCACTATGAATTGCCCAACCTTTCCATGAGATAAACTATGCAGGGAACTTGATGTAGGTGGGCCCCTTTTAAGTGATTTACTTAGCCAGCACTTGCGCCAGTCCACAGCCTCGCAATTAATCTTTTCCCCTTGCCTGTAATCATTTAACCACCCTTCCCCCTACTGTCCCACCACCAGGCACAGCCGCGAACATTAATAAAACAATCCATCCTGACGCAACTGCTACCACCTCCTAGCCGAACAGCAGAGATTGTGGAAGAAAGGTTTCCTCCCCCCACTCCTACCCCATTCAGGGCAAGTCTCTCGCACTAACTGAATTTTCAAACAGCACACAATTAAACAAAAACACGATGTGCAGAGCAAATGTCTATTGCACCTCGGACAAGTACCAACCAAGTTCTATGCCAAATCGTCTAATTTCACATTGCACATTAATAATTTAATTTTATCAAGTTTAAAAATTTCATATCATACATTCCTAAAAATTAGCACTTTATCAGGCACATCAATAGCAGTAACTGGCATACAGCCACAAACTGATAACAGAAATAAGTACTCCATAAGGAAGTGCAGTTTAAACTTTCTATCCACGTCAGATAATCTATTCAGGTTTTTGGTCCTCCAAAAATCTTATCTGGAACTTAGGCTTCATCTTTTCTGAGTTTAGTGCATGACCCCCATTGTCCTTTACATGTCCTTTCACGACGCAGGCAGCTGCCATAAAATGGGTCAGCATTTATTCCTAGTGCAGCTGTTGTACAAATAGATAGACTTCTGTTGTTTGCTTCCCCATGGGAGACAGGTTGACACACTGCACGTTTAATGATGGAGCAAAGGTCTCAAGAATTGTCAGCCCAATTTTATGCCGCTCCAGTTTGTCAAGACTCACCAGTGTCTTTCATGCAAAATGATGCATGTGTCAAAGCACAAAACCAATTGTCCTACACATGATCATTATGAAAATGGCCATTGGATGTGTGAAAGAAACGACAGGCAGAGTGACAGGAGATGACTAGAACAGAAATGATAGAATAGGGTTTATGTTATTCACAGCTTATTTGGGGACAATGTTGTTGCTTTTGGAAATCACATTAATAAGTAGTTTACAGTTTAATAGATGGTCCATAGTTTTATGAATTAAGGTCAATGACATACAAGCATTAAAGCCTCTTCAAAAATTAAGAGCAAATATGCGGGTGCAGTTGGATTTTAGGCACAATAATAAGAACAAATTAAATAACTAATGAAAGAGAAAGACCTCTTAAGGAATCAGTCCTAAAAAGTAATCCATGGGTGTAGATGGAGAATGTTATGTATTCTGAACGAACAGTTTTCAGCTGCCATAACAAGAGAAGAATGAATCAGATTCAGATTTGTTATCACTGATGTGAGTAACAGCAAACATGTTGTTTTGAGGCAGAAGTATTATGTAGTAGTAGAATGGTGACAGCATGATTAAGGAGGAAGAATGGAAAATGGATGGGACAAATGTGGCAAGGGAAGAAAAAAAATTTTAAAAAGGATTCACCATCTTTAAATAGAAACACAAGACACTGCAGAAACTGCAATCTGGAGCAAAAACAAAAAGAAATCAAACTGCTGGAGAAACCTAGCAAAGAGGCAGATGAGGTCTCAGGCTGATTCTGACACCTGATTCAAAGTTTTTCCTGCAGTTTGCATTTTGCTTGAGCACCTTTAAAACTGGAACAATTGCCAGGCCAAGATGACCTATTTCCCAGGCTATTAAAATAGGACATCGAGACTCTTACCATCACCTTTTCAATCCTCTCCTGGGCACAAGGCTGACCCCAGAGAACAGAAGGACTGGAAAAGCAGTTTGTATTTTTTTTTAATATAAAGGGAATTTATATTGGATAATTCATATGGATATATTATGGGACATCATTGAGGGACAGAATAAATGTTTACAAAAACAGATTAATTAAGAACTAAAAGGAAGGTGTTGTCTATCTTCATTGAGTTCTTTTTAAGGAGATTAAGGACAGAAGTCAATAAACACAGTAGATTTTTTAAGCAAGGTTTCTGACTACATCCCAAGATAGACTAGTTAAATAACAAAGTATTTTGGATCCATGAAAGAATACAAAATTAGACCCAAAGACATCTCAGAGGGAGGAGACAAAGTACAATGGTGGAGGCATGTTTTCGTGAATGGAAAGTCTTTACAAGTTGTGTTCCAAATGGTTCTGTACTTGATCCTTTATATTTTAAGTACACTGTATACACATTAAAGACTTATACATAGGGAGCAAAATTAAAATCTGCAGATCATTTCAAAGTTCCAAATCTGGTTTAAATCACTGGAATAAAGTATGTCCTGAAATTTGTTGCTTTGCGGCAGCAATACATTGCAATACATTGTAATTTACATATTTTAAATTATTACAAGTATATATAAAAAAAATTAAAACGCCAAAAGAGAGCAAAAAAAGTGAGGTCATGTTCATGGTCCATTCAGAAACCTACTGGCAGAAGGGAAGATGCGGTTCCTGAAAAGTTAAGTATTTTTCTTTAGGCTTCTGTACCTCCTCCTTGATGGCAGCAATGAGAAGAGGGCATGTCCTGGGTGATGGCTGTCCTTAATGACGCACGCGCCTTCTTGAGGCATCGCCTTTTGAAGGTGTCCTTGATGCTGGGGAGGCTAGTGAACAACTGCTATGCTACAGTAGATTTACAGAATTTACATTTCAGTGTCTGTGGGATGTTCAAAGCATCAGGATATAGATTTTTCCTAACCTTTGCCCATATATTTGGACAATAAAAACAGAACAGGCAGGGCATACATTGATGTTAGATTGATTTTCAAACATCAGGCCAGATCTCTGAAAATCTTTGGAGGATCAGAGGGATCTTGGGATCCGAGTCCATAGGACACTCAAAGCAGCTGCGCAGGTTGACTCTGTGGTTAAGAAGGCGTACGGTGTATTGGCCTTCATTAGTCGTGGAATTGAATTTAGGAGCCAAAAGGTAATGTTGCAGCTATATAGGACCCTGGTCAGACCCCACTTGGAGTACTGTGCTCACTTCTGGTCGCCTCACTATAGGAAGGACGTGGAAGCCATAGAAAGGGAGCAGAGGAGATTTACATGGATGTTGCCTGGATTGGCGAGCATGCCTTATGTAAGTGAACTCAGCCTTTTCTCCTTGGAGCGATGGAGGATGAGAGGTGACCTGATAGAGGTGTATAAGATGATGAGAGGCATTGATCGCATGGATAGTCAGAGGCTTTTTCCCAGGGCTGAAATGGTTGCCACAAGAGGACACAGGTTTAAGGTGCTGGGGAGTAGATACAGAGGAGATGTCAGGGGTAAGTTTTTTTTTTTTACTTAGTGAGTGGTGAGTGCTTGGAATGGGCTGCTGGCAACCGTGGTGGATACGATAGGGTCTTTTAAGAGACTTTTGGATAGGTACACGGAGCTTAGGAAACTAGAGGGCTATGGGTAAGCCCAGTAATTTCTAAAGGTAGGGACATGTTCAGCACAACTTTGTGGGCCGAAAGGGCCTGTATTGTGCTGTAGGTTTTCTATGTTTCTATGTTTTATCTCCCACAGTGTCGAGATCACCAGTTACCTGTAGCATGGACACCAGTTGTTCTAGCATACTGCAGAACACAACCTGCAATTGTGTTTCAGCACTGGAGGGTCTTTGCCAATGCAAGCTACCCACTGCATTGATATGAGGCGTTTTAGCTGCTGTGAGGCCAGTTCAATGCTTGCCAACCCCACTATATAACCTGAATGATTAGAAATGAATTCAACTCAAACATTCAAAATCACTCAGGAAATGACAAAAATGTACATTTTTTAAAAAATCAGTCTAATGCTAAGCAAACTTAATATCATCTAAATAATCTCACTCAAGTCAAATAGTCTTCATTTGCCTTTCTCCAAACAATTAATGTTTCCCCATTGATTTTAACGGCCTCACTATTTACGCAAGTTTAACCAGCTAGGTAGTCCCATCCTGAGAGCTACAAAACCTCACTGGACTCCAGCAAAATCCCAAGAACTAGCAGAAAGAACTTCTAAAGGGCCCGCAGTAACTCAGATTTTGTGAGTTGGTTCAAAAGAAGAGTTTTTTAAGTAAAGAGGACCTTCCCAAGTCAGGTTCCAACTACTGGACTGGGAACTTTTAAGGGAAGCTCTCTCAATACGATTTATTTTTCCTCTGTCAATTACCTAGTTGAGAAGTGCACTCAGAAATGTTGTAATATTGTGGTAATAGCTCATGCCTGCAAGCATATTTTAATAGAAAATGCTCAGTTGGATATTTCAAAATGTTCCGATTTGACCGGAAACCAGCTATGTATTCTGAGAAACACTAATGTTTGTATTTGTAGTGCTAAAGAACGCAGAAGAATATCAGGATGTGCATTTTCAGAAAGTCAGCAATTGTGGAATAATAAAGCTTTATTAATCAATGAAATAGACAAATTAGTTAACGGGGGAAGATAACAACAGAGAAGAAAGGAAGAAAGCGCTGAAGGAGGAAGGCTAAAGGGCATCAGTGAAGAGAAATGATTCTATACAATCATTTGAGGTTGGAACGCTGTGCAAGACTCAATAATCATGTATACGTAAAGCAGCATGAAAAATGTTTTTCTCCACATGTAGTTGTTTCAGGACAAAATCCATGAAAATGAAAACGAAAGTCACCATGCTTGTGTAGTTCACCAAAATTGACTACCAACAGCTTTACTAGAGGCAAACTGACAGTATATCTGCATTGAAAACTGAAGAATAAAAGAACGTTTTCAAGCTGTGTCCAATTCTTTATCAGCAATAATCCAGGGCTTTTAATTTTCAATCTCCAATTGGGATGTAATTTTGTACACAGATGGATTAACTGGTCTCTTTGTCCAAACACGTCATCGGTCCTTGCAAATGCTAATCTTTACAGCGGCATGTTTAATTATCATTACAAAGTGTCTATGAGAACCATAAAAATCAGCAGGGCATCTTCACATGAGCAATTAACATAAATTGATAAACAAGTAATCTGAATTTGCCAGATTCTCTCACATATGAATAAAATCAAGAGAGGACGCCCTCTATGAGAGCATTTTTTTTTCCAACAAGACAGAAACATCTAAATTTAATTCATTCATTTTGATTGCTAATGCATTATAAAGGAGGGAGTGAAGCAGAAAGCAGATGTACCAGCAGTGTCATGGATCAGAATAGCATACATGGCTCATTTAACAAAAATTGCGGGTGATTAACAATCTGGATACAATTCTTCAGTCAAAAACAAAGAGGCCAACCACAATGTCTGGCTGCACTTGACAGGCCATTTGAAAATACACACAACATTCTGCCATAGACGTCCATGCACCTTGTAAACATTTTAGTCAGCATGAGAGAGTAAAGCTTTTATAAATATAGAACCTCTGCAAGAATTAAAGATTTGTAACTACTCTTAATACATAGAGCACATTACCCTAAAATACGGAAGTTATATAGATTAAAGTAAGTGAATAAGATAGGTATACACACTGTAAGAGGCAGAGTGGGAAGCCCACGTACCCCGATGATGCCGTTCAGCTCTGCCATGGTCACTTGCTTTGCACGTTCCACAGCCTGTGCCACCTGTTGTTGATGCTCGTTCACAGAAAGAAGATTATTGTGTTAAATCACTAATCTTCACAACTAAATCCTTCTACATTTAAAAAAGAATATACAAAATGCCGCAGGTGGACCAAATTCAAACTGTAGACCAAAATATTTCTAAGAAACCTAATTCAATGTTGTGCCGCAATTTAAAGAATTAAACCAAGACGACTACCCTGTATTTAAAAATTCACAATGTGTGAATATATCTGAACTTGATTGCGTCCTCACTTAATGAGTACATACATTCTCAAACTTCCTGTAACAATCACTGTATAGGGATCAACAGGTTAAAATCACACTATTTCCTCAACTATACCAAAATCCAACATTTTAGGGCATTGAAACTCTAACCCAGTTGAAATCTGCTAATTCAAAACTGATCAGGAATCAAAGCCGTGATCTCTTTCTGGTCTGCCTTTTAAATGTCACGTCAGGAAGACAGAACTATAAACAAAGTCACCACTTGAGGAGTAGAGAATGAAAAGGAAAAAAAAGAGGGAAATTTATAATTTATTGCATATTTATGGACAAAAAAATCTGTTCTTGACAATAGCTCCATTTTGGGGATGAGGATCAATAAAATGAAGATCAATAGTTGTAAATTCCTTGAAAACGTCATAAACTATAATAAAAAAAAACCATGAACTGCAATTATAGAAACTTGTTCATCCAGCAATCCACATTGGTGCTCTTCAAGCTCGGGCCAATATTTTTGCTTTTCATCCATAACACAATATGTTCCTTACCCACAGGCTCCTGTACAACTTCTCTCTGCAATTATTCCCATATTCATCTTCTACCACCTTTTCCAGTACAATCACTTAAAATCCAAGCTACAAAGTGTAAAACAATCTAGCATTCACTCTAAGCTACCACCCTAAGTGACCCAATTCAAAAGGGAGAAATTTATCTACCTACCAAAATGCATCAACTCTTGAAAGCTCTTCAATCATTTTCTGGAGTAAACTGACCCCTCCCCAATTTCAGCTCATAGCAAATATCCCTCACCCATGGCCAGATCCTGGTATTGTGCACTTTTACAAAGTTTGGAGAATAAATTTATAAACTGAGTAAGACCAACCGAAGCACTTTGTATTAAAATTTGCGAGTTTTTTTATTGTACTGAGGATGCACATTGCAGTACAAACATCTCAATACACAGGAACTGTTTGAAAACAGGCTCCCTTCAAACAGTAACAGATGTTCACAACATTCATCAGTGCTGATAACTACCTAATTTACAAATACAGAACATAATTGCACTTTAACAGCTGAACAGTTCAATGAGTTCACTTACTTCCTGAGACAGAAAGGGAATCACTTGCGCACAAATCGTATTCAGCCTTTTTGCTATTTCAGTCTGGAAAAGAAGATGACAATTGATTAGAGGGGGGGAACAAAAGCTCAATGATCATAGGTCAAACTAATAAAAAAATAAATGTTATAATTCATGAAAATGAATTAATTCTTATTGAGTTTCTGAATCCAGAGCAGCACCAATAACAATAGGACACCCCACTCAAAGCCACTCCCAACATAGCTCTTTCAATTCCAAGAACAACAGTGCACAATTAAAATAAAAGCAAAATACAGTGGATTTCAAGTCATTGAGAGGGTAAATTAGGTTCTGAGCATGAACGTCTGTCAGTGCAACCTCGTCAATAGCCATGTTGTACTGAAGTATCAGCAAAGAATTTCTGCTCAGATTTCTACAGCAAGACCTTAACCCACAACAGCTAGTGGCTGAGCCATTACCATTTATAATTGACCAGCTCACATCTTAAAATCATCATGCAAGAAAAGCAGTTTGCAATCAAACCAACACAATTCTCAGAACTTAATCCATTTTCCAGATAAACTTCCCTAGCAGAATCTAGTTTCATTAAATTATTATACCCAACATACCAAGGATTCTTTCCTTTTCATGGAACTTGATTAACTGGTATATTTGTTTTCAAATACTGCCTGATTTTTTTCAATAATAGCTCATTTGAGTAAATGTTATGAATACAGGGAAAAAAAATATTCAACGCTTGTCCACGTTATCAGATATTTAGCAAAGCTGGAACAAACATTGATTGTTCAAGAATTGCCAAGTTTTATGACTCCACTGAGCTCTAACAAACAAAGAACAATTCAAAATTTGACCCATTATATTTGGAATTGGCTTCTTATTGTCACATGTACCAAGCTGAATGAAAAGCTTGTCTTGCATACTGTACATAAAGACCAAATTATTACACAGTGTACTGAAGTAGTACAAGGTAAAACAGTAATAATGCAGAATAAAATTGTAACAGCTACACAGTAAGGGTGCCGAAAGAAGACAATAAGGTGCAAGAACCTAATGAGATAAATTGTGGTCTATCAGATTAGAGACCTATTCAGTGGACCAAAATATAGCAGCAAGGTAGAAGCTGTCCTTGATCCTGATGCTCTGTGGTTTCTGGCTTTTGCATCTTCTGCCTGATGAGAGAGGGGAAAAGGGAGAATGCTCAGGGGAGGGGAGGGTCTTTGATTATGCTGTTATTTCACAATATGCTAGTTTACACCATTTTTGAAAAAAAATGAAGGGGATTTGCATAATGATGACTAATAAAATGCTAAATTCTGATTTGACAGAATTTGAAGGTTACAAACCAAAACATTGTTGATGCTAGTACGCGGAAATAAAAACAGAAATACTGAAAGTACTCTGCAGACCAGGCAGCGTCTGTGGTGAGAGAGAAAGTGGTGAGTGGTTAGCCCATAAATCAGAAATATGGGGCATTAATTGTTTCCCTCTCCACATTGAGTATTTTCAGCCTTCTTATATAAAAGGGTGAAGATTTGGATTCAGATCTTTTGAGGAAGTAAGTGAAATTGGGCTCCGAGGTCCTGGATTAGGCAAAGTCTTTGCTCGTGATTATTAGCTGTTAAATGTTGATGGAAAGCACAAATTTCTCGATGCCAGACAAGTGCAACCACTCATTATTTAAGCACTGATAAACTAACCTCCACAAACAAGCAGTAATACAAGCAAAACTTCACTCAACTGGAGTTGGTATCAACAGAAGGGGAAAGGAAACAGAGGAACCCACATTAATAAACCAGACATTTTATTTGCTTTAAATAACCACAACTGACAACACCTTTTGCATCAAGACACCCAAAGGATTGCTTTTAAATGTGGACACTATTTTGTAGGCCACAGATAAATTCCTGTCCTGATAAATTGTGCTAGTAGACTGTTGAATGGTAGTTTCAAAACCAAAGGAGAACTGCAAATTAAGTACGATTCTTGCTTTATATTTTGCATAAAGTCATGCCTACACATGATGCGTTATCCGATTATCTATAACCAAAAACCTGTTACAGTGTTAAACAATGCTGCTTATGTCTTAAGGTTCACAATGGTTTTCAAACATCAAACTATTTAAAATATGCAAAATATGCAATGCCGTTGATGGCTTTCTTGTCTTTCACTCAGAAAGTTGTTGGAAAAGTTCCACTAGAGACACGATTACAAAATACCGTTAGACTGACACAGACATCCCACCCTGCAAAATCTCATTTCAGGGAGGTATCACCACCATTTCAGGGAGGTTAGCACCCGCCCCCTCCCCCGCCCGCCGACCTCCAAGGGTGTATGTAATACTTTGTCTAGTGATTTTGTCTAATCTGTAAACCAAATTGGGTTTATGCAGCAAACGTGACATTAAAATATGTGCTTATATTATATTATCATGTTTATTCTATTACAACCTTAAGCAAGTCTACAGGGAGTTTGGCCTCATCACGTAGGACATCAATAGCGTAGCTCCTTAGCAGCTGGCCAGCTAGTTTAAATAACGTTAGCTATGCTGTAATGACACCTGTTAAACTCACCTCAATATGTCTTTTACATTTTAACCCACCATGGGCAATAGAAAAGTCACTGTTGCAAACAGTGCAGCGAGCAACACTGTCATTATTTTTGAGGTCAACTGTAAAGCCCGCCCACAGAGAAAACTGATAGGTCTACTTAGCAGGGGTCCCCAATATCTTTTGCACCACAGACCGGTTTAATAATGACAATATTCTTGCGCACCAGCCGACTGCGGGGGGGTGGGGGGGGGGGGTGTTAATCACGACCGGAATATAGGTGATAAGTCAATAGCATCATAACATTTTAAGTAACGTTTGGATATTAAACACACAGCACATATTTTCCCCGTATGAACACATAAAATCATCGCAACACACCAATATCGCTGAACCAGTGCGAGCCCTGGGCTTGTTTTCCTGCAACAAGATGGTCCCATCGAGGGGTGAGGGGAGACAGCGATACTCGAACGGGGTTCCTTATGTCCAGTCTATTCCGCAATTTAGTTTTCATTGCATTCATTGCAGAAAACTCCGCTTTGCAGCGATATGATGTTGGAAATGGAAGCAACGTTTTCAGTGCTTTCGTGGCCACCTCAGGATATTTAGCCTTGACTTTGATCCAGAATGCCAGCAGAGATGTTATGTCAAACAAACTTTTCAGCCCGTCGTCATTTACAAGCTCGAGGAGTTGATCTTCTTCCCGCGCTGACATGGATGATGCGCGCGTAATGATCTTGCGTGCGTTCAAGTTTAACAGTGCGTGACAGGGAATGAAGAAAGGTGCAAATGACTCATATCCTTACATATCGCCAAATCATATTGTTTCCTCAGGGTCTGGTGGTTGGGGACCACTCTTAGCACGAAGAGGGACCAATCAGGATGTTCGCTCTCCCTCTCAAAAAAATCTATTTCCAGGATATTGTATATAATTTCCGGGCGTCAGAGGGCCACTATCGATATGCGGGAGACTCCTGGATCTTCCGGGAGAGGTGGGATGTCTGCTGACATTCTGATGCATATTAGTGGAAGTAGTAGGAATTGCTACGTTTCAGGTGAGGTGTTGATCCACAGCCATATCTGCACTCCTAGGACGACATAAAGAAGCCCAGAGCACTAGTTTGAAAATGAACAAGGGTTTACGGGCAGAGGAGGGAATAATTCCTCATTCAGCTTCATTCTAAAACTTCGGGTTCATCATACAACTATTTGTAGGAGCTTGCTTTTTGTAAGTGGACTACTGTTTTGCCTATTAAAGACTTACTCTTAATATGGGTACAAATATATTAGTTTAATCGCAGTAATAGTGCAATACCTGCTTAATGGTATACGCAGCAAGACAGTGGCTGTTAAAAATAGCTCATTGTATCATGGCAAGGTGACAGCACAGGTGGAGGCCATTAGATCATAAGACCACAAGACCCAAGAGCAGAATTTGGCCATTCAGCCCATTGAGTCTCCTCTGCCATTCCATCATGGCTCATAGCGGATCCCACTCAACCCCGTACACCTGCCTTCTTGCTATACCCTTTGAAACCCTGACTGACCAGGAAACAATCCTAAATAATACCCATGGACTTGGTCTCCATCACAGTGCGGCAGAGCAGTCCACAGATTTACTACTCTCTGGTTATAAAAAAAATTCCTCCTTACATCTATTCTAAAGGATTGCCCTTTAATTTTGAGGCTGTGTCCCCTAGTTATGGATACCCCCACCATAGGAAACATCCTCTCCTCATCCACCCTATCTAGTCCTTTCAACATTTAGTAGGTTTCAATGAGATCCCCCTGCATTCTTCTGAACTTCAGTGAGTACAGGTCTAAAGCTGCCAAATGCTCCTTATGTTAACCCCTTCGTTCCCAGAATCATCCACATGAACCTCCTCTGGACTCTCTGCAATGTCAACACATCTTTTCTGAGATATGGGGCCCAAAACTGTTGAAAATGCTCTAAGTGCGGCCCGATTAGTATCTTATAAAGGTGCAGCATTATCTCCTTATGTCCATCCATCATATCTAAGCCAATTCTTTATTTATACCCATTCCTTTTCCACAGCTGTGCAGATTTTTCCTCACCATATAATTCATCAAATCCCTCCAAGACTACAGAAGCCATCTATACACCATAAAGCAAAAAATCCTCATGTCATTTGGAGATTTCTTTCCCCTTACATCTGTGATTCTTAGTATGGGAGCTGTTCATGTTGGTGGAAGGGTCATGGACTAACTAGAAACTCACAGGAAATAAGTCTGCCAATATTTTGGTTGCCAATTACCTTTAGAACAATTTTAAGTTGCTATCAATCCAATGTAATAAAAACAGGAATACAATATAGTTCCATATTCTCAAGATGTCCCAAAGGCCTTTAGAGTCAAAGAATTGGAACTGAAGTGCCACATTTTAGTTGTATTTTTCAAACTGCAAAGTCCATAGATCATAAAGTTTAAAATGAGTGACTAACTCATCTATTTTAGATATTACTTGAAGCTTGAATTTTGAAAACACAGAGAAAACTCCAGCTTTTTTTTTTGAATAGCAACAAAAGAGCTCAGCAAATACTTTTGAATAATGTAACAGTCCTGAAGCAATGCAAGTATCGATCTCTAAGAAATGCCGGTGACCTGGATTAGATTTTGAACATATAATCTCACTACATAAACACCTTGCATGAAGAAGAATCGCATCCTGAAACGTTGACTGATTATTCATTTCCATAAATGCTGTCAGATCTGATGAGTTCCTCCAACATTTTGTGTGTGCTGCTCTGGATTTCCAGCATGTGCAAAAACTCTTGCTTACGCAGAGCTGATAACAAGATTGAGCGCTGCTCTACTCTCCATTTTTCATCCTCCTCCTCCTCCTCTTCCAAGTGAGTCTTTCGGAATTCCACTCTGACGTTATGGTTTCAGAGCTGACGAGTGAGCAGAATCTTCCACAGATGGGACAGTAGGCGCCCAAAGGGAAGAATGGGTAAGCAGTGTGCAAAATGATGAACTCCTTCTGCAGGACTCCTGACCTCTCCCAATATATAAAAGAGGTCTTAATATGACTCCAAAAAGGTCCTTTCCAGCTTCAAGTGGGCATGGTCCAGGAGGTTCCCAGGGGTCAGCAGGGATGTTGCATTTCAAGAAAGTTTTGAGCTTCTTTGAACTTCTCCTCTGTTTGCCTGGTAATCTCTTCCAAGACAGAGGTTGGAATAGAGGGTTTATTTTGGGACCCTGCTTTTTCGTCATGCAAACAAGTTAACTTGCCCAGTGTTAACTTAATCCCCAGTGCTGGGTTTATTGGTCTGGAAGATGATACACATATGGTTTCCAGAGGAACTTGCTACAAGATAGCTAATATTAATCACAATACACCATGGGCTGGTAGGTGGCTGAGTTAGTGGGGTGTGGTTTACTGATTGCTGAACTACCACCATTGACCAACTCTAGCTGTTGAGGTCACTGCTTACTCCTGACACCTATCATTCAGTGATCCAGCCCCACCAAGGTGTTTCAAAGCATTAAGAATGCTGGATGACAGGGTGCTTCTAGCTGAGTGAAACATCAGCTATACTAGGGCCTCTGGCTCAGCCTCAGATTCCAGGTTTTAAAAAGGAAAGTGAATTTTGTGAAAGCTATGGGCCAAATCACTGTTCATCCAAAAACACAACAGAATGTGAACCAAAAGCCAAAAGAAAAATCACCACATAAACAAATCTAAAATGCCATACATTTATGTCACTTCAAACTGCATTTTCATTCTACATAAACCATTGCCCCTCAGACCTAAAAACTCTAATAGTGATGATGCATTGGAAAAAGACAATACTTCATTTCAAACATGAGAAAGACTGCTGATGCTGGAAATCTAGAGCAACACACACAAAACGCTGGAGGAACTCAGCAGGTCAGACGGCATCTATGGAAATGAATAAACAGTCGATGTTCTGGGCCGAGTCCCTTCTTCAGGACTGAGGAGGAAGGGGGAAGATGCCAGAATAAAAATGTGGGAGGAGGGGAAGAAGGCTGGCTGGAATGTGAAGCCAAGTGAGTGGTAAAGGTCAAGGGCTGGAAATGAAGGAATCTGATAGAAAAGGAGAGTGGACCATAGGAGAAAAGGGAAGAAGGAAGGGACCCAGGGAAAGTAATAGGCAGTTCATAAGAGGTAAAAGGTCAGAGTGGAGAATAGAGGGAATAGATGAGATTGACAAGTGATCAGTCCAAAAAAAAAAGGTGAAAATAATAGCTGTAATAGCTGTATATTTTTAGTGTGCATACGCCGGTCGTGCATACAGCCTGTTACAGCTGTTCCGACTAGTTTTCTTACCTTTTTCTTCTTACTTTTTTAACTTATGTTATTTGTTGTATTTTTTTCATGGTAACACGTTGAAGATGCACCCTCTCTAACATGCTGGTGGAGAGAGTTTTATTTGGGTTTTTAGCACTGGAAATAGTTACATTCGGACACGTCTCATTAGTGGGGCAGCAATATGGTCGCATTGTTTATTCCAGGGACCAGCTGATTACGCTTATGCTGGCCGGTTTAGCGAACAGAGCGGTGGACACCCCAGCTGAAATCTGGAGGAAAACACAGAGGATGCAAAGGGGGATCAAAGAGGTAAGGAAAGAGGACCAGGTCGAGACAACAGGGACTTATGCAGAACAGGAGTTCTCCACTTGGACCGCACGTGGACATACCTGACCAAAACTTTTCCATGGAGGGCTTCCAGACCGTTCGGGCTGACCGGAAGTACACTGAGAGTGGTAAGCATAAAGGAGTTGGGGGCTTGCTGTTCTGGTTAACAATGGATGGTGCAATCCTGGTCATATTATGATTGAGGAATGTGTTTGTAGCCCGGATATTGAACTTATTGCTGTTGGACTCCAGCCATATTCCACCGAGATACAACATTGGGCGTCATGGGAGGTTGCTCCTACCTGTGGCCATCGAACTTTGCATCCTCCCATGGAGGGTCAGACACCTTGAGCCAATAGGCTGGTCCTGGACTTATTTCCATCTGGCATAGTTTGCATATTGTTGTTTGATTGTTTGTGGTTTTTGTATTTCTATATTTATGTTCTATTCTTGGTTGGTGCAGCCGTAGCAGAACTCAATTTCCCTCGGGATCAATAAAATACATCTAAGTCTATGTCTATCCAACTGAGCATAATGGAATCATCCAACAATCCTCCAGTTCTCCATCATAGATGTGAAGATTCAGTTTGGATCAGGGATAAGCTCTGCCCAGAATTCAGCAGCATTCAACATTGAAGGAGAATTTTAAAACATTTGGTATGGATCATCATCACTGAAGTAATAATTTTTGATGCACTCAAACAACACCACCTTTTTCATGCTGGTCAATAAAACAACTTCATGAATTGCTCCTATAAACTACGGGTTTATTTCTTCTCGAAAATACACAGATAAATTTTGTCTGAACAATCAGAGCTCTGTATCACTTTCCCCTTACACCAGCCCTCAAAACAGAAAGTTAGCAATTTGCACTGTCAAAGTAATGTCCCATAATGTACATTAAATAAAGAACAGACCATCTTGTCAAAACATCTCGAAACTGCCCTTAAGGACTTCAAAAGCGTGCAGCCAGGGTCTGGAATGTCATGCAGATCAAATAAGGATCAGATATCTATTCCCTGTGGGACTTCGGTGAATCAGTCATCCAGCACCTTTGATAACCCTTTACCAGTGGCTGCCCACAGGTTTGAGCAGACAAATATCTAGTAAATAATATAGAAAGTCGGTCATTCCAGAAAGATCAGAATAAATGAAACCACTGAAGTATGACCCAACTATCCTGCTCTCAATCAATCATTAGCAACATGGATGGGCAGAGCAACATATCTACTGAGTAGTATTTGCTCATCAATAACTTTTTTCCTGATACTCAGTTTCATTTCTACTTGAAGCACTTGAATTCAGATTTCAATACACAAAGAAAATATTTGTTCATTAGCAGGATGGACAGGTATAAATCAAGGTGTCCGTTTCCCTTACAATTAACATTAGTTGGCAACAGCAGTGGAAGATACAGAACATGAATCTATTTGGTATACAAAATATTACTAAATCTATGAAAAAATGCAATGAATATTTAACACATGGATAATTAGTGCTTGTAATTACAGAATGTAATATTATTTTTCCAAATACAAACAGAAACACTTTGGTATGAGGAATAGGAAGGACATTTATTACTTGAAAAGATGCACGTCTAAAATGGGATAAAGGACAACATAAACATGGGCTATAAATACACAGATCATTAAAAATTGTGCCCCTGTTAGCAAGGGTATTGAAAAAATGTTTATTACTGTTAGGAAAGAAATGAACAGTAAGGGAGTTGTTTGTTGCAGGTTTTAACTTTATGAAACCGCATTTCAAGTACTATGCGCAAGTTGAACATCAGATTATATTAAAAAAAGACATTGATAGTCAAGATGGCTGTTTGGAGAAATAGAAGGATGGACAGACCAGATGTCTTTTTCCATTAATGAAGACTGAGAAGGTGACTTCACATAATTATAAAAGTTTTTAACTGATTTGATTCAGGGACAATATTTGTGTGAAGAAATACGGTGAGAAGCCACCCATATAGCATTAAATCCAATTGGGAATTGAGAAGAAATTTATTTTACCACAATGTGGAACTCACTGCCACGGAGTGGTTAAAGCAAATGATAGTATATTGAATGTAAGACATTCAAATGACAGATGAAAATAAAGTATTACAATATTAGATTTAGATGAGGAAAAACTAAGAGAGTTTTAAGAGGTACAAAGACACCAAAATCAGCTGGATGGGTTGAAAGATTAGTTTCAGCATCATTTATCTAATGCAATCCTATTTTTAAAATCACCTTCAATCAAGAAATACTAGCATTCCCAGAAAATGTCTTTAGTGACTGGAGACACGTCAAGCACGAAGGAAGGTGGAAGTCAATCATCACTACCCCAGGACACGACTGCAGGAGTTATTCACAGCAGTGTCCAAACTTCCAACACCTTCATCTTCCATAATTGTGAAATCAAGAGATTCTAAAGCACTGCACTGAAGACCAGGAAAGATAGCTAAAGATTCCTAAATGGACATTGAATCTACCTCACTTTTGAGAAAAAAAAAAAAAAATAATATATATATATATATATATATATATATATATATATATATATACATACACACACACACACACAGTATTTCTGCTTTTGCACATTTTTAAAAAAATCTATTCAATATATGTAATTGACTTACTTGTTCATTATTTTTATTTAATTTATTATTTTTTTCTCTTTACTAGTGGTGCTGCTGCTAAGTTAACAAATTTCACATCACATGCTGGTGATAATAAACCAGATTCTGACATACCCCAACCAAGAAACTTCTCATTCATCCAATTACTAAAAACAAAATTATGATCATATTGCTGTCATTGGGAGTTTGCTGTTTGCAAGTCAACTGTCTAGCTTCCTACATCATAAGATCACTAATTTCATATTAAAAGTATTTCATTGGCTGCAAAAATCCACGTAATGAACAGCATTGTTTCTGACGTGGACTTTCACCTGAAAGTACAGGATGTTTAGTGATGAACGCAATATTTATCCTCATTCACAATTCTTCAGGCATTGAAACAGCTCATATCTGACGACAGAGAGACCAATACTGCACAAATAACATACCAGGCAATAACCGACTCCAAAAAAAGAATCTAACTACTCCAACAGTTAATAGGATTAATACCTTTTAACCACCTGATCAACCAATTGCCTGCTGATCTGGGGCTGGACACTATATCTAATAATTCACTTCAACCTCCCAAAACCTTTCAACCATGACTAAGTATATCAGAAATGTGATGGATCACTTTCAAGTTGCTGAAGGGTACTGCTTTGAAAACAGTCAAGGAGATCAGCACAGACCAGGTTAAATTACACTTTATCGTTAACTCAAAACTCTCACACCCTCCACTATCAGCACCTCACACCTGTAATGCGTATTATATGTTGGATTTTACCAACCATTGCATCAATTAACCAAGGTTTCTTCATGAGAATATCACAAATCCATGGTTTCTTCTAACCAGGTCGAGAAATACCTCTAGGTTCCCTTCCAGACTAAATAGCAAGTCAATCTGATGATATTTTGCCATCCTTTCATCTGGAGGAACCCTGCACAGTCAGGGGAGAACATAAAAATTCCTTACAGACAGCAGCAGGATTTAACCCTGATTTTAAACCTGGCACTGCAATAGTTTTACGCTAACGTGCTGCGCAATATGCTACACTCTGTAGATAAAGATGTGCCATATGAAACTTTCTTCATAGAAAACCTGGAGGCAGTTTTTAAATGCAGTTATAATGAGAAGTTACATGCAAAATTTGTCAACACCAAGGGAGTTTTAGATCATTTATTAATCTCAAATTAAAAAGAGGCCTATAAAAATTACATAAACATATTAGTCCTAAAATCCATGCAAGCTATGCCATAACCATAACATTATGTAGAAAGACGAAAAGCTTTAAATCCACTCAACCTCTATTAATACACATTAGATGCAAGTTTAAGGACTCTGTTTTAATTCAATTCACTCAGATTCCAGAAAAAGCCTATTTAAAGAAACAGTTCAGCTTTCAGTAATGATTTTTGCAATGAAATTTACCTGCTTAACTAAACCTCAGTGTAAATTTAAAAATATTTCAGGGCAAAGCAATTTCAAAAAAAAAAAAAATCATCTGTGCAATACTTCACCCTGGGTGTCAGGAAAGAAGAGAGCAAGAACCAAAAGGGATGAAAGTTTCTTTCATAAGCAATTAGCTAGTGTTGTATAGCTCATGGAATTAACTGAAGGCGACCCATTGAACCATTTAGGAAACTAGCTAAGTGGCAGGAGACAGAGTGAAGGTAATGATAAGATATTCTAACTGACAGTACGTGACCAAAGAACCCCAAAGGGATCAGAGTTGGCACTTCTTTCACTAATTTTCCTCTTAGATGATAGGGCAGAAAGCTGAAAAACAAAAATGTGACACTGTAGGCAGTGCAAATTGAAACATAAAATCACAAATAAGATTAAATGCATGGGAAAGTAATAGTAAATAAATTGAAATGAAAACAGGCATGACAACCAAAATTGGAGTGTTTAAATGGTGAAAAGTCTAGAAAACGCTAAAACTGAGATTGTAGATCTGTGTGTACAAATTAAAATGTTAAACTTCTACAGAAGATATCAGGATCACAAGCAGATTACTAGCCTTTATATCAAGGGGATAATAATACAGAGGACCAAAAGCAGTGCCAGTTAATACACAGGCCTCATTCAATCAGAACCAGTCACATCAGATCAATACATCCAAAAGGATATATTATCCTAGCAGGACGTATAGACTTACAGCAAGGATACCCTATCAAGAAATAAATAGCACAAAAAAAAATGTACAAACCATGTTTGCATTCCCCAGGAGGAAAAAGTTAAACACTGATTTCCACCATGTTCTAGGCATCATGGGAAATTGACAAGGCAAATCAAAAGAAAGCACTTCTGCTCAATAGAGTCAAAATTACGACAGCTATCAAGAACAAAGCTGGGGAACACTTCTAATGCAATGTTGAATATAGTACCATGTACTGTCGAACTCTCTTCTAAAACTGATGACAACTTATTTGTAAATTTTTAATTTGGGAATTATATATTTGTCAAGTAAAATGATAGTAAGGAGTATGGGCAAAAAGGCAAATAAGTAATTCTGTCAGTTCTGTACTGTAAGTCATGATCTTATTAATTCATGGAAGAGGTCTGTGGTACTAGTTCCTCACTCCTGACCATATAAAAGGATATGTATGAAATATTAAGCTTAAAGTACTCAATTTAAATGAAACTCCCCAGACACTACTACATTTTTGTGCAATGCCCTGTTCAATATCTTTGAATAGGGAAATACAATTGTAAAAGGGCACTCACAGTGTGTAATCTTTGTTGCAGGTCCTTCATCTGTCTGAAGCAGTAACATACGGAGACCCCTGACGCATGCAGGACCATGCAATACACATCTGGTTGCACTTGCATTATTTTCAATGAAGCATGCATGCCCTGCCAACCCACAGGCTAGACATGCAGTAGCAGGTTTTCCAGCATCCGTGAAGCCTTTATGTACTTGATTTTTTTGTACTTGATTTAAAGGAGACCTTCAAGTGCAGTTCCCTGGCTGACACTGGGAGCCCAATGCAGGTAGAATTACTTTTACTTTACATACCAGTTAACCCAGAGATTCCCAACCTGGGGTCCAAGGACCCCTTGCTTCATGGTATTGGTCCATGGCTTTACACAGGTTGGGAACCCCTAAGTTAACCCCATCCCATCCTACTTTGTGATTGTCACCCAATTCCCTTTACATCCACCAACCCACCTCCCAAAACCTCACTACTATTTTGCATGAGCAAAAATAACTTCATCACATCACTGAAAAAAAGGCAATAAGTAACATCAATCCTTCAGCAAAATAGTGAAGCAAATATTCCAGCAGATCAGGGCTTCTTTAATTTTATAGCATTAGGTGTGCTCTTTCATCCTGTCAAAGAGAGATTGACATTAAATTCCGGTGAAGTCTTAGTTGAGTGGCAAGGGATAAAAAAACAAGTTATTGTGGGACTTTTGTAGAGAATACTACAAGGCATTTGCATCATAAACCACTGAAGGAAGCAAATGCACACAATGAAAGTCCACATATTGACAAACTGACAAATTTAAACAGTAATCCAAATTTTGTGTTGCAACTTGAAATAAAAGAGAATTGCATGACACTTCAAACTTCTAATTAGTTGCATACATCTATCATGGAATCAATCACCTCATTCCCATATAATTCTTGATTATTTATTTTCCCTTTCTTTTCCAATTGTAAAAGATTGCAGATTCAGGTTTATTTTCACTAACATGTGTTGCATTGTGGCAGCAGTTACAGCATGCAATATGACCTGTACACCACCTGTTCCAGCAGGTTTCATTGAAAGTGACAATATGTACTTCAAATCCAAGGTTCCCTATTCATTGCCATTCCTTAGCTCACTGTCATTTACTGGAAATATCCTACAACCACTTTAGTTCCCAAAACTCACCACTTTGCAACTGTTGGGACTGCCATCTCCAACAGTCTGCCCAACTTTCTGTACCCTGCTGCCAACTTAGACAACATTCTTACTATCAACTAACACGAACTGGGGTTATCTGCAAACTTATTAGTCGCACCCCCTGTATTCACACTTACTCAATGTCAGCAAGACGAAGGAATTGGTTGTTGACTTCAGAAGGAGTAGCGGACTGCACGACCCAATTTATATCAGTGGTGCGCAAGAAGAACAGGTCAAAAGCTTTAAGTTCCTCGGGGTCAATATCACAAATGACCTGACTTGGTCCAACCAAGCAGAGTCCACTGCCAAGAAGGCCCACCAGCGCCTTTACTTCCTGAGAAAGCTGAAGAAATTTGGCCTGTCCCCTAAAACCCTCACTAATTTTTATAGATGCACCGTAGAAAGCATTCTTCTAGGGTGCATCACAACCTGGTATAGAAGTTGTCCTGTCCAAGACCGAAAGAAGCTGCAGAAGATCGTGAACACGGCGCAGCACATCACACAAACGAATGTTCCGTCCTTGGACTCACTTTACACCACACGCTGTCGGAGCTGTGCTGCCGGAGCTGTGCTGCCAGGATAATCAAGGACACAACCCACCCAGCCAACACACTTTTCGTCCCTCTTCCCTCCGGGAGAAGGCTCAGGAGCTTGAAGACGCGTACGGCCAGATTTGAGAACAGCTTCTTCCCAACTGTGATAAGACTGCTGAACGGATCCTGACCTGGATCTGGGCCGTACCCTCCAAATATCTGGATCTGCCTCTTGGTTTTTTTGCACTACCTTACTTCCCATTTTTCTATTTTCTATTTATGACTTATAATTTAAATTTTTAATATTTACTAATTTTAACTATTTTTAATATTTAATATTTGTAATCCAGGGAGTGGGAAGCGCAGAATCAAATATCGCTGTGATGATTGTACGTTCTAGTACCAATTGTTTGGCGACAATAAAGTATAAAGTATTCCATTAATATGCATGACAAACAACGTGGCCTCTAGCACCAATCCCTATTTGTACACAACTGATCACAGACTTCCAATCAGCTAGGCACCTTTCCATCACTACACTCTGCTCCTATTCCACAGGCCAGTTTATCCTGCATCCCATGTACTCAAACTTTTGGACCAACCTACAATGCCTTGCAAAGTGACTTCCAGTCAAGATGGTGCCAGCATACAATGCTTCCTTGGTCAACATTTTCCAGTAAGCTCATGTTTTTTTTAAACTTCTCTTATGTCTGTTTTTCATCTTAAATATGTTTCTGGGACCGTTAGAGCCTGTGATTTACAGTTTGGAGATAGTTTGAGTGACCCAATGCTTTGCTGCTCTCTGAGAAAGAGATTCCATGAAGCGAGCACGTACTCGGACGGCCTCGATGCAAAAGAAACTTCGAGATGTTCAACCACATTTTGCCAGTTAAAATATCCATTAATTGCCAGTTAATTGCATCATGGAAGACTGAGACGTCGAGGTAAATGCAGATGGAGCGGGAGTTCAGCATCCATTGCTTTCCTTTTGATTGCTGCCACGGAGTCTGTGAGCAGCCTGTTGCTGTGTAGCTCACTGTGGCAGGTGGGTAGGCCTCTCTGTCTCGTGTGGTGCCAGTCTCAGTGATACAGAGGTTGCTGTCGTAGTTCTACATTTACAGATTGGACTATTGCATTTATGGACTTAAGGTTTTTATATTCCATGTTTTTTTAAATCACCTGTTCCTTCTCTGTTTTGTTGTGCGAGGGGATGTTCTGTAGGTTATTTTGAGGGGGGAGGGCTTGTTTTTGGGGGTGGGGGGGTCGATGTTCTTGTTCCGTTTTTATACAGGGAGGGAAGGGGTTTTGGAGCTGATGATTGGGATAGTGTTCTTTTTAGTGGGTGGGTTTGATGTTCTCTGAACGACTTTCATGTTCTTTCTTTGTTTCATGGCTATCTAGAGAAGACAAATGTCAGGGATACATATGGATACATGCTTCAACAATAAATGAGCCTTTTTAACCCTTGGTAAAGGCTAGTTGTTGTCTGGCTTATCCCTGCTGTCTTTCTTCAAGTAACTTTACTTTCAAAGTACACCTATGTTGCCATATACTATCTTGAGATTCATTTTCTAAAAGGTACTTACAGGAAAATCTGAAATACAATTTTATAAATAAAAACTATATATAAACAATGACTGACAAATACATACGTGCAAAAGACAAACTGCAGCAGTTATTATACTTGCCTCAACCACTTCCGCTGAAAGCCTATTCCACATACATACCACCTTTGATGTAATAAAATGTTGCTCCTCAAGTTCCTCAAATCTTCCCCCTCTCACATTTAACATGTGTTTTAGTTTTTGATACCCCAATTCAGGGAAAAAGACTGAGTGCAATCACTCTGTCTTTGCTCCTCACAAGCTTATACAGCTTTATGTGATCATTTCCCAGTCCCTTATATTCCAAGGAATAAAGTTCTACCCTGTCTGACCTCTCCCTTTAACTCAACCCCTCAAGTCCTGATGCCATCCTTTCAAACCTTTCCTGCACTCTTTCTAGATTAATGACATCTTTCCTATGGTATTGTGACCAAATCCAAACACAATACTCCAAGTGCAGTGTCACCAATGTCTTGTTCATAATCATGACCTCCCAACTTGTTACACTCAATGACCTGACTGATGAAGGCCAGTGTGCCAACAGACACCTTCACCATCTTGTCTATCTGTAACTCCACTTTCAGGGAATTCTAAAAGGTACTTGAGCTGAAGGTCTTTTTTATTCACAGCATTCCCTAGAACCTACCATTCACTTAGCCCTATCTTGCACTGATTTTCCAAACTGCACACTTCATACTTATCCATTCAGTGTTTACCATGGCTCAGCCTACTTCCCCAGCTGATCAAGATCCCCCTTTAATTTCTGATAACCTCCTTAACGATCCACTATTTTAATGTCATCTCCAAACATACTAACCATTTTTATCCAAATTGTTGATATCGCTGAAAATCCACAGAAAGTTGAGAAATTTCATTTAGGACCTTATCCACATCATACATACATTACCCCATTGTTTGCCAGGGAACCCAGTTTCCCTGGATACCCCCCGTTCCTGATATGCTTACAGAATCTCTTGGAAAGAAAATCAGTTGAAACCAAAATTAAGTTTAAAAACTGCATACTGAGCACGGCGATCCTTTGCAAGGTAACGGCCCGACTTCTGTAAGAGTACCTTTGTTACCTTGAAATAATTTAGGAATTTCACAGAAAGAAAAAGTCAAGTGAAAGAATATCTTATTTTTCAAAATAAAACATTCTACTTCATCCTAAGTATTTTCAATGCAACATTGAACATTAATTCAACGGGAAAAACCAGGAAACCAAACAACCAGGAGGGGCTTGTCGCTACTGCCTGTCTTCCCTATATTTTCACTGTTTCTAGAAGAATTGCCAGGATCCTGAAGAAATACAGCATTAATGCCATCCACAAACCTGCAAGGAAGTTCAAATCTCGGCTTATGAGAGTCAAAGATGGACAGGGCTCAGGATGGCTGGCATTTATGGGATTCCCTGTCAAAGATGAACTGGGGACACAAGATGGCTGGTGGTTGTGGGATACCCTGTGAATACAGAGCAGCATGCATCAGCATGGTGGAAATCCGCATCAAGGAGAATAGGAGGTGTATTCGTTTGGGTTATCCAGAGAAATTGACCATAACAGAACTTCATATGCGCAATGATCACATCCAATGGCACGAAACTGCTGCACTGTGCCAATGACTTTTAGGACTGCCTGGTGAAGGAAGCCATTGAAGCAAGACTTGAGAATAAGAATTTTAACAAAGACGAAGGTCTCACTCTAAGTGAGAACTGGAATAAGATTTTAAACAAGGTGGGATGGATGACATGAGTTGAGTAATTATACCACCAAATTAGACATACATAGGCTTCACCCCTGACGCAGATGACGGAGTTTGGCATCGAAACGTCAATTAAAATCGAAAGCGGCACCCAGATGAAGAGCTTAGATTAGATTAGATTAGATTATGAGGACACGCGGTCCTCTTTTATTGTCGCTTAGTAATGCATGCATTATGAAATGATATAATTTCTTATATGATGCTTATGCATCAAATACGTCAGGAAAACACCAGATCCTTTTTCATATCACAAAATAGCTGAGTGATCAAACAATGTAGGAGCCAAATATTAAGATCATTGTGTAGAAATTGTAGTCCTTGAGACTGATGACAGATACTATAACTTCGGAACTTTCTAAGGTGTACAAGTTTGCCAGTTGTGCAGCTAACTCCACATTATCCTAAACCAAGGGTTAAGGCTGATTTATACTTGTGCGTACTAGCTTACACCGTAGCCTACGCAAGTGGGCTACGCCGTTGTGAGCATTTATCCTTGCGGGTTGGTGTGTCTGCATTGCTCTGCAATTCATCGCCAAAACGTTAGTTGCCAGTGGGGTTTCTATGACACTGTGTTGAGTTTCTTCGTGTTGAAAGTCAACACAAAGAAACTCAAACTTCAAACAATGGCGACTGAAACTGAAGGAGGGTGAATTTTCTGTGCTTGTCTGGCCAGTGAGAGACATGGACGAGAAAATGCATTTCAAATATTTTCGGATGTCGGCAGGTAAATTTGACGATTTGGTTCATCTTCTCCAGCCATTTATTTTGCATTAGTGTACCCAGAGACTGGCAATCACCATTCAAGTTTTAGCTTCAGGTGGAAGTCAACAGGCTGTAGCAGCCAGCTACAAACTGGCCTCAAGCACAGGGTCCTCCATAATTTCGGAGGTCTGTAAAGCTTTATGGAAAGCATTGCAGCCAGAGTTCCTTCCCTGCCCTTCAGTCGCCCAATGGGAAGCTATTGCAGTGTAGTAGGAAACGTGATGCTACCAAGCGGACCAATCACAGTTGTTGCGGTCTGCGTCGCTGCAATGCGTAGTTACATTTTTGGGGAGGTGCGCGTCAGGCTACGGGGTAGGGTACGGTGTAGGGTGCACGGCAATGCCATACCTACGGCGTCAATTTGACGCACAAGTATAAATTGGCCTTTAGTAATGACTCACTTCCACTATCACACTACCTGCCATTACTGGAGAGCATTAGTCAAGCTGACATTTCACTGAAACACTGAGGAAGTGCAATCTTATGAATGGACTAAAAGAATCCAATGGCACTAGTTGGCGAGAAGCAGGCAGTTTCTTCTGGTGACCTTGCCAGATGTTCATCATTTAACACATCATTTCTGGTTATTATCACATTGGTATCTGAAAGACGATGCACTGCCACATTTCCTATATTATTCTATGACCACACTTCATAAATCAGACATCCCACCCTGCAAAAACTCATTTCAGGGAGGTAGCACCATCAATTTGCCGGAGACTGCCGGAACTTTCGAGAGAGGTGGGATGTCTACAATAGAGTAGCTCCTTAGCAACTAGCCAGCTAGTTTAAAGAACGTTGGCTATGCTAATGAACAAATAACACCTGTCAAACTCACCTCAACATGACTTTTACACAGTCTTAACCCACCACAGGCAATGGAAAAGTCACTGTTGCAAACAGTGTAGTGAGCAACACTGTCATTATTTTTTACCCCTATATTTTCTTTTTTTGGAACACACTGCCATGGCGCACATGTTCGTTCGTGTGTTTTCTCTCTCTCTCTCTCAAAAAAAAATTAAATTTAAAAAATTGATTTCCGGGATATTGTATATCATTTGCGGGCATCAGGGAGCCACTATCAATATGCAGGAGACTCCCGGAACTTCCGGGAGAGGTGAGATGTCTGATAAATAACTGAACTGACTGAATAGTGCTTCAGGACACCTAAGTTTGTGAATGAATAGCACATTACAAATCCAAGTTTTTTTTGTTTATTCTCATAACTTAATGCATTCCATTATTTAAAAAATTGCAAGATTGGATCTAGATTCAGTTGTGGCACCAACCATAGCTCGGTCTGAGATACATATCATGTTTCAGGACTTTCAACAATATTTATCTTTTATCTCCAAACAAAAACAAACCTTTGAAATCAAACAAAAATGACTAGTTATACATTATTTAATTTAGACTTTTGCCAAAATATACAGACTACTTCTTGTTGCAAAGATAACTGAATAAAATGTAATCATCCACTTGATGGCTAGTTAGAAGCATAAAGCTGGACCAGTGGTAAAGTCGTGAGTGTCATGTCTGCATCACCAAAAAATTAAGATAAGCATTTTATGCCACTCTTTCAGCAAAAAGGAGGGAAGAGTTTCATCAATGATATTAAAACAACAGATGAAAAATACCTAAATATTGTACATCCAGATTTTAAATTACAATGTCAAGTATATATGTTCACTTACTTTTTCTTTTACATATATAAACTTGATCTTGAAAGCAGGACAACCAGTTTTGGCAACAATATATGCATTGCCCTCCTTCGTTCTCACGGCAGACTGAGCCCATCAACAAGAGGAAGCTCTTGTATCTGTCGGCAGCAGCTCTCAGCCCAGCATCTCAAGTGCCCTTCATTGTTTACGTTCCTAATGCAGAGCTCTTGAAACAGCCCAGAATGTTTGCATTCATTTTTAAAAGCAATCTTAAGAGCAAGGTCTATCAAAAGAACGAAAAAAGCAAATCCATTCATCAATTCTTTCAAATAGATGATGGCCTTTTGATTTAATCACAAATGACCAGCTTAGCAAGCCCAATACTAAAATATTTTCCTCCTTTTCACAATCACTGGAATTAACATAAAGAAATTCTTGCATTTTACATGATTAGCTAGTTTATGATATTTTACATTCTTGCTTTGATTTTCACTAATTAACAGCTTAGAGCACTGATTTGGAGTTTCAACTAAGCTTAAGTTATTTACTTCGCTTATACAACGTGTGATTGCAACAATAAAGAAAGGCAGCTATAAACAGCAACGCGCATCAAAGTTGCATCTCTAGGAAGAGGTAACAGCAACAGGCTCAACTATCCAGTATTTTAATGGGATATAGGAATATTTCACTACAATCATATGCCACCTTACAAAATCAACAATTAACAGCAAACTTGCTATTTTTGGAAGTATTAACTATTGCAACATACTTCCCTGCTAACCATACTTAAAAAATAAATTACATTCTTCAAGTTGCCAAAGGTGTTTTAACATCGTTTATTGCTTTCATCTTTTAGAATATTCCTTCTTCTCCTCACTTTCTGCAGGGATCACTCCTTCCATGATTCCCTTGTCCATTTGTCCCTCCCAAATGATCTCCCTCCAGGCACTTATCCCTGCAAGTGGCCAAAATACTACACCTGCCCATTCGCCACCTCCCTCAGCTCCATTCAGGGCCCCAGACATTCCTCCCAGGTGAGCAAAATTTCACCTGAAAATCTTCTGGGGCCAACCATTGTATCTGCTGCTCCTGAGGCAGCCTCCTCTACAATGGTGAGACCTGCTGTAAACTTAGTCGAGTACTTCTGTTCTATCTGCCAAAAGTGGAACTTCCCGGTGGGCCAACATTTTAATTTCAATTCCCATTCCTGTTCTGATACGCCAGTTCATGGCCTCCCCTTATGCCAAGATGAGGCCTCCCTCAGGAAGGAAGAGCAACACCTTATATTCCAGCTGGGAGGCCTTCGATCTGACGGCATGAATAACGATTTCTTCTTCAGGTTAAAAAACTTCCTTCCCCCCACCTTCATTTTCTTCTTCTATTCCCCACTCTGGCCTCTTACTTCTACTCACCTCTGCCTGTGACCCCGCCCCCCCTTCCCTTCTTCCGATGGGCCACTCTCCTCTCCTATCAGATTCCTTTCTCTCCAGTCCTTTACATTTCACACCCACCTGACTTTACCTATCACCTTCTAGCAATCCTCCTTCTCCTCTCCCCACCTTCTTATTCTGGCATCTTCCCCTTTCCTTTCCAGTTCTGATGAAGGGTCTTGGCCTGAAACATCGGCTGTTGGTTCATTCAATTCCATTCCATGGATGCTGCCTGACCTGCTGAGTTCCTTCAGCATTTTGTGCCTTGTAGAAGGCTTAACTGCTGGAATATTCCAGAGATTTATGATTTAATTCCAGACGCACAAAGCTCTGGCTGTCTCGTCATTCTTTCTCCAGCCAGAGATGCCTCACCTGTTCGAAAACTGCCAAGCAGTGATCTGGCATTGATTGGATTCCAATCTCCTTTGGAATTCACACCACATACTTCATTAATAGGCTATACTGCTTAATTAACCAGAACAACCCAAAAAGGATCTTCCTTATTCAGATAATAGGCAAAACAACAAATTTGACAAAACATGTCAATGATAATAAACATGATTCTGACATTAACCCTGCAATGGAGCATTGATGTAGCACAATACTCAATCACAGGTATTAACTCAAAGACCTTGCTTATCTTTCTGTTTCTTTCAAGAATCATAATTATGCACAAGTATCACAGCAGCACCCCAAGGTTGCCCAGAACCAGAATTTCATACATACAACTTGCACCAAATTACATTGATTGTACAAATCATCCATTGATGTTTTAATGCAATTAAACAGTCTATCATTGCTTCAAACTGATGGAACTTAGGGGGACTGTATCTTTAAGAAAGCAGCAGAAATTAGGTTTTCGCAGTGGGCCAATGGCTGACACAACCAACAATGACCCATATTATTCATAAATATGACTGAGAATGGGTTTAGTTAAGAAACAATACAAGTATATAGATGAAAAATTATTGCTATTAAAAATATTAAGCCAATTGCTTCAAAGAACAATATATAAGATTCCACTGCTAACTGATGCATCACATGTCAATAAACAGCAGGTTAAGTTTATATTTTCCTCCATAAACTACTGTCTATTCTCAGCAATATAAGTATCATTCCAAATGTATTAAACATTAATGCAATTTTTAAGTGATCAATAACATCTCCTTCCAAGAAAATGCTAATACATCCAAGTCTAGCTGTTAGGTCTATCCTAACCCTGTGAACAGCGTGTCTCTTCTGAAATTGAGAGTAGACGTATAAATAGATGTTTCTTTCCAATACTCTTGCTATGTTAAATGGCAATTTCAAATATGCCACAAAGTAAATGTGCCGTTCATTTCCAGCATAATACTGGAAGTCAGTTTTTGATTTCTGTACTAGCGGGAAAAACAATAATTAAATATGTTTCTGACTGATTCTAGAGCACTTATTAAACACGCTGCATGATACCTGTTGAGATCAAATCCAAAAAGCTGTGTACTCAGAAGACAGAGTATTCTAGCTTATGAACACAGCACAGTTCACTGCTAAAAACAAAATAGTGTTGGGTAAGCAAGGTTAAATAATATTGATTGCCTTTGCAACTCTGAACAAACACAACACAAATCATTTATAAAATACATTAGTATACAATTTTGGTCACACTGTCACAATTGTTTAGATATTGGCTACTGGCAGCATGAGGCTAAAACAGTACTAGCTATTTCTTACAGTAAAAACAATTCCATGTTGACTTTGAAGTGAATTTTTCCTGATTTAGTTCTGAAATTATTTAGTACTTAATGTAGATTTTGGTAAATATTTGCTGCCTTTAGAATTTACACTCGGCTGCCCAACATTTCAGCATGACATTTGAGAGATAACCTAATAAAAAGCAATTGCCTTCATGTTTGTGAAAAAAAAAATCAAGTGCAGATACTGAAATCTAAACTAAAAACAGAAAATGCTTGGAATACTCCACAGGTCAGGCTTGACTGGTGAGAAGAGAAACAGAGCTAATGTCTCAGGTCAAAGACCCTTTGGTCTCACTTGCACTTCTTCAACGGGGAAAATTACAGAATTTTTACATCGCCTGAAAGCTGAAAATCTTCAGATATTTGCTACTCCTATAAGTACCATTATTGAAATATTACATCTTTCAAAAAGCCTTTTAATGTTCATAGGAAATAACATGAAGTTGGTAGGGAGCAGTATCTCCCTATATAAAGCATATAAACATGATAACTATATACACTCAGTGCCAATTTATTAGCTACCTCCTAAACCTAATATAGTGGCCACTGAATGTACATTTTCTGCTGTTGTAGCCCATCCACTTAAAGATTCCATGTGTTGTGAATTCAGAGATGCTCTACAGCACAGCACTGTTGTAACATGGTTATTTAAACTGTGGTCACCTTCCTGTAAACTTGATCCAGTCTGGCCATTCTCCTCTAATCTCTCTCATTAAAAGGTGTTTCACTCACAGAACTGCTGCTCACTGCATGTTTTTTTTTTGTTTTTTCCACACCATTCCTTGCAAAGTCAAGAGACTGTTGTGCATGAAAATCCCAAGAGATCAGCTATTTCTGAAATATTCAAACCACCCCATCTGGCATCAACAATCAATCCATGGTCAAAACCATTTAGATCACATTTTTCCCCTATTCTGATGTTTGGGCTAAATAGCTAAATCCCTTGCTCATGTCTGCATGCTTTTATGCATTGAGTTGCTGCCACATGATTGGCTGACTAGATATTTGCATTAACAAGGTGTACTAATGAAGTGGCCACTGAGCACTTATCTCTCACACTGCAATGGCAAGTCAAATTCAATCATCTTTTTCAACTCTTAATCAATTGTCTTTGTGTAGAGCAATGTTTTCATAAGTATACCATTAAAATTCCAAGCATGATCATGACGGATCCTTCCATTTGTATATGGTAACACAATAATACAGAAGGGGGAGCGCAATACGGCAATTCTGCCAATTATTGAACCATTTGAAATGAGTTGTGCCAAGCAAGTGGGGTGGGGGAATACAAGGGTTATCAAGCCACCTCAAAACTGGTCTTATTGACCTCAAGCAAATTTATCTATTAGCAATCATGTAACTGGAGGTCATTCCATCTGGGTTTTTTAACTTTTAAAACAAAATCCATGATGCTCAATTAAACAATTAGTACACTAATATATTCTAATACTCCATTAGTTGATTGGTTTATAAATAAGCAGCCCGAAATAAAATTATTCTGAATATGGCAGAGTATCATTGGAGAAAGCAAAGAGAATTTAAACCTTCACATTCAGCACTTTGCCATGCTTTTTAGGTCAGATTGTTAAAAGGAAACAAACTGTGGTCTATGTCAGTTCTTGTTACAAAGATGATCTCTGGGACACAAATGTTACACAATAGCTCGTCAACCCAAATTTAATCCATGTAAGTGCTACTGCCAAAATTTGTGCTCCCAGAAGCACTTAAAGATCATTTCATTCCTTAAAATTTAATTTGTTCTAGCCGCAGTCTCCATAGCAACACAAGCTAATCCCCAAATCATTCAGTAATTGGAGATCTTGTCTTTCTATCACTCTCAAATGCAGTGATTTGTTTCAACGGCACTGCCACAATCAAATTTACAAGTCTCTAATGTAATATTCCTTTAAGAATCCTTATTCACTTCCACTTTGCAGAACCATTAACAAGGACAGAATCAAAATTGTGTATTTAAAGCGATAGGTGGACAATTGATGCATTCATGCTTTTGTTACCTCCAGGTTTAGCTATTCCTATGCTTCACTAACCATCATTCTTTCAACTTATTTTGAAGTCCAGACAAAGTTCTGCTGCACTTGAATTGCATCTGTGCTGTTCATCCATCACCTGTGGACTGGCAACGCTTCTGTTTTCAAACGCTCATCCTGGTGTCCAAGCCCCTCCTTGGCCTGGTTCTTCTCTTTCAGTGTAATCAGAACTGGCCTTGTAACTCTCCACCCTCTTCAGCACTCTCCTCTTGCTTTGCTCCAGCACTGACAGCTGTGCCTTCGGTGGTCTGGAGTGATCGGCATTACATCGGAAACTACAATTCAGAAGAGTCCAACAGGACACAAAGCGCTTTGGGAAATCCTGGAGGTCATGAACATTCAACCAAAAATGAGAGCTTCTAAGCAGCGGTATCCCACCCGCATTCTTTTCAAATGTTCAAAACCTTCTTGTTTGACCAAGCTTTTATATAACTTGCACTCACTCTCCCCTGATTTGGCTTCAATGCCTGTTTCTAGAGCATGTCCCTGTGCACGACTGTAGTACACCAAATGAGTACATAGATCTGAATTGTTACGGCCTGACAAAGCAAATGATACCATGTTGCCATCGTGGCCGTAAACCCCCATCTCTATCCGTGCCACAAACAAGCATCGTGACTCGCGATAGAGAAAGTCATTAGTTACAACGAGGAGTTGGGATTCTGCAGTGAAAAAAAATTTCACTGCAGCCTAAACATTTTATATGTTAAACATGAGGTTTAGTCCACATCTCACTGGAATGTTAAGCAAATCTGAAGTGGCTGCAATTAGATACATAATCTGGAGCAAAATGCATCGGAAAATTCCTCATTGCTCCATCTACAAACGGGACCAGTTTACGAGGAAAAAGGAATTTCAAAAATCAAACAAAAAAAAACTGCAAACAGATTTTCTTATTCCCCACATTCCCCTAATACCACTACTCTTATTATGGAAGGGAGCCTCTGGTAGCCACTCACACTGCAATGTAAATAAGATTATTACACAGCTGCAGCCGGGAATATCTCTGAACCACAGCCAACAGACAGAAACTAAGCTGTCGTCAAGAAGCTGAGAGTTGCTTTCTCACATCTTTAGCATGTCATGACACTCCTTGGCTTGAACACATTAACTCTGTTATCAGCAGTTCTAACTTCATTTCAGCACATCCCAATACATTTGAAACTGTTCAGCACATTGAGTACTGAATTAGGAATCACATGGAAACTAACGACTTGGTGCTCCATCCAAATTAAAATCATGGTTTTAGAACCTTGCGTTTCATATTGGATAGCAAACTCTCCAGTGGTTCCATTGTAAAAAAAAATATAGGGACCTGTTTACTCTTTTTGGAGGTAGAGATTTTGTGCTGATATAGTTCAAGCCTACCTTCAATTTTCACTGTTCTACATCAAACAAAAGCAGTAGGTTGATAGTCCAAATGATCAAGGCACATGAGTAATGTCAATTACTACAGTATTTGCTTGAAATGCATCCATATATATTTTTGCTCCTTGCTGCCATCCCTATTTCTGTGATTTTTTGCTTGCTGGAGTATACAGGTTGATTACAGGACAGGAAACCGTAATCCAATGAGCAAACACTCATCCTGTCCTCCCACCTCAACAATAGCACTGTGCTCATGCACAAAGAACTAACACTTAACACAGTTCATAGATAATTTTTCAAGATTCATACAAAGACGGCAACAGGATCATGAATTCGATTTCTCCTCAGCCATTACCAATTCTTTCCAACAGCCTTTCCCCTCTAACACAAAAATCCATACTACCACTGCCCTTGCAAAATGCTAAACAAACAGTATTGGCAATTCACTTGAGTGCTGTAATATATTTACTGCAAATCCCTATGGCAGGTCTCCTAATACAGTTTTTATTGTGTCTGCACTTGTCAATACAGTGACTGGTCACTATCCAGATAATCTGCCAAGTGCAACTGTTTACCCAAGACACTGATAGGATACATAAGCACTGCAAGCTTTAACTGTCAAGAAACCCTGGCTCTTGTCAATACCCTTTAATTAACACTTCACTTTAGCGACTTTATGCTTATCAGTAGTATCTTCCAAAAGGAATGCAGCTAGGCAGTGTCTGGCGGTCCAGTCAATTATCATTGTAAATTATATCAGAAAATATGCAAATGAAACTTTCCTTTGTTCAGATGAACCAACTTCAATGCAATATCAGGGTCAGAAACAGATTCATGCTCACTAACATAATGTCATGGAATTTGTTTGCTGCATGTCAGTGATAACAACTTTGATTCTGATCTATACAGTTGTCACCAAAAAAAATCATTGCATTTAAACTCCTTAAAAGCACTTTTCAAACACATTGATACAGCTACATCAATACAGCAGAGATTATCAATACATACAAATTTCAACTTCAAAAAATCCAATAACAGTGTTCCACTCTCTAATTGTGTGCCACATTCAAAAGTCTTCAAACTAAGCAACAATGAGGATCTAGATGAAAGAAGCTGAATAAGATGTACCTGAAAGGCATCCGTTAGTCTTGCGAGACCATGGATCTGTGCCTGGAAAGTCTTCACTCTCCAGGGCGCAGGCCTGGGCAAGGTTGTATGGAAGACCAGCAGTTGCCCATGCTGCAAGTCTCCCCTCTCCACGACACCAATGTTGTCCAAGGGAAAGACATTAGGACCCATACAGCTTTGCACCAGTGTCGTCGCAGAGCAATGTGTGATTAAGTGCCTTGCTCAAGGACACAACATGTTCCCTCGGCTGGTGCTCGAACTCACGACCTTCAGGTCACTAGTCCAATGCCTTAAACACTTGGCTACATGCCCACACTGTACCTGAAAGACACCTTAAAAAAAAGACACCCTTCAACAGCAAGGTTTCCATGTTTGGTTATTGTCCCTTTTCATGCTTTATGGCCCATCAGGCGGCAACCTTGCAGTTGCTTATTTTTTAAAAATGCAGCTGAGTTGCTGGCTCAACACTCAACCCAGCACAGATGGAAAGCGTGCAAGGAGCTGCCCAGGACCTCTTGCCTTGAAGCCCAGTGTGGATGCCGCTCCACCACCGGCCAGCTTTCCACGTATGTACACAGGGGCTATGTCTTTGAACAACAATTCACAATTATGTCATCCACCTCATTACTGAAGCTTTTAGGCTGCTGCACTGTTAATGACTCACCAAATGCAAGATCCAGCTTGGGAATTACGTCAGAAAAATTAAATACGCAAGTCACCTACAGCACCCTCAAGCAATTCAAATGAACCTAATGAGAAAAGGGAGATTAAAATCTCGAGTATCAGCACTAGCAATTATTTGGCCACTTTGGAGAACCCAAGGGATTTCCATCAATAAAGTGAACAGACCCAAAGATACAAGAGATATGACCTACTCTGTAATTAAATGGGCCTTACAGGTTTCTGCAGACAAATTGAGATATCATCATGAGACTAGACGAATTAAGGGAGTGTCAAGACTTTATTGCGTCAACTATTATGTCAATAAATGCATTAGGTCTCAAATGGCAGCTAGAATTAGTTTGCATTTTCCTTAAAGTATGAATTTTGATGAATAAAGGTACAGGAAATGTTTGATTAAATGAGAATTGACATATGTCTCAAATCTGAGATTATTTGCAAGATCAGATGGATCAATACAGTGAAGCAATTTGAAACTATTCCTCTGACAATTTTGCTGATGATACGACAGTGGTGGGGCTCATCACCAACAACAATAAACAGCCTACAGAGAGAAGGGGGAAGAGCTCAAGGCCTGGTGCCAGGCAAATAACCTCTTCCTTAATGTCAACAAGACAGATAAGGTGGTTATCGAATTCAGGAGAACTCACATCACTCACATCCCTCTATACATCGGTGGCACAGCAGTGGAAACTGCAAGCAGTTTCGGACTCCTGGGAGAGCACATCACACACAATCTCACGGTCCCTGAGCACATCCTACACAATCAGGAAAGCTCACCAACGCCTCTACTTTCTGAGAAGGCTGAAAGGAGCTGAACTATTCACCATCAATCCTCATGTCCTTCTACAGATGTGCAGCAGAGAGCATCATAAAATGCTGCGTCTCTGAATGGTACAGAAACTGCACTGGGGCGGTCAGGAAGGCTCTACAAACAGGTAGTCAAAATTACCAACACATCACTGGCACCAGCCTATCCGTCATCAAGGACGTATATGCCCAAGGGTGCCAGAAACGGGGAGCAGCATCATGAAGGATCCCACCCACCCTGCTCATGGACTGTTTGCCCACTCGTATCAGAGAGGTGGCTACATAGCATCCACGCCAGGACCAGCAAGCTGAAAAACAGTTACTTTCCCTAACACCCCCACCCAGTAACCCACCCCTTCACACCCCCCCACCACCACTACTTATTTCCTGTCAGTCACCTTACCTAAAGACACTTCTGTGCCTAGTATCAGTTTATGGACACACAAATGTATACAAGCTATTTATTATTTTTTTGTTATTAGAGATCTTTATCTTTTGTGTCTCATTTGTGCTGTATCGGATCGAGGGCAACAATTATTTCATTCTGCTTTACACTTTTGTATTGGAAATGACATTAAACAATCTTGAAGATATTTGAAGTTATTCCTCTGACACAAGTCATTTTATCTATATTTGACAATTTTAGATGATATCCTAACACGTGCACTGCAATGGTAGAAAAAGGAATCTGTACATAGAATTCAAGCAACACACATAAAAAATGCTGGTGGACACAGCAGGCCAGGCAGCATCTATAGGAAGAGGTACTGTCGACGTTTCGGGCCGAGTCCCTTCGTCAGGACTCCATAGAATTTGTTCTTTGCAACTGAACCAGAGTATATACAATATAGCACGACCTGAATGCACTAATGTGAAGTGATCAGCATGGTTGGCATGCAAAACAAAATGTTTCATTATATCTCAGTATAAGTGGCAATAATAAATCAACTTACCAACATAGAACACTGTATAATGTTTGAGTCTTTAATTATATACTAAAATCACTGGAAATCTTTCATGTGAAACAGTGATTGCTCTTTGCATTAACATGTGTCATCAGAACTATTAAATGAAGGAGCCAAGAACTCCACTAGCTATCCCAAATCATCAAGCACAAGAAGATAAACCAGATTAGCCAATCTGCCTGCAGGTATGAGAATTTGCAATTACTAAATTACAAAATCCATTTTGATAATAAATTCAACAATAGCAACATCTTGAGCATTTGCCATTGAGAGTCAATTGTCCGATTTGTTTTTAAATCGGGCATTATAGACAAGTAAAGGCACAATAATAATTAGCAAGCATGACCACTGATTCCATAGTTCAAGCACAGATACCACACTCATCTAACTTTCAATTACATTTTTCAAAATGGTATGTACAGTAATATTCAGAAAATAATTGTAGGAGGTATATACCTCAAATTACCCTCTTTCCCGGCCCATCTCCGGCACAGATATTCCCTGCCCAAAATGCCACTGAGCATGTCAAGTGTACAATTTAAAGCTCAACACTAAAACCAACATATTAGGACAAATGTTAAGTCCACCAAGACAACATATGGGGCAATCTCAATAATGAAAAAGTGATATTCAGCTTGACAAGTCAAGGCCCCATCATTCAAGGCATTACACAACAGTAGGTGCAAATCAGGCATTTCAATTGTTGAATGGGACAAAGTAATTTTTTTTCAGCACAGCAAAACAAATTCAAATCCAGATAAATTGTATGATTGTAACCAACATGCCACCCTCGATCATTTAATTATTGGCCCCGCTTCTATGAAGAAATTATTAAGCTCCGAAACATTATAAGGTGAAGAGCCAAAGTAAATTAAAAACTACACTCTTAATTAAGTTGTTCTCTATTTTTCAGTGCACTGCTTTTGAGTAACAAACCGTAACTCATCATAGTAACAAAGGCATGCAGTGGATGCCTGGGCATCCCTGAAGAAGATAGCGAAGTTGGTCATCGAAACAACAGTTATAATCGATACCTGTACCCGGCTGGAAGCCCAAGAAGAGCTTATTCATAGTTCCGTGAAACTTCAGCCAATGGCGCAGCTGCTTAATTGGACCAAAATGTACTGGACCCAATGTGTCCCAATTAACCAGGATCTGCAGTATCTAAAAACTTGAGCTGTATTGTTACAATGAATTAATCATTAAGTTAATTCAAGGAGGGCATTAATCATAACTGAGAATACCAGTTTCTTAAGAAGTAAAGCACTCTACACAAATTAAAGAAAACCTACTAACTACAATCAATAGCCATCTATTTCCTTATGACACTTGTCTCTGCATATGCTAAAAGGCCTGCCTTATAAAAGAAACAATGGAAAAGCAACCTCTCTTTTCTCATGACTTGGGTATCACACCATGAATGAAAAGCACTGAAGCCTGAATAAAAAGCATTTGCTCACAACTCTATAACCCTGCAGGTGGTGTTCACAAAAAGCAAGCAGAATGTCTTCTCAGAAGACAAGCCATGAGAAGGATGGATGCTTTGCCCTGGAGATACGTCAACTTATGCATTTCAACTAACAAAGCCATGATAAAATGACAATTCCCTCACCTCCCACTTTTAATACAATACTCACTTGCCATCTATGAGCATGAGCTATGAAAAAGGAGAATAATTTGAGCCTGCTAGGAGCCTAGCTAATGCCCAGCTTTCCCCCCAGAGAGATTTCTTGTCAAATGTAATGAGACTGCATAGGCCCTCTCTACAACATAATGAGCACTTAGGCTGCACTGGTGATCAGTCAGCAAAATGCATCAGTTTCAGCCAAGTTACACCCAAGGGCCTAGACGTCATCAGTTTTCTTTAAGATTATGATCAAATAGCACTGTCAATCTATATGGTAACAACGATGGCTGAAATCTGCAGCTATAAAAAGTCAGCATGCATTATAAATGCAACTTAATGTAACCTACAAATTCAATTCTCCAGTGAGATGCAATTCAGCAGTTAGACAATCATCTGCATGCTGAAGAAAGTGTTGTACGAAGAAAGCTTCATTTATGCACATAAATATCACTGCAGCATTTGACAGCCAAGAAATTACACAGGAACTCCTTTATATTTTCAAAAAAAAAATCACAGGAGTACTAAAGCAAAGTGCACAGTGTACTGACAGACAATTACTGCATCAAACCACAATTTTTCACTTCTGTTGAAATGTCAAGAACATAACCAACAAAGGAACACCTCAAATTAAAACCTGTTTGTATTCTGTTAGGCTGAGATGTGCTATCAGTAGGTTAACTTAAAGATAATCTTTGCAAAAGAAGTAAATCTCTGTTGTAAAAATTTACCGCACCTCAAGGATTAAACACTACAAGTCAATAACACTTCCCTTGATTTCATACATCTTGCAAATAAAACTTTTTAAGAAAACAACAACAACAATGAACATCAAAGTCACTTTTATCTATTGGTCTCTGGCTTCCTATGCATTGTCATGGTCAGCCTATCTTTTCTCAATGATATTATTTACAAAAGAGGCTCTACTTGAGTTTATGTTGTATTTCTAATGATTCAAGTAAGTATAATTTGAAAATATACCAGTTTATGAACTTCAGGAAGTGATGGCCCCCACTGGTTGGACTGTTTGATGTAACTTATTTGTTATTCTTTCTTACTTCTCATCTAATACTTGTATATCAGTGTATTTGTAACGCTACTGTGACATTGTAATTTCCTTTGCAAATAAAGTACCTATATATCTACCTATCAACTCGTTCCACAATAAGCCGTTTTCTCCTCACATCCAATAGACATACACAGGGAGAATCAGAAGAATATGGCCATCAGTCCTTTGTACTTATAGCACCAACTTTTACAATACACTATTTCCTCTGCACATTAACGTGAGATCTTCTACAATCAAGCTCCTACAAGAACATTATGCAAAATTTTGGAAGATAGTTTAATAAAATTATACAACATTTGCAAATTTGTATCTTGTAATCTGCTCAACTTCAATAAAGTGATTAAATATTGAAGATTAAATACTTGCTGGATATCTGTATCAGAAAGAACCCATTCTTGGTAAAGCCAGAGGTCTGACTCAACATATCACCACATTACTTCTTTCATATACCAACGTTTTCTTTCTTTATGACCTCAAGAATGCTTTGGGAGGAAATATCAATATCTTACCTGTTTGTGCATTTCAATATTCAATCCATAGGACATTTCATAATACTGTAAAAGAAAGAATATTAAAACTCGCAAACTAACCTATAATTCTGGGTAGTTATCACATAAAATCAAACATATACAACTCATATTCCCAGTTCATTTTGGGAAATATCACTAGCTAAAATTCACCCGGCTGTGTTTCCAATATCACAAGGTGCTTGGTAAACTCACCATGACATAGTGTCGCTGCATTTCTGTCTTTTCACTTGCCAGCTTTTCACATTCTAACTTGAGACTGTAAAATACACAAGATTTCTTTCATCTTAAGGAGTAGAATAAATGAATAATAATGCTTTAATATAAAACACTGTACAATGCAACCAGAATCGAGAGAACAATGGTGAGAGGTTGCAGAAACGACGACATTAAAAGAACTAAACAGTCAACAATTATACCCTTGATATTAGATTGCAATGTAAAGATCAGAATCCACAAGCCATTGAATAGAAATGCTATTGCTCCGATTCTTTAGTCCTTTTCTTAAACCGAGTTTTATAATTGGGGCCAATTGCTGTGTTTTATCAATTATTTTTGAAAAGGTAGGTGCAAAAAGCTGCAACTGGTCGGGCCCAGACCTGAATAGCTGTTGTTTTTCTTAACATTTGTGGTTTCTTTGGAGCCTTTTGAAACAACCCCAAATCTACCCGCAGCCAGAGCGCCGCTCTGTGGCTGAGGGAAAGTAACCAGTGTCTACCTACCTACCGCAGACAAACCAATAACACTGGCGACGGGGCTGACCGGCAGAAAATAAACATACTTTCCCAAGCGGAGAATAGGGGGTTTATTTCACCTGTGATACTGAGCCTGCAAAAACTGGAACTCTTCCTTGATACGGTCCAGCGATTCGGGGATGGTGAATTTGAAAGGCTGGGCTGCAGCCTGGTGCGGCGTCTGAGTAAAGAAACAAGTATTACACACACACACACACACATACACACAAACAACAGACCGCGTACGATTCAACTCGCATCTTAGACATATCTATACTAGAAACTTTCCTGCAGACTTTTTGAAGCAAACACCCGGTGCTGAAAGAAGGCAAGGCCAACTCACGGAACCAAACACTTGAGCTTTTGTTGGTCTGCGTAAGCTTCGCAAAACTGCGAGCCTTTATCCCAACTTTCAGCAGGACGATCTTTAAAAGGATGACATGTTGAAAGCGAACTGAACATCCGCACTCTAATCGGGGCAATGTGATCTGACTTTCAGCTGAATTGCAGACATTTTTAATTTTTTTAAAAATAGCGTTTGACCCTTGGCAGGTGGTGCGGAGTACAACACTCGGAAAATAGGTTCTTTACTTTCTTAGAATACAGATCATACAATGAATCAACAAAGGCCCAGCCCGGTCCGGCACGGCGGCAACGCGCTCCTTACTTACAGGATGCCTGCTCTGAGGAAACATTGCTCGACCCGACAACACTCAGCTCCGTTGCTCCAATAGTCACTCGATTTCCTTTAAGAAACGCACATTAAGTAAGAGCCCGGTCCGAAAACAGAAAAAAATAAACACAATGTTTACTGGATGCTCATCCTGGATTCTGGTCCCAAAAATAAGGTGATTTATATTTAAACCCCTCACTCTGCGACAGACTGCGAGATTCGGCTGCCCCGGCTTAACTCCTCTCGATGTTTAAGAGAAAACCTCTTTTTAAAAAAATCAGTTGCCACTTTTGTAAGGAGACCAAATTCCTACGGCGCCCCAGGAAATCTTCTTGGATTCTCTTTATCTCGCTTGTAGAATATCCACCAGAATAAACATACAATATACACCATGCGAAGTTTAAATGGATATAATTGATACAATAGAAAACAATGTACCAGCTTTCCGCACACACTGGTTACATTAACACGCGGTTTCCATCCCCTCCTCACACTGATAACTAACCAAATTTAGACACGCGCAGTCGGAGTCTTCCTCCGGCCCATTTTGCACCAATCGGAATCCGACGATGTGCATCTGGCGCACGTGGGATCATGTTGTCATCGAAAGATTCCGTCCAATCGAGAACAGAGACTGCCTACGCCCGCTGTCAATCACACACAGCGGTGACAGAACAGAGCAATTGCGAGCTTGCCTGGTGTTTTTGTCTTGTTTCCAGAGTTCCCAGTGGTAACCGAGGGACGTCAATCATGATGATGGATTGGGAATCAGGCCAATAGATTTTGAAATCCCCTGTCTGTATTTGTTTGGCTGTCTTTGGCTGGTCTAATTTCTCCTCCATTCCCCATCCCACCCGCCTACTACTGCTCTTCTCGGTCTGAGCAGAAGGACTCGAACGAGAGAAAAGGGGAACGTCAGTCAGTTGGAGAGTGACAATGGAGCGGCGATCTCAGCTGTCACTCAAAGTAACGTGGGTTCAAAGCTCCAACTGAGCGAAAAAAACAGATAAGTCTTTGTCCCACCCACAAGTAGGAGAACCAGAGTAAGAATGTTAACTAATTATAACTCCGTGGCAAAGCTTCGGGTTTGCATCTTGTTTGGGCTGTTACTGTAGATGTCGGTTTGTAATTGTCAAAATAAATTTATAACATCGGAAGGACAACAGATGAAAATCCCTTGAACGAATGTATTTCATAGCTAGATAGATTTTATGCCAAAACGTAATGTAATATATCTGACGTGTAAAATTAAATAAATTGGAATTAGCTTTGCTTGTGCTCCCCACCCAGCCCATTGCAATCCACCAAGATCAACTTCACTTTCGGACCTGAGGTTGCTGAAAGCGCGAACACATCGGCAGCGTCTGCGCTAAAACCAGAATCAAAGCGGTCAGCGTCTGTTTTCATTTCGTACTCCGGAAAATTGCATCCAGATGTTTAACAGATTATTATGCTGGGTTTTCCGATCTTGATTAGATCAGTTTATTCTGTTTGTTTACAACTTTCGAAGCTTGTTAGCGAACACAACCAGAAAAATTCGCGTCGAATTTCCAATTCATCATTTCAAAATAATTCGGTCTGAGGAACAGGTCACCCCCACTCGCCTGGATACAATCGTCTCCAGATCTCGGTAATATTTTCGCTATGGGTAACCATCGGGTATAGATAAAGCCTTCTTTGCAGACAGGACACCAGTGAACTGAAATTCTGGGATGTGGAGGGACGGCGGACCACACGCGCGATACCTTGCGGACGCCTTTATTTGTTTCAACATTTTAATTGGAACTTTTAGGCCAGCACAACATTCTAATTTTCCGTTCCTCTGTTAAGTATAGAGTATTTGAGTATTTGAGATCAAAACGAACACAGATCGTCCTTTGCCGAGGATGAGTGTAAAGAGTCAACTCCCGACGTACCCCTCCAAAAAAAGCAACGTTCAGTGAGCAATTAAAAATTAACAAGTCAGAATTCGTCGGATTAAGGATGTACAGTATATATTGTTCTGTTTTACACATTAGACCCAACGTGTCTTCAGATGGCCAGAGTTCAGACGGTGGAATTGTTGGAGGGGGTGAATCAGGACAAGTGGATGTAATTTCGTCTCCATTTTAAAATCATATTTTTTAATGAAACGGCTTTATGTTAGGTTTCATTAAGTCACATGTTTATGATAGAGTAAGGAGTCCCTTTGGCCCATTATGTAATGTTTGTAAAGTAACTCTCTTCTCTAATGACATATTTCTGCACTTGGTCCATAGATCTGTACATCGCTGCTTTTACACATCGAAGTACTGTTCAATTTCTGTATCTACCACCCTATTACCACAGCAAGTTTTAGACCCCCTACCATGTTCCCTGTGAAATGTTTTTTCCTCATCTGTCCTCAAATACTTTGACCTATCATGTAAAATATATGACCCTTCAGCTAAGGGAAATACGTTCTTCCTATTTAATCTATTCAGCTTCTTATAATTTTATACACCTCATTAAGTCTCACCACAACCTCTGTTCCAAACAAAACAATTCTAATTCATCCAATCTTTCCTCTAGCCACAATTTTCAGTCCCGGAAACATCTATGTAAATCTTCCCTGCATGCTCTCCAATTACATCTTTCCTGTATTGTGGTGGCCATTATGGTATTCATATTCAAGCTGTAGCCTAACCAGTGATGTTTATCAATCAGTTCTAGCATACCTTTCCTGCTTATGTCCATACCTTGGCTATTAAAGAAAAGCATCCCGTGTGTCTTTTCAATTGTCGTATTGATCTCATATTATCTTTAGGATTTGCTCACTCCATCCATGTGTTCCTGCACAGCACCCACTCTCTGCCCATTTGTTTTCTATTCCCTTGCATTACCACACTTCTCATGTCAGTTACATTACATTTCCCATGTTTCTATTCAACTGGCCTGATCAACATATTCTCTTGTTTCCTTTAGCAGCCCGAGACTTATTTCATCTGGGCCTAATGATACAGCTATTTTCAGAAGAACTAAATTCCTTAATGCTTTCCGCTTATGCTACCTTTATCCCACCAAGTATGAAACACTTATTCACCTTACTGACAACATTAGCGGCTTCCTTCTGTTTTGTGTATACAGTCACACAAAGAAATCATTTAGAACATTACCCTCTGTCACGGTCCTGATTGTTAATGCCCTATCTTTCTCCTAATTTCCTTTGATTGTGTCACAGTTCCAACCATTAATTTCCCAGTTGCTTCTAATTCTCTTTGATGATGGCACACCTGGTTTCCATCAAGACCTGCAGCATAAGAACCCCGGCGTTACAACCACTAGTTGCCAGATCGTTGGTTTTGCCTGTGTGGTGATTAACATTTCCCAGCCGCTTAGGACTGTGTGTTTTAAGTTTTGCTCCTGTTTCAAGATTTACCTATGAAACTCCATCTCTCTGTAACAAGATCCCTCCTGTTTGCTGTTCAAAGTTCACGTCCACGTAAGCATCCTAACTCAATCTCCATGCCTGTGTCCTGCACTCGGGTTTGCTTCATTCGCTCATTGCAACAGAACGAGCTGGCCACAATGGACCCAGCGGACATGAGTACCCTGCAACAAGCCCTCGCCAGCCAGGGCTTCCTACTGGGTCTGCACGATCAACTTCTCCGGAATGTCATGGAGAACTTCCGTTCCCTGTCTGCTGACGTAATGAAGATCGGGGACCAGGTGGACCGTGTATCCATGCATTTTACCCCATTCACTCCTGGAACTCTGTCCAACCAGCCCAGACAGCATGTAGTGGCAGCCCCCTACGTGTCAGCAACAACCTCACCAAGAGAGCCGCATGTACCTGAACCAGAGCACTACGCTGCGAATTTAGGGAAGTGCTGGGCCTTCCTTCTGCAATGCTCCTTGGTGTTCGAACAGCAGTCATCCACATACTCCATGGATAAGTCAAAGATTGCTTATGTTATGGGGTTGTTGTGGGGAAGTGCCTTAGCGTGGGCTACAGCTGTTTGGGATAATCAACCAGCTATCTGCTCTTCCTTCGCCACCCTTATCACGGAAATGAGAAAGATCTTTGACCACCCCATCCGTGGTAAAGATGCTGCTGAGCGTCTACTCACTTTCTGTCAGGGCTCACGCAGTGTTGCCGAATATTCTGTGGAGTTCCAGACGTTAGCGGCCGACTCGGAGTGGAACGATGAGGCACGCCAAGGGGTATTTCGGACTGGTCTCAGTGACATGGTGAAAGACGAGTTGATGGCAAGAGATGACACCGACAGCCTGGATTCCCTGATCTCCCTAGCCACCAGGTTGGACAATCATCTTCGAGAACGCCGTAGGGAAAGAACTGGTCGACCACTACCTTTGGCCACTCCACGCCTCTCATCAGCACAAGCCTCTCTTCTCCTCCTGCTCCTAGAATAGCTCCCAACCCAGCCGTTTCCACCGCCCCGCGAGAGGAACCCATGCAGTTGGGATGGAACTGTCTTTCTCCCACAGAACGACTCCGGAGATTGAGAGCGGGGGAGTGTCCCTATTGTGGCCAGTCCGGCCTCTTCCATGCTACCCATTCCTTTGGCCAAAAGGGAAGGCTCACCAGTAGAGAGGGGGACCCTGGTGAGGCAGACAACATCTCCTTCCATCCCCCGAACCCGGATGCAGATCCGAGCTACTTCTAGTTACAACCAACAGTCCCTGCCTCTGTCAGTTCCAGTGAACTCCGTTGCTGAGGGAAACTTTTTGGATGAAAACATAGCTTCCTGGGCCGGAATTCCTCGGGAGCCATTGAGCACCCCTCTGGAAGCCCAGGCACTGGACTGTAGACTTCTGGCCCGGGTCACACACTACACACCACCCCGTCTCTTATTCTCTCTGGGAACCATTGGGAACAGGTACAATTTAACCTAATTTCCTCTCCTCAAGCTCCTGTAGTTCTTGGGTACCCGTGGTTAAGCCGCCATAATCCCCACATTGACTGGTCCACCAGGAAGATAGTCAGCTTCATCAGGGATTACAGCCGGGTGGCAGCACCCCTTACACGTCTCACCTCTCCTGTGACCACTTTTCCCTGGGACCCCGAAGTGAACTCAGCCTTCTCGGAGCTGAAGAGGCGTCTCACTTCCGCTCCCATCTTGGTCCAACCAGACCCCTCTCGCCAATTCATTGTGGAAGTCGACGCCTCCAACGCTGGGTTGGGGGCGGTCCTCTCCCAACGCTCCGGCCCAGACCAAAAACTCCAGCCCTGCGCCTTCTTTTCTTGCTGGCTATCCCCCGCCAAACGGAACTACGACGTAGGGAACCGGGAATTACTGCCCGTCAAACTCACTTTGAGGCACTGGCTGGAGGGAGCAGAATATCCATTCATCGTCTGGACTGATCGCAAGAATCTCACATACATCCAAACCGCCAAACGCCTGAATTCCCGCCAAGCCCGTTGGGCATTATTTTTGGCCGTTTCAGATTCACACTCACCTATCGTGTGGGGTCCAAGAACGGGAAGCCCGATGCTCTCTCCCATCAATACATCTCTGAGGAGGGCCTTCCCAACCCCAAGACCATCCTTCCGCCATCCTATGTAGTGGCTGCCCTCACCTGGGAGATCGAATCCATAGTCAAAGAGGCCTAATGGACCCTCCGATCGCCTCTTTGTGCCTGACTCGGTTCGGTCTCAGGTTCTTCAGTGGGGGCACACTTCTCATTTCACCTGCCATCCCGGAATTGATCGAAATCTGTTCCTTCTGAAGTGACATTTCTGGTGGCCCACCATGGATGCTGACACTTGCTCCTCCGTCTCTGCTGTACCGTGTGCGCGCACGGAAAAGCCTCCCATCGACCACCTGCTGGGTTGCTTCGTCCCCTACCTGTCCCTAGCTGCCCTTGGCCTCACATTGCTCTGGATTTCATTACTGGACTACCCCCTCCAGATGGGACCACTGCCGTACTCACTGTGGTGGACCGCTTCTCCAAAGCTGTGCTCTTCGTAGCCCTTCCCAAACTCCCTACAGCCCATGAGCCAGCCGATCTCCTTGTTCACCACGTCTTACACCCTCATGGAATTCCCTCTGACATTATTTCTGACCGGGGCCCCCAATTCATCTCTCAAGTCTGGAGATCCTTTTGTCAAGCCCTTGAAGCCTCAGCAAACCTGTCTTCCAGCTACTATCCGCAGACTAATGGTCAAACAGAACAAGCTAACCAGAATTTAGAAGCAGCACTGCGCTGCATAACCGCCAACAACCCGTCATCCTGGAGCACCCATCTCATTTGGGTCGAGTACGCCCACAACTCCCTGGTCAGTACTGCCACTGGAATGTCTCCCTTCGAATGCTCCCTCGGTTATCAAACCCCGCTGTTTCCTGCCCATGACGATGACATTGCTGTGCCTTCTATTCAGGCCCATCTCCGCTGGTGCCGCAAGGTCTGGAAGGATGCATGTGGGGCCCCGCTCCGCTCAGCCAACCGCAACCGGAGGATTGCCGATCGCCATTGAATTCCTGCACCCAACTATCGGCCTGGTCAGAAGGTTTGGCTCTCATAAAAAGACATCCCCCTCAAGAACGAACCCAAGAAACTCACCCCTCGCTACCTGGGACCATTCGAGATTGAGAGTGTCATCATCCCCTCGGTGGTCAGACTCAAACTGCCTGGATCCATGTACGTTCATCCCACATTCCACGTCTGCCAATTGAAACCTGTATCTGTCAGCCCTTTGAGCCCTCCTGCCGAACCCCCTCCACCCACCCGGATCATTGACGACCACCCAGTGTACACCATCCAGCGAATACTGGATGTGTGCCACCGAGGCAGAGGCCTCCAGTACTTGGTCGATTGGGAGGGATATGGCCTGGAGGAATGCTCCTGGATTCCCTGCTCCTTCATCCTGGACCCTTCCCTTATTGGTGACTTCCATCGAGACAATCCGAACAAGCCTGGTGGTTCACCTGGAGGCTACCGATGAGGGGAAGATACTGTTATGGTACCGATCGTTAATGCCCTATCTTTCTCCTAATTTCCTTTGATTGTGCCACGGTTCCAATTGTTAATTTCCCAGTTGCTTCTAATTCTCTTTGATGATGACACACCTGGTTTCCATCAAGACCTGCAGCATAAGAACCCCGGCGTTACAACCACTAGTCACCAGATCGTTGATTTTGCCTGTGTGGTAATTAAAGTTTCCCGGCTGTTTAGGACCATGTGTTCTAAGTTTTGCTCCAGTTTCAAGATTTACCTGTGAAACTCCATCTCTCTGTGTCAAGATCCTTTCTGTTTGCTGTTTAACGTTCACGTCCGCGTAAGCATCCTAACTCAATCTCCGTGCCTGTGTCCTGCACTTAGGTTCACTTCATTCGCTCATTGCAACATCCTCAACATCCTCTTTCGCATGCATGTTACCACTTTAATCCCTAACAAGCCCTTCTCTTTTCTTCATTATTCTCTTGCTATTTATGTATTTATAAATCTACTTCAGGGATTTCTTTGATGTTACTTGCCAATTTCTTTCATACCATCTCTTTGCTTTCTTATTTTCACTTTTTATGCTCTTCCAGGCTTTCCGCTGTATAAAGCTCTCAGTGCGTGACAAGACCACACTTTATTACTATATTCTATCCAAAGGGCTCTAGATTTGGCAAGACTCACCCTTTTACTTTATGAATTTCTTCAATCTTCATAAATGCCTCTCACGCTCCAATACCAATTTACCTTAAAGTGTCTTTCCACTCATATTTTGCAGAATAGCTTGGTATTCAGCTCGGCACAGTAAATTTATCCTTACAGAATTTGCAATGACAATTTACCTACCAATCTGTATGTCTTTGGACTGTGGATCAAAACCTGACCATCTAGAAGAAACCCACACGGTCATGGGGAGAGGGTACAAACACCTTACAGGCACCAGCGGGAATTGAACTGGGGTCATTGGTACTGTAAGCATTGTGCTAACCACTAGGCTACCATGCCATGCCTATTATCTTGAATTATGATCACTATTGCAATACTACTGTCCCAGCGATACTCCTTCCACTTACCTAGATCCATTTCCCAAATCTAAATCCAGGATTATCCCTCTGAAGCTGGGCATTTGGTGACCTTGTTTTATACTGGTTAAACCATTCTCCAAAAGGTCACTTAGGAATTCCGAGGCCTCTGATCATTTCTGCTAAATGTGTCCCAGGTAATAATAGGACAATTCAGATCGGAATCAGAATCAGTTTTATTATCACTGGCATGGCATGTTGTTAACTTCACTAGTACAATGCAATACATGATGATATAGAAAGAGAAAAAATAAATAAGTAAATCATTTACAGTAAGTGTGTGTGTGTGTGTATGTTAACAATAAGAAGAGGGAATGACCTGGTTGATGGGGTTCCTTAATAATGGAAGCTGTCTTTCTGAGGCACCGATCCATGAAGATGTCTTGGATGTCTTGGAGGCAAGTACCCAAGATGGAGCTGACTAACTTTACAACTCTCTGTCACTTCTTTTGGTCTTTCGGGAGAATTCTAATCTCCCGCTCTTACTTCCATGCACATTTGTCTGAACTATGCTTACAAATTCCCTCTTCTATCTCACTCAGCAGAGTTGAGACAGATAAATTGTCCAGCAGGCCCCTGAGAACATATTGTTGTTTTATTAATGTTATTACCCCCTTTTGTTCTTTAGTTCAGGCCACAGAGCCTGAACTAAATTATTTCTTCTTCGATCTGTGATTGTTTATTTAACTCACAATGTCACCCCATCACTTTTAATCCCCCTCTCAATTCCATCTGCAAGTCCTGTAACCAAGAAAGTTAAACTTCTGCACCTGCCCATCTTAATGCCACAGTTCTATAAAGGCTACAACATTATACTTACAAGCATTTATTCCATTATCAATTCGTCTCCCTTATCTACAATTCCCCTTGCATTTAACTATTGACAAACTCCTGGTCTCTTTTCTAATTTTTGTTTACTCCATCTTCCTTTCCAAGTTCTCTTTTCTTCCATCTGAATTTCAGAATCAGATTTAATTTCACCAGCATATGTTGTGAAATTTGTTAACTTTATGGCAGGAGTACATGAAATACTTGATAAATAAGAACGGAGAAAAAAACTTGAGTTACATTATGGATTATATATATCTGTGTGTGTGTGTGTGTGTGTGTGTGTATGTGTATATATATATATATATATATATAAAACCATTTAACTATCTATATATATTTAACTATTATATATATATATATAATAGTTAAAATAATTAGTATAAAAAACAGACATAAAAAAATAGTTAGATAGTGTTTATGAGTCCAATATCCATTTAGGAATCAGATGGTAGAGGGGAAGAAGCTATCCCTGAATCACCGAGTGTGTGCCTTCAGGCTTCTGTATCTCCTACCTGATGGTAACAGTGAGAAGAGGGCATGTCCTGGCTGGTGGAGATCCTTAATGGTGGATGCCACCTTCCTAAGGCACTGCTCCTTGAAGACGTCTTGGATACTATAGAGGCTAGTATCCCATGATGGCGCTGACTAATTTTACAATATTCTGTAGCTTTTTCCAATTTTGTGCAGAACAGCTCCCCCCCCCATAGCAGATGGTGATGCAGTCAGTCAGAATGCTCTCCACAGTACATTTGTAGAAGTTTTCGAGTGTCTTAGTTGCCAAACCAAATCTTCTCAAACTCCTAATGAAATATAGCTACTGTCTTGTCTCCTTTATAGCTGCATCAATATGTTGGGACCAGGTTAGTACCACAGAAATGTTGACACCCAGGAATTTGGAATTGCTCACTCTCTCCATGTCTGATCCCTCTATGAGGATTTGTTTGCGTTCCCTTGCCTTCCCCTTTCCAAGGCCCACATTCAGCTCTTTGGTCTTGCTGATGTTGCTGCATTTGTCTTCCTATCCACCCGTCAAGCCCCCCTGCCTCCCCTCCCACCATCAACAGCATCAGCGAATCAACCCTTAAGGACCTTTATCCTAATTCTCTTAAGATGGAAACAGGTCTCATCTTTCCTGAGGCCTGTTTCCGCCAGCGCCATGCTCTGGGAATCTAAATCCTTCTCTCCAACCACATAGTCATCCGCGTTGTTCTCTAGACTACAACCTCTGCTGTTCACCCACCACCTTCTCCCCCCCCGCAACCCCCAGCTATTCAGTGGCATCCTTGATCCTGAACCCAGACATCAACATGGAACATAGAATGTATAACAGTACAGCACTGAAACAGGCCCTTCAGCCCACAATGTTATCCCAAACCAATTGGATTAGTAATCAACTAAACTAATCTCTTCAGCCTACACAATGTCCATATCCCTCCATTTTCCTCACATTCATGTGCCGATCGAACTTTCTCTATAAAGCCCCTAGTGTTTCTGAGTCTACCACCAGCCCAGGTAGTGCATCCTAGGCATACACCGCTATCAGTGTGAAAACTTTGCTGCTCACATCTCCTTTCAAATTACACCCTCTCATCTTAAATGTATGCTCTCTGGTATTAGACACTTCAACCATGGGAAAAAGATACTCTCTGTCTACTCCATCTATGTCTTGCATCATCTTATGAACCTCTATCAGATCTCTCCTCTGCTCCAGAGAAAACAACCCACGCTTACCCAGTCTTTCATTATAGCACATGCCCTCTAATCCAGGCAACATCCTGGGAAATTTCTTCAGCACCCTGTACAAAGCCTTGGCATCCTTCCTATAATGGGTGACCAGAACTGTATGTAATACTCCACATTCAATCTAACTAGAGTTTTATAAAGATGTAACTTAACTTCATGACTTTTGAACTCATGCCTCGACTAATAAACGCAAGCATCCCATATGCCTTCGTAATGACCCTATGAGCCTGTGTAGCCCCTCTCAGGGAGTTATGAACTTGGACCCTAGGATCCCTCTGCTCATCAACACCGTTAAGGATCTTACCACTAACGGTGCACTGTCTCTTTGCATTTGACCTACCAAGGTGCAAGCTTCACAGTCGCCTGGGTTAAGCTCCATCTGTCATTCCTCCGCCCACATCTGCAACTGATCTATATTCTGTTATTTTCTTTGCCAGTTTTCTATGCTATCTACAACAACACCAATATTTGTATCATCTGCAAACTTACTAATCCACCCATCTACGCTTTCATCCAAGTCATTTATATACATCACAAACAGCAGGTCTCAGTACAGATCCCTGTGGAAGACCACTAATCATAGAACTCCAGCTAAAATAAATTTCTTCAACCCCTCCCCCCCCAATCCCACTACCCTCTATCTTCTATGGGCAAGTCAGTTCTTAATTAAAACTACCATTTCACTATGAATCCCATGTACCTTAATCTTCTGAATAAGCCTTCCATGAGGAACCTTTTCAATTCCTTACTAAAATCCATGCAGACAGCAACCACACCCTTACCTTCATCAATCACTCTCGTCACATGTCAAAAAACTCAAACAAGTTAATAAAACACGACTTGCCCCATGCTAAGTCATGATGGCTCTTCCTAATTAGGCTATGGTTTTACAAATGCTCATGAATCCTATCCCTAAGAATTCTCTCCAGTAATTTTCCTACCACTGACTTGAGATTCTTCAGTCTATAACGTCTAGGATTATCCCTTGCTCCCTTCTTGAATAATGGGACACTTGCCAGTCCTCCAGGATATCACCTGTGACAAGAGAGGACACAAATGTATTGGTCAAAGCCCCAGCAGTCTCTTCTCTTGCCTCTCTCAATAAACTGGGGTGTATCTCATCGGGTCCCAGAGACTTATCCACCTTAATGTTCTTTTACAGACCCAACACTACCTCCTCCTTTATTTTGAAATGCTCTTAATACTCTCAGCACTGATCTCCCTATCCTCCATGTCCTTCTGCTTGGTAAATACTGATGTAAAGTACTCATTAAGGACCTCAGCCACATCCCCTGCCTCCAAACAAATGTTATCCCCTTCATCCATGTGTGGTCCTACTCTCCATAGTCATCCTCTTGCTCTTCATGTATGTAGTGTTATGTAATCAGCAACAATGAATATAAATCAAGACAGGTTATGTAAAAACAACCAAACATTTATTAAACACGGATAAACAATAAAAAACAAACAAAAACCTTAAGCGGAAGATAACCACTATGCGGCCGTTCAATGAATCGTCACTCCGCACTGGTTCTTAAAGAGTTAAATGCGAGTCAGATACAGTTCTTAAAATGGTAAATTTGAAAGTCCAACAGATTTATACATTCAATTGGGAGAGACTTCTCTGGAGGAGGATTTCTTCATAGACGCGACTTTCCTGCTGGTTCTGTCCAAAGGATTCACGATGCAGGAAATAAATGGCTTAAAACAACTGATCTTAGTTTCTAGACAGCAAATTCCACATGAACTTCCTTGCTCTTTCAGCGGGAGTTATCTGCCATGCAGGTGGCTATTTCTTCAACGAAGACTCAATAAGGTTGATCCTTTATTAAACTGCCAAACATTCCTGACTTCTCTTAATCCTTCATATCCTGTACTTCGATAAAGTCTTCACTCTCCAATACTGCTGGAAATAGGTACATCAACACATCTAGCAAAAATTGCCAGTCCAGCACTATTGTACCTTGCAACAGAACATAGCACTCCGTTTTAAGAATGAAACTGCATCATAAAATAAATACGCAACAGAAACGGAGACACAGACGCACGGTCTAGCTGGAAAACTAAAAAGTAAAAACTAACTGCATCATCTGAGGTCTTCCGTTATATACCCATGGTGAACATGTCATCACATGACCTCACATCGGCGGGAAAACTACATCAGGTGACCTCCAAAAGACCATTACATCATTCTCACAAGATCTCCTTGAGGTATGTAACAGTAGATTCTCTTTAACCCTACTTGTCAAGAACTTTCTGGCCTTCTTTTTGAGTTCTTTTGTGGCTTCTTCATAATCCTCAAGGGAATTGTTTGATTCTAACTTCCTAAACTTTACATACTTTTCCCTTTTCTTGACTAAGTTAATCTCTTCCTTTGACATCCAAGGTGTCTTACCTTGCCATCCTTGTCCTCCTTTCTGACTAGAACATATGTGTCCTGTACTTAGTGCAGTTGCTATTTAAAAATCCTCCGCATTTCAGATGTGAACCTGCCCAAAAAAAAGCTGAGCTGGGTCTCCCTAGTTCGTACCGAATGCTCTCCTAATTTGTCCTGCTCCAATTTAATGCTCTCCAGCAAGGTCCATACTTATCCTTATATTTCGCTATCTTAAAACTTACGGAGTTTTGGTCATTGTTCCCTAACTATTCACATACTGAAAGGTCAGTCACCTGTCCAGGCTCATTATTCAATACCAGGTTCAGTTCAACCCCTCCTCTTGTTGGACTATCTACATACTGATTTAAAAAACCCTTCTCCTGTGTGCACCTAACAAATACTGCTCTGACTAAACCTCTTGCACACAGAAAGTGCCAGGACCCTGTTGTTTCTTTAATCTGCCTGCACATCCGTTCCTCAATGTTTCAGTGTTATTGGGAAATCTATACTGTAATCCTATAAGAGTGTTTGCATCCTTCCAACTTTTCAGTTCCACCCATATGGATTAAGTAGATGAGCGCTCCATTATGTCCCCTCTGAGTGCAGCTGTGATTTTGTCTCTGACTAGTAGGGCAACTCCCCTCCCACCATTTTTATCTCCCTCTCTATCTTTTCTAAACCATCAAAACCCTGGAATATTAAGCATGCATTCTTGTCCCTCTGTCAACCAAGTTTCTGTAATGGCCACAACATCATAGTTCCATGTACCGATCCATGCTCTACGTTCATCAACTTTACCCATCATACACATAGCATTAAAATACACACACTTCAAACTATCGGTCCCATCGAATCCATTACTTTGATCCAGGCTATGTTTACTGGCCCTGCTATTTGCCCTCCTCTCTGTCTCTCTACTTTCTGGCAGCGCTCTAGTCCCTATTGCCCCTGCCAAACTAGTTTAAACCCTCCCAAGTAGCACTAGCAAGACACTTGGCCTGTATATTGCTTCCCCTCCAGTTTCAGTGCAACCGGTCCCTCTTGTACGGGTCTTCTCTGCCCCAGAGAATGTTCCATTTATCCACGAACCTGAAATCCTGCCCCATGCATCCTTCCATTAGCCGCTTATTCATCTGTATTATCATCCTATTCCTTCCCTGTCTAGCAGGTGGCACTGGGAATGACATAGAGAGGCCCTGCTCTTCAGCCTTTCCTTACATCTCTATACTCACTGCGCAAGATCTCTTCCCTCTTTCTACCTATGTCATTGGTGCCAATGTGCACCATGACCTCTGGCTGCTCACCACCCCTCTTGAGAATATTCTGCAGCCACCCTGTAACATCCTTGACCCTGGCACCAGGGAGGCAACACACCATCCTGGCGTCTCTTTCTCAGCCACAGAATCTCCTCTCCATCCCCCTAACTATCAAGTCTCCTGTCACCATTGCTCTACCTGACTTCACCCTTCCCTGCTCAGCTTCAAAGCTGCTGTGTGACCTGATAGATCAACCCCATCCCCCCCCCGCCCCACCAAAGGGGTATACTGTCCAGAGTCACGGGATCACACAAGCCCATGTGCCCGAACAATGGTCCCCTTACCATTGTACCTTTTACAACAATTTTTCCTGATCTTTCTCCTTCTTCTTTGCACAGCTGAACTACCTGTGGTGTTGTGTTCTAGTGTCTGGTTTCACTCACCAGGAGAACCCTTCTCCCATCAGAATTCAGAACCAAATATTGGTTCATCAACAAGGTTCTCTCAGGGGTCTTTTGAACTAGCTGCCTGCTTTTTTGCTGTCTGCCTGTTTTTCTTGCATGATAAACTTCAGAATCAGTGTCAGATTTATTATCACTGATTTATATGGTATGAAATTTGTTGTTTTTTTCCAGCAATATTACAGTGCTTTCCTTATTTTTAAGTACTTTTGTGTGATTTTTCGTTATTAGTTTCAATACACATATTTATAATGGAAGCAACCAATGTTGCAATCATGCTGTAATTAGATCTGTTTACTGGACGGTTGTGATATAATGCACAACCTCCCTTTTACACTTTGTGTTTCTCACCGGGGCCAATGAGAAATCCATCCCCATTCTTTGGTTCCCAAAATGCTATTCACCTCTGAAATAGAATCAAAATATAATACATAAATAAAAGCAGAACAAATTACTTTAATAAGAAATTATATTTCATTGAATGGTCTTATCCAATTAATCCATGCACAGTAATCTTACTTCACCTTGGGACGACACTTTAAATGACTCTCATATGGGGTGATATTCCACTGCGAGCCACATGAAAAGTAATCACCAATTGAAAATCAGCGGGTGGGATGGGATTATGGCAGTGAAGTCTCACTCATTTAAATCAGTCCCAACAACTATGGGCAATCGGACGACAATTTTTCATGGACATGTAAATGGGTGAGGAGTTGTTCTGAGTGAATCAGGTACTTCCCTTGAGATTAAGAAAGTAAACACAAAATACTCTGCAGATGCTAGGGTCAAAGCAACACTCACAACATGCTGGAGGAACTCAGCAGGTCTGGCAGCATCTGTGGAAACGATCAGTCAACGTTTCGAGTGAAACCCTTCGTCAGGACTCCGTGGAAATGATCAGTCAACGTTTTGGGCCGAAACATTGACTGATCGTCTCCATGGATGCTGCCCGACCTGCTGAGTTCCTTCAGCGTGCTGTGAGATTAAGAAAGTCTTTTGTAGGTCCTGAGGTGGAAATGAGGTCGTTACACAAGTGGGGTAGGATGTGGCTAATGAGGCAGGGAGGTGCATACTCTTTTAGGTAGTGCTGCTGTTGCTTATGCAGGATCTCTGAGTTCTTCTACTGCTGGACTTTAGGGTCTCAGTGGCACTCCAAATGGTCCTTCTCTAGTTTAGGAAGGCATGGGCCGGAGATTCGCTTGAACCGGTGGATTTTATTTCATTTTTTCAAGATTTTTGAGCAAATCCAAATATACCCAATGACTTGAAACTGTCTGATACAAATGAGAAGCAATCAGTGTGGGTAGATTTAGTTGTAACCAATCTGCTTCCCTTGTCTGCTGTGCAATCTGAGCACGAATGAAGTCTGAAGCTCCATTTGCAACATCAGAAACATCTTCTGCTCTGTTCGACATTTTAGAGTTCTTCAAAGTTTAGCTTGCATTCCAACTTTACCTTATTTTCTACTTCAGAACCCACAACACTAGAATGGAAGCAAGTTGTCCTCATTACTGTTAATTATTCTTATCTTACTCATATAATGACACAGAAGGAAGTCTGTTGGATCCATGCAAACTGCGAGAGACAATTGTGTTAAATTCTGCATAGTTCTTTACACCTCAGTGCCAGTACCAATCAACATTCCCTTGGTTCTTTTTCCTATTAACTCACTCTAAGGCTAATTTACAGCAGCCAATTGATCCACTAGCATGTTTTTGGGATGTGGGGGAAAGTCTGAGCACATGGAGCAAACTCAAGTATTTACCATGAGAATGTTAAAGCTCTGCAGATAACAACTGAGGTCAGCATCAGTTTTCCACTGTTCAGTGTAACTAGTAGGGATGACTATTTAATGAAAATATAATGCTAAGATGATGCTGCAATGTGATCAACTAATAAATTTTACTGACATTGTTTTAAAAAGTTTAAATTCAAAAAAATCATAGATTTTGAAAATATATTGAATCAATCTGAAGCTCCATTATACTTTGTAAATTTGATCCAACCTGTATAAAATGAATCATCATTTGTTCAGGTTATGTGGACAAGATTTTATTATAAAATAAGTTAGACCATAAGATCATAAGATATCGGAGCAGAAGTAGGCCATTCGACTCATCGAGTCTGCTCCACCATTCAATCATGGGCTGATCCAATTCTTCCAGTCATTCCCACTCCCCTGCCTTCCCCCCATACCCCTGGCTAATCAAGAACCTATCTATCTCTGCTTTAAATACACCCAATGACTTGGCCTCCACGGCTGCTCATGGCTACAAATTCCACAGATTTACCACCTTCTGACTAAAGTAATTTCTCTGCATCTCTGTTCTAAATGGACGTCCTTCAATCCTGAAGTTGTGCCCTCCTGTCCTTGACTCCCCTACCATGGGAAATAACTTTGCCATATCTAATCTGTTCAGGCCTTTTAATATTCAGAATGTTTCTATAAGATCCCCCCTCATTCTCCTGAACTCCAGGGAATACAGTCCAAGAGCTGCCAGATGTTCCTCATACGGTAACCCTTTCATTCCTGGAATCATTCTCGTCAATCTTCTCTGAACCCTCTTCAATGTCAGTATATCCTTTCTAAACTAAGGAGCCCAAAACTGCACACAATACTCCAAATATGGTCTCGCGAATGCCTTATAGAGCCTCAACATCACATCCCTGCTCTTATATTCTATACCTCTAGAAATGAATGGTGACATTACATTCACCTTCACCATCACCGATCCTGGAAGTTAACCTTTAGGGTATCCTGCACAAGAACACCCAAGTCACTTTGCATCTCTGCATTTTGAATTCTCTCCTCATCTAAATAATAGTCTGCCCATTTATTTCTTCCACCAAAGTGCATGACCATACACTTTCCAACATTGTATTTCATTTGCCACTTCTTTGCCCATTCCCCTAAACTATCTAAGTCTCTCTGCAGGCTTCCTGTTCCCTCAACACTACCCACTCTTCCACCTATCTTTGTATCATCAGCAAATTTAGCCACAAATCCACTAATCCCATAGTCTAAAAATCATTGACATACATCGTAAAAAGCAACGGTCCCAACACCAGCCCCTGTGGAACTCCACTCGTAACCGGCAGCCAGCTGGAATAGGATCCCTTTATTCCTGACGAAGGGTCTCAGCCTGAAACGTCACTGTACCTCTTCCTAGAGATGCTGCCTGGCCTACTGTGTTCACCATCAACTTTGATGTGTGTTGCTTTATTCCCACTCTCTGTTTTCTGCCAATCAGCCAATGAGCCAACGCTCCACCCATGCTAGTAACTTCCCTGTAATTCCATGGGCTCTTATCTTGCTAAGCTGCCTCATGTGCACCACCTTGTCAAAGACCTTCTGAAAATCCAAATACACCACATCTACTGCATCTCCTTTGCCTACCCTGCTTGTAATTTCCTCAAAAAATTGCAGTAGGTTAGTCAGGCAGGATTTTCCTTTCAGGAAGCCATGCTAGCTTTAACCTATCTTGTCATGTGCCTCCAGGTATTCCATAATCTCATCCCTAACAATCTATTCCAACAATTTCCCAACCACTGACGTCAGGCTAACAGGTCTATAATTTCCTTTCTGCTGCCTCCCACCCTTCTTAAATAACGGAGTAACATTTGCAATTTTCCAGTCATCCGGTACAACGCCAGAACCTATCGATTCTTGAAAGATCATTGTTAATGCCTCCACAATCTCTCCAGCTACTTCCTTCAGAACTTGAGGGTGCATTCCTTCAGGTCCAGGAGATTTATTCACCCTCAGACCATTAAGCTTCCTGAGCACCTTCTCAGTCGTAATTTTCACTGCACATACTACACTTCCCTGACACTCTTGAATGTCTGGTATACTGAAGATGTCTTCCACTGTGAAGACTGATGCAAAATTTGCATTCGGTTCCTCTGCCATCTCTGCGTCTCCCACTACAATATCTCCAGCATCATTTTCTATTGGTCCTGTATCTACCCTCAACTCTTTTTTACCCTTTATATACTGAAAAAAGCTTTTAGTATCTTCTTTGATATTAGTCACCAGCTTCCTTTCATAATTCATCTTTTCTTTCCTAATGACCTCCTTAGTTTTCTTCTGCAAGTTTTTAAAAGCTTCCCAATCCTCTTTCTTCCCACTAGCTTTGGCTTCCTTGTATGCCCTCTCTTTTGCTTTTACTTTGGCCCTGACTTCACTTGTCAGCCACGGTAACGTCCTCCTTCTGTTCGAAAATTTCTTCTTATCTTGAATATATCTGTCTTGCACTTCCCTCATTTTTCACAGAAACTCCAGCCATTGCTGCTCTGCTGTCCTTCTGCTAGTGTCCCTTTCCAGTCAACCTTGGCCAGATCCCCTCTCATGCCATTGTAATTTATTTTATTCCACTGAAATACTGACACACTGGAATTTAGTTTCTGCTTCTCAGATTTCAAAGTGAACTCCTTCATATGGTGATCAGCTGTTCCCTAAGGGTTCCTTGACCTTAAGCTCTCTTATCACCTCCAGATCATTGCACAACACTCAATTCAGCATAGCTGATCCCCTAGTGGGCTCAACAACAAGCTGTTCTAAAAAGCCATCCCTTAGATATTCTACAAATTCTCTCTCTTGAGTTCTAGAACTGGCCTGGTTTTCCCAATCCACTTTCATGTTAAAATCCCCAACGAATATCGTGACATTGCCCTTCTGACATGCCTTTTCCATCTCCTGCTGTAATTTGTAATCCACATCCCAGCTGCTATTTGTAGGCCTGTATACAACAAGTTAGCTGATTTTATCTTGAGGAAAAACTTTTTTACCCAGAGAGTGGTGGGTATATGGAATGCTCTGCCCCAGAAGGCTGTGGAGGCCAAGTCTCTGTATGCTTTCAAAAAAGAGATGGATAGAGCTCTTAAAGATAGCAGAATCAAAGGTTATGGGGGTAAGGCAGGAACTGGATACTGATAGTGGATGATCAGCCATGATCACAGTGAATGGCAGTGCTGGCTTGAAGGGCTGAATGGCCTACTCCTGCACCTATTGTCTATTGTCTATCTGATCAATATAAAACTGATGGCTTACTAACATTGGGGTGTTATATAATGTCACATGCAACCTATAACATAAATAGGTGCATTGCAGACTGGTCAATTACTCTTTAAGTTATGAACTATTTATATATGCCTGTGCATAAAGAAGTGCACAATGATTATTGCTTTGTTCAATTATTTATGGCAAATAAATGAGCAAATTTCAATATGGCACATTCCAAGCATCATCTGTTATAGTGCTAACTCTCCTTAATCCTCCGCAACCTATACACAGCGTAGTGTTTTTTTAACTACATCTTGACAAAGAATTTGTCTCATTTAAAAACTCATCTGGATAATAGCATTTCCATAAGACATTAATATTTTTTGCAAAGTTTAGATGTTTTCCAAACAAAATACTTACATAAAAAGTGGAGGCAGCCCATGATGGAACTGGTAGAATCTTCAACCCTCAGCAGCTCCTTTCAATCTTGTGCATTGGAGGCTCTGTGCCAGGCTGTGATGTAATCAGTCAGAATGCTCTCCTCAGTACATCTGTAGAAATTTGCAAGTCTTTGGTGGAATAACAGAATTATCATGATTTCATCAGAAAAGCTTTACATTGGAGACCAATCATCTCTAGTAAATAGGTCTGCAGTAATGCACTATCAAGCCCAAAGTATTTGCTGTATCCAATGAACATAATCATTTATTACAGGGTGAATTCAGTTAATTAGATCATTGCATCTCAACTGCTGGGCTCTTGGGAGTCACCAGGTAATCATCAATATGTCCTGTTACTGATAATATTTCAGGTTTATTTCATGACTTTACCTGCTGAGCTTCTATTTCTTCTTCGAGAACCATCTTCATTGTCTAATTGTGCTGAGGAACACGGATCTTTGCTCTGATTAAATGGTTGTGCAACTTCTAGTTTTATCTATTTTCTCTTTCTCTTTCTATTTGCATGTACATGTATAGTTTCATATTGTAGCTTCAGGTAGGTTTCTACTTCCTGCTTTGTTATACTTAACATTCTCTTGGCATGGCCTCTATAGTCTTCAATAAAGTTCTATTGATTTTTGGATATAATAGTAATAAAAGTATGGGAAATGTGTAGGGCTATGAGCTGTACAATCTGTTACCAGTGATGACCAGTTGTTTACCAAGGGTGCCTAGTTATTACTATTGATCCATATTACCTTTATACCATTCAATGTAATAGTAAAACCAAACAATATTAAGAAAACGTATGTTCAAGATAAATGTAACTTTTTTTTGACAAGCTCTATACAGAAATCACTTTGACCAGTGCTATCATGAAGATAGGTAGGAATAAATGGTTGTTCCTTTTATTGGTTCAAATGCCACATAATTCAGGTCTAGTTGTATTCTCCAGAATCTGCTGATGACATTTCTATTGTTGGCAGAATTTCAGATGGTGATGGGGAGATGTACAAGAGTGAGGTAGATCAGCTGGCTGAGTGGTGTGGCAACAATAACTTTGCTCTCAACACCAGTAAGCATAAGGATTAGACGGAGGACTTCAGGAAATGGAAGCTGATGGAACACACACCATGCCTCATCAAGAGATCAGGAATGGAAAGGGTGAGCTCTTTCAAGTTCCTGGGTGTCAACATCTCTGAAGATCTTTCCTGGGCCCAAAATATTGATGCAATTACAAGAAGACAGCGACTGTATTTCATTAGGGGTTTGAGGAAACTTGGTATGTCACTGAAGACCCTCACAAATTTCAACAGATGTACCATGTACACTACCTCACTATATATTTTATTTTTTGCTCTCTGTTTTCACTACTTATCTAACTTTTTAAAAAACATTTTATTTTCTTTTTGTAATTCATAGCTTTTTTATTATATATTACAATGTACTGTTGTTGCAAAACACCAAATGTCACTATTTGCACCAGTGATATTATATCAGATTCTGATTTTGATCCATTGATCATTTGCTCTGAATTGAAGCATTAGCAGCAGGGAACACACATCAAAGTTGCTGGTGAATGCAGTAGGCCAGGCAGCATCACTAGGAAGAGGCCTGACAAAGGGTCTCGGCCCGAAACGTCGACTGTACCTCTTCCTAGAGATGCTGCCTGGCCTGCTGCGTTCACCAGCAACTTTGATGCGTGTTGCTTGAATTTCCAGCATCTGCAGAATTCCTCGTGTTAGCAGCAGGGTCCAGCTTTGAGTTCACTTGCATCCAGACTGCCTCTGTTATTCTGCATTTTGCAGCGGGAGAACAGTCAGCTGCAGGGGTTCCAACCAGCACAAGCTGAGGGAAGAGACTTCTTCTCCCTCTATTCTGCACCCAGCTGCCGGGCTGTTCCCAGCACACCCTCAGACTACATTGGTCATTGATGTAAATGGTGCATTTCACTGTATCCCGCCGGTTCAGGCACAGAGGGGAAATAACTAGAATAAATCCCGTGCCTTGGCTTCCATTAATGCATCTTCAAAGTAAAATTATTACCAAAGTGCATATATGTCATCACACGCTGCTTAGAGATTCATTTTCTTGTGGGCATTCAGAGTAGATTCAAAGAAACACAATAGAATCAATGAAAAACTATACACAAAGATGGACAAACAACAAATGTGCAAAGAAGACAAACTGTGCAGATGCAAAACAAAACAAATAATAACAATTAAATAAATAGTATTGGGAAAATGAGTTGTAGAGTCCTTGAAATTGAGTCTATAGGTTGCAGAATCAGTTCAGTGTTGAGGTGAGTGAATTATCCACACTGGTTCAGGAGTCTGATGTTTCTGAACCTGAGGGTGTTTGACCTAAGTCTCCTATGCCTCCTTCATGATGGCAGCAGTGAGAAAAGAACGCAAACACGAGGAAATCTGCAGATGCTGGAAATTCAAGCAACAAGCACAAAATGCTGGTGGAACGCAGCAGGCCAGGCAGCATCTTTAGAAAGAGGTACAGGCGACGTTTCAGGCCGAGACCCTTGGATAAGTGGGGGCCCTTGATAGTGGATGCTGCTTTCTTGTGGGAGTGCTTGGAAAAGTGCTGATTTATCACTTAGAAAGGGTGGATCACAAGGTTAAAATCAACAAATTTTGCTGAGGAGAATCTGAGCCCAATAAAGAGCTACTTATCATCTAAAAGTAGTTTATTAATCCACCAGTAATTTATATGCATTGTAATTAATTCTTCAAGAAACAGGGAGCAAAGGTTAATTAAAGAAAAGATAACCAAGACTGTTGCTTCATTATATTACTGAACTTTTGTAACACGTGAGAGACTGGGCTGAGACCACGGTCTTCAGTTTCTTATTGATTTCACGTAAGGCAAAGTGTGGACGCTGGAATGGGGTGTCTTCTAGTTTGTATAATCCACTGGGGTAGGTGGTGGTACATTTGAATTAAATCACACAGCCACTTCGGACTTGACAGTAATAGTTTCAGGCATTTATCATAAAGCTTATCTTGAATTTTAATTTACATTACCATAGAAAATAATTTAAATCTGATAAGCATGCAATTGAGGCATTAGCTGGATGGAATCAGGTATTTACATGACCCTGTAACTATGTTATTTATCGATCAAACATCCAACATAAACATTTCAATTGTATAATGAAGCAAGCTTCTGTTTCAACCCTTCAGTGACATTGCATGCAAGGCAGAGTAAATTTACATGTTTACTCTGTAATCAGAGAAGACATTCAAGGTGAAATCTGCTCATTACTAATGCAGGTCTTCTTAGTGTTTAGAAAGAAGCTGCCAGAAAGTCTGGCAATCTCTGCACCTTTTTTTAGCTGTCACAGGTGTGAGGATCTGAATAGATACATTTTGTATGGTACAATTGAATCTCATTGTGAAGCAAGAGTTCATGACTGTGACTCATTATAAGTTGGAAAATAGCTATAAAGTAAAGATTTTGAAATAAATATTTTATGATGAACAGATATGTGAGCTTGGTCTATAATTAGAAATTAATTTGCTTTGAACAATAATTTACTTAAACTATAGACTTGATAAACAGCGGAGCAGGGACGCTCTTTAAAATCAAATTAGGCATTACCTTCGTGATAGTTCGAGTTTTGAGATTTCACACCAGTTAAGCTTTTAATAAACAAGGATGCTTAAAGAAAACGTGAACATCAGTGCATGAAGAAAGAGAGAGGTGTGCAGAGTAAATTAAGTCCATAATAAATTTAGCAATACAGTAAATAAAATAGTAAAATGGATGTGCTCAGGAGCAATATGTCTATTTTACTGACTGCTCTTAGATAAATGATTTGCACGTTTAACAGTTAGAAAGAAATTTATTCTCTGTAACAGTTTATGTTCAACAATATCTCATCAAAACAATGTAGTTTATTTACACAATCCATGGAAAATCTTCTTTCTTTGTTATTTTCCTCCTGTGCCATAAAGCATGGTGTAGGTAGACTGATTCTTCACTGAGTACTTGGCACAAATGTACCCACTGAGTGCATCACTAACTGTTTGGATTTCTCTGAGACGTGCATGTCTTTTTTCTTTACTCCAAACAACAAAATTGGAATTCAGAATCAGAATCGGGCTTATTAACACTGACATATGCTGTGTAATGTGTTGTTTTCTGACAATAGTACAGTACAAAAGATAAAAGAAATTACTATAAGTTACAATAGGAAATAAATAATGCAGAAGGCATTGTTCATGAGTTCATAGACTGCTCTGAAATCTGATGACAGAGGGGAAGAAGCTGTTCCTAAAACATTGAGTGTGTATCTTCAGGCTCCTGAGCCTCCTCCCTGATGGTAGGAATGAGAAGAGGGTACGTCCCAGATGGTGAGGATCCTTGGAGACAGATGGTGCCTTCTTAAGACACCACCTTTTGAAGATGTCTTCGATGGTGGGGAGGCTTGCACCCATGATATAGCTGGCTGAGTCTACAAACTTCTGTGACCTCCTTTGATTCTATCCATACCAGGAGATGATGCAAAACTAGTCTAAATGCTTTCCACTGTACATCTGTAGAAATTTCCTCAAACCCCTACCAAAGTATAGCAACCGCAATGCCTTCTTTGTAATTGCATTAAAATATTGGGGCCAAGATCGTTCCTTTGAGATGCTGATTCCTGGGAGCTTGATGTTGCTCACCCTTCACTGCTGACCTTTCAGATGAGGGTTGATGTGTCTGATCCTGACTTCCCCTTCTTGAAGGTCATAATCAAATTCTTGGTCTTGCTGACATTGAGTACAAGGTTGTTGTAACTCAACTGTCTCACTCCTGTATGCCTCATTGTCACTATCTTTATTTAAGATGGTGCTAACGAAGATGTTCAACAGCTTACTGGTAAATCATAAGGCAAGAGATTCAAATGAAAACATTACTTAAAGCAGCTCTCATGAAACAAATTGTGGTGAACTATCTCCGCAGACAGTGAGGACGCAGGCGGAGGCAGGGCGGGCTCTGGGGACGGACCGTGCTGGGGCACTGTGAGGTGCTACGTGTTCGAGCCGCTGGGTTCACAGACAGAGTTCGTATCGCTGCCAGAAATGGAGAAGTGTCGATGCGGAAGAGTTACGATGCCCATTCACCTAACCTGGGAGTGAGGTTGGATCCCTCCAAGCGCCGAGCCGATTTGGTGAGATCGAGAATGAGTTTGGGTGGGGCGGCCCAGGCATATTGGGGTGCCGGGATCCAGTTCCTAGAACACGGCACTACTCACGTGCTTGGACAAGTTAAACTTTGTCCCAGATAGACTTCAAACCCAAGGGTCAGATACAAAGGCAAGAGTTGGTTTGATTTTGCTCGCTCTTGTTTATTCCTTCCTCTGCGGTGGTGACCTGATGGAGCTGCTGTGCATTTCGGTCCAGCTGGTGTGAAAACTGGGGACCAAGGCTTGGCTTCAGTCTACTCTGGCTGCTCTGGGGACGGACCTGGGACTCGGCCTGGTTTGGGACGCTGTTGGCTTGCTTTTATTGTTTGCACGATGTAAGTTTTTTTCTCTCTCTTCCTCTGCGCAGTGGTTTTTGGTTTTTTTAATTGGGTCATTTGAGTTTCTTGCTTTGTGGCTGCCTATAAGCAGACAAATCTCAAGGTGTATCATTTATACATTCTTTGATAATAAATGTGCTTGAATCTTTTGAATCTTTGACTCTGCCAACAACAGTGACATCATCAATGAATTTATAGATGACATTTGAGGTGTGCCTGGCCATATTGTCATGGGTCTAGAGAGACTAGAGCAGTAAGCTAAGCGTACATTCTGCAAAGGCACCGGTATTGATGGTGAGCAACAAGGAGATGTTATTTCTGACATGAAATGATTGTGGTCTTCCAATGAGGAAGTCAAGGACTCAGGACAAAATATGGTGATGATGATGATGATGTTTTCTCAGACCTGAGAGGCCAGCGTCGGGAATTTTCATGCCTTACAAGGCACAGCTCGAAAGGCTGTGTGGGGCGCCACTCCTCACACAGACATTTTGCAGTATTATTTTAGGAGGCCGAGTTGCGAGCTCGACATCAGCCCGGCGCAGATGGAGAGAGCGTACGGGAGTGGTCGGTCACTGGATCGAACTCGGGAACCTTCGTTTTCGAGCCCGGCACTGATCTCACTGCACCACCAGCCGACCAAAAGGAAGTACAGAAGCCCAGGTTTTGAAGTTTGGTTATTAGTAATAAGGGGACGATGATGTTAAATGCTGACCTGAAATCAATAAACAACAGCCTAACATAGGTATTGCTGTTGTTTAGGTGGCCCAAGGCCAAGTGGAGAGCCAGTGAGATTGTGTCTATTGTAGACCTATTCTGGTGGGAGATAAATATTTCAGAAGCCATTGTTTCTGTGGTTTTATTGGAAAGTCAAAAGAAACAAAGGAAAATAGGTATTTTTTCCAACACAAGAAATTACATTTTTATGTGAACTTTTTTTTGTTTCTTGATCTATTTGTGAAATTAACAGTTTTATTATCCAGGGAAACAAAATCATTGCACCATAATCTAAAAATTACCATTCTTTAAGGAATCCAATTTAAATTATCAGCAATTTTCCAATTGACACGTATTGCATAACACTTTTGAATGTTATTAGCAAATTCATTTTTCTGTGGATGCTTACTGATTTCAAACCACAACTATTTTTCCTAAGGGTTTTTCTGTCATGAATGCCTTTACTTACTCATTTAAGTGGAAGGTTTACATTATTATTAACTCTTTGAAGAATGGAAACAAGTTATGGTTGCATAATTCGCAGCTGATTTGTTTCTATATACAATGGGGTTAAGATTATCTCATACATATAAAAAGAACTCAGGTTATTTCTCTAGTGTATTTTTTCATTTATAATGTCTAAAATAATGCAAAGCTTTTAAAATGCTTGAAATTGTATCCATCTACTCTTAAACAGAAAACTTCCAAACAAATTAGTGACTGGAAGATCAGTAAAGGATGATATTTGGGAACAAGCTGCTTTTTGCATCTGATAACTTTGATTTCATATTAAAACAGTGTGATACAAGGATTCATACATCAAAGTATTACACTTGAGAGTAATGTAGATCATACAGTGCTTTGAAAAAGTATTCAGCTCCCAACCCGTTGTTCACATAAATAATTGTTACCCCCATGGATTTAGCTCAATTTAACTGAGGATTTTTGTTTGTGAATCATATGCTCTTTCTTTTCACAGTAGAGCCACAAAACAGGGAAAATTGTAAGCATGAAAACTAAAATTTCAGCAGTTCAAAAGTATTCATCCATCTTTGCTCAGTATTTAGTGCAACCACTTTCGACAGCTCTTACAGCTATTAAGTATCTATTAGCTTTGCACAATGTGATGGAACAAAATCTGCCCATTCCTTCTTGCAATATTGTTCAAGCCATGCCAGGTTAGTTGGGGAGTGGTGGTGGACAGTAATCTTCAGGTCTTGCCAGAGATGTTCAATTGGATTAAGGTCAGGACTCTGACTGGGCCACTCAGGGACATCAATTCTCTTTATTTGAAGCCACTTACATGTTTGCTCTGGCAGCGTGCTGCAGGTCATTGTCTTGCTGAAAAATGAACTTCCTCCCCAGTTTAAGATTTCTGGCAGAGGCTAGTAGGATTTTATCCAGGAAGATGAATGCTGCTGTATTTAGCAGGATTCATCTTCCCATCAGTCCTTTCTGTGCAAGGCCTCAGAGATTGTGGAGCACTTCATGGCACTACCAGACTGAGTGTGTGTCACTCAATCGCACGACCAGACTGAGTGTGTGTCACTTCATGGCACTACCAGACTGAGTGTGTGTCACTCAATCGCACGACCAGACTGAGTGTGTGTCACTTCATGGCACGACCAGACTGAGTGTGTGTCACTCAATCGCACGACCAGACTGAGTGTGTGTCACTTCATGGCACTACCAGACTGAGTGTGTGTCACTCAATCGCACTACCAGATTGAGTGTGTGTCACTCCATGGCACAACCAGACTGAGTGTGTGTCACTCAATCGCACTACCAGACTGAGTGTGTGTCACTCCATGGCACTACCAGACTGAGTGTGTGTCACCCCATGGCACTACCAGACTGAGTGTGTGTCACTCAATCGCACTACCAGACTGAGTGTGTGCCACTTCATGGCACTACCAGACTGAGTGTGTGTTACTTCATGGCACGGCCAGACTGAGTGTGTGTCACCTCATGGCACTACCAGACTGAGTGTGTGTCACTCAATCGCACTACCAGACTGAGTGTGTGTCACTCCATGGCACTACCAGACTGAGTGTGTGTCACCTCATGGCACTACCAGACTGAGTGTGTGTCACTCAATCGCACTACCAGACTGAGTGTGTGTCACTCAATCGCACTACCAGACTGAGTGTGTGTCACCCCATGGCACTACCAGACTGAGTGTGTGCCACTTCATGGCGCTACCAGACTGAGTGTGTGTTACTTCATGGCACGACCAGACTGAGTGTGTGTCACCTCATGGCACTACCAGACTGAGTGTGTGTCACTCAATCGCACTACCAGACTGAGTGTGTGTCACTCCATGGCACTACCAGACTGAGTGTGTGTCACCTCATGGCACTACCAGACTGAGTGTGTGTCACTCAATCGCACTACCAGACTGAGTGTGTGTCACTCAATCGCACTACCAGACTGAGTGTGTGTCACCCCATGGCACTACCAGACTGAGTGTGTGCCACTTCATGGCGCTACCAGACTGAGTGTGTGTTACTTCATGGCACGACCAGACTGAGTGTGTGTCACCCCATGGCACTACCAGACCGTGTGTGCCACTTCATGGCACTACCAGTCACAGTGTGTGCCACCATAGCACTGCCAGACTGAATGTGTGTCGCTCCATGGCACTACCAGACTGAGTGTGTGTCACTCCATGGCACTGCCAGACTGAGTGTGCCACTTCATGGCACTACCAGACTGAGTGTGTGTCACTCCATGGCACTACCAGACTGAGTGTGCCACTTCATGGCACTACCAGATGAATGTGTGTCGCTTCATGGCACTACCAGACAGTGTGTGCCACTTCATGGCACTACCAGATGAATGTGTGCCACTTCATGGCACTACCAGTTGGAGTGTGTGCCACCATGGCACTACCAGGCTTAGCGCTCAGTTCATCTATTGTTTGGGAATCTTTCTCATAGAACGTAGCTTTGTTTTTCCAACAGTGTTCACTGGACTGCAGTCAATGCATGTTAATGTGAACTCCAACATCGATATCTAATGAAATAGCCAGGCCATTTGTTTTCTGTCTGTGTTCCATTCAGGTCGCTACCAAAGCCCATTGATCATTACAACTATGCCCTAGACTCAACAGTAATAAGAAAATTGCTACAAAAGTTCAAGAGACCACTGAAAGGAAATTCAACAATTAATTGACTTAATCTTGTGAATACAAGATTTAATTGGCAAATTGGCAGATCAGCATGTTACCATTCATGAATTAATGGAGTTCATCTCATATAAAAATTGCATCAGTTTTAGTAAATTTCAATGACTAAGTAAAATATTTATGTGAGAGATTAATTTCGGCTCAACTCCCTCCAATTATGCATAGAAAATATAGCATAATGGTAAAATAATTATATTAGATAAGTATGCAATGTCAAAATATTGGAAAGGATGGGCAAATATCCAGGATGTAGGTTGGAGATAAATAGAGAGACTTGCCTTTCTCATTACATGGAACTGTCTGGCATAGCAGTGCTAGATTGAGATGGGTGTAGCTCGGACAATTGAAATATAGAATTAATGTGTACACTGTGGGAGCATGATGGTGTGTGTAATGTGTGCACTGTGGGAGTAGGATGGTGTGTGTAATGTGTGCACTGTGGGAGCAGGATGGTGTTCATAATGTGTACACTGTGAGAGTATGATGGTGTGCATAGTGTGTGCACTATGGGACTAGGATGGTGTGTGTAACGTGTGCACTGTGGGAGTATGATGGTGTGTGTAATGTGTGCACTGTGGGACTAGGATGGTGTGTGTAATGTGTGCACTATGGGAGTAGGATAGAGTACATAACCTGTGCACTGTGGGAGTAGGATGGTGTGTGTAATGTGTGCACTGTGGGACTAGGATGGTGTGTGTAATGTGTGCACTGTGGGAGTATGATGGTGTGTGTAATGTGTGCACTGTGGGAGTAGGATGGTGTGTGTAATGTGTACACTGTGGGAGTAGGATGGTGTGTGTAATGTGTGCACTGTGGGAGTAGGATGGTGTGTGTAATGTGTGCACTGTGGGAGTAGGATGGTGTGTATAACGTGTGCACTGTGGGAGTCGGATGGTGTTCATAATGTGTACACTGTGGGAGTAGGATGGTGTGTGTAATGTGTACACTAGGAGTAGGATGGTGTTCATAATGTGTCCACTTTGGGAGTAGGATGGTGTGTGTAATGTGTGCACTGTGGGAGTAGGATGGTGTGCATAGCATGCGTACTGTGGGAGTAGTTTGGTGTGTGTAATGTGTGCACTGTGGGAGTAGGATGGTGTGTGTATTGTGTGCACTGTGGGAGTAGGATGGTGTGTGTAATGTGTGCACTGTGGGAGTAGGATGGTGTGTATAACGTGTGCACTGTGGGAGTCGGATGGTGTTCATAATGTGTACACTGTGGGAGTAGGATGGTGTGTGTAATGTGTACACTGTGGGAGTAGGATGGTGTTCATAATGTGTCCACTTTGGGAGTAGGATGGTGTGTGTAATGTGTGCACTGTGGGAGTAGGATGGTGTGCATAGCATGCGTACTGTGGGAGTAGTTTGGTGTGTGTAATGTGTGCACTGTGGGAGTAGGATGGTGTGTGTAATGTGTGCACTGTGGGAGTAGGATGGTGTGCATAAAGTGCGCACTGTTGGAGTAGGATGGTGTATGTAAAGTGTGCACTGTGGGAGTAGGATGGTATGCATGACGTGTGCACTGTGACAGTAGGATGGTGTGCATAAAGTGAGCACTGTGGGAGTAGGAAGGTGTATGTAAAGTGTGCACTGTGGGAGTAGGATGGTATGCATGACGTGTGCACTGTGGGAGTAGGATGGTGTGTGTAATGTGTGCACTGTGGGAGTAGGATGGTGTGTGTAATGTGTGCATTGTGGGAGTAGAATGGTGTGTGTAATGTGTACACTGTGGGAGTAGGATGGTGTGTGTAATGTGTGCACAGTCGGAGTAGGATGGTGTTCATAATGTGTACACTGTGGGAGTAGGATGGTGTGCGTAATGTGTGCACTGTGGGAGTAGAATGGTGTGCATAATGTGCGCACTGTGGGAGTAGGATGGTGTGTGTATTGTGTGCACTGTGGGAGTAGAATGGTGTGTGTAATGTGTGCACTGTGGGAGTAGGATGGTGTGTGTAATGTGTACACTGTGGGAGTAGGATGGTGTTCATAATGTGTCCACTTTGGGAGTAGGATGGTGTGTGTAATGTGTGCACTGTGGGAGTAGGATGGTGTGCATAGCATGCGTACTGTGGGAGTAGTTTGGTGTGTGTAATGTGTGCACTGTGGGAGTAGGATGGTGTGTGTATTGTGTGCACTGTGGGAGTAGGATGGTGTGTGTAATGTGTGCACTGTGGGAGTAGGATGGTGTGTATAACGTGTGCACTGTGGGAGTCGGATGGTGTTCATAATGTGTACACTGTGGGAGTAGGATGGTGTGTGTAATGTGTACACTGTGGGAGTAGGACGGTGTTCATAATGTGTCCACTTTGGGAGTAGGATGGTGTGTGTAATGTGTGCACTGTGGGAGTAGGATGGTGTGCATAGCATGCGTACTGTGGGAGTAGTTTGGTGTGTGTAATGTGTGCACTGTGGGAGTAGGATGGTGTGTGTAATGTGTGCACTGTGGGAGTAGGATGGTGTGCATAAAGTGCGCACTGTTGGAGTAGGATGGTGTATGTAAAGTGTGCACTGTGGGAGTAGGGTGGTATGCATGACGTGTGCACTGTGACAGTAGGATGGTGTGCATAAAGTGAGCACTGTGGGAGTAGGAAGGTGTATGTAAAGTGTGCACTGTGGGAGTAGGATGGTATGCATGACGTGTGCACTGTGGGAGTAGGATGGTGTGTGTAATGTGTGCACTGTGGGAGTAGGATGGTGTGTGTAATGTGTGCATTGTGGGAGTAGAATGGTGTGTGTAATGTGTACACTGTGGGAGTAGGATGGTGTGTGTAATGTGTGCACAGTCGGAGTAGGATGGTGTTCATAATGTGTACACTGTGGGAGTAGGATGGTGTGCGTAATGTGTGCACTGTGGGAGTAGAATGGTGTGCATAATGTGCGCACTGTGGGAGTAGGATGGTGTGTGTATTGTGTGCACTGTGGGAGTAGAATGGTGTGTGTAATGTGTGCACTGTGGGAGTAGGATGGTGTGTGTAATGTGTACACTGTGGGAGTAGGATGGTGTTCATAATGTGTCCACTTTGGGAGTAGGATGGTGTGTGTAATGTGTGCACTGTGGGAGTAGGATGGTGTGCATAGCATGCGTACTGTGGGAGTAGTTTGGTGTGTGTAATGTGTGCACTGTGGGAGTAGGATGGTGTGTGTAATGTGTGCACTGTGGGAGTAGGATGGTGTGTGTAAAGTGTGCACTGTGGGAGTAGGATGGTATGCATGACGTGTGCACTGTGACAGTAGGATGGTGTGCATAAAGTGAGCACTGTGGGAGTAGGAAGGTGTATGTAAAGTGTGCACTGTGGGAGTAGGATGGTATGCATGACGTGTGCACTGTGGGAGTAGGATGGTGTGTGTAATGTGTGCACTGTGGGAGTAGGATGGTGTGTGTAATGTGTGCACAGTCGGAGTAGGATGGTGTTCATAATGTGTACACTGTGGGAGTAGGATGGTGTGTGTAATGTGTGCACTGTGGGAGTAGAATGGTGTGCATAATGTGCGCACTGTGGGAGTAGGATGGTGTGTGTATTGTGTGCACTGTGGGAGTAGAATGGTGTGCGTAATGTGTGCACTATGGGAGTCGGATCGAGTGCATAACCTGTGGACTGTGGGAGAAGGCTGGTGTGCATAATGTGCGCACTGTGGGAGTAGGATGGTGTGTGTACTGTGTGCACTGTGGGAGTAGGATGGTGTGCATAACGTGTGCACTGTGGGAGTAGGATGGTGTTCATAATGTGTACACTGTGGGAGTAGGATGGTGTGTGTAATGTGTGCACTGTGGGAGTAGGATGGTGTTCATAATGTGTACACTTTGGGAGTAGGATGGTGTGTGTAATGTCTGCACTGTGGGAGTAGGATGGTGTGTCTAACCTGTGCACTGGGGGTGTAGGATGGTGTGTGTAATGTGTGCATTCTGGGAGTAGGATGCTGTGTGTAATGGGTGCACTGTGGGAGTATGATGGTGTGTGTAATGTGTACACTGTGGGAGTAGGATGGTGTGTGTAATCTGTGCACTGTGGGAGTAGGATGGTGTTCATAATGTGTACACTGTGGGGGTATGATGGTGTGTGTAATGTGTGCACTGTGGAAGTAGGATGGTGTGCATAACTTGCGCACTGTGGGAGTAGGATGGTGTGCGTAATGTGTGCACTATGGGAGTCGGATCGAGTGCATAACCTGTGGACTGTGGGAGAAGGCTGGTGTGCATAACGTGTGCACTGTGGGAGTAGGATGGTGTCTGTACTGTGTGCACTGTGGGAGTATGATGGTGTGCATAACGTGTGCACTGTGGGAGTAGGATGGTGTGTCTAACCTGTGCACTGTGGGTGTAGGATGGTGTGTGTAATGTGTGCATTCTGGGAGTAGGATGCTGTGTGTAATGGATGCACTGTGGGAGTATGATGGTGTGTGTAATGTGTACACTGTGGGAGTAGGATGGTGTGTGTAATCTGTGCACTGTGGGAGTAGGATGGTGTTCATAATGTGTACACTGTGGGGGTATGATGGTGTGTGTAATGTGTGCACTGTGGATGTAGGATGGTGTGTGTAATGTGTGCACTGTGGGAGTAGGATGGTGTGTGTAATGTGTGCACTGTGGGAGTATGATGGTGTGTGTAATGTGTGCACTGTGGGAGAACGATGGTATGTGTAATGTGTGCACTGTGGGAGTAGGATGTTGTGCATAACGTGTGCTCTGTGGGAGTAGGATGGTGTGCATAACTTGCGCACTGTGGGAGTAGGATGGTGTGTGTAATGTGTGCACTGTGGGAGTAGGATGGTGTTCATAATGTGTACACTGTGGGAGTAGGATGGTGTGTGTAATGTGTGGACTGTGGGAGTAGGATGGAGTGCATAAACTGTGCACTGTGGGAGTAGGATGGTGTGCATAACGTGCGCACTGTGGGAATAGGATGGTGTGTGTACTGTGTGCACTGTGGGAGTAGGATGGTGTGCATAACGTGTGCACTGTGGGAGTAGGATGGTGTGTGTAATGTGTGCACTGTGGGAGTAAGATGGTGTGTGTAATGTGTGCACTGTGGGAGTAGGATGATCTGTGTAATGTGTGCACTGTGGGAGTATGATGGTGTGTGTAATGTGTGCACTGTGGAAGTAGGGTGGTGTTCATAATGTGTACACTGTGGGAGTAGGATGGTGTGTGTAATGTGTGGACTGTGGGAGTAGAACGGTGTTCATAATGTGTACACTGTGGGAGTAGGATGGTGTGTGTAATGTGTGCACTGTGGGAGTAGGATGGTGTTCATAATGTGTACACTGTGGTTGTACGATAGTGTGTGTAATGTGTGCACTGTGGGAGTAGGATGGCGTGTGTAATGTGTGCACTGTGGGAGTAGGATGGAGTGCATAACCTGTGCATTGTGGGAGTAGGATGGTGTGTGTAATGTGTACACTGTGGGAGTAGGATGGTGTGTGTAATGTGTGCACTGTGGGAGTAGGATGGAGTGCATAACCTGTGCACTGTGGGAGTAGGATGGTGTGCATAGCGTGCGCACTGTGGCAGTAGAATGGTGTGTGTAATGTGTGCACTGTGGGAGTAGGATGGTGTGCATAACGTGTGCACTGTGGGAGTAGGATGGTGTGTGTAATGTATACACTGTGGGAGTAGGATGGTGTGTGTAATGTGTGCACTGTGGGAGTAGGATGGTGTGCATAACGTGTGCACTGTGGGAGTAGGATGGTGTGTGTACTGTGTGCACTGTGGGAGTAAGATGGTGTGCATAACGTGTGCACTGTGGGAGCAGGATGGTGTGTGTAATCTGTGCACTGTGGGAGTAGGATGGTGTGTGTACTGTGTGCATTGTGGGAGTAGGATGGTATGCATAACGTGTGCACTGTGGGAGTAGGATGGTGTGTGTAATGTGTGCACTGTGGGAGTAGGATGGTGCGCATAACGTGTGCACTGTGGGAGTAGGATGGTGTTCATAACGTGTGCACTATGGGAGTAGGATGGTGTGCGTAATGTGTGCACTATGGGAATAGGATGGAGTGCATAACCTGTGCACTGTGGGAGTAGGATTGAGTGTGTAATGTGTGCACTGTGGGAGTAGGATGGTGTGTGTAATGTGTGCACTGTGGGAGTAGGATGGTGTTCATAATGTGTGTACTGTGGTAGTAGGATGGTGTGCATAACGTGTGCACTGTGGGAGTAGGATGGTGTGTGTAATGTGTGCACTGTGGGAGTAGGATGGTGCGCATAACGTGTGCACTGTGGGAGTAGGATGGTGTTCATAACGTGTGCACTATGGGAGTAGGATGGTGTGCGTAATGTGTGCACTATGGGAATAGGATGGAGTGCATAACCTGTGCACTGTGGGAGTAGGATTGAGTGTGTAATGTGTGCACTGTGGGAGTAGGATGGAGTGTGTAATGTGTGCACTGTGGGAGTAAGATGGTGTGTATAACGTGTGCACTGTGGGAGTAGGATGGTGTGTATAACCTGTGCATTCTGGGAGTAGGATGCTGTGTGTAATGGGTGCACTGTGGGAGTATGATGGTGTGTGTAATGTGTACACTGTGGGAGTAGGATGGTGTGTGTAATCTGTGCACTGTGGGAGTAGGATGGTGTTCATAATGTGTACACTGTGGGGGTATGATGGTGTGTGTAATGTGTGCACTGTGGAAGTAGGATGGTGTGCATAACTTGCACACTGTGGGAGTAGGATGGTGTGTGTAATGTCTGCACTGTGGGAGTAGGATGGTGTGCATAACATGCGCACTGTGGCAGTATGATGGTGTGTGTAATGTGTGCACTGTGGGAGAAGGATGGTGTGTGTAATGTGTGCACTGTGGGAGTAGGATGGTGTGCGTAATGTATGCACTATGGGAGTTGGATGGAGTGCATAACCTGTGCACTGTGGGAGTAGGATGGTGTGGATAGCGTGCGCACTGTGGGAGTAGGATGGTGTGTGTACTGTGTGCACTGTGGGAGTAGGATGGTGTGTGTAATGTGTGCATTGTGGGAGTAGGATGGTGTGTGTAATGTGTGCACTGTGGGAGTATTTTGGTGTGTGTAATGTGCACACTGTGGGAGTAGGATGGTGTGTGTAATCTGTGCACTGTGGGAGTAGGATGGTGTGTGTAATGTGTGCACTGTGGGAGTATGATGGTGTGTGTAATGTGTGCACTGTGGGAGAACGATGGTGTGCATAACTTGCACACTGTGGGAGTAGGATGGTGTGTGTAATGTCTGCACTGTGGGAGTAGGATGGTGTGCATAACATGCGCACTGTGGCAGTATGATGGTGTGTGTAATGTGTGCACTGTGGGAGAAGGATGGTGTGTGTAATGTGTGCACTGTGGGAGTAGGATGGTGTGCGTAATGTATGCACTATGGGAGTTGGATGGAGTGCATAACCTGTGCACTGTGGGAGTAGGATGGTGTGGATAGCGTGCGCACTGTGGGAGTAGGATGGTGTGTGTACTGTGTGCACTGTGGGAGTAGGATGGTGTGTGTAATGTGTGCATTGTGGGAGTAGGATGGTGTGTGTAATGTGTGCACTGTGGGAGTATTTTGGTGTGTGTAATGTGCACACTGTGGGAGTAGGATGGTGTGTGTAATCTGTGCACTGTGGGAGTAGGATGGTGTGTGTAATGTGTGCACTGTGGGAGTATGATGGTGTGTGTAATGTGTGCACTGTGGGAGAACGATGGTATGTGTAATGTGTGCACTGTGGGAGTAGGATGGTGTGCCTAACGTGTGCTCTGTGGGAGTAGGATGGTGTGCATAACTTGCGCACTGTGGGAGTAGGATGGTGTGTGTAATGTGTGCACTGTGGGAGTAGGATGGTGTTCATAATGTGTACACTGTGGGAGTAGGATGGTGTGTGTAATGTGTGGACTGTGGGAGTAGGATGGAGTGCATAAACTGTGCACTGTGGGAGTAGGATGGTGTGCATAACGTGCGCACTGTGGGAGTAGGATGGTGTGTGTATTGTGTGCACTGTGGGAGTAGGATGGTGTGCATAACGTGTGCACTGTGGGAGTAGGATGGTGTGTGTAATGTGTGCACTGTGGGAGTAAGATGGTGTGTGTAATGTGTGCACTGTGGGAGTAGGATGGTCTGTGGAATGTGTGCACTGTGGGAGTATGATGGTGTGTGTAATGTGTGCACTGTGGAAGTAGGGTGGTGTTCATAATGTGTACACTGTGGGAGTAGGATGGTGTGTGTAATGTGTGCATTGTGGGAGTAGAATGGTGTGTGTAATGTGTACACTGTGGGAGTAGGATGGTGTGTGTAATGTGTGCACAGTCGGAGTAGGATGGTGTGCGTAATGTGTGCACTGTGGGAGTAGAATGGTGTGTGTATTGTGTGCACTGTGGGAGTAGAATGGTGTGCGTAATGTGTGCACTATGGGAGTCGGATCGAGTGCATAACCTGTGGACTGTGGGAGAAGGCTGGTGTGCATAACGTGCGCTCTGTGGGAGTAGGATGGTGTCTGTACTGTGTGCACTGTGGGAGTAGGATGGTGTGCATAACGTGTACACTGTGGGAGTAGGATGGTGTTCATAATGTGTACACTGTGGGAGTAGGATGGTGTGTGTAATGTGTGCACTGTGGGAGTAGGATGGTGTGTGTAATGTGTGCACTGTGGGAGTAGGATGGTGTTCATAATGTGTACACTTTGGGAGTAGGATGGTGTGTGTAATGTGTGCACTGTGGGAGTAGGATGGTGTTCATAACCTGCGCACTGTGGAAGTAGGATGGTGTGCATAACTTGCGCACTGTGGGAGTAGGATGGTGTGTGTAATGTGTGCACTGTGGGAGTAGGATGGTGTGCATAACGTGTGCACTGTGGGAGTAGGATGGTGTGCATAACGTGCGCACTGTGGGAGTAGGATGGTGTGTGTACTGTGTGCACTGTGGGAGTAGGATGGTGTGCATAACGTGTGCACTGTGGGAGTAGGATGGTGTGTGTAATGTGTGCACTGTGGGAGTAAGATGGTGTGTGTAATGTGTGCACTGTGGGAGTAGGATGGTCTGTGTAATGTGTGCACTGTGGGAGTATGATGGTGTGTGTAATGTGTGCACTGTGGAAGTAGGGTGGTGTTCATAATGTGTACACTGTGGGAGTAGGATGGTGTGTGTAATGTGTGGACTGTGGGAGTAGAACGGTGTTCATAATGTGTACACTGTGGGAGTAGGATGGTGTGTGTAATGTGTGCACTGTGGGAGTAGGATGGTGTGTGTAATGTGTGCACTGTGGGAGTAGGATGGTGTTCATAATGTGTACACTGTGGTTGTACGATAGTGTGTGTAATGTGTGCACTGTGGGAGTAGGATGGCGTGTGTAATGTGTGCACTGTGGGAGTAGGATGGTGTGCGTAATGTGTGCACTATGGGAGTAGGATGGAGTGCCTAACCTGTGCACTGTGGGAGTAGGATGGTGTGCATATCGTGCGCACTGTGGGATTAGGATGGTGTGCATAACGTGCGCACTGTGGGAGTAGGATGGTGTGTGTAACGTGCGCACTGTTGGAGTAGGATGGTGTGCATAATGTGTGCACTGTGGGAGTAGGATGGTGTGCATAACCTGCGCACTGTGGGAGTAGGATGGTGTGTGTAATGTGTACACTGTGGGAGTAGGATGGTGTGTGTAATGTGTGCACTGTGGGAGTAGGATGGTGTGTGTACTGTGTGCACTGTGGGAGTAGGATGGTGTGCATAACGTGTGCACTGTGGGAGTAGGATGGTGTGTGTAATGTGCGCACTGTGGGAGTAGGATGGTGTGTGTAATGTGTGCACTGTGGGAGTAGGATGGTGCGCATAACGTGTGCACTGTGGGAGTAGGATGGTGTGTGTAATCTGTGCACTGTGGGTGTAGGATGGTGTTCATAATGTGTACACTGTCGGAGTAGGATTGTGTGTGTAATGTGTGCACTGTGGGAGTAGGATGGTGTTCATAATGTGTGCACTGTGGGAGTAGGTTGGTGTGCATAACCTGCGCACTGTGGGAGTAGGGTGGTGTGTGTAATGTGTACACTGTGGGAGTAGGATGATGTGTGTAATGTGTGCACTGTGGGAGTAGGATGGTGTGTGTAATGTGTGCACTGTGGGAGTAGGATGGAGTGCATAACCTGTGCACTGTGGGAGTAGGATGGTGCGCATAACGTGTGCACTGTGGGAGTAGGATGGTGTTCATAACGTGTGCACTATGGGAGTAGGATGGTGTGCGTAATGTGTGCACTATGGGAATAGGATGGAGTGCATAACCTGTGCACTGTGGGAGTAGGATTGAGTGTGTAATGTGTGCACTGTGGGAGTAGGATGGTGTGTGTAATGTGTGCACTGTGGGAGTAGGATGGTGTTCATAATGTGTGTACCGTGGTAGTAGGATGGTGTGCATAACGTGCGCACTGTGGGAGTAGGATGGAGTGTGTAATGTGTGCACTGTGGGAGTAAGATGGTGTGTATAACGTGTGCACTGTGGGAGTAGGATGGTGTGTATAACCTGTGCATTCTGGGAGTAGGATGGTGTGTGTAATGTGTGCACTGTGGGAGTATGATGGTGTCTGTAATGTGTGCACTGTGGGAGTAGGATGGTGTGTATAACGTGTGCACTGTGGGAGTAGGATGGTGTATGTAATGTGTGCACTGTGGGAGTAGGATGGTGTGCATAATGCGAAGGTTGTTGCTGGATTGAAGAACAATATTAAAGGTGCATTGAAATAATTAACTATACTGAAAGTACTTGATAATGGGGTGTCTTATGTACATGTTTGTCAAATTTTTTCAATTTTGCCTCTAGCTTCCACCCTGCCCTTAGGTTTATTTTGGCCACCTCTGTCACCTGCATCCCCATTCTTGATCTCTCTGTCTCCATCTTTGGAGAAAAACTGTCAACCAATATCTTTCATAAAGCACCTACTGATTCCCATGGCTATCTCAACTATACCTCTTCCCACTTTATCTCCTCTAAAAACGCTATTCCCTTTTCTCAGTCTCTTTGCCTCTGCTGCATCTGTTCCCAGGATGTGGCTCTCCATTCCAGGATATCAGAGATGTCCTCCTTCTTTAAAGAATGGGGTTTCCCTCAGACTACTATTGCTCTCAGCTGCCTCATCTCCATTTCTCATACATTCACCATAATAGTGATAGAGTCCCTCTTGTCCTTATCTACCACCCCATCCTTCTGCATCCGGCACATTATCCTCTGCATGTTATCCACTATCTCAAAAGGGGCCCACCATCAACCATCTTTACCTCCCTCTCCCTCTCCATTTCCATAAGGATCATTCCCTCCGTGATTCCCTTGTCCATTCGTCCCTTCCCACTAATCTCCCTCCAGGCACTTATCCCGGAACGTGGACTATGTACTACACCTGCCCATTCACCTCCACCTTCACCTCCACTCAGGGCCCCAAACAGTTCTTCCCGGTGAGCCAACACTTCACCTACAAATCTGCTTGGGTTGCGTATTGCGTCCAGTGCTTCCTATGCGGCCTCCTCTACAATGGTGAGACCTGTTGTAATTTGGGGGACCGCTTCATCAAGCACCTCCACACTATACACCTCAAGCAGGACTTCCCAGTGGCCAAACATCTTAATTCTGATACCCATTCCCATTCTGTCATGTTGATCCATGACGTGCCAAGATGAGGCCACCCTCACGGAGGAGGAGCAACACTTATGTTCTGTCTGGCTAACCTCTAGCCTGGTGGTATGAATATTGATTTCTCCTTCCAGTGAGCGGTTCCCCCACACCCCATTCCTCTATTCCTCACTCACTTCTTCTCAACTGCCTATTACTTCCCCCTGGGTCCCTTCCTCCTTCCCTTTCTCCTATTGTCCATCCTCCTCTCCTATCAGATTCCTCCTTCTCCACCTCTTAACCATTCTCTCCACCCTCTTCCCAACCCCCCACCCCCCAGCTTCACCTATCACCTTCCAGCTAGCCTCTTTCCCCCCGCCCAACCTTTTTATTCAGGCATCTCCCTCCTCTTTCTAAGTCCTGAAGAAGGGTCTCGGCCCAACTCATTGACTCTCTACTCTTGTCCATAGCTGCTGCCTCACCTGCTGAGCTCCTCCAGCATTTTGTATGTGTTGCTGAGGTACATGCACTTGTAGGAGCAGGCAGATCACTGTAGATAAGTAGAATACATCTAAGCTAATCTGATATAAATGCTCTTTTAGCACCAGAAGGATTGGTTCTATGAAGTATCTTTTCTGTACTGTCTCTATCTGCATCTGAGATGGTAAGACTCAAGAGCAAAATATCATCAAAAGAGAGAATTTAAAATTTCCCCCCGAAAAAATCAGTGATTTTTCCAGTTAGGTTGAGTAGATCACAAAAGGTTCAGGTTTAGTTCAGGGTCTCTGCTGGCAGACCTGCTACAATAAACCATAATATTCATGCATTGAGCAACAAAACCTAGCCAGGATATATTTCCTAGTCACTGTTTATCAATGTCAAATTTGCATTTAGATTTATGTTACAAGGCAATTAACTTGCATGTAATGTCTTTGAGGCATGGATACTTTGTTGGTACTGTCAAGGTTCAAGGTGATTACTGGGGCCTTGGACAAACCGTACCCAAGCAAGCAAACAGCACTATCTAAAGAAGGCGGAGGGAAGAATTTCTAAGGAAAATCTGCAAGGAATGTAAATAAAATTGGCAGGCAGTTAACAGTCTACATATTTACAGTTAGCAAATAGAATGTCAGATTACTCATTCTGAATTAAATAGGATAAATTTGTTGAGTAAATTCTCACTTTAATTTCTAAGTGATATGTTTTGTAACCCCAGAAAATAATCGAAAGAAAAACACAGGAGCTGGGTTACTTGCCTACTTCGGTTTTTTTTCATGAGGAACTCACATATGACATGGTGGCATAATGATGTAAACAACAGGAATTCTGCAGATGCTGGAAATTCAAGCAACACACATCAAAGTTGCTGGTGAACGCAGCAGGCCAGGCAGCATCTGTAGGAAGAGGTGCAGTCGACGTTTCAGGCCAAGACCCGTCGTCAGGACTAACTGAAGGAAGAGTGAGTAAGGGATTTGAAAGTTGGAGGGGGAGGGGGAGATCCAAAATGATAGGAGAAGACAGGAGGGGCAGGGATACAGCCAAGAGCTGGACAGGTGATAGGCAAAAGGGGATACGAGAGGATCATGGGACAGGAGGTCCGGGAAGAAAGACAAGGTGGGGGGGGACCCAGAGGGTGGGCAAGAGGTATATTCAGAGGGACAGAGGGAGAAAATGGAGAGTGAGAGAAAGAATGTGTGCATAAAAATAAGTAACAGATGGGGTACAAGGGGGAGGTGGGGCCTTAGCGGAAGTTAGAGAAATCGATGTTCATGCCATCAGGTTGGAGGCTACCCAGACGGAATATAAGGTGTTGTTCCTCCAACTTCAGTGTGGCTTCATCTTTACAGTAGAGGAGGCCGTGGATAGACATGTCAGAATGGGAATGGGATGTGGAATTAAAATGTGTTCCCTGGTCCCCACCGCTTTATTTTCACCATGGATGTCCAGTCCTTATATACTTCCATCCCCCATCAGGAAGGTCTCAAAGCTCTCGCTTCTTTTTGGATTCCAGACCTAACCAGTTCCCCTCTACCACCACTCTGCTCCGTCCGCGGAATTAGTCCTTACTCTTAATAATTTCTCCTTTGGCTCCTCCCACTTCCTCCAAACTAAAGGTGTAGCTATGGGCACCCGTATGGGTCCTAGCTATGCCTGCCTTTTTGTTGGCTTTGTGGAACAATCTATGTTCCGTGCCTATTCTGGTATCTGTCCCCCACTTTACCTTCGCTACATCGACGACTGCATTGGCGCTGCTTCCTGCACGCATGCAGAACTCGTTGACTTTATTAACTTTGCCTCCAACTTTCACCCTACCCTCAAGTTTACCTGGTCCATTTCCGACACCTCCCTCCCCTTTCTAGATCTTTCTGTCTCTGTCTCTGGAGACAGCTTATCCACTGATGTCTACTATAAGCCTACTGACTCTCACAGCTATCTGGACTATTCCTCTTCTCACCCTGTCTCTTGCAAAAACGCTATCCCCTTCTCGCAATTCCTCCGTCTCCGCCGCATCTGCTCTCAGGATGAGGCTTTTCATTCTAGGACGAGGGAGATGTCCTCCTTTTTTAAAGAAAGGGGCTTCCCTTCCTCCACTATCAACTCTGCTCTTAAACGCATCTCCCCCATTTCACGTACATCTGCTCTCACTCCATCCTCCCGCCACCCCACTAGGAATAGGGTTCCCCTGGTCCTCACCTACCACCCCACCAGCCTCCGGGTCCAACATATTATTCTCCGTAACTTCGGCCACCTCCAACGGAATCCCACCACTAAGCACATCTTTCCCTCCCCCCCCCCTGCATTCCGCAGGGATCGCTCCCTATGCAACTCCCTTGTCCATTCGTCCCCCCCATCCCTCCCCACTGATCTCCCTCCTGGCACTTATCCGTGTAAGCGGAACAAGTGCTACACATGCCCTTACACTTCCTCCCTTACCACCATTAAGGGCCCCAAACAGTCCTTCCAGGTGAGGCAACACTTCACCTGTGAGTCGACTGGGGTGATATACCGCGTCCGGTACTCCCAATGTGGCCTTTTATATATTGGCGAGACCCGACGCAGACTGGGAGACCGCTTTGCTGAACATCTACGCTCTGTCCGCCAGAAAAAGCAGGATCTCCCAGTGGCCACACATTTTAATTCCACATTCCATTCCCATTCTGACATGTCTATCCACAGCCTCCTCTACTGTAAAGATGAAGCCACACTCAGGTTGGAGGAACAACACCTTATATTCTGTCTGGATAGCCTCCAACCTGATGGCATGAACATCGACTTCTCTAACTTCCGCTAAGGCCCCACCTCCCCCTCGTACCCCATCTGTTACTTATTTTTATGCACACATTCTTTCTCTCACTCTCCTTTTTCTCCCTCTGTCCCTCTGAATATACCTCTTGCCCATCCTCTGGGTCCCCCCCCCCCCGTCTTTCTTCCCGGACCTCCTGTCCCATGATCCTCTCGTATCCCCTTTTGCCTATCACCTGTCCAGCTCTTGGCTCCATCCCTCCCCCTCCTGTCTTCTCCTATCATTTTGGATCTCCCCCTCCCCCTCCAACTTTCAAATCTCTTACTCACTCTTCTTTCAGTTAGTCCTGACGAAGGGTCTCGGCCTGAAACGTTGACTGTACCTCTTCCTACAGATGCTGCCTGGCCTGCTGTGTTCACCAGCAACTTTGAGGCATAATGATGTATGCTATTTACATTATTCTTACATATAACACATAATGAATTATGTAAACAAATAAAGAATGCTTAATCAAACAACGTATTTACAATATTACTCAAATGTTACTGAAATATTAAATACATTACACTAAGGACTGTGGAGAGCTGTACAGTTTCTCCTATTTTCTTGTTTTCTTGAGTTTACCCAGTAAAGGTTTGTGTAGATCATGGCAGTACTAATAAAAACTGACAAATAGAACACATACCTTATTTCACTTATCGGGTTTTGAACAACTTGCTGTGAATTGTGTCTTTCCTGTTTTATTATAAATTTGCAAGATAAATATTATAAATTTGTAAGAATAATATTATAAATTAGGGTTTTATTTAGTTTTACTTTTTGTTGTTGTTGTTGAGTGCCATTGAGTCATCGAAGACTCATGGCAACCCTATGGATAGTGTAGTTGTCCGTGGGGTTTTTCTGCAAGATACAGAAGTAGATTGCCAGCCAGGCCGTTCTCCTGCATAGCGACTGCTGCTGCTCAGGTTGGGACCCAGTCAAATTTGAACTCAGGACCATCCAACTCAAAGTCCAGTGCTGTTGCCAGCTGGCCCACCGGCCTTAATTAAACCATATTGAATTAGCATTTCTGTACTCTCAGTGTTTGGAATACATCCCCCAACACTGTGAATCAACTATTTCACTATAAACACTAGAGATTCTGCAGCTGCTGGAAATCTTGAGCAACAAACAGAAAGTGCTGGAGAAACTCAGCAGGACAGGCAGCGTCTATGATGAGGAATTAAGCAGTTGACATTTCGGGCCAAGACCCTTCATCAGGACTCATTTCACTGTTTGAGTCAGTAATTGTATCAACAACTCTTTATCTAAAATTAAGTTTGCACCTATCTTTTGGAGCATGTTGGAAGAGCCACAAATTAGAATAAGATCTGAGGACATGACATCCGGATCAGTTCAAAATTAATGCCATTACCATTCCAAAGAGGCAGCTTGATCCATTCTGGAATTAGTCATTGTCAGCAAAGTGGAGGCAGTCATATTGTGGGGTGCTCTAGGGACAGGACACAGCAAGCGAGGAAAGAGCACAGGTGACATTGCAGACTGTGCAACCAGTGAAGATGGTTCAGAAGGTTCAATATGTACATTTAATGTCAGAGAAATGTATACAAAAAGGACACAATTACCAACTTCACAAATGTCTTCATTACTATCGGAGCAGCTTATTGATTAGTACCGAGACCGTAAACAAAGAAAGCCTGAGTTTTTAAAATAAAGAAAATGTACGTATATACTGAAAATCTGTAATAGAACAACTCTCAGCAGGATTGTAGGCATCCCTAAAAAGAGAAACAGAGTTAACATCTCAGGCCCATTATCAGAAACTCTACAGCCACAGGGAATAGACTGAAATTAAGTCAGAGGTTGAGATTATTGTCATTTGTGCAAATATGTATATTCACAGGTGCAATGAAAAACTTATATGAAGCAAGTTCGCAGACACCTAGTATCAGATAAGCTGCATTCACAAGAAAAGTATCAATTCAACATAAATTATAGGTAACTTTACAAGGAAGAATATAACTAAAACAAAAGAAGCCTAAAGTTCATTGTAGTGCAAAGTGATCAAAGTGGTCATAGTATTGCTAAACCATAGTAATTAGGCTTTCCTGGTTTGTTCAAGCACAGAGTGATCGAAGCGTTGTAACTGTTCTGAACCTGGTGGTGTCATACTTTCTTATGTCAATGCTTCTCTGACTTGACCATGTTTGGCATATTTTCTGCAAATTCCTAAAAAAGTTCCAGATGAATGGAATTTTGTGTGTAAGAATAACTCTGTCCTGAGATCAAAGGATAATAAATTTCTCCTTGTTCCTGGAAAAACCTTAAATGGCCAATATATCATTCAAGTGTACGATTAACTTCAGTAATAAATCCACAAGCTTCATCTCCCATATTTTGGAAGAAGGGAGCATAAAAGGAGACATCAGTGATATCATTATCATAACACTTACAAAATCAGAGACAAATCCTACTGTAGTACAGAAAGAGGGGGTTTCCCTACTGTCTTCCCCTGGAAAAGTCAATGCCAAGCAACCTCCCAGTGGCTAAAGGGCTGCTCCCCAAATCATAGGGTGAATTCTGTAATGTCAAAAGGGTATGATATTTCCCACATAATAACTTCAATAGTTGCAGCAGCAAGCATCATGCCCTTTCTGACATACCCCTTTCAACATCATTTAAACCCTGGACTCCATTAAGCAAGAGTCATTGTGGTACATTCTTCTCACAGAAAACTAGCTCCATCCTATGTTTGCCTCAATCTCACCTCATGGATCCGTAACAGAAGATCAAGGTCAACCAAGCGTACATTATCACGGCAACATTTTATTCTTGTTGGGATGGAAAAATGATACAGCGTTGATGGAAAATATTCAGCCTTTATCCCTGCACTTCATAATCAGTCAGGAATCTTCTGTAAATGTTTATCTGTGTTTGGAATAGATAATAGTCAGGTCCTGTTCATGAGCAAATTGAAATTCAAACACGTGCTTCAGGCTATTTCTGTAAAATGCAGGTTTGAGCTCTTCCTCCTGTCTATATCAATCAATTAATTACCAATCAATAAATAAAAGAAAACATATATGAATTCTCTGGTGTGCCAGGCAGATTCAAGTTGTAGGAAAGTAGTCACCAGCATAGTAGTTGTTATTCTAGTGACACTACCTGCTTATCTCTTTATAGGTCTTTAATAAATCACCTTAGCCATAGGTTGCGTGGGCCATCTTAAGCTACATTGACTGATAAATTGAACCCAATATCATTGATACTCTTTCAAACCTCACCCTCCCATTCCTGCCTTGTAATCACATAACTGCAATTAATAACTGTCACATCCATTTTTTTGAGGGGGAACCTCAACCATATTATTAATGATAGGTTGAATCTTTGGAATCTCCCTATTCAAGTTAATCAAGAATAAAAGTAATTAACTTTTCATGTGCCACTGTAGCAAAGGAATGTTGCACAACTTCATTATTGATTATAATAACCTTCAATGAGGTCTTAATCAGTTTGAAAAGCCTTCTTGCCTGTTGCAATCTTTCTATATGAATTAGGAATGTAAGAGTGATTGCCAGAAGCACTCTACAGTTTCAACAGAAAGAGAAGCTGAGTTAACCTTTGGGTTTGTAGCCCTCAGTTAGAAACTCTGCTTGGGAAAAGGGACACGTATGTATTGCTTTGTACCGCTGCATCTGAGTTTATAAATTTCACAACATATTAAACCTGATTCTGATTAGATGGCATACACATCAAATTTTTCCCTAAGGGAGTATGGGAGAGGAGACTAACAAGTCAGTTTCAAAACTTAAAGTCCTCAACCAAACCTATTACCACATATCTCATACTGAATGGCACACCTTTAACAAATTTGTGAGCAGCCTTGTCAAAATCAAAGTCAAAGTTCAGTTTATTGTCATATGCACAACTATAAGTATGCAAATCATGCATATGCATTATTAAGTTATCATCATCAGTGAGATATGATTGTGCTGTTAGGTCATCAAGATTATTTGATAATGCTAGCAACAAAGAGTAAAGTAGAATCAAATTCGGAATCAGATTTATTATCACCGGCATGTAACATGAAATATATTAACTTGGCAACAGCAGTACAATGCAATATATGATAATATCAAAAAATAAATAAAAAGTATATCAATTACAGTAAGTTATATATACAGTTGAAGTCAGAAGTTTACATACACCTTAGCCAAATACATTTAAACTCAGTTTTTCACAATTCCTGACATTTTATCCTGGAAAACATTCCCTGTCTTAGGTCAGTTAGGATCACTACTTTATTTTAAGAATGTGAAATGCCAGAATAATAGTAGAGAGAATGATTTATTTCAGCTTTTATTTCTTTCATCACTTTCCCAGTGGGTCAGAAGTTTACATACACTTTGTTAGTATTTGGTAGCATTGCCTTTAAATTGTTTAACTTGGGTCAAACGTTTTGGGTAATCCTTCCACAAGCTTCTCACAGTAAATTGCTGGAATTTTGTTCCACTCCTCCAGACAGAACTGGTGTAACTGAGTCAGGTTTGTAGGCCTCCTTGCTCACACACGCTTTTTCAGTTCTTGTCCACAAATTTTCTGTCGGATGCTACCATATAGTGAGAGGGACGGAGGGAGACACCTGTGAGTCGGCTGGGGTGATATACTGAGTCCGGTGCTCCCGATATCTTCTATATATTGGCGAGACCCAACGCAGACTGGGAGACCATTTCGCTGAACACCTATGCTCTGTCCGCCAGAGAAAACATGATTTCCCAGTGGCAACACATTTTAATTCCACGTCCCATTCCCATTCTGATATGTCTATCCACGGCCTCCTCTACTGTCAAGATGAAGCTACACACAGGTTGGAGGAACAACACCTTATATTCCGTCTGGGTAGCCTCCAACCTGATGGCATGAATATTGACTTTTCTAACTTCCGTTAATGCCCCTCGTACCCCATCCATTATTTATTTATTTATTATTATTATTTTATATATATATGTATATGTATTCTTTTTCTCTCTCTCCTTTTTCTCCCTCTGTCCCTCCCACTGTACTCCTTGCCCGTCCTCTGAGCTTCCCCCCTCCCCCTTTTCTTTCTCCCTTGGCTTCCTGTCCCATGATCCTCTCATATCCCTTTTGCCAATCACCTGTCCAGCTCTTGGCTCCATCCCTCCCCCTCCTGTCTTCTCCTATCATTTTGGATCTCTCCCTCCCCCTCCCCCTTCCACTTTCAAATCTCTTACTAGCTCTTCTTTCAGTTAGTCCTGACAAAGGGCCTCGGCCTGAAACGTTGACTGTACCTCTTGCTATAGATGCTGCCTGGCCTGCTGCGTTCACCAGCAATTTTTATGTGTATTGCTTTAACAAAAGTGAGGTAGTGTTCATGAGTTCAATGTCCATTTAGTAATTGTATGACAGAGAGGAAGAAGCTGTTCCTGAATTGTTGAGTGTGTGCCTTCAGGCTTCTGTACCTCCTACCTGATGGTAACAGAGAGAAAAGGGCATGCCCTGGGTGCTGGGGGAATCCTTAAAAATGGATGCCGCCTTTCTGAGGCACCGCTCCTTGAAGGTGTCTCGGATACTACGGAACAGTAAGTGCAGTAAGTGCAGTAAGTGCAGTCTTTAACTGCTATTCCTAGGATAGAGGATGGCAGTGGAGATCAATGAGTAATAATCTGCTAACATAGTAGTAGGTCACATATACCAGATGTAGAATTAATGATAACAGATAAACATACTACTGTCTAGGTTTCCCTATCCTCCAATGATTGCGGAGTAAATAGGCAGGTATCACATAGTATAGACTATGCACAAGGCAGGGAAAGTCAGACTGAGGTATTTCTGATTTTGCCAAGGAATGTTAGTGTGGATCCTGGCTACAATCTTACATTGCTCCTTAGATAACAGACTGATACCAAAGTGCATAAGCACTGCAGATGTTGAACTCGAGGGTTTCACTGGATAATCTGTTCTCAAATGGGTTATTTTTGATGTGAATCATTTTCATGGGAAAATTAATTGCAGTGGGAAAAGAAGATCAGTTATACTAATGTTGCTCTAGTATTTTGAACTATTCTTCCATAATTCCAAGAGCTTCCCTTGGGTTCTGGTGCACAGGATCAAATTAAGCTACAGAGAGTTGTAAAATTAGCCAGCCCCACTGTGGGCACTGGCCTCCATAGGATCCAGGTCATCTTCAAGGAGCAGTGCCTCAGAAAGGCAATGTCTATCATTAAGTACCTGCACCACACAGGACATGCCCCTGCCCTCTTCTCATGGCTACCGTCAAGAAGGAGGTACAGAAGCCAGAAGGCAAATGCTCAGTGATTCAGGAACAACTTCTTCCCCTCTATCAGATTTCTGAATGGACATTGAACCCATGACCAGTACCTCACTACTTTTACTTTATTTCTTATTTTTTGCACTACTTATTTAATTTAACTATTATATATATTGTGACGCCAAGCAAAACTATCGGACAATTGATGCTAATGAGAGATATAAGAAAGACAATGGAGAAACATTCAAAATGCTAATAAGAGAGAAGAGAAGGATTAACGGAAAAGAAGCACAATTCAGAATATTGACAGACCGGTTGCTTTGAACCTGAACTGTTTGAAGTTTGATGGACAGGTGATACCCCAGCTGGGGGATAAAAAGATCAGGTTTGCTAAGGCACGCAACACACCACGAGACCACGAGATCCTGGAAAGAGCAGTGTACCCCCACAAGTGGTGGGAGTTTGGAGGTCCGGTTCGCGGGAACCGACCAGAGGCTCACAGGGTGTAAAGGTATGATCGGTGGGAACCTGGGGTGTGTGTCCGCCCTTGCCAGAGTGCTGGGTTCTCCGCGGAAGAACAATTGTACCTGGAACGGAGGGGTCACAGTTGGTGACCACAGTGGGGATTAGAAGACATAAAAAGGTCTGCCCAAAACCAACTGCGAAGACATCGAAGGTCTGCCTGAACCAAATTGCATCTCTCTCTCTCTCTCTCTCCAACGGTACAACAACAGCGATTACTGTGAACTGCACTAAACTGAACTGAACTCTGCTTCATTTAAGACTGATCATTTTACCCTTAGACTGTGATAGAGCTTGGTTGATTCCTATTACCCTATTTCTGTGTATATGTGTGTATTATCATTGCTAACCTGTTACATTGATATCCTTACGGTTAGAGTACTGTATTACCTATGTCTATAATAAAACTTTATTAGCTCCTAGTAATCCAGACTCCAACGAGCGTTCCATTTCTGCTGGTTTGGCAACCCGGTTACAGGGTATGTAACAATATACACACACACATACAGGTATGTCAGTAATATTAAACCCAATACTGATTTGTCCTCCTATTTTCCCACTCCTTAAGCAGATCTCTAGGAAAGTCAAAGGTACATTTTTCATATCAACATGCTGTCTCTCTCTCCATCCTGTAGCAATGTGGCTCCAGGACCATCAACTGTTTGTCCTAGTGTCCAGTAATTTTTCTTTGCCCAAAGCTGAAGGTTATTATCTATTGCGTTTCTTGTTTATTTTCCTTGTTGTAATCTCTGATGTCGACAATTAATCCATCTAATTATGTGGCCATCCGTCCCATCATTCTTTGAACAAATTACATTCCATTCACTACACTCAGCCAACCTAGTTCTAGTAAACAATAGAAAGTGCATTTTGTGAACTGCATGCTGGACGGTCATACACAAGTTATTTCCTGTGTCCTTTGGTAATTGGGGCACCATTTGAAAAAAATCCATATAAATTTTCTTAATGCTAATCTTAAGACTATAGGTTGTTTCTAGAAGCACTAAATTTGCAATTGCTATTATATTCTTCACTATGCTAGTGTAGGTTTTCATAAATAAAATAGCAAAGGTATCTTAAGTTTAAGGGAAACTGTGGCAACTCCTTTATTGACAACCAAATACAGAACAAAAAAACATGGTAAAAAAAAATCACGTCATTACCACAGACTAGTGGAGGTCAAGTCCGTGGGTATAGTTAAGGTGGAAGTTGATAGTTTCCTGATCAGTCAGGGCATCAAAGGATATGGTGAGGAGGCAGGTATATGTGGTTGAGCGGGATCCGGGATTAGCCATGATGGAATGGTGGAGCAGACTCGATTGGCTGAATGGCCTAATTCTGTTCCTACGTCTCATGGTCTGATTACATCATCATGTCAGACCAGCCTCTTAAAGTGAATGCTAGCCCAATGTTCGCGGTTGTGAATCATGTATACGTTTCCACCCCTACATTACCCTGCACATGCCCCCTGCCCCCCAACCCCAGGATTCACCAAACTGGCATTGTGAGCCTGTCTGGAGCTCAGACGAGCTGCCTGGCTCAGGGTCCATGTTCTATGGGTGGAGGAACAGCAGGTGCCTCTGGCTTGTCCAGCAGTGTGTTGACATGCTCATGGTCACGTCATAATGCCAGGGGCATAGTAGCAGAAACCTCCATCTCCTGATGGACCAGTTTAAGGTGATCTACTGAAATACATTCAGGTTTACCCCTCCTATAAATGATAAAAGTCTTTTCTCTCCATTCCAAAATGCAGAACAGGCCATTGTAAGGGGGCCTAAGGGGATGCTGGTGTGCATCATGGTGGACGAAAACAAATGAGGTGGACTGTAGGTCAACAGGAACCCATGATGGGAGGTAGGAAATGAATTTACTGAGGAGGGTAGAATGCTTTAGGGAAACTGACCAGGCGACTGTGGCATCAGGACTAAAATCACCTGGCACAAATAATGGCTACCAGTATACCAACTCAGCTACAGACAACTACAGATCCTTCTTTGGAGCCATTCTGAACCCCAGAAGGACCCATGGGAGACGATCATACCAACACTCATTCAACAGGGAACTCCTCAGAGCAGCTTTTAAGGAACGATGAAACCATTCACACGGACCATTGGACTGTGGGTGATACACCGCAATGTGATGCATCCTAATGCCAAGCTTCTGGGCCATTGCAGCCCAGAGGTCTGATGTGGAATGGAGACCGCGGTCAGAGGAAATAGCAGATGGTGTGCCAAACTGAGCAATCCAAATGCTGATGAATGCCCAAGCCACATCTGAGGTCATCGTTGATGCTAGAGGGATGAACTCTGGCCACCTGGGGGTATGGTCCACCATGGTAAGGAGGTGCGTGAAACCGTGGGAGGGGGTGGGGAAGAGGACCTACCAAGTGCACATTAACATAATCTCAAAAGGTGGCAATGTTGCCCAAAATGACAGCTAATTTTCTCCCACTGGCACTCAACACGGGTTGCACTCCAATCACAAACATCCTTTCTAAGGGTCTGCTGCACACTTTTGGTGCAACCAGTTTCTGTGAGGCCTTGCGGACCGGAAGCAAGAGGCAGTGAATAGTTAAAAATAGTCTGCCTCCAGTTTGCGGGCACGATGGGGGGAAGGCAACTGGTTGAGACATTGCACAGGAGAGAAACTCCCGCATCCCTGAACTTGACATCAGCCAACCACAGGCCCATGACTGCTATCCTGTAGTCAACCCCAATGTATATAGCCTCAATGGCTGACCGTGAGGGACAATCAACCATGGCGGTATTTTTCTCTTTGGTGTGTTGTATGTCAGGTCATGGAGGCCAGATGCCATTGCTGCCCTGTGTTGCACGAGGAGTTTGTGGTCAACAAGTGTTGTGAAATGAACCTCTAGTAGAAACTGGAAATGGCGGGCAGTCAGATAGGGGTCCGAGAAGCTGTCAGACAAACATGCTTCATTTCCTTTCAGGGGTACGGAGATGCCGGCTGAAGATGGTGAACGGGCTACCACACACCTCTGACCAATTGTTCGTGCACAGCGCACACAGCATAGTCTGTAGCGTCAGTAGTGATGGCTTTGGGTGCATTGGGGAGAGGGTGTGCCATTAGGGTCATGTTGAAAAGAGCCATCAAATATGTCATCAAATGTTCTAGTCATGTCTGCTGACCAGTCAAGCATGGGACTGGAGCATTGCTTTTAAAGGCACTATACAAGGGGAGCATAAGTTCAGCAGCTTACAGTGAGAGCAATTCACCATACCTGAAAACTCCTGCAGAGGAAATCCATAATAGCGGGCATTTTTGATGGGAGATGTAGCGCAACGTCTGTGGAGATGTGGAGGCCAAGAAACCCAAACTGGCATTTAGCGGGGTTAATAATCAACCTGCATTGGCTTAAGTGCTTGAAAAGTGTGCAGAGATGTTGTACGTATTCGGATTTGAATGCCCTGGCAACAAATATGTCATCCAGGAAAAGAAAAAGAAAATCGAAGACTTTTAATACAGAGTCTATCAGACATTGGAAAGTCTGTGCTGCATTTTTCAGCCCAAATGGCATCCACAGAAGCTCAAAGAAGCCAAACAGGGATGTCACAGCTGTTCTGGGAATGTCCTCCGAGCACACAGGCACTTGATGGTAGCCCCTAACTAAGTCAACTCTAGAAAAATTAACTTTACAGCTAGATGTGCTGAAAAGTTTTGGATGTGTGGGACCGGGTAATGATTGGGGGTGGTGACCTCATTAAGGCGTCAGTAATCCCCACATGGGCAGCAACCACTATCGGGCTCAGAGACCATGTGGAGGGGTGAAGCCCAGGGGCTATTTGACCTATGTATAATGCCAGGTCTTTCCATTTTGGCAAGCAGCCATCGCAGTATTTACACACTTCTGATGTCCTGGTGTGCTGGCACTGTCGAAGCTGCAAGGTAGTCAGCACTTCTGAACATTCATACCAAAGTGAATATGGTAAAAACACAGATCCAGTAGGGTCTGTTTTGCAGCCACAGGTGTGCATTTATTGGAGGCCCTGCTGACCAAGTTAATTGAGGCAGGGGAAGGAGGCGAAATGATGCACCTCTGCCTGGTAGAGTATCAGCCATTTTAGCAAGCTCCCTATAGTCCTTCATGAGTGTATAAGCAAGGGCTGTGCAAATTTACTCAGGCATTTGTTGCATAAATAGTTCAAGGATGGTGATCTCCTAGGAGAAGCAACATGTGATCCATTAATTCTGAGGGCCTAGCATCACCAAGACCAGGCAAGGAGAGAAACTGCTTGGCATGCTCAGACTCCAATAGTCCAAAAGTCTGTAATAGGTGAGTTTTCATCATGCGATATTTTTCACGTTCAGGTGGGTGTTCACTCAGAGTAGCCACTCTCACTGCTGTGGGACTACTGAGTGATGTTACTATGTAGTAATGTCTGGTGTCATCTGCAGAGACTTCTCACAGTGCAAATTGGACCTCGGCTTGTACAAACTAAGTGATGGCATTTTGCTCCCAAAGCTCCAGCAGTTTCAAAGCGAATGCATTGGCTGACATGCTGAATAACTCTGGAATTGGCAGAGGTGTTTTAAGTTTAAGGGAAACCACAACGCAGAGCATAACGTGCGGTAAAAAAAAACTTCACTTCATTACATCCTCACGTCAGACCAGAACTGAAAGTGAACTCCAACTCAATGTCACTGGTTGTGAATTATGAGTATGTTTCCACCCCTTACATTACCCTGACCTATTGATAAGTTCATGAGTGGTTATACTGCAGTCCACCCAATAGATTATTACACAGTCCAAAACATACTATTATGAGTTGAAATAGATAAAATATTTTTATCTCAACCTCAACCTCTTGTACTTGCAGGGGGAAATTGTGTCATCTGATGAATTTTGCCCAAACATTTAAAAGCAGAATTCAGAGAGATTCCGACTGTCAGGTGCACCTCATTTGTTTGTCCATTTTATTATTTATCATTAAGCTTAGTGTGGAGATTCATTCTTTGTATGGTTCATGCATTAGAACACAGAGATCCTTCCATTTTCTACTTCTTAGCAGCCTTTCAATTCAGAGAATAGTTTCCCTTTTATTCCTTCTACCTAAATGAATGATCTCACACGTTCTTACATTACATTTAAGTGACCATGATTTGGCTCACTCATTCAACTTTTATATATCTTGTTTTTCAAAGTCCAAATATCCTCCTCCCAGTATGGTTCCTAGTTATTTTCCTGTTATTCACATACTTGCATACCTTGCATCTTGGTTCTCCTCCAAGCCAACCTTGGAGCACATCTAAATGATATTTTATTCTCTTTGATGAGAATACCATGTTAATAATCTTCCTCCAATTCCTGACCTGTTAGGAATTGTTTGATTACAGTTACTATTCTATAGATTTGCTGAGTATGCCCACAGAAAAATAATCTCAAGGTTGTACATGGAGACATGTATGTACTCTGATAATAAATTTTACTTTGAATTTTGAGCTTTGTAAAGTAGTCTTTTATGCTGCACCTTAAAAAAACTTTCTGAAAATCCAACTATTCACACGTTCCACTCTATTGAATATGCTTTCTACATCTACAGAAAATTTGTTGTACCTAATTTCCCGAAATCATGTTGACCAGGTTGGTTTGCATTAATTGTTTCTAAATTATTACTGAATTATCAGATGTTAAATTAACTGGCCTACGACTCCTGCATTTTATTTCCTACTCTCTTGAACAAGTGAGTCCCATTTTCAATTTTCCAATCTGCTGGCAGTCTCTTAGAATTCTCAGAGTGTGAAAAACTTCAAAAAATAACTTAACTCCCTCTTCACCCACTTCCTTTAAAATGCTTGGATGTCATCCTTTGGATCCCATTGACGTGTCTGGTTTTAGTCCCATTAGTTTTTCTTTTTTTTTGTAATTTATTTTTTATTGAAGTTCATCATCAAACAAACATTTTCATAAGATGTATTTCAGATACTGTACATATATATCATATAATCATATTTGTCACAAATCTCCACATATTTATCTGAGGTATACACTTATAGAAAGGAGAGGAAAGAATGAACAATTGAAAGGAGGGAGCTATGTACAGAGTAGGGGGTGATTTTTTTTTTACAACATATTCATTGACTTGTGAGAATAAAATCAGGCCTATGAGGTGTTATGTAGTTAAACCATTTTTTCCCAGTATGAATCAAATTGTTCCAACTTATGAATAATAGATGCTGTTATCTTCTCCATTTTGTAAATGTCCATTGTAATTGTATTGTATCATTTCTTAATACACGCATTGCTAAATGACGATAAAAGAGGATTGCGTGTCCTCATAATCTAATCTAATTTCCATCCATACATTTAAAGTTGTGCTCTCCTGTGATAACCTTTTCCTGGTAAGGGTCTTTTTGCCAGCAACCAGCAGCATATTCATTAAATATTTATGTCTTTTCAACCATTCTTGAGGTAGATACCCAAAATATATGGTCTTACTCTCTAAGGGTATTTCACATTTAAAGATGTCTTGTAGGGCATTATGTATCCCTCTTCAATAGTCTTTGATAACAAGGCATTCCCAGAAAATATGATAATGGTTTGCATTTTGATTTCCACAATTTCTCCAGGAAACAGGGAGGTTACTAACATAATGGGATTTCTGAGAGGGTGTAATAAAATATCTTTTCAAGTTTTCTACCCGAACTCCCTCCATTTCTGTGAACTGGTACACTTCCATTGATACCTCCATATTATTGTCCAGTCTTCCTCAGATATTATTATCCCTCTTTCCTTCTCCCATTTTGTTTTAATGTATGAAGTCGAATATGTTTAAAGATTTGACAAACCCTTATACACACTTGAAATGATTCTACTACCGTTGTCTGAATTATATGCTTTTCGAAATAGCTCTATCAGACATGCACTTGCCTTGGTTACATTTTTAACCGTCCTATTAACATTATTGTCGCATCTGTAAATACCGGTAAGAGTCTTGTTTTTCTAATAGGTGATCCTCTTTGAGCATTTCAAAACAGAACAGTGTTCCTTCTTTCATTATATTGCAAATAGCTGTTATTCCTTTAGCTTTCCAGCCTTAAATCTTAAATCCACTGATGTCTAATATAAGCCTACTGACTCTCACAGCTATCTGGACTATTCATCTTCTCACCCTGTCTCTTGCAAAAATGCCATCCCCCTCTCGCAATTCCTCTGTCTCCGCTGCATCTGCTCTAAGGATGAGGCTTTTCATTCCAGGACGAGGGAGATGTCCTCCTTTTTTAAAGAAAGGGGCTTCCCTTTCTCCACCATCAACTCTGCTCTCAAACGCATCTCCCCCATTTCACGCACATCTGCTCTCACTCCATCCTCCCGCCACCCCACTAGGAATAGGGTTCCCCTAGTCCTCACCTACCACCCCACCAGCCTCCGGGTCCAACATATTATTCTCCGTAACTTCGGCCACCTCCAACGGGATCCCACCAATAAGCACATCTCCTCCCCACCCCCCCCACCGGCTTTCCGCAGGGATCGCTCCCTACGCGATTCCCTTGTCCATTCGTCCCCCCCATCCCTCCCCACTGATCTCCCTCCTGGCACTTATCCTTGTAAGCGGAACAAGTGCTACATATCCCCTTACACTTCCTCCCTTACCACCATTCAGGGCCCCAGACAGTCCTTCCAGGTGAGGCGACACTTCACCTGTGAGTCGGCTGGGGTGATATACTGCGTCTGGTGCTCCTGATGTGGCCTTCTATATATTGACGAGACCCGACGCAGACTGGGAAATCGTTTTGCTGAACACCTACGCTCTGTCTGCCAGAGAAAGCAGGATCTCCCAGTGGCCACACATTTTAATTCCATATCCCATTCCCATTCTGACATGTCTATCCACGGCCTCTTCTACTGTAAAGGTGAAGCCACACTCAGGTTGGAGGAACAACACCTTATATTCCGTCTGGGTAGCCTCCAACCTGATGGCATGATCATCGACTTCTCTAACTTCCGCTAATGCCCCACCTCCCCCTCGTACCCCATCTGTTATTTATTTTTATACACACATTCTTTCTCTCACTCTCCTTTTTCTCCCTCTGTCCCTCTGACTATACCCCTTGCCCATCCTCTGGGTTCACCCTCCCCCGCCTTGTCTTTCTCCCTGGGCCTCCTGTCCCATGATCCTCTCATATCTCTTTTGCCAATCACCTGTCCAGCTCTTGGCTCCATCCCTCCCCCTCCTCCTATCATTTTGGATCTCCCCCTCCCCCTCCCACTTTCAAATCTCTTACTAACTCTTCCTTCAGTTAGTCCTGATGAAGGGTCTCAGCCTGAAATGCGGACTGTACCTCTTCCTCGAGATGCTGCCTGACCTGCTGCGTTCACCAGCAACTTTGATGTGTGTTGCTTGAATTTCCAGCATCTGCAGAATTCCTGTTGTTTACGATCTTAAATCCAGTTTATTCGGCATAAAATCCATATCATATGCACATCATTTAAGAATTGCAATGTCTCTCTCTAGTTTATATTCTTTTATAATAGTTTTCCATATTTTAAGAGTCCATTTCACCCACAGGTTATCAAAAGTATTTATGTAACTTTGTAGGTTGTTATCAGCCAAAATTGCCTGTATGGGGATGGAAAGTATCCTCTCTTCAATGTTTTTCCATTAAGCATCATATGATGGGTTGCACCAGCATATTACAGATCTCAACTGTGCTGCAAAGTAATAACCTCTAAGTGAAGGTAGGCCCCATCCCCCTTTTCCTTGGTTAATTGCAAAGTTTTGAGATGAATCCTGGACCTTTTACCTTGCCATATATATCTTGATAGCATCTTGTTCCATTCATTGAATTGATTTTGGTTAATCTCTATTGGTAGGGTCTGAAAGAAATATAGTAGTCTGTGCAGTATATATATTTTATATTCATTTTAATAGATTCATTCCTTGAACTGAGACCAAGAAAAGGAATTAGGTTCCATCTTGTTATAACTTCCTTAATTTTTTTATATATAGGCTGATAATTGCATTCTGATAATTTTGCCAAATCTTTTGGCATAATGATGCCTGAATATTTGACAGACTCTGTTTGCCATGCCCAACAGATCTCTTTTGATCTTGTATCCTGATAATTGGCCATAGGATTGCATCAATTTAGGTAAAGAGTATGTTGGTTGCCCGAGATAGATCAAAATGGCATCCACTTAACAGGCCAATTTATGCTGTCCCTTTAATAGTAATTCCCCTGATACCTTCATTTTGTCTGATGTATTGAACTAATGGTTCCAGATATAATGCGAGGAGTAGCGGTGACCATGCACAACCCTGTCTCGTGCCCCTTTCTAGGGTAAAACTATTAGTTAAATATCCATTGATTTTAATCCTAGCAGTAGGATTGTCGTATAGTGCCTGTATAGTTTTAATAATTGTGTCATGTTGACCAAATCTATGTAAAACTCTGTAAGGAAAATTCCAATTAACTGAATCAAATGCCTTTTCAGGCCTCACGCTTATCACTATTGCTTCAATTTCATTTTTTTAATATGATCCATAATGTGAAGTGTCCTTCATATATTGTCTTGTGTTTGGCATTGTTGTGTAAAACCTGTCTGATCATTATGTATCAGTGTGGGTAGAAACTCTTCTAATCATTTGGCCACGATGGAGGTAAATATTCTATAATCCACATTAACAGATATTGGTCTAAATGACCCACATTCCATTTTATCCTTGCCTTCTTTCGGTATAGCTGAGATTATCGCCTCCTTCCAGCTGGGTGGCATTTGCACCTTTCTTAGAGCCTAGTTCAGTGTGGGAGTAAAACAGAAATTAACTCACTTCTAAATTCTTTATACCACTCTGGCGTATATCCTTCTGATCCGGGTGACTTGCTTAATTTAAGCCTACTGATTGTAGTTTTTAGTTCAGTTTCAGTTATGTCAGCAGTCATTTTGTTCTATTTTGTTCTTTGCTTAAAGTGAGTAACTCTAAAGAATTCAGGAAGATGTCAGTTTGGATTATGCTTCCCCCAAGAACTTTAGAATATAGAGTTTTGTAAAACATTTCAAAAGCTTCTTGAATTTCACTTAGCTTATTTTTTATCACTTTTGTTCTTGGATCCCTAATTCTATGAATTGTATTTTCTGCTATCTTTTTTTTCAGTTTCCACACCAGTATTTTCATTGCTTTAGATCCACTTTCATGGTGCCTGTTTCAGAAACATGATTTTGTTTCTAATTTCTTGTGTAGCCAAACTATTAATGTCCTTCCTAATTTTTTTAATTTCCTCTAGTGTATCCTGTGCCAAACTCAATTTGTGTTTTTTCAAGTTCCTTCAGCTTATTCTGTAAATCCACTAATGTTTTATTCCTTTTTTTTTCTTATATGAAGATATCGCTATAATTTTCCCTCTTAAGACGGCCTTCAGAGTATCCCATAGAATGGGAGGTGAAACGTATCCATTATCATTGAATTCTAAGTAAAGACCAATTTCTTTTTTAATTTATTGCTTAAAATGGGGAAATTTTAAAATTTAGTTTCCAAATTGTATTCTTTGGTTGTAGGTCAAAATCAACAGATAAATATATAGGTGCATGGTCACTTACACCTATTGTCCCAATTCCACAGATGATTATTTTGTCTTTATCTTTTCCAGATGTTATGAAATAGGCTATTCTTGTATATACTGAATGGGGGGGGGGCAGAATAATGTGTAATCCCTTCCGTCGGGGAAAAGGTCCCTCCATATATCAATTAGACCAACATCCTCAAAAAGAGCGTTAACTTTCTTATGTAAGGACTTTGTTTCTTAAGAGTTTCTATTGGAAGAGTCTAACTTTGGTTGTAATAAAAAATTTAAGTCTCCGCCACATATCAAGAGACCTTCTGTTTCTGTTACCATAATATTAGTAATTTTCTGGAAGAAACTAATATCACTTCCTGGGGGTGCATATATATTCAATAAAGTAACTGGATTTCCGTCTATATTCCCCCTTCCCAGAATATATCTGCCCTCCGTATCTCCCATTTTGAATACTTTTTCAAAGTTTAGCTTGCTTGAGATGAGAATAGCAACTCCTCTTCTATGTCCTGATTTATAGGAGGAGAAAAACAAATTAGTGAAGCCCATTCTCTTTAATTTTCCATGCTCATTATCACTTAAAGTGAGTTTCCTGTAAATATACAACATGGGCTTGTTCTTTTTTCATTTTTGATAGAATTTTACTGCGGTTGACTGGATTCAACAGCCCATTGACATTAAAAGAAATGAATTTTACTTTGTCCTTAGCCATGTGCATTTATCTGTTAGTATATCATTAAAATTTGCTGAATATAACTTAATCGATCTACTCCCTGAACAAATAAGAGCAAAGAAATACGAATAATAAGAAAAGGCAACAAAGGTGTGATTCCAAGGCTGATGTCTCTAGATGACCCTGGGTTGAGCTAGAAGAAATGTCTAGCTGTGGGGGATAGTCCCTCCTACCTGTGGATTGAGGGCCCCCACCCTCAAATCTATGTCCATTACACAGAAATGATTTCCCTGTGTATTCCTCCCATGCATATATTCTCATTTAGGTGGGGAAAAAGGAGTGAATGAATCAAAAAAAATTGAGTAATATAAAATCCACATTATAATACGTATTTCTCGAGATAGGTATATCACCATCTATTTTTGCTTCCGTTTAGTTTATCAGCACTTTTGAAGTTAGCCAAACCTTATGGCTCTTTTGGAGGAGGTGAGAGCTGTCTTTGGAGAACTCACAGTCTCTTCCTAACATCATTCTCTCGTTCTCCTCCCATCCCCTGCTTTCTCAGTTCTCTTTCTATTTCCCAAGCAGATCGGAATAATTGCTCAGCCATGCTTTCCCCTCGGTCTGACCACTCTATCAGGCAGCCCTCTGTTCCTCATATCTGTAGTCGCCTCTTCCACCGTCTGATATAGCTGTATCCCTCCTTCGTAAAACACCCTCAGTTTAGCAGGGTACTGAGTTTGGAATTTAATCTTTTCTTGCTTCGCTTTGGAATATTCCTTCCGTTTCTGTAGGACTGCTGGGGTGGGGGGTGGGGGGGGGGGTAACCTTGATCGAAGTATATTAACTTCCCTTTTCCAAAACACCCTCTTCTTACTCCAGGCCCTTCATAGAATCTCCGCCTTGATCTTGAATCGAAGGAATCTAAGTACTATTGAGCGCGGCTTACTTTCTCTGTCTTCTGGAAGCCTCGGGATAAGCGCCCTCTCAATTTTAATCTCCATAGTCGTGGGAATCTCCAGCGTGCCCCGCAGCAACTTTCCTACATTTTCATCATCGACAAACCCTCCGCTCCTTCGGGAACATTATAAATCCTGATATTTTTCCGTCGAGATCTTCCTTCCTGGTCAAGCAATTTACTTTCCTGTTGATTTAGTATTTTTATTATCTTACTTAGTATCTGTTCCACGTTTTGCACGCAATCTTCCACCTTCTCAATTCGTATCTCTGCCATTGCTATTTTCTGATTGACGTTGGCAAGTTCTGACTTTATATCATTTAGTTGCTGTTTTATATCTTTTTGGACTTCCCTTATCTCTTCCAAAATCCTTATCATGTTTGCCACTTTGCCTGAACAAGGCCCAGTGTCAGCTTCGCCACCACGCGCACATGCAGGAGGGCTGCTTGTTGAACCTCTCTTCCATAGGCTTCGCAGTGACGCTTTTTTTAATCTCCATTCTTTCTCCCTATTCTTGCCCCCCTTATCAATTCAGGTATGTTTGATAGATCTTATATTTGATGGATTAACAGGGCAAAATATGCGTTTTTCCAGAGGAGCTATTGATTTAAGCTGCCATTCTGGACGATGACGTCACCGGAACCCCATCCCATTAGTTTTTCATGATAATGCTTGTTATAAGTTGTACACTTGTACTAGCTGTCCTCTTCCTTTTTGTATATCCATTGAAACTCCTGTTACTAGTTTTGATGTCACTTACAAGTTAGCCTGATAAACAATTTTCTCCCACTCTTGTTTTTTGAGTGTGCCACTGACGGTTTGTGAAAAATTCTGTTCTTTTCTCTTTCTCTACCATTATATCAGCTTTAGTTTATGATTTAATACTTTTCTTGACCGCCTTTGTTAACCATTGAATTGATTGTGGACTCAATAAGGGGAAGTCAGAAGAACATAACTTGTCTTCACTGAAGGGTCAGCAAGCAGAACTTCGACAGCATCAGGCTCCTGGACTTCAACATCTCAGAGAATTTATCCTTGGTTGTACACATTAATGCATCACAAAGAAGGCAGGCCGCTGGCTCTGCTTTATTATGAATTTGAGGAGATTTGGTATGTCAGCAAAATGCTGATAAATTTCTGGAGAAGTATAGGGAAGAGCATTCTGACTGGTTTCATCACAGACTGTATGAAGATTCTAATTTGTAGCATCACAAAAGGCTACAGAGCCTTGTAGACTCATCTCATCTCCATCATGGGCACAATGTTCCCCACCATCCAGGATATTTTCAAGAGGCGGTGCATCAGGGAGGCAGCATCCATCACTAAGGGGCCCTCACTATCTGGAACATGCCCTCTTCTCATTTCTATCACCAAGGAGGAGGTAGAAGAATCTGAGTACCTACAGTCAATGATTCACAAAGCTTTCTCTCTAGTCAGCATGAAGATCGGCATGCCAAGTTCCTTTTTCATCACCCTACCTGTGACACTATTTTCAATGGACTATGGTCTTGTATGTAGTCCCTCTGTTCCCCAGCTCTCTTTAGTGCCTTACCATTCATTGTACAAGTCCCAAACTGCTTTGACTTTTCAAAATGCATTACCTCACACTAATCTGAATTAAAATCCATTTGTCACTCCTTTGCAATTACTTTATTTTTGTAATTTATAGCAATTTTATCTCTTTGCATTGTATTAGTGCTGCAAAACAATAAATTTCATATTATCCAATTCAGTGAGAATAAACCTAATTTTAATTTTTATTTTGATTCTCACTGAGTCCTGTGAATGGAGATAAATTTCCCTCTGCCATCACATTTCAGAACTATCTATTAACCCATTAACGCTACTTTGTTATTTTATAGGGAACTATAGGCATCCGTTAGTCTCGTGACACCATGGATTTGCACCTTGGAAGGTTTCCAGGGCGCAGGCCTGGGCAAGGTTGTATGGAAGACCAGCAGTTGCCCATGCTACAAGTCTGCCCTCTCTACGCCATCGATGTTGTCCAAAGGAAGGGCATTAGGACCCATACAGCTTGGCATCGGTGTCGTTGCAGAGCAATGTGTGGTTAAGTGCCTTGCTCAAGGACACAACACGCTGCCTCAGCCAAGGCTCGAACTAGCGACCTTCAGATCACTAGACGAATGCCTTAACCACTTGGCCATGCGCCAACTTTGTTATTTTACGCACAGTTTATTTACAGAGTCAGAGATATGGCTACAAACCCTTTGAGTCAACCAGTGTATGCCAACCACAGTACCCAAACAGCTCACAGTTTTCTGTGTTGGGCTCAACTCCCTCTAAGCCTCTTCCCACCTCCCCACTCCCCCATTCCTGTACCTATCCAACGCTCCGTAAATGGTACTTCTATACCTACAGGAGCACTTTCCTCTGATAGCTCATTCCATATACTCACTACCTGCTGTATGAAAAAGTTGCTTCTCAGGTCCCTTTAATCTCTTCTCTCTATCACCTGAGCCTTTGCTCCCCAAGTATGGACTTGCCTACCTTGGGAAAAAGACTGTTACTCATCTATGCTTCTCATAATTTTAAACACTTTGATAACATCACTCTTCATTTGTCTACATTCCAGGGAATAAAGACTTAGCCTGGCCAACCTCTTTCTGTAACTCATCCTCTCTAGTCCTGACAACATGCGGTAAATCTTACCTGCATTTTTCCCATTTTAACCATGTCCTTCCTACACCAGGGTGCCCAAACCCGTACATAGTACTCCAAGTGCAGCCTCACCAACGACTTATAAAACTACAACATAATGTCCCAACTCCTATACTCAGTGTCCTGACTGATGAAGATTAGGTTATGAGAACACTCAGTCCTCTTTTATTGTCATTTAGAAATGCATACATGCATTAAGAAGTGATACAATGTTTCTCTGGAGTGATATCACAGAAAACAGGACAAACCAAAGACTAACACTGACAGAACCACATAATTATAACATATAGTTACAGCAGTGCAAAGCAATACCATAATTTGATGAAGAACAAACCATGGGCACGGTAAAAAAAGTCTCAAAGTCCCCGAGTCGATCGACTCCCGAGTCCCCGATAGCAACGGCAAAAGGGAGAAACTCCCTGCCATAAACCTCCAGGCATCATCAACTTGCCAATGCCTTGGAAGCAGCCGACCACAGCCGACACTGAGTCCATCTGTCCGAAAACTTCGAGCCTCCGACCAGCCCCTCCGATACAGCCTCCCGAGCGCCATCCTCTGCCAAGCCCCTTCGACCTTGCCCCGGCCGCTGAATCAAGCAAAGCCGAGGATTTCGGGGGCTTCTGCTCCGGAGATTCCGGTTACCACACAGGAGCAGTGGCAGCGAAGCGGGCATTTCAGAAGTTTTCCAGATGTTCATCCGTACTCTCACGTCTGTCTCCGTCAAATCAGAATTGTGCACGGTCCCCTACTTGACACATAACAGATATTCATCACCAGAGAGGCCACACGGGCTGCCGTCGCGCCGCCATCTTCTCCTCCTTAGCATGGTAAGTGTCTTTTTTCACCACCCTGTCTACCTGTGACACTGTTTTCAATGAACTATGGTCTTGTATGTAGTCCCTCTCTTCCCCAGCACTCTTTGGTGCCTTACCATTCATTGTATAAGTCCTATATTGCTTTGACTTTTCAAAATTCGTCACCTCACTCTTATCTGAATTAAAAATCCATCTGCCACTCCTTGGCAATTACTTTATTTTTGTAATTTATAGCAATTTTATCTCTTTGCACTGTACTGCTGCTGCAAGACAATAAAGTTCACACCATCTAAGTCAGTGAGAATAAACCTGATTTTAATTTTTATTCTGATTCTCACTGGGTCCTTTAACTGGAGATAAATTTCTGTTGAATGTTACAGAATTGCTACATAAAAGTTAGGCACTGCTCATCCACCAACATGTCCTTCAGCCTTTTTACACAGTACACTAATCCACTGTGGACAACATTTCCTTCACATTTCTTCACTTATTTAACTTGAACAGATTGGGTTGGATCTAAAGTATTCATCCTCACACTATATCTGGATTTCTACCATGTTGTGATAAGGTCGCTTATTAATCTGATCTCATTACTTATGACTAAACCCAAAATAAGCTGTTCCTAGAAAGGTTCTACTGCACTTTGAATTAAGAAACAATCCCTGACGCATTCCTTCATTCCTTTTCCATGGTTTCCCTTCAAATTTGATTGATCTAATCAATGTGCAGATTGTTACCTGATAATTGCAGTGACCTTTATAGATTCCTTTAATATTTCTCCATTTATGATCACACCAAGATTAAGACATCACTTTGGGGGCTTTATGTCATTCCAACCCATGCCTTCTTCCCTTCGATGTTTCCTATTCCCACCTAAAAAAATTCATAGAAACATAGAAAACATACAGCACAATACAGGACCTTCAGCCCACAAAGCTGTGCAGAACATGTCCCTAATTTAGAACTTCCTAGGCTTTACCCATAGCCATCTATTTTTTTAGGTTCCACGTAGCCATCCAGGAGTCTCCTAAAAGTCCCTGTCATTTCTGCCTCCACCACCACTGCCGGTAGCCTATTCCACACACTCACCACTCTCTGCATAAAAAACTTACCCTTGACATCTCCTCTGTACCTACTTCCAAGTACCTTAAACCTATGCCCTCTCGTGATTGTGATTTCAGCCCTGGGGAAAAGCCTCTGACTATCCACACGATCAATGCCTCTCATTATCTTGTACACCTCCATCAGGTCACCTCTCATCCTCCTTCGCTCTAAGGAAAAAAGGACAAGTTCACTCAACCTATTCTCATAAGGCATGCTCCCTAAATCCAGGCAACATCCTTGGAAATCTCCTCTGCAGCCTTTCTATGGCTTCCACATCCTTCCTGTAGTGAGGTGACCAGACCTGAGCACAGTACACCAAGTGGGGTCTGACCAGGGTCCCATATAGCTGCAACATTACCACTCGGCTCTTAAGTTCAATCCCAAGATTGATGAAGGCCAATGCACCGTATGCCTTCTTAACCACAGAGTCAACCTGCGCAGCAGTTTTCGGTGTCCTATGGACTCGGACCCCAAGATCCCTCTGATCCTCCACACTATCAAGAGTCTTACCATTAATGCTATATTCTGCTATCATATTTGACCTACCAAAATGAACCACCTCACACTTATCTGGGTTGAACTCCATCTGCAACTTTTCAGCCAAGTTTTGCATCCGATCAATGTCCCATTGTAACCTCTGACAGCCCTCCACACTATCCACAACACCTTTGTGTCATCAGCAAATTTACTAACCCATCCGTCCACTTCCTCATCCGGGTCATTTATAAAAATCACAAAGAGTAGGGGTCCCAGAACAGATCCCTGAGGCACACCACTGGTCACCGGCCTCCATGCAGAATATGACCCATCTACAACCACTCTTTGCCTTCTGTGGGCAAGCCAGTTCTGGATCCACAAAGCAATGTCCCCTTGGCTCCCATGCCTTGTACTTTCTCAATAAGCCTTGCACGGGGTACCTTATCAAATGCCTTGCTAAAATCCATATACACTACATCTACGGCTCTCCCTTCATCAATGTGTTTAGTCACATCCTCAAAAAATTCAATCAGGCTCGTCAGGCACAACCTGCCTTTGACAAAGCTATGCTGACTATTATGCCTCTCCAAATGTTCATAAATCCTGCCTCTCAAGATCTTCTCCATCAACTTCCCAACCACTGAAGTAAGACTCTCAGGCCTATAATTTCCTGGGCTATCTCTACTCCCTTTCTTGAATAAGGGAACAACATCGACAACCCTCCAGTCCTCTGGAACCTCTCCCATCCTCATTGATGATGCAAAGATCATTGCCAGAGGCTCAGCAATATCCTCCCTCGCTTCCCACAGTGACCTGGGGTACATCCCGTCCTGTCCTAGTGACTTATCCAACTTGATGCTTTCCAAAAGCTCCAGCACACCCCCTTTCTTAATACCTACATGCTCAAGCTTTTCAGTCTGCTGCAAGTCATCCCTACAATTGGCAAGGTCCTTTTCCATAGTGAATACTGATGCAGAGTATTCATTAAGCACCTCCACTAATTCCTCTGGTTCTATGCACACTTTTCCATTGTCACACTTGATTGGTCCTATTCTCTCAGGTCTTATCCTCTTCCTCATTACATACTTATAGAATGCCTTGGGGTTTTCCTTAATCCTGTCCGCCAAGGCCTTCTCATGGCCCCTTCTGGCTCTCCTAATTTCATTCTTAAGCTCCTTCCTGCTAGCCTTATAATCTTCTAGATTCATATCATTACCTAGTTTTTTGAGCTTTTCATAAGCTCTTCTTTTCTTCTTGACTAGATTTACATCAGCCTTTGTACACCACAGATCTTGTACCCTACCATCTATTCCATGTCTCATTGTAACATACCTACTCAGAACTCCACACAAATATCCCCTGAACGTTTGCCACATTTCTCCTGTACGTTTCCCTGAAAACATCTGTTTCCAATTTATGCTTCCAAGTTCCTGCCTGATAGCCTCGTATTTCCCCTTACTCCAATTAAACATTTCCCTAGCTTGTCTGTTCCGATCCCTCTCCAATGCTATGGTAAAGGAGATAGGATTGTGATCACTATCTCCAAAATGCTCTCCCACTGAGAGACCTGACACCTGACCAGGTTCATTTCCCAATACCAGATCAAGTACAGCCTCTCCTCTTGTAGGCCTATCTACATATTGTGTCAAGAAACCTTCCTGAACACACCTAGCAAACTCTACCCCATCTAAACTCCTCACTCTAGGGAGATGCCAATCAATATTTGAGAAATTAAAATCTCCCACCACAACAACCCTGTTATTATTACTCCTTTCCAGAATCTGTCTCCCTATCTGCTCCTCAATGTCCCTGTTACTATTGGGTGGTCTATAAAAAACACCCAATAGGGTTATTGACCCCTTCCTATTCCTAACTTCCACCCACAGAGACTCCGGAGACAACCCCTCCATGACTTCCTCCTTTTCTGCAGCCATGACACTATCTCTGATCAACAGTGCCATGCCCCCACCTCTTTTGCCTCCCTCCCTATCCTTTCTGAAATATCTAGAGCCTGACACTTGAAGTAGCCATTCCTGCCCCTGCACCATCCAAGTCCCTGTAATGGCCACAACATCATAGCTCCAAGTGCTGATCCACGCTCTAAGCTCATCTACTTTATTCATGATACTCCTCACATTAAAATAGACATATCTCAAACCATTGGACTGAACGTGTCCCTTCTCTATCACCTGCCTACCCTCCCTTTCGCACTGTCTCCAAGTTTTCTCTATTTGTGAGACAACCTCCCTTTCCTCTGTCACTTCAGTTTGCTTCCCACCCCCAGCAATTCTAGTTTAAACTCTCCCCAATAGCCTTAGCAAACCTTCCCGCCAGGATATTGGTCCCCCTCAGACTGAAGTGCAACCCATCCTTTTTGTACAGGTCAGACCTGCTCCAGAAGAGGTCCCAGTGATCCAGAAATCTGAATCCCTGCCCCCTACTTCAATCCCTCAGCCATGCATATATCCTCCACCTCATTCTATTCCTATACTCACTGTCACGTGGCACAGGCAGTAATCCCAAGATTACTACCTTTGAGGTCCTGCTTCTCAACTTCTTTCCTAATTCCCTGTAGTCTGTTTTCAGGACCTCCTCCCTTTTCCTACCTATGTTGCTGGTACCAATATGTACCACGACCCCTGGCTGTTCTCCTTCCCACTTCAAGATATCGTGGATGTGATCAGAAGCATCCAGACTTTGGCACCTGGGAGACAAACTAGCCATCTGTGCTTCCGTCCTGCATCCACAGAATCGCTTATCTGACCCCCTAACTACAGAGTCCCCTATCACTACTGCCAATCCACACCACAATCCAAAGCATTACTCACTACTACACCTCTTTGATTAACAGTGATAGCCCATCTCCTTTTCCTTTATTTTCTATTCTTTTGGAACAGCAAATAATCTGGAATATTGATTTCTAAGTCCTAGTTGCCCTGCAGCCATGTTCCTGTAATAGTTACAGTATTAAATCAACCTTATTTTTTCTATATGTACCCATCAACTCATTTATCTTATTTATCAATGTTGTGCTTTTCAGATTGAATTTTTCTTGTTAATACTTGTTCCATTTCTGATTTTGACTGCATATATATTTTAGCTTAAGTTGTTTGCCCCTTCCTTCATACTTCCATTCTCATTCATTCCTATGGCATTGCTCTCTCATTTTAATTTAGTCATCTATTCTAAGGAGAGTAACTGCCTGCTAGAACATGTCAGAACGTATATTTTTGAATCAAAATCAGAATCACGTTTATTAACACTGACATATGTTGTGAAATTTGGTGTTTTGTGGCAGAAGTACAGTGAAATAAGTAAAATATACTATAAATAATAAGCATTACATATATTTTAAAAATTAAGTAAGTAGTGCAAAAAGAAAGCAAAAATAAAATGAGGTAGTGTTCATGAATTCATCGTCCATTCAGAAATCTGATAGCAGAGGGGAAGAATCTGTTTCTAAAGTACTGATTTTGTGTCTTCTGGCTCCTGTACCTCAATTCTGATGGTAGCAATGAGAAGAGGGCGTGTCCTAGGTTTTGAGAATATTTAATGATGGACCTCTTTTTCATTATGATGACAAAGATGTCAAAGAATTTTGCCAGATTGTAGAAGCCTGAGGAACACAAGTAAGGGAACACTTCCGTAAAATTCCACTTTAAGCATCAGAACCAGAGATATCCCTTATTGGAAAATTAGAATAGAAAATGGAGCTTTGAACAGCTGGGGAAATAGGGACTTGATCATGCACAGGTGTTTCTACATTACTGCCAGCACCCTGAAATCTGCTCCATACTATCCATGTACAGATTCCAGAAGACCATCAATTGAACTATTAATGGATGTGCAGCCCATATCCATTTTAAGATGGTCTAGCTAGTACGTAGAGTGGCCTGAGAGAATGTTGCATGTTACCTCAGTGTATCAGGGACCAGTAAAATCTTCGACTGACAATCAAGCATTGATAAATCTGGAGCAGATGAGCTTACTCAAGAGGATTAAGTTAAACACAGCTTTCTATTAACAGTTGCTTCAGCCAATCCTTTTAAATATTATTGTGCCGACTCTCAGTAAGTAGGTCAAATTAATTATATCCTAGTTACATTTGAAAGAGCTTAAGAAAAATACGCACACTGTGTCCACAAAAATACCTTGTGCATCTGAAATTAGAATTCTTGTGAAATTCTGTCACTCCCACACAAGATGCATTGAATTTCTATCATAAGCCCACGGATTCTCACAGCTACCTGGACTATACCTCTTCCCACACTGTTACTTGTAAAAATGTCATCCTCTTCTCTCAATTTGTCCATTTTCACCGCATCTGCTCTCAGGATGAGGCTTTTCATTCCAGGATTAAGAGGATGTCCTCTTTCTTCAAAGAAAGGGGCTTCCCTTCCTCCACTGTCAACGTTGCCCTCACCTGCATCTCTTCCATTTCGTGCACATCTGCCCTCACCTCATCCTCCCGCCACGCTATCAGGGATAGGGGTCCTCTTGTCCACCAGTTTCCACATCCAGCACCTAATTCTTCATAACTTCTGCCATCTCCAACAGGGTCCCACCACCTAGCACATCTCCCCTCCCCCCACAACTTTGTGCTTTCTGCAGGGATGGAAACCTATGCAATTCCCTTGTCCATTCGTTCCTCCCCATTGATCTCCCTCCTGGCACTTATCCTTGCACACAGAAGAAAGGACAAGTGCTACATCTGCCCCTACACCTCCTCCCTCACTACCATTTAGGGCCCTAAACAGTCCTTCCAGGTGAGGCAACACTTCACCTGTAAATCTGTTGGGGTTATCTACTGTATCTGGTGCTCCCAGTGTGGCCTCCTGTATAGTGGTGAGACCCGACGCAGAATTGGAGACCACTTCGTCGAACACCTATGCTTTGGCCACCCATTTTAATTCCACTTCCCATTCCCATTTTGACATGTCAGTCAATGGCCTCCTCTACTGTCGTGATGAGCCACATTCAGGTTGGAGGAGCAACACCTTATATTCCGTCTGGGGGGCCTCTAGCCTGAAGGCATGAACATCAATTTTTTAAACTTCCAGTAATGCCCCCATCCTCCTTCATCAATCCCCATTCCCATTTCCCTCTCTCACCTTATCTTCTTACTTGCCCATCACCTCCTCCCCCTTCTCTCTATTCCTTCTTCTATGGCCTACTGATCTCTGCTATCAGAATCCCCCTTCTTCAACACTGTATCTCTTTTACCAATCAACTTCCCAGCTCTTTACTTCACCCCTTCCCCATCCCAGTTTCACACATCACCTCGACTTTCTTCCTCTCCTCCTTCCAGCCTTTTAAATCTGCTCCTCACCTTTTTTCCCCCCAGTCCTGGTGAAGGGTCTCAGCCTGAAACCTCAACTATACTCTTTTCCATAGATGCTGCCTGGCCGGCTGAGTTCCTCCAGCATTTTGTGTGTGTGTTGCTTGGATTTCCAGCATCTGCAGATTTATGCATTGAATGAATTGGTTATATTTTTTGAAAGTCAGGATTAGGGCAGAAAGGTCCCCAAAAGGCTCTTTAAATGGGTGCTCTGCTCAGGGCAGTCTTGCTTGAGAGCAAACTTTAGCAACAATGCTGTTGTAATTAAGGCCCAATGAATTGTAAAAGCAGAACAGGCCTTGTACACTTTAGTTCTGTTCTTTAGTGTGGAGCTGGCAAAGGAAGTCCATTATGCTGTGGGTTGTGGAGAGTGGGGTCTATATTGAGGTGATGATGGGGTATTAGAGAGGATTGGGGATGAGAGATAAGATCAGGAGGGGTAGGAAGAATCGGACAGGAGTTAGGTTGAGCAGAATCAGCCAGTGAAAGATTGGTCATTGGCAGAGATGCCAGTGAGAGATTCAGGCTGGAGTCATTTAGGGAAAGGATCAGGGTATAAGATGGAAAGGTTCATGAGTTGATTGGGGAGGATTGTGGATAGATGAGGGAGAGGATCAGGAATTAGCTGGAGCCTTGAAGACAACCACTGGGATGAGGGATTGAGGGGTGTGTGTGTGTGTGTGTGTGTGTGTGTGTGTGTGTGTGTGTGTGTGTGTGTGTGTGTGTGTGTGTGTGTGTGTGTGTTTTTGTGTGTTTATGTTACTGAAAGTAAGGAATGCACAAAGTTGAAGCTGATGTATATCTCAGATTTCCTGGCAGCTAGTGAGAGGGAAGCTGGGATGCCTTTAGTCAATGCCAAAGCTGATTCCAAACCTTTCGAGAAGGTTGCTTCATTGTGTGAGTCTTCACTATTCATGGGCCTCATAGGTAGTGAAGTATTTCAAACAAATGCCATCAATTCATACATTCTGTGGCATTCAAAACTGCTGTGCATAGGATGGGTTCTGTGTGTATGTGCACCATATGCATGGAGAATCTGGAACAATTGTCCAGAAGTGTACTATCAAATCCTGTAATTTGTTATGATAACATTCAATCATATAATCTATTCAAATGTTTCATCATGCAACTGAATTGTCAGGAGTTCCTTCTCAATATGATGAAACGCATCATAAATATCTACATTTGCAGAGAGTTGGCTCCCAATGTATTTCCAGAAATGCGATGTAGACCACAGTTTAGGACGTTATTTCCTGGAGCGTAGGAGAGTGAGGGGAGAGTTGATAGAGATATGCAAAATTATGAGGGGTAGGGTAAATGCAGGCAGGCTTTTTCCACTGAGACTGGAATCTGAGACTGGAGCTCGAGGTCATATATTAAGTGTAAAAGGTGAAATATTTTAGGGGAACATGAATGGGATCTCCTTCACACAGAGAGTGGTGAGTGTGGAACGAGCTGCCGGCGGAAATGATGGATGCTTGTCGATTTCAACACTTAACAGAAATTTGGAGAAGTAAATGGTACGGAGGGCTATGGCCTAGGTGTGGGTTGACTAGGCAAAATATTGCTTTGGAATGTGCTAGATGGGCCAAAGGGCCTGTTTCTCTGCTGTAGTGCTCTTTGACTCTATGTTCTAGGGATCTACTACAGACCTTACTGTTAGAAGGTAATGCTGGACCGTGACTCAGGTTGATAAAGGGCCTCTGCCTTCCAGATGTTTATTGGAAGGCCCATATTCTCAAATGCCACAGATGGTGATGGAAAGAACTGAAGGCTGAGTAACCCATTGACAGCCATGATGTGTAGGTTTATTTCAGCACTGCAGTTGCTATTTACAGCCTAGATAATCAAGATGCTGCCCAATCAGAGATAAGAACTGAGGTGAACTTATCAAGGACATATAGAGGAAGTTAATGCCCACTGGAAGGGCACTGATTACCCATCTTCATCTTTCTTCATCACTGAATGTTGAGAAGTCCCATTAGATAATCTAATTGGTGGGACAAAAACACAACCCTCTAATAGTTTCCCTTTCCAACCACAGTAAAAACATTTGAAATACAGTGAGCCTAATCCTGGCTATGTTCAGGGGCACAGGTACCAAATGATGTCAGTGCTACCGCAGTTGTCCATACAAAATTATATTTCAGTAAATGTCCTTTTTTATGCAGTCATGTAAATGTTGCTTACCAGCAGAGTTTCGTCAATCACAAGGAGAACCAAAATTAAACATCTAACATAATCCAGTAATGATTCACAAAAAACAATATAATTGGACTGGTTTCTCCATTAATTTACAGGAACAGCCTTCATTTCAAATGCTTTCTTCATCTCTATAAAACAATCTCCTGGAGATTGAATATTGCTCAGGTCACTTCAATCCTAATGCAAAAAGAAGCTGCTCAGCAAATCAATGGCATATGATTTCAGACAATGTCCTCTGTCCTCATTATTATAGAGCTGGATATAGCTTCCCCACCAACTATCTTCCATATTCCTTTACTTCTTTTGGGCCCATTCCTTCACTTCTTGTTTGATGTTGCAGCGTTCACTGAGATTGGCAATTAGCTTGCAGACATTTCATCACCAGCCGAGGTGACAACCTTAGTGTTGCTGTTCCTCTCTGGGAGTACTTGCGTTTATATAGACCGCTATTTGCTTGCCTCAGTCCTGATTGGCCACCCCTTCAGGTGACCTTTGAATCCTATTGGCTTACATTTCTTTGGCTCTTAGGGGTTTGTAGATTGCGTCAATTTTGATATGTTTGTTTACAGAATTATCAGAAGAGAACCTTGCTTCTAAAAATTCTTGTGCCTACTTTGTGTTTGCCTGTGTTGGAACCTCTGCGGTGTCAGATGGTACATTAGGGTACACACATCAATCAAGTATTGAACTAGCACAGCAACCACCCAGCCTGTCACAAGAAGAACTGCATTTGCACCTTGCTTAAGAGCACAAACACACTGCAAAACCACCAAACTTCAGGCCGGAGAAGAAAAGCACTTAGTCAACAGAACAATGATTACCCACAAAATTTAATCAGGAGATGCTTACTGAGGAGGGAAAGCTGAGCAGAACTTACTCAATGTGCATCGAAATGCGCAATCTTGCCCTACATTAAGAATATCTCAGAAGTGACAGCTTGACTGCTCAAACCTCGCGGCATCATAATCACTCACAAGCCAACGACAACTTTAAGGAAGCTTATCTCAAGAACCAAAGTACCAGCAAGTAAAGACAAATGACAAAAGCAATGTGGTGTACAGCATCACCCATAGAGACTGCAGCAAGAACTACGTCAGTCAGACAGGACGTAAACTCCCAACTCATTTACGGGAACACAAACTGGCGATACGGAGACACGATCCACAGTCACTGATCTTGGTACATGAAGACTGAGAAGGATCTAAAGCTGAAATTAAGACTAGAGACTTCCTCAGCTATGGTTCTACACATAGCTGTTATTTTATTCAGTACACCTGCTTGCTAATGCAAATATCTAATCAGCCATTCATGTGGCAGCAGCTCATTGCATAAAAGGATGCAGACATGGTCAAGAGGATCAGTTGTTGCAGACCAACCATCAGAATGGGGAAGAAATGTGACCTAGGTGACCTTGGCCATGCAATGATTGTTGTCGCCAGATGGGGTGGTTTGAGTGTTTCAGAAACTACTGATTTCATGGGATTCTCACACACAACAATCCCTAGAGTTACGGTGCAAAAACAAAGAAGTCCAGTGAATGACAGTTCTGTGGGTGAAAATGCCTTGAGAATGAAAGAGGTCAGAGGAGAATGGCCAGACTGGAACAAGTTTGACTGGAAATTATAGAAAAGATGAAATCAAATAGAGAGAGTACAGAGGAGATTTACTAGAATGTTACCTGGGTTTTAGCACCTAAGTAACAGAGAAAGGTTGAACAAGTTGGTTCTTTATTCTTTGGAGCATAGAATTTTGAGGGGGGACTTGATAGAGGTACTTAAAATTATGAGGGGGATAGATAGATAGAGTTGACGTGGATAGGCTTTTTCCATTGAGAATAGGGGCGATTCAAACAAGAGGACATGAGTTGAGAGTTAAGGGGCAAAAGTTCAGGGGTAACACTAGGGGGAACTTCTTTACTCAGAGAGTGGTAGCTGTGTGGAACGAGCTTCCAGTAGAAGTAGTAGAGGCAGGTTCGATTTTGTCATTTAAAAAAAAAATTGGATAGGTATATGGACAGGAAAGGAATGGAGGGTTATGGGCTGAGTGCAGGTAGATGGGACTAGGTGAGAGTAAGCGTTCAGCACAGACTAGAAGGGCCGAGATGGCCTGTTTCCGTACTGTAATTGTTATATGGTTATATGGTTATAGGAAGGCAATGGTAATTCAAGTAACCACACATGGCAATATTGCTGTGCAGAAAAGTATCCCTGAACGCAGAACACATTGAACGTTGAAGTGGGTGGGCTACAGCTGCAGAAGACTGCAAAGATACGCCCGGTGGCCTAAAAGATACCGAAGAAGGTGGCCTCTGAGTGCATATAGACTTGTAAAGCAGGAAGTGAATAGGATGGTGGTGAATATTGGTAGCTCGGGTTGAGGAATTTGAAATGTGGTGTTCTCCGAGCTTGGCAATTAGCTTGCAGACATTTCATCCCCAGTCGAGGTGACATCCTCAGTGTGCAGTTGTTCGTGTTTCTCTCTGGGAGGGCTCGTGTTTATATGGGACCCCATGCAGGAAAAAGCAACAGCTGTAGGCCATTCAACCAAAGTAGCAACATAACAGGGAATGTCCTCAGATAAATGAGGAAGTAAGGGTGAAAGGCACACGGGAAGAAATGAAATGTGAAAGTGAAAACAGAGGAATTCAATTCAGTGGGCAAAAAGTTCTGGATCGTTAACCTAAGATCCTGGCATACACACCCAACATGTAATAATATTGCAGAGAAAAAAGTGAAGGAAATATAGATGGCACATAAATTTGAAAAAAATTGAGAATTGTTATTCAGCTGGTCCTGAAATCTCTTTATGTAGCCAGATATACCAAGTGACTGGAATACAGCATAAAATGTTTACTATCATATAATATTCACAATTAAACACCACTGTCACTCCTGGCTCCCAGTCAAAGTTCAAAGCAAATTTATTATCAAACTATATATATATCACAATATACAACTCTGAAATTCATTTTCTTGCCAGCATACTCAATAAATCCAATAGCCATAATAGAGTTAGTGAAAGACTACACCCAACAGAGCAGATAACCAGTGTAAAAGACAACAAAAAAAGAAATAATAATAATATTAATAAAAAAAAGCAATAAATATCAAGAACATGAGACGAAAAGTCCTTGAAAGTGAGTCAATAGGTTGTGGGAACAATTCAGTGATGGGGCAACTGAAGCTGGGTGACGTTCGAGCCTGATAGTTGAGGGATAATAATTATTCTTCAGGCTAGTGGTGTGAGTCCTGAGGTTCCTGTCTGTGCTTTCTTACTGATGGCAGCAGTAAGAAGAAAGCATGATGTGGGTGGTGAGGGGTGGGAGGTGGAGGGTCCCTGATGATGGATGCTGCTTTCTTGCAACAACAATCTGTGTATATTTCCTGAATTGTGGGTAGGGCTTTACCTGTGTTGGACTAGACCATATCCATTATTCTTTGCAGGATTTTCCATTCAAGTGAATTGGTGTTTCCATACCAGGCTGTAATGCAGCCAGTTAATCTCCACCACACATCTGTAGAGGTTTGTCAAAAGTGTTAGATATCATGCCAAATCTTTACACATTTCTAAAATAACAGTGGAGGCACAGCTGTGCTTTCTTCATAATTGCACTTACATACTGGGCGGAGGACAGGTTGAGTAAGACGTTGTTGTGGCACCATTCAATCAGATTTTCAATCTCCCTCTTATGCTGATTTGTCGCCACTTTTGATTTGGCCAATGACAGTGGTGTTGTCAACAAACTTGAACATGGCATTGGAACTGTGCTTCATCACACAGTCATAAGTGTAAAGTAAGTAGAGCAGAGGACTAAGCACATAGCCTTGTAGTGCACCTGTACTGATGGAAGTTGTGGGGGAGATGTTGTTGCCAATCTGAACTGACTGGAGTCTGTAAATGAGGAAATCAGGGATCCAATTGCATATGGTCATATTGAAACCAAGGTCTTGAAGCTTATTGATTAGTTTTGAGGGGATGAAAGCATTGAATGCTGAGCTGTAGTTGATAAAGTGCATCCTGATGTATGCATCTTTGCTGAGCAGATGTTCTGAAGTTGAGTGAAGAGCGAATTAAATAGCATCTGCTAAAGGCATGTTGTGCTGGTAGGCAAATTGGAGCGGATCCAAATTGCTTCTCAGGCAGGAGTTGATATGTTTCATCACCTACCTCTCAAAACACTTCATCACAGTGGATGTAAGTGCTACTAGACAATAGTCATTGAGGCAGGTTACACATTCCTTTTAAGCACCTGTGTAATTGAAACCTGCTTGAATTAGATGGCTACCTCATACTGCTGAAGCGAGAGGTTAGAGATCTCAGTGAACACTCCAGCCAGTTGAACAACACAGGTCTTTAGTACTCGGTCATGTACCCAATCTGGGCTGGATGCTTTATGTGGGTTCACCCTCCTGGAAGGTTGCTCTCATGTTGGCCTCAGAGACTGAAATCACAGGATCATCAGTAGTTTGTGATGTTTCTTCCATGCTTTGATGGTCAAAGCAAGCACAGAAGGCATTGAGCTCAAATGCAAGTGAAGCCCTGTTGTCACTTATTTGCTTGATTTCACTTTGTAGGAGGTGATAGCATTCAAGTCCTGCCACAGCTGGCAGACATCCTTCATTGATTCAAGTTTAGTCTGGAGTTGCCACTTTGCCCATGAGATTGTTCTTCTGGAGATCGTACCTAGGCCTCTTGTAACTTTCTTGGTCACCAGACTTGAATGCCTCCGATCTGGCCTTCTGCAGATTGAGGATCTCATGGTCCACCCCAGGCTTATGGTGGGGAAAGACTGTAAGTGATTTTGTGGGAACAATTGGTCTAAGACTGTTTTTATTAAGTCCATGACAATGAACGTGTATTTATTCAGATCCACAGATGAGTCCTTGAACATGGCCCAGTCCACCAACTCGAAGCAATCCTGTAGCCGCTCTTCTGCCTCCTGCAAATATCTCTTTGTTGTCCTAATCTCTGGAAACTTACTCTTCAGCCTTTGCCTGTGTGCAAGTAGGAGGACAGCCAAGTGATCAGATTTCCCAAAATGTGGTCAGGGTATGAAACAGTAGGCATTCCTTATCATAGTATAGCAGTGGTCAAGTGTGTTGGGACCCTTGGTGCTACAGGTTATATGCTGATGGTGTTTGGGCAGGGATTTCTTCAAACAAGCCTGATTGAAATCCCCCAACTATGATTTGAAATACGTCAGGGTGAACAGTTTCTTGATTGATGACAGCATCATGTCTATCTTCAGTGGACGGAAAAGCCCACAAGGAATGGCTGAAAAGCCTTGATGAGAAACAAGGTGGTTCAATATGGGTAATAAATATGAAGCACAATGTACCACACTGCAGGCTACTTGTAGAATAATGATGCTCCAGAAGTTCATCTAATTTTAGAAAGCATTCCCTTATTGCACCATATGTAATACTTTGATTGAAGTAAGACTGAGAAACTTCAGGCATCTCAGTGATTGGCGATATTTCAGAGCCTGAAGTCAGATACCTATCTGTCTGAAGATTAATGAGCAAAATAAATCATCATTATTTCTCATGCTCAACAAATGCTCTTATGTTTAAAAATAATTTTATAAAACATATCACTCATCATAACTTAATGAGATTTTAATCTGTTTTTCAGCACCAATTAAAGAAAACTCCGGTAGCAATAAATGTGTCACACAGAGTGCTTTTACAGTTATTGCCTTGCTTATATAAAACAAACCTCTCAAAACAATTTTACCAATTTCATGCATGCATGGAAAAGCACATAAATAAGTGGCAATGATAATTTGGCAAAGAGAATACTTTAAAGACCGGTTTTTGTAAGAGTGTTTTAACCAACTTTTATTTGGAGTGAAGACATTGAATTACAAGAACTGCAGTTTATTTTCAGCACAGATACAATGTATTTAGCCACAATAAAGACCGACAGAAGCATTTGAAGAAAATATGAAGCTATGCAATTCTACTTGTAAATGTTCCTTTGTAAAAGAACAGATAGATGAAGAGTATAAATGGTGACACACTCTAAAAAGTCTCTAAATACTCTAAATTTGCTGATGACATAACTATTGCTGGCAGAATTTCAGATTGTGATGAGCAGACGTACAGGAGTAAGATAGATCAGCTGGCTGAGTGGTGTTGCAACAACAACCTTGTATTCAACATCAGTACGACCAAGAAATTGATTGTGGACTTCAGGAAGGAGAAGTCAAGGGAACACACGTTGAGTGATCAGCAGTGGTGAACAGTTTCAAGTTTCTGGGTGTCAACATCTCTGAAGATCTCTTCTGGGCCTAACATATTGATGCAATTACATGGAAGACATGACAGCAGCTATGTTTCATTAGGAGTTTGAGGGGATTTGGTATGTTATCAAAGGCCCTCGCAAATTTCTACAGATGTACCGTGAGGACATCCTCACTGGCTGTATCACTCTCTGGCATGGAAGAGCCACTGCACAAGATTGGAAAAAAAACTGCAGGAAGTTGCACTTTTCCATCATGGGAACTAGCTTCCCCAGCATCGAGGACATCTTCAAAAGGCAATGCCTTGAAAAGGCTGCATCTGCCATTAAGGGCCCCCGTTACACAGGACATACCCTCTTTTCATTGTTACCATGAAGGGGGAGGCACAGGAGCCTAAAGGCACAAACTCAATGCTTCAGAATAGCTTCTTCCCCTTTGCTGTCAGATTTATGAATGGACAATGAACCCATGTAAACTACCTCACAAATTTTCCCCCTTTTTTGCTCTCTTTTTGCACTAGTTATTTGATATAATTTTATATATATACAATGCAATTTATGGTTTTTTATTATGAATTGCAATGTACTGCTGCTGCAAAACAACAAATTTCATGATGTATGCCAGTGATGTTAAACCTGATTCTGATTTTGATTCTAATTAACTCTATGTTAGTTTGTAATACGTTCTGCAGCACTTCCGCTTACTGTCATTTCCTTCGCATCGTGTTGAACCGAAGCCAACAACGGTTGCCTAACCCAGACCTTGTTTTCAACAGATTTTCAAACAGGATCTGTGTATGTCCGGTGGGTTCATTAAGACCAGTCCTACTTAATTTATTTCATGCTCACAGTAAGTTAAGGAGACAAGGGGATTCATAAGTTAGTTAATAAATTTTAGATTATAATTTTACAAGGTCTTTTTGTCTTGGTGGATGAAAGATGTTTTCCTTCCAATCGTTAGATAATAAAATTCACTCAGTGTGATTTATTAAGGAACTCGCAGTGATTAGTTTCACAGTTCTTGAAATTCCTTGCGTTCAGAGGGATGTCCAATCTGTTACACCACAAACTGTTGACTGCATGAGAACATGAGCAGCTCTGCTCTAAGGAGATTGTGTTGAGTTATTAAACACTTGTGCTAAAGCTGCTTATTCTTAATTCCCCAATGTCCCGCTGAACTGATCAGATCAAATCAGATCAGATTAGATCAAAGAGCCTGGGAACTGGGGCTTTGAGCAGATTCATTTAATCAGTAAAAAGAGACTCCTGAGGAGAGAGCAGTACCAGGATCACAGGAGATTAAAACAGAAAATATGAGACCACAATCAGATGAGCAATGTAGGTGAATCAAGTACATTAAGCATGGCAAAGCCTATTAATACACCAGTAAGTAACCTTTTAAGTGCTGTATTTTCATTGCTACCCGTCAAGCAAAGCATTTGTTTTACATTTAGTTTTTTTTATTGTGCTAATGTAAAAAAATCATCAATATAAATAATTTTTAAAAGCTTGAGAAAATTGCTTTCAAAGCATTAGTCCGTAAAATAAAGAAACTTTGCCAAAGTGTGTATCTGCTTATAAATTTTTCTGTTTGGTATAACATCTGGCCAGTCTTTGTACATGCCTCCCATTTTCCCTTGCGTGGTTACAAAAACGTGAAGTTGTTGTGGGAAATTATTTCAAATCCTGTGACAGCCCTCACAGCCCTTTCTTAATGTGTAAGTTTAGTCAGTGAACTAATTAGACATTTTGAAGCATCACATTCAAACCTATCATGCCTTTAGCTTCTAAGTACACCTTCAACTCAAAGTTCAAATACTTCAAAGTTGAAATTAAATTTATTATCAAAGTACGTATGGAATATGTCACCATATAATGAGCATCATGGTATTGTAGCAGTTAGTATAATACTAGTACAGCTCAGGGCATCAGAATGTGGAGTTCAATTCAGATATCACATGTAAGAAGTCTATACGTCATCCCATGGAATACATGGGTCTTCCTCAGGTGCTCCCATTTCCTCCCACAGTCCAAAGTGAGTAGGTTAATTGGTCACTGTAAATTGCCCTGTGATTAGGGGTTGCTGGGTGGTGCTGCTCGAGCAGCCGATGGGCCTATTCTGCACTGCATTTCTAAATAAATAAACAACTTTGAGATTCATTTTCTTGCAGGCATTAACAGGAGGACAAAACCACAAAAGAATCAATGAAGAACACAGGCTATCAAACAACTAGTGCATAAGAAGACAAAATGCCAGTACAAAAATAACAATAATTAATAAATAAACTTTATACTTTATACTTCATTGTCGCCAAACGATTGATACTAGAACATACAATCATCATAGCGATATTTGATTCTGCGCTTTCTGCTCCCTGGATTACAAATCGATAGTAAATATTAAAAATTTAAATTATAAATCATAAATAGAAAACAGGAAAAATGGAAAGTAAGGTAGTGCAGAAAAACCGAGGTGCAGGTCCGGATATTTGGAGGGTACGGCCCAGATCCGGGTCAGGATCCGTTCAGCAGTCTTATCACAGATGGAAAGGAGCTGTTCCCAAACCTGGCCGTACGAGTCTTCAAGCTCCTGAGCCTTCTCCCGGAGGGAAGAGGGGCGAGTAGTGTGTTGGCTGGGTGGGTCATGTCCTTGATTATCCTGGCAGCACTGCTCCGACACTGTGTGGTGTAAAGTGAGTCCAAGGACGGAAGATTGGTTTGTGTGATGTGCTGCATCGTGTTCACAATCTTCTGCAGCTTCTTCCGGTCTTGGACAGGACAACTTCCATACCAGGTTGTGATGCAGCTGAGAAGAATGCTTTCTACAGTGTATCTATAAAAATTAGTGAGGGTTTTAGGGGACAGGCCAAATTTCTTTGGTTTTCTCAGGAAGTAAAGGCACTGGTGGGCCTTCTTGGCAGTGGACTCTGCTTGGTTGGACCAAGTCAGCTCATTTGTGATATTGACCCTGAGGAACTTAAAGCTTTTGACCTGTTCCACTTGCGCACCACCGATGTAAATTGGGTCGTGCAGTCCGCTACTCCTTCTGAAGTCAACAACCATTTCCTTCGTCTTGCTGACGTTGAGGGATAGGTTATTGTCTTCACACCATGCCACCAGGTTCTTAATTTCCTCTCTGTACTCAAACTCATCATTACCCGAGATACAGCCTAAAACTGTTGTGTCATCAGCAAACTTATATATTGAGTTCGATGGAAACTTGGCTACACAATTGTGGGTGTACAGGGAGTACAGCAGGGGGCTGAGTACAGAGCCTTGTGGGGCACCAGTGCTCAGAGTGATTGTAGAGGAGAGCTTATCCCCTATTTTTACAGCCTGGGTCCTGTCTGTGAGAAGTTGAAGATCCAGCTGCAGATCTGAGGCCCAGGTTTCGGAGCTTAGGAATCAGTTTATTTGGAATGATGGTATTAAAGGCAGAACTGTAGTCAATGAAAAGGAGCCTTATGTATGCGTCTTTATTCTCCAGGTGTTCTAAGGAGGAATGTAGGGCCAGAGAGATGGCATCTGCCATTGACCTGTTGCTCCGGTAGGCGAATTGCAAAGCGTCAAGGTTGACCGGTAGGCTGTGGTTGATGTGTACCATAACCAATCTCTCGAAGCACTTCATAGCAATTGATGTCAAAGCCACAGGTTGATAGTCATTCAGGCATGCCACCTTGCTCTTCTTCGGCACTGGGATAATCGTTGGCTTCTTAAGACACGAGAGAATCTTAGACTGAAGCAAGGAGCAGTTGAAGATGTCAGCAAACGCTCCAGCTAGCTTGCTTGCACAGGCCCGGAGAACCCGTCCTGGGACGCCATCTGGGCCCGTCGCCTTCCTTGGATTTATCTTCAGGAAGGCCCTTCTAACGTCCTCCTTGGTGACGATGAATCTCGATGCCACCAGGTCCAGTTCATCTGAAGGGAGCGGGGTGCTCCTCTTCTGTTCGAATCTTGCGTAGAATACGTTAAATTCATCAGGAAGAGAAGCGCTACAGTTATTAATATTCCCAGCCTTTTCTTTGCGCCCAGTGATCTCATTTAGACCCTGCCATAGTCTACTGGCATCCCTCTGGTTAGCCTGGGCTTCCAACTTAGCTCGATATTGCCTCTTGGTGCCCTTAATGGCTTTCCAGAGTTCACGCCTGGATTCCGTGTAGCGACTGGTATCCCCGGACTTAAGGCCCTAGCCTACAAAAGGGACTTGACCTCATAATTCATCCAAGGTTTCCGGTTAAGGAATACCCGGATCATCTTGTGAGCCACACGCCCTCCCTGTATTTCCAAATACAGTCCGTGACAGCTGAGCCATACTCATCGAGGTTAGCTGCCGAGTCCTTGAATACTAACCAGTCCACCGATTCAAAGCAGTCACGGAGGACCTCATCTGTTTCCTCCGTCCAACGTGACACTACTTTTGACACTGTGACCTCCCGCTTTAGTTTCTGTTTGTAAGCAAGGAGGAGGAATATGGCCTGATGGTCCGATTTTCCGAAGTGAGGTCATGGGACGGAACGGTAGGCATCCTTGACTGCTGTGTAGCAGTGGTCAAGTATATTTGGTCCTCTAGTGGGGCAGGAACATATTGGTATAACTTTGGCAGCGCCTTTCTGAGGTTGGCCTGGTTAAAGTCCCCGGCTGTAATGAGCAAAGCCTCCAGATACCTGGTCTCAAGTTCACTGATGTTTGCATACAGTATGTTCAGAGTACACTCCACGTCCGCCTGGGGGGGAATGTAGACTGCTGTCGGTATGACTGAGGTGAATTCCCGTGGCAGATAATAGGGACGACACTTCACCGACAGGTGTTCCAGGTCCGGGCTGCAGGAGCTTGTCAGTGCCACTGTGTCCGAGCACCACGCAGTGTTGATCAGTAGACAGACACCACCTCCCCTCGTCTTGCCCAAAGACGTTGTGCGGTCCATCTGATGGATGGAAAATCCCTCCGGTCGGATGGTACAGTCGGAGGTGGCAGGGGAGAGCCAGGTCTCAGTGAAACAGAATACACAGCAGTTCTGCATCTCCCTGCAGTAGGTGAGTCTCCCTTTAAGGTCATGCACCTTGTTCTCGATGACTTGCACATTAGCTAGTAGGATGGTGGGCATAGGGACCCTGAAGCCCCTCAGCTTCAATCTGACCAGCAGCCCAGCTCTTTTCCCACGCTTCCTCGGTAACTCGTGCATATTTCCAGGTTTCCATCGATGCAGTGTGTTGTTGTCAGCTCTTTGAGGTTGGTGGACGCGTCCCGCAGGGATCGATCGGCGGGTCGCGTCGTTGGGCGCTCGGGGTCCGGCCGAGTGATGGGCGAGGCTCCGCTGCCACTTCCAGCTGCCGGGGGCCCGGGCTGTCGATTGGGTCGGGTCCCGAAGCCAACACTTAGTCCCGGATGTCCGGGCTCCTGGCTGAAACGTCCGTAAACTGAGTCACGGTTGTGGAGGCCTCCAATCCAGCCGAGCCTCGGGCTCGATTTCCCAGGGCAGTGGAGGCCTGACTTCCGGCAGCTGTGGATGTCCACCAACAGAGTTTTACGGTGGTCGCTCTGGGGAAGTGTCTGGGGCACCTGGAGGTCTCCGACGTCACTTCTGTTTGGTCGTCTGCTCCGGAGATTCTCTTGGAATGGGCCGTGTCTCCAAGCTCTCTGGCACGGTAGCGGGCTGTGGGTCTCCAGGAACGTGGTGGGCCTCGGACCAGGTCTCGCTGGTGGGGTCCAGGTGTAGTCCGGAGCTTAAGAAGCAGTTCTGGCGCAGTGGTCTCCTGCTGGGTCAGTAGCTTTGCCAGGCTGTTGTTGATCTTGCTAGATGTAGCCGATTGAAGGTTTAGAAGGGTTTCTCAGGTATAGGATAGTGTAGAGGACAGATTGCTCAGGAGAGCACACGCAGAGTCGCCAGTTACCGGCACCATCTTAAAAAATACAAGTGAATGGAAAATGAGCCTTTCCCAGGAGTATTTTCTATTTTCTGAAAATATCACAATTTACTGAAGTTACAAAGATGTTCTAAGTTCAAAGTCCAATAAATTTATTATCAAAGTACATATATATATCACCACATATATATCAATAATACATTTTAATAGTAGAAGCCACTGTATGAATCTTTTAAAAATCCAGGATTGTTTGAATTTATATCATAAGAACTTTACTGTAATAGCTGTTTCTGAGACTTGGCTAAATGAAGAGTAAATTGCAATGGTTGAGATTGAAGGATATGATTTATTTTTCATAAATAGGCTTAATAAAAGGGGAGGGGGGTTGCACTATATATCAAGTCATCTTACAAAAGTGAAATTGTTGAAAATATGTCTTTTTCTTTTTTAGACAATATTATGGAATGTGTGACTGCAGAAATTAAAGTTGGGAGATCAAAAGATATATTTATAAGCTGTATATGTAGAACCCCAGGATCCAACATAGATACATTTAAAGATAAATTGACTGGGTTGTGATAACAGTAACCATAAGAAGGTGGTTTTTGTCTGTGGAGATTTTAATATTGACTTGTTAAATCCTCATGGACATACACAAATAACAGATTTTATCAATACAATGTTTTGCATGAGTTTATATCCTTCAATCACACAACCAAGCAGGATAACTGAAAATAGTGCTACACTCATCGATAACATAGAAACATAGAAACATTGAAAATAGGTGCAGGAGTAGGCCATTTGGCCCTTCGAGCCTGCACCGCCATTTATTATGATCATGGCTGATCATCCAACTCAAAACCCTGCACCAGCCCTCCCTCCATACCCCCTGATCCCCGTAGCCACAAGGGCCATATCTAACTCCCTCTTAAATATAGCCAATGAACTGGCCTCAATTGTTTCCTGTGGCAGAGAATTCCACAGATTCACCACTCTCTGTGTGAAGAAGTTTTTCCTAATCTCGGTCCTAAAAGGCTTCCCCTTTATCCTCAAACTGTGACCCCTCGTTCTGGACTTCCCCAACATCGGGAACTATCTTCCTGCATCTAGCCTGTCCAATTCCTTTAGGATTTTATACGTTTCAATCAGATCCCCCCTCAATCTTCTAAATTCCAACGAGTACAAGCCCAGTTCATCCAGTCTTTCTTCATATGAAAGTCCTGCCATCCCAGGAATCAATCTGGTGAATCTTCTTTGTACTCCCTCTATGGCAAGGATGTCTTTCCTCAGATTAGGGGACCAAAACTGCACACAATACTCCAGGTGTGGTCTCACCAACGCCTTGTACAACTGCAGTAGTACCTCCCTGCTCTTGTACTCGAATCCTCTCGCTATAAATGCCAGCATACCATTCGCCTTTTTCACCGCCTGCTGTACCTGCATGTCCACTTTCAATGACTGGTGTATAATGACACCCAGGTCTCGTTGCACCTCCCCTTTTCCTAATCGGCCACCATTCAGATAATAATCTCTGTTTTCCTATTTTTGCCACCAAAGTGGATAACTTCACATTTATCCACATTAAATTGCATCTGCCATGAATTTGCCCACTCACCCGACCTATCCAAGTCACCCTGCATCCTCTTAGCATCCTCCTCACAGCTAACACTGCCGCCAGCTTCGTGTCATCCGCAAACTTGGAGATGCTGCATTTAATTCCCTCATCCAAGTCATTAATATATATTGTAAACAACTGGGGTCCCAGCACTGAACCTTGTGGTACCCCACTAGTCACTGCCTGCCATTCTGAAAAGGTCCCGTTTATTCCCACTCTTTGCTTCCTGTCTGCTAACCAATTCTCTATCCACATCAATATCTTACCCCCAATACCGTGTGCTTTAAGTTTGCACACTAATCTCCTGTGTGCGACCTTGTCAAAAGCCTTTAGAAAATCCAAATATACCACATCCACTGGTTCTCCCCTATCCACTCTACTAGTTACATCCTCAAAAAATTCTATGAGATTCGTCAGACATGATTTTCCTTTCACAAATCCACGCTGACTTTGTCCGATGATTTCACCGCTTTCCAAATGTGCTATTATTACATCCTTACAAATGTTACTGATGTGAAAATAACAGGAGGTTTACTCATAAGTGATGTTAGCGATCACCTGCCTGTTTTTGTAGCTTTTGAGAGCTGCATCACGATTAATAATGAAATTAAAACTAGTAGGTTAATTCAACATATAACAGAAAGTATCATTAAATCTCTTAAGGAGGAGTTAATTAAACAAGATTGGAATACAGTCTATGTAGATGGTGTAGATAAAGCCTATGAAGCATTTGTTTCTGTAATAACTAATTTGTTTGATAAACATTGCCCACTAGTTAAAAAAGTTGACAAAGAGAAGTATATTGATAAGCCTTGGTTAACAAAGGAAATACAAAATGCTTGTAAAAAGAAAAATGCATTATATAAGAAATTCTTAAAACATAGAACAATGGAAGCTGAAATTAAGTACAAGATATATAAAATAATTTAACATGTATTATGAGATCTAGTAAAAGAAGGTATTGTAGTAAATTATTGGAGAATAATAGAAGTAATATTAAAAATACTTGGAGGTTTTAAATGAAATTATTAAAAAGGATAAAAGAAAAACAATTTATCCATATTACTTTAATTCAAATAATTTGTTTGAAGATAGGTTTAGTAATTTCTTTGTTAATGTGGAAACTAAATTAGCTAAATCAATTATTGAGCCCAGCAATAAAGATGGAGTAAATAGTAAAATTATCAATATAACGCACACACTATGTTTATTAGAGCAATTGAGGAAAAAGAAATAATTGATATACTATATAAATCAAAGAGCAAGAAATCAAAAGGTTGTAAAGGATATGATATGTATTTAATTAAAAACATCATTGACTGTGTTGTGAAACCATTGACCCATATTTGTAATCAATGTTTGGTTGCTGGAAAATTTCCCAATAAAATGAAAATAACCAAGGTCATTCCAATATACAAAGCTGGAGATAAACACGTATTTTCAAATTATAGATGAGTTTCTTTGCTCTCACAGTTTTCCAAAATATTAGAAAAGATATTTGTAAGAAGGTTAAATGATTTCATAACAAAACACAATGTACTCTGTGAACAGCAATATGGTTTCAGAAAAAAACAGAATCACTACAATAGCATTAATAGATTTTGTAGAAGAACTATCAAATGCTATAGAAAAAAATGAATACACAGTGGGAATATTCCTTGATCTAAAAAAAGCATTTGACACCATTGACCATAAATTATTATTAACAAAATTAGAAAGATATGGTTTTAGAAGGGTGGCACATGACTGGTTAAGTAGTTACTTGGAAGACAGGTATCAGTATGTACATATAAACAACTCGAATTCAAAACTTTTGAGGGTAACTTGTGGGGTTCGACAAGGTTCAGTGCTTGGTCCATTGCTGTTCATTTCGTATATAAACGATATATGTATGGTCTCTCAGACGTTAAAATGTATATTATTTGCTGATGATACAATATTATTTGTAGTGGGAAACATCTGAAACAACTTTTGGATATAGTGGAGAAAGAACTAAAAATTATAAAGAAATGGTTTGATACTAACAAATTATCACTGAATCTAAGTAAAACTAAATTCATAATATTTGGAAACCATATACCAAACCCATATAGTAAACTTAGAATAAATGTTGTTGAAATTGATAAGGTATTTGAAACAAAATTTTTAGGAGTGGTAATGGATAATAAATTAAGTTGGAAACCACATATAAATTATGTCAAAGTAAAAATGTCAAAATTTATTGCAATACAGTACAAAGTGCAAGATTTCTTAAATCAGGAATCTTTGTATATGTTATACTGTTCACTTATAGTCCTATACATGACTTACTGTGTAGAGGTGTGGGGAAATACATACAAAACAAATACAAACTCAATTTTTCTATTCCAATAGAAAGTCATACGAATTGTAAATAAGACAATATGAGCCAACTAATCCCCACTATTTATTCAACTAAACACTTTAAAATTCAGAGATTTTGTGGATCTTAAAATAATACAAATTATGTATAAAGTAAAAAAAAAGGACAGCTACCACAAAGTATCTAAAGGTTGTTTAAAATGAGAGAAAGTCAACATGATTTGAGAGGAACATGTATATTTCAAAAACAAAGGATAAGAACAAATGTAAAAAATCGTTGTATTTCAGTCAGAGGGGTGAATCTGTGGAACAGTTGTAGTGAGAATTTAAAAACATGCACCACACTTTAAAAGCTTGAATAATTACTTAAAAATAATTTAATGAACAAATATAAAATACATGACTTAAAATGAGTGGGAGTAATGTAAATAAATGATACTTGGAATTGGATTTTGTGTTAAAAGATTATGAAATTTTTTGTTTTGATGTGATGATTGATGCCAAATATGTTGTTGTTTAAGTAAGAGGGGTAGGCGTAATAAGCTGTAGCTTCAGCCTACACCCTTTCGGTCTGTTTTAAAGAATATCTATGTTATTTTGTTGTAATTTTGGCCTATGAAATCATCGTTGAAAATGATGCCTTTTGTTATGTTTGTACTGACCGAAATAAAATTCATTCATTCATACTATTCTGAGATTCATTTTCTTGCTGGTATTCACAGTAAATACAAACAGAATAGAATCAATGAAAAACTGCACAGGACAAACAACCAAGGTGCGAAAGAGAATAAACTGCAAATACAATAAGGAAATAAACCAAAGAAAATAATAATAATAAATAAATAAGCAATAAATATTGAGAACATGAAATGACGAGTAATTGAAAGTGAGTCAATAGGCTCTGGGAACAGTTCTGTGATGGGGCAGGAGAAGGTGAGTGAAGTTATCCCCTTTGGTTCAAGAACCTGATGGTTGAGGGGTAATAACTCTTCCTGAACCAGGTGGTGTGGGTCCTGAAGCTCCTGTACCTCCTTCCTGATAGCAGTAGTTAGAAGAGACCATGGCCTGGATGGTAGGAGGTCCTTAATGATGGATGCTGCTTTCCTGCAACAGTGATCTGTGTAGATGTGCTCAATGGTGGGGAATGCCTTTCCTGTGATGGTCTGGGCTGTATCCATTACTTTTTTGCAGGTCTTTTCATTCCAAGGCATCAAGTACCATAATGCAAGCAGTCAGGATACACTCCACCAGGCATCTATAGAAGTCTGTCAAAGTTCAAAGATTCAAAAATTCAAAGTGCATTTATTATCAAAGAATGTATAAATTATACAACCTTGAAATTTGTTTGCTTACAGGCAGTCGCAAAGCAAAGAACCTACAAGAACAATTTAAAAAAGGACCAACCCCCAGTGCCCACAGAGAAAGAGAAAAAAAAATCATGCAAACAGAAGCAAGCAACAGCAACAGCATTTTGAGTCCTTAGACCCAAGTCCCCAGAGCAGCCTGGAGCAGGCCCAAAGCCTTGGTATTCAGTTCGTCATACTAGTGGGGCAAATTGCTACCAAGTTCGCAGACACAAAGTGCAGCAGCTTCACAGCTTCAGATGACATGTCAAATCTTTGCAAACTTCTAAGAGGGTACATGTGTTATCATGCCTTCTTTGTAATGGCACTTCTTGGTGCTGGACCCAGGAAAGATTCTCTAAAATGATAACGTTGAGAAATTTAAAGTTGCTGACTCTCTCCACCTCTCATCTCCTGATGGTGACTGGCTCATGAACCTTTGGTTTCCTCCCCAGTAGTCAATAATCAACTCTTTAATTTTGCTGACCATGAGTGAGAGGTTCCATTGGTGTAATATATTAATAAGCAACAGTTTTAAGTAAATTCAGAAATGCTGGAACACTCAGCAATTTATACAACATCTGTGTGAAAAATAGTGTCCATTTTAAAGAGAATATCTCTGACAAGGTGAGGCCATCGTTGCCAAGATGATTGCACTTTGTATGGGGCCATCTGATTGATAGATTAATGAGGGCATTTACAAAGATGGAGCATAAACAAAATGATGCATTAAGACTGTGAATCATAGGTCACAGTTGTTGCTGTAAAGAGAAATAAAAAGGTATATGCTGGAAATACCTCGCAGATTGGGCAATGGATATAGAGAGAAAGGAAATTAATATTGCAGAAATATAAAGATTAAGATGCATGGGATCAAAGGTGAATTGGCTATTTAGATTCAGAACTGGCCAACTTGCCCAGAGAAGACAGAGGCTTGTAGTCTAAGGGACTTACTCTAGCTGGAAGTCTGTGATTAGTGGTGTTCTGCAGGGATCTGTGCTAGTACTTGCGCTGTTTGGGATGTGCATAAGTAACCTGGATGAAAATGTAGATAGGTGTGTCAGTAAGTTTGTAGATGATACAAAGATTGGTGGTGTTGTGGATAGCATAGACAACTGGCAAAGAATACAGCGGGATGTAGACCATTTGCAGATATGGGCAGAGAAATGGCAGACAGAGTTTAACCCAGCCAAATGGAAAGTGTTGCAAATATGAAGTAAAGCAAGACTCTTAACTGTGTTGATGAGCAAAGGGATCTTGGGGTCCGAGTTTATAGTTCCCTGAAATTAGCGACGCAGGTTAATAAAATGGTTAAGAAGGCATATAGCTCGCTTGTCTTTATTAGTCGAGGCATTGAGTTCAAAAGTCAGGATGTTTTGTCGCAGCTTTATAAAGTTCTAATTAGACCACATCTGGATACTGCACGCAGTTCTGGTCACCCCATTATAGGAAGGATGTCAAGGCTTTGGAAAGAGCGCAGAAAAGGTTTACCAGGATGTCCCTGAATTATACAGCATTGTACTATGATGAGAGTTTGGACAAACTTGGGGTTGTTTTCTCTGGAGTGGTGGAAGCTGAGGGAAGAGGTTTGTAAGATTATAAGAGGCATAGAGAGAGTAGACAGACGGTATCTTTCTCCCAGGGTTGAAATGTTTAATACCAGACAGCATGCATTTAAGGTGAGAGGGGGTAATTTCAAAGGAGATCTTCATACAGAAAATGGGGGGTGCCTGGGGCTGGGGTGGTGGGAGCGGCAAGTATATTAGGAACTTTTAAGAGACGTTTAGACAGGCACATGAATGTGAGAAAAATAGAAGGATATGGACATTTTGTAGGCATAAGGGATTAGTTTAGTTGGCCATTTGATCACTAATTTATTAGGTCTGGCACAGCATTGTAGGCTGAAGGGCTTGATCCTGTACTCTGCTGGATAATCTTGCAGCAGAACTAGCCAGTTCTTGTCCTAACCAAAAATGAAGTTATTCTGAAATTAAAGAATTCAATACTGAGTCATGAAGGCTGAAGACAGCTGAGTCTCCATGTCACGGTCACCTCGACCTATTTAGCTGCACACTCCTATACTATTCCAATCTGGCCCAACATAAATAGAGTCATACAGCACAGAACTTGGTCCTTCAATCAACTGTGTCGTTGCCTGCCATCAATTATCTATACAAACTAGGCAACAAACACAGAATTTTGGGGGAACTCAACATCCATGAAGAGGAATAAATAGTCAATATTTTGGGTTGAAACCCTTCATCAGGTCTGGAAAGGAAGTGGGGAAGAAGCCAGAATAAGAAGGTGGGGGGAGGCGAAGGAATACAAGCTGGCATGTGATAGGTAAAACCAGGTGAGGGCAGGGGAAGCATTATGTGAGAAGCTGAGGAGTGATAGGTGGAAGAGGTAAAGGGCTGAAGAAGAAGGAATCTGGTAGGAGAAGGGAGGGAACCATGGGAGAAAGAGAAGGAGGAAGGGCACCAGGGGGAGGTATTAGTCAGGGGAGAAGAAAAACAAGGTTGAGGGGAGCCAAAAAAGAGAGGAGGGGAAGAGGAGAGAAGCTGCTGGAAGTTAGAAAAAAATCGATGTTCATGGTCTCAGGTTGGAGGCTATCCAGATGAAATATGAGGTGTTGCTGCTCCTACCTGAAAGTGCCTCACTACGGAAGTAGAGGAGTCCATGGGCTGACATGTCGGAATGGGAATGGGAAATTGAATTAACCTGGGTGGCTACTAGGAAAGACTGCCTTCTGTGGCTGATGGAGTGAAGGTGCTTGTCAAGGTGATCCCCCAATCTATGACGGGTCTCATCGATGTAGAGGAGGCCACAGTGGGAGCAATGGATACAATATGCAACACCAATGGACTTGTAGTTGAAGTGTTTAGTTGGAGGATGCCATTGAAGATGGCAGAAGTTATGAAGAATGATGTGCTGGTGCAGAGGCTCGTGGGGTTGTATGTAAGAACAAGGGCAGTGGGGAAATGAGGTGATGGCTGATCTCCAGGAAGTGGAGGAGATGCTGGTGAAGGCAGCATCGATGGCAGAGGAAGGGAAACACTGTTCTTTGAAGAAGGAGGACATCTCAGATGTTCTGGATGGAAAACCTCAACTTCAGAATGGATGCAATGGAGACGGAGGAACTGAGAGAAGGGAACAGCATTTTGACAAGTGACAGGGTGCGAAGATAACTGTGAGGGTCAGAAGGTTTCTAAAGGATATCAGTAGATAGTCTGATGGCCAGAAACTGCATTTTGTTATGAATGCTAATCACATCAAGCATTGATGTCCAGATCAAATTACAGTCTGGAGAAAGAAGAAGCAAATTCTAATCTGAAGATTTGGACTAGTCTAGTTCAAAGTTGTTGATGGAAGAAAAGATAATAAAAAGGTGCAAACATATTTACACAGACACGAGGAAATCTGCAGATGCTGGAAATTCAAGCAACACGCATAAAAATGCTGGTGAACGCAGCAGGCCAGGCAGCATCTATAGGAAGTGGTACAGTCGACATTTCAGGCCAGGACCCTTCGTCAGGACTAACTGAAAGAAGAGATAGTAAGAGATTTGAAAGTGGGAGGAGGAGGGGGAGATCTGAAGTGATAGGAGAAGACAGGAGGGGAGCGATGGAGCCAAGAGCTGGAGAAGGGAGAGGATCATGGGATGGGAAGCCTGGGAAGAAAGAGAAGGGGGAAGTAGGGGGAGCCCAGAGGGTGGAGAGCAGGCAAGGAGTTATAGTGAGAAGGACAGAGGGAGAAAAAAGAGAGAGAGAGAAAGAAGGGGGAAAAAATAAAAAAATGTATAAAATAAATAAATAAGGGATGGGGTGTGAAGGGGAGGAGGGGCATTAACGGAAGTTAGAGAAGTCAGTATTCATGCCATCAGGTTGGAGGCTACCCAGATGGAATATAAGGTGTTATTTCTCCAACCTGAGTGTGGCTTCATCTTTACAGTAGAGGAAGCCGTGGATAGACATGTCAGAATGGGAATGGGATGTGGAATTAAAATGTGTGGCCACTGGGAGATCCTGCTTTCTCTGGCGGACAGAGCGTAGATGTTCATCAAAACGGTCTCCCAGTCTGCGTCGGCTCTCGCCAATATATAGAAGGCCGCATCGGGAGCACCAGACACAGTATATCACCCCAGCCGACTCACAGGTGAAGTATCGCCTCACTTGGAAGGACTGTCTGGGGCCCTGAATGGTGGTGAGGGAGGAAGTGTAAGGGCATGTGTAGCACCTGTCCCGCTTACAAGGATAAGTGCCAGGAGGGAGATCGGTGGGGAGGGATGGGGGGGACGAATGGACAACGGAGTCGCGTAGGGAGCGATCCCTGCAGAAAGCAGGGAGGGAGGAGGGAAAGATGTGCTTAGTGGTGGGATCCCGTTGGAGGTGGCCAAAGTTACAGAGAATTACATGTTGGACCTGGAGGCTGGTGGGGTGGTAGTTTAGGACAAGGGGAACCCTATTCCTAGTGGGGTGGCAGGAGAATGGGGTGAGAGCAGATGTGTGTGAAATGGGAGAGATGCGTTTGAGAGCAGAATTGATGGTGGAGGAAGGGAAGCCTCTTTCTTTAAAAAAGGAGGACATCTCCTATGTCCTGGAATGAAAAGCCTCATCCTGAGAGCAGATGCGGCAGAGACGGAGGAATTGCGAGAAAGGGATGGCATTTTTGCAAGAGACAAGGTGGGAAGAGGAATAGTCCAGGTAGCTGTGAGAGGCTGTAGGCTTATAGTAGACATCAGTGGATAAGCTGTCTCCAGAGACAGAGACAGAAGGATCAAGAAAGGGGAGGGAGGTGTCGGAAATGGATTTACACCACATTTACGATACCCCTGCTTGTTATACTGCTTTGGAACTATTGTAACCATTGCAATATTAAAAATATTAAGAAATAACTTTAAATTCCTCACCATTATCATTTCAGAGAATCTGCCCTGCGTCCAGTATGCAAGTATCATTACAAAGAAGGCATGGCAGCAGTTCTGCTTGCTTCACTCACCACAACACTGAACTGTTCCCACAACCTATGGACTCACTTACGAAGCCTCTTCATCTCATATTCTCAATATTTATTGCTTATTTATTTATTATTATCATTTTGTATGTTTTTTTCCAGATCTTGAACCTTAGATCCAATTTCCAACGAAGTATGATCATGGAATCTAAATAAAGAGAAAACCAGAGGAGAACCTGATAGACTACAGTTCGGAATCCAAATACCACCATCCCTTCAAAATTAGTCCATAAGTTGCAAGTCCCTGTCCTCCATACCTCCTTGTGCAATTGGATCCTCGATTTCTTCACTTGTAGACCTCAATCAGTTGGGATTGGCAATGACATCTCCTCCACAGTCTCCAACAGCATCGGTGCACCACAAGGCCGTGTGCCTAGCCCCCTGCTCTACTCACGTTGTTCTTAGTGTAGCGAAGCAGAGCTTCAATGTCATATTCAAGTTTGCCGATGACCACATTGTTGTAGGCTTAATCTAGGGTGGTAACGAATCAGCATATAGGAGGGACATTGAAAATCTGGCTGAGTGGTGCTGTAACACCAACCTCTTACTCAAGGTCTGCCAGACCAAGCAGCTAATTATAGACTTCAGGAGGAGGAAACTAGAAGTCCTCATTGGAGGATCAGAGGTGGAGAGGGACAGCAACTTTAAATTCCTTGGTGTTATCATTTTGGAGGAGCTGTCATGGGCCCTGAATGTAAGTGCAATTATGAAGAAAACATGACACTGTCTCTACTTCCTTAGGAGTCTGCGAAGATTCGGCATGACATCCAAAACTTTGCCAAACTTCTACAGATGTGTGGTGGAGAGTATATTGACTGGCTGCTTCACGACCTGGCATGGATACGCCAATGGCCTTTAACAGAAGATCCTACAAAAAGTAGTGAATATGAACTAGTCCATCACAGGTAAGGCCCTCCCCACCATTGAGAGAAGAGTTGCTGCAGGAAAGCAGAATCCATCATAGGGATGACCTTAGCCAGGTCATGCTCGCTTCTTGCTGCTGCCATCAGAAAGAAAGTACAGGAGCCTCAGGACTCACACCACCAGGTTCAGGAATAGTTATTACCCCTCATCCATCAGGCTCTTTGATCAAAGAGGATAACTTCACTTAACTTCACTTGCTGCATCACTGAAATGTTCCCACATCCTCTGGACACATTTTCAATGACTCATGTTCTTGATATTTATTGCTTATTTGTTTATTGTTATTATTTTTAACTTACTGCATTTGCACAGTTGTTGTCTTTTGCACACTGGCTGTCCACTCTGGTGGGGTGCAGTCTCTCACTAACTCTATTATGGTTATCAGATTTATTGAATAGGCCCACCAGTAAGTGAATCCGATGGTTGTATATAGTGACATAAATGTACTTCGATAATACATTTATTTTGAACTTTGGACTTTGAACTTCAACTATGTAAACAAATTAAAGCAATACAGAGGAAAAATCAAATTGCCCACAAATGTAACAGAATTGAGATAAGAAATTCAGCTATTCCATGAAAGGATCAATTGCAAACCTGCAGTGACCCGAACTTTACCCACATTTATACCATTGCAGACACTGTTCTGAATTAGTAGTTATTGGCAAGCTGTTGCTAGTTTAGTTGGAACTATCTAAACAAGGAAACATACTTCAAAAATTGCTTAACAAGTTCCTTCTCTTTCTGGTAAATATTTTAACTCTTTGTATGCTAAAATTGCCACCTGTAATTTTCAAGTACTTTGCTCACTATAATATAATTCTTAATTTCATCTTCTAAGACAATCCCTTATGAGGTGAAGTTGAGGATTATTCTGCTCTGATTTTTTGATTTATTGGGATATTGTAAGAACTGCAAACTCTCCTACTGGTAGGGCAGGTGTGTGGTTTAAGAGCCTGAGCACATCTTACACCATTTACACTGCAGCTCTCCATGCTCCCCATGAACAAGATCTTCTTTTCAAATACTCGTCCCTTAGAGAACAGTGCACTGGGTATTTCACAAGGCCAATTAGGATGTTGCATTTCTTCAAGGAGATTTCCTTGAATTATTTCTCAACGTAAAGCTTATAGGGCATACAAAACAATGAAAATGCGCTCATTTCTCCTTCTCAAACAATTATGTGGCTAGGTAAAGCTCAAAGATCACTTATAAATTTGCCAACAACACAACTATTGTTGGCAGAATTTCTGATGATGAGGAGGAGGTGTACAGGAGTGAGGTAGATCAACAGGTTGAGTGGCATTGCAGCAACAATCTTGCACTCAACATCAGAAAGGCCAAGGCATTGCTTGCTGACTCCTGGAAAGGAAATTTGAGGGAATGCACACTAATCCTCATTGAGGGATCAGATTAGCAAAGGCTGTGCAATTTCAAGCTCCTGGCTTTCAACATTTCTGAGGATCTATCCAGAGTCCAATGTATTGATGCAATTAGAAAGAAGGCAGTTATAATTCATTAGGAGTTGGAGGAGAATTGGTATGTCACCAGAGACACTTGCAAGTTTCTACAGATGTACTGTGGAGAGTCTTCAAACTGGTTGCATCACGTTGGCGGGGGGGGGGCGGTGGGCACTGCATAGGATTGGAAAAAACTGCTGTTCATTCTTTTCCATAGATGCTGCCTGGCCTGCTGAGTTCCTCCAGCATTTTGTGTGTGTTGCTTTGTTAGGAAAGCTGCAGGAAGTTGCAAACTTAGCCAGCTCCATCATGGGCACTAGCCTCCCTAGTATCCAGGACACCTTCAAAAGGTGATGCCTTAAAAAGGTGGCATCCATCATTCAGGACCACTTTTACCCAGGACATGCCCTCTTCTCATTCTAATTTGCAGGTTTTATTATTATGTATTGTAATGTAGCCACACAACAAATTCCACGGCACTTGACAGTGATATTAAACCTGATTCTGATTCAAATTATTTCACACATCCGAAAATGCAATTTAAAAAAAAACGTACCTTTTTTCATGAACTGCAGTGGACATAAAAGATTACCGTGAAGGGTTTAACTATCTTTAAATGGAACCAAATATTAGGGACAAAATCGTTCATAGGTTTCATGTTGTGATTCCAGTGATAATTCAGCAACAATCTCGAGAACCAATTGTCTATAATCCTGTGTTGTAATGATATTTGATGCAGCTCTAGGTTTGAAATTGTTCCTCCATCTAAAGAATAACAATGTAACCCAACAATGAAATATGCTCTATTGAATAATGAAATGGCACAGATTTCAGTCTGTAATTGTCTAACTAAACTCTTAATTTTAGGAAAAGGAGAAGGATTAATTTTAATTGCACTGATTGGTGAAAGATGACAACAGTAGATATAACACAAAGTATACAACCTGCATGGGTAATTAGGCTTAATGTAAATTGGCATCCAGCTGTCTGAGTTTTATTTCTTGCTTGGCAAGATCACTTGAAATTGACATAAATGGGTGAGGTGCTGAGTGGAAGCCATAAAGGCAAATGAGAAATGTTGATCAGTGATTGCCAATTTTCTCAACATAGAAACTGCACAGAACTGGGCAAGGAGTTGGAAGTTCTCGCTCTGGTCCTGTGACGAGAGACCTTGACAAGGATGGTTAGGACCCAAATGCTGGAGTATCCGAGGCAAGGATTGAGGCATGGTACGAAACTGGTACGCGAACTGAGCACCAAACAAGCCAACACAGCATATCCCTGGTTACCTTTACAATTGACCACTGAACCTCTGTCCAGGTGCTCATTAAATACTGAAATCCTGGTGCCAAAACGTGGCAGCCAATTAGCGGGATGGTCCTGAGTCCTTAAAGGGGATGTGCCAGCTAGCCATACTCCAGAGAGTTAGAGTGCCAGAATTCCAGAAGCTGGCATGGTTGGGTGCATATCATAACAGGTTATATGTGGCATGGCATGTTCTTCCCTGCCTCATACTATATCCAAACTTCTTCCCTAAGATCTTATAACTTATTTCTCTGTAGGGAAATTCACAGAGGTATTATATGGCCACAACCCTGTAAAGCAGCAATAAGTACAAATTATAATACATGAAACATGTATAAAGGGCAAGGAATTTTAAAATGTGTATTTGGCGAGGGGGGAGGGGCTGCAGTTGGGAGAAATGGGAAAACATAACACAGTGCATTTCACTTGGTCTGTTTTATTTTGAAATAATATGATCACAAAATGAAAATGCATGAGAACATCTCTATTATTGCGGGTTGCATTTATAGCTTCTTTCTCTTTCCCTGTTTTCCTTCCTGTTGATCCCGCAGCCAACATATACTTCTTTGTATGTAATGCTTCAACAATTTTGTTTCTCTTTCCATTTTCTTTTAAAAATTATTTCATTGAACTAAATGGGGAAGGCACTCAGATAAACTACCCGATTGCTTACATTGGGTTAAAGCTGCTATTTCAAGATAATAGCATTTTACCTACAGCTTTTTTTCTATTTCATTTTAAATGTCAAAATCCATTGCTTCTAATCCTATAATCTGACCAAAAACATAGTTCATTTCATGAATAAAGTTTTCTACACAGACAGTAGCAGGCTTCAAATCTGGTTTTGATCAGGCGGGTGTAAGAAAATGCAACAGGGCCCATGACTGGTGAGCACAGTGTAAAATGGGGACAACTCTAAACAAAATCTGTATGCGAAATTCTATCATTTGCAAATCAAGTCTTAAGAGCAAATTCAACACCTTGCACTTAACCCTAAACATCATTGCTAAATAAGAGATCTGGACAGGGAGCTGGTTATTTCTAGTTTTCCTTTAATTAAAGAATCAGCAGCATCTAAACAGGATTACACTACAACTTTGTGTGGTAAAATTACATATAAAGAGAATGCACTCCTAGAGTTCTCCTAGCCAATTTGATGCACAAAACTGCAAAGCTTTGCATTGCTCAATGGAAAAGATTTCCACCAATCCAGTTATCTTTACAATACTTAAAACAATCTTTTGGCTTTTTAGAGGATTTTTGAAGGATGCAAAAGTAAGTGCAGATGGTGGACATCACACATTTTGGTTTGTGGGCTGGTACTGCATGATATTCCGCAACAGTATTTATACCTTTTGGGTGAGAATGAAGTATTGAAATGAGACCTGATTACAGTAACCTTCCCAGGGAGACTGAATAAATGGGGGAAATATTGCACGAAGCAAACGCAACAAAATAAAAAGCTGCCGGCATGGTACAGTGATGACAATGAAGTCACTGAGCTCCCTACTCTGTAACAAAAAGGACAAGGTAAAGACAATTATCTACTGCTTAGCCTTATCTTTTAATTGAGTATAGGATAGGCTAAATTTGCCTTCAAACACTGGAACCCTTCTGCATCCCTAGTTCTAAATCAAAAGCCCTGACAGAAAGTGCATCAATGAGCAATATAAATATATAAGGAAGTGTAGTTTTAAAGCATAACCAATATAATGCTCAGCAAGTATAGAAATAGTGCAACAGAGTTATAACTAACTCCAAAAAGGAGTGTAAAATCCAGCTGTTGAGTAGCAAGAATTGCATTATGTAGTTTTGCAACATTTACAGTGAAATCAATCTGGAAAATCTACCTTGACACTTTGCATCATATACCATATACATTGCATCATGTACTATGTACATTGCAAATTCTTGTTTCACTCCAAGGTGGACTGAATGCTACCTTTTCTCACATATCAATGCATCCAGGCATTCTTCAATTGCTAATACAGCTCTTGTTTATGCAAATTTAATGCATATGATTAGGTTAGGTTTAGTGAGATTTCAGCTGCTGGCAATTCTTGACCTTTCCCAGAATATAACCCCAATATGCTTTTTTAAAAAAAAACTGCCATTCATCCTTGTCTCCAGCTAAGCCTCAGGAAAAAAAAAACGTATGCACAGCGACCAAGAAAAATATCTTTGATAAAACACCTAGGACCCTGGCATAGATTTTTCACCTACAAGGGCAGTTTCAGTTTCAGTGAAACTTACTAATTATACTCATCACAGAGCCTCTGTTATATTTGGAAGGCATGCCAATCAGATGTGCGAATTGTAAAGATGTCAGTTCAGAACTGCAACACTGGATTAATTTGTTTCATTGTTCTTCTCTTCCTGGTGCACCAACCTTTCAATTCCAAAATGAAGCACCCGATTTATATAATGGTCACAAGTCTATTTCCGTTCTTTGGTTCTCTTCAAATGTAAATAAAGTATTGTTTGTTGCCTGAATAACAATTAGGAAGTTATTAACTCACCTCAATTGTTTTAGATGGTAGGATGCAAATTGAGGAACAGTGAGAAATCACTGGTAGATTTTCCAGACTATTGGATGTTACCCCATTAATATTCCTACACACTTTGAATTCACTATTTTTTTAAGAGTAGCATAATACAATTTCCAGTGAATCTGGCAAATTTAACACAAGAAATGGGACCCCAGTGAGTTGAAAGGAAAAGCGAGAAATGGAGTCCCAATGAGTTTAAAGAGAATAGCAGAGCAGGCTTCCATTGATGTAGATGCCTAAATATTTGGGTTTCAAAATGCAGCTTATCTCTGGGTTAATATCACCTAATTTATGGATATCCCTTTATATAAATGAGTTCCTATAATATTATTAAATTTCAAAAGCCTAACATACCTATATATGTTTTTCTTACAAAACTGGTTTTCTCTCAGTCTCTCCACTTTCAGTAATTGTTCTTTTTTATTATTCTTAATTGTTTTTGATGGAATTATGGTTACCATGTTGAGAAACCTTTGTGTATTTTTCGACTTAGAAACAAAATTGATTAATGAGTATCAGTAAAAATGGAACCTGTTTGTTATCCAGGGATGGCCTGTAATTGAATAATGGATTGTCGAACTTTCACTGTATCGCAAGGTTAATGTCTAACGGTAGGCTAGAGAAAGAAAATTCTAAATCAGATTGCAGACTGTTGGACATTACTCCACTAAACATGTTGAATTCACTGTTTTTTAAGAGATTACACAGCAGCATAACCCCTTCCTCAGTGAATTTGGCAAATTTAAAGGGAACACGAGAAATGGGTCCCCAGTGAGTTCAAACCTCAAAGTAAATTTATTATCATAGCTGTCACCATATACAGCTGGGAAATTTATTTTCTTGCAGGCATACTCAATAATCCAATAACCATTATAGAATCAATGAAAGACCGCACCCAACAGGGTGGACAGATAGTGTGCAAAAGACAACAAACTAAGCAAATACAAAAAGAAAGAAAAACAATATCAATGATAATAATAATAATAATAGCATTAAACCCGCTCTCTAATTTACTGAATTAGACAAAAGTTGGGTATTAAATCAGAAACAATGAAATGAGCTTGCCTTAATGCACCTTCTGTACATGGATGATTTGAAATTATAAGCTCCTTCATCAGTTAAGCCAAAGCAATTAATTCAAATAGTAGAACTATTTTTGAAAGAGATAAACATGAACTTTCGACTGGTTAAATGCAGAACATTAAGCATAAAGAAAGATGCAATAGAGCTAATAGAATACAAAACAGAGCAGCAGGATACAATACAACCAATGGATGAAGATGAAACATATAAGTATCTGGGATATCAACAAGGAAAGAAAATAGATCATAGTGTGATAAAGGAAAAACCTTTGATAAAATTTACTTCAAGGCTTAAGAAAATCTGCCAAACAGAGATCAACAGTAAAAATATAATAAAGGCAATAAACATTTTCCCAATACCCATGTAAGGGGGTTTCTTTTTTTTATGTCACTGCGTAGTCTAATTAAAATGGCTTCTTTGTTATGTTATAATTGAAAGGGCTTCTTTGTTATGTTAACTGCTGAGAAAGTCCTCCCGCTAGTAGTTTGTTTTGGATTATCTATTGATAAGAGGACGAATGAACCAATTGGGATAGTTGTTATGCTTTTGGTGTGTCTGTAAGATATTGTATGTGCGGGGTTTTGCGGCAGAAGGCAGGAGAGAGTGACAGAGGATGGACCAGGTGCTGTGAGTCCGCTAACGGGGTCTGACCCCGAGGGGGGCATTCGGCGAGGAGAGGAGACGGAGACGGACTCGTGTGGAGCGTCTGGTCGATCACCATTGTTGGTCCCAGGCGGCCGGTCGAGGTGGTCCGAGGGGTCGCAGGGTGAAGGAGAAGGGTCCTGAGCTCCAACTGTTTGTGCACAAAGAGATTGAACTTTGATAAGTGTGGCGCCTTTTATTTTCCTTTTATATTTCATTCTCTATTAATTATATAGCTCCAGTAATATCTATAAACTGTAAATCAGTCAATTGTATCTGGTGTATTGTCTGTTATTTGGGCGGGGTGGGGTACATCACACAGCATCCACACAAACTAATTATCCAGTTTGGCGGGGCCGAGGGTTGTTTCCCTAGACGACAATGAGCCGAGCGATCCTAAGGCTGGCCAGTGGGGCTACACCCATATTAATGTATTCTTCTTGCATTATATCTTGCTCAAAAAAGTGATCTGGAAAATTTGTAGAGGAAGATAAGAACTGAAATGACAAATTAAATGTTACCTAGAACAGAAGGGGGAAGAGGAATAACAGACACTAAGTATCTATACAACAGACAGATAAAACTCTAAGGATATACTTCCATCACAAAAGCAGAAATCCGCACTCCACGTAAACATATACAGTTCTGATAAGAAGTATACACCACTAAACTGAGACTACAACCCAGAAAAATGAAGTCATTATCACTACTTAAGAAAAAGTTGACCATGACTCTCCATGGAAGACATCCCCATGATCTGAGCAGACTAGACGTTGACAAGGAAGCATCGAATACCTGGCTCAGAGTTGGAGACCTCATCCCAGAAACAGAAGGATTCCTTGTGGCAATACAGGATCAGGTGGTTAACACAAAAAATTATCAAAAATACGTAACAAAAGACCAACAAGTTGTAGTTGATATATCTAGAAAATGCCAAGAGAAACCAAAAACAATCCAACACATTACAGGATCCTATAACAATTTAACATAATCTAATTATAACACAGGCACAAACAAGCAGCAAAACATTCTTCAAAAGCTTGCTTTAAAATACAAACTCACAAATGAAATCACAGCTTACCATAAATATAAGCCTGATCCAGTTTTAGAGTCAGAATACCACAAGTTATATTATGACCGATAAATTATTATAGATAGGACAATCCATAATAACCATCCGGATATAATAATACAGGATAAACAAGCAAGAATAACTTACTTAATATATATAGTCATTCCAAACCCACATAACATATAGAAATCAGTAAGTGAAAAACTCCAGAAATATGTTGAATTAAAAGAGGAAATTGAAAGACTTTGGAGCATGAACAAGGTATATATTGTCCCAGTAGTAATATCTACAACTGGTGTCATCCCAAAGGCACTACATAATAGCATCAATCAATTAGGGCCACACAGCAATATTTATGTAAATTTTCAGAAAGCCACAATACTAAATACCACTAGATTAGTCCTGAAGTGCCCAGCAACTGACAAATGAGTGTCCTTGGCTTTGCCCATATCTCAGAAATACTACTACTAATAATAATAAATAAATAAGCGATAACTATTGAGAACATGAGAGGAAGAGTCCTTGAAAGTGAGCTCACAGGTTGTGGGAACAGTGACTGGGCACGTGATGTTGAGTGAAGTTATCCTCTTTGGTTCAAGAGTCTGATGGTTGAGAGGTAATAAATGTTCTTGAACCTGGTGGCGTGAGTCCAGGCGTCTTGAAAGGGAATGTGAGAAGTGGACTTCCAGCAGTTTAAAGATAACTTCAGAAAAGGGTTCCAGTGATCTAGGTGCCAAAATATTGGGATTTCAGAAGTTCCAAGGATGCTGGATACAGGGAGTTCTACTGCACATACTTTCAAAGCTGAAAATTCCCATTTCTCACTGTTCCTTAGTATGCATGCATCTCCCTTGTGCCTACAGTTTATTTACCCCTGACATATGCCATGACGTTTGTTGCGTTGAGGTAGCAGTACAGTACAATACATGTTCTGGATGATGACAGTTCTTAAAGATAGATGCCATCTTATTGAGACAGCACCTTTTGAAGATGACATGGATGGTGGGGGAGGCTAGCGCCCATGATGGATCTAACCGAGTTTACAACCGTCTGCAGCTTTTTCAGATCCTGTGCATTGGTGCCTCCATACTAGGTGATGCGTTTGAGAGCAGTGCAAAGGCTCTACCTGGTACATCTGTAGAAATGTACTAGAATATTCAGTGGCATACCAATCTCCTCAGGCTCATAATGAATTATAGCCACTGTCATGACTTCTTTATAGTTGCATCAACACGTTGGACCAAGGATAAATATTCACATATGTTGACACCCAGGAATCTGAAACTGCTCACCCTTTCTACTGCTGACCCCTCAGTGAGGATGTGTGTGTATTCTCCTGATCTCCACAATCAATTCCTTGCTCTTACTGATGAAGAGCGCAAGATTGCTGCCACAACACCTCTCAGCCATCCACTCTGTTTCACTCCTGTATGTCTTCTCAAGAGATCTGATATTCTGCCAACAACACTTGTGCCATCAGCAAATTTATAGATGACATTTGAGTTGTGCCTGACAGTCCTAAGTGTAGCGAGAGTAGAGCAATGGACGAAGCACACATCCTTGAAGTATTCTGGAAACAACGGGATGAAAGAATATGAGGTCACAGTCTCAAGCTGGTGAAGAGCAATTTTAGAAGGATTGTCAGGAAATGTTTAGGTAAAGAGTGATAAGCAGTGGAAAACGGTGGCAGAGTTAAGGATCCAGAATGGGGAATGATAGAGCTGCATGAGATCTAATGGATTAAAGGGACCTAGTTCATTTACACCTCTTCTGTAGTTTTGGAAATTGTAGACGTTATACAAACTTCATTTGAAACACACAAAAATAATAGAAATAATATTGTTTTACATTGAGATGTGTTGCGGCAAGCAATGACAATGATCTATAATTTAAAATGATTCAGGCAAATAGTTCAATACAGCAAAAGATTCAGGAAATCTATCTCAGTCTCGCAAGGAACATTGTCAGTCAAAAGTTAATAGAGCTGTGGATTAAGCAAAAGATATTTAACTTGACTTTCATTGGTTGTTTCTGAAAATTTGCATCTATTAACAGATGACCCATATATTTTTACATATCGATGGTGAGGAAGGCAAATGTAATTTCAGCATTCATTTCAAGTGGACTAGAATATAAAAGTAAGGATGTAATGCTGAGGCTGTGGAGGGCACTGGTGAGGCCTCACTTAGAGTATTGTGAGCAGTTTTAGGCCCCTTTTTTAAGAAAGGATGTGCTGACATTGGAGGGGATTCAGAGGAGGTTCATGAGAATGATTCTGGGAATGAAAGGGTTATCATATGAATAGTGATTGAAGACTCTAGCTCTGTACTTGCTGGAATTTTGAAGAATGAAGGAAGATCTCTTTGAAACCTATTGAATATTGGAAGACCTAGTCAGAGTGAATGTAAAGAGGATATTTCCTTTGGTGGGGATGGGAGAATGAGAATAGGATCATAGAGCACAGCCTCAAAATAGAGGGGCACCCATTTAGAACAGAGATAAGGAGGAATTTCTTTAGGCAGAGAGTAACAAATCTGTGGAATTCGTCGCCACAGACAGCTGTAGAAGCCAGGTCACTGAGTGAATTTAAGGCGGAGATTGTTAGGTTCTTGATTAGACAGAGCATGAAAAGTTACAGGGAGAAGGCAGGAGAATGGGGTTGAGAGAGAAATGGATCAGTCATGCCATGATGATATGGCAGAGCAGACTTGATGGGCAAAATAGCCTAATTTTACTTCTGTGACTTATGATCTTGTGGACTTATATCTTCTGTTGCTAAGGTTCAGTGCATTTTTTGATATATCAAGCATGCTTTTTCCTTCAACACTCTTGCTGTCCATACTATTTGGCTTCATACAAGATCTGGCAGATGCACCTCTAACCAAAGCTTTCACTTTGGCTTCTATTTCCCATCCTTTCTTCTAGAAGACAAAGAAGATGTACCTGTTGTGATGTGTGTCCACTACTTCAACGTAAAGGAGTTGCTGCCAACCAAGTCACCTACATGCACTGTTAAATCTTATCCACCCATTCTCCTGACTTCGGTATTCCAACAGATTCGATGTTTCTCTTTTGGTGGTGTAAATAATGGCTTTTCATGACCAAGCAACTTTGCAAACCGAATTAATTTTTAATTATCTTCATAATTATCAGTTTTCTAAAATTATTATTGAGATCCCTTCAGCTGTTGAATTTCCAAAGGCAACCAGAGGTTTGTCTTCCTAAGAGCAGTTAGATATGCTGACAGCTCAGAGGAATTTAAGGTAAGGTTTTGTAAGCCAAGTAGCAGGAGTGTACATGCCACATGATACCGGAGGCCCTCAGGAACTGAGTCTGTTGCAGGGCCTTGACCCAAAATGTTGACCGTCCATTTGCTCCATTTCCCACAATCTACAGTTTTTTGTAGGAGAGACTGTAGATTGTAGGAAATGAAGTAACATAGAAGATACTGGAGGAAATCTTGCCCAAAGTCCCCACTCTCTCCTCCAAGATTGCTTGGCCCCAGTTAATCGTTTGTGCATCCAACCTCCCCATCCACCATCCAGTTTCAGTGCAGTCTCCTAACTGCTCCCATCCAAAATCACTCCATCTGAAGGGTGGCCACAGTAACATGCTGGTTAGCATAATGCTTTAGAGCACCAGTGACCCAGGTTGAATTCCCATCATGGTCTGTAAGGAGAGTGTATATTCTTCCCATGACCATGTGGGTTTCCTTTGGGTGCTCTGGTCTTCTCCCACATTCCAAACATGTGCAGGTTAGTCGGTTAATTGGTCACATGGGTGTAATTGGGCTGTGTGGCCTCGTTGGGCCAGAAGAGCCAGTTACTGCACTGTACCTCTAAAAATAAATAGAGAGAGAAAGAAACAAAAAAAATAAATACATGCATACATACATACATAAATAAGATCCCTGCCCCTTCCTTTCTCTACACTCCTTTAATAATCACATTGTCACTCTCGCCCAGCTTAAGCTTACATATCAGTATGAAGTCATTCAGCCTCTTCAGCCTAATATCGCCTGACATAACCTTACACCAACACTAATTTCATGCCTTGGATCATTCCCTTGGATCTTATCCTTAAATTCCCACACCACCCCTTATCCCTGCCCACTGGTCCTTGCATTTATCCTGACAGCTTCAAGAGGGAGAATCTCCAGGGGGATAAGATTAAGCTAGTCTTGGGAAATAAAATGATGGTTATGCTGATGTCATCTTCGGGATTTCTTTTCTGTTATGAATGCAGACCCATAGCCTCACTCACCTACCTCTAACTCTGCACCCTCCCTTCTAGTTACAATTAACCCTTCAATCTTTTATAATTAGCTGTGCTGATGAAAATGATCCCAGCAACAGTCAATACCTTCAGGGGCTGAGGAGCAAGCAGAAGATTTTCCAATCAAATTGTATTCTATTATTCATCTTAATGTAACTCGGATTGGATTTTACCCTCCAGCATCCGTGAGGCAATTCATTATCTTACACAAGTAGACGGCTAACACATTTTAAAGAGATTCTTGGTTTTGAGATTAATTTTAATTTTAAACAGCTTTATTAACATATTTTAATACATTTTCCTTGAAGTAAATGATTTTGTTATATTTGAGTGATAAAGAATTATTAAAAGGCAAAATTCATTTTCTCATAATTTTTCTTCCAGCATCTTTTATTTCTTATTAAGATGTTGCTATGCCAAAAGAAGTATGGCAGGTAAAGACTGAAGTAAATTTTCACTCAAAGGCTCACTCAATCTTCTTTCTGATTTGGCAAAATGATTGCCCAAACTTATAACTTTTGGTAATGGAAGAGAAACGGTCAGGTGACCGGCATATATTGGTTAATCCCTTCTCTGCAGTGGAAAATATCCTGGGAGACAACTTGAAGGAATCTGCAACTCCAGGACCAAGACTATCATCACCACCCCTTCCCTGTTTCTCTCCCCCCATTCCAATCTTTCTCACATCACAACCAAAAAGAAAACTAGTTCAGCCCTTGGTCAGTTGTGGAAAAGTATGTTTGAAGATGAAGACTTCAAACCCCGCATCAAGTACTTGGTCGACGTGGCAGCAAATGTTGCTGCATTCTGATCACTTTAGCATCATGGACAGCCTACACTAGATGCAGGTGTTGTCATAGAAATGCAAGTAAATGTCTTATTGTAATTGTAATGATAGTTGCAAAATTAAATTCCCTCCATCTTTGCCAAGAGCACTTTGTACAATGTAAATCTGATAGTTCACCAATTATCTCATCATCATTCCTTCTTCAGTTTGCAGCAGATTTCTTACAAACTGTCTAAACTTTGCTAAATCTCTGAGACTTTTGTCCTTTTAAACTACATTGTATTCACTCCGGTCAATGGTCAGAGTCCAGGGTCTAATCTATTGTATCAGCCAATCTCAATAAAGATTTGCTTCACAGTCAGAGATAATCAGAGAAAACATTATCTTCAATCAAACTATATGCACATCTTGAAATGAGTTGTTTTAATTTAATGCAGTAACACTGATTACTTTTAAAATAATAATTTATGTGCAACTAATACCTGATGCAACTTAAATCAGGAATTACATATTAACGTTTTAACACTCAAGATCACTTTTGTTTTGTTTCTGATGCCTTTTTTGCTATATTTCTCTCTAGTTACCTTGCTAATTTTTTCTCTCCCTTATCCACAGGCCTTGACTGAATGTGGGTACTGTTTAAGACTTGAGAATGAGAGCATGGCTGCTCCAGGTTGTGAAACATTCAAACCCAGACTGAAGCACATATCCACTTAAGTTTTCATGTGATATAGTAGACAGTTACACGAACACTAGTGTCTGGCCAATATCTTATTCAGCAAATCTTAGTTAAAGGCAGTTTGATGTGGATGGAAAAGAAACAACTTGAATGAACAAGAACAGGGGGACAACACGGACATGAAGCCACAAAGAGATAGTGCCATATGAGGAAGAGAAGATGTGATTGGCTCAGCGTGAGGTGCTATAAGGAAGAAAGACAATACCAGCCACCAGGACAGAGATAAGATATATCTGAGCTCTTTAACTGAGAGAGCAACAGAGATCGACTTTTAAGCAAAGGGTTAGAATATGGATCTCAGGTGGGCATGGTATTGGTTATATCTGTGCATTTTAACTGCTCTTCTATACGGAGCAAAAATCATTGGATTAGTTAAACTGTAAGTATTGAAACTCACTTATGTTTTCAGCTTGCTTCTTTCCATCAAGAGTACAGTCTTGAACATATAACGTAAGGCTTTCTCCTTGGCTTATGATTTAATGTTTGAAGCATACTGGCAAAAATAAAGTAAGGAAATCTCTTAACATTTCTTATACTGAAACAGTCATCGAGCTGAAAGGTAGGCGGAACATGCAGCAAATGTGTGACAGACTGTTGAGAAATTTGGCATTCAATGCTTGAACGCACATCCTCAGAACTGGTTTCAAAAGATTTAACAATCAGCATATGGGATCAAGATCCAAAACTCTGCAGCAGCTAAGATTTTAGATTTAATAGAGAACTCAGAGATTTCTTATGGATATAATGCACCATCCCGCTGAAGTCCCACAGTGACAGGGTGCCCACCAGCTTATCACAGTTAAGGCCAGAGCTAACAAAATCAGGCTCAGGATGCCCCATTGACTTACTTGCTGGGAAGGGTTTGTGTTAATAAACAAGGTGAAATACATTCCTGAAGTCTGTTGCATTAATACCACCAGATGGAATTTGGACATTAATTTAACTTCCAAAAAGCAAACCTCTCTAAGGTCCTCCAGAAACCTTATTAGAGTGGATTAATAAGATGAGTGAGTTTAACTCTTCTACCACATTCCAAATTATTTCTTACCTACACACATCTCAAATAAATGCCAACACCATATCATGGCAATAAGTGGCGTCGCAAGAATTCCCTGGGGCAGATCTCACGCTGAAGGCTGATGTTCTTTGCCTGCATAACGATCTTGTTAGCGTTTTTCAGGGTTGATATAGTTCAGTATTGACACAAGACTCTGCCACTTCTTGAGTTCGGCTCCATTTTCTATATGGAATGTTGTTTGTCATTATTATGATTTTTAATTTACATCTGAGAAGAACAAGCTTACAAATTAATTTGGGTTGGTAACCCTTGAGTCATGCATTACTGAAGGTATCAGCCCAGCTGCAGGCTTATAATCATTAAGATCTACAGATCAACAAGGTCTTACTGAAAACAATCACCCTCAGTAAAGAAAGGAGGACATGAAACAGCAGAATCAGTAGCCGTTGGTCAGTGCTAACTCTGCACTAGTGCTTCTCCAAAACATTAAGTAAGTAAGAGTAATTTCACTACCTAAAACAACAGGATCTCAGTTTCATAAACACGAGAAAGTCTGGAAAACCAAAGTAACACACACAAAATGCTGGTGGAACTCAGCAGTCAGGCAGCATCTATGAAAATAAAATACAGTTGATGCTTTGGGCTGAAACTCTTCTTTAGGACTGCAAGGGAAGGGAAAAAGCGTCAGAATAAAAAGGAGTGGGGAGGGGAGGGAGGCTAGCTAGAAGGTGATAGGTGAAGCCATGTAGGTGGGAAAGGTAAAGGACTGGAGATGAAAGAATCTGATAGGAGAGGGGAGTGGATCATTGGAGAAAGGGGAGGGTGAAAGCACCCAGGGGAAGTGATAGGTACGTGAGAAGAGGTTGTTTTAAGTAGTAAAATTACCCTTACTTACTTAATATTCTGGAGAAGCATTAGTGCAGTGTTAGCACTGAGCAGGGGCTATTGATTCTGCTGTTTCATGTCCTCCTTCCTTTACTGAGGGTGATTGTTTTCAGTAGGACCTTGCTGATCTGTAGATCTTAGTGATCTGTAGCCAGAGTGGAGAATAGAGGAAGAGGGGAGGGGGAGGGATTTTTTTTAATTGGAAGGAGAAATCGATATTCATGCTATCAGGTTGAAGGCTAACCAGACAGAATATAAGCTGTTGCTCAGTTTGCTATCTTGTCACATCCCTAATACCCTCTACTTTTTCTGCTGTAGGCGTTTGCAAGGCTGAAGTCCACATTTACATTCTTTCATTTCCTTGCAAGAATAGAGAGATGGCACAGGAAATTAAACCTCAAAAACCTGTCAATCAACTGTCTTTAAGCAATGCCATTTGTAAAGGAATGCCAACAAAATCTATTTTTTTTCTTCACAACTTTCCCCCTGTAGTAGCTAAGCTTATTCCCCTATATTCTAATTTACACCCCTTATCAAATTCCACCTGAATGGGATTGTCTAGTATCAGCCATTTAAGTAGCTGATCTGTTAAGGTGAGGGGAGGATGGAGAGGAGGGCAACGCGGATGAAGATTTTCTGGTTTCCCAAAAAAGCATGTGATGGAGAAGATCGTGCATTGCTATCAGATCTAAAGAGATGACAATCAAAAATGCTTCCAGCTCATTGTTCTTCTGAAAGCTTTATGCCAAAGATTAGATTTCTAAGGATTTTAAACCAAAGTGTCTCAGAAAAAATGAACATGGCAAAAATACACTGGGGCTTTGAAGTGGAGATGGTAGAGGTACTGAATGAGGTGTAACATGACAGGCAGGATGTACTGGAAAATAGTCTTAAAGTCCAGCTGGATAAATTGTCTAGACTGGAAGTTTGTACAGTCTATCTAATTTTCTGAGGGAAGTAGAGTTGGGATTAGAGAAAGGCTTGCCCTAATCTTGCAGTCTTTCCTGGATATGTGGGTGAAGTGTCAAAAGGTTGGAGGGTAGCAAATATGAAGTCCTTGTTGAAGAAAGGGTATAAGGATAATTATAGGCCAGTAAGTTTAACATTGGCAGTGGGCAAGGACTTAGAAAGAATAACGAGAAAAGATAATTAATAGGTATTTAGTGAGACATGTTTAATCAAGAAGAGCAAGCAACCAGGTGAGCAATTCCAAGTTCCTGGTTGTCAAAATCTCTGAAGACCTATCCTCAGCCCAACATACTGATGCAATTATGAAGAGGGTACACAGTGGCTTTATTTCATTAGGAGTTTGAGGTATTTGGTATGTCACCAACAACTTGAGTATATTTCTACAGATGTACCATGGAAAACATTATAACTAGTTGCATCACCTGGTATGGAGGGATAACCGCAAAAGATCGCAAAAAGCTGCAGAGGGTCATAAACTCAGTCAGCTTCATCAGGGGCACTAGTCTCCCCAGCATCAAGGACACCTTCATAAGGCAATGCTTCAAAAAGGTGGCATCCATCATTAAGGACCCTGTCACTCAGGATATACCCTCTTCTCATTACTACCAATATAAAGGAATTACAGGAGCCTGAAGAACAACACTCAATGTTTCAGGAACAGCTTCTTACCTTCTGCCATCAGATTTCTGAACAGATAATGAAGCCATGAACACTACCTCACTATCTTACTCTCCTCTTGCACTACTTACTTAATTACTTTTATAAACCATACATTTCTTATTACAACTTATAGTCTAGCACTGTACTGCTCTCACAAAACAATGGATTAATAGATGGACTGCAACACACACAGAATGCTGGAGAAATTCAGCAGGCCAGGCAACATCTATGGAAAAGAGTAAAAAGTTGATGTTTCGGGGCAAGACTCTTCACCAGTGTTGCTTTGGATTTCCAGCATCTGCAAATGTTCTCATGCTTATAATAGACAGACTGTCAAACAAAAATGAGACAGATGGAATTTCATACAGAGATGCGTGAGGTGATGCAATTAGTCAGAAGGAATGGGAAAAGATTACATCAACTTAATATCATGGTTGTAGGAGAGTGCAGAAGTGGAAGGACATAGGGTCCATGTGCATTGCTTTTTAAAAATGACATGACAGAACACCTGGTAAACAATCACATGGGATCCCAGGCTTCATTAATAGAAGTACTAGGTTCAAAAGCAGGGAATATATAGTATTTCTTTATGAAGCTCTATATAAGGTATTTTGAGTGGCATGGTACTGGTTAGGGTAATGCTATTACAATGCCAGCAACCTGGTACAATTCCACTGTTGGCTCTAAGGATTTTGCACGTTCTGCATGGGTTTCCTCTAGGACACCTGGTTTCCTCTCACATTCCAAAGTTGTATGGTTTGGTTGGTTAATTAGTCACATGGGTGTAATTGGGCAGCATAGGGTTGTTGAGTTGGAAGAGCCTGTTACCCATTCAAAGAAAAACATTAGACACCCCACCAACGTGAAAAAAAAACAGATCGCACAAACAGCAAAAAAAGGAGTGAAAAGCACAGAATATAAAACACAAAATCAAAAGAGTCCAGGCATATTCAGTTCAGATTAGTCTAATTTAATCTAGCGCTGTGTCGTTTGTTATCTGTAGGCAACTCCGATCAAAATAACAAAAAGAAGAGCAACCAGAAACCAGAAACACATGATAATATGAACTACAGAGCCCAATCTGCAAACCAAGTTTATTAAACATTGTCTAAACCCAGGTCTCTGACACCATGCTGCAACAGCATTGAGGGAGTGAGAGATCATTCAAACGCAGGGACCTTCCTCTGGGAGCAGCGAGTGAGAGAGAGATAGAGAGACCGTCACATGACCTTCCTCAGGCGGAGAAGATGCCGCTGAACACTTGCTCGCCTTCTGTTATTGCCTTGATGATTACAATCTTCCTCAATGCTTTATTCGGCAAGATGAGTGAGAAATGGAGTCGATCTTGGGCTCATGGCCCACCTCCAGGCTTCTTGGCCTGGAGGCCGCATGCCTCACCAAACACCCTCGGAGAAAGCAAAGCAAAGCACTGGATCGCTCAATTGGCCTGATAACACACCACCAAAATGTGGATCACAGGCTCCAACAGTAGCAGAACCACATCTGAAAGAAAAAGAAGTGAAAGAAGCAGTTTCATGAATCAGCTTGAGGGTGTTGCCCTTGGCCGTGTTGTTCGATGGTGCCATCTTCTTCCAGATAAGATAAGGTAGACAAAGAAGATTTTTTTACATTAGCTCTTCCCATTAGTTAATGATACAAGGATGCAGACATCTGGAATTAATGTTTTTGGATAAGAACCAAAGGGAATATGTGAGAAGGTGGGTTGTTATGTGGCGAGATGTAATGACCTAGAATTTGCTGTCTAAGAGGGTGGTGAAACTAAAGATGATCAATATTCTCCAGAGGAAGATGGGTGAAGGTAACACACACAAAGTGCTGGAGGAACTCAGCAGGTACTTGAGGGTAATAAGCTTTGCAAGGCTATGGGGATTGTGCAGGTGAAAAGAACGAACTGGATTACTCTACAGACAATGCATATGGAATCAATGAAAGAAATGGGCTGTCTTTGTGCCACAATGACAATATACTTTCTGATGGTGGCCTTTTTTCTCTTATTCTTGAAAACGTTATTACAATGAAGATTAAAGCTTAACACCTTAACAAGAGAAAATAACTGTGCAATAGATGCAGAGCACTGGTGGAATACATTGTTAGCTCTTTGAGGTAATATCAGGACCAATACATTCATTAACCTCAGGTGAATGTGGGCAATTATGTTTTTTTTGTTCTATTGTAGAAATACATCAGTCAGTAAACCATCTGCAATACCCAAGTGGATATAATCAAAAAATTCTTTAAATATGTCTAGCACACTTGAATTTTCAACTGTGCAGCTTTGCTGCTCTCAGCTTTGTGCAGATATGCCAATGGTTAATTGCTCTGGGCTGGCTTAGCACTCCTCTCCAAATCAGCAAGCATGCAAAACTGGCTACGATTCAATTTGACACATTATTAGTAATGATTATTGTCACAGATAAATTAGATTGAACAGAAAATAACCTTCATCCTCAGTGAATTTTAACTCTCAGAATTAATGTGATTTGGTGAACACATATAAATAAAAATTTGATGAGTCCCCACTGACTGCCAGCCACGTCTGCTCTGAAGTATATTAATTTTATGCAGATGATGAATTCCTTAAGCGTTTGGTGATAATCATGCTTGATTTGACAAGACTTTCTCATGCTATTTTAAGGCTTTAATTTTCTGTGAAGTTCTGTCAAGTGCTCATCAAGCACCCACTTATCTGCCTATATTACCTTGACAGTCAAACATGGGGTTGCATAACATCAGTGAAAGAAAGTGCCAGCTGATTAATATTCAGGTCATGTGACCACAAGACGAAAAGCCAATCACTGGCTCATTAATATTCAGGTCACATGACTCCTAAGGAGAGTAAATGAACTACACAGTAAGACATCAAACAAAGTTCCATCTCGAAAGAATGATTGCCTTTTCTGCTGCTGTGATGTTTGTCAAATTCACTCTAGTCTTGTCCAATTAAGCCACATGAACTGAATTAATAATGTAAGGATGTATTTCTTGCCAAAGCACATGCAATAATCTGCATCACTGAATATGAATACTGTCAAAACGATTGAAAAATCACATCTGGAACAGTATCATATTTGTATTTAAGATTCAGTCCTCATTTCCCTGAAAGCAAAGCGTGAATTACAGTTTGCAATGAAGCAACACATTTCCTTATCACATAAAAAGTGAAAATTATTCTGTGTGAAAACACATTTTAATTGCTGAAAGATGCAGAATAAACAGGAATTCCCTTGTAACACTAACTAATATTAATTGAATGGTGTCAATTTATTGTAAACCATCAATCCTGCCATATTTTACTCACTTACTGAATAAATTCAAATATAAAAAGTCACATGGCTGTGCCTCTGAAGTGCAGAGCACTTTTGGACTTCATTATGTTAACATTATTTTCATCAATAATCCTTCCTCTGTATTCTGCAGGCATTCACACACAAACTCTTACTTCATTGCATATTTCACCTGTGACACGATTATTGCTTCATGTATCATTAGGGATGAACCACAGGGCTACCAACAGGGAGAAGAGGCAAGTAAGTTTTAATTTATTGATTTGGAATGGGAAGATATTGTGTGTGCATGATGAAACAGAGGGCAGATTTTCTACTTCCTGGCATTTGGTTGATGATACACCACATCCACTGCTTATGCATTAGCAAATTTGATTGTGCTACAATTTCAAACAACTGCAAAATGTATCCTTTTTAAAAGAAAGGGCATCACCCAGGGGCTGGAGACCCAGAGTTATATGTAAATGCAAATATTATTACTAGATTACAGGATAATTAATTAAGGTATGCAATGCACTAAATTTGTGGCCTGAATGTAATATTCATAAACCCAAAAGATGTGGTGATGCATTATGTGCATGTTAATAATGAAGATGGGGTTAATTCACATGAGCGGTGAGTTGATTATTCATAGACTGGAGTTTCAAAGGGATGATTTTGTGAAATGCATAACTTCAGATTTATTCATGTATATCCTTGGCTCATGTAGCTGCAGGAATAAAGAAACAAGTTTATTAATAAAATATACTAAATTAAAAAATATGGAGCTTAGCAAAGTAATTGTGTCTTCCGGTCATGTATTAATTGTAGCTCTATGTGGCAGCTTTGCTATTATTAGAAAAGCATTAGAAAAGTACAACCAGTAATAATCTACTACAATCTAGCTGCATCAAGGTCTACTTTTCTGAACCAGGAATCAATGAACTGCCAGCTTCCTGTTTCCTTGCTACCTGGCCACAATTCTACCCCTTTCTATCATGAGAATCACCCTGCTGGTCATTTTGGATTCAATTCTCTTGGCTAATCTGCATTTCAGTGTCAAAAGTTCATAGAGATCAATATCATGTTATCAAGTAGGTTGCAAAGTCCACATCTAAATAATATCCACATTTTGTATAAGATTACTCTCTGCTTCTTAGGTGAGAGCAGAATATTATTTTATGTCAGAAAATTATTAAGTGGCACCACACAATACAGCAACAAAATTGCAATGACAGTTGATTGAGCTGTTTCTCTTCCCATATAAACTGCTTCACTTTTTTCTAGCATTCTTGCTTTTTATCATAATTCCAGATATACATTACTGAAGATGGCAATCCAGATGTCTTACTTACACCCTTCATGTTTTTATACTTCACTGATTTCAAGTCATTCAAACCAGTCCTGCTCTGTTTTCAATCAACTGTTTACAATCAGAACTACTAATTCTTCATCAGTTGCAAATCCTGAAAATGAATTCTACATAAACAAATCACTATGCACTATGCCCAATTACTGTTTAAAATTTCATACTAAGTGGAACTGTGGAGATTATAGTGGGAAAATAGCAATTTAAAATGAGCTTAGAATTTGATCTACACTGTTTTCTCAATATTAGAACAACAGCTTCCTAGTACTGTTTGGTTGCCTCTAAAAGATGAGGACTTTATGAGAACAATTCAGAAGCTGGTTGATGGTTTGGTTGAGTTGTTCTTCGATCTTGGCAATTTACTTGCAACATTTCGTCACCATGCAGGGAGACATCGTCCATGCACTGTTGATTGTGGTGTGTCCTCCGAATGCTTGGCCCTTATATACCTTTCAATCAGCTGATTGGATGCCGTTTCGGAAACTTAATTGAGATGTGTGGAGGAAATCTCATCGCTGATTGGCTGTGTGGCGAACTTCATGCGTTGAGGTCAGCTCATAAATAGGATCGAGGTCTATGTCTTTGTTTACAGAATGGTTTGCGGAAAACCACGCTTTTAAGAATTCTCTTGCATGCTGCATGTTTGCTTGTGCCATCACTTTCACTGATGCCCAGTCAAATTTGTGACCTTCTCGATCTTCATCGGTAGAGACCTTATTTAAGTGGTACACAGAAGAGTGTTGCCATGTTTTCCTGTCTAATACTGCACAGATACCGATATTGTTGGTTACAGTGTGATGTTCCTTACCAAATTCTCACAATTTTCAGTGTGTAGCACAGCCAATGTGAACTTTACAGTTAGTTTTGAAATGGACAAACAACACAAGCAACACTCTTCCAGTTACAGAGGAATGTTGCTACTGAATGAAAAGATGCTGCAATGATAGACAAGGGCCGGTAGAATGCTCCCGAGACTTGAGAGGTAACAGGAGAGGTTGTTAAAGAAAAGTGCTTGTAAAAGGCTACAGCCAAGCAGGAGATTCCACTGCATGTCTCTGTGACGATATGAGTGAAAACTCTGACTGTCAGCCCCTTAGGGAAACATGAAACATACCAATGTCTGCTCCTATGGGTTAGAGTTTCCACTTGAGGTCACAGAAACTGCAGATGTCAGCAGCAATGAAGTATGCAGCCCTTTAAGCAGCACGGTTTTGCAGAAATGTACTTAGTATAAACCAACTGTTCTCTGAATACACAAGAGCTCTCAATTTTTAAACCAGTGAGGCTAGAAATCTCACTGAAGATGAAATTTGCCTGTTGCATACTATCAAATGGGGATCTTTAAATTGGAAAAGAATTTCTGGGATACAATTCCAGTTAAGGAATTTGAGGTAAGTTTCCTCATGGATACAAAGGGAGCATAGAATTGCTCCCCTCTAGATGATGCTGATTTTGACCAGCATATTACTATTATTTTTATGTGTACAAATTTTTCAATTGTGTCATTAGACAGGAGTTCCTAACCTGGTTTATTCCATGGACAAATACGATTAAGCAAAGGGTCTGTACTATTAAGTATAGTGATCACATAGGCACTTCACAGCATAACATTCATCTGCTTTTTTTTAGTTATCAGGGTAACTGATTTGTTTTCTAGTCTACAGAAGATTTTGATTAATCCAGGTTAGGAACCATTGTATTAGAAGATAAACATAATATTTATCAATAATAGTTGTTAAGCTCTTATTGTTTAATGGTCTGTACATTTAAAGTGTATTACAAAAATCACTACAAAACTTTACTTTGGCGAATGAGACCAAATTTCTGTGACAAAAGCAGTTAAAAAAACTAGGTAAACAAAATCTGCGGGTTTCAAATACGTTTTCTCAAAGGAGAAAGAGTTCAGATTGCAGAGTATTACAATGATTAAAAAAGTGTGTGCAGAGAGGAAACAAGGCTCATTTTGCAAGCTGTTGAATGGGGATTTTATGCTCAAGAGGAGGACTAAATATTAGCAGTGCATGCTCAGCCCCTTCCATCTATGTGTATTATGTTTCACTTATACCTCATAAAACATGATTTTGGAAGGAAAGAAACATTTTACTTTATAACTGTCTACTTACTTTTTATTTGAGATGTTGTAATAAAGAGAAAATCTAAGGAATTACAGACAAAACCAAAGCCATCAATCTACCCGCCTTTCACAGACTCTCATGATTTTGTATAGATTTTAGTCCAATGTCATCTACTAATGAAGGTGAGGAGCAATGGAAAAAATTAACAAGATCAAGTAACATGAAGTATCTTTGTAATTTATTAGGATCATCAAGTAATTATAGATTTTTCTCCTCTAATCTCCTGAATTGCAGATCCTTTTTAACTTTATAATCCTTTTCTTTGATCAGTCATGATATTTGTAAATGGTAGAGCAAACTCAGTGGGCCTACTACAATATTCTTATAAAATGTTTCTGCGACTATTCTGTTTACCTCCACAAGCTAGCACAATCAAACGTGTGTACTCTGAAGTATTAATTTCATAAAGTAGTCAAGCATTTGGCCTAATATTCCTGAAGCCTCAGTAGCTTCACCAGGATCAATATGCCAAACCAAATCACAGGTAGTACTAGATCAAGGAAGATAAAACACTGACAGATCTTTAGCAGAGAAGATGTCATCACCTTGACACAGTGGTGTCAAGAAAACAACCTCTCCCTCAATGTCACAAAAACAAAGGAGCTGGTTGTGAACTACAGGAGGAATAGAGACCTGCTAACCCCTATTGACATCAATGGATCTGGGGATGAAGGGGTGAACAGCTTTAAGTTCCTCAGCATACACATCACCGAGAGTCTCACGTGGTGTGTACGTACCGGCTGTGTGTTGAAAAAGTCACAACAGTGCCTCTTTCATCTCAGATGGTAGAAGAAGCTTGGTATGGGCCCCCAAATCCTAAGAACTTTCTACAGGGGCACAATTGAGAGCATCCTGGCTGGCTGCATCACTGCCTGGTACAGGAACTGTACCTCCCTCAGTCGCAGGATTCTGCAGAGAGTGGTGCGGACAGCCCAGCGCATCTGTAGATGTGAACTTCTCACTATTCAGGACATTTACAAAGACAGATGTGTAAAAAGGCCCTGAAGGATCATTGGGGACCCGAGTCACCCCAACCACAAACTGTTCCAGCTGCTACCATCCGGGAAACGGTACCACAGCATTAAAGCCAGGACCAACAGGCTCCGGGACAGCTTCGTCCACCCGACCATCAGACTGATTAATTCATGCTGAAACAATTGTATTTCTATGTTAAATTAACTGTCCTGTTGTACATACTATTTATTATAAAATACTATAAGTTTCACATTGCACATTTAGACAGACATAACGTAAAGATTTTTACTCCTCATGTATAGAAAGAATGTAAGTAATAGTCAATTCAATTCAATTAACTGTACTAGAGGTTTGCCACAAGTATTCAGTCACAAATGCTGCAGCCAGGGTGAAAATTGCTCAGCTGGTCTCTGCACAAAACCGAGCATATATAGATATTAAGGTAGCCTGGAAAACCAGTTGCTTAAATGCATCAGGAAAAATATTGTCCATCACCAACCTTCCAATACTAGTCATTGCTTGGTTCAATTGTTCAATAGGTCAATTTAATATCAGAGAATGTATACAGTATACAAACTGAAATCCTTACTCCTTGCAGAAAAACCTCCAAAGAATGAATGAAAAGCATGAGAACCCCTGAGCACGCCCTTCCCCCTCCCATGCACAAGCAGCAGCCAAACCATTAACCTTCTCCCCCTTGCTTCAGCAAAAACATCCAGCCACCCACCATCCACCATGCAACAATAGAATCCATCAATAACTGCTGTCCATCCCAACACTTCAGCATCTCTACCGACCCTCGCTCTCACTAACGAGACAGAGTGAGATATCGCTCCTTTCACAGCGAGAGGACAGGCCAACAGCTTGCTCTTCCAGTGTTATGGTCCGCAGTATTGCTTATTCGAGTTGCCCCGAATCGGAGCCAACAGACTCTCACTCACTGTTGAAAGAGAGAGATCGCTGAATTGCAGAGGCCTCCGACAGCTGCCCCTGCTGTTTCACTGTTTCAATCTCCTGCGAGACTTCAGTTGGCAACACCGGCGAGGAACTGGGTCAACCACTGAGCCACACCCTGAAAGCGAAGGTCTTCCAAGCTACTCCTGGAGATACCGAAGCGTAGGCTGCTCAATGAGTTCTGAAGAGCGAGAACCCACTATCTGTGAAGAACGCAAACACGAGGAACTCTGCAGTTGCTGGAAATTCAAGCAACACACATCAAAGTTGCTGGTGAACGCAGCAGACCAGGCAGCATCTCTAGGAAGAGGTACAGTCGAAGTTTCGGGCCGAAACCCTTCGTCAGGATGAAGAGTCTCGGCCCGAAACATCGACTGTACCTCTTCCTAGAGATGCTGCCTGGCCTGCTGTGTTCACCAGCAACTTTGATGTGTGTTATCTGTGAAGAACGTAGTTTGAGTGCAGCTATAGATCATGGACTCTGACCGGACCCCAGCCACCTTGAAAAGGAAGAAAGTCACATGAGACAGAAGATTTACACAATTTCACAGAGGAATGGAAGAAACCACGGAGGAATGCAAAAACCTCTGGCGTCGTCTTCCTACTCACCAGTACTTTAAGTACCTTCTGTCAAAGTTATACTTCTGGAATTCATTGTTTATGACTGACATAATGAAGAATGGTGATAGCTAATCACAAACCAATAGACCACAATGTCTAGTTGAAATAATTATCATTAGTCTAAATCCTACATGCAATACATTTTTATAATAGCTTATCATGTTTCTAAAGTGTACAACTACTGAGAGATCTGCAGTACAGTTTGGTTAACCATCTGTAATGTACTGCAATAGAAACAAAGGAATTTCTGTCATGATCACCATGGAAAACTTTGCAAAGAAACTGATGTAACTTTTGTCACAAGGTTTTTCCTTTAGGAATCTCAATGCTATTTTGTTTTGCTAACAGTATGTATAATGATAATAGCCTCAAAAATCACTTTAGTTTAAAATTATCTAAGAATAAAGTAACAGGCTCTCCAGCTGTATACTTGCTTTCTTTCATGAGGCTAGGAAAGCAGGGGATTTTAGGACTTTTCTTGGCCTTTCCATTCATTCTTCAAGGATAAAAGTCAAAGTCAAAGTCAAGTTTATTGTCAAATGCACAAGTACATGTGTGCATAGGTGCAACAGTATCACAGACACATAGCATCAAATGAGCAGCATGTTCCCATCTCTGGCCATGGCACCTTCATTTCCCGAATTACCCTGGTATCAGCTGGCACCCAGACTGGTTCTCCTTATGAATGATAACACTTCATGGAACCCCAATCTACAGAATTACTATTTTTATTGTAAAATAAGATCAGATTTAATTGTTTAAAAATAAAAGCAAATGCAGAAATTATCCGCAACTGACAATAGCTATTTTGAGCACATTGTTTGTAAAGAGCATTGAGGAGATAATTATAAATGGGGTCAATTACTGCACATCGGGAATAGCGTCAAAATGACCTCAGTGCTCACTGTATTTGCACCACCGGAAGCCATTTCCACCTTTGGCACTGCAGCTGAAACTAAATGCTGTCAAATTACATACTGGTGGTCCAAACTGCCCACCATATCACTAGCACCAGCCTACCCACCATCAAGGACAGTACCAGAAAAGGTTTGGTAACATTACGAAGGATCCCACGCACTCCATACATGGACTTTTTGCCCCACTCCCATCAGGGAGGAGGCTACGTAGTATCCCACAAAATAACCACCAGACTCAAGCAGTAGGACTGATCAAATCCTCCACCCATTAACTCCACCACTACTTTATCATTTCCTATCAGTCACCTAACATTACTTTATGGACATACAATCAATCTATGTATATAAGCTATCTTAAATATTTATATTTATTTTGTGTGTTTTTAGTATTACTATTGTGTTCTTTATCTCTTGTTTTTTTTGTGCAATGCATCAAATCTGGAGTAACAATTATTTCGTTCTCCTTACACCTGTGTACAGGAAATGACATTAAGCAATCTTGAATCTTGAATGAAGTTACTGAATAAAAGCATTGTGAAATCATAGAAGGTTCATTGTACAGAGGAAGGATATTGGTTTATCAGATGTGAGCCACTTGAGAGAAGACAACTCGATCAGATCCCGTCTTCAAGTATCAGATCTGTAACCCTACAGTTCGCTCTTCTCCATGTGCTCTTTCAACAACTTTTTAAATGTGATAAAGTTTTCTATTTTGATATTTTAGGGTGAAGAATCCTTTCATCATCTCCCTACAATTACTTAGTTCCACTTGTCTTAACCTCCCTGCTAAGGAGAATGAGTCCTTCTTACTTACTTTATCTAGATCCCTCATGACATTATATACTTCAGACAAATATTCACTTATCCTCATCTGTTCCAGAGAAAACAAACTTAACTTTTCCTGTCTTCCTTCATTGCCTAGCAACATGCTTGTAAGCCTCCAATCCTAGTTGAGCTAATTTGGGTTGCTTTCTCTGGAGGGCCAGAGGCTGAGGGAACTCTTGAGAGAAGTTTATAACATTACGAGAGGCACAGAAAAAGTAGGCAGCCAGAATTTTATACTCAGGGTGGAAATATCAGACACTAGGGGACCCGTATTTAAGGTGAGAGTGGGGAAGTTTAAAGATGTGCAAAGAAAGTTTTTTTTACACAGAGTATGGTAGGTGCCTAGAACAGGTTGTCAGGAGTAGTGACAGAAGAAGATATGATAGTGGCATTTAAGAGGCTTTTGGATGGACTCATGAACATGCGGAAAACGGAGAGATTTGTATCATGTACAAGCAGAAGGTATTTAGATTAACTTGACATTATGTTTGATGTAGGCATCATCAGCTAAAGGGTTTGCTCCTGTGCTGTACTATGTTATATTCTTGTCTGGTTCCATCACATTTTTGACCAGCTTGCACAAGGGACCTTATCATAATGCTTGTAGGAAGACTTCTAACAATGCTAATGAAGCCAACTATGCCAAACCAGTGTAACATTTACTTCGCCATCTGTCACAGTGCCTTTCTGAGAATGATTGCTTAATTAATACTGATACAAGCTGGCATTGTACTGTGGCCCTCGGTCTATCAATGGTTGGTTTGAGACAGACTATCCTCAGTTCACACAGCACTCCTCCAGCCAACAGAATATAACAGACTTTCATAAATCAAACCGGAATCACAAAGGGAATCAGTTTTTTGATCTGCTACCCAAAAACCCCAGCTACAGCTACAGATTTCAAAACTCAGAGTCACTAATTTCACAATGAATTGCAGCATTTAAGTATCCCACTTACTACAAACTTGTGTGTTTTGTTGTCCACAAAAGCCTCGTTGAGTCACAAAGAGGCACAGCACAGACTCAGGCACTTCAACACACTGAGGCTGTGCTGACTGTCAACCACTCATTTACACTAATCCCATATTAATCCTATTTTTTATTCTTCCCATATACTCATTAGCTAACCGCCCCCCCCATGACCTTTCACTTACGTACGGCGGATATTTACAGAGGTCAATTAAGTTAACAACCTCTACATCGTTGAGAAATGGGAGGAAAGCAGAGCACCAACTATGACAGGGAGAAGTTGCAAACTGCACACAGACAGCACCAGAGGTGAGGACTGAATTTCTCTCTCTGGCACCGGGAGCAGCAGATTTACCAGTTTTGCCACTGTGCTGATCTTCTGATTCCATCAGTGTTTCCTTCATTTCCTTTCTACACCACTTCTGAGTTTTGCAGGATCTACTTCACGATGCATTCAGTCAACATGGGCGGCAGCATCAGGGCTGGCTGTTTGAGTACGACAAGCAAGGGCACCAGAAACTTATCCTAAAAGAGCAGAAGGACTTAAGCAAACTGCTATTTGACTGTTATTATAAGGAGGCGTGGCAGCGAAGCAATCGGAAGATCAGGGTTCGATTCCTGCCACTGTTGATAAGGAGTTTGTACGTTCTCCCAATGACTGCGTGGGTTTCCTCCCACAGTTTCAGAAGACACAAGGGTTAGGGTTGGTAAGTTGTGGGCATACTATGTTGGCACTGAAAGCGTGGCGACACTTGTGGGCTGCCCCCAGCACAATCCCGGACTGTGTTGGTCATTGATGCCAACAACAGATTTCACTATATGTTTTGATGTTTCAATTTACACATGACAAATAAAATTAATCTTTTAGTCATTATTGTCCAGGGGTGATGTGCTGGAGGAGAGATTGCTTGGAGTAATGTGATACACACAAACCTCTTTGGTTTCTGGTATCTAAGCCATGATGGCAACAGTCTGAGTGTGCCGGTGCACTGTTATTGTACGAGCGTTGTACCTGCTGCAGAAACAGAGGGATCAGAAAGTATCTGATGCTGCAGGATGGTGGGATCTGCCATTTTTAAAAATGAGTTGGCCACGTATTTCACACTGGATAGTGTGGATGTGGAGAGGATGTTTCCATTTGTAGGGGGGTCCGGGATCTGAATGCACTCTCTCAAGAGAAAGGGACACCCTTTCAAACTGAGATGAGGACGAGTTCCTTGAGCCAGATGGTGGTGAATCTGAGGAGTTCATTGCCACAGAGGATAGTGAAAGGCCAGGTCACTGAGTGCATCGGCTCTTCGCTGGTAAGGGATTAAGGGCCATGGGGAAAAGATGGGAGAATAGGGTTGGAAAAAATCAACCAGGATTGAATGGTGGAACAAACTCAACGGGCCAAATTGCCTAAATCTGCTCATACGGTAAATCTTCTGTTTTTATGGAAAGACTGGGTTGCAAGCTTGGAGCTGGACTCCTTCATGTTCCTTCACATGGCATTCAGGCTTTCAGGCAGGAGGGTCAATGCCTGAGGATCTCCCTTTGCATGTTCACTAACATCCTTCTGCCAAGCAGTTCCATTGCATCCTCACCTGAGCCACCTGTCATAGGTGTCCTACTTGCCATCACCCTCTGGAAAGATGCTTTTGTCACTTTGACATGGCCCACTCATCCTACTCAATAGCTAAAAGCTGCTAATTTCTCCTGAAATAAAGGAAGACTCGCAGTGTGGGTACCGTAAGCACTTAACAAGACTAAGCACATATTTCTCATGCAATGCCGAAAGGTGCGATGACATGGGCTAATTATGAGCTCTGTGCCAGCTTTCTAGCAATGTTGAATTTCTCATTCATAGCTTTTCTGTACTTAGCATTCCAACATAATAAAACACATGAAATCCAGGGAAGTGGAGCAATTGACAAAATGGGAACAGGTATGAAAATCTATTGGTGTATTTAATGTCATTATTTTTATAGCAGAGTTTGACATACTTTTCAGTATAAATTATCGATACAGTCAATCATAACCATGTAACCATGTAAGAATGAAGGGTTGAGATGTAGTCCTAATGTGGACTGAGTACTCTTCCACGGTGTGAATAATGTTTCAGCTCCTCCAGTTGATGAGTGCTGATGACACAATGACTCATACTTTCAGGTGATTGGCTCAGATCCAGACACTGAATTTTGAAGAGACGAAAGAGCCTGTGTTATGCCATGGGATTCAGTTTCTTATTTACTTCCTATAGTAACAAGATCATAATCAGCAATTACAACATTACATCCAGCCACTGACTTGATGACAGATTAAGGCTGGGCAGCCAGCACCAATCTCTTCTCATACAACCCTGATATTCTTGGTTTTTGGCAACTCTTCCTTGGTAAGAATGCAATGATAATCATTCAGCAAAATGGTCCAGGATATAGTTTCAGTAAACGTATCTCCGGAAGTCAAGATTTTTAATTCTCAAGTGACCTTGGAGCTCCAAAATTGTCCACGTCATGCATCCACGTTTGTGGGGACCATCATTATGATGGATTAGCACCATCACAGATTCTGTGGTGTCACAGAATGTTTACAATAAGTGGGATGCCAGTTGCATCTGTGCCAATACTATGCGAAAACAATCTAGTTAGTCCTACTTCTGTGCAGGCTTTCTAGTGCCCTGCAAATTCTTTCCAAAAGGATACTTATCTGAATATTACAATCAAACCTCCCTCCATTCCTATCCTTGCCTGTGTATTACAGGCTCTGATCACTCGCTGGATAAGAAACACTTATCCTTGTGTAGTTTTGGTTCTTTACTTGCTTGGAATAGTACAGCTCCACAACACTCAAAGCCATCCAGGTCAAAACAGCCGCTTCTTTGACAATCCATTTCACGTATTAACTGTTAATATCTTCTGGCTGCTGTGTGTGACATTCATAGAACAAATCGGGTTACTCTCAAAGCATTTTCCCAACGTGTGATCTCTACTGCTTAGGACAACAATAGTAAATCTATTAGTTCCATCACTTCTCCTGTAAGTCAAATACTACCATGACTTCAGAAATATATCACCAATTTTCAGAACCAGAATCAGAAAAATTATGTTTAATATCATTGGCATAAGTCGTGAAATTTCTTTACCATTCACTGATCAAAATCTTCCATTTTCTTGTCTAATAGCAGTATAGAAGAGTTTTTACTGTGGAGGTAGCAGCAGTTTAGAAATATGGCTTGTTACAGCCTATTCACAGGCAATTAGAAATGATTAATCTGTCTCATTCAGGGTAAAGCCAAAGACAACTCACAGCAGCATCGCACCGTTTGCTATCCACTGTTGTACTCGTGGCAGGAGTTCATGGCTTGGCTAAGATTATAAACTTCCCATGTTTCAAGGCAATATTGTCTCACACTTGGTAAACAGCAATGTACACAAAATGCTGGAGGAATTCAGCAAGTCAGGCAGCATCTATGGAGGGGAATATACAGTCACTGTGTCAGGCTGAGACCCTTCATCAGGACTGGAACAGAAGGAGGCAGAGGCCGGAATAAAAAGGTGGGACGAGGGGAAGGAATACATGCTGGCAGGTGATAGGTGAGACTAGGTGAGGGGAAGGCAGGAGGGTGGGGGGGAGTGAATTAAGCTGATTGGATCTGGAAGAGGTAAAGAGCTTAAAAAGTATCAAACAAAAGAGGAGAGTGGACCATGGGGGAAAGGGGAGGAGGAGGGAAAACCAGAGGGAAGTGAAAGGAGAAGAGGAGGGGAAACCAGAGGGAAGTGATGGGCATGTGAGGAGGAGAAAGGATGAGAGGGTAATCATAATGGGGGATGGAAAACAAGAGAAGGAGGAAGGAGACAGAAATTAATGTACAAAGTAGAAATTGATGTCCGTGATATCAGGTTGGAAGTGACCCAGACAGAATAAAAAGTGTTGCTCCTCCAACTTGTGTTTGGCTTCATCATGTCAGTAGAGAAGTCTATGGACATACATGTCGAAATGGAAATGGGAAGTCAAATTGAACTTGATGGCCACAGGGAAATCCTGTCTTTTGCAGCTTACAAAGCAAAGCTTGTTGACAAAGCGGTCGCCCAATCTGTGTCGAGTCACATCGATGAAAAGAAGGCTGCACTGGGAGCATTGGATACAAAAGGTGACATCAACAGATTTGCAGGTGAAGTGTTGCCTCACCTGGAGGGGTTTTATGAGGCCCTAAATAGTGCTGAAGGAGGAGCTGTAGGGGTAGGTGTAGCATTTGTCTTACTTGTAGGGATACATGCTAGGAGGAAGATCAATGTGGTGGGACAAATGTACAAGGGACTTATATAGAGAATGATCCTTATGGAAATCAGAGAATGTGTGGGAAAGGTGGGTAGGATTCTAATGGAGATAGTGGACTTTATGGTGAATGAGATGCTGGATTATTTCTGGTAATCACTCCCCCATCATCGCTCCCTCTCTTTCCATTCACCATTCTGTTTACCATCTCTTTGCTTCTCTTCTCATCTGTGCATCACTTCCTTGTGGTTCCCCTCTGCCTTCCCTTTCTTCCATGGTTCTCTGTCCTTCCCTATCTGCTTCCTTCTTCTTCAGCCCTTCACCTCTTCCACCCGTCATCCAGCTTCTTACTTCATCCTCACCTCCCACCCGCTCCCCCCTCATCTCGTCTCACCTACTACCTCCCAGCTTGTACTCTCCCCCCCCCCCCACCTCTTCCCCCACACATTCTTGTTCTGGCTTCTGCCTCTGTCCTTTCCAGTGCTGATGCAAGTTCTCGGCCAGAAATTTTAACTGTTTATTCCCCTCCAGAGATGTTCCTTGACGTATTGAGTTTCTCCAGATGTGTTACTCAAGATTTCCAGCATCATTTCATCAGATTGTACTCCTTCAAGATCTATCTGCAATACTGCCAAGGACAGCAGAGTCTTCGATATCCATGCATATTTTTATTATATGCTAATACATTATGTCAATGGCATTTGAGTTTTCACAATGAACCATAGAGATCTCAATGTTTGATGACAGCTTTTCACTGATGGCATGGCTGAAGACTCTGACGACTGGCCATGCAAACCTGTGTTCTACTTCTCCATCAGACATCGTCAAAATCCTGGAAATCGCTGCCCATGGTCACCCTTTACTATCTCGTCTGAAAGGGCTTAAAAAGGTGGTTGACAAAAACAATTAAGGCTGGGCAATTGCTAATGACATCCTGTGTGAACTGAATGTGAGTACTAGTAACCAAGTGATGAGGTATTGAACATGGTTTGTTTCTGATAGTGCATTTGGTGGAATATGGTGGCTTACGACACGTTTGCTGAGACCAGTTGTGATGAAGTACTGAATAGGTAATGTCCTCACAAGTTGTCATTAAACGTTGGTCTTCAGGGCTACCTGCTCCCTCTGTGTTCTGAGCAGGTCTCCTGGATCATGGCAGAGATGTGGCATTTCCCATGCTTGGTCCTCCCCCACCAAGGGTTCTGGTAGTACACCCCAAAACCTTTAGCCATTCTTCATTGTATCTGAGCCAGGTCCCTTCACAACTGTTGGCACCTTCTCCAGCCACATCTCTCCTTCCTTTTCGCAGGTGCAAGCTCCTGGAGCTCTATGGCTTTATTGGATGGTATTGTCCATCTAATGGGTACAGCCAACCAAACCAACACTATAGTTTTCACTGGAAATGATATTAATGCTGACTGAAATAATGAAGCAGCATGAGGGCTGAAGTGCTACTTTCACTGAAATCAATGTCTTTTACCCACTGGGCTGGCTTTTGGTGAGGGTAAGTCAAGAACTAACATAAAAACCTATTGCATTGAGCAGTAGAATCGTCATTTTTATTGTGGCTTAACTTTGTTATGCTTACTTGCATTTTTATTTAATCACCTATATACATGTGATTGTTCAGGGAGTTTTAAGCGGTTGTTGCTGCCTCTGTATTTTTCTGGGAACTCTATGGTTTCAGAGGCGGGTGTCACATTACTTGAATCTGGCCATCTCATTGGTTAATGTGATGAATGGAATTTAATATTATCAGTGGTCTGGTAAAGAAGACCAGCCCACCTTTGTTTGCTCCCTTCCCCTGCTCTTTCTTTGTTCCCCATCCACATGTTTCTTCTCCCTTCATCTTCTTTGTTCTTGTAACATTTAGTAAAATGAGTGTAGGTAACCAGTTTTATGTCTCGCTCTGAAGAGCCTTTGATTCACAAAAGCATCAGGATCCAACAAAGCTTTAGTTTTCTTTTCAGCTCCAACAGTAGGTCTCTTTTTCTTGTCCCACAGATGCAGCCTGACCTACTGAGTATTTCCAGGATTTTCTGTTTTTGTTTTAGTTAGTTTGTTTTTGTCACGTATACAGTGGAAATATTTTGTATGCACTTATCCAATCAGATTGTATGTAAGCACATCGGAAAGGAAATGCAGAATGCAGAATATGGTGTTACAGTTACAGAAAAAAGTGCAGTGCAAGCAGACAAATAAGATGCAAGGGCCATACAAGGGCCATCCTCGGCTTTGCTTGTTGCTCGGCAGCCGTGGCGGGGTCGAAGCGCTCGGCAGAGGATGGTGCTCAGAGAGGCTGTGTCGGTGAGGCCGGTCAGAGGCTCTAAGTTTTCGGACAGACTCAGAGTCCGCTGTGGTCAGGTGCTTCCAATGGTGCTGCATCGGCGAGTCGGCGGCGATTGGAGGTTCATGGCGGGGAAGGTTCCTCCCTTCAGCCACCTGCGTGGGATGATGAGTCTATTGGGACTTTGAGATTTTTTTTACCATGCCCATGGGCCGCTCTTTCTCAAATTATGGTATTGCTTGCATTGTTGTAACTATATGTTATAATTATGTGGTTTTGTCAGTTTTAGTCTTGGTTTTCTTGTTTTCTTGTGATATTACTCTGGAGGAATGTTGTATCATTTTTTAATGCTTGCATTTCTAAATGACAATAAACGGAACAGCTAAAGTAAGTTGTGAGATCATAAACACAAGAGATTCTGTAGATGCTGGAAATCTGGAGCAAATCGGGCTGTGAGATCCAGAGTTCATTCTTCCTGTGAAAAAGTCTGATAACAATCAATTAGAAGCTGTCCTTGAGCCTGGCAGTTGAGTTTGAGTACGTTAGCAAGTTTTTGTATCATCTACACCAGTGTTTCCCAACCTTCTTTAGCCCAATTCCCCCCTAAAGCACCTTCATACTTGCCAACGTCTCTCTTAGGTACAATATACTTTCCGGCACCCCCATAGTGTAAAAACATGTCTACCATATGCTAAGATGAGAAAAATTATTCCACTTTAAATTTATATTTGTCTTTAAACCTAGCGTACACAGTACCTGTGCACTGTACAGCAGCTTCAATATCAATGTGACCCTTGAACTTGATGGTTTTTAGCAAGAGTTGTAATATCTGATTCAAGTTGTGACAGCAAAAGCCTTAAGTCCCCACGTTTAACAATGTCCAAGTGGTTTCTGTTTTTTGTGAGTATGTGGTTCACTGCACTCAAGCCTCTTTCAACAAAGTAGGATGGAAATGTAATGAAGAGAAGTTCTTTTTCCAAATATGCCACTAAACTAATGTGGCAACCTGTCATAGGTGGTGTTCCACCTGTTATACAAGAAATCATGTTCCTTATTGAAATCCTTATTATCCTCAATATACATTTTTAGCTAGTCATAGATTGATTCTCTATTGATATTTGTTTTTAACTTTTTGCAAAAGAGAATCTCTTCATAACTTTTCCATTTCTAATAAGCTGTACATGTGCCATTAACAATGCCCCATTGTCTCACACAGTTGACTCATTCAATTGTATCCCAAATTCTGTTTTTTGAAGCTCTGTGCATAGTTGATACTCAATGTTTTCTCTCATTTTGTCAATATGATGAGGTACAGAGTTTTTACTCAGAGGAATTGATTTTAAAATACTGGTATACATTTTTAGAACAGTGGTGAGCACTTCTCATATAGCAGGCATTATTAATCTTTCACCAATTGTATGAGATTTTCTGCACCATTTTGGAAATGTTGTAAGAAGAAGAAACAATGAGACAACTATCAAGGTCATTTTTAGTTTTCTTGGCAAATGACTGGAGTATGCGTTTCTTTTCAAATGCTTCTTTCATCTCTGTAATCTACCATAAGTAGCCTTTTCAGGGTGTCTTTTGCAGTGTTCCTACAATTTTGATAGTTTCATGGCTTCATTAGACGGTACAATATTACAAATAAGACACATGAGATTGTTGCAGATCTGACAGAAGTGGAATAGCACCATACCCCAGATAAGTAACATTGTATTGATTCACTTTCCATAGTTTCTGATTTTTAGCAGTATTAGAATTCAAGGCTTCACTGTCTTTGGACAGATAGATATCACGCTGTATGTATTTCTCCATCATTCACGTGCCTAATTAAAATTTTTTAAATTAACTCAAACTGGGAATGCTTATTGGATGTTGATGATGGCAGCGAGTCGACATGGTTAGTCAGGTCTCGCGTCTCAAGTTAGGGTGCTGCTTACTGCACCCCTCCCCTCCTCCCAAGAATATTGAACTCCCCCTGAACTTCTATTTCCTTTTATGCCCTGGTTTGGAATCACTGAAATGGGAGTGTGAGGAGAGAGAATGGCCAGAGTGAGAGTTTTATTTAGATTTTTGATTTGGCAGATTGTAGAGTGTCATGCAATGTTTTTGCTGAATATTTGCTCCCTGTTCCCATCAATGATATTTAACAAATAATTATCTTTTGAATAGTCTCTGAGCACAAATATCTGTATTTAAAACAGAGATGATGCTTCCATTTCATCAAGATCCGATTGATATGCCTCAGTTATTCATTTTCATAGCATAAAAATCTTCAGCCAGTTCTCTTTGTAAAACTTTGCTTTGAAGTCAGTGATCTTGAAAATGTGGATCCAACTAAAGAATAGACTGATCTGAACTGTATCTATTATAGTCGATTGCACACAAAGTCTGCATAGTGACTGAATGGTTAAGCAGTCTCATCTATGTATTACAATACTTGTGGGTTTCAGAATTTGGTAATGTATGTGAGATTCAGTTTGGTAGGATATATAGAGGACACTTCAAAACTTGTTCTTATTCACCTTGTGGCTAATAACAATCCCACAGAAGTAATGTATTACTGTGAAAGTCACAGAAAAAAAATCAGACAGAATGTTAAGTTCAAAGGATTGTCATCTTTAATTTGTTAATAGAAGCTTTTTCAAGTGTGGGAAACTGTTGCTTAATGTTGATGAACACTTGATGTTGTTTGATTTCTCAAACGTACTGCTAGTACTGCAGGCATAGACAAGAGTTGTCACAGAAGGTGCTTTTGATGCAAAGGTTTTTTTACGCTGTGGAATGCATTACCAAGAAGTACTCATTGAACCACAGCCAAAACAATTATGGTATTTAAGCAAGGAATGGCCAAGTATTTGAAGCAGAAAATTTTTATAGGGTTCAATGAAATGGGTTTGGATTGATTGCTGATTTGGGAGGTCTGCTAACAGCAGAATAAATCACTGTGGATTGATGAAGAATATACCAGGATGCTGTGGGAGGAGGGGAAAGACCTACCAGAGATTCGCAAATCTTTGACAACAGCAGGTAATGTGCTAGATAATTAGAAGATAGTAAGTGTGGTATCTTTATTCAAGAAGGAAGTAGAAAAAAGCCAATTATCTACAGGCATGAGTCAAATGTCAGTAGTAGGAAACGATAAAAAATACCATCTCCCTCTCCCCCCTCCCTCCCTCCATCCCCCCCCTCTCTCTCTCGCTCTCTCTCCCTCCCCCTCCCCTCTCCCCTCTCACTGTGGCAGGAGTGATATCGCTTTCTCCTTCACTAGGGAGAGATTGGGAGAGAGAGAGAGAGAGAGAGAGAGAGAGAGAGAGAGAGAGCCTGTCTGAGATGGTGAAGTGTTGGTATGGACAGAAGTTTTTGATGGACTCTCAATCATGTTCTCTGGTGGGTGATTATTGCTTGCATGGTGGGTGATGGGGGTTGATGTTTTTGCTGGAGCAAGTGGGGGAAGGAGAGGGGGGATGGTTGCTGCTTGTACTTGGGAGGGGGCTTTGGGGTTCGAATGTTTTCTGTCATTCATTTTTTGATTTTCTTTCTCTCTGTTTCATAGATGTCTGTGAAGAGTAAGGATTTCAGGTTGTATACTATATTAAAGTGAACCATTAAAATTGAACCATGGAAGTTTCTAGACAGACACTTGAATTGCCAAGCTATAGAAAGCTATGAATCAAGTGTAGGATAATGTGATTAGTATAAACCTGCACTTGATGGTTGACCTAGACACATTGGGCTATGCCCTGTCTCTGTGTTATCTATTCTAAATTTATGATATCGTCCATACAGCAATTCAACAGATCATATTCTGAGCTTGTCACCATATTGCTGCATCATTCTTCCCTCCTCCGTCAGAGCTAGTCTACTAAAGAAAGAAGGATTTGCAAATTTACTGTACGTCAAAGTGCACCCAATTAAGCACTTTTGAAGTAGCTGCGTTTGGAATATAAGCACTAACGAAGGGCAATGTGATAATGGCCAGGTTATTTCTTTGAGGTATTGGTTGAGGGAACAACAGAGAACACATCTGGGGCTCATCAATTCAAGTTGACATGTGATTTTATGTTGATCTGAGATGAAAATTGTTTTAATATTTCATTGCTTGATTGTGCTGCATTTCCTCAGTACCCCACCTTAGCTCTATAAAATGCCATGTTTACAGCACTAAGGGCATCTGGATAAATGTTTATGCCATTGATTTCAGTTAATTAGGATACATTGGGACCAATACATTTTGGTCCAGTTAAGCAGCTGCCCCAATTAGCCAAAATTTCATGGACATAGTTAAAAAAGTATAAAAAAGACAATCTACGATTAACAGAGTAACAAGTTATGTACTTAAATAAAATACAGAATAAATTAGAACTCTACCAAAACTACTACAGTACTATAAAACTTCATATTACTTCCTAGCTGTTATCAATGGAGAAATTCTTTCAGTGTACACTGAGTTGTTCTTTTGATTGACTGGAAATGAACAAAATCAACGAAGACAGCTAATGTCTTCCTGTAATGCTTTCGACAACTGCATCCTCCAAATCTTCATTTTAATTGTAAGAATCAAGATGGTGGCTGACACCTTCAAATTCTTCGTAGTTCTAACTTGTTGAAGTAATGAAATCGTTTCATTTTTACTCCGGGCTGCTTCTGGGATCTCCAAATCTAAATACTTGAAACTGTAGTGACCAAAACGGTTTTGAATTAACTTGTCGTTTATTACTTGCCAACTATCTGTGACAAAAATCACTGTGTTTTAAACACACAAGTGACAGTGTTTGTTCTAAGCATGGTGTAGTGTCTAAATGGCCACACGTTGTGCACATGACTGATCTTAGTTACAAAATATTTGGCAACAGCCTCCTGCCCCAGTTGAGCGGCTTAGTGTCCCAATAAACAAAGGGAGTCACGGATATTCTCTCAATTTGTTTTTGTTCCTTAAGAGTTGTCCTAAATAAGCACTTGGGCCAAGTAAGCGATGGTGCGTTAACTGGAATTCACTGTATTTAGTATTATTAATACCAAACTCAGGGCTATATTTGAAGGTGAGACATACTCACAAAGAAACCCTTTCTGTATAAGCCATTTATATGCATAACTTATCAGATCGTGTTGTCATTTTAACATTGCCAGAATGTGCTTAAGGAAACTGTAAGTTAGGATTTGTATATTAGCTTTCGATGACCTATACATCACAGCTTCGAATCAAATCATCAAGTTTCGCTTGATGATTAAATAAGACATTTAATAAATTGCAAGATTTATTTTGCTTGTGTGAAATTAATTTGCAGCAATCAAAATAAAAACATTTTTGATTCTTAATGTAATTCCCATAAAGCTATTCTGATTATAACACACCACTCAGAAATCAGCTAAATTAATTGCTTCATTACCAATCACTAGAGTCTTCCTAATTCTTAAAAGATCACTTTGTCTAATAAGATCATAAAAAAGATCTTTATCGTGTTTTTTTAATGTGAGGTAATAGGATATCAGCATTGAAGCATGTATAAATAACTATTTGATTCCATTTCTCTGTGTGTCTATTGCTTCATTCCACTGTATGTTTCCTTGGAGTATCTATCCACAAACAACAATCTAAAGTCATAAGAGGGCTCTTTTGTTGACTTGCACGGCTGTTGAGAGTGCTTTATGCTGCAGCTAAAATGTTGAGTGTATATTTCCAATTCACTACACAAGAGTTCCTTAAAATCTTTCTATTAATTTTAAAATAATTTTATTCTATCATATTTCTTTAATTGCATCCGATAACAGGTTCACTGCTGAACTATAAGAAAGTCATATTTTAAACAAACTAGTAAAGCAGCAAATAAAGAAATACAATTTGACTTGACACAAAGACAGGATAAATAAAAAACATAATAAAACGTATTTTTGATTAAATCCTAAATGACTTGTGAAGGCTGAAGTAGCACACATCGAAAATGAGCAGTGTAAAAAAAAAGGATACTTAATATGTGAAATAAAGATGATGTACAATTTTTATGATTATTGGTATTAAGGATTTTTCTGGGTTAAGTCTGGAAATCTAAATCAAGTAGGAGGTAGAACAGATGGAGAAATGAGAAAAACATCCCAGAGGTTATATATTTGATCTTAGGAAGGGTCCCTGTGCTCAAAGCACTCTCACATTGCTGAATGTTTTTAATCAGAACATGAGTAAATTTTAATGAAACCTGATCATTAAAAGTGATTGATGTTCTTGGCTTGTGTAGGGCCTTTCTGGAAATGTAATCTTGCTGTTCCTTTTTTTTTATCTTGTTCTTTTTTTCATAATTCTCCATTTTAGGTTTAGCCAGCATTCATTGTTTGCATTGCTTTGTGGTTCATCTTTGAGTGATTTTCCTGCCCTTTTAAATTGTAACATGTGAATTATATTATTGAAGGAAAAATTACTGGAGACGTGCTCCCAGCAGGGAGCATGCTTGAAAGAGCTGTAGGATTGAAGAATTTATCTATTCATGTTTGAACAGCATATTGTATAAAAAGAGTGCCTAACATAATAATTCAACATTTTAAACTGTAGCATTTAATTCCAGTTTGAACTTAATATGCAATAAAATAAGACATGCTCAGATTATTCCAATATTGTTTGTCAAGATCATTATCTGACAACCAGCTGGCCCAAGTACACCTGGGAAAACACATGCTGCATCACAGTCCCAGACAATCAAATTACTCAATTTCATTTAAAATAATAATTAATGCAAAAATATATGCCAAACTTATAAATGGAGAAGGAAATACTGTGGAAGTTGGAAAATCAGAAATAAAAACAGAAGAGTTGGGCATCTTCTTTGGGTATTTCCACTAATTTTTATTTTTATGCCATAATTAAATTAAACTCATTAATAATATTTCATAACTTAATTGAATCAGTATTCTCAGCTATGAACATTAACATGTGTTATTGGTGAATAATGTTCCATTGCCAGCTTAACTTTTTCTTTATTTTCTTGTCATTGCCAAACGCTACAGTATCTGTTTATCATTATGTTGAACATGTCCAAGCATAGTCACTTGACAAGTTCCATCCTTGTTGAATACGTCATTGAGGTAAGGACAGGTGGTTGTTCTGTTGAATTGCAGTTTTTTTTCGTATTTCTCTACCTGAATTTAACCAGGTTCAGACTTTCAAAACCACAGTGACCCTAAGCTAATGCCCACCTGTCACTCACTTTCACATACACTGGCAGAGGAGAGTAAAAAGGAGTAGGCAGGAAATTACTGTTGCTGTTTGGAAAAAGGAACAGATCTATTTGAAGGCAGCTGGGTCTACAGACCTATTGATTCATTACCTGAGTTTCCACTCGCTTAGGTCATCTTGCAACAGGGAGCAGAGATAAGGCCAATCACAGCACTTATTTGTGTTCCAGTGAGTGCCATTGCATCAAATAAAGGCTGAAATGTCTCTATTGTTTGTGGAGGGAATGCATTTCAATCAAGTGTTCTGTTGGCATTCATTTCCTTCCTCTTGCAATAAAGCCTCCACTAATTTTTTGACCAATCTATTAAACATTAGAGCTAGAATAAAATTGTGGGAAATGATTTTTTTCTTGGTGTTACACCACATAATATATTCTCACATCTTTTTATATTTAAAAAGAGTATCTTAATTACATTTATCATTTATCATTTAAAAAATTGATGAGAACTTTCAATCTTGGAATAAAACGGATGATAATATTTCAGCCATTTGTGGCCTGAAACTATTGATTTAATTTTGCACAGTCTTTACTAAAATATAGACGTTCTGCTTATTGAGGCAGATTATATCTGACCCGCATCCGTGCCTTACATTTTCCACCTGCAAGATGCGGATGGTTTCGCTAAACCTAGCTGCTCAAGGTCTAATTAAATGCAAGGTCTCACCAGTAAAGCCATTCTACAAAAATGCCCATGGGTGGTAGCTTATTCATGAGTGATGGACCTAAGGCAAATTTTCCTGACCTGAACCACCCTGATATTCCTTTGGCAGCTTACTCTTCCAAAGACCTTTCTAATTGGCTCTTTTAATCAAGGCACAATTTAAAATTAAGCAACAACTATAGGACCAGGCAAAACATGATAAATGGCAAGTTCTATATAGCTTTTCACTTCCATAATGATGCATAGCTGGGCTTGCTATCCAAATGGTTAGATGGTAAAAAAAAACTGAGACCTTGCCAGAGATTGATAAATGGAATAACATACATTTCTATGGAAAACTGAGTGACATCAGCCAATTGGCTTTCATTGTCTGCTCTGATCATTGTCAGAAAGTACTATACTGCTATCATCCATTATGCACATAGTCACTCCCTAAGGCTGCATGAAATAATAACCATCTAGATTGAAACAATTGACATTGTGTTTATGTTTATGAATGGTTATATCATTTCAACAGAACCTTGTTAACATTTGATAAACATTGATCTTTTTTTTTGCTGCCAGATTTGAATCCTACTACTGAGCTCTGTATATGCATGTGCATTCCAAAATAGGGCACCTGCGACTCCGTAATGGAACAGTGAAAATCAACTGCGTCTTGCAGTGCACAGTTTGCTTCTTTGCTATTATGCCATTAAATGCAATGTCACATTTTAATAATGGGGCTGTTCGAGAAAGTAGCGTTCTCTGTACACAATAATGAGAGACAGATAGTTCAGTCAGCTCTGTTACTTATACTGCATGCAATTATTGATTTCTGATTACCTGGATGCTTTGTCCCCTAATCTCTCGAGCCTTCCTTTCTTGCCCTTTTGTTGTTCCAGCTGCTGCTGAAACATGCCTGTCAGTGTCATTCTGAATGCCTATCCTTTATGGGCCTAACAAGCAAGGGCTTCAGTAGGTTTTCAGACCTTCTGCTACATTGCAAACATTTTCTGCAGTCTATGGAGGCTCCATATACCCTCCCCCAACCTCCAGAACTTCCCTTCATTAAATGAACATGAACATAATTCAAATGCAGCGTGGGCATCAAGTTATTGATGCCAATTAATTCTGGATTGGTGTCTTCATCTGTAAAGGAATGTATGAGTAAGACTGAGTTATTCATCTCAACAGAATCTGTTTATCTTGCATTTAGAATTTCAACAGGCATTATCCAAAGATTTTCAGAGAAGAGAGTATTCCAAGTTTCTTTGTGCAAGTGGTACTTCCCCATTTCCATGCCAAAGAATCTAGCTAATTTTATTATGATCCCTGTACCTGAAGAAATAGTTATTCAGTATTCAGTTATCACTGTAAATGCTTTGATCTGTTCAACCTTCACTTCTATTGTCAAGATGAAAAGTCTATGGAAATCATCCAGGCTTTATGTACATGAGCAATTTTATGATAGGGCATAGAACTGGGCAAATGAATGTTCATTATTGTCAAAGTACTAATTCCCCAAATTTCAATGTCGAAGTAAATGGAAATGTTACTTCATTGTTTGCAAATTTGTGATTCAAACTAATTATATAATAGCCAATACCTGACATAACACGCTTTTAAAATGTAAAAGGCAATAGTTATTTTATTGCTGAACCAACAATTGATTAAAATAATGTTTGTTACATTAGTAATTATGTTTTTTTTCTTTTTCCCAAGGCTGCATAGAGCACCATTCTGTAGCGAGAAATAGTGAGGAAGCCAATTTGTGTCTTTTTGTAGCATTGCTGTGTTTAAGAACATGCCATTTTCCCCTGGAGCGAATGAGACTATTTCTCCTCAATATCACTCAAAAAGGCTTATCTCGACTATGAAGATTGTTGTTTGGAGTATTGTCAGGGAAAAAAACAAATATTTAAAGCATCATATTTGATTGAGTGCTATTGCCAGAGAAATTGAGGAAAATATCACTGATGTGATATATTAAATGAGAAAAATTGCAAATTTAATGTCCAGCAATTAAATGAATGCAAATTAACTGCGAATGAAAGGGAAATTGTCACTGTGAATTTATCGGAATTTTAACGTGAACCAGTTGCACTACGTTAGGATTCTACTGACTCATTGAGTTTGAATTCAAATTATTTTCTTATTGTTTAATTGTAAAAGTGAACTCTGCCAAAATTTGAAAGAATTCAGCACAGTATACTCCATGAATGAGGTCAGATGAGAATGGCTGACTCGGGCTGACAGGAACTGAAGTGGATAGGTTACAGCAGCAGAAGATCATGACCATTCACTCAGAGGGCACATTATAAGGTATAGGAAATTGCCCGAATCCGTATTAAGCACCCATTGCATTATCTGCTCCAGTGTTCTTTATTAGGGCTTCTTTCTCAGTTTTGACAAATAATTTTTAAAGTAAACAGACTCTGACAACCATACCTTTGTGATATTGCCAAAGCCAATCTGTTTGAATTCAAATACTCCAATCACACGAGTACTACATTTTCTGTCCATCAGGCAATGAGAACCTTTCCGATCCACATATGGACTGATCACTTGACTGAGATTTGTGGTCTGCCTAGTATTAGACCTGCTGCTTAGAGGGAGAGAGCGAGGAGGGAAAGTAACTCAGAGGGAAAGGCTGACTGGTGTAAGTTGATGTGATCATGATGGAGTGAGTGACCATCAATTCAATGGTATTAGTATTCGCACCTTTAACTCAAGGGCCCCCAACCTTTATTGCACCGTGGACCGGTTTAATATTGACAATATTCTTGCAGACCGGCCAACAGGGGGTGGGTGGTGTTCAAGTAAGGTTGCTAACTTTCTCACTCCCAAACAAAAGACAAAAGTAGCAGTCAAATCGGGGACACTTGTGTTTACTCCAAGAAAGATTACCATGACCATGAAGCCTTGCGGGGGCACCTGTGTGCACATGCGTGACGTGCCGATTTTTTTCTACAAATCGGTTTTGCCTTAATCTTCCCGATTCTGTTGTGAAACTACACTGTACATACATTATTTCTGCTTTATATAGGCTCTGTATTTATCATATCATTCCTAATTTTACTACATGTTAGTGTTATTTTAGGTTTTATGTGTTATTTGGTATGATTTGGTAGGTTATTTTTTGGGTCTGAGAATGCTCAAAAATTTTTCCCATATAAATTAACAGTAACTGCTTCTTTGCTTTATGCCATTTCGGTTTACGAACAATTTCATAGGAACGCTCTCCCTTAGCAGGGGAAATATGGGACAAGGGCGGTATAGCCCAATATAAGGGATGTCCCAGCTAATACGGGACAGTTGGCAACCCTATGTTCAAGTTCAACAGTGCGTGACAGGGAATGAGGAAAGGTGCAGCTGACCTATATCGTTTCATATCCCCAAATCATATTGTTTCCTCGTGGCCCGGTAGCACATGCTTTGCGGCCTGGTACCGGTCCGCAGCCTGGTGGTTGGGGACCACTGCTTTAACTGGCAGTCTCCAGTGATTCATTTAAAGACACTTGGTTAAGCTGCATCTAGGATATATTTAGCTGAATTCAGCTAGCCTATTGGTGGTTATATTGGTTTTTCAACATATACCTGGAGCATATGTTAGGCTTATTATTTAAGTAATTACAAGGAGCAACTCTCTTCATCTGCCATCATCAATTTGGCAGGACACGTGCTTGCATTTTATTCCTATAAAATCAGGGCAACATTAACCACTTTTTGTGGCATCATATCTTCTACCCTGCTGTATAGCTTGACTGAGCTTGTATTATAATTATTGCTTTCCCTAACCCTGTCATTACAGAAAATGTTTCAACATATCGTTACATTGGTAAGCATGTAAAAGAACTTTCGCTCTGTGAGTTTTATTGCTGGTGAAGTTTCAGGGTATTTGGTTAATAATGAAATATTTTCCCCTTTCAACATGGTAATAGCAATAGAAAACATTGATCTCAAGTTTAACAAGGCCAAATAGTCATAATCATACTTTATTAATCCCGGAGGAAATTGGTTTTCGTTACAGTTGCTCCGTAAATAATAAATTGTAATAGAACCATAAATAGTTAAATAGTAATATGTAAATTATGCCAGTAAACTATGAAATAAGTCCAGGACCAACCTATTGGCTCACGATGTCTGACCCTTCAAGGGAGGAGTTGTAAAGTTTGATGGCCACAGGCAGAAATGACTTCCTATGACGCTCTGTGCTGCATCTCGGTGGAATGAGTCTCTGGCTGAATGTACTCCTGTGCCCACCCAGTACATTATGTAGTGGATGAGAGACATTGACCAAGATGGCATGCAACTTAGACAGCATCCTCTTTTCAGACACCACCGTGAGAGGGTCCAGTTCCATCCCCACAACATCACTGGCCTTACGAATGAGTTTGTTGATTCTGTTGGTGTCTGCCACCCTCAGCCTGCTGCCCCAGCACACAACAGCAAACATGATTGCACTGGCCACCACAGACAAGTAGAACATCCTCAGCATTGTCCCGCAGATGTTAAAGGACCTCAGGAAATAGAGACGGCTCTGACCCTTCTTGTAGAGCTGAAGTCCATCCATACTGTTTACTCCTAACAATGTCACAGTCTTTCAATGAACTGAACATGACAACACAAGCAGTGTTGTCAGCTTGACTGAGCTTGTATTATTTTAGAATTTGTTTTGTTGTACTTGCTAAATTGGTAAATTATTTTATTATTATCACATGTACCAAAGTACCGTGGAAAATTTGGTTCACATGCTGTGCATACAGATCATTTAATTACAACAGTGGATTGAGGTTCTACTGTCGTCACAGTACGTTGTATATAAAGCTAGGCACCTTCTCAAAAATCTCCTGAGCCAGAAGCTTTCAATGAGAAAATGTTGTGAAAAGATATTGCTATTTCAAGGACGAATAAAGAGCGGATGGAGATGGATGTCTTACTACTGTGTTTGCTCCAAGTTGAGAGTCAAATTAACCCCCACAGCAAATTATGTAAAGAACAGCTTACAGACAGGAAGTTCTGTTTGTACAAAATGACTGATCCTCAAGAGCAGAACACTCCACGCCTGACATCTATGATGTCAAACTGAACTATTGAAACTAAGAGTCAAGTGATAATTTCATTAAGTCTTTGTAAAAGAAAGACAGTCTCAGAAACTGGTCTTGAAACAGTCTCACTGCAGTCTTTAATTGTTCTTGCTTCAAAAATGCCATCCTTGATGATATACTTGCTCATGGTAATGTCTGATGGGTAGACTGGTGACACAGTGCTTACCCAGAATGACCAAATGAGTGAGTTACCCCTGAAGTGAGTTATGATCTCTGAATCCATCAGCTAACTTGCAGTGGTCCCTCAGAGTCAAGAAAGGGACACCATTTACTTGGGCAACTTTTGATTGGGATGCATTGTGCTTCCTCTGCTTACACCTGTCTTTGAACAACAAGGAGAATTCAGTTGCTCTATGGTGAGAGGTTGCTTATAAATAAGCAAAAACTCCAAAGATTGTCTTTGGCTATTCTTTGTTCATGATTTGAAGAAAGACCTCATCTTCAAAGGAAGGCACCAGCTTATAATCATCTTCCAGTTAACAGAAGATCAGTTTGCCTGAATCTGGTTGAGCAGAGGTAATTATGTTGGGGTACTTGGCTTGCTTACCCATGATCTTCTCTTTCATATAGATTCTACTCTCACGGGCTCTGAAATGACTTGGGTGCCCATTCTCCCGGACGTTTGTCTTCGATGTGCTGACAGTGGGTTGATGAACTCCATCAAGCAGACTTCGCCCACGATGACCTAAGGTCATTGGGCCTAAGGTACCTCATGCTGACCACTGCACTGTTTACGTACCTTATGTGCATGGATGGTGCCTCTGCCAAGCAACAGAAGAATCTCAGCAGAAGATTCAAGTGGGAGAATCTTGTCAGCTATGGCCTTATGATGTGGATGACCGTGTGCAGCTTCGTGGGTTGGAATTTCATCCCTGTTCTTGGGAATATTGTCACACTCAATTAGGATTGGCAAAAATAAGCAGACCTCCCCTCCTTACTGACACCATATTTGTTCTTCGTCCAGCAACTTCTGATGTTGCGGACCAATTTTATAGAGTGTCTGAGGAAGTAGCTACAGGACATTGATGGATGCTCAGCTGGCTTCCCACTGTGCTCTGCTGCAGGTGTACTGGAGCCAGTAGCCCAAGCTGTTGGCCCTGAATTTACAGCTGGATCTGGGTCTAATCCTCCTGTAGTCTCAATAGTTTCTTCGTTCAGATTCCTGGAGACCACTGGTGCTTGCTGCCCTGTGTGTCCGTTTGTGGTCTTCAATGTATCATTACTGCTTCTCCAATTCTCTCTGCTACCCTCACCATCTTCTCCACCACTCCCTCGATGACTGTCTTGTCCACATTTGAACTAACTGTGCCTCAGGGCTTCTCTAACCAGTCTCAGCATCTCATTCAAACTATTGTCCCATGGTAATTTGTCACCACAGCCTGGTACAGTGAGCAGGGGCTGTGCAGTTGGATCTGTAGTTGTTGTGGTCCGGATTGGGGTCCCTTTAAATTTAGCTTGTTTATGTTACGATCCGGACCGTTGATTCCCTGTTTTCCCGTTTTCCTCGACTTTGGTGATTAGAGGCAATTAACACTTGGCTGAACCGGTAGTTTATAGTCTCCGGCTTTCAGCCGTTCGGCGCGGGAGTATCTGCAAAGTCTGCAAAGTCACGGCGTGCCAGTGTCATCTGGCTGGAGCAAGCCTAGTCTCCACCTGAAGCGAGTGCCGGTTATTCACCTTTCCTCACCGAGCAACCTGGTCAAATTACCTCGCCAAAGCGAGCCTGCAAAGTTTCCTTACCAAGGTGGGTCCGTCAGTTAACCCGCCGGAGGGAATCAAGAACCGCTGCCTACTGTTCCCGGGCCGAGTCGAGAGTTCGCCACTACCCAAAGGCTCCAAGTCAAGTCCTGGCTCTGGCGGCATTCTAGCACCAAGTCAAGTCCTTGTCCTGGTGGCATTCTAGCGCCAAGTCAAGTCCTGGCCCTGGCGGCGTTCAAGCACCAAGTCAAGTCCTGTCCCTGGCGGCATTCAAGTACCAAGACAAGTCCTGGTCCTGGTGGCATTCAAGTACCAAGTCAAGTCCTGGCCCTGGCGGTCTTTGATTCCTGTCCTACCCCCTTGTCTGAATCCCTTCTCTGCCCCTCTTGCCTCTAGCCCTTGTCTGCAGCCCTGCCTGCACTTTGGTCTGGTTCCATCACCGGAGCTAGATAGGCACTGTCTGGTGTTCATTCGTGTTGGTCTTGTCTTGATTTGTCCTTGCCTCCGTGGGGGTAAGTCTGGCCGTCTTGCCATTGCCCCATGGGGAGTCATGTCTTGTCTTGTCTTGTCTTCGCCTCCGTGGGGGTAAGTCTGGCTGCCTTGTCGTTGCCCTGCGGGGAGTCATGTCTTGTCTTGTCTTGTCCTTGCCTCCGTGGGGTAGGTCAAGCCGTCTTGCCGTTGCCCCACGGGGGGTCATGAGTCCCGGCCCTATGTCCTGTACCCAAGGAGGGGTCACGGCTCTCTGTTCTGTGTGTGAGTCCCGGCCCTATGTCCTGTACCCAAGAAGGGGTCCCGGATCTCCGTTCTGTGTACGTGTCCATGGTTCCATGTACCTGCTCCCCAAGACCGAGGCTCTGTGTTCCCATGTTCCTCCTTTCCCTAGCCCATGTCATGTCCTTGCCTGGTTCTGGGGTCCGAGCCCGAGGCAAGACCCAGGTACTGGGTCCTTGCCCAGTCTCTGGCTCGGAGTCCATACCCTAGCCTCTTCATGTCTCCTCTAGTTCTGGGAGCCGATTCTGAGTCCTAGCCCAGACCCTTGGTCCCAGCCTAGTTGTAGTCCTGAGTCCTTGTCCAGTTCGCTATTTCCTGCTCCTGCCATGCTCTCCTGGTATCGAACAATAAACTAAATCTAAGTAACCTCACAAGATGCGTTTTGCATTTGGGTCCACCCTTGTTCCCAGTGTCCCCGCCATTGTGACAGTAGTAGCTTCTGCTGAAAGGAGAGCCACTGATGCACTTGGTGCCAGTTCAGCCCTTGTCTGCTCTTAAGTAGTGAACCCTCCATGTGCTTCTAAGTTGGGTGACTTCGGACACTTCTAAATTTTGTACCCTAAAAGAGGGTTTATCTTTCTTTGGTTTGAATCTGAAACAGAGGATGCAAGTTCAGGAGGGTTAGGTAAAAATGTGGTGTGAAGCCTAACAGGAAGGAAATTCCTATCTTTGTCTGCTGCTTTGCTTTCATCCTCTGTTGAGTAACCATGATGTATGAGGACTTGCACCAATAATCAATTCTTCAATCACTTTCCTAGAGAGATGACCACCATGGTCTAACTCAACGGCTGCTTCATACACCTTTGCCTCAGCTTCATGTTCCTCCTTGAGCACACTCAATGTAGCTTTTACATGAGCTTTCTCCATGTCTGTTCATGCTTTCTCCATGTCTAAACAATCTTTATCCATTATCATTTCAGCTTCGCACTTAGCATACGCTGCTCTCATCCCTGCCGCTTCAGCTCTGGCGCAGATCCACGCTGCAACTATGCTAATCATGGTTTTGCTTGAGCATTGTGAAGATGCAGTCGATATACCACATTCTGACCTGATTTTCAGAGCTTGGCGATTGATGTTGCTGGGGTTGGAAGCTAACATTGTAACGTATGGCATTCAGATGTGTTTCCAGTCCACTGGCGGTGCCTTTGAAGACAAGTTACCTTTTCACTCTACTGCCCTCACAGTGCATCGTGTACAAAGCTAGGCAGGGAATTAAACACTCCTCAGAAATCACCTGAGCTGGAAGCTTTCTTCAGGGTATTTAATCAGAAAACTTTGTGAAAAGATATCGGGCAAATAAAGAGTGAAAGGAGATGGACATCTTTCGATTGTGTTTGCACCAAGTCGAAATCCAAATTAACCCACACAGGGAAAGATGTGAAAAACAGCTTATGAACAAGAAGGGATATTTGTACAAAATGAACCGCGCCTCTAGAGCCAGAAGAGAGGAAGTACAAGAGAAACTGATAACAGAATGAAGTATGAAGTGTTATAATTACAGAGAAAATGCAGTGCATGTGGGCAATCAGGAGAAGGCCACAAGAAGGTAGATTGTGAGGTCATGAATCCATCTTACCACAGGAGGGGACTGGTCTGATAAAAGTAGGATAGAAGCTGCCCTTGATTGTGGTGATATGTTCTTTCAAGCTTTTTTATCTTTTGCTTCATAGGAGGGAGGAGAATAGAGAATTGTCAGTTTGGGTGAGTTCTTTGATTATGCCGGGTGTTTGAATTGTAAAAGAAGTCCACGGGGGGGAAGGCTGGTTCTTATGATGTGCTGAGCTGCACCCACAACTCTCTGTAGTTTGTTTTTAGGGTCAAATGCAGAGCATTTGCCATACCAATCCATCCAGACAGAATGCTTTCTATGGTGCATCAATAAAAAATGCTAAGAGTCAATGGGAACATGACAAATTTCTCTAGCCTCCTGAGGAATTACAGTTGCTGGTGAGTTTTCTTGATCATGGTTTCTTGTGGTTAGCCAATGTGATTAGGATATCGGTGATGTTCAATCCTAACAACTTGAAGCTCTCAACCATCTTGACTTCAGAAATATTGATGTGAACAGGAGCTTGTACACTACCTCTCTTCCAGCTTCCATTGTACTGACATTGAGGAAAATTTTGTTGTCATAACACCATGCCACTAGGTTTTCTATGACTTTCATCCATTTTGGCTCATCATTATTTGAGATTCAGCCCTCTGCTGTGGTATCATCTGCAGACTAGTAGATGGAAGTAGAGCAGAAGCTGGCGAAGCAGTCACGAATATAAAGGGACTAGAGTAATGGGCTGAGAAAATCATCTTATGGAGCACTACTGTTGAGAATAATTTGGCACAGGTGTCATGGACTATCCTTACTAATTGCAGTCTGTTCATCAGGAAATCAAGGATCTACTTGCAAAGGAAGGTGTTAAGACCCCAGGGATTTGGAGTTAAGTTTTTTTGGAATGATAGCATTCAAGGTAGAGGTGTAGTCAATAAACAATAGTCTGACACAGGTGGCTCTGTTATCCAAATGCTTCACAGGGAAATGTAGGGTGAGGAAGAGTACATCTGCCTTCAACATTCAAAAGGTCACAGTAAATTTGTTATCAAAGTACATAAATTTAACCATACCCAATCCTGAGATTCATTTTATTGCAGGCATTCACATTAAGCACAAAGAAACACCATGGAATCCATGTAACACCACGCACAAGATGGACAACAATCAATGTACAAAAAACAACAAACAGTAAAAATACAAAGAGGAAAAAACAAAATAGTATTGGCAGAGACTGAAGACTGCAGCTCCAGCAGTGAGGACCAAGCAGGCATGGACAAAAGAAACACAGGAGTGCTTACAGGACTGTTTTGAATCGGTGGACTGGACTGCATTCAGGGATTTATCTTCGAAGCTAGATGAGTATGCTGCAGTTGTTACCGACTTCATTAAACCCTGTGTGGATGAGTGTGTGCCTACAAAGACTTGCTGTATATTCGCAAACCAAAAGCAGCGGATGAACCAGGAATTACATTGTCTACTGAAGGCTAGATCTGTGGCATTCAAGTCTGGTGACCCAGGTCAGTACCAGAAAACCAGGTATGATTTGCGGAGGGCTATTTCAAAGGTGAAGAGAGGTTGGAGACGACATCAGATGTACAACAACTCTGGTAGGGTTTGCAAGATATTATTTCCTACAATGAATGGCAGCGATGTGTAACTACCAGATGAACTCAATGCCTTCTATGCCTCCTTTGAAAGGGAGAATATAACTACAGCTGTGAAGATCCTTGTTGCACCCCGTGACCCTGTGATCTCTGTCATAGAGGCTGATGCGAGGCTGTCTTTAAAGAGAATGAACCCTCGCCAGGTGGAAGGTCCAGATGGAGTACTTGGTAAGGCTCTGAAAACTTGTGCTAACCAATTGGCGGCAGTATTCAAGGACATTTTCAACCTCTCACTACTATGGGCGGAAGTTCCCACTTACTTCAGAAAGGCAACAATTATACTAGTGCATAAGAAGAATAACATGAGCTGCCTTAATGACTAACACCTGGTAGCACTCACATCTACAGTGATGAAATGCTTTTGAGAGGTTGGTCATGACCAGACTGAACTCCTGCCTCAGCAAGGACCTGGACCCATTACAATTTGTCTATTGCTACAATAGGTCAACAGCAGATGTAATCTCAATGGCTTTTCACATGGCCTTAGACCACCTGGACAATACAAACACTTATGTCAGGATTCTGTTCATCGACTATAGCTCAGCATTTAACACCATCATTCCCACAACCTTGATTGAGAAGTTACAGAACCTGGGCCTCATCACCTCCCTCTGTAATTGGAGCATCGACTTCCTAACCGGAAGACCACAATCTGTACAGATTGGTGATAACATCTCCTCCTCGCTGACGATCAACACTGGTGCACCTCAGGGGTGTATGCTTAGCCCATTGCTCTACTCCGTTTATAACCCTGACTGTGTAGCTAGGCACACCTCAAATGCCATCTATAAATTTGCTGATGATACAACCATTGTTGGTAGAATATCACGTGGAGACGAGAAAGTGGACAGGAGCGAGATATGCCAACTAGTGGAGTGGTGTCGCAGCAACAACCTGGCACACAACGTCAGTAAGATGAAAAAGCTGATTGTGGACTTCAGGAAGGGTAAGATGAAGGAGCACATTCTAATCCTCATAGAGGGATCAGAAGTAGAGAGAGTGAGCAGTATCAAGTTCCTGGGTGTCAAGATCTCTGAAGATCTAACCTGGTCCCAACATATCAATGTAGTTATAAAGAAGGCAAGACAGCGGCTATACTTTATTAGAAGTTTGGAGAGATTTGGCATGTCAACAAATACCCTCAAAGACTTCTATAGTTGTACCGTGGAGAGCATTCTGACAGGCTGCATCACTGTTTGGTATGGGCGAGAGGGGCGGGGGGGCTACTGCACAGGACCGAAAGAAGCTGCAGGGGGTTGTAAATTTAGTCGGTTCCATCTTCGGTACTAGCCTACAAAGTACCCAGGACATCTTCAAGGAGCGATGTCTCAGAAAGGCAGCATCCATTATTAATGACCCCCAGCACCCAGGGCATGCCTTTTTCTCACTGTTACCATCAGGTAGGAGGTACAGAAGCCTGAAGGCACACACTCAGCGATTCAGGAACAGCTTCTTCCCCTCTGCCATCCGATTCCTAAATGGACATTGAACCCGCAAACACTACCTCACTTTTAAAATATATATATTATTTCTGTTTTTGCATGATATTTAATCTATTCAATGTACATATACAGTAAATGATTTACTTATTTATTTATTATTACTATTTTATTTTTTTCTTCTTCTGCTATATTAAATATTGCATTGAACTGCTGTTGCTATGTTAACAAATTTCATGACACATGACAGTGATAGTAAACCTGATTCTGATTCTAATAAATAAATAATTATTTCTTCAGCGGTTTGATCAAGGCACGACTGCGCAGGCGTGTGGACATCAGCCAGGTAGAACAGCGAGGAGAGTTTAAAAGGAGACAGCTTTATGAGTGGGCAACAGTGTAGAGGGAGACTGAGTAGGGGGGTTTTAGCTCAACGGGGATTTGGTGATAACGAGTCAATGCCAGGTAGCTTGTCTGTGTGGAATACAGACAGGAAGTATGTGTGTGAGGCCGGTGTTCTGTGCTCGGTGTCAGCCGTGGGAAATTCTGTTATCTCCCAGCCTCTCGGATGGCCACATCTGCGCTAGGTGCGTCGAGTTGCAGCTCCTTAGGGACCATGTTAGGGAACTCCAGATCCAGCTTAATGACCTTCATCTGGTCAGGGAAAGTGAGCAGGTGATAGAGAGGAGTTATAAGCAGGTAGTCACACCGGGGCCTTGGGAGACAGATAAGCGGGTAACAGTCAGGAGAGGGAAGGGCAGGAGTTAGATGCTAGAGAGTACTCCTGTGGCTGTCCCCCTTAACAATAAATACTCCTGTTTGAGTACTGTTGTGGGGGACGGCCTGCCTGGGGGAAGAAACAGTGGCCGCGCCTCTGGCACAGCGTCTGGCCCTGTGGCTCAGAAGGTCAGGGAAAGGAAGAGGATGGCAGCAGTGATAGGGGACTCTACAGTTAGGGGGTCAGACAGGCGATTCTGTGGGCGCAGGAAGGAAACACGGATGGTAGTTTGCCTTCCACGTGCCAGGGTCTGGGACATTTCTGATTGCATCCATGATATCCTGAAATGGGAAGAAGAACAGCCAGAGGTCGTGGTACATATCAGTACCAACGACGTAAGCAGGAAAAGGGAGGAGGTCCTGAAAACAGACTACAGGGAATTAGGAAGGAAGTTGAGAAGCAGGACCTCAAAGGCATTAATCTTGGGATTACTGCCTGTGCCACGTGACAGTGAGTATAGGAATAGAATGAGGTGGAGGATAAATGTGTGGCTGAGGGATTGGAGCAGGGGGCAGGGATTCAAATTTCTGGATCATTGGGACCTCTTTTGGGGCAGGCGTGAGCTGTACAAAAAGGACGGGTTGCACGTGAATCCCAGGGGGACCAATATCCTGGCAGGAAGGTTTGCAAAGGCTATTGTGGAGAGTTTAAACTAGAATTGCTGGGGGTTGGGAACCAAACTGAAGGGATGGAGGAAGAGGCAGTTGGCTCACAAATAGAGAAATCTTGGAGACGGTGTGAGAGGAGGATAGGCAGGTGATAGAGAAGGGGCGCGCTCAGACCGATGGTTTGAGATGTGTCTATCTTAATGCAAGGAGTATTATGAACAAAGTAGATGAGCTTAGAGTGCGGATCAGTGCTTGGAGCTACAATGTTGTTTCTCCAAGAGACTTGGACGGCTCAGGGGCAGGAATGGTTACTTCGAGTGCCAGGCTTCAGATGTTTCAGAAAGGACAGGGAGGGAGGCAAAAAAGGTGGGGGTGTGGGAGTATCGATCAGAGATAGTGTCATGGCTGTAGAAAAGGATGAGTCATGAAGGGATTGTCTACGAAGTCTCTGTGGGTGAAAGTTAGGAACAGGAAGGGGTCAATAACACTACTGGGTGTTTTTTATAGACCACCCAGTAGTAACAGGGACATCGAGGAGCAGATAGGGAGACAGATTCTGGAAAGGAATAATAATAACAGGGTTGTTGTGGTGGGAGATTTTAATTTCCCAAATATCAATTGGCATCTCCCTAGAGCGAGAGGTCTAGATGGGGTGGAGTTTGTTAGGTGCATACAGGAAGGTTTCTTGACACAATACGTAGATAAGCCTACACGAGGAGATGCTGTACTTGATTTGGTATTGGGAAATGAACCTAGTCAGGTGTCAGATCTCTCAGGCCATGGTATAAAATATCTGCAGATACTCCTGCCAGCTGATCAGCATGGGATTTGAGGACTTGGCTGGGACGCCACCCAGGCCAGAAGCTTTCCAGAGATTCACACTCCAGAAGACTGACCTTATGTCCACAGGAGTGGCTGTAGATTCAGGTGCATTGGAGGCTGTTGTGATGGGTGGTGACATGCCAATCCCCATCTGTTCAAAACATGCATTGAATGTGTTAGTCTCATCAGAGAGGTATGTCTGATGGAATGGCATGTACAATTTTATATTGTAGCTTGCTGTAGCACATAAGTTCTGCCACAACTGATGGATGGTCTGGGGCTCATTTTTGGATTGGGTGGCCAGCCTTTCCGATCATCTGTGCTCAATTAATCACTGGAAAAATTCTTTGTGCCATGAAGAAGCTAGTACGTTCAAGATTGTTTAATGTTTTTTTCCAGTACACAAGTGTAAGGGAGAACAAAATAATCCATTGCAGCAGAAAAAAAAACACAGTAAGATAAAAGACAATCATAAAACAACACAAATATAAATATATCAATTAGCTTGTACGCATTGATTGTATTCCCATAAAACAATCTGTACATAAGGTGACTGACAGGAAATAATAAAGTGGATGTGGAGGGCAAAGAGGGGTGTGTTAGTGGGTGGAGGTTTTGATCAACCCTACTGCTTGGGGGGGAAGTGACTGGTTCTTGAGTCTGGTGGTCCTGGCCCCCCCCCCCCCCCCCGCTGATGGGAGTGGGACAAACATGAGCCAGGTAGGTGGGAGCCTTCATGATGTTACTGGCTCTTCTTTTGTGCACAGTTCTCTATACACTGCTGATAAAGTCCATGGCAGTGGTGACCTACTCAGCTAGGCTGGTTGCTGAGCCTTTGAACTTCATGCGGATAAAGTTTGGGAAAGATTCCTGAGGTGTCTAAATCCAGATATACGTTAGTCTTTCATTTGGTGCAGTCATCTATATTTTAATGTGAGCTGTTTGCAATTACATCAAAGCATTCTAATATATTTGTTTCTTCATGACTTGTTTGGTAGCGTAGTGAATTTTTCCAGTGATTAATTGAGCACAGGCCAGCCACCCAGACAACAAACAGATAGACTCAGATGTCCAGATAGCCTCCTGGAAACTAATCAATGCTCAAACCAGGATACCATCAGAATTCGTCCCCAAAAGGGTGGAGGTCCAAACCTGGGTCCTATGTGGGTGTAAGCTGCTAATACCCCTACAGCTCCCCATGCATGATCTCAGCTTGGGTAAGGCAAAAAGTTGAATACTAAGCAATAATATGTTATGAATTTTCCGCCCCGGTATCTTCAGTGAAAACAGGAATGAAGGCTAAAGCTTACAGTGAAAGTGGAATAACAGATCTGATCTGAACTTGAAGGAGTTGAACAGTTAAAAAAATCTGTAGCTCAATGGATATAACATGTTAGCTATATTTCTGAGTCATGTTCTGTCCCTAATTTCTGAGTCATGGAACAGTAAATGGAATGCTTTGTTATGCCTGAAATATGTGAAAATCAGTCCAGAGTTTTAGAAATAGTGTGCTTGTATTAATAATTGTATACAAGTTCGTAGAAACTCTAATAAAATTTAAAAATGTTGGGGAGACTCAGCAGCTTAGCTAACATCTGTAAAGAAAGAAACCTAGATAACATATTGACTAAAGTTTGATGCAGATGGAGGAAATGGAAACAGTACTATGGAATATTTTCTGTGATGGCCTGGTACTTGCTGTGTCTTGTTTGCTGCTTACACTCACTGCTGGGATAAATGATCCCTCGCTTATTTACATTCAAAAGGAAGTGCTAGCTGGCCAAATATCTTCTGAACCCATTTGGCAAAGCCCTTATCTAGGGCCTCGCGTAGCATAATTAGGTTGGGCCAACATAATCCTCATCCAAGGAACAGCAGAGGAAATTATTGACAGACCCTTTAAAACCATAGTACCAACTTTGCCAACTGTTTTGGCTTCTTCGCTCATCCTTTCCAATCCAGATGAAGGGTCTCGGCTTAAAGCGCAGACTCCATTCATCTCCACAGATGCTGCCTGACCTGCTGAGTTCTTCCAGCATTTTGTGCCAAATGTTCAGATTTATTTTCAATGCTTCAAAATGTTCCCAACACACAATGATATAAAAATTGTTAATAAGTGGTCTGAAACATACTTTGAAATTGTCAGATTCAATTGCAACTTGCTTTTTACTCCGGCCCCTCTTCCTCCCAACGTGAAATCTCAATTCCAGTAAATGCGCTGGAGAATCCTGCTCTGGAATTACTGCTGCAGGGATTTCATGCTCCAGCACTCGGCCCCATGTACAAACCAGCAGTGCAGTGAGTGATATGGCCCTTGGCAGCAATCTGTCAGCCTGCTCTGAATTTCTGCCTTAGTTCTACACCCACTGGCACATACATAATAAATGTTAACAATTTACAGCGAATTCAAGGACTAAATGGGTTTTAGAGAATACAGCTCTATATAATTCAATATATTTTGAACTTAAATGCTATGTAGCATGTCACTTACATTCATTGCTGGTCCCTCACTTGCATCCAGAATGAAGCACTAAATATCTCCGAGACATAATTGGCAAAGTTCCAATCATACTTATCCATAAGCAAAAATGAGTGGATTCCAAACCCTGGGCTGGAAATTAAATTGATCTGTTGAAACAATTGTTGAGGTGGTGTACCTTCTCCTCAAAGTTTTGTTCTTACACACCTGAGTGCTTCCCCTGCCCCCCTTCCCCCCGCCCCTTTCCCGGCCATACAAACACAAAGATTTTCTGTTAGTCATTGTGGTGAAACAATCTGCTCGTCCGGGGGATCAGGTCCTGCATTGTTAGAAGGTCAACAAGTGATAGTCTAAGGGGAAAAGTACTGATTTTCTTGCAATGATCAGAAGGACGTATCATGCAGTATGTTGAGACATCAGACAGCATGCTTGGGGCGTAGTGGTGTCTGACAGTAGTTTAGTGGTTGGTGATGGAAAGATAAATAGCAGATCAATGATTGACCTGGTGCTGATGTAGAATGGAGGGGAACAGATTGGTGCTTGATTTGGGGAAATATTAAGAGCAGATCAGGAGATGAGGTCATGATGTTCAGAGTAAACTTGCACTGTAAGTATATCAGGTTATGTGCACATCAGAAGGCATTTTTCAATAAGTTCATAAACTTTTAACAACTGCCGATGTTTGTGTGTGTGTCCGTATGGCAGACCAAAAAGCACAGAGTCCTGATTAATACAACTGTTTTTGAAGAACTTTGACAAGGACTACTGCATCTCTTTCCAGATGTTTCTGACAAATTGCAATTGCAGAAGGGGATGGGTGACAAATGGGAAGTGCAGCTTATTGGGGTTATATCAGATGGTTCTGAGGCTCCACGAAGCATCTCTATGCTTGAAGACTCAGATGGAGAAGGCTATCAGACAAATAAGGTCCTAGTGCTCGTATGAAAGGGTTGATGATGAGGCATTCTGCTAAAGGACCCTCACAATCTGCTTAAGGAACAATCTGTTCAAGGTGTGCTAAATTCCGCTGCTGCCTGGGATCATCATCATCATCATCATCATCACTTTAGCCAGAACCTTTCTGATACAAAACACAAGCAAGGCACTTGACGGAATGGGAAACTATTTAAAGAAGACCAATCAAAGGGGCACTTCCTTCTAAAATCCTCCACAGTCCTCAGGGCCTTACAGACACTGTGAAGGCATTCTTCTTCTCAACAGCACCTCTATCTGTTCAATGCTGAAAGATGACTGCCCACAGTCTGATACTCCTTGAGCAACAAAGGTTTGGGGAAAAAATGGCAATTCATGTGACTCACTGTGAGCTCTTTATTGAACTGCACAGGATTACAAAATCTTAATGTTATGCAATCTAATTTCCACAACATACCTTGACACATTGATGCAATTACAAAGAAGAAACATCAGCGACTATATTTGCTCAGGAGCTTGAAGAGATCTAGCAAATTTCTACAGATGTATGGTGAAGAGAATTGGTTGCATAACCGCCTGGTACGAAAGCCTCAATACATAGGATCGTGAGAGGTTTCAGTGGATTTTAGACTCAGCGAGCTCCATCACAGGCACAAGCCTCTCCACTTTCGAGGATCCTCACCATCCTGGACATTATTAACATCATGGAGGAGGTGCAGGAGCCTAAAGGTGCACACTCAACATTATAGGAACAACTTCTTCCCCTCAGCCATCAGATTTTAGAACGCTCTATGAATCCACAAACACTACTTTCTGACTATTTATTTATTTATTTATTTGCATATCTTAATGGAAGCTTTTTATGTCTTGCATTGTACTGCTGACACAAAACAGCAAAGTTAATAGCATATGCCACTGATAATAAACCTGGCTCTGATTCTGATTCTGACCACGTTATGAAATATCTCAGTGAGTACAATAGCTTTTCAGATCTCACCAGATCAGTTTAACTCCTTTTCATTGCAACACTAATCTCAATAACGTTTTAATATTCTTTATTATCTTTCTTTTCTGGTAAGTGGGAAATCAGTGTGAGGACCAGTTTCTATTGTACATATTTAACTGCCTTTGAGAATATGCTGGTGAACTACTGCAGTCTTCCCTGTGATACATTCAAAATGTTGGAGGGAAGGGTGTTGCAGGTTTTAGACTAAACAATGTAACACCGACAATATAATGTACATCCAAATCTTGATGGCTCTCTTTGTCTGCATGACTTGGAGGATAACTTGTAGAAGCTGGTGCACCCAATCCCTTTTTCTTCCTGGACATTAAGTCTGTACCTTCACAGAATAGTATTAGTGTCTTACTACCCTACCTTCAGCACAGCATCTACGTACAATAAATTTTACATTGAAATGAACGCTGTGGTAGATGAGGCCAAAGCCACTTAATTTATATCAGCTGTTTCCATGGGGCCAACTGTAAAAGAAATAACTGAGTAATAAAGTTCTTCTTAATAGATCTGGGAAAACCTCATTATTTATATAACTTCATTTTGATCTGAGTTGGATTAAATCATAATTATCCACCAAAAGTGTGCCAGTTTTTATACTATCCAGATACCTAAGCCACAGTAAATGCCAAACACATTAGTGAGAGGGGAGAACTGGACACAAATGGACTCAAGATGATTTCCAGCTTTATCTGCGGCTTACTGGTGGTTTGTACAGATGGAAACATAAAACAGACTTAAAAGGAAACTAAATTTCATCAAACGAGCTTGTTAAGCTTTATTGATGTCAACATTTTTCTTAAAGTAAATACAAATTTTAGTTGAGGATGTGGCTATAATCCAGTGATCCTCAGATTGCTGCTATTTAATGTAGATAGCTTTCTACTCTAAATACTGACTCTTCGATTCTTCCCAGTTGCTGAAGTTAGAAACATAGAAAACCTACAGCACAATACAGGCCCTTCGGCCCACAAAGCTGTGCTGAACATGTCCTTACCTTAGAACTCCCTAAGCTTACCCATAACCCTCTATTTTTCTAAGCTCCATATATCCATCCAGGAGTCTCTTAAAAGACCCTATTGTTTCTGCCTCCACCACCGCTGCTGGCAGCCCATTCCACTCACTCACCACTCTGCGTAAAAAACTTACCCCTGACATCTCCTCTGCACTTACTTCCAAGCACCTTAAAACTATGCCCTCTCATGCTAGTTGTGGTAATTCTGTCCATCATTTTGAAACTATAGATTAATTTATTTAGCATGGGGAAAATAAAAAGTTTTTATGATCCTGCATGCAAAACCCAATTGCAATTGACCACATCTGAATTTAGCGAACTTCATTTTTTTCCAGGTCGTCTGATTAACGCTCTAACTAATTTTTAAATAGGGTGGATGCTCCTGCAAATATTCATCTATTTTTGTTTACAAGATATCAATGTGTGATACTTCTTTGAGAAATCTCACATGACCCTAATTATCTGACTCCAAGAATGCTGGTGGTGTTCAGTATAGAAGGGCACAGAAAATGTTAATATTCATCTTTGTATTCAACAGTTTTGTTTCTCAGAATCTCAGTAAGTAATTTCAGTATTACAATAGATATAACCTTATGAAGAATGTTATTTTGGTGCAAGGAATTTCAGTGGATTTAACTACTTAGTACTGATCGTACCTCTCTGGCCACTGATTTTTAGTCCCTCTGTCTCCACATCACATATTTACTGCTGGTTGATGCTGCAAAATTATTTAGCAACATTTTTACTGTAATCTTACCCACTGCCAGTATTGTAACCTGAATCTTGCTTTCTACAGATCCCAGTTGCACTGTTTACCTCTCCGGGTGTTGAGTACATGCTTTCCTTCACTATCATTTCCACACTTTCACATCCTCTTTTGGTGTTCTTCATGCATTATGTACTCAGCCTCTTGTTGTAAGAACTTCCAATCTCCTCTCTCAATTTTCCCAGAACCTCTCCTCCCTATCAATGTTCTCAATTCTCTCTGCTATCACTCTGAGTAATTCTATCCAGCATATACCATGTGTGCAGTCTCCTCCGTATCTCCTTTACCCACCCACATGAGTATCTAACAAAACCAAAATATCACCAAGTCCTTTAAGGGTATCACTGTGATACTTTATTCCACATCTAAAAGGTCAAAAAGCCTCACTGCCAAATATCTTCTCCCTCCTCCATCTTGTCTGCTTCCCTCTCCTACAGGCCAGCTTCCAGAAGCCCGTCTCCTCATTATTACACTTCTTCAGATATTTCTGGCCAAAGTTCACCTTCTGATGATCCACATTAGAATAGCTTATTCCTCGGTTTTGCTGCCTCCTATTTGCCTCTTTACTTTAAGCCTTCAATAAATTAAAAGGACTTAACAGTCAACCATGAGAAAGGCAAATAATGACCTTGAACATCAAATGAACAGAAAGAGACAGAACCTATTAGAAAACAGCAATAAAACATTTGAAGACCAAAGATGCTTCCTTCTTGTAGTAACGTTCTCCAAATTAATGCTTCTAGTTCTAGCATTTCCAAGTAATAAATCAGCGTAACAAGGGTATGATTGAGTAAAGCAGTAATTGCCTTACTAAGTTAATATTGATTTATAAAATCCATGAGACTACATGCCATTCAAAAAGAAAATAAATTTATATGTCCCCTGGACTTGACCGTAGAAGAAACAGAAATCATAAATTTAGAAATACTTTTGCAGCACACAAAAGAATTTAATCTGCCATCAAATGAGCTTTTTCACAAAACTGGTGAAGTGCCTCATACCTGAAACATTAATTAATTATCTTTCTGTAAATGCTGGCTGGTTCCATAAGGTTGTTTTAGCCTGGGGTGGTAGTAGGAATAAGCTATTAAGTGTTTCCAATAGTGTGTGTCTCAAATAGCCTCTGACGTCTAAGTCCAGCTCCTGGTCTTCATAAGCTGCTACGATACTAAGCCCGGTGGAACTGTTTCTACTGACAGACTGATGGGGCTCGTCAACCACGGTTGGCAGCTCATCTAAGAGAAGTAAAACTCCAACCTCGAACTTCCACTGCCTTACGGCTGTACTCTTTCATGGTGAAGGCTTCAGGAGTAAACCTCAAGAAAAGAATCTGGAGACAGAAACCCTCAGGCAGTTCTACGTTGAGCTCAATGCTCACTAGCAGCTCCAGCTCCTGATACAAAACTGTACGAGCCTCTGCCATTCCTTTGAATTCATCAGCAGCATGGAGAAGGGGGGCCTGCTACATGGGCAACAGCTTGCTCTCCATATCGTACTGTCCAGGCTTACATACCATGTAGACAGCTGGGATGCGACATCCGTGGTCAACTCAACCGACAGAGGCCCTCAAAATGCTGGCTGTCCTGCTGAGTTATTCCAAATTGTCTGCTTTTTTCATTTTCCATTACCTGCGGTTTTGTTTTGATTTTCATTTAAGCCTTATTGTCCTCACCGCACCATCCCTAATGCATACCCATTTAGTTCTAGATACTCTCAGCTTGCTCTGGAGATGAGCAGTGACATCAAATAGCATTCAGTCCATGAATAAATATTACTTCTGTCAACTTAAGTTCATGTTCATTGCCATCTGACTGGACATATACCTGTATAGAACCAAATGAAACAATGTTTCTCCTGGAGAAAAGCACCATCGACGTTTCGGGTCAAAACCCTTCGGCAGGACTGGAGAGAAAAGCTGTGGAGTGGATTTGAAAGGTGGGAGGAGGGGAGAGAAACACCAGGCGATAGGTGAAGCTTGGAGGGAGAAGGATGTGTAAAAAACTGGGAAGTTGATTGGTGAAAGAGGCAGAAGGCCATGGAAGAAAGAGAAAAAGGCTGGGCGGAAGGAGTACCAGAGAGAGGCAATGGATGGGCAAGGAAGTAACATGAGAGAGGGAAAAGGGAATGGGGAATGGTAAGGGGGGAGGCATTACTGGAAGTTTGTGAAATCAACATTCATGCCATCAGGTTGGAGGCTACCCAAACAGAATATAAGGTGTTGTTCCTCCAACCTAAGTGTGGCCTTATCATGACATTGGAGTGGATGGACATATTGGAATGGGAATGAGAAGTGGAATTAAAAAGGGTGACCACTGGGAGATCCCGCTTGTTAGTTCCTCCACACTTAGGTTGGAGGATCAACACTTTAATATTCTGTTTGGGTAGCCTTCAACCTGATGGCATGAACATTGATTTCTCAAACTTCCAGTAATGCCTGCCCCTCCCCTACCTTTACCATTTCCCATCCCCTTTTTCCTCTCTCATGTTACCTCCTTGCCCACACATTGTCTCCCTCTGATGTTCCTCCCCTCCACCTCACAACAGTTCTCTTTCTTTCATGGCTTTCTGTCCCTTTCACCAATCAGTGTCTCAGAAAGGAAGTGTCCATTATTAAGGACCCTCAGCACCCAGAGCATGCCCTTTTCTCATTGTTATCATCAGGTAGGAGGTACAGAAGCCTGAAGTCACACACTCAGCGATTCAGGAACAGCTTCTTCCCCTCTGCATCCGATTCTTAAATAAACATTGAACCCTTGGACACTACCTCACTTTTTAAATATATATTCTGTTTTTTGCATGATTTTTAATCTATTCAATATATGTATACAGTAATTGATTTACTTATTTATTTTATTATTATTTTTTCTTCTTCTGTATTATGTATTGCATTGAACTGCTGCTGCTATGTTAACAAATTTCATGACACATGCCAGTGATAATAAACCTGATTCTGATTCAACATCCTTGCGCTTTGCTTCATCCCTCCCCCTCGAAGTTTCACCTATCACCTGGTGCTTCTCACTCCCCTCCCCCCACCTTTCAAATCTACTCCTCAGGTTTCTTTCTCCAGTTCTGCTGAAGGGTTTCGGCCCAATACGTTGACTGTGCTTTTTTCCATAGATGCTGCCTGGCCTGCTGAGTTCCTCCAGCATTTATTGTGTGTTGCTTGGATTTCCAGCATCTGCAGATTGCCTCTTGTTAATGTTCCTTCTGGCCACAATACAGCCCTGATACACATATCACACACAGCACCTAAAGCAAAATATTACCAGAAATAAGTTAATAGAATATAATTCAAAATGCATGTGAAATGCACAGCACTGGTAAACAGTAAAGAGTATAATAAACAGTAAAAAGCTCGTTGTCCTAGTGACGGAACCTTGGTGGTAGCAGGGTATTCATAGTCTCACAGCCTGCGGAGAAAAGGCGTTCACTAGTCCTGATGCTCCTGTACCTCATTCCTGCTGGTAGAGGGTCAAAGAGATATAGAGCAATGCAATCTTTCATATCACTCTGGGAGCACATCCATGCCATTTACCTCAAATGATGATTGAGAATTCTGATTGGGAATATCATCTTGAATTATCTTCTTAACTCTCTGGAGTTGGATTTGAATACAAGTTTTCTAATTCAGTAAATAGAGTGTTGTCATTAAGTGACATGGAAAAAGTAATTGCCAGAAGCTGGCAAATATCAGTCCGACCCCTTCTACCCAGCTACTGATCCTGACAATACCAAAAGGACGTAAGGATATAATACAACACATTAGAAAAACAACAGCATACAGATCAGTTTGGTTGGATGCCCAGCAATAATTGTTTTTGTATGTTTTACTTCAGCTTTCTCCAGTGGAGTGCATGATTTTACTACGTAATCAGAGATTTTTTTCAAGTAGAGCTTTTGCTGTTGAATATCAATAAATCAACTTCCCATTGGAGGATACTTATGGCTGTGTCAACAGCTCCCTCAGATACGACACACACAGATACCTTTACATTGCACGCGCACGCCCACACACACACACACACACACACACACATTACAACAGCCATGGATTTCAATAGCCGTCTAAGCATTGCTGCAGCCAAAAGATTCTGCCTTGGTACAGATCTATGTTGCAGCCTTAGATCTTCAGATGCTAAATGAGCCAATGCCACCATATACATATGCGTTCTCCAAGAACCATGAGGGAGCACATGTTTAGTACATTAATAATGTGTCCTTTTCAATAGTAACATCAATCATATTTTACAAAATCCAAGAACAAAGACAGAATTGTGCAAATTCTGAACTCTCCGCTATAATTAGCAAAATGTACAGAAGTTTGCATCTGTTCATACTGAATATGTATCATCCTTATGCCTTTAATTTAACTTTGCTGAGATTAAAGCTGAATGTTAATTCCATCCACTTGGCAGCAAGGATGTAAGAAGCTGAAATGGCACCTAACCATAACACCCTATCTCCTTGCAGTGTTAAGGTTTACTTGTTTTTATATAACTTTTGGGTACTTGGGACCCCTGAGATATCAGTTTCAGTAAGGAAATGAAAAATAAGTATTTCAATATTTGTGTGTGCTGTTATAATTTAGACCCAATCACTTTTAACATTGGCTCACACATAACCTGTGAAGCTCCCAGACTAATCCAGAGACAAGCAAAATTATGGAAGGAGTTCCAGGTAAATCAGGTCACTATTAAAAAACGGAATGTTGTCAGGGGTCAGGGAACTTTGTAACTGTATTAAAATTACAATGAACATTCCCAAATTCTGGTCCATGGTAAGCTATTTCAAGATTGTTCGACTATTGAGACATAGAGAGAGCTCCAGCATGGATACAAGCTCTTCAGTGAACTGAGATCATGCTAACCATACACTAATCCTTTGTTCATCCCATTTTCTATTCTCATCAACTCTCCCCAGATTCTACCACTTGCCAATATACCAAATGCAATTTTCCAGTCTGCTCGCTATGTGGGAGGGAACCAGAGCACTCAAAGGAAACCTGCATAATTAAAGAGATCAACTTCCTGAAAATTTAGCTTCTTAGTTAGCTACAATGTGGTAAAATTTCAAGTTCCTGAAAATTTAGCTTTTTAGTTAGCTACAATGTGGTAAAATCTCACTGTAGTCTTGGTTTCTTGAGCAAGTTCAAAATTATTTAAAAGTCTAAGTCACTTTTCCTCTCATACTGTTACAAAGTTAGCCTTAAGTTATTTATTTCTATTTTCTGCTTCCCGTTTTATGCTTATAGGTTGGTCATATGTAGAAACAGACATGAAATTCCACATGTAATTAATCTCCTGTATGTCCCACAGATATCACTAGTCTCCAACAACGACCAGATTTCGCATACATCATAAACGGGGTTTGCAGTAATTTAACTAATGCAAACCAAATGTGTGGAGACACATCCAAATTAGATTTAGCAAACCTGGCATTTATTAGTTCAGTAACCACATTTACATTAACGGAGAGGGCTTCTTCTCTTGATAGTGCATTGTGGCTCACATGTAAATGCTTATAAATATTATTTATGTATAAGTACATTGGAAATACCTGTCATGAATATGTTCAAGTGTAGCACAAACAGATTAAGGGATGCACATATGGTCTTTTTACAAGAAAATTTTGCTTTAAATGTTCCAAATATGGAGCCCCCTTTAACTGGGCCCACCTGAAACGTTCTCTCAAAGGATAAAATACTGGATTCATGTCATTGTTTCAAAGTGAAAATCAGATGTTTGCATGACGGTCATGGAGCGATGGAAATGATAGAAGTTCTTATATGAAACCAAATAGTCAAGTATGTATTCAAGAACATTATCAATTTTTAGAAGGAATTCCAATAGATTGAAAGCAGTAGATGGCTTGCACCAGACCAAGAGGTGTCAGTACTTCAAATTATAAAACATTGAAATCATGTGATGAACTTAATATCACTGGAATGTGAGATCAAAACACTTTCTGTGTGCGTCAAATACTAAACAAAGATAAGGGAGGGCTCTGTAGAATCTGGGAATTCAACAAGAAGCGAATGGAAAGAGATGGGTAACCACATACTTATGGCTCATTCCAAGCACATTTCTAGTAGAAAAGCAAGGACTCAAAGGCTGTTGATGATGTGGGAGGAGAAGGTAAAGCTCTATAGACTTAATATATCTATGTAAGTGCCTTGCTGGCATTTGCAAACACATTATTCTAAGTAATTTCAGAGTATAAGTAAGAAAGAAAGCACCAAATATGTTCATGTCCCAAAAGTGTTAGCCATGCTGTCCCAAAGACTAAAGAACAGCATTTATAAAATTCAGCAGAATATTAGCATTTTGCAAAGAGAAAATGGAAAAGACATGACCTTTGGCAAAATGTGTAGAGTTCTGGCTACATTGTTTTGCTTGCTGATATTAAGATTTTTCTTTAAATGTATTGGACCAATAGAATACAAAAATAATTGAACAATTGTCATGAAGTTGTTTGTTCAATGTAATAAAATTCTACTGAACTATATGTAATAAAGCCATTTGTATCTAATCTGTTTGCTTCAAACACTCCCCCACCCCCAACCTGTCTCCCCCACTGATTTTGATTCTTTGCTTGTATATCAATCTTAAGATGTTTCTTGCTTCCAACAAGTTTGCTCAGTCCTAATATCTGAATCTTAACCCTCAATCAGCAATGATATGTATCAACATACTTTCCAGCATGGATGGAAATTGTTCCGTGAATCCTGACAATGCAAATGATTTGTGTGAATGCATAAGAGAAGTTATAGACCAAATTTAGCTCCACCTTGGATTACTCAGCAAAGATTTATGGGTCAAATTTTGGCCCTTCTTTCCTGGTAACAAGCATCTGGTCATTATGTGAACAGTCATGAGAGCTTTCCTTAAATTTCTTATGAGCAAATGAGGTCAAGAATCAATAGTCAGGAATTTTTTTCAGCCTACACGTGTTTCTTCATAGAAATAATAGAGAGGAAAGCAGTTTTGTTAACGGCAACATTTTACCTTTCTTTCAACATCACCAAGGTGACAACCTTGCTATGTGTAAATTGGCTGTAGTATTTCATCACAGAAAAAAGACTTCTTTGTAAAACCAGTTTGAAACATCTACATGCAGTGAAATCTGCTGCAGAAATGCAAATTATTTTTATAAGGTATTTCACAATGGTTTTCATCTGGGATTCTTGGGAGTTGGCTTCCTTGAGGAAGCTTATTTTACTTAATGATATTATACAACATTTCCATGAACTAGCAACAAATATGTGGACCAATTAAGCTTTAAAATCCCATTTTAGTCCATAATGTCTGGATTATACATTATTAACACCAGCTGTTGCTCAATGATACCAGACACAAAATACTCAAATTAAAATATTCCATTATGTTGGACATATTTTATGAACCATGAGAAAGTAGTGTAGTTTCACAATCTAGTACCATGATACTTCTATACAATGCCTGACAACTTAGCATGAATTGGGATAAGAGAACTCCAGATGAGGATATGAACAGTACTTTTGCCGGGAATTGTTTTCCCTTCTGAAGATAAACAATTGATTGTGATAAATCTTTTAAAATCATCGGAAGTGTTTACTTAGTAAACCATGTGTTTTATTGAGCTATAATTTGTTTTAACCTTGATCTGTAAAAAAAATGGAAGGAATTTTCCATGAGTTTTGTGGTCTTGGTGTACTTATGTTATTTGTGTGAAAAAATGCAGTTTTGGTGTGTTTAATCACTTGCCAGGGCAGCAGCTGGTGCAGTAGCATTCTGCAACAAATTACAAGGCAGTTAAACTGAGATTTTCCACAATCAAGAACAAAGCCATGCCATTTAGCAACAGAACAGCTCGTTCTCATTGCTGATGTGCTTAAAACATTGCTGTGTATAATCTAAACCAGGTTTGGTGTGAGGATACCAAACCTGGTTTCGGAGGTCTTTTGACTAAATGAAAACCAAATGTAAGGATTAAGCAGAAAACGACAAATTACACAACAGCTTGTTCATGCTCTTGTTATACAAGTTGGCAGTTTTCTTTTTCTTCTCTTATGATGAAATATAAATAAATTTTAATTGTCTAAAGGAATGCTTTGTAAAACTGCCACTAATAATATAATGAAGTCGACATTTATTGAGATGGAACTGTGCTAGCATTTGCTAATTGGCAAACACATCCAATGTTGCTGATTTACACACGTAGATTTGCTTGTGCAGTACAATGAATGCAGAACAACACAAAGGAAATATATTGGGTTACCATCAAAGAGCAGCAGATTTGAGGATAAGATCACAGTTGGAGTGCCCTAGTCATCCAATCAACCACCCTATCCATTACAATCCTCAAAATGATCCAGTTCATCCATTGTAATAATATCTATTCTTTGCTTTTCTCTTACCATTCTCTTGATGCCCAAAGGCTTTTGTGGGATCTGATTCTATGCAGTGCCTGCCATCGTAAACAATGAATTGGGAGCCACTTAACAATTCTATTAGTCTCACAGCCTATATGGTTTACAAACTCATTAGGCTTGATACTATTGCTAAACAACAAAAAATTCCATGACAAACTGCTGGCATTTCTATCCAACAAACTTCAGAGTGCTAAAGTCCCAGACATACAAGTCATTCTTCCAAGTAGCTTTAATTCCTATGAACCATAAGGATTTCACTTCAGCTTTTTGTGATGTCTTGGAATTCTACATATTGAACCTACTAGATGTACACTTACTTTGATGAAGTGGAATGTGTGCAAGAGGCAAGGGAATGCATTAGGCAATTTAGATTTTTATAATTGATTGAATGTATTTTTTATTGTTTAAAACACTCTTGTTTCTGAACAGTTTAATATTTTTAAGTTATTTGTACACATTTTTATTGTTTCACTGATTTTTAACAGTTTAAGTATTGCTGTTAGGTCAGAGATATTCAGACGTTTTCCATTTCCATGACACATTTGAGCCAACACTGAATGTGACGTCATTGATTTGTGCTAGGTCCTTCTGCCTCATAGAACTTCACTGTTTCGGACTGGGTTGGCAAATCCATGGTAGTGGATCCAGAAGGGGTAAACCAGGACTTAGTCAGAACATCAGGAAATAGACAATGAACCACTGGCAATTTGGCCCAATGATTTACTTTATCATCAGGAATACATTTGGGTATATTGTTTCTCTGAACCTGCAATGCAGAAACACAGATAAAGGTCCAAAAATTCAGAAATTAAAATTATGGAAGTACAATGATATTGCATTAGGTTCCGTACATATTCAAAAGTCTAGTTTTATGCACTATTATTTATATGTTACTAATTAATGTATACATTGTCAAGTTTTTCCTAAGTATAAATTAGGGATGCACTGTTCTACTCTATCTACAATCATGGCTATGTACTTAAGGACAATTCAAATGCCATTTATACATTTGCCAATGGCTTCACTGTTGTAGAGAGAACCTTAGATGGCAATAAGGAAGCTCACAGGAGTGAGACAGATTGGATGGTTCAGTGATGTCTCAGTAACAACCTTGCACTCAATGTAAGCAAGACCAAGGAATTGATTGTGGATTTCAGGAAGGGAAAGTTGGGATAGCACGCACTAGTCCTCATTGAAGGATCAGTGGTGAAAAGCATAAGAAGCTTCAAGTTTCAGGGTATCAACATCTCAGAGGATCTATCTTGGGCCCTAAAGATCAATACAACCATAAAGGAGGCATCCCAGCAGCTTTACTTCATTTGGAGTTTGAGGGGATTTGGTGCTTCGCCAAAGGCTCTTAAAATTTCTGTTGATTTTTGATAGAGATTATTCTGACTGGTTGCATCACCGACTGATTATAGAAGCTCCACTGCACAGATTGCAAGTGACTTCAGATGGTTGTAGCCTCAGTCAGCTCCATCATGGGCACAGCCCTCCCTGCCATGAAGGCCATCTTCAAGAGCAGTGCTTTAAGAAGGTGGCAACCATCATTAAAGACCTTCACCATTTTAGTTAGCCACTCCAGCCCCCTCTATCTATTACCTAAGTCAAGCGCTGCACTGTAAAAACTTTAAAAACTTTTAACAATACTGTTCACATTGTAAATACATGCTGGCATTTATATATTAATCCACATTTTATTTCATATCTAAACTTTAACCTCAAAGTTTTATTTTTATATAACCCTTTATTCTTATAATTGTTGAACATCGTTGTTCATTGTTGCGTGTTGCACCAATACACGAAAGCAAATTCATAATTAATTCCTCTGTGACTAATGTTAATCCTTGGATCTTTGATAATAAATCTAATTCTGATCAAGGAAATAGTAAAAACTATCTATTTTCAGTCAGTTGGATTACTCTTTTATTGGATGAAAAGGATATAATTGTTGTGCTACTGAAGATCAGTGGTAAGCCTAAGAATGACGAGCATGAGTCAAATGCCATAGTTTCTTTATCCTCCTAACTCAAGGAAATGCAAATGTGTTTTTTTTTGCCTAGAGCATTTTAACATTATGCTCCAAGGTCACCATAATGAGACAGGGGTCAAACTGATGCACGGAATGTAGACATCTTGATTAGATTGCAAAGTCTGATTGAAACTATTTCATGTTGTGCTTGAATACATATATCCTTTGATATGTAGTGTATAGCTTTAAGGAAATGTGTTAACTTGCATACTTTTTTCTTATCATTGGCAGTGAAAAGGTTTTCATCCTGAATCAGCAAAGAATGATTTGTAATTCACAATGAAAGTTCTATCACAACTCATAAAAGGGGAAAGTTTCAGTTATTCTCAAATATATATACAGTATAATCAAAGGACAGCCCAGCTAAAGTGACTCATAACAATCTGTCTTTGAACACAATGGCCCTTTCTTTTTCTTTCGCCTTTTAATGTGATTTTTTTCATCTATGTCATTCTGTCATTTGATTGACTTTCTGCTGGCACTTTGGGGGGTTCACTTAGTGTTTAATGTCACTACATCACAATTCTTTCTAGATAATTACAACTGAAGAATGATGACCTTGCTCAGTTGTGCTCTCTTCCACAATTAAAAACAGAAATGATCTGCCCTTGATAGTTAAGGTGAGTAATCATTTTACATTATATAGTGATTTTACCTCAACTGTCAACCTCACCACAGTCCTTAGAATTTTCCTTTATAAAGCTGTTTAAGATGTATCTAATCGTAGTTTCATGTAGCAAAGGAGCTCATTGCTATGATGTAAAAGAACCATTGAATTCAATATGCTTGTTTGTTTGCCATATCCCTATCCTGTGTTTCCTATTTAGGAGTTTAACCAGTTCTCTGTGAAAGTCTTTATTGAATCTGCTTTCACTCTCCTTCCAGGCAATGCATTCCGGATCATAACAGCTCATTGTCTAAAAGATATTTTCCTTTGCATCTCTTTGGTACTTCTACCTTAAATTCATGTACATCAGTTTTTGATCCCTCTGTGAATGGAAATCGTTTGTTCTCAATATTGTGAATACTCTGTGCTAAAAGATGTAATGTCAGCTTTTCAGTTTCTCCACATAACTGAGTCCTTCATCTCTGGTGCTATGCCAATCTACGCTAATAAATTTCCTCTCTACTTAATCTGAACTCCTTATGTCCTCCTTGACACCTGGTGCCCCTTATCAATTGTGTTTTATAGAGGATTGACATTGCGTATTTTTAAAAGTTCAACCTTTCCTTTCTTAATTTCTTTCCCATTTAAGAATATGATTTCCCTGAACACTTTTTTCTGCTTTAGTGATTTTTTTCAAGGTGTCATTCACTGGCAAGTGTAGCTTTTAGGAGCTAATAGTGCTTCCAGTCCTGTGGAGCTTTAACAGGAAACCACACAAGTACCCTGTGAAATATTGTACAAACTGCCATGTAGGTCACACCTTCCAGCAGAGTTTATGATCTGCCGACTTGTTCACCTGATTTATGTACTGATGTGATTAGTGCAATTTTACTGGGTAAAATAAATTTGAGATGTGACTTGATTAACTGCAACCAGAAGAACAAATTGCAAGGAAATTGGTTAATACATATTGTGCCAGATTTTCTACATAACTGTTTCTAGCTTGTCCTTGTGTTTGTAAATGTATGCCATTGAACTTCTTGTATAACTATATATTGGCCAATGCAAGAGCTGTTCAAGTTTGGAATGGAATGCCCAGACTGACTTAGACTGCAACCTATTAGCCAGACTTCAGAGAGATTAGTGGAGTCGAGAAATACATCAGGAGGTGAACAATGGGCTGTAGCACTAGCAGGTAGAACCACCTTATCCTTCAGGGTGAGGAGAATGTGCATTGTTGCTAATGGGAGCAACAAACAACCTGCTGGAGGAACTCAGCAGGTTGACCAGCTTCTGTGAGAGGAAAGAAATTTCTGATATTTTGGATCAAAATGCTGCGTCAGAATTATGAGTAGGGAGGTATGACTGCCTGCATAAAGAGAGGAAGAGGATGGTTTGACAGTGGTTGAACATCTTCCGGTCAAGATGTTACCTGTGTACAATGCCTCTTCAGTTGACATCTTCTGGATAGATCATGAAATCATATATTTCACTTATTTTATGTTTTTTATGTTTGGGAGTCTCACGAGCTGATGAGAACTTAGGGAGAGCAATGAAGTGGGCTGCTTTGGAGAATCAATTCACCATGACCAGAATGGTAGTGTTTCTGTCAGATGGGGCAGACCCATGATGAAATCTGCTGAAAGGAGGGACCAGGGGCTTTGAAGCACAGGCAGCAGATACAGTATAGCAGACCTGCAGAGTGCTGGCATGATGTCTTCTTCTGGGCACAAGAGGGAGAGACAGAGACAAACTGCTGGGAGAGAGCATTGGCCTTGGTATTCTTGTTGCGGTGAGGGTGAAATTAAACTGGGTGAAGAAGAGAGACCAACAAGCTTTATGGTTGTTGAGTCTGTTAGTGTCCCAAGTGTAGGAGAGGTTCTTATGAACTCCCCAAACCAAAATGGAGTGCTATACCCCTCCAGACAGTGTTGCCATGCTTCCAGGGTCTGCTTGACAGCAGAAGTTCTCAGTTCCTAACATCAGAGTTACACTTGATTGGAGTCATGCAACAGGAAAAAAGACACAGGGGTGCAGCTGGCTATTCACAGAAGAGCACTGGGAGGATTCGGCTCCATTGCCAACATTTGATGCATCCACCTTGACAATAAATAGCCGAGATGGGTCTGGGTGCTGCAGCACCAGGGCAGCAGTGAAGCACCACTTTAGTTCTGAGAATGCTTGGCTTGCTTCCCTTGTCTAATGGAATCTTGCAGAGGTCTTCTTGGTGTGTGTATGTATGGGGGATGCGATAGAACAGAAGTTTCTGATGAAGTGGTGATAAAAGTTGTAAACCCCATGAAGTGCCTCATCTGTTTGACCATAGATGGTTTGGGCCGCTCCATGGTTGCCTGAGCTTTGCACAGGTCCATTTGAACACTGGAAGGAGTGAGTTTATAGCCCAAAAATGACACCTGCTCTTTATGGAATTCACTCTTCTCTGGCTTGGTGTAAAGGTTATTCTTGAGGAGCCGTCTCTGAACACTCTGGACATGCTGGACATGCTTCTGGTGAGAGTGGGAATAGGTCAGAATGTCATCCAAGTACACAAAAGCAAACTAATTCAACATGTCCCTGAGCATGTCATTGACCAGGGCCTGAAAATCGGCAAGGGTGTTGTCCAGATCAAAGTACACGACGAGGTACCCGTAGTGGCCAGAGGAGGTGTTGAAAGCTGTCTTCCACTTGTCCCCTTCTGGGATATGAACAAGGTTATGAACATTGCACAGATCTATCTTGGAAAATACGATTGCTGTCTGGATATGTTCAAATGCAGAGGCAAGCAGGGCAGGAGCGTGACAGCTCTTCACCGTGATGTTGTTGAGGGGCTGATAGTCAATGCAGGGACAGAGCTTACCATCCTCCTTGCTCACAAGGCCTGTCCCTGATGCCCCAAGATCAATGCCTCTCTGAGGTACTCTTCCATTTCAGGATGAGAGAGGGAAAAGAGCTAGGCTCCGGGAAGACTACCACCAGCTAAGAAGCCAATGGCACAGTTATGTGGCCAGTGTGGAGGCAGGGAGGTGGCCTCAAGAAGACCTCAAGAAGGTCAACATATTCAACCCGAATGCCAGGCAGGTCAACACTCGCTGTTGACACAGGTTGAGATTCACAAACATGAGATTGAGCTAGACCAAGACAGGTAAATAGGCACACCAGCTTCCAGTCCTGAAGTGCCTTTAAGGACCAACCAATCTGTGGATTGTGTCAAGATAACCAGGGAAGGCCAAGCCCCAGCAACAGTTCAGGTGAACCAATCGGATAGGAGATCTATTCCCTTCCAGAACTCCCCTTCTGGTTGCCTTCCAGAACAAGTCAGAGGAGTTCTGTAGAAATTACTTTCTCTCAATTGCTGAGGCAAAGCTCTCCATTTTTGAGCTAGAGAGATATTCATGAGATTCCTGGCTGCCCCGGAATCAATAAATACCTGAAGCTCGTAGGTCTGAGACCCTACGACAATGAAACTGGGAGCATCACACAATTAGGGGAAGATGCTTGCATGGAGAACTGACCTGCCAGAACTCCCCTTCCTGTTGCCAGGTATCTTCTTTTTCTGGACACTTGGGTCATGAAGCCCAGAAGTGTCTTGGATAGCCACAACAGAGGCAGGAACCTATTCTGTGCCAATCTCATTCCTCCTGAGATAGGCACATGTGCCCCACCTGCACTGACTTTTCCATGAACTGGGTGCTGGGTGACGAGGGAGAGAATGAAGACAGATGGTGATCCAAAGGGTAGGAAACTTGAGACATTCTTTCCCTGTGGCACTCAGATGTCTAGTCATCAACTCACGTCATCCAAGCTGTCGTGCTTGTAATGTACTGCAATCTCATGCCAGACCCCTGCATTCAATCCCTGCTGGAAAGCAGTGATGAGGGATTTCTCGTTCCATCCTGTCTCCACCACAAGTCTACGGAACTTTACTGATGGGCCCTCGCTGTCCCACAGGACCAGGGGTCAGTGGGTAGCCTCCTGGTCAAACCCTCTCTTGAACTTGAGAACAAGTTGTTGAAATGACTGGGCTGCGGGGGCGGGGGGGGGTGGAATCCTTGTTTCTGTAGAGCATTGAACAGGCTGATTGGGGGTCCGTCTAAGAGGTTCTCAGTGCATGCCAGTTTACACACATCAACACTTAACTAACCAGACTGGGTTTGGAAAGTCTGCTCACAATGGGTAATAAAGATCCTGCAGCCACCAGGGTCACTGGATTATCTGCCTAGTGGAGGAATACTTGGTTCTGGTCCGGAAGCAGTTACTGGAGTCAGAGCACTAGTAGCCATGGTTGGTGAGGCTGTTGCAGCAGAGGATCTGGGAGATGCTGGGAGATGGACTGATGCGACTAAAGGCTGTTGAATTGCATTTGTGACAGCAGCCGTGGCTTTTACCCGATCCTGTAAACTGCAAAACCACAGTCGTGAGAACAGTAGTCGCTGCCACCTGATTCCGGCTGTCTCCATTGAGGTGCTGAACTGTTGCTACGAGGACTGACATCTGTTCTTCCAGCTGAGACTGGACTTGCCGCTCAGGAAGTATCTGTCGCTATGGTGAGAGGCATCAGCCAAGCCACCTTCTATTCTACTGACTTTAGTTTCTCCTCAATGAACTTTGGTCTGGACTGGGCTTGTCACTCTAAGAGTATCTGTAGCACTGCTACAGTTATTTCTCCTAATGCAACCTCATCCAACTGTAACAAAAAGTCCAAAGTTGAAAATAAACTTTATTCTCAAAGTACGCACCGTATACGTCACCATATACAACCCTGAGATTCATTTTCTTGTGGGCGTACTCATTAAATCTATAGAATAACAACCATAACAGAATCTATGAAAGGCCATTCAACCAGAGCACAGAAGACAACAAATTGAGCAAATACAAAAAGAAGAAATAATAAAAAATAAATAAGCAATAAATATCGAGAACATGAGATGAAGAGTCTGTGAAAGTGAGTCCATTGGTTGTGGAAAAATTTCAGTGATGGGGCAAGTGAAGTTGAGTGAAGTTATCCCTTTTGTTCAAGAGCCTGATGGTTGAGTTTGAGGTTAAAAGAATTTAAACACCAGGGATATTGATTGACACCAGGGGATTTGACTGAAACATATAAGATTATGAAGGGATTGGACATGCTGGAGGCAGGAAACATGTTCCTGATGTTGGGGGAGTCCAGAACCAAAGGCCACAGTTTGAGAATAAGGGGTAGGCCATTTAGAACGGAGTTGAGGAAAAACTTTTTCACCCGGAGAGTTGTGGATCTGTGGAATGCTCTGCCTCAGAAGGCAATGGAGGCCAATTCTCTGGATGCTTTCAAGAAAGAGTTAGATAGAGCTCTTAATGGTAGCGGAGTCAAGGGATATGGGGAGAGGGCAGGAATGGGGTACTGATTGTGGATGATCAGCCATGATCACAGTGAATGGCGGTGCTGGCTTGAAGGGCCAAATAGCCTACTCCTGCACCTATTGTCTATTGTCTATTGTCTTTAGCCCTCAGTTCAGGTACGTTAAGAGATAATTTTTTTCCGGGACTTCTGTACATACCAAGGGCCTCATTAGTGATTGGAGATCCTACTGGAAACCAGATTGTCTTTGAGCAGTTGAAAGCTGTTCTGATACTGAAGGATTGTGATAGATGCTGAACAGACAGTGAATAACTTACCACTGAAAAGCTGTGGAAGAGTCCCTGTGGCAGCACAAGGGGAAATGCTCCGTCCTTTTTCGATCTCCAGTACGTCAGTTTCATTTGCCTCTTATCCAGCTGCTCTGCCTTCACAGGTCGTTGTCACTGCAGAACCAAGCCATCCAGCATCACGTGGAACCATAGCAGAAACCACTGCAGAAAGCCATGAATCACTGCCAGACAATTCCATTGTTGTTTAGTGACTCATGAACAAGACTCTATTAGGAATCGGCAAATGAGCATGCTTTTCCATTATGAGTCATGATCTAAGTGTAATAATCCTTCACCCAGACTAGATGGTTACTTCCTTGTTCTGCGAGGATATCCCATTGGGAGATGGAAGTTTGAGGCAACATCAAAGAATGAGGATTATGGTTATGGAGTTCTGTTGATCAGTGGCTGCATATTAATAAAGTAGAAATCCGCTGAGTATGTGGAATTGAGTAAAATAACAGGTAGGGCAATATAAATATAGTCAATGTGCCAACAGAAAACACAGGAAACCACTCAGTAGGTCAAAGAGTGCATGAGGAAAGATAAAAGGGAGGGCATGGTTTCTCTCTCCCTCTCTCTAACATATTATTTAAACACAAAATAATACCTATTTTGAACATATGACAAAATTTTAATAAACTAAGTAAAATGTATGATATCACATTTCTAAATCAATTAAAATGGTTTGCTGATTTTCCCCACCATACCACAGCAAAATAGAAGGAAATATAGTCATGAAAATTGTGGGATGCTTTGTGCTTTTAATGGATATTTGTGGCCAACCAATGCCCTGAATGGAGACGGAGAAATCTAGAAATGGAAATCTAGAAGGGAAGAATCAGAGATGAACTGTGTGAAAGTGTGAGGAGGATAGAAAAAGTAAACAAAGAAATCAACAGTAAAAGTTAACAAATTTTCAAGTTCTATTTGTGTGCAATTAGCAGCACCTAATTAATAGTTGCTATACAAAGAGTTGTGGAGATGGGTCTGAACAGAGTGGGCAGCGTAAAGATGGTGCCACATATCACATATGGGACTCCTCATGGCTCACATTTCATCTGGAGAAACCGTTTGGAGTTGATGGAAAAGTTGTTCAATGTGTGAACAAGTTCAGCATGATGAATCAGGATTAGATTTGTAGGTAAATTGTTGTTGTTATTCCTCTTCATGCCTTGTAGCACGTTGGACCACAACCTTGCCACTTCAGCATTTTGTCTGTTTTTTACTCGGTCAAGTTGCTTCAACCCGGAACAGATGTAAAGGACGCCAAGAGCTGGCTGGATTCGAAACTGTGGCCACTCACTTCGAAGTCCAGTGCAGATGACCGCTACACCACCAGCTGGCATTGTGGACAAATAAAAACTACTAACTTCAGAGCCTTAAGCAGCTTGCTGCTTCCAAATGGCAACGATAGTAACTACCACCAAATTAAGTTGAATATTAAATGTAGAATGATGAAGTCACTGATAGTTCCACTGCAAGAAGTGAACCAGCCATAGCCTGAAGAGACCTGGAATGCAACAGATAATCAAATGCTACATGTTGCATTTGACTGTAGAAGTAGATATAACAACTACTCTTAATAGCTATAACTTCAAAGATTCAAAGTGCATTTATTATCAAAGAATGTATAAGTGATACAACCTTGAGATCTGCTTACAGGAAGTTGCAGAGCAAGGAACCCAAAAGAACCCAATTTAAATAAAGTAAGACCTACCCCCAGTGCCCACAAAGAAAGAGAAAAAAAACTGAAATGAAACACATGAACAATGGAAGTGAGCAACAACAACAGCAGTCCGAACCAAACTGAGTCCTTAGATCCAAATTCCCGGAGCAGCCTGGAGCAGGCCCAAAGCCTTGGTATTCAGTTCATCATATTAGGGGGGCAAATTGCCGCAAAGTTCACAGACATGAAGCACAGCAGCCGGGGGCAGTCTCACAGCCTTAGCATCATGGAGAGTAGAGCCCCCAGCCTATCTGAGATGGCGTTGAAATTGTCCAAATCTCACACTAGGACCCAGGTCCCATTGCGACGAATTGTTCCGGGCCAAGATTTCACTGCCGGCGAGGCCGTTCGCAACCTCTCCAAATCGGCTCAACACCCAGAGCAATCCAGCCTCGTCTGACTCGTGACATCCAGTCTATCTGGGTGGGCGTTTAGATTGTCCATACAACGTATTGTACTTTGCATTAGGACTCAGGTCTAGGTGCTCTGGGCATAGAACATCCGACCCAACAATTCGCTTCGGACCTGGATTTCACTGTTGAAGAAGTGGTTCTGAACCTCTCCAAATCGGCTTGGCACTTAGAGCGATCCACCTTCGCACCCAAGTTCGTTAGGTGGGCATCGGATCTCCTCCATCCCATCTTCTCCCCTCCGAATTGTCCACTCCACCTGTATGGCTCCAACTCCAAATGCGTCGATTTTGCAGTGCACCAGCAGGGCACATTTCTGAAGTTCACTTTACCCTCACTTGCCTCTTAATTGTTTGTGGTGACAATTTACCACAAATTACTTTAAAAAGTGTTATTAATAACGTTTTTAATCCAATTCTTTTGCTTTCAAGCCAACAGTAGGCTGACGCACATCTTCACTAGCACCATCTTAAACTGAAAGTTTCTTTCTTCTTCTCAGTGAAGTGCTGGTAAATTTGCCTGGAACATATAACTTTGTTGAAAAGTGAAGGATTATTTGAAGCTACTTTCATATAGATATTTACTAGTTCCTCCTGTTCCGTCAGTGGTCTTAGTGTGGAGTAGCCAGAAGAATTCAGAGGAAGGAAAACATTCTTTGGTGGAAGCTCATTAAGAATTCTAGAGTTGTGCACCCCTGAGTTTAGTATTGTCACATATACTGAAGTACAGTGAAAAACTCATCCTGCAATCCATTCACACAATTCATTACAATGTCGAGTAACGTATTTGGGAGAAATGTACGTAATTCGCAAGGACCGACATTGAGTTGTGCTTTCACTTTAAGAGGCAAAAGACATTATTATGTAAAGATTTTTAGAGCGCTTTTGTGTTTATGTACAATAAAGTATGTTATGAGCTTCATTAAATATAAAACACCTCACTTTGTTTCATTTGCGAAAACCCACATTGGTGACTGCGATGCTCAAGGACGATTCCAGAGTTATTGAACATGTCGGCCAATGCAATCACTTTGAAACTGCCGGAGGTTTGGGGACAAAATGCCATTGCTTGGTTTGTACAAGCTGAGGTCCAGTTTGTTCTGTGAGAAATCACGACTGATGATACTAAGTCCTACTATGTGGTAGCGTCACTCACCAATTCCATGGCTGCAAAAGCAGTGAGTCTGCTGGAACACTGTAAATATTGATCACTGAAAACTCACCCTTTACTGACTTTTGGACTGTCAGAGTCTGAGCAGGCCAAACAGTTGCTTTCCTTCCCCAGCCTCGGCAATGCTAGGCCTTCAGAGCTGATGGACCATATGCTGTCTCTGCTGGGAAATCACCATCCTTGTTTTATTTTTAAAGAGCTCTTCATGCAGAAGATGCCTGATCAAGTTTGCATAGCTCTCGCTAATACACCTGTGAAGGACTATAAGGAGCTTGCCAAAATGGCTGATAGTCTACACTCAGCTAGGCAGTGGTATATCATTCCTCCTCCTTTCTCTACTTTAATAAGCCTGGTCAGCAGGGCCCCAACGTAAGGATGCCTGTGGCTCCAAAACAGATGATGCTGGCCCTGTCATTTTACCATGTTCGCTTGGTACGAACACTAGGAAGTTCTGATCGCCTTGCAGCTTCAACAATACCAGCGTATCGGGACATCAGAGGTCTGTGAACACTGTGGGTTCCAGCTGACACAATTGTCTACTGTACATTACAGACGCCCTTTCAGGGCGATGCTTCCTGTGTGACACGGGTGCTCAAGTGAGTGTGCTGCCAGCATCGACTATTGATGAGAAGGCAAAGAGTGATGGAAGCTCGCTGGAGGCTGCCAAAAGCAGCCGGATCCAGACTTACGGGATACGATGGGTGACGCTCTGCTTCAGAGGGCAACTTTACACATGGGACTTCGTCATGGCTATAGCAGCTGGATCTCTGCTTGGTGCATACCTCCTGTACATGAAAGGACTATTAGTCGATCATAAGAAATGCCGGCTTGTGGATGTCATCAATTGTGGGTTGTTACCCTGCTCCCCCAGTAAGTTCCCCACAACAATTCTGTCAAGCGCATGCACCACTGTATGTGAGTTTACTCGACTGCTGGGCGAATTCCCAGACCTCACCAAGCCCAAATTCTCCACAACAGTCACAAAACATGGGCCGAGCACCACATTCCCACAACTGGCCCACCAGTCCATGCCCGTGCGTGTAGACAGGACCCAGAAAAGCTGGCAACCATGAAGGCTGAGCTGGCCAACATGGAAAGACTTGTCATTGTACGGCAGTCGAATAGCCCCTGGACTTCATCCCTCCACATGGTCCCTAAGTCCGATGGTGGTTGCCGCCCATGTGGTGATTACTGATGCCTTAACGAGGCCACCACCCTCAATCATTACCTGGTCCCACACATCGAAGACTTTTTGGCACGTTTAGCCAGAAAGTTAATTTTTTCCAAAGTCCATGTAGTTTGGGGCTACCATCAGGAGCTTATGTGCTCAGAGGACATTCCGAAACAGCTGTGACAACCTCGTTTAGCCTTACTGAGTTTCTGCGCGTGCCACTTGGACTGAAAAATGCAGCACAGACTTTCCAATGGCTGATGAACTCTGTATTAAAAGACTTAGATTTTCTTTTTGTTTACCTGGATGACATACTCGTCTCGAGCGTGTCCAAATCTGAACACGTATCTCATCTCCGCACACTTTTTGAGCACTTAAGCCAACACGGGTTGATTATTAACTCTATTAAATGCCAGTTTGGATTGTCAACCATTGACTTTCTCAGCCATCGCATCTCTGCAGAAGGTGCAAACCCCCTCCCATCTAAAGTAGCTGCTATTATGGATTTCCCACCACCCTGCACTGCAAAAAAACTGCAGGAGTTTTTAGACATGGTGAATTTCTATCACCGCTTCATTCTGTGAGCTGCTGAACTTATGCTCCTCCTGTATATTGCGAATGAAGGCAATACCCCTAATCGAGTGCTTGACTTGACCAGGCCATTTGAGGATACCAAATGAGCCCTTTCTAATGCCACCCTACAGGTGCACCCACTCCCCAATCACCCATAGCTATTACACCTGATGCCTCAGACTGTGTTGTAGGTGCTGCATATGAACAGTTGGTCTGCATATGAACAGTTGGTTGGACGTGTGTGGGTGCTGCATATGAACAGTTGGTTGGAAGTAAGTGGCAGCTGCTTGCCTTCTTCAGCAGGCAGCTCTGTCCCCCCGAAAGTAAGTACAGCAAAGTACAGGGCATTTGACTGTGAGCTTCTCGGTCTCTATCTGGCTGTCTGCCATTTACACTTTCTTTTTGAGGGTTGCCATTTCACAGTGTTCATTGACCACAAACCCCTCATGCCCACGATGGCCAAAATATCAGACCATCTGGCCTACATATCTGTGTTCACAACTGATACACAACACGTCAAGGGGAAAAATAATGCCATGGCTGACTGACTCTCACGGCCAGCCTTTTCGGCCATACACATAGGAACTAACTATGTGGGCATGGCAGCCAACCAAATATTGACTCAGAGTTCCAGGCTTACTGAACAGCAGTCATGGGCCTACAGTTAGCTGACATTAAGCTGGGGAAGCTGGGGTTTCTCTCCTGTGCAATGTCTCAACCGGTCTCCCTCACCCCATACTGCTCGCAAGCTGGTGATGGACTGTTTTTGACTCCATATGTAGCATCTTGCATCTGGGCCAGAGGGCCTCACAGAAACTGGTTGCTCTAAAGTTTGTTTGACATGGCCTCAGAAAGGCTGCGCATGATTGGACTGCAGCTTCTGTGGAGTGCCAGCGGGCAAAAGTTAATTGTTATGTCCAGGCACCACTGGCACCCTTGTGAGGCCCTTGAGTGACAGTTTGATCATGTCAAGGTGGACTTTGTTCATCCTCTTCTCTCCTCCTGCGGTTTCACATACCTCCTTACCATGGTGGCTAGCATCAATGATGGCCACAGACGTGCTTCAAGGGTGCATCAGCAGCTGGGTTACTCAATTTGGCACCCAATCTGATATTTCCTTTGACCACTGTCCCCAGTTCATTTCAGAACTCTGAGGCATGATGGCCCAGAACCTCAATGTTAGAACATAGAACATAGAACATAGAAAATGTACAGCACATTACAGACCCTTCAACGCACAATGTTATGCCAACCATGTAACCTACTCTAGAAGCTGCCTAGGATTTCCCTACTGCATAGCTCTGTATTTTTCTAAGCTCCATGTACCTAACTAAAAGTCTTAAAAGACCCTATTGTATCTGCTTCTACCACCTTTGCTGGCAGTGCATTCCACGTGCCCACCACACTCTGTGTGAAGAACTTACCTCTGGCATCCCCTTGTACCTGCTTCCAAGCACCTTAAAACTATGCCCCCACATGTTAGCCATTTCAACCCTGGGGAAAGCCTCTGTGTATCCACGTGATCAATGCCCCTCATCATCTTATACACCTTTATCAGGGACCTCGCATCCTCTGTCGCTCCAAGGAGAAAAGGCCAAGTTCACTCAACCAATTCTCATAAGGCATGCTCTCCAATCCAGGCAACATCCTTGTAAATCTCCTCTGCACTCCCTCTATAGTATCCACATCCTTCCTGTAATGAGGTGACCAGAACTGAATACAGTACTCCAAGTGGGGTCTGATCAGGGTCCTATATAGCTGTAACATTACCTCACGGCTCTTGAACTCAATCTCATGGTTGATGTATGCCTTCTTAACAACACTGTCAACCTGCGCAGCAGTTTTGAGTGTCCTATGGACATAGACCCCAAGATATCACTGATCCTCCAAACTGCCAAGAGTCTTACCATTCATATTATATTCTGCCTTCAAATTTGACCTACCGAAATGAACCACTTCACACTTAACTGGGTTGAATTTCATCTGATACTTCTCAGCCCAGTTCCGCATCCTAGCGATGTCCCGCTGTAACCTCTGACAACCCTCCTGACTATCCACAACACTCCCTACTTTTGTATCATCAGGAAACTTACTAACCCACCCTTTTACTTCCTCATCTAAGTCATTTATAAAAATCACAAAGAGGAGGGGTTCCAGAACAGATCCCTGCAGGACATCACTGGTCACTGTCTCCATGCAGAATGCGAACCATTCACGTCCACTCTTTGCCTTCCATGGTCAAGCCAATTCTGGATCCACAAGTGAGGTCTCCTTGGATCCCATGTCTTCTTACTCTATGAATGAGCCTCACATGGGGAACCTTATCAAATGCCTTACTGAAATCTGTATACAGTACATCAACTGCTCTACCTTCATCAATGTATTTTGTTACAACCTTAAAGAATTCAATCAGGTTCGTAAGGCATGACCTGCCCTTGACAAAGCCATGCTGATTATCCCTAAGCAGATTATGTCTCTCCAAATACTCATAAATCCTGCCTCTCAGGATCTTCTTCAGCAACTTACCTGCCACTGGAGTAAGACTGACTGGTCTATAGTTTCCTGGGTTATCTCTACTCCCCTTCTTGAACAAGAGAAAACCATTCACAACTCGCATCCCTATTGATGATGCAAAGATCATCACTAGAGGCTCAGCAATCTCCTCCCTTGCTTCCCACAGTAGCCTGGGGTATATCTTGTCTGGTCCCAGCGACTTATCTAACTTAATAGCTTTGAAAAGCTCCAGCACATCCGTTTTCTTAATGTCTATACATTCAAGCATTTCAGTCCACTTTAAGTCATCCTCACAATTGCCAAGGTCCTTTTCACGGGTGAATAGTGAAGCAAAGTATTCATTAAGTACCTCCGCTACCTCCTCCGGCTCCATGCACATGTTTCCACTCTCACTCCTGACTGGTCCTATTCTCACACAGGTCATCCTCTTGCTCTTCACACACTTGTAGAATGCCATGGGGTTTTTCTTAATCTTGCTCATCAAGGCCTTTTCATGGCCTTCTAGTTCTCCTAATTTCATTCTTGAGATCCTTCCTGACACCTTTGTGATTTTCTAGAGCTCTAACAGTACCTAGTTTCTTACACCTTTCATAAGCTATTTTTTTCTTCTTAACTAGATTTTCTCCATCCTTTGTTCACCACGGTACTTTTACCCTACCATCCTTTCCCTGCTTCAATGGAACATAGCCTGACATCGGTGGTGGGAAAAATGCTAGAGTCAGTTATCAAAGATGTGATAACAGCACATCTGGAAAGCGGTGAAATCATCGGACAAAGATAACATGGATTTGTGAAAGGAAAATCATGTCTGACGAGCCTCACAGAATTTTTTGAGGATGTAACTAGTAGAGTGAATAGGGGAGAACCAGTGGATGTGGTATATTTGGATTTTCAAAAGGCTTTTGACAAGGTCCTACACAGGAGATTAGTGTGCAAACTTAAAGCACACGGTATTGGGGGTATGGTATTGACGTGGATAGAGAATTGGTTGGCAGACAAGAAGCAAGGAGTGGGAATAAACGGGACCTTTTCAGAATGGCAGGCAGTGACTAGTGGGGTACCACAAGTCTCAGTGCTGAGGCCCCAGTTGTTTACAATAATATTAATGACTTAGACGAGGGAATTAAATGCAACATCTCCAAGTTTGCGGTTAACATGAAGCTGGGTGGCAGTTTTAGCTGTGAAAAGGATGCTAAGAGGATGCAGGGTGACTTGGATAGGTTAGGTGAGTGGGCAAATTCATGGCAGATGCAATTTAATGTGGATAAATGTGAGGTTATTCACTTTGATGGCAAGAACAGGAAAACAGATTATTATCTGAATGGTGGCTGATTAGGAAAAGTGGAGGTGCAACGAGACCTGGGTGTCATTATACACCAGTCATTGAAAGTGGGCATGCAGGTACAGCAGGCGGTGAAAAAGGCGAATGGTATGCTGGCATTCATAGCAGGAAGATTCGAGTACAGGAGCAGGGAGGTTCTACTGCAGTTGTACAAGGCCTTGGTGAGACTACACCTGGAATATTGTGTGCAGTTTTGGTCCCCTAATCTGAGGAAAAACATTCTTGCCATAGAGGGAGTACAAAGAAGGTTCACCGGATTGATTCCTGGGATGGCAGGACTTTCATATGATGAAAGACTGGATCGACTCGGCTTATACTTGCTGGAATTTAGAAGATTGAGGTGGGGATCTGATTGAAACGTATAAGATTCTAAAGGGATTGGACAGGCTAGATGCAGGAAGATTGTTCCTGATGTTGGGGAAGTCCAGAACGAGGGGTCACAGTTTAAGGATAAAGGGGAAGCCTTTTAGGACTGAGATGAGGAAAAACTTCTTCACACAGAGAGTGGTGAATCTGTGGAATTCTCTGCCAAAGGAAACAGTTGAGGCCAGTTCATTGGCTATACTTAAGAGGGAGTTAACCTTTGTGACTAAAGGGATCAGGGGGTATGGAGAGAAGGCAGGTACAGGGTTCTGAGTTGGATGATCAGCCATGATCGTACTGAATGGCGATGCAGGCTCGAAGGGCCGAATGGCCTACTCCTGCACCTATTTTCTATGTTTCTATGTTTCTATACCTATGTGGGATGCCATGCAAATGTTACCTGAACAGTTGCCACATTTCTGCCATGCATTTCCCTGAGAACATCTGCTCCCAAGTTCCTGCCTAATAGCATCATATTTCCCCCTACCACAATTAAATGTTTTCCCAAATTTTCTGCTCCTATCTCTCTCCAGGGCTATGGTAAAGGAGATGGAGTTGTGATCACCACCCCAAAATGCTCTCTCACCGAGAGATTTGACACCTGACTAGGTTCATTTCCCAATACCAGATCAAGTACAGCCTCTTCTCCAGTTGGCTTAGCTACATATTGCGTCAGGAAACCTTCCTGAACACACCTGACACACTTCACCCCATCTAAACCCCTTGCTCTAGGGAAATGCGCGTCAATATTAGGAAAGTTAAGATCATCCATCACAACAACCCTATTATCATTGCACCATTCCAGAATCGGCCTCCCTATCTGCTCCTCGGTGTCGCTGTGTGTGTGGGGGGGGGGGGGGGCGGGTCTATAAAAACACCCAGTAGAGTTATTGCCCCTTCCTGTTTCTAACTTCCACCCACAATGACTCAATAGACTTCCTTCTTTTCTGCAGCTGTGATACTTTCCCTGATTTGCAGTGTCACTCCCCCACCTCTTCTGCCTCCCTCCCCATCCTTTTTGAATCATCTAAAGCCTGGCACACTCAGCGGCCATTCCTGCCCTTGAGTTATACAAGTGTCTGTAATGGTCACAACATAATAGTTCCCTGTATTGATCCACGCTCTAAGTTCATCCGCCTTGCTCATGATACTCCTTGCATTAAAATAAACACATCTCAAACCATCTGGCTGAGTGCTTCTGTGCTTTATCATTTGCCTATCCTTCCTCATAAACTCCCTACAAGCTGTCACTACTTGTGCGCTAACTGCCCCATCCTCTGCCCCTTCACTTCGGTTCCCACCCCACTGCAAATCTAGTTTAAAACCTCCGAAACAGCATTAGCAAACCTTCCCGGGATATTGGTTCCCCTCCAGTTCAGGTGCAAACTGTTCCACTTGTACAGGTCACCCCTTCCCCAGAAAAGGTTCCAATGATCCAAGAACTTGAAACCCTGCCCCCTGCAGCATCTCCTCAGCCACTCATTCATCTGTACTATCTTCCTTTTCTGACCTTCCCCAGCTCATGGCACTGGGAGTAATCCGGAAGTTACCGCCTTGAAGGTCCTGCTCTTCAGCCTCCTTCCTAACTCTCCAATCTTACTGTGCAGGACCTCTAACCCTCTAACCCTCTGCTGCCTATGTCATTGGTACCAACATGTACCACCACCTCTGGCTGCTCACCTTCCCCTTCAAGAATACTCTGCAACCACTTTTGAGACATCCTAGAAGCAACACACTATCCTGGCATCTCTTTTGCTGCTGCAGAATCTCCTATCTGCCCCCCTAACTATTGAGTCCCCTATGACTATTGCTCTGCTCTGATTCACCCTACCCTTCTGAGGCTCAGAGCCGACCACAATGCTGTTGGTCTGGTTGCTGCTGCCTTGCCCAGATAGGTCATCCCACTCAGCAGTATCCAAAGGGGTATACCTGTTGCTGAGGGGAATGGCCACTGGGGGACCCTGTACTGACTTCCTTCTCCCTTTACCTCTCTCGGTGTTTACCCATCTACTCTCTGAATTCTGCTCTCTGAGTGTAACCACCTGCTCAAAAGTCATATCTATCAACTGCTCTGTTTCCTGGATGATCCTAAGTTCATCCAACTCCAGCTCCTTAATGCGGTTTTGCATGAGCTGGAGTTCACTGCACTTCCCGCAGAAGTAGTCAGCAGGGAGACGATCCGGTTCCATGAATTTCCACGTCCTACAGGAGGAGCTTTCCACTGGCATGTCTGCCATCCTACCTGCACTGTACAATGGGCAACCAAGACCAAATCTTCTAACCTGTTTCTTTGGCCTCAGCCTCTTCTTGTCGAAGCCTCTTGAGTCAAAGTCTGACACTCCTACTCTCACCGCTGGCCTACTCCCAATAATGGCCGCCCCGACAGTGGTCACCCCGCTTGCCCCTTCTGTACTTTTATTTAATTCGCAGTGCTCTCAACGCTGATTGGACCTCTGGAATGTCCGAACACTTGTGAAGCTCTCCTTTTATACTAGCTTCGCCGCCCTGCAAGTAAACTCTTCGCAGTGCTCTGCTCCCAATGCTGATTGGACTTCTGTTAGGCTACTTCACACCACTCACAGTCCAATGGCCTATGTGAGTGGTTTCACCGCTCCTCAACGGCTGCTCTGAGGGCTTCCCTGACCGATGAGCGTTGGCACGATTGTGTCCTATGGGTCCTGCTGGGCTCAGAACTGCTACAAAAGAGGACCTGCAGTACGCGAAGCCATTGTGAGTGCCAGGTGATTTCATTCCTGACATGTCGACTGCCGCGTTGGCCTCCCAACAGCGTTCGACCCTCCTCACTTTCACCTATTCCTAAGTCGCATCATTGTGTATGGCACCTTTGTGTCTCTGTTGATCTACGTTCCACCTCGCTTGTTTTCGTCCACCATGATGAACACCAACTTCTCTTTAGGCCGCTTTACAATGGCCCGTTCCGCATTTTGGAAAGGGGAGAAAAGACTTTTATCATAGATCAGAGGGGTAGACCTGAATGTATTTCAGTAGATCGCTTTGAACCAGCCTACCAAGATTTGGAGTATTCCACTGCCATGCCCCTAGTGTCACAACATAACCTTGAGAGTGTCAACACACCTCTGGGTGAGCCAGAGGCACCTGTGGTTCCTCAATCAATGGAACATAGGACCTGAGCTGGGCAGCTCGTCTGACCTCCAGACAGGCTAACAGTGTTGGTTTTAATGAATTCTGGGGAGGCTTGTATAGGATAACATAATTGGAAAAAATGTGTGTTTGTCCATTGTTGACGTCAATGAGGACCTCGACACCATTTGACGGTGTTGAGACTAGCGCGATTTGGCTTTAAGTGAGGGAGAGTTGCGCAGTGTCAGCTTCACTCTCTCTTCCCAATTCCCATCTGGATCCAGTGGCAAGACAGAGTAGAGACGGCTGGAGATGGGACTAGGCGCAGTGGATGACCAGGATGTCTTCTGTATCTTGTCTTGCTCTACACGTTCCACGACACTCGCAGAGACCGCCTTCTTGACCGTTGGACCTTCCATTGGTCTCGTCCGCTCAATCCACCGGAGTCTGTCTTCACATGCTGGGATAGACAACTCCCTATCTCACCAAGGGTTTGAGACCCGTCGGCTACCTTCACCTGGTTTAGCTGGCATGTTGAAGCCGTTGCCCAGGGTGTGGCCGCTGTCGCATGCAAACAGCTACAGGGAGCCACAGGTGAGAGCTGAGTGCCAGGTGGGGACCAAAGGTGGACTAACCGCCTTGAAAAGGACGCAACATGTTCCCCCACCGGAGGTGCTACCCCTCCCTGACGCCCCATACACCCCAGAAGAAATGTACATGATACACAGCCACTGATATTGAGTTGGGGTTTCACCTTAAGAGGCTGGTCTGATGTGATGATGTTGTTATGTAAAGATTTTTAGCGCAATTTTGTGTTTAAATATTGCATTGTAGTTCAATAACATGCATTTTGGGCTTCATTAAACATTAAATGCCTCACTTTGTTTTATTTGAAGAAACCTACAACAACAGGGCTTTGAAGTAGTACAAGGTGAAACAAGAATGCAGAATGAAGTGTTACAGTTACAGATAAAATGTAATCAGGGATGGGAAGTCACAGCAAGGTGATAAGCCATGACAAATAATTATGGCATTGTTAGTATAAAGAGGGCTGGAAAAGCCATTAGTAATAGGAACAGGAGTAAGCGCTATTGCTTCTTGAGGATGCCCTGTCATTGGGCAGGTTCATGGCTGATTTGGCCTTGGCTGCAGCTCCACCTCCCACCTGTTTTCTATAAGACTTAATCCTGTCATTGAGCAAAAATAAATGTTGGCTTTGAATATATTTAATGATTTCTTCACAGCTCTTTCAGGTGGAGAATTCTAAAGATTCCCAAGTAACTGAGAGAGGACATTCCATATTAACCAGGCATCCCGTGAATCTGAAGAAATACTGAGGTTCGTATTTCCTAATGACATGGACAGAAGCCATTTAGCCCAGTGAGACTATGCCAGCTCAACCCAGTGATCCATGTAACTTAGCCCCTTTCAGTTATCATACTGATTCTCCCCTACCATCCATCTGCACTGGCGGTAATTTACAATAGCCAGTTAAGCTGCTAATCAGCAGATCTTTGGGAAGTGGGAAGAAAACAGAGCAGGTGGGTGAAAATACATATCTTCACAAGGTGTAAACTCCAAACAGACAGTTCCCAATTTCAGGATCTAACCTGAGTCACTGGCACTACGAGGCAGCAGATCTATCTGATTTGTCACTGTACCACCCTCTAGCTCCATGTTACCATTAGGGGAAATATCTCCCAGCATTCTCCCATCAAGCCTTCTCAAAAACTTAAATACTTCAGTAGGCTTGCCTCTCATTCAAATTCCAATGAAGGAAGACTAGCTTCCTCAACCTTTCTTCATGAAATAGGCCTCATGCATGAAAGGGATGCTTCATGAAGAACCCATTGAACCTTTTCCTCTTCTGCAAGTATAACCCTCCTTACATAAGGAAACCAGTACTGATGAGTACTCCAGGAAAAGTCTCAGCAATATTTTTAACAGTTGTAGACAGACTTAACTCCTTTCAACCAACATTACATTTGTCTTCCTTATTATTTCTATAACTTTCTGTGTATCATACACAAGGACACTTGGACCAAGTACTGTTTTGTAGTCTCTCTTCATTTAAAGAGTATTCTTATGTTTTATGATCCCTACCAAATGGATAACCTTACATTTCCCTGCAATATACCCAACATGCCAAATCTTTACCCACCAGGCCTATCAAGATACTTTAGCTTACACTTATGACATTCGCACACCTCGTCACACAGCTTTCTCACAACCATATTGCGTATCGGCACAACAGGAGGCTCAAAGCAGGTTTGATTGTGAACGTCTAATGTCTTCACTTTTAAAAAGTAGTTGCGTGTAATAAGATGGGAAGAATTAGGAGTAAGAGTAGGCCATTTTACCCTTTGAACCAGCTATGCCATTCACCAAAATTGTGGCTGATCTTCTGCTTCAACACCGCTGTAATGCAATTATTCTGATATTATTTCATAGGTCATTATCGGCTTCAAAGCCACCTCTGAAGTTTCTGAAAATTTCTGTTTATTCACTAAAGCACTAATAGCCTGATTCCATTGTCACTTTGAAGGGTGTAAAGAAATTACTCCTGTCTTCAGATTCATTACATTGTCACTAACTTCCGCTTAACAGTGTACCCTGTTTAACATCTGCTGTTTAGATATGTTGTGCTGCATGTCACAAGTAACACATAAAACACCAAAGAATTTTTTGTGATACACCTTTTTTTTGTAACATCAAAGCTGACAGGAGCAACTCTAACTGGAACAAAGAGAATATACTAGCAATTCTGGAGACATTAAAGGTGATTGAATTCCTTGGTGAGTTGAGCCTGCCAGGCGCATTCTCCTTTTCTGAAAATGATGAAATAATATTTCCAGCAAGGAAATATTACAATGATTTGTTACAATGATTAAGCATTTATAACTGAAAACAGAATACCTGAATGCAATTTCTTGTATCCTAAGTGTAAAGGAAGATCTTAAAAGCTATTTACTTTGTTAGAATTTGAAATCTAACAAAGGTAAGCTGAATTTGGTGCAAATGGTATATACACATTCAGTAAATTTGACCACTCTGAGTAGTGATTTCTTATAATTGAAACATTTTGCCAAATCTTTTCAAGATTCAAGATTGTTTATTGTTATTCATCAATGCGAGTTTAAAAGAGAATTAAATGATTGTTACTCTGGATCTGATGCAGCATATAAAAAAACAAATATGCACAAAAATGCAATGAAAGTTCCTACAAATATATTGTCATAGTCATACTTTATTGATCCCGAGGGATATTGGGTTTCATTACAGTTGCACCAACCAAGAACAGAGCATAGATATAGCAATATAAAACTATAAATAGTTAAATAATAATATGTAAGTTATGCCAGGAAATAAGTCCAGGACCAGCCTATTGGCTCAGGGTGTCTGACCCTCCAAAGGAGGAGTTGTAAAGTTTGATGGCCACAGGCAGGAATGACTTCCTATGACGCTCTGTGTTGCATCTCGGTGGAATGAGTCTCTGGCTGAATGTACTCCTGTGCCCAACCAGTACATTATGTAGTGGATGGGAGACATTGTCCAAGATGGCATGCAACTTGGACAGCATCCTCTTTTCAGACACCACCGTGAGAGAGTCCAGTTCCATCCCCACAACATCACTGGCCTTACGAATGAGTTTGTTGATTCTGTTGGTGTCTGCTACCCTCAGCCTGCTGCCCCAGCACACAACAGCAAACATGATAGCATTGGCCACCACAGACTCGTAGAACATCCTCAGCATCGTCCGATAGATGTTAAAGGACCTCAGTCTCCTCAGGAAATAGAGACGGCTCTGACCCTTCTTGTAGACAGCCTCAGTGTTCTTTGACCAGTCCAGTTTATTGCCAATTCGTATCCCCAGGTATTTGTAATCCTCCACCATGTCCACACTGCCCCCCTGGATGGAAACAGGGGTCACCGGTGCCTTAGCCCTCCTCAGGTCCACCACCAGCTCCTTAGTCTTTTTCACATTAAGCTGCAGATAATTCTGCTCACACCATGTGACAAAGTTTGTGACAAAGCACAATATATAAGTTGTTTGTCCTTTTTCACACGTTATGGTGCATCAGGTGGCATTTTTACTGTTTCCGTAGGATTTGACTGTTTTTTACAAGGCCAAGTTGCTAGCTCAATGCTCAACCCAGCACAGATGGAAAGTGAGGAACCAGCTGGATTTGAACTCAGGACTATTCACATCAAAGTCCAATGCTGATGCTACTACACCACCAGCCAGCTAATATATAGGTAAATATTGTATAAATAAACTGATTGCATGTACATAAATTGACGCTAACTGATGTGCATGTAGTGGTGCTGAAGTTAGTGTGGTGAGTTAATGGGATGAGGCTTTGATCAGTCTGACAGCTGGCAAAGCTAATTTACTTTGTTATGTCAAATACTTCAATAGATGCTGCCGCAACAAATTGAATATTCAATGCCACTTCATTACAATTGTCTCATTTTATTTACATAAGTAATTAGAAGTCTCTTCAAATATAAAGCTTTAAGGAGAAGGATATTATTGTAAGGAGTTCTAAGAATCTAGTTAGAATGTGGAAGCAATGTTTGGAGCTGTTTTCCTCCTGGCTCTATGCTATAGGTATCAACGTTCGGGAGAAAACTTTCAGGCCAATAGCGAGAGGATGTGAGAAGTTCAGTATAGTAGTAACAGGGGACTTACAAATGGAAACTAGGATAATGACAGTATAAAGGGCAAAGAAAGGGAGAAATCACTGAGAAGAATGCATGGGAATTTCCTTAAAGCATCATGTTTGCAGCAGGTGAAAGAAACAAAGAAAGATTCATGTTTCGATTGGTACCTTTTTTATGACCCTTGCAGGATGTGTCAAGACACTTTGCAGTTAATGAAACACTTTTGAAGAGGAAGTTATTTTGCAACATAAGAAGAGGATAGCCAACTTGTGTTCAAATTATCCTGAAGTTGAATGACAAGGCCCCGGGCAACACGGTGAGATGTCTTGTGTGGAAAAGCTGTGTTCACAAAAGCCTCTCTGCAAGATTTTGACAGCTGGCAAAGCCCCACCCCAGCCACGTTGAGAGCCAAAGTGCTGAAATATTTATGTATGTTCTTGACATGCAAAACATTAAAAAATGAAAAGAACAAAGAGCTAAAACATTGAAATTATTACTTGAGAAAATCATGTAAATGAAATAATTTAAAATAATTATAATATAAAAAGGAATTTTTTCATATAAAAGGACCTACCCAATCGTCACACGCTCCTTGCCCACTTTGCTCCATATGTCTGTCCATATTTTTGTTCTCGCTCTCATTGTCTGCCATTATTATTCACCTGCCACTGTCTCCTAACTCTACATCCCCTCCCCTGCCAGGCACAACCTGCCTGTCACATCACACCACTCCCAATCCTCCGATCTCCTCAGACTCTTCTATCACCATTTTAATTTTCCTCTTTACACTTGCCGCTCAGTCCTGATCTTGATTTGAAACATCAGCAATTCCTTTCCTCTCTCAACCTGCTGAGTTTCTCCAGCAAACTGACTGTTGCTCCAGATTCCAACACCTGCGTCTCCAGTGTCTCATTTACCTAATAATTCCCTTTCTGAATCAATGGGATCACATTTGCTGGGGAATCTGGACACTTACTAATACTTAGGCCAAGAAATGCCAGCTGTTCTGTGTGAAACTGCCAATATTTGCAAATAAAATTCTGGGCCCTTGTGTCACACAAATGGATATAACTGCTTCCATTTCTTAGACAGGATGCAGCAGCCCTTGAGCTGGCTTGTTAATATCTTCAAAAGTTTAAAGTAAATTTATTATCAAAGTACGTATGTATATATATCATTATATACTATCATGAGATTCATGAGATGCCAACATGTACAGTAGAACAGAGAAATACAATAGAATCAATGAAAAACTACACGCAAATAAAGACTGACAAACAACCAAAAGAAGACAAAATGTGCAAATAAAAATTACATAAATAAATAAAACATACTGAGTTGTAGAGTCTTTGAAAGTGAGCCAATATGCTGTGGAATCCATTCAGAGTAGAATTGAGTGAAGTTATTCACGCTGGTTCAGGAGCCTGGTGGCTGAAGGATAATAGCTGTTTCTGAACCTGGTGGTGTGGGGCCTAAGGCTCCTGTACCTCCTTCCCGATGGCAGCAATGAGTAGAGGGCATGGTCTGGGTGGTGGGGGTCCCTGATGATGGATGCTGCTTTCCTGCGGCAATGCTCCTTGTAGTTGTGCTCAATGGTGGGAAGAGCTTTGCCTGTTATGGACTGGGCAATATCCACTAATTTTTGTAGCATTTTCTGTTCATGGGCATTGGTCAAAAATCTTGAGCCTTAGCTAGTATAGATAATTGTTCTTATGACTGAACAGTGGAGGAGACCAGCAATCTATTCTCTTTAGAGAACCAGTGCTCTAGCTCACATTCTAACCAGCTATCCCTGCTACTTATATTTCCGCTGTCACCAGCTCTCACTCCGTACAGAGACAGGTTGTCACCCTGGGTCCCTATTGGCACCCTACTGGTGCTTCAGAGACGTGGATTGACAGATACCATGTCCTTTTAAGGCATTTTTTCTTCACAGTCAATGTTATAATGTCCCAGTACTGGCACAGGCGACCAATCTGAAACATAAGGACGAGCAAGGAACAAGGGTCTGGCAAGGCTGTGCAGCAACAGAGAAGTAGCAGCATTATACTCCACCAGGGAGACAAATTATATAAGAAAACAAAGGAAAAGCAAAGAAAGAAAAACAGAAATCACTAGACAGGCTTGTGTAATTAACTGCTAGTCTCAACATGCCTAATTCTCCAATTGCTGCTTCTCCTTACTATTTCCAATGCCTCTTCTTCTTTCGATTAAACAATTACATGAGGCCACATTAACAGTAGCCAGTTGCCAGTTTAGCTTTCTCCTTGCTGACCGGCCGGATATGAGGGAGTTACTAGTAGTTCGTTCTTGCAAAATATAGAAAGAGAGACAAAAGTTGTGAGAAAGATGACAACTTACCCTGAAGGAAGGAAACGCTTTCCTTTTGTTGACAGATAAAAGTTGAATGTTTGTACTGCCTCCTTGTAGAGTAACTGCAGCTGATGAATGTGTGACAATAGTGCTAAAAAGGGCTGTGTGACAGCCCATTGGGATTAGAGGAGAAGCAGGTGGAACAGAGAAAAGCACCTGTATTCTGGTCTCCTTCCGGACATATACCACTTGCTCATTGTGCACATGGAATACCATACATTGTTTAGGTAGCATAGATAATCAGGGAAGCATACTATTTAGTACAGAGTCAGATCTATTTATGGTTTATTGGAAAGATATAATTTTGCACTCTACATTGGTTTCTATTCATCAGCCACAAGGAAGTCTGGAATTACTCCATTGTGTGTGGGGGGGGGGGGGAGTTGCTTTCTTCTTTTCTCTGCTATTGCTCATTTAAGTTTTATCTGTATTTCTTTCTACTCTTTATAAAGTTTTATTATTTAATCTTTCAGAAAATATTCCCAATTTTTTTTAAAATGAGGGTGATAATCATTAAGCTTTCATAACAATAATAATACTTCTGTTTAATAGGATCTTGGTAGAATTACTGACACAACCATAGTCAATCAGGACTTCCCTACAGTATCACTCATTCTGAATTGCTTAAGTGACTTAACACCCACTTAACCAGTCAAGTAATGGGCAAGAAGATTAATTTAGTTATGGAGAGGAGGAAACTAAGAAATTAAGTACAGCAGAACATTTATTAGATTCAACTCACAAGCAGCCATATTTCAGCCGTTTTCCATTGTTGTAGCTTGATGGAAAAATATATGCAAATTGATGCCATTATTAAAATTTTGTATTTTTTTAAAATACTTAGTCTTTGTGATTTTGAACTTGCAGAGCTGAAACACGTATTTTTTTCTCAACTGTTCAAGCTGCTTGATACATATGGCAGTGGACAGTATAAAGAGCCAGATCTGGTTTACGCGTCGGATGCTTCATTTCCAGTTGGCGTGCAGCTGTCTGTTAGCCTTCCCCACTACTGCCAGCACTGAAGCAGTGAGTGTAACTAATGTGGCATAATCCAGGCTGAACAGATGCTGTGCCAAAGAATTTTGCTGCTCCACAACTGAATGAGTTGAGCTCAGCGCATCACCTTATTTCTACCTGGCTCTGTTAATTTTCCCCAGTGGAAATCTGCTGCATGTTTCTCCATGAACTCATTAACTAATCTCAAACAAGAAATAACTGGTGCCAGTTCAAAAACAAGAGAAAATCTGCAGATGCCGGAAATCTGAGCAACACACACAAAATGCCGGAGGAACTCAGCAGGCCAGACAGCATCTATGGAAAAAAGCACAGTCGACGTTACAGGCTGAAATGTTGTCTGTGCTTTGTTCCATAGATGCTGTCTGGCCAGCTGAGTTCCTCCAGCATTTTGTGTGTGTTGGTGCAAATTCAATTTCCTTTTGTGGGTGGCAAATAGAAAACAGCACAAAAATGTACAGTTTTTCCCTAGATTTACTATTTAGAGCTGTCATCATTTCCATCTAATTTACAGGTTAATTATTATGACATTTCTGTATGATCTATCTTCAATACCGTCCTCAAATCATCATAGCACAACAGAATGATTGTCATATTTCATGTGTCCTTTTTCTACTAATACTGACCAATGATTTCTCTTGCTTTAGGTTATGCTATTTTCTCTCAGGCTCTTCTAAGACACTTTACACTATGTACATGAACTAATAAGGAGGCAGATGATCAGTGACACGCTAACCATTTAATTCCCCTCCCCTGTTCCCCAATCCCATACTTACCTATCTGTCCTCGTCCCCTTCACTGACTGTGGTGAGGCCAAACACAAACCATAGGAACAGCACCTCATATTCTGCCTGGCTGGTTTACCACACAATCTTCTTCGTTACCTCCTCAAAAAGCTCAAACTAGTCCCTGGATGTAGTGCAACCTTAACGTGTGAATACTGAATACTCCAGTTTCAGGTAATCTACTTCCCCTCTGTTCCTTTCTGTCCACTTCAGATCTTCTCAGGTCTTCCTACAGATACTCAATCTGCCCGTTGGCCCTCATTACCCAGTTTCTTTCTTCTCCTCCACTTACTCTTTCTGCCCATCCGCCACACACTCATTTCACTGGGACTTTCCTCTCAGATCTCAACTGCCCACTCTACCTCCCTGATTTGGTTTCTTTCACTTTTCCTTCTCATCAGATTCGCAAGTTTACAGCCCTTTGTTGTCTTCACCTATTGGATTAGATTAGATTAGATTCAATTTTATTGTCATTGTGCCGAGTACAGATACCAAGCCCATGAAATGCAGTTAGCATAGATAGATAGATAGATAGATTATTAATCCCGAGGGAAATTGGGTTTCGTTACAGTCGCACCAACCAAGAATAGAGCGTAAATATAGCAATACAAAAATCACAAACAATCAAACAACAAAATGCAAACTATGCCAGATGGAAAATAAGTCCAGGACAGTCTATTGGTTCAGGGTGTCTGACCTTCCATGGGAGGAGCTGCACATTCGATGGCCACAGGCAGGAACGACCTCCCGTGCCGCCCAGTGTTGTATCTCGGTGGAATGTGGCCGAAGTCCAACAGTAAAAGTTCAATATCCGGTCTACAAACACGTTCCTTGATCGTAATATGACCCGGATTGCACCATCTGTTGTTAACCAGAACAGTAAGCACCCAACTCCTTTATGCTTACCGCTCTCAGTGCACTTCCGGTCAGCTGGAACGTTCTGGAAGCCATCCATCGAGAAGTTTTGATCGGGAATGTCCTCGTGCAGCCCCGTTCCATTGAAGCACATAACACTGCACTCCCGAAATGTTCTCTGACGTCTGGCTAGCGCTGTGAACTCATCCATTTTATTACCCACCGAACTCCTCTTCTCCATAAGTCTCTATTGTCTTGACCCAGTCCTCTTTCCTCAACTTTGTGATCCCCCTCTGCATCCTCTGTGTGCTTTCCTCCAGATTTCAGCAGGGGTGTCCGCTGCTCTGCTCGTTAAACTGGCCGGCATTAGTGCAAACAGCTGGTCCCTGGAATACACAATGCACCTTGCTTCTGTCCCGCGTGTCGGTATGTAACTATTTCCAACGCTAAAAACCCAAATAAAACTCTCTCTACCAGCATTTTAGAGAGGGTGCAGCTTCGACGTGTTACCGTAAGAGAAAAAAAAAATACAAAAAGTAACGTAAGTTAAAAAGTAAGAAGGAGAAAGTAAGAATAGATCAGAACGTCTGTACTAGGCTGCATGCATGACCGGCGCATGCGCACTAGCATCTGACCAGAAATGCAAAGAATAGTGTTATTTACAAAATAGCTGTGAACAAAAAGTAAGTGCTACAGCACACAAATATAAAAGTACTGAGACAGTACAACATGGGTGCAATACTGCTTAGCGCTGTGATGTGAGATTCAGCAGGGTTACAGCCTCAGGGAAGAAGCTCTTCCTGTGCCTGCTGGTGCGGGAGCAGCGGCTGCTGTAGTACCTACCGAATGGGAGATGAGTAAAAAGTCCATGGTTAGGGTGAGATGCATCCCTGATAATGCTTTTCACCCTGCCCAGGCAGTGTTTATGGTAGATGTTCTCAGTGGTGGGCAATTGGGTACCGATAATCCGCTGGGCAGTTTTTACCACATGCTGGAGTGCTTTGTGGTCCGATATGGACAATCGCCATACCACACTGAGATGCAGTTGGTGGGTATGCTCTCAATGGTACAGCAGTAAAAATCCGTCAGTATCCTAGGACAGAGGTGAGCTTTCTTGATGCTCCACAGGAAATAAAGGCCCTGTTGCGCCTTTTTGATCAGGATGGAGGAGTTCAGGGACCAGGTGAGATCCTCGGAAATGTGGACACCAAGGAATTTGAAGCTTGATACATGCTCCACTACAGCTCTGTTGATGTAGATGGGGACATAAGTGTGGCTCCCAGCATGCCTGAAGTCCACAACGATCTCCTTGGTTTTCTGGGTGTTGAGGGCCAGGTTGTTGTCAGCACACCACGCAACCAGGTGCTGGACCTCGTCTCTTTAGGCCGTCTCGTCATCCCCTCTGATCAGGCCAACCACTGTGGTGTTGTCTGTGAACTTGATTATGGAGTTAGAACCATGTACAGGAACGCAGTTATAGGTGAAAAGGGAGTACAGGAGAGGGCTCAGCACACAACCTTGAAGCACACCGGTGTTCAGGGTGAGAGTGGAGGAGGAGAGGTTGTCTAACTTAACTGATTGGGTTCTGTTAGTCAGAAAGTCCAAGGTCCAATTGCAGAGGGATGAGCTGATACCAAGCTGGCGATGTTTGGCAATCAGCTTGGAGGGGATCACAGTATTGAATGCTGAACTAAAGTCAATGAACAGCATTCTGATGTAAGAGTTGGGGCTGTCCAGGTGGGTCAGGGCAGAGTGAAGTGCTGTGGAGATGGCGTGGAGGTGCCGTGGAGATGGCATCCTCTGTTGACTTGTTGGTGTGATAGGCAAATTGGTGGGGGTCCAGGGTAGTGGGCAGACAGGATTTCAGATGTGATAGAACCAGTCTCTCATAGCACTTCGCAATGATGGGGGTGAGTGCAACTGGGCGGAAGTCATTCAGGCCCCTGGCAGTGGAATGCTTCGGCGCTGGCATGATGGTGGTGATCTTGAAGCTTGTGGGGACAACTGCCTGGGCCAGGGACAGATTAAAAATGTTCATGAAGACCCCGGCCAACTGCCCTGCACAGACTCTGAGCACACGGCCAGGTATTCCATCCGGACCAGCTGCCTTCTGTACATTCACCCTGCTCAGGATGGTGCAAACATTGGAGGTGGAAAGTGAGAGAGGCAGTTCACCAGGTGGGAGATCCGCTTTAAGGGTGACCTCCTTGTTCTCTCAGTCAAAACGAGTGTAGAAGTAATTGGACTCATCAGGGAGGGAAGCAGAGCTGAAAGGGGGCACAGTACTAGGTGGTTTGAAGTCTGTAATGACCTATATGCCATGCCACATGGGCCGGGGGTCCGAGGAGTTGAAATGCTCCTCAATTCTCTGTTTATAGATGTGTTTAGCCTGAGAAATTCCCCTCTTCAGGTTGGCCATGGCTGAGCTGTAAGCATCCCGGTCTCCAGACCTGAAGCTGAATCTCTGGCTTTCAGCAGGAGGCAAACTTCTCTGTTCATCCATGGTTTCTGATTGGGGAAAACTTTCATTTGTTTTTGTGATGTCACTCTATCTACACACTTGTTGATGTGCTCAAGGGCAGAGTTGGTATATAAGTCAATGTTAATCTGAGAGTCTGTGGTGGCATGGGCAGCAAACACGCTCCAGTCTGTGTGCTGGAATTGGTGCTGAAGAGCAGAGTCAGCACCCTCCAGCCAGATCTTAATAGTCTTCATTGTGGGTTTCACATCACCTAGCCTCTGTCGCTACCTCCACTTTCCTCTCCCTCACCTGACTCCACATGTAAACACATTTCCTCACCTGGATCCTCCCTCATTACATATCTCCATCAAACTTTCAGTCCAGATGAAAGGTATCATTCAGAGTGATAGGTCCGATGATGTAGCAGTTGGTGTAAATGCAGAGGACTTATGTAGAGAGACTACAAGAAAGGATGGGCAGTGGATAGGGCATAAATGCAGTCAGTTTGATGGGTTTAAATGTGGGAAGTATTGGAAGCAAGGGTGATGAACTTAGAGCATGGTTCAGTACTTGGGACTATGATGTTGTGACCTTTACAGAGACTTAGGGCTCATAAGGCAATAATGGCCACCCAAGAAATAATATAAATGATATAGCTTACGTATAGGAAGTGATGTTCATATGAAATGAACTATGTCTCTAGAGGTCAGAATGCTCCCCACCTGGCATCCTTAACTACTTAACTACTAAACAAAAACTCAAATTATCGTTTCATTAGGTCTTTGGCAAAAGAAGGGTAGTCTTGGAGACTGGTCTTGAGAACAGTCTTATATCACTGTTTCTAACCGTTCTCCCTTCGAGTTTTCTAACTTCCCCATCTTCATGAGGGAAAATTTGTGTGACCACCCAAAAGACCAATCATATCTCTTGACTTGGTTACCTTTCAGTAAAATGACATCGCCCGCCTGTAAATTTGGCCTCTCAGTTCACCACTTTCTCTAACCCTGGACATTGTAAATGTACTCTCTTTACCACCTTAGCCAAAAGGTTTTGGCCAAGCTCTGGACTTGCCTACATCGCTGCCTGCATAGGCCGCCATTGGTAAAATGATCTGCCGGAACAGGAGGAGAGAAAATATTTTGTGTTAGAAGCATAGCAGGAGTTGAAATATAAAGCTCATCTGGATCTGCAGAGAAGGAAATAAGTGATCTGGACTTTACAATAACTGTGGCCTTGACCATGAAGGTTGTCATGATATCACGTGTGAGCTCTGAAGACCCAAATTTAAGGAACTTTGCATCAAAGATCCAATGTGTGATGCTAAACATCCTTTCCCAGGGACCACCCATATATGAAGCATGTGGGAGGAGGGGTTGAATATCCATGTGCAACCTTGGTCAGAGAGGTAGTTCTTGATATGGCTATTTTAGCAGCTTTTGACATCAATTTGAAGCTCTTTACCAGCTCCAATGAAATTGAAACCACGGTCAGACCTTAGCAGTCAGAGACCACTGGTCCTCTGATTGCGAAGAAGCATTGGAGAACGTTGATGAAACTGGATGAATCCATTGATTCAATCACTTCGACACACATAGCATGGGTGTACTCAATGCACATAAAAATGACAGTGCAACATTTACAGTTTGTATGACCTCCACATGTTTTCTTTGCAGAGATGGACCACGGGCTAAACGTGTCCAAACCCACATAAATGCAGGGTCAGTGCTCAAGTGAGCTGTTGGCAAGCCTGCCATCTTCTGTGCTTGCTATCCAGGCTGCAACTTGCGAAATGTCACACAACTGTAGATCAGGCTACTGATTGTTTGCACTCCTCCAACAATCCATAAACCTGATGCTCTTCAATAAAATGTCGGCCTTGATGACATACTTGTGGTGATGTCTAATGTGCAGAGTAGTGATATGATGCTTTCTCAAAATGACAACTGGGTGAGTTTCCTCTGAATTGAGTTGAGCACTCTTAATATATCCTCCAACTCGCAGTAGTCCCTCAGAGTCAAGAAAGGGCCAGAATTTACTAAGGGAACTTTGTTATGCGAGAGATTCCTGCTTTGTGATGTTATGCACTTCCTCTGCATACACTTGTCTTTGAAGAACAAGGAAGATTTTAATCTTTGCCAAATTCAGATGATCTGCACTGAGAGGTTGCTTACAGTCACTGCAAAAGATGTCTTTGGCTACTCCTGCAAGGAATAAGCAAAGGAGAACTGGTAACTTGCTCTGGTAGATGACTTACAGCTTGAAAAATGCTCAAAGCGTGAACTGGCAAGTTGGAGTGGTGATTAATGAGCGATGTTGGCCAACACACGAGGATCTATTTCTACATCTGCCTCGAGGTCGGCTAAGTCTAAAGTTTCCTGCTGACTATGCTCCTGCTGAGGATCCACATGAAATTCTGGGCCAGTTAACCATGGGGAGAGGTTAAGTTGATTAGCCTGGAGCTCTCTTGCGGTATGATCAGTCAGCTTCAGATCAGTAGGAACATAGTTCCATTGGCTCTTCTGAGTTGATTTCTTCATATGTTGGATCCTGTTATGTATATAAACGTAGAATCTCCTTGCTTCATTAAATATACTCTATTACTGAACAAATCCTTGCAGTTGGTAAAGAACTTCTTATCATCTAGGGCTGTGTCCAGCTCTTCAGTTATCTTCTCCACCATCTCAACAGCAGAACTGAGTTGTTGGTATGTCTTGGTATGGTAAGATCTGGCTTGGGAGTAAGCTATGCCTTGCCCAGGATGAATCCAACTTCACTATATCTAGTAACATCTATGACCTTTAGGTATGAAACATCAGCAATAGCTTTAGTTGATACAACACAGAAGATGATGCAGACCTTTCCTTTGGGCTGTAGGTAGTGGAATCGTGTAGGTTCTTGGAATTTTCAAAATTCCAAGAACCTTTGAGATCATGACAGGAAGAAAGCCATTGCTTCCACTGCTCCTGTTTCTCCTTAGGGAATGGGACATCCCAACCACAAGTGTCTGAGGTCAACTCTCTTAACGTGAAATATCCCTGGATACTGACTGGAGCAGAAAATCCAGCAGAGTCAAATATGTCACTGGTAGTCGATAACTCGCCACGATGTATAAAGGTTCTTTCGATATCAGGGAGCTGGAAAGTAAGCATGTCAGTAATGAGGTCCTATCCAAACCCTGACTATGTAGCAGAGGAGGGAGGTCCAGACCAAGATCAAGATTCTGTAGATCTTTGGCCAAATCTTCAGTTATGAAGTCTTGCATGACTTCAGCACTTTTGGATGCAATCTTAAGCAGTCTGAGATTGGACTGTGCCAGTACAACTTGCACAGCTTTCAGCACCCTGACTGCTTCTCCTGCGCTAGAAAATGACTTAAGACCATCATCTGCACAGAAGTAACTTTTTACGTAACTCTGTGCTTCAGTCCCAAATTCTTTCTCTCCCTCAATAGCTTCCTCTTAAGGCCATAGATTGTCACAGTTGGTGAGGAATAGTCACCAAGTACATGAACTCTCAAGTGGTACTCCAGAATCTCATTGTCCAGTTGGTGGTCATGAAATTATAAGAATCAAAGGTAGCTTCTATCACTAGGAAGCTGGGAACATTTGTTTGATGTTAGCCATCTCTGCGACAGGCTCATTTCTAAAGTGCATGAGGACCCTGAGCAGACTATAATTGAGGTCTGGACTCCATAAGAGCATATTGTTCAGTGTTATGCCTTTGAATTGCACACTTAAATCAAAGACAATTCAAATTTGTGCAGGTTTCTGGGTGGGTCAAACACAAAGTTGAGCAAATATCAGTTTTTGTTGTTGGGGTCTGGCAGAGGAGCAAGCTCAGTATGATTATTCCCGAAGAATTTCTCCATGAACACTGCATGGTGATCATTAATTTCTGCTTTGCCTTCTCAATGTGCGACTGAGGGATATGAGTTGACTAAGAGCTGTTGCAAAAGGTAAAGCATAAAGAAAGAGAAGCTTCCCAACTGTTTGATTCATCTTTACGAAAGCTTTGGTTCAAGATTCAAAGCAAAACTTCATCTTCGACGAAAGTTCCTGTTTATAATCATCTTATGAGTGACAGAAGACCAGTTTGCCTAAATCTGGTTTAGCAGAGGTAAGTACGTCAGATGGCTTGGTTTGTTTACCTGCAATCCTCTCTTTCATGTAGATTCTACCCTCACAGATAGTGAAACGACTTTAGCGTCGTTCTCCAAGACATTAATATTAAATGTGCTGTCAGAGGACTGATGATCACCATCAAGCAGACTTGACCCAACCCAGGTCCAGTTGTTGGGCATAAGATGCACTGTGCTGACCATTGCCTAAACAAGCTAGCTCTTTACTCTAACCAGCCCAGGACATGATATAAAAAACAGCTCAGGTATAGGAAGTGATGTTCATATACAATGAACTGTGCCTCTTGAGGCTAAAACAATCAGCTTAGATTTTGTGCTTATGCCTTTAACTGTTTGTAACCTTCTGGTTAGGACTCTATACACCTTCAATTGAATCTGAAACACAAGAGGTGCTGGAAATCCAGAGCAACACACACAAAATGCGGGAGGAACTCAGCAGGTCGGGGAGCATCAATGGACATGAATAAACCGTTGACGTTTCAGGCTGAGACCGTTCATCAGGACTGAGGTTCAATTGAACTTCACTCTCTCTGAATTCATTGTCATCCATTTCATGATAATTCAGCAGGAGCAAATAGTTGAGCAGATGATCCGTGCCAATTTGGCTTTCTATCAGGAGTCAACAGATGTGTTTTAAAATGGAAAACCTCACCCAATTTTGTCAGGCACTTAGTGTGACATGAAGGTGGAATTCAGTTGTTAACACTGCTGCCTTGGAAAATAATGAGTCTCCTTATATTGATGATGATTCCGTGGAGAGTAAGATAATATTATTGTTCATCATGATTCATTTATCTTGTATTGAGTTCAATGTTGCATAGTTTTGCCTGCTTTCGTCTTATTGTATCAATGTATTCTCAATAAGTTTCTCTTACATTGTTATCATCTATATAGAGTTATTTCCAGTTTAATCAACTTTTGGACACCGTCCCAGTTATACTGAGATCTGAAAATTCAATCCTTATATAAGATTAAAATTTAATTTTCTTATTATCTCAGCATGTTAAAAGTGCTGACTTTGATGCAGCACCATCTAGAGGCAAAAATAACACACATATATGAAAGTTAATTTTAAAATAAAATCTCTGAAAAAGAAAGGTCATTTGGGCACAATTCCTTTTTCTACTAGTATCATAGTCTACATGAAAGGTGTATGTGTTCCAGGAAGAAAGTGTTTCAAAAAAAGAAAACCAATATCTCTGTTTGGAAAGATCTCCCTCAATCTGTAAGGGCAGTTAGTACAAACATTCATTTGTCTGTGGATGCATCACAGACTAGTGCATTTTCCAGTGTAGATGGTTTTTCAGTTTATTTCTTATCAATGAATAACAAAAGCAGAATAAAAGCCTTAAGAACTTAAAAGATAATCTGATGACATTATGTAGAGATGTGAACTGCCCGTCTGACTGGTGCAGTGTGATTTAGGATTATTTGTGAGTTTTTGGATCTAGGGTTTGCCTCGATGGTCATCATCAGTACACTGACGGCACATTTAATATTAACTCACTGCAGTGGCTTTCTTACTCATTTGGGATAATGTCGTTCCTGACAAAAGGGATAATTTTGCATGGCAGGTGAGACTTGTGGCTGTCAATCTCAAGTTTTGGGGCCTTTTCCATGGTGGTTGTATGAATTGACTCTGGACCTGCAGGAAGTGATTTCTGGATACCTGTCTTCCCTTTTTCTTAGATTTTCTCTCTGGATCTACTTTGATCTTTGCTTCTCTCATGGCCCCCACCACTGTCTTGCTCTCTATCTCTTCTCTTGTTTTTAGCATCCTGTCTTTCTTTTTCTTGCCTTCCTTTTTCTTTTTCTAGTTTCTTGTGAGTATTTCTAGATTTACTAATTTCTTGAGGAATTAAGCCTTGTTTATCCTCTTCCATTTCTATAGCACATGTCATCCTCCTCTTTCTTTTCCTTTTTTGTCTTTCTAGGATGTGTATCTTGATCTTGGGAAGGTGCATTCAGTTCACTGGAGTCTTCTCATATTAATCCTTCTATTGCTCCCTTTACAATCTCACTTTTCTTCTTGGTTTCCTCTTCCACAAAAACATCTGATGAATCTTCTGCATTCGTGTCTCCATTGACTCCTTTCTTTTTGACCTTCCATTCATCCAGCTGGGGTTTGGCCCTTGTGATCTACTTTTACACACAGCAACCTTAATGCACACAGAGCAGTTTCTGCTTTCTTATACTCTCAGAAGCTGAATGCTTGCAACCTTCATGAAGATCTTTGAACTCTCTCCCAGCTTATAACCAAACCATATTACATAAGTAGCTGCCTGATGAACTTATCAGAAGCTTCCTCAGATATGTTTGCCTACAAAAACTGTTGTAGTTTTATCACTGCTTTTTTCACTTTCATGACTCCTCTGAGCAGCATGGTCTTTCCTTGGTCCAATATGCTTTCCAACCAGAGGCACAGAAGTTAGCATCAACACCAGTTTGCCCTCTATTGGGCTACAGTTCATGGTGTACAGCATGAAGACGATTGAGACATCATCTAATATCTTTCTTAACTTGCTCCCAGTTGACTCTATTACAGGGGAATGTGGCATGCAAATTGTGAATGGATCTCCAATCAAGTTGTAGTTGTCTAAGCCAATCATAACCCCACAATATTGGCACTCCTGCTTTTACTACATGTGCACCCAATGTGGCTTGTTGGTTGTTGTATTTCACTGTTACAAATATCATTCCCACAAGAATTATCTTTTCTCCAGTATAAGTCCTTAGCTGGATATCTGCAGGCTTTAGTTTAGTATCTTTGAAATGCCATTAAAACTCATTTTGTGGAAGGACCGAAACAGCCAAGCCAGTGTCCAATTCCATTTTAATTAATTTGCCATTCACTTCTGGTGTAAACCATATTGCTTGTCCATTGTGAGCACGTGGCCAAGTAGTTAAGGTATTGGACTAGCAACCTGATGGTCGTGAGTTTGAACCCCAGCCGAGGCAATGTGTTGTGTCCTTGAGCAAGGCACTTAATCACACATCGCTCTGCGACGATACTGGTGCCAAGCTGTATGGGTCCTAATGCCCTTCCCTTGGACAACATTGGTGTCGTGGAGAGGGGAGACTTGCAGCATGGGCAACTGCTGGTCTTCCATACAACCTTGCCCAGGCCTGCACCCCGGACAGTGAAGACTTTCCAGGCGCAGATCCATGGTCTCGCAAGACTAACGGATGCCTAAATAAAATGTCCATTTATAGTTTTCATATTGTAAATCTCAAGGCTACTCAGTCCTGTGGCACTCACGTCATTGTTCAATTTTTCATCAACATCATGCGGATTAGTGTTCTTTTTGAAACTGGAACTTAACTTTTTATCTTTCTCTCCTTTCTGTGCAGTCCATTTATTTTTGAGTGCCAGACAGACTTCTCTTATGGGCTCTACTTTGTTGCATTTTTAGCACGTTTCACCTTTAAACCTGCATTGGTCTGGTACAGGTGAGCCCCTGCCACAATAACAACATAATTTGTTCTGCAGGTCAACTTTTGTTTAGACATTGCAATTTTGTTCACTCTCGCTTTCCTTCCTGACTGTAACTCAATTGCATCTCTGTCTGCTGTTTCCATTCATACAACTATTTCAACTTCTCTTTTAAATGTAAGTTGTGTTTCAACTAGGAGCAGTTTTTGAATGCTTTCTTGTAATATTCCACAAACTAAATAATCTCTCAGAGCATCATTAAGGCCATCTTTGAATTGACAATTTCTTCAATTCAGTCACATACTCCCCTTCCTTTGATGGAGACAAATGTGAGAAGCACAGAGGAACATCTGGAGAAACTTCTGAAATGCCCAGTTCGCTGCCGCTGCTATCGTGCAATCGAGAATCTGTGGAGGGAAGGCCCCAAATCCTCGGCTTTTCCTCTTGCTGGCGGCCGGGGCTGGGGTCGAAGCGCTCGGCAGAGATGGTGCTCAGTGCTCAGTGTTGGAGGGCTGGTCGGAGGCTCGAAGTTTTCGGATGACTGAGAATCAGACTGTGGTCAGATGCTTCTAGGATGCTGCATCGGCAAGTTTGTGGCACTGGTAGCTCATGGCAGGAAGAGTGTTTTCTTCCTTCACCCGTCTACGTGAGATGATGGGACTTTCGAGAGACTTTGAACTTTTTTTACCGTGCCCATGGTCTGTTCTTCATCAAGTTACAGTATTGCCTGCACTGTTGTAACTATATGTTATAATTATGTGGTTTTTGTCAGTTTTTAAGTCTTGGTCTGTCTTGCGTTTCTGTGATATCACACCGGAAGAACATTATATAATTTCTTAATACATGCATTACTAAATGACAATAAAAGAAGACTACGTGTCCTCATAATCTAATCTAATCTAATCCTTTTGATTCTATTTATGAAACCTAAATGTTCTGCAGTCAGCAATGACTTCAGTTCTAAATGTTCCTACTTTACCTTCACAATATTACCAAAGCTCAGGTTAGCTGATTTGGTTGGAGTAGTCAAACTCCTAAGCAAGCTGCATGTTTTTCTACCCAATAGATTCAGCAAAACTGATACTTGTTTCTCATTGGCTATTTCATTCACTTTAAAATATTGTTCAATTTGATAGGTGTACATGAGCCAGTTATCCATTGAGCAATCAAGTGTGTCAATCTTTCTGATGTAGCCAGCCTTTTCTATTGTTTTTTATGAATATTATCACCTGGTACACATTCTTTATGAACCCTTGAATTCTTTCATTTTCTGCCTTTTGTTTAATGCAATTGTCTTTTCTTTTGCCAAAGAAAGCGTGCTGCTCCAAAGAAGAAAAAAATCACGCCATGCTTTTTAAAAAAAAATGAACATCTTGCTACACTTCAACAGGGAAGTAGCCAATTCAGGTTTTTTATCAAAATACCTTGTCACCACTGTTATGTTCTGTAACTCAAAGAAAAACAAAAGAGCCATGGGATGCAAGCCTTAATTTATTTTTAACTTTAAATGAGTACACATATGTCACTTGGTAGAGTCATGATGCATGCCATTCTCTTATTTTTACATATAACCCACAATGAATTATTTAAACAAACAAGAATAATGAATCAAACAATATATTTACAATATTACTCAAATGCTTCTGAAATATTAAATACACAACAGTTCCCCTATTAACAATGTACAAAAAATTACTTATTTAATTTAAGATGATTAAAAGTTGATTTGAACAGTTACCTCAAGTTTATTTTTCTCTACGTTTAATTGAGATAGAGAACGCAGCGGAGGAATTAAAAATACATTTACTCCAGGTTAATTGAAAAGGAAGCAACAAACGACAAAATGCTTCAGTACAATAATTTCATATACTCATTCTCTCAGCATGAAACTCTATTTACAGGAAGCTCGCAATGAATGTAAAATTGGAACATTATAGCCTTGATTCTTCAGCTTTTGGGTTTGATTTTTTTCAGGAAAATCTGATGTTGGTTGTTACCTTCAAAATACATCCAAATACAAGTACAGTGCCTTACCATTCAAGATGTTTAAACTATCTAGTAGCAGTTGACATTTACAGCATTAATTAGAGTGCACTTTTAACTTCCATGTAATGAAATGTCCTTCTAATAGATTCCCTACCAACTTCAGTCCTTCAGTTATTTCCTTTCCAAAAATTATTATCCACTTCTGCTGAGATTATTTCAGATTTAAGAGGTAATTTCCAATTTCACGCTGGGGCTTTGCCTAGTGGTATTGTATGGTGGAAATTTAGGGACATGTTGAGGAGGATTTTACAACTATTAATTTAAAAGGGCGGAAAATCATGGGGTCTGTGACCATTAAATTTATCATATGTTCTCAGCAGGCTAGCACTTTGCCACAAGAGGAAGACGGAAGCGGCCTCTTTAATCTAAACTTCTTAACATGACACTTCTGTAATTTTTGGAGAAGTACTATTAAGATAAATTATTTAAGGCTGCAGTTTGGCGTCATAGTGTCTAATTGTGTAAAATGTTTTTCTGCCTAGTCCAATTCTACCCGCACCCAGACCATAGTCCTCCATATCCTTCTCATCTAGGTACACATCTAACTTCTCCTAAATGTTCCAATTGCACCTACCACTTCCACCATCAGTTTGTTCCATCCTTGCACCACCCTCAAAGAGAAGAAGTTCCCTCCTCAGGATCCCCTAAAGCATTTCACCTCTAGTTACACAGAAACATAGAAAACCTACAGCATAATACAGGCTCTTCAGCCCACAAAGTTGTGCCGAACATGTCCTTACCTTGGAAATTACTAGGGTTACCCATAGTCCTCTATTTTTCTAAGCTCTATGTACCTATCCAAAAGTCTCTTCAAAGACCCTTTCGTATCTGCCTCCCCCACCATTGCCAGCAGCCCATTCCACGCACTCACCACTCTCTGCGTAAAAAAAGTTACCCCTGACATCCCCCCTGTACCTACTCCCAAGCATCTTAAACCTGTGCCCTCTTGTGGCAGCCATTTCAGCTCTGGGAAAAAGCCTCTGACTAGTCTCACCCAACCTCAGGGAAAAAAGTGTGCATGAATTTACTCAATCTTTACCCCTTATTTTGTATACAGTACTTCTACTAGATCTCATCACCTTTCCCTATAGCCCAGGTCCTCAAGTCTCAGCAACATCCTTTTAAAGTTTCTCTGCATTCTTTCAATCTTATTGATATCTTTCCTGGAGGTGACCAGAACTGTACACAATACCCAGAATTTGACCTCCACAAAGTCTTATACAACTAAACCATAACATGGCAACTCCTGTACTCAGTGCTCTGATTTATGAAGGAAAGTGTGCCAAAATCTCTCTTTACCACCCAATCTATCTGTGACACCACTTTCACAGAATTATGGATCTACATTCCCAGATCCCTTTGTTCTCCTGCACTCCTCAAATTTATTGTTTTTTCCCCTTTTTTGCTTTCTCTGTCCTTCTCACAATAACTCCTTGCCTGCTCTCCATCTTCCTCTGGTGCACCCCTCTCCCTTTCTTTCCCATTAGGCCTCCCATCCCATGATCCTCTCCCTCCTCCAGACTTGTATCCCTTTTGCCAATCAACTTTCCAGCTCTTAGCTCCATCCCTCCCCCTCCCGCTTTCAAATCTCTGATTATCTCTTCTTTCAGTTAGTCCTGACGAAGGGTCTCGGCCCGAAACGTCGACTGTACCTCTTCCTATAGATGCTGCCTGGCCTGCTGTGTTCCACCAGCATTTTATGTGTGTTGCTCACTTGCTAAACAGTGTTTTAGATAAGCAATTGTATGGGCACACAGTATTTATAGAGTACACACCCATCTTGCCTCTTGTATTGGGCTGTGGAGTTGTTATTTTTCATGTAGTTTCTGTGCTTGTTTGTGTTTTGTGTTTTGATATAATTACATATGTCTGTGTGTGTGAGATTGTTCATTGAGATTTTCTGCATTTCCCTGGCAACTCCTTGGTTTCAGTGGCAGGTGTCACATTACTTGAATCTAGGTATCTGATTGGTTAATGCCTTCTGTTATTTACTCTGGTATAAGAAGGATATACTAGCTTAGTGTTGACTCCTTTCCCTGCTCTTTGCCTGCCTGTCTCTTTCCCTCTTCGACTCCCACTATGCTTCTCCTTTCATCTTCTTTGGTCTTGTTGTACTTAATAAAAATGATTATAAGGGATAAATTTAATGCCTCATTTTTAACTTCTGAAGAAACTTTGGAAGGCAAAAGCATCAGGATCCAACACGCCCTGTGTCAGAATGAGCCAAAGAGCCAGGGAACAACTAATTTTTCACTTTCCGTAGAGCTGGAGATCTGAATTGTTGAGCTCCTCATCAAGTGTTGAGAAATTCCACCTCCCTGAGGCACAGGGAGGGACCATTTTCACTGATGAGTTGGTGATGGGAATCTGCTGGCTCAGTCATCAGGAAGCATCTCTACCAACACTTTCACCAGGAACAATAGCAAATATAGTAACTGCCAGCTGGCAGGTCAGATGATCCAGCCCATGAAGAGGCATTGCAGTCTATCTCTGAACAATGAGGTCTCACAAACAGCAAGACATGTATTAAGGTAAAGGACTATTATAGCAATTGCAGCAAATTGTCTATGGGGTGAATTTTGGCAAGTACACCAGGAGAACACTCCTTTCTTTTGAACAACACAATGAAATCTTTTCAGCAGGTCAGTAAAGCTACTTGTTCGGTATTTAATTTGAGAGACACCACCTCCCACAGTGCAGCATTCTTGCAGTACTATGGTGTCAGCCTGGATTATGTTCTCAAATCTCTGGAGTGGAGCTTGAAATCACACCCTTCTGATTTACAGGTAAGAGGGTTACTAATGAGCCAAAGCCCACAAATGAAAGGACACAGCTTTCCTTTTTTCTACAATGTGAAATGTTAATGCACGACTATTCCCACCATAGTTAGTGGTGAGCATAATATTTTTTCATGTAGGTTCATTATCAAATCAAATCAAATTCAAGTGTAATTATCATTCAACCATACATGGATACAGCCGAACAAAATAACATTCTTCTGGGGCCAACGTGCAAAACATACACAGCACATGCAAAATATACACAAGAAATCCTCCTTTTCACTCAACATTCACTGCAAGCTGTCTTCTCAAAGAATTGCGCATATCATTGTTTCAATCAACCGGTAAATCCTTAAGACTCTTGAAAATTTGTAACTAGCGTTACTTATAACAGATACAAAATGCTGGAGGAACTCAGCAGGTCAGGCAGCATCTATGGAAAGGAATAAACATTCGGCGTTTCTGACCGAGACCCTACCTCCTGATGTGATGTCTCAGCCCAAAACTTTGACTATATATTCCTTTCCATAGATGCTGCCTGACCTGCTGAGTTCCTCCAATATTTTGTGAACTTACACTGAATTTCCAGCATCTGCAGAATCTCTTGCATTTACTGTTGCTTGTGTTGGGCCTTTAACTACTTATGATTAAGTGAGTCATATATCCAAATTTATAGATGAAACAGAAATAAAGTCGTGAACAAAGTGGAATGCAAAGAGGCATTGATGGATTAGGTGGCAAATGTATGTTGTTGTAGGTAAAGATGATAACAAAAAATGTATAAAGTCTTCATTGATTCAATTGCTATGCACATCAGAATCAGAATCAGGTTTATTATCACCGGCATGTGACGTGAAATTTGTTAACTTAGCAGCAGTACTTCAATGCAATACATAATCTAGCAGAAAGAGAGAGAAAAAAATAATAAATAAAATAAAACATAATAATAAATAAACAAGTAAATCAATTACATATATTGAATATTTAAAAATGTGCAAAAACAGAAATACTGTATATTAATGAGGTAGTATTACTGTATATTACTGAGGTAGTGTCCAAATCTACAATGTCCATTGAGGAATCAAATAGCAGAGGGAAGAAGCTGTTCTGAATCAGTGAGTGTGTGCTTCAGGCTTCTGTACCTCCTATCTGATGGTAACAGTGAGAAAAGGGCATGCCCTGGGTGCTGGAGGTCCTTAATAATAGATGCTGCCTTTCTGAGACACCATTCCCTATAGATGTCCTGGGTACTTCGTAGGCTAGTGTCCAAGATGGAGCTGACTAGATTTACAATCTTCTGCAGCTTCTTTCAGTCCTGTGCAGTAGCCCCTCCATAGCAGACAGTGATGCAGCCTGTCAGAATGCTCTCCATGGTACAACTATAGAAGTTTTTGAGTGTATTTGTTGACATGCCAAATCTCTTCAAGCTCCGAATAAAGTATAGCCACTGTCTTGCCTTCTTTATGGCTGTATCAATATGTTGGGACCAGGTTAGATCCTCAGAGATCTTGACACCCAGGAACTTGAAGCTGCTCACTCTCTCCACTTCTGATCCCTCTATGAGGATTAGCAGAACATGAAGAATAGTAAAATATCTTTAAATCTCAAGAAAGATATAGGGAAAGAAGTAATATTGCTTTAACATAAATCGCTGATTAGGACTTAACTAAATTGATGGGTCAAATGTTTGCTGGTTGGAGTTAAAGGGTCTGATGAGAATCACCAGTGTTCAACCATTTAACCTTCAGTCGGGCCCTGGACCTCTGTCCATGTACCATTGTGCACAGAAACCTGTTCTTGTTAAGTGACAGATGGTGCTTCATCTGTCATTATACTTCATCAATGGACTTCACATTGACTCTAAAGGTGGAGCCAAGTCTTGCTGGGATTCCACAGTGCCACAGTGGGGAAGTGCCTCTCTGATCCTGCACCATGTTGGACATCATGGACTTTAGCGGGGATAGTGGGCTTGCTAACTGTGAAGACATTTTTAAAACCAATAACTTAATTATTTACATATTTTTTAAAAAATCTCTCTACATATCAGATACTTAAAAGAAGCTAAAAATGTCTCACCACTTTGATAGAACATAAAGTTCAGTTCCAGGGCCTACCAAAGCCTATCAGAGACTTTCAGGGAGGTAGTACACTGTCCAAGCTCAGTCACCATCAGGACCTCACTGCAATCACTCCGACCACCAGCACCAATCTGAGAGTATAGAGGGATGGCAAGATTAGGCTCAGGTAAGTGCCAGTGTCTGGAAACATGCACATTGGATCCGAATGATGGTTTGGGTTCAGCATAACCTGGTCTACGATATCCATTTCTGGGCATCATTTTAGAAAGAAGGTATATTAGCCTTGGGGATGGGCACAAATAAACTGACTAGGTAGACGTCTGGAATGCAAGGGTCCAACTTGGAGGTGAGACTGCACAAACCTGGTTAGTATTCCAATATACTAAGCAGATTAAAGAATGAACTAATCAAAGTTTCCAATATATTCTGAGAAAATAATAGTGCTGATCTGAAAAAAGTCCTGTTTCAAAGTGCACTTAGACAATAATTACAGGATTTATGAAAGGAAAATTACATTCAACTAATCTTTTAAAGCTTTTTGAGGTTGTAACTAGCAGAACTGATGGGGTAAAGCAGAGGATGTGGTGTATTTTGAATGTTTGAAGGCCTTTGATGTGGTGCAGTGCATGATGTCATTAAGGCATTGGGGTAATATACTGGTTTGAATTAATGATTGGTTAATTGGCAGAAAGAAAACAGGAATTAAGGAGTAATTTTTGGGTTTGGAGACTGAAATTGTGCTGGGGCTTCAGCTATTCACTTTCTACAGCAATGAGGAAGGATTAAGCAGACTGAATATACACAGCTACAGTTTGAAAGAATGAGGAGTAATCTTACTGAAACATGCAAAATACGTAGGGTGCTTAACAGGGAAGACGTTTCTCCTGATTTAGGTGCCTAGAACCGAGGCCATAGCTTCAAAGTAGAGAGAAAATAAACAAGGACCAAGATGAATCTTCAGATTATTCTGTCCAAGAGATCTGCAGTGGCTCAGTTGTTATGCACAATATATTGAAGGCAAAGAAATCCCTATCACCACCTCCACCCTTGAAGTCACAATGTTCTTATCTCCTACTTTCAATTTGCCACTTGACCTTGCAATCCTGCCTCCATCCCAGACCTTCCTCTTGTTATCTTGCCACATCACCCCTACCCCCAGTGCCCAACTCATTTCATTCATGAGTTCAGAATCAGGTTTAGTATCACTGGCTTGAAATTTGTTGCTTGGTGGCAACAGTACACTGTCAACATCAGCAAACTGTCACAGAGGAAAGGAAGTCCTTTGCAAAAGTTCAATTGTGCAAGTTTGCTACATTTGCACGTGACACTTGAGTCACGCATGTGAGAGCGTATCCAAGTCTGGAGACTTTGCACAAAGCTGGAGCAGACTCCCCTCTGGGCATTAGTGCAACAAGCATTTTTAGTTGCATTTTGATCTACTTCCAATTCTATTATTCTTCTTCACTTTGCTAAGTTCTTGATTATAATAAGGATCTTACAATTGAAGGAGAAGATGCGTAAGCATTATTCCAGAAGAAATTTGATCAATATCGTGAATAATATTATTGTAGCATTTTTGGATACACTTTACTTTCATTCACCTGCATATTGATAACTTATCTTATATTGAATGAACTCTACTAGGAGTCAAAATGCCCAATTTACAGCACTCGTAAGTGATTAGAAAGAATTAGCTTTATCTCATCTGGTAAGGGTGAATCTGAAGCCAAGTTTCACACATGAAAGTATAAAATTATAATAGATAGTCAGTTTATTTGTTAAGGAGATATATGCAAAAAGTTTTATTATAGAATTACACAGTGACTGAAATAATCAAGGCTCAAAGTAATATCACTGTAAGTGAAAGAGTAGGCAGACTTAGTTCGCTGTTAACACAGCTATCACTTCTAGTGCCTTGAATAGATGAACTTGACAGTGACATCAATTAATGCAATTGCAAGTTTTAAAAGCTGGTTTTCTTTATTATGTACACATACAAAATTTGATTTCCTTTGGCAATTATACATTAAGTCTTATTAAAACTATTGAATTACTATCTGCATCCTAAATTCAAAGCCTTAATTGATCCAAATAAGGCTTCTTGAATCCAATTCACCAGTACTGGACATTTTGATTAGTTCTTTCTTTAATATGTCTCTCTAGATTAATAATCTGCAGCACCCTTCTCCAACCATTCACATTCCTTTGATAACTCTCTAGATATTTGCTTCTGATCATGGTGTGTGGCTGCAAATCTGGAATCATTTACTCTGTTGTAGTTAATTACACTGGGTTTGGAATGTTCCCGTGTTACCTAAATTACATTATATTCTGATTAAATCAAATTTGACTTAAAGACTGAAATTGTTAGCCTCTTCTCAGTTTCCTCCATAGTTGCTTATTTCCACTTAGTTCCTCTTACATTAGCAGCCTTAATAAAGCAGAACCCCTTCATGCTGTGACTGCTACCGATGTTTAACAGCAGCACTAATTATACTAATTAGTAGTGTAGCGCCTAGGATATCATTATTCCTCAATGAATTTCAGGCAGGTAATAACAGACACAAACATCCAACTGATATTCAGCTGGCTTTGTGTTTACTTTAGTGGACTGTTATTACCACCGATCCTGATGTACATATTTCATACAGTTGGCATTGACTCTAAAGTAAACTCTTTATAGGAAAATCACTGAGGTGAAGATCAAGAAAGGTGATATCTCTTTCCATGGATTCTGCCTGCAACATGTTCCATTTTAGTTCCAAAGTGTATTCACTGGATTTAATGAGGCCTTCTTTCAGTAGAGACCGTGACGCAGGTTCTCATATGAGTTTCCCCGTTAAGAGGTTTAACCTTTAACACTCCACAATTAAATGAAGGTTGCCATCAGAACAAGTCTGTTCACACAAGTGACTTACGTGTATACAAACACACTGCCCAAGTCTACCACTAAGTATTCAATAAACCTAGCAACAGAACACCCACTGGCACACAATATCAAGCCATGCAGGCATAATTTAAAGCTTCAATAATTTTTTAAAAAATTGGCCTGGAAAATAGCCCATTGCTCCACTCCAACCTAACTCAAGATTTTGATTGTTGCAGGCCACAGGAAAGATTTGATGCTTCACATTGCAATCATTCTTCATTATCCAACTACCCTTACATAGCAAGATAAAAGGAATAGCCATCAAAATCAAAGCAGAATATAGTGGAAATAACAGAACAAACAGCATCTAAAGAGAGTGTCACAAACAAAAGAAAATCCTGCTTAAGTGTTTTGGCCCGAAACGGTGACTACTTTTCTCCATAGATGCTGCCTGGCCTGCTGAGTTCCTCCAGCATTTTGTGTGTGTTGCTCTAAGGGGAGTGTAATAGCTTAGGTTGGTGACTGGGAATGAATATCAGATTCAGATACATATTCATTTATTTATCATAAGACCATAAGATGACCCTGCTGAACCTTACATCACAGCGCTAAGCAGCATTGCACCCATATTGTACTGTCTCAGTACTTTTATATTTGTGTGCTGTAGCACTTACTTTTTATTCACCATTATTTTGTAAATAACACTATTCTTTACATTTCTGGTTAGATGCTAACTGTATTTCATTGGCTTTGTATCTGTACTTGGCACAATGACAATAAAGTTGAATCTAATCTAATCTAATCTAATATAGGAGCAGAATTAGGCCATTTGGCCCATTGAGTCTGCTCCCCCATTTCATCATGGCTGATCCAATTTTCCTCTCAGCCCGAATCTCCAGCTTTCTCCCATATCCCATCATGCTCAGACCAATCAAGAATCTATCAACCTTGAATATACATAAAGACTTCAGTAGGTTCAATAGGTACATTTAATGTCAGAGAAATGTATACAATACACACCCTGAAATACTTCTTCTTCCCAAGTATCCACGAAAGCAGAGTGCCCCAAAGAATGAATAACAGTTAAAAGCTAGAACCTCAAAGCCCCCACCCCCAGCTCCCTCTCCCACACACAAGCAGCAGCAATGCAACAACCTGCACTCCCCCACCAGCAAAAAAGTATCAACACCCGCAGCCCCCCCCATTGAGCACTCAAGTGTGCAGCAAAACATCAATAAAAACACAGACTTGCAGTACCCCAAAGACTACTCGTTCACCCGGTGATTTGACATACCACAGGCTCTCTCTCTCTTTCCCTAATAAGGGAAAAAGGGGTGTCCCCGTATCGCAGTGAGAGGGGAGACATGACAAACAGCTCACTGATTTATGATGTTAAAAGTCTATTGCATCACTTTTTCCAAGCTCTGCGCCCAGAGAATCGGCCCTGGAAAGGCTCAGGTCTCTCTGCACACAGCCAGCAGCTAACCTGCTGCTCCCGGTGTTCCGTGTTCTCCCGTGAAGCTTCAGTCAGGGATACCGGCCTTAAATCAGCCTGTGTCCAGAGCCATGAAAATCCGGCTACCTGAAGGCGCACTAGTCTTCTAGGCCGCGTCCTTGGGATATCTAAAAGTGGCCAGTCGTAAGGCCCTGAGAGTGGGTCCCACTCCTACAAAGAACCGAAGTCAGAGTGTAACTCCAGGTCAGGGACTTCAAAAGAACCTTGAAAAGGTAAAAAGAGATATCAAAGATACAAAATAGAGATGTTTCCAAAGATGCAAGCAAAGGACTCGCCGTTTCGCTGCATCGTGACTTTGCTCCACCCTTCGAGTCTTGGCCTCCACAGCTGCCTGTGGCAAAGAATTCCACAGATTCACCACTTCCTGGCTACAGAAATTCTACTTCATCTCCATTCTAAAAGGACACCCTTCCATTATGAGAATATGTCCTCTGATTTTAGACTCTCCCCATATAGGAAACATCCTCTCTACATCCACTGTATCAAGGCCTTTCACCATTCAATAGGTTTCAATGAGGTCAGCTCTCATCCTGCTGAATTCCAGTGAATACAGAGCCAGAGCCATCACATGCTCTTCATATGACAAGCCAGTCAATACTGGAATCATTTTCTTTTCCTTTTTCAATTTTTTTATTAGCTTCAACATCAAACACTTTACAAAAAGTAAGTACAGAGCAATTGGGATTGTATTAATTGATAATAATTATTAAAGTTTACAGTCAGGTGACACATAGTTAGTAAACATCCCAAAATCACACAGAATAACAATAAAATATATAAAGAGTATACATAGAATACAAAAATATCATAAAAAAAACAGAAAAAGAAAAAAAAAATTCCCTTAAAAAAAAAACTGATCTACCCAAACTGAAAGAAAACTAAGGAAAAGAAAAATACTGGAATCATTTTCACGAACCTCCTTTGAACCCTCTTTAGTTTCAGCACATCCTTTCTAAGTTAAGGGGCCCAAAACTGCTCACGATACTGCAAGAGAGGCCTCACCAATGCTTGGCTCCAGACTCTCAGACTCGCAGACATTGGGCTTTTGACTTACGGACATGCTAACCCAGGGCCTCGACTTTCGGTTTCAACCTCCAGACTTGCTGACTTCAGTCTTTGACCTTTGGGCTTCAACCTACAGTATTGACCCCAGGACATGGATATCATGGAACTTTGAGCTGCATGCCTCACCCCCTGGATCACATGAACTCCTGACCCTAGGACTTGCGGACCTAACCCTAACCTAGCCCACGTCCTTGGGGCCCGTTGTCCACAACTCAATGCCATATTTAAATTTGCTGATGGCACCACTGCTGTTGGCTACATCAAAGGTTGCTGAATCAGTATACAAGAGGGAGATTGAAAATTTGGTTGAATGGTGCCATAACAACAACTCTCACTCAACTTCAGCAAATGCAAAAGATTTGATATTGACTACAGGAGGAAGAAGCCGGAGATCCATGAGCCAGTCCTCATTAAGGGATCAAAGGCAGAGCTGGTCAGTAGTTTTAAATTACTTAGCATTAGCATATCAGAGGATCTGTCCTGGGAGCATCAAGTACGTGCCATCACAAGGAAGGCACACCAGCACCTTTACTTTCTTAGAAGATGGCACAGATTCAGTATGTCATCTAGAGCTTTGACAAGCTTCTATCGATGCACAGCAGGAATCACGGCCTGGTACAGGAACACTAAATCCCCTGGGATCTCAGTAATATTAATGCCATTGAATGTAAAGGGAAGCAGCTAGACTTTCTTCTGTTGTAGATAGTAATCTTCTGGCACTTCTGTGATGTGAATGTTACTTGCCATTGTCAGCCCAAGCCTACATGTTCTCTCAGTCTTTCCCCAATTGTTAAGGAGCTGTGAATAGAATTCAATGTTGCACGATTGTCAGTGAACATTCGTCTTCTAATATTATGATAGAAGGAAGGTCACAGACGAGGCTGAAGAGTTGTGCCTTGATTATTACCCTGAAGAACACCTGCAGTAATGTCCTATAATTAAGATGATAGACTTCCAACAACCACAACCATTCTCCAGGAGTATGACTCAGACCACGGGAGTGGTTTTACCAGGGTGTCTTAATGCTGCATTCAGTAAATATTTCTTTGATATTAAGCATTGTCAGTCTCACCACACATAAAGGAAAGGAAAGGTACAGTGCATTCGGAGTTTCTCTGGTTAGCAGACGATTTCCCTCCACACCTCTCTGAGGTAGTGGGGAACTGCGTACGAGGCAAGTTACAGCAGTGGTTTGCCATTGCCTTCTGCTGGGTGAGTTTCCAAAGGGATCACCAGCTCGTTACTCAGCATGGGTGGAAAGCGTGCAGGGGAGCCGGCTCGATTCGAACTCGTGACCTTTCGCCCCGAAGTCCGGCACTGATGCCACTATGCCACCAGCCGGGTCCACCTCACATAGAATATTAAAAAAATAGAACAGTACAACACATTACAGTCATAGAAAAGCACAACACAGAACTAGGGTTTTTGGCCCATCTAGTCCATGCCAAAACCATGTAAATTGCCATTAACCATTAACCTGCACTGGGACCAAAGCCCTCCATATTCTGACCATCCATGTTTCTATCCAAACTTCTCTTAGACTTTGAAATTGAGCTTGCATGCACCATTTGTGCTGACAGCTCATTCCACATGCTCACGACCCTCTGAGTGAGGAAGTTTCCCCTCATGTTCTCCTTAAATTTCTCACCTTTCACCCTTCACCCATGACCTCAGGTTGTAATCCCACCACTCTCAGTGGTAAACACCTTCTTATATTTACCTTATCTATACTCCTCATAATTTTGTATGCCTCTATCAAATCTCCTCACAGTCTTTTATGTTCTAAAGAAGACAGTCCCAATCTATTCAATCTTTCCTTATAACTCAGGTCCTCCAGACCCAGCACCATCTCTGCACTCTTTCAACATTGTTTACATCTGTCCTGTAGGGAGATGACCAAAACTGCACACGATACTCCAAATTAGACCTCACAACTTCAACATCACATTCCATCTCCTGTACTCAATACATTAATTTATGAAGGCCAATATGCCCAAAGCTGTCCTCATGACCCTATCTACCTGTGATGCCACTCTCAATGAATTATGTACCTGTATTCTCAGATCCCTTTGTTTTACCACACTCCTTAATGCCCCACCATTCACTGTGTAAGACCAACCCTTACTGGTCCTACCAAAGTGCAAAACCTCGCACTTATCTGCATTAAATTCCATCAACCATTTTCAGCCCATTTTTCCAGCTGATGCAGACCCCTCTGCAAGCCATGATAGCCTTCCTTACTGTCCACTACACCCCAATATTGGTGTCATCCACAAATTTGCTGATCCAGTTAACCACGTTATCATTCAGATCATTGGTATAGATGACAAACAACAAAGAACCCAGCATTGATCCCTGCGGCACACCATTAGATACAGGCTTCAAGTCAGAGAGGCAACCCTCTACTACTACTCTCTGGCTTCTCTCATAAAGCCAATGTCTAATCCAATTTACTACCTCATCCTGAATGCCAAGTGACTGAACCTTCTTGACCAGCCTCCCATGCAGGACCTTGACACTTGCCTTACTAAAGTCCACGTAGACAACATCCACTGCCTTGCCTTCATCCACTTTCCTGGTAACTTCCTTGAAAAACTCTGTAAGATTGGTTAGACATGACCTACCATGCACGAAGACATGCTGACTATTGTTAATCAATCCATGTCTTTCCAAGTACTTATGTATCTAGTCCCTGAGAATACATTCCAGTAACTTTCCCACTACTGATGTCAGACTGGCCTATAATTTTCCGGTTTCAGTTTAGAGCCTTTTTTAATAGCAGAACAACATTGGCTATCCTCCAATCCACTGGTACCTCTTCTGTCTATAAGGATGGTTTAAATATCCATACCAGGGCCCCAACAACTTCTTCCTGTAGGGTCCAAGGAAACATCTTGTCAGGCCCTGGGCATTTCTGTAATCTGTAGAGTCCCTGAAGTTGATGGAGCTTTGCCTCACCTCTACAGACTCTGTCTCCTGAATAAATACAAACGCAAGGAATTCATTTAAGGTCTCCTCCATCTGTTTTGACCGCACACATAATAACACTGTCCAGAACCCTCCATTTTTGTTACATCCATGTGCGTACAAGTCTTTTAAATGTCCATATTGCATTAGTGTCTAGTGTCACTCCCACAGAGTGTACCAGGTATCCACCAATCTTCGTGTTTAGAAAAATAACTCCAATATATCTCCTTAAGTTTCCTCCACTCACCTGAAATGGAACTCCTCTAGAACTGGCCATTACCATCCTGGGATAAAGGTGTTGACTGTCCGTTCCATACATGCCCCTCATAATCTTATACACCTCTATCAATGTTCATAGTTCAAAGTACATTTATTATCAAAGTATGTATATGTCACCATATGCTGCCTTGAGATTCATTTTCTTGCAGGCATTCACAGTAAAATAAAACAATACAATCGGTGAAAAAGCTACATAGAAACAAATACTGACAGTCAATGTTCAAAAGAATACAAATTGAGCAATTAGTAAATCAATCAATAAATAATACTGAAAAATGAGTTCTCGAGTACTTGAAAGTGAGTCCATAGGTTGTGGAATCAGTTTAGAGTGGAGCTTATTCAAGCTGGTTCAGGAGCTTGATAGTTGAAGGGTAATGGTTGAAAACTATTCCTGAACCTGTGGATCCTAAGGCTCCTATGCCTCCTTTCCAATGGCAGCAGTGAGAAGAGAGCATGGCCTTGATGGTGGATGCGGCTTTCCTGTGACAGTACTCTTTTTAATGTGCTCAATGGTGGGGATGTCTCTGCCTCTGATGGGCTGAGCTGTATCCACTTTTGGGCATTGGTGTTTCAATACCAAGTCATGATGCAACCAGTCAAGATACTCTCCACTGTGCAGCCACAGAAGTTTTTCAAAGTTTTAAATAACATGGCAAAACTGCACAAACATCTAAGAAAGTGGAGGCACTGTTGTGCTTTCCTTCTAATGGCACTTGCATGCTGGTTCCCAGACAGATACTCTGTTATGAATAACCAAAGGTTAAAGTTACTCATATTTTCCACCTCAGATCCCTAAGGAGAACTGTTTCACAGACCTCCAGTTTCTTCCTTCCCTTAGCCTCCATTATTCCAAAAAGAAAAGCCCTAGCTCAGTCAATCTTTTTAAGACATGTTCTTGAATCCAGGCAGCATCCTAGTAAATCTCCTCTGCATCCTCTCCAAAGCTTCCACATCCTTTCTATAATAGGGCAACAGAAAATGTTCACAACACTCTAAGTATGGTCTAATCACTTCTAGACTTCAAATCTTTGGTACAATTTAGGCCAAGTCTGTGTTGATGACGTCTAGAGCAGACTGGTCCCGGTAAAAAACAAGAACATGCAAAATAGGAGGTAGAGGTCATTCAACCCCATGTACGTACTCTAACCTACAATAAGATTTTATTTTACTCTCAAAGCTACTTTTTCCAGTATCCTTTATCTCTTGAATCCCCAAATACTTAACATATATTGATCTCTATCTTGAATGTACTCAAAAATGGAACTTGCACAGACCTTGGGCAAAGAATTCCAAAACTTCAGCACCCTCTGAATGAAGAGGTTTCTTTTTCCCTTGGCCCTGAAATGTCAGCCCTTTTGAAACTATGACACTTTGCTCCAGCCACTCAGTCATGGGAGAAAGCACCTTGACATGTTCCCTATGGACTTTCTATATGTAAATGTAATCTTTTGACATTCTGCAAAGTTCGAGAGAGTACATTCTCTGTCTGTTGAATTTTTCCTCATAGGACACAGACATCATCACTGAAATTAATTTGGTGAATGTTCACACATTCCCTCCAAGGAAGGAAAATACCCTAAGATGCATCCTCTAAGGAAACTGAATTGTTCCTTAGCAAGAGAGAGAGAGAGAGTCAATCCTTCGCATAATCTTCTATATATTGTCTCACCAAGACACTATAAATTTGCAATAAATTGAAATTTATTCTCAGATCAACTTACAATAAGAACCAATGACCCACTTGCCTTCCTAATCGCTTACTATTCATGCGCATTTCATTTTTAGTGATTCTGTACAAATAAGCCCAGGTACCTTAAACACAAACAAATTTCAATCTCTCATTATTTTAAACATTTTCTGTTTTTCTTTTTTTAACCAAAATGAAAAAGTCACATTTTCCATATCATATTTCATCTGTCATATTGATGTCTGTTAGCCTAGCCTGTTCATAACCTTCTGAAGTCTCTATGTGTCCTCCTCATAGCCCATACAACCATCCCGCCTTTGTATCATCAGCCAACATGGATGACTTGCACTTAGACTCTCCATCCAGAACACTGAATACGTTCTGAACAGCTAGGTTCTATTAACATTTGCTATGAAACTCCACTATCATAACCTTCCAATCCAAAAATGAATGATTGATTTATATTCCCTGTTTTCTGTCCATGTTGATATATTATCCCCATTCCTATATTATCTCTCCTGGGTGGCCTCCTATTGCAGTTTTGGTTCCTGAAGTAGCTGAACAATCAGTGTGGAACTGTACATGCTCAAGTTCTAGAAGTGGAGATGCCTACGATTTTCAGATACACCATAGGTAGTTGAGGAGATGGTTCAAACACCATCTACAGTGGACTTCTGTGTACACTCAGTGGTTATTTTATAATATATCCTCTGTATCTAACAAAGAGGCCACAAAGAGTACATTCATGGTGTTCTACTGCTGCAGCCCATCCATTTCAAGGTTTATCACAAAAGAACAAATTTCATAACACATTCCGTCTGGCACCAACAATCATTCCATGGTCAAAGTCAATTGGATCACATTTTTTCACCATTCTGATGTTTAGTCTGAACAACAACTGAACCTCTTGACCATGTATGCATGCTTTTATGTATTAAGTTGCTGCTACATGATTGGCTGATTTGCATTAATGGGCAGAAGTGCCTCATGAAGTGGCCATTGAGTGTATCCCTGATGAAGGGACTTGGTTTTCCCAGTGTGCTCCTGACTGCTGTACCTTAACTTTGAGTGCTTCAGAGGTTCGCATAAATTAGTGGGGATATGGCGTATTTTAGAAGAGCTTTTGAAAACATCCCTGATTATTTCTTCTGTCACCCAGGTAATCCCTGAAAAGGACAGAGATTAGAATGGACTTAAATGGTTGAGACAAGAAGCTGATTTTGACTTGGATTTGGCCTCTAAACTCATGTCCTGCATTTCAGAGACTGACTTTGGTGTGACCTTGTTACTGGAGAGGGAGACAAACAGATTCCCATTGATCCTATAAGTTTGCTTTACTTCAGGAGGAAGTACATTAGGGTGAGGTTGAATTATATGGTGGGAAAAACTCTCTCAGCTGCAGGACACGTGTTTTGGTGATTGTAGAATATTTTCTTTCTCTTGATGCTTCTGATGTCTCCAATCAAAGAATATTTGGATGGAACTTCTCCAAGTGCTTTGAGGTGTTTGCTTTAGGTAATCTGTGACCTTATACAATGCCCATTGTGCTGGAGTTGAAATCTTGATTCAAACACAGAATTCAATGGAAAAGTTCATCATTAATTCAATTCAATTCTATTCAAGTTTAATTGTCATTTAACCATATATGAATACATGAATACAGCCAAACGAGACAGCATTACTATAGAGCCAAGGTGCAGAGACACATCACCAACAGTCACACACAATAAGCACACACAAGATTGCAATCACGTAATAAGTCCTGAGGCTCAGCTACCCCCAACAACACCATGGTTTCATGCATGCAAGTCAACAAACCCATACAGAACATCAGTAAAAGCACAACAATGCAGAATATGTATGTATATATTTAGTTCAGCCCCCCCCCCCCCACCAGCCTACTGACATTTCTGCCATCCTGAGATACGTGAATAAAGGTAGCATTGTGTTATCTTCAGAGGGAAATCTCCTGGACTTCTTGGTCATTTTCATCTAACCAGTTGTTGTCTCTTCACAAATGCTAATTATGGAGGTCTTCATACAGCCCAGATACATTGGAAAGCTCTGCGTCCAGTGTATATTAGCAGTATACCATCAGGTTGTCTGAGATACTGTCTGACAAGAGCTTTCTTTGCAGGTCATTGAGGGTTATCACATTGATTTTCTTGTTGCAGAGTTTTTGTGTTGCTGTTATTTGTTGACAGGGCTGATGGAGATATGGTGCCGGTAATGTGGAATGTTGTCATGAGCTCTTGCTGATCTCTGACAATACATGGTTTTCACTCCAACATTTTGTTAGGACAACCAGAATTCTGTTGAACTTATGATTAGAAAGTAGTGAGTAGGGAAACATATCTTTCCAGAAGATCATTCTAGCAGCTATGCAGTCCAGCCTTGTGAAAGATCATGCTACTGAATTGGTCCTGCTGATGGACATAGAAAAAACACACTCTATATCTCATCCTGTGCCGTTAATATCCTCAGTGTATCTTTTCAGTGCTGTTCATGGAGGATACTGTTCATTAGATGATGAAGAGCAATGAGTGCTATTTAGCAGGAGGTTTCCTTTTTGAGACTTTGTGGGTTGTTTGAGAATTCCCAGGGCTTATTCCTCCTCATCTGTATCCCACTATGTTGCCACCTCAGATGTGTCTGGTTTTCAGTCAGTCAGGTCACATGTGGAGATGGAGATGACCAAGTCTGAAACATAAAAGAGGGAACACTGAAAACAACAAAACTTTCTATAAAATATAATATAAATGAGGCCCCTCAAATGAAGAACTCAAAGGCAACATCCTGGCCCTTGCATTGTATTGATTAGTAATTCAAAACTTACTAATAAGAGGCAGTGCATAGATGGCCTTATTCATTACCTCAGAACCCACAGAATAGAGGCTCTGGGCCTATAGTCACTGAAGTTTAGAAGAATAAGATGGGGGGGGGGGATCTCATCAAGTGTTGGACACGTGGCCAAGTGGTTAGAGCATTTGTCTAGTGACTTGAAGGTCACTAGTTCGAGCCTCAGCTGTGGCAGCGTGTTTGTGTCCTTAGGCAAGGCACTTAATCACACATTGCGCTAGTGTCTGTGCGAGGAGTGGCGCCCCACACAGACTTCCAATCTGCACCCTGTAAGGCATGAAAATGCCCGACGCAGGCCTCTCATGGTCTGAGCCGACGTTCCCTTCCCCCCTCATTGAATCCTTTTACATATTCAATGGTGCAGATAGAGTGGACATGGAGAGGATGTTTCTTATTGTGGGGGAATCTAGGACCAGAAAGCAGAGCCTCAGAATTTAAGAATATCTCTTTCGAACAGAAATGAGATGGAATTACTCTGGCCAGAGGGTGTGATCAATCTCTGGAATTCATTGCCACGGACGGCTGTGGAGGCCAAGGCATTGATATATTTAAAGCAGAGGTTGACAGGTTCTTGATTAGTAAGGGCATTGAAGGTTGTATGCGGAATCCAGGAGAATAGGGTTGAGAGGGATTATAAATCGGCTATCATGGAACAGCAGAGCAGACCTGATGGACGGAATGATCTCATACTGCTCCTATATCTTCTGCTCTTATGGCCCAAAAGGATAGAACAGCTTAGTCTTCCTCAATCCTAAGAGATTGCCAAAGGAGCGGACTCAACAAGGAGGAAAATTTCTGTGGCATTTTTGTATCTCTGAAAGTTTGCAATTTTACTTACTATACTCACATTGAAGTAGTCTCTAGTTTAAGTCATTTTAGAAGGGAGAGAGTTGTCTGGAAAATAAATTGCACACATTATTTTCCAGGAGTAATTATTGGGGTAATGTTCTGGCTTCATTCATTGTTATTTGAAGTGCACATAAAAGAAGAAATATTGTGCAGTTTGTGTACTGGATCTTCTGATAGAAAGTGCTCATGGGCAAAGTTCCCTGAGTGACTGACTGAACTAGTAATCTCCTCAAGGGCATTGGAACTAGCTGCTATGAGGATGATTTGTCTGAAGGGTTTTCCTAACACAACTGTGCAACATCTGCTCTATGCCTCTCTTGGCAATACAAAGTAGACCAAAATATCATTGTCCAGGGATTCACAGCTATGAATCTATGTCCTACTTCACTGTGACTAAATATGTTTGACTACCAGCTGGCTTTGCCACAGGGTACCTGGATTGCTACTTAGGCTTCTTAGCACCATTACAAGAAGAATTAAAGCTCTTGTTTAGGACCTTGGCTTCTAAGGAGGAAGAGGAACTCAAATGGAGAGTCAAATTATCATATTTTAACAGCAAATATCAGATTGTTATACGTGCATATTTACCATTCATTTCTAAAAGCATTTTTGTGTTTCCTGTCAAGATCATTATGACGCTTTAATCAAAAGGATTACAGATCTTAGAGACCTTAGGTTTGAGGGAACAGATATCTAACAGGAGTTGCATAGAGGGTCATTGAATCTTGATTGCTAGGGATCAGTAGTGGGTGTAATGGACATAACAGGGAGGGGAGGGGAAGATAAATGGTCATCAGTGGAACGTCTTTCATTGTGTGGGGTGAGGAGGTGGGAGGGAAGGTTAATTGGGAAACAACAATAATATAACTAAGGTGAATAACAGCAGGTAAAAAAAGGAATAATCAAATGTCCTGCTGAAGTGCCTTGGCCCAAAACGTCAACTTTTTATTCCTTTCTATTGATGCTGCCTGACCTGCTGAGTTTCTCTAGCACTTTGTTTGTGTTACTCTGGATTTTCAGCATCTGCAGAATATCTTGTGTTTATCAAATATTAAATGCAGAACTGGAGGAAGATACTTCATTGAATTGAAAATCAATTTCACCATGTCAATGGGAATCAGTATGGATGAAAAGCCTTGACCCAAAGTGAAGACTGCCCATATCCCTTCACAGATGCTGCTTGACATATTAAGTTCCTCCAGCAGTTTGCTTTTGCTCCAGGTTCCAGTATCTGTCTTGTCTCTCCAATTGGAATGAAGATTGATAAAAATTGGAAAGAGATAGGTAATTGGATTAGAAATATTCTCATTATGAAATAGAAGTACTGAAAATCCCAGATTTCCATGGCTGGTTGAGGATATCAAGGTTAAAGAAAGATCATGAAAAATGTGAGGTTCAAGACAAAATTGAAAACAATGCTGAAGAAAAACTAGCACAAAGAAGATCTAAGAAAGGGAATGAGAGAAGTAAATGTAGATTATGGGAATAACTGAGCTGCTAACATAAGAAATCCCAAAAGTCATTTTGAAATACATAAATAATAAAATAGCAGTCAAAAGAAGGATGAGACTGATGAAGGATTCAAATATTCTGGTGAATCCAGAAGCCATGCCATAATGGGAATATCACCAGTGAATCAACAAAGAAGGACACATTATGTTCAGATGTATTAATCATGAGAGATAAAGAGAGGAACACAAGTCTAGCAGTTCTCAAATTTAACAAAATGATTTGTTCTGAGTGAGATGCATCCGAGGCTATTGGAAACTGAAGTAAGTCAGTAAGGTGATTACAGGCCTGCAAGTCTAACTTCATTCATAAGGATATTATGGGAAAAAATTTGGAGGAATCAGAATTATCCACAGTTTGAGAGGGAGGGTTTTATTAAGGGACTATTAGCATGTTTTTGTTTATGGCACATCCTGTACGATTGATTTGATTGTATTTTTGAAGATAGGATGGAATGTTTTGATATGGAAGAATAGGCCATGAAGGAAGAGTCAATGGGATTCTAGGCAATTTGGCAAATTAAATTCAAAATTAATTTAGTGATTGAGCCAGAAATTAATGTTGGAGGGTGGATTTTGTTTTAGTGGGCATAGGATTAAAGTGAGATTTAGAGGAAATTTAAGAAAGGATTGGTTTTACTCAAAGTGTGGTTGGAAATTAGAACACACTGCTGAATGGAAGGGGGAGGAAGGGACCATCAGAACATTTAAGTACTTAGGTAAGCACTTGAAACCCAAAATGTAGAGAGTTATGGGGCAAGTGTCAGGAAATAGGATTAGTGTAGATAGGTCATCCTGGGCATGGAGAATTGGTGTTTTTGTGCTGAACTGAATATACACAAATATTGTACTAAAACATGATTGGCATCACCAGACTTGGAGCATTTTGCCATCTTCATCTGTTAAAAAAAGATTGTGAAAGCAAACTAAGCAACCAGAACCAATGAGAATAGTAGTGGTTACAGGGAAACACTTGGAGACAATAATCTAGACAAAATTAACAGTGAGCACCAAAGATTTTGCTTCCTGAATACTTTTAAGGTGTATCTTATGAATTTTGGGCTGTTGATCATGAAAGCACCATGGAATTTCCCCAGCACTCACTGTTTTTTAAATCACCTATATTTGTTATTTTCAATTCATAATTCAAGACAGAATAACTGATGTCAAGACTAAAGAAGGCATTTTTGTTGGTCCACAAATCAAACAGGTCATCAAAGACAGACAATTCAAAGAATTTGTAGTGGGACCGGAGAAAATTGCATAGAAGGCTTTTTAAGGATGTTGTTGAAAATTTTCTTGCCAACTACAGAGCACCAAACTACGTGCACCAGGTTGACAACATGCTTCAAGCATACAAAGCCATGAAGTGCAACATGTCACTAAAGATTCATTTTTTTGCATTCCTATTTAGACTTCTTCCCAGGGCCGGATTAAGCTCGTGGGGGGCCTGTAGCATATGTTATAAAGGGGTCCTAAATTTTAAAAATGCACATAAGCATTAAAACATAAATTATTTACTTGCATTGTAAAGTAATTAATTTTTTTCATTTGCTATACAGCCAGATAATACGACAAATGTCTGACACTTCAGTAATAGTATTACTTACACGTAGGTATCAATTTCAAATGTCAAAAGTAATAAAACTACAATTTAAAAGTTAGATTTTCTAGATTTGGCATGAGCAAATTTGCTTATGATACTGGAAGTGTCTATTTCACACGGAAGTTCATGTTCAGTGCTCATTAGAGTGAGATTGTTCAATCTGTTTTGACCCATGGTGTCCTTAGTTCATTTTCAATCCTTTTCAGTTTTGAAAATGAGCATTCTCCACTGCAGTTGGTAATCATGAGTGACAAATAGATGCGCAAGGCATTTTCTACATTTGGAAAACATGACTCCAAAGAATTGTCAGTTATCAAATGGTACAACTGTAACTCTACAAGGTCTTGTTTGGCACCAATATGAGAAGCAAAATCAGTTTTCAACGGTTCAGTAAACAGCACAAGTTCTTCATTAAGACCTTCTTCCAGATCTTCCAGATATGATTTAATAAGATTTGATGACATCTTACAATCTCTTCAGGTGTAAATGACTGTAACTGATGAAGGAATCCAAAAACACGATTCACCTTTAGATTAGCTTTCTGCCTTTTTGACAGGGTAGAAAGCAAGCTGTCAATAATAGCAAGTAATGTTCGGCTCTTAAACTTCTGAGAAGGCGTTTGAGATTCAACAAGTGGATCAAGAGTGCTGGAACCACTGAAATCATCATGTGAGCAATTTTGCTTGTGCTTTCTTTGAGTTTGCTGTTGATAGTCTTCACACTTAGTCAGATCCTTTGCTTTTTGCTCAATGTCTGAAAAACTAGACCGCTTAGCTTGAATATATCCATGCAACCATTTATAGAGTGCACAAGCTGTGTTCAAGTCTTAGCCAGAAGATTGCAAAGAAGAACTGGTCATTTGAAAACTCTGTAATACTTGATCCCACAATATGACCATTATTCCTGTTTCCAACTTCATGGAAAATAGTCCATGATCCTGTTGTCAACACTCTGCCTTCTGATCATTGTTACTTGAAATGTCATCCAAGACTTATTGCAGAAAATCCGTGTAAAAGTGCTTTTGTTACATCTGCACGAGCTGACCACCTGGTATCTGCCATTCTTTTCACAATGGGAAAATGAGCAGAACCATCAGATAATGCAGCAGGAAGGAGATCCCACCGATAAGTAGAAGTGGAAAAAATGTGTACGGGCTTTCTACAAATTGAAAGAAAATATATATTAATGACTTGGATGAGGGAATTAAATGCAGCATCTCCAAGTTTGCGGATGACACGAAGCTGGGTGGCAGTGTTAGCTGTGAGGAGGATGCTAAGAGGATGCAGAGTGACTTGGATAGGTTGGGTGAGTGGGCAAATTCATGGCAGATGCAATTTAATGTGGATAAATGTGAAGTTATCCACTTTGGTGGCAAAAATAGGAAAACAGATTATTATCTGAATGGTGGCCGATTAGGAAAAGGGGAGGTGCAACGAGACCTGGGTGTCATTATACACCAGTCATTGAAAGTGAGCATGCAGGTACAGCAGGTGGTGAAAACGGCGAATGGTATGCTGGCATTTATAGCGAGAGGATTCGAGTACAGGAGCAGGGAGGTACTACTGCAGTTGTACAGGGCCTTGGTGAGACCACACCTGGAGTATTGTGTGCAGTTTTGGTCCCCTAATCTGAGGAAAGACATCCTTGCCATAGAGGGAGTACAAAGAAGGTTCACCAGATTGATTCCTGTGACGGCAGGACTTTCATATGAAGAAAGACTGGATGAACTGGGCTTGTACTCGTTGGAATTTAGAAGATTGAGGGGGGATCTGATTGAAGCGTATAAAATCCTAAAGGGATTGGACAGGCTAGATGCAGGAAGATTGTTCCCGATGTTGGGGAAGTCCAGAACAAGGGGTCACAGTTTGAGGATAAAGGGGAAGCCTTTTAGGACCGAGATTAGGAAAAACTTCTTCACACAGAGAGTGGTGAATCTGTGGAATTCTCTGCCACAGGAAACAATTGAGGCCAGTTCATTGGCTATATTTAAGAGGGAGTTAGATATGGCCCTTGTGGCTACGGGGATCAGGGGGTATGGAGGGAAGGCTGGGGCGAGGTTCTGAGTTGGATGATCAGCCATGATCATAATAAATGGCGGTGCAGGCTCGAAGGGCCGAATGGCCTACTCCTGCACGTATTTTCTATGTTTCTATGTAAAATTAATGCTTCTTGACAACATTCAGCAGCAGGTTTTCCAACCAAATTTAGTGAATGTATAAAACATGGAATATAATCCGCAAACTCATTCAGCTCTTTAATTTGTGCTTGTAAGCCACTATACTTGCGACTCATGTTGCTGGCATTGTCATAACTTTGACCACGGCAGTCTTTTATATCAATGTCATTTTCCTTTAAAAATTGAAGTAAACTTCGAGCAAGCTGTTCAGCACTATGACCTTCCATATCCAAAAACTTCACAAATCTTTCAATTAGTCCAGATGGCAAAACATAGCGCACAGTCAAAGTCAGCTGGTCCACATTAGATATATCTGGAGTAGAATCCAATGAAACAGAATAATACTTCTGCTTCTTCACTTCACTGATAATGTGATCCAGTATGCTGGATCCAATTAGATTGATGAATTCCTCACATGTTGTTTTAGATAAGTATGATTTATGTCCCCTTCCTTGGTTTTCATGAGCATTTATACCATGGCACAGCAAGGAGCCAACACACGCCTGCACACACATACTGTACCATGCAGCATGCAGCTCCCCCGACATGAAAACATCAGCGTTGCCAGATCGTCGTTGTTGTGGTGTGGATGAAATCACAGAGCGTTGCGTTACCGGTAGGTACAAGGCAGTTTCTTTATTCGACAAGACAAGGTTACAGCGGCAGAGACCCTGGCAGAACAGGTCTAACTGTCTTGTGATTGAGGCTTGATATTTATTTGCTAAATACAAAGGACATTTCATAGTTACAAGTATAGACAATTCTTTGAAGTTTTCACATCTTTTGATTAAATTCATTCTGCCGACGCCAGTATGCCTAAACTGACATTCATGGCCTTTAGGAATGCAAGTTAAAATCCATAATACATTATTTAGTATGCTACGTGCTAACATAGAGGACAATTCATATTCAAAAAGTATAGTTATGGTGTCTTCACAACTACCTGTAAACTTAGCATTCTTGACTCAGAGGCACCAGAGATGCAATATTACAAATGAAACTGAGTTCACAGCTTTTAGGAAATGCATTGTTATGAATTCAATCCACAGTACATTGTCAAAGATCAGAAGACTGATGGCTGAAGTCATTTGTTTAAGTGTAAATGAATCGTCTATCCAAAACACACTCTGACAATTGTGAGAATACGGTGACATGCCGATTTCACCAGACTGCAGCTTGCAAGCATTTAGTGCGGGCGGGGCCCGTAGCACATTCTACTTTTGTTACTAGGTTAATCCAGCCCTGCTTCTTCCTTAAAAATCTTGGTGCTGTCAGTGACGAGCATGGTGAAAGGTTTCATCAGGACTTTGTGGTCATGGAGAAATGCTATCAGGGCAACTGGAATCCATCAATGCTGGCTGATTATTGTTGGACACTTAAGCGAGAAGCCTTAAGAATTTTTTCAAATTCCTACGTGATACAAGTAGTCTAAAATTATATTTGTGTTTACCTTACTGGAAAGTAAAATCTAAGTAACACTTTTGAAAAAATGCGAAGTCCAGTGCAATTAGTATTTGAAAAATATAGGCTAACAAGTTAAGCTTCAACTTGGATTTGTTAACCTCAATTCTCATCTAACTAACAACTGAATTCCTTAATGAGAATTGATGAAAGATGATGAGAAAGTGTGGTTAGTGTGTGGTGCATCTGAAACAATACCACAAAATAGAATTTAACAGAATTAAATGTTACGGGATGGTGGCAAAATGGACCCAGAATTATCTGAGGCAGTGGTCCCCAACCTCCAGGCCGTGGACTGATACATTGCCATGAAGAATGCAGGAGTGCAGCGGTAGCCAGAATGCACACAGCACATCTTTAAGAAAAAAGACGAAATCAACAAGCTAATTGATTAGGTGCCGCCTGGCACATAAATGTTGGCCCAGATCAGAGGCAACACAATCAGTAATCGCCTCTTTTAGGGCTGACAGAGTGAGGTTTCAGTTGGGAGACGTGGAACGTGGGATGAATGTGCGTGGATTGGGTAGTTTGAGTTTGACCACCGAGGGGTTGATGATGCTCTCGATTTGGAATGGTCCAATGTAATGAAGGGTGAGTTTCTTGGACTCGGTTTTGAGGGGGATGTCTCTTGAAGAGAGCCAAACCTTCTGGCTGGGCTGATAGTTGGGTGCTGGAATCCGGTGGCGATCGGCGACGCGCCGGTTGCAGTCAGCGGAGCGGAGCAGGGCCGAATGAGCATCCTTACAGACCATGAGGCACCGGTGGAGACGGGCTTGAACTGAAGGCACAACGATATCATCCTCGTGGGAAGGAAACAGAGGGGGTTGATAGCCTAGGGAACATTCGAAAGGGGACATACCAGTGGCGGCGCTGGTCAGGGAGTTGTGGGCATACTCAACCCAAGTGAGATGAGTGCTCCAGGACGATGGGTTACTGGTGGAAATGCGGCACAGTGCTGCTTCCAAATCCTGATTTGCTCACTCCGTCTGACCGTTAGTCTGTGGATGGAAACCGGCAGACAGACTTACTGAAGCTCCAAGGGCTTGACAGAAGGATTTCCAGACTTGGGAGATGAACTGGGGGCCCCGGTGAGCAACGATGTCGGAGGGGTTTCCATGAAGGTGGAAGATGCATTGGACAAGGAGGTCAACTGTTTCACGGGCTGTAGGGAATTTGGGAACTGCTATGAAGTGCACAGCTTTGGAAAAACGGTCCACAACTGTGAGTATAGCTGTGATCCATGTTAAGAGGGTAGACCAGTGACGAAATCGAGAGCTATGTGGAACCAAGGGCAAGTAGGGACAGGTAGGGGACGAAGCAGCCCAGCAGGTGGCCAATGGGAGGCTTTTCCGCGGACACACACAGTACAGGCGGAGACGAAGGAGCAAGTGTCAGCATCTATGGTGGGCCACCAGAAATGTTGCTTTAAAAGAGGCAGAGTTCCGTCGATTCCAGGATGGCAGGTGAACGGGGAAGTATACCCCTGCTGAAGAACCTGAGAGCGGACAGAGTCAGGCACGAAGAGATGATTGGGGGGGCCATTGCCTGGGTCTGGCTGAGTCCGTTGGGTCTCTTTGACTATGGACTCGATCTCCCAGGTGAGGGCAGCCACCACACAGGATGGTGGAAGGATGGTATCAGGATTGGAAAGGCCCTCCTCGGATATGTACTGGTGAGAGAGAGCATCTGGCTTCACGTTCTTATAACCAGGACCATAGGTGAGGGTGAAGTTGAAGCGGCCAAAGAACAGTGCCCAATGGACTTGGTGGGAGTTAAGGCGTTTAGCTGCCTGAATGTATGCCAGGTTCTTGTGGTCCATCCAAACGATGAATGGGTGTTCTGATCCCTCCAGCCAGTGCCTCCACTCCTCCAAGGTGAGTTTGACGGGCAGCAACTCATGGTTCCCAACATCGTTGTACGCTCAGCGGGGGTTAGACGGCGAGAGAAGAAGACGCAGGGATGGAGCTTTTGGTCTGGGAGGGAGCGTTGAGAGAGGACCGCTCCCAACCTGGTGCTGGAGGTGTCCGCCTCCACAATGAACTGGCAAGATGGGTCAGGCTGGACCTGAATGGGAGCGGAGGTGAAACACCTCTTAAGCTCTGAGAAGGCTGGGTCCGCTTCAGGAGTCCAGTGGAAGGGATTCGCAGGAGAGGTGAGCTGAGTAAGGGGTGCTGCCAGCCAGCTGTAGTCCCTAATGAAGCGACGGTAGAAATTGGCAAATCCCAGAAATTGCTGGAGTTCTTTAAGCAAAGTGGGTTTGGGCCACTCTGCCACCACCCGAATCTTTTCGGGATCTGCCCTCACCTGCCCGCTCTCAATGATTTACCCCAGGAAACTGACAGAACGGGCACGGATTTCGCACTTCTCAGCCTTAATGAATAGTTTGTTTTCCAAGAGCCTCTGAAGAACCTGGCGGACATGGAGGGTGTGCTCCTGGAGGTTACGGGAGAAGATTAGGATATCATCCCGATAAACAAAGACAAATCGGTTGATAAAGTCCCTAAAGACGTCATTGACCAGAGCCTGGAACACTGCGGGAGTGTTTGTCAAGCCGAAAGGCATCACCAGGTATTCAAAATGGCCAGGGGTGGGGGTTGGTTAAAGGCTGTCTTCCATTCATCTCCTTCCCATACATATCCTGACCAGGTGATAGGCGTTCCGCAAGTCCAATTCGGTGAATACAGTGGCCCCCATGAAGGGGTGTGAATGCTAAGTTGATCAGGAGCAGGGGATACTTATTTTTTATGATGATGTTGTTCAGGCCACTGTCGTCAATGCAGGGGTGTAGTGAGTTGTCTTTATTCGCCACAAAGAAGAAACCAGTGTTTGCGGGGGAAGATGAGGGTCGGATGATGCCAGCCGCGAGGGAGTCGTTTACGTATGTCTCCATAGCTTCAATTTTTGGACAGAACAGGCTATACAGCTGATGGTGGGTCATGAGGCTCCAGGGAGAAGGTCAATCGCGCAATTGTAAGGGTGACGTGGAGGCAGAGAAAAGGCCCATTGCTTACTAAACACCTCTCCAAGATTATGATATTCTACAGGAACGGTGGACAAGTCAGGAGGCTCAGAGGCAGACGAGGCCGTGGTGACTTCCACTGGAGGAAGGGCTGATTGCAGGCAAGAGGAATGGCAGAATGAGCTCCAGCTGACTATCTTCCCGGTGGGCCAGTCGATGTGGGGGTTATGACGGCTTAGCCATGGGTGACCGAGAATTAAAGGGGTCTGAAGAGAGGAGATTAGAATGAACCATATCTGTTCCTGATGGTTTCCAGAAAGAAGGAGAAGCAGGGCTTCCGTGCAGTGTGTGACTAGGGCCAGGAATCTACTGTCTAGCGCATTGGCGTCTGGAGCGGGGGGTACACAGAGGCTCCCAAGAAATACCAGCTTAGAGGGCTAGGTTTTCGTCCAGGAATTTTCTCTCTGAACCGGAGTCCACTAGCGCTAGCAGAGGCAAGGACTGTTGATTATGACACAGAGTGGCTTGAAGCTGCATTTGGGGTCAGCGGGGGGGGGGGGCGCGAAAGGGAAGGTTGTCTAGCTCAACACGGTCCCTACTGCTACTGGTGAGCCCCCCCCACCCCCGTTTTGCCAAAACGGCTACTCTCATTCTCTGTAGACGATCAGCGAGGGAAAGGCAGGCCCACCCCAGCTGCATGGGTTCCTCTCCCAGGGGTCGGAGCAGCAGGGCTGGGAGCTACTCGGGGTGCAGAAGGGGGAGAGAGGCTTGTTCTGGTGAGGGGCGGTAAAGAGAGCTGAGAAGTGTCCAAAGATGGTGGGCGACCAGTTCTCTCTCTAAGGCGCTCCCGGAGGCAATTGTCCAACCTGGTGGCCAGGGAGATCAGGGAATCCAGGCTGTCGGAATCGTCTCTCGCTGCCAACTCGCCCTTCACCAGGTTATTAAGCCCACCCCAAAATACCCCCTTGAGTGACTCATTGTTCCACCCTGAGTCAGCTGCTAATGTCCGAAACTCCACTGAATATTCAGCAACACTGCGGGAACCCTGGAGGAGAGTGAGTAGGCGCTTAGCGGAGTCTTTTCCCTGGACTGGGTAATCAAAGACCTTTCTCATCTCCACAATGAAACTGGTGAAAGAGGAGCAGGTATCAGGTTGGTTGTCCCAAAATGCTGTGGCCCATGCTAATATATTTCCCCTTAGCAACCCCATGACATAGGCAACTTGAGACTTATCTGTGGAGTAGGTCGACGGCTGCTGCTCAGACACCAGGGAGCACTGAAGGAGGAAACCCCGGCACTTCCCCAGTTCTCCAGCATAGTGCTCCAGCTCAGGTACGTGAGGCTCTCTGGGCGGGGTTCCAGGTGTGGGCTGAGTGATATGAGAGGAGACACGGTCCACCTGGTTACCGATCTGTGTGACGTGAGCAGACAGGGAACGGAGATTCTCCATGACCTCCCGGAGGAGTTGGTCATGCTGTCCCAGTAGGGAACCCTGGCTGGCGAGGGCTTGTTGGATGGTGTTTGCGTCTGCTGCATCCATGTTGGCCAGATCATTCTGTTGCGATGAACGGGTGAACCCAAACACAAGACACTGACATGGAGAGACAGAGTTAACACAGGCAAACAACAGCTCTGAAACGAAACTTTGCATATACAATTCTAAGCGGCCGAGAATGTGAACTACCACACTGGCTGAAACAACGATCTGGCGATGAGTGGATGGAAAGCCGGGGTATTTATGCTGCGGGTTAGATGAGATTCAGGTGCGCCGCAATCAGGAAGCCCGGGAGCAGGAGAAACATGGGGAAAAGGGAATTAGGAGATCATGAGGAGTAAACGGGACTGTGACAACCACAGTCCATACCCCCTCTTTGCCCTGCACTTAACATCCACACTGCCACGTACCAACTGCCATCTTCTCTCCAATCATCATGGAATCACCTTCATGGGTCTGGAGAAACTCAGACACAGCAAAGCATCGGGACCAGATGGTGAACCCCAAGATCCTGAAGGGGTGTGCTGAGCAGCTGTGTGAAGTTCTCCAGCCATTCTCAGCCAGTCTCAGCCATTCTCAGCCTGTCTCAGCCTGGAAAGGGTCCCCACTGCATGGAAAACATCACGTGTGGTTCCAGTACCCAAGGAGGGCCGACCGAAAATCTTGAATGATTACCGTCCAGTAACCCTGACCTCACACATCATGAAGACTCTGGAGAGGCTGATCCTGGCTCATCTCCAACCCTGGTCAGATCAGCCCTTGATCCCCTGCAGTTTGCCTACCAGGAGCACTTTGGAGTCGACGATGCAGTCATCTACCCGCTGAACAGAGCCTACTCCCATTCGGATAAGCAGGACAGTACTGTGAGGATCATTTTTTTTATTTTTCAAATGCCTTCAATACCATACCTTATTGCTGGGAGGGGAAATCTCTGTTCAATGCAGCTCGGCACTTCCATTGTATCCTGGATAATGGACTAACCGACTGGCAGACCACAGTGTGTGCAGCTTCAGAGCTGTGAGTCAGACATGGCTATAAGCAGCACCGGGGCCTCACAGGGGACTGTATTGTCTCCCTTCCTGTTTACCCTGTATACCTCGGACCATAGGTACAACATTGTGTCATGTCATCTGCAGAAATTCTCGAATGACTCAGCAATAGTTGGATGTATAAAGGGAGGACAGGGGATGAAAACAGGGCCCTGGTGGAGGACTTTGTCGAATGGTGTAAGCTGAATCATCTGCAGCGCAGACAAAGGAGAAGGTGAAGGACTTTAGGAAGACCAAACCTGCACTGTTCTCTGTTACTATTGACAGTGAGGACATGGATGTGTGAGGACCTACAAGTACCTGGGGATCCACCTGGTTGACAGACTTGAGTGGAGCACCAATACAGAGGCTGTGTACAAGAAGGGCTAGAGTCACCCCTACTCTCTGAGGAGACTGAGATCCTTTGAAATATGCAGGCCTCTCCTTCACATGTTCTAACAGTTTGTTGTCACCAGTACAATCTTCTATGCAGCAGTGTGCTGGGGCAATGGCATCAACACAGGTGATACCAACCGGCTCAATAGACTGATTAGAAAGGTTGGCTCTGTTATAGGAGTCAAACTGGACGTATTACAGGCTGTGGTAGAACAAAGGACCCTACAGAAAATCCTGGCAGTTCTGGACAATGTTTCTCACCCTCTGCATGCCACCTAGGCTGAACAGAGGAACATTTTCAGAAATAGATCGAGACAACTGCACTGCTCCAAAGAGCATTATATGAGATCATTCTTACCCTTGGCTATTAGGCTGTATAATGAGTCAATCTATAGATGGGGAAGTGATGCTCCCTTCCTGCTAGACTGTTATTGACCTCTGCTTAAGCTCTGATTACCACTCCCTGCTATCGCGGACACCCTGTGCAAGACTACCATCAGTTCTTATCTGGATGGTGTGAATGTGCAGCTGTTACTGTATAATATTACAGTAATTCTTGCACTACCATTTTATCAGTGTGAACTTGGAAATTTTGTAAATCTTGTAATCTTTGATTTGTGAATCATCTACATCTTATTTTAAGGTAGGTTATTTTTTATTCTTTCTTATTTCTCTTCTAATATTTATATATCTCTGCAGTTGAAATACTTCCGTGACACTGTAATTTCCACTGGGATCAATAAAGTCTCTATTTATTTATCTATCTATCACTCTGGATAAACTACCTAATTTCTCAATATCAGAAACTGTAGATGCTGGAGATCTGAAACTAAAAATGAACATACTTCAGAACTGATAAAAATCTACTATACAGTTGCTATCTGACTATCCGAGCACTCCCAGAATTTTCTGTGCTTATGATCATAAAATACTGGATACTTCTACTGCCCTTTTTGAATACTGGATTTAACCATCTTTTTTGTATAGATGTGTGGTTAAAACTTTCAAAATCCTTTACACTGGTGTCATCACACAAACTTTGTCAATGAGCCCCACAAGGAGACAGTAAGACAAGTGAGCAAATACTTGGCCACCAATTGGTGAAGGCATCTTGCAGAAGTTGCAATCCTCCTGGCTTAGGACCACAGTCTCTAACAGGATGATATTTCCCCTAACAGGGCCCATGCAGAAATAAGTGTCACAATCTGTAAAGAACGGGTCAGCCATCTGAGACGGAGATAACGAGATATTTCTTGACCCAGAGGGAACAAGGTCATTGGAATTCTCAAGTCAAGGAAGTTCGAGAATTCAGCCTATGAGTATATGCAAGATAGAAGTAGATAGCTTTCTGGATATTAAGGGGCATAAAAAATATTGAGTTTGTACAGTGAAGTGATCCTGAGGAATGGTGTTCTCTGTTTATTAGACAAGAGATGATACAAGGACCACACGGCCAACTCCTCCTATTTCTTCTGTCATTATATATGTATTCATTCACTATATGGGTATTTGTGTACATGGACAGAACTACTTGCTTTGTACCTTTACTTCCTATTTTAATGGAAATCTGCCTCATGAACTAATGGTTACTGCTATCAAAGCAGTCACTTCATCCTTTTCACTCTCCAATAAGAAGTAAAAAGAGAACTCTAAAGATAGAAGACATAGAAAAACATCATTAACAGATCATTTGATAAAGTTATTTTGCTATTTATGTACTCTGTGTAACAATGATTCTGAAAAAGGATTTACAACTGAAAATGTTAAGAAGTCAGGAGTTCAAGTATTCAAAGAACCATTGGTGTTATATTAAGCCATTGCTTACTCCAAATAACAGAGTGGAAGTGGCTTTTTAAAAAGTAACACCAGCACAAGGGGAAGTTGATGGGAAATTTTTAAAGGAACAAAGGGGAGTAAAGCATAAAGGTGAAATAAATGAGTTGTGCGAAGGAGGAATAATGATATAGTGTTCATTGGTTCATAGAATGTGGAGAGATCTGATGATGCCGGAGGGGAAGAGGCTGCGAGGAGGGGAATATGTTGACTGTGAGGCTCCAGGCTCCTGTACCACCTCCCTGGTGGTAGTAATGAGAAGAGGGCATGTCCTGGAATGTGAGGTTGCTTAATAATAGATGCTGCTTTCTTGAGGTATCAAGTCTTGATGATGGGTAGAGTTGTGCCTGTGAAGGAGCTGGCAAGCCTCCAACCCTCTGCAGTCTCATCTGATCCTGGAGGCTCAGACAAGCACTGGAGCATTGGAGGCTCCGTATCAGGCAATGATGCGGCCAGTCAGAACGTTCTTCACAACATGTCTGCAGAAACTTGAAAGAGTCTTTGGTGTAAGCAATAATATAAGAAATGGTGATGTTACTAAGTACGTGCTTGACATTCTTTTTCCATAATGGTGTAAATAGTATAATATAAGTTGTATAAAAAAATCAGAATGTAAGTCATTGGGATGATTTTAGTGCACTTAGTATGCCGGACGGTTGTAATGGAGCATTAGTAAACCATTAATGGAAATTGTGAGTGACTTGTCTCTTATGAATACGATGCTATGCTGTAAAATTATCATATTTTAGTAATATATTCAAATTTCGGAATGAAAAATTCTACATGTTACTCTATTACTTAAAAAGAGGCAGGGAGAAATCAGGAAACAATAGACCTCTATGTTTGATTTCACTTTGCAGAATAATATTGACATATAGTTGAATTGGGCTGAGCTTCATTTGTCCAGTGTAGATTGAACCATACAGTCAAATGTGCCTTTTGCACCAAATCAAAATAGTAAGGGTTTTGCTGGGCAGCTGCAAGTGCATCTTCTGGTGCCAACATAGCATGCCCACAGCTCACTAACCCTGACCGTACGTCTTTGGAATGTGGAGGAAACCCGAGCGCCCAGAGGAGATATACTGTACGTGGTCACAGGGAGAAAGTATAAACTCCTTGCAGGCTGAGGTGAGAATTGAACCCCAGTCTCGCAGCTGATGCTGTAATAGTGTTACACTAACCACTCTGCTGCCATGCTGCCCCATGCATTCATGAAAACTGAATGTTGCAAAGGGTCACAGAGGGATTACATGAGTGGGTGTAGTTCAAGTCAGTGGAAATTTAACAGTTTCAACTCTACATCGAAATGGACAAGCTATTTTTCTTTGTCTTTCTTAATCATAAATGTTTGGAAACTGGAAGCACAAGGAAATATGGCCGGCCATTTACAAATCACTAAAAGCCAGTGCACAAGGGCAAAAAGTAATCAAAAAGATAAATGAAGCTTTAGCCTTTATCTTAATTCAAAAATGAGAAAGCTATGCTGCAGTTTATAGAACATTTTTTTGAAAGCATTCCTAGAATATTGCAGTCAATCTTGGGCATTGAGCCTCTGTGAAGATATATTGGATTTGAAAGAGCACAAAATAGATTGCCAGAATGTTATCATGACCTGAAGAGTAAAATATGAGGACAGATAGTGTAGACTTCAGCATTGAGGATGTGTGCAAGGATCCAGTTCAGAAGCGTGAAATTATAAAGGGATTCAATGGAATATGTAGAGAGAAATTATTTATTCACATGGAGGAATCTACAGCAAAAAGTAGAATTATAAATGAAGCCAAGAGGTACTTTCTCATGCAGAATTCTGGAAGACTTTTAACTATAGAGCTATTTACATGTCTAAGACGCATAGATTTGCATTAGGGAAAAGTGTTAAAATTGGGCAAAATGGAACAAAAATGTAAATCAACCTCTGAAAACTACGCTGCTTTCATGGATAGAGTAATTTCTTTTTATTAGTTTTATTTTACCTCATGCAATCTTTGCCATTCTGGAAGAGAAAGAGAAAGCTAAGACTATAGTCAAAATATTCTGCAGTTGCTGGAAATCTTGAGCAACACATAAAAAATGCTGAAGGGTCTCAGCAGGTCAGGCAGCATCTAATGAGGGAAATAAGCAGACAAGAGTTCAGACCAAAACCCTTCCTCAGTCTGACTTGATAAGTTCCACCAGCATTTTGCGTGTGTTATGAAAACTAAAAGTATGAGCTTTTAGTGTTGACTTGAGCAATAGCTCTTCTGGAAATATGATTGGAGACATGGCAGAGAATACAATGTATACAGGCATCAGGCTCAAACAATGAATGAACAAGGACATCATGCTGAAAACTTTAATGGATCTTGTAACACTCATCACATTGAAATACTAGCTGAAAAGTTATACTGGAAGACAGATACACAAATAAAGTGGTGCTGCATGATAGTCCATGGACATTTCATCTGGGACCATAGACACTGATTTTCAGACATGTACAGCATGTAAATGGGACATTCAGGTTCTTTGTGATATGCAGCCACCACATCCAGCAACCAATCTGAAGAATCACAGGCAAGGTTAGTATGAGTAGAGGGCAAGGTCAATTAGGGCTCTCACAAGTGTTGGCAGAACAGTGGATCCAGGGGCCTTGAGATGTAGACAAAGCACACATACTGAAGAGTGAGATTCAAAGCTGCATTATGTTCTGTGCACATGAGTAAATGCTCATCAGCTTCCTCATCCAAGTCATACTTCAAATTCCGGTCATTGGTGGGAAAACAGACGTGGTTGAATTTCTAGGTCACTTTATCCTTGAACGTGAAAGGGGAAATCATTTAAATTGAGCAGTAAAAGTTATTTTCTGGTAAACGATTTTTAATTTCAGTAAGGACTGAAATGACTGTTGAGAGCATTTGAGGACAAATGTTTAACATCTTATAACATTTCACTGTTATTTGATGTTATCAAATTCCATTACATTAGTTCAACAAGGAATGTCAAAAAATATATTATATATCTGTCCTCCAAAATGGAAAACAATTTAAACAGTCCAGATCTCTAAGAAGCAAGAGCTTGACAACATTTGACCATGGACTGTTGTTTTTACCTACCTTGTATTGCCCCAACGCACTTTATAATGAATTGATCTGTAAAAACAGTATTTCAGACAAACTTCTCACTGTACCTCAATATGTGTGACAACAAAAATCGAATTCTAATAGTCATTGCCATGCAAAGACTACCTTCAATGGATGGATGCTTAAACATCTACACATCACCGAGTCCTCCACCATCAATTTCCCGTGAGTCATCATGGCCCAGAAATGCTACTGGACCAGTCAGAAAATACTGTGACCCCAAGAGCAGGTCCAAGGATAGGTATTCTCTGGCAAGTGACACAATTCTTGACTCCTGAAAGCTCTTCCATTTTTCTCAGAGAACAAGTTAGGAAAGTCCTTCAGTTACCTTAATGTATTCAATTCCAATGACACTCAACAAGTTCAATGCCATTTAAGGCAAAGCAGCCTGTTGGATTAGTACCCCATTAATCACATAAAACATTAATTCCCTCCATCACTGATGCCCAATATTGCAGTGGGCACCATTACAAATTGCACTTGCCTAAGCTATTCCAACATCTCCCAGATGTGAGACCTTTACCACCAAGGAAGTGTGGGCAGAGGTCATACTATATGGGAATGTTACCACCTACAAGCTTCCTTCCAAACTTTACAACATCGTTATGACTGGTGGTTTATCATCAGTGGACCTAAATCTTCAACCTCATTTCTCAGTGGCATCTTAGAAATATTTTCAACATAAGGCGACTTATGGAGCTTAAAAAGACAACTTAATATCACCTCCTCAATTGGCTGGCATGGGATAGTAGCTATTAGCATCATGTTCTACAGCACCAGGGACCAGAAGATCAGGGCTCAATTTCTGCGGCTGTCTGTAAGGAGTTTGTACTTTCACCCCATGACGCATGTGTTTTCTCCGATTTCCTTCCCCATTCCGAAAGATATACGGGTTAGGGTGAGTGAATTCTGGGCATGCAATGTTGGCATTGGAAGCGTGGCAGCATTTGTGTGCTGTCCCCTGCACATTCTCGGACTGTGTAGGCCATTGATGTAAACGACATATTTCACTGTCTATTTCGATACACAGGTGACAAATAAAGCTAATCTTTAAAATCTTTAAGGGATAGGCAATTAATGCTAGCATAGCTAATAGTGTCCAGATCTCCAACATAAAGGATAAAAGCAAATCAGACTATCTTTACAATATAAATGCATTTTCTAAGTTAAAATAATCCTAAAATATATTTTATTTATTCTGTTTTGCTAATGTTAATAATAGCTTTCATGTGCTGCATTTCAATAAGAAAAGATAAAAAGGCTGACTGTTTTTCTGAATTTATCAGTGGAAACATAATTCTGAAAATAAAACTAAGGTTATAATGTAAGGTTATGATGGTTTAGCCATCAGTAGGCCAGACCTGAAAGTCATCATTCCTTTCTTCTTACTTAATTCAATAATACTAATTTCATCCAATAATAATTAATAGAGCATTCATTCTTGTTTAAAGTTGGAATTAACTATAAACTACCTGCTTTTTAGTTATTCTCACACCACCAATGCTGCTTTTTTGTACTGAGATTGCCACAGTTTTGGCTCCTTGATTTATATTCACTTACACTCTAATGATATACCAGTTCCAATGATAAATGTGAGGCTCTGTACCAAGGTGACAGAATATTACACGAGACAGTCATTTCAAGTCATCCAAATCTGGATATGTTAATTTGTTACATATTTATAAAAGAAATAATCTGTCCTTAGCATTCAGGCTGATATTTCATTTTTCTTTTTATCTTGTCACCTAAGCTCTATTATCTCCCCCTTCCTCATCAATGCCTTTGCCAAGAAGCACGATCACAATCTCCTATTGATAAAGTAGGTTACCTCTGGGCTAGCTCATCATTGTCTATGAATAAAACTTATGAAATGTAACAGCTTTCTTTTGAAAATGCATTCAGGATCTCAATCAGGCTGACATTCAGCTGTGCACTAAAGGGTCCTGAGGGGGGAGAAGAAGTCATCTAAAAATAATGAATCTGTTCCAGCAAGCAAAGCGCTCATGCGAGTCACAGAGATCTGTTCATTGAAGCCAGCTCCCTGTTCATACTGATCATTTAGCGATAGCTGAGAGCAAATTACTTTGACAAGGCTGTTACCATTGTAAAATTGAAGAGTTTGGCCGAGAGCTCTTGGACTGTTAATAACTGACTGAAAGCAGGCAATAAATAATTGATGGATGTTTTTTAACTTATTCACGCTTTCTGATGCTGCGGCTGATATCAAAGTCAACTCATCTCTGTAAATCTCTCTCGCCCTGTGGCCAATGCACTAATTTGTTTTGGCTGACCATGTGGTCTACTTCAGGTCACAATACTCTCAGATTCACATATTCCAACATGGATCACATCAAGTGACACAAATAAAATTAAACAGCATTCTATAAATAAAATGAGGACAAGAGCAAGAATGGTGGAGCAAGTTGCACTCTGTATGTGTGTGTTTATTTTCCTTTCTTTTGAATAGATATATGGCTGGTGTTTCAAATGAATCTGCTCAGGGCTTCAAGGATAACATGATTTATGGTATTTTGGCTCACTCCATCACAGCATTTCATTAGATGGATAGGAAGCTGGTAGTAATGAGGTTAGGGATGAGAAAACATCCATCAAATGCTGCTACATCTTCCAGGAAAAGACAACATACTATCTCATGTGTCATGGACAGTGATCTAGGTCACAATGATATAAAATCCATGATTAAAACCAAACACTTGACATTAGATGGTAAATGCCTACTCCTTGGTTGAAAAAAAATCATTATCTGTGCCCTTTAATTAAACCAGATGCTCAAATGCACATTACTATGCTAAATAAATGTATTCATATTTTAAAGTTTAATAACTACATAAAATATGGTCACCTTTAAACACTTAATTCAAATGCCAATCAGTAATGTGCAAACACTTGGCTACAGACAGTTCAGCATCCCTAACTACAGTGCACACTTAACCTTTACAAACATACATCATATTGTCAAATCCTTCATTACACATTTTATCAGAGTATTAGGCTGGAAACTCGCATGTGTTGCTGGCAACAAAACACCTTCCCAAAAACAGAATGGTTAGTTTGATCGCTAACGTTTGCTTTGCTTGCGTGCATATGTTTGAGGGGTCACAGCCGCATTGCTCGAACCTCTTTTCCCATCCAAGAGATTACAAAGTGCATCATTACATATACTTTCATCGCCCTGAGCTTCCTGCTGCCTGCCACTTTAAATCCCTGTCCCACTCTCACTCTGACCTGTTGGCCTATAATGTACTGTTTCAATGAGACACAATACAAGTTTTAAGGAGCAATATTTCTGTCTGGGCATATTGCAGCCTTTTGAACTTAATACTGGATTCTACCACTTCATGTAACTTGATTTCTGTTTGTACCAGTAGTCCATCTGTTGATACTGGCTCGTCCTGTTTTTTTTAACCCTTCTTTCCCCCTGTGAGTGGAGGACACGCACACCCTGACCTCTTAGCCGCATCTTCCTATTTTATATGCTTTAGCCAATGTCAATTTTCCACTCTCTCATTGCTCCCATTCATTCATTAACCAAATAACTTTGTTTAAGACATATCCCCCAGACATCCAGGATTCACCCAGCAGGGAAAGCTCTGCTCACTCACCTTCTCTGCACCTTGACAACCTACTTTTGTCTCCTTCCCGGTTCTGACAATAGATCCTCGATCTAAAATACTGGCTTTGTTTCTTTCCCACACATATGGCCTGACCTGTTGAGTATTTCAATATTTTTTATTTATATTTCAGTTTTCCAGCATCGGAAGATATTTTTTTCACAAAATTTTCACTAACCACTACTGAAGAGTTAGGCTTTGGAGCCTGTAATTTTCAAGCCCTGAATCCCTGTTTGTTTACTTCTTATTTTGGAAGTTGGAATTAAAGCGGTTATCTTCCACTCAAAGATAACCAGGTAGCGCAGCAGTTATTGGGACGTTGTTACAGCTCGGAGTTCCAGTACCACTCAGTACGGAGTTTCAGTAAGTCCTCTCGTGGAATGCGTTAGCTTTCTCTTGGTCCTCCAGTTTCCTCTCACATTCCAAAGATGTACTGGGTAGGTTAATAGGTCATTGTACATTGTCCCGTTATTGGGTCAGGGTTAATCGGGTTTGAAGGGAGTTGCTTGGGTGACGTGACTCGATGGGCCGGAAGGGCCTCCCCCATGCTGTATTGCTAAATAAATAAATGAAAACTCTATACAGTTACTGAAGATTGTGGCCAGGGGACTCACAAAACATCTGCCTAATGATACGGAAGGAGGCCATGTGCCCCATCTGGTCCATGCCGGCTCCCAGGAAGAGATCTCATTCGTCCCTTTCCTCCAGCACTGGTGTTAGGAATGCAGAGCACAATATCTCCCAGAGGGCAGGATAGATTTTCCAGCACAGGACACACAGACGAGATATGGATGAATCAGACGAGGGAAGGAACAGTACAGTGAAACACTCAATGAATTGGGAAACCTGCAAAAGGTGCGGTTGGAGTGTCATAGGAATTTAGTCAGGTGTACTGAGCTGGAAGTCCATCCTTACCATCAATGAACTGGTGGACAACTCCATCACCACATTTGCAAACACATCCAAACTGCATCCGAAGACCATTTCCTGGCAATAAGCTCAAACTTCCATTGTGCACTGGCAGGTTATAGCCATTTAAGGTCAGATAATTTTTACACGAGTTCATCCTGCTGCAGAGGAAGCTGCCATTGATACTGATGCTCAAAGGAGATTTCATAGGTACCACAGCCCCTTGGTCCCATCCTCCCACTTATGCTGTAGCTTACAAAGTGGCATTAGCTTTGTCCTCCTCTCTCAGGGTTACAGCTTTGACACTTCCATCACTGGCACTTTGCATATCCTCCATAGTGGTTTCAACCAATTCCATTGAAAATCAGAAGCCCTGCAGACAGCACTTGAATAACATTCCACTCAAGCAGCAGGGCAAGCAGAGAGACATGGGAGCAAAGCGCTGAGGAGATGCTCAAGTGGGATTAGCTGGTCATTGCATGCTCCTTTGTAAGGTTTGATTAGTGAATTTTATTTGTTTGTTTATTTTGTGTTGATGTCTGAATTATGCTTAAACAGATACTTTGAAAGGGATGCAATATGTAACAGTAAAGTATAAGATTGGGGTATAATGAGGATATACTACATAAAAAAAGGAAGGTTGCATGTTGGTGAATGAGGAATTGAGCTGCATTTACTGGGATCACAGTTAGGCGAGTTGATTATGGTCAGCAAATCAGAAAGGGGCTGTCCAGATTGCTGCATTCTTTTCTTCCTTATCTTTCTCCTCTTACCCTTCCACCACTTGTGCCCGCTACTTTTCTGTGGCTCACCTTGAGGCCGAGCCCTCACAATGTCGAGGTTGCATGTCTGCTGATGGTTCCTGATGTCCGCATTGTTCAGGATTACAGGGCTCCTTCGGAACGGTCCAGACAGCAGATCATCATTTCAGGTAGCCAACAGTTTATTATATTTTGTGAGGACCAGGTCTTTGCATTGTATGGCTGATGCCCTCATGGAATTTGTGCAAAAAACCAGAATTTTCATTGCTCAGTATCCATTTTAAATGTTAGAAGATCCTGCTGCAAAACAAAATATTCTGGTTGCTGCCACTTTTCCTGGCATAAACCATCTAAACTTTAAAATCCCTTTCCAACTCAGAAATAAGATGTTGTGCCTGCAAAAGGCAATAGGTGTGCAGTCAATCATCAATGCTTGCAGTCATTGCAAAGACAAGATCTTAGCCCTTCTCCTGGCCTCTGCCCAATAAGGATGAAATCTGCCCTCACGAGTCTTTGAAGGGACAGTGCCTGTAGTCCTAGAGAGTGCAAGATCAGGTGACAAAGCTGGTGGTGGTATGAAGGCTGGAAGGAGTCAGGATTTCAAATTTGATATCTATGGAAAACTTAAAGGCTGCTGTCAATGTAGTTCTTGCACAGTTCTAGTTGGGGTGGCAGATTTTAATGAGGTCATCTCTAATAGCGTATGTTACTGAAGCTGGGGTACAATGGGACTTAGGGCATACTGCATCCTGAGATGACATCACCTTTGACTGAGAGCCCTTCTTCACCTCAATTTTTCTGGTAGCACTTCCAGCTTTGCTAGCCCTGCTCTACGATCATGCTGTTCTAGAGTTATACATCACAGAAATGGATACTTTTCCCAACCATCTCTCACTGCTCCCCATCTGTAATTTCTTCGGCTCCTCAACTTTTCGCCCTTTTGCCAATCACCTGTCCAGCTCTTGGCTCCATCCCTCCCCCTCCTGTCTTCTCCTATCATTTTGGATCTCCCCTTCCGCCTCCCACTTTCAAATCTCTCACTAACTCTTCCTTCAGTTAGTCCTGACGAAGGGTCTCGGCCTGAAACGTCGACTGTACCTCTTCCTAGAGATGCTGCCTGGTCTGCTGCGTTCACCAGCAACTTTTATGTGTGTCACCAGCAAATTTGATGTGTGTTGCTTGAATCTCCAGCATCTGCAGAATTCCTCGTGTTTGGACTTTTCCCAATTTGTTCACACCAACTGTAATAACAATCTACACTGCATTTGGGGATTTCCTATCAGAACACGTTGGAAGCAATGGTCAATAGGGAAACCTCAAAATGAAGAAAAGTATTTCAGTGCAAGACAAACCACATCCTATAGATTATGAATTTTAAAGCTCTTTAGAAATAACCAACTATTTAATCTATTTACATCCAGCAGAAATTAGAATGCTAACAAATGTCAGAATGTTTGATAGTCTCCTTAAATTGCTCTGGCATATCTTTCCCTTTGTGGAACATGTTAATCTGTGAGAGTTGAAACTTTAAGAGACTTTAGCTGAACCTTGAGTTCCAACAGTGCTTGTCAAATAAGACCTGCACACTGATTAATATCATGAACTGCCAACCCATGCATCCATGTTGAGTTAACCACACATCACTATTGCCACAAATAAAATGATTTGCCCGTACAACTCATGCCAAAAATTTACATTTGTGCTATTGAACTAATATTCTGAACTAAAACCATAAGACCATAAGATATGGGAGCAGAAGTAAACCATTCAGCCCATTGAGTCTGCTCCGCCATTCAATCATGGACCGATCCAATTCTTCCAGTCATTCCCACTCCCCTGTCTTCTCCCCATAACGTCCTTAAGTCCTGAAGTCGTGCCCTCTTGTCTTAGTCTCCCCTACCACGGGAAATAACTTTGCCATATCTAATCTGTTCAGGCCTTTTAATATTCAGAATATTTCAATGAGATCCCCCTCATTCTCCTGAACTCCAGGGAATACAGTCCAAGAGCTGCCAGACGTTCTTTATACAGTAACTGTGTGATACATTGCAACTAAAAGTCATGTGGTGATGATTCAGCTTCTGCTTCCCTAAAATAAGTTTTACGTAGAAGATGGATGTGCCACTGCTGTACACAAAGGAGTAATCACTGGACTAATAAGTAAGTTGCCTGTTAATTCTGGCCTAGTAACATTATTTACAAGATAGATTGAACTGGCTGCAATAGTACTCTGGGGTCATTTTGGTAGCAGTTTACATTCTACCTCAGGCCAATGTCAAGCAGGCTTTAGATGATCTGAATAATGGGATCAACATGCACGAAACAGCGCACCCTAATGCCTTCACCATCGTTTTGGGAGATTTTAACCAGGCCAGTCTGGAAAAATCACTAAGCAATTACCATCAACAAATCACTTGCAATACCAGAGGAAACAACACACTGGACTATTGCTACACCACCATCAAGAATGCCTACCGTGCTCTTCCATACCCTCACCTCAGGAAGTCTGATCACCTATCTGTACTTCTACTCCCTGAGTATAGGCAGAGACTGAAGACTGCAGCACCAGCAGTGAGGACCAAGAAGGTATGGACAAGGGAAGCACAGGAGCGCCTACAGGACTGCTTTGAATCGGTGGACTGGACTGTATTCAGGGATTCATCTTAAAACCTGGATGAGTATGCTGCAGTAGTTACTGCATCTTAGAACCTGGATGAGTATGCTGCAGTAGTTACTGCATCTTAGAACCTGGATGAGTATGCTGCAGTAGTTACCAACTTCATTAAAACCTGTGTGGATGAGTGTATGCCTACAAAAACTTGCTGTATATTCCCAAACCAAAAGCCATGGATGAACCAGGAGGTACATCGTCTGTTGAAGGCTAGATCTGTGGCATTCAAGTCTGGCAACCCAGGCCTGTACCAGAAAACCAGGTATGATTTGCAGAGGGCTATTTCAAGGGTGAAGAGACAATTTCATATGAGGTTGGAGGTGACATCGGATGCACGGCAACTCTGGCAGCACTTGCAAGACTTTACTTCATACAAAGCAAAACCCAACAGCATGATAGCGTGAATGGCAGCGATGCCTCACTACCAGATGAACTCAATGCCTTCTACACATACTTTGAAAGGGAGAACACAACTACAACTGTGAAGATTCCTGCTGCACCTAATGACCCTGTTATCTCCATCTCAGAGGCTGATGTTAGACTGTCTTTAAAGAGAGAGAACCCTTGCAAGGTGGAAGGTCCCAATGGAGTACCTAGTAAGGCTCTGAAAACCTGACCAACCAGCTAGCAGGAGTATCCAAGGACATTTTCAACCTCTCACTGCTATGGGTGGAAGTTCCCACTTGTTTCAAAAAGGCAACAATTATACCAGTGCCTAAGAAGAATAATGCGAGCTGCCTTAATGACTATCACCTGGTAGCACTCACATCTACAGTGATGAAATGCTTTTGAGAGGTTGGTCATGACTAGACTGAACTCCTGCCTCGGCAAGGACCTGGACCCATTGCAATTTGCCTATCGCCACAATAGGTTAACAGCAGATGCAATCTCAATTGCTCTCCACAAGGCTTTAGACTACCTGGACAACACAAACGCCTACATCAGGATGTTGTTCATCGACTATAGCTCAGCATTTAATACTATCGTTCCCAGAATCCTGATTGAGAAGTTGCAGAACCTGGGCCTCTGTACCTCCCGCTGCAATTGGATCCTCGATTTCCTAACTGGAAGACCACAATCTGTGCGACTTGATGATAACATACCCTCCTCACTGACAATCAACACTGGTGCACCTCAGGAGAGGGTGCTTAGCCCACTGCTCTACCCGTTATATACAGATGACTGTGTGGCTAGACAAAGCTCAAATACCATCTATAAAATTTGCTGACAATACAACCATTGTTGGTAGGATCTCAGGTGGTGACGAGAGGGCGTACAGGAGTGAGATCTGCCAACTAGTGCAGTGGTGCTGCAGCCACAACTTGGCACTCAACGTCAGTACGATGAAAGAGCTGATTGTGGAGTTCAGAAAGGGTAAGACACAGGAACACATACCAATCTTCATAGAGGGATCAGAAGTGGAGAGAGTGAGCAGCTTCAAGTTCCTGGATGTCAAGATCTCTGAGGATCTAACCTGGTCCCAACATATCAATACAGTTATAAAGAAAGCAAGACAATGGCTATACTTTATTAGGAGTTTGAAGAGATTTGGCATGTCAACAAATACCCTCAAAAACTTCTATAGTTATACTGTGGAGAGCATTCTGACAGTCTGCATCACTGTCTGGTATGGAGGGGCTACTGCACAGGACCGAAAGAAGCTGTGGAAGGTTGTAAATCTAGTCAGCTCCATCTTAGGTACTAGCTTGCAAAGTACCCAGGACACCTTTAGGGAGTAGTGTCTCAGAAAGGCAGCGTCCATTATTGAGGACTCCAGCACCCAGGGCATGGCCTTTTCTCACTGTTACCATCAGAAGCCTAAAAGTACACACTCAGTGATTCAAGAACAGCTTCTTCCCCTCTGCCATCTAATTCCTAAATGGACATTGAACCTTTGGACACTACTTCACATTTTTTTAATATACAGTATTTCTGTTTTTGCACATTCTTTAATCTATTCAATATACGTAATTGATTTACTTGTTTATTCATTATTATTATTATTTTTGTCTTATTCATTTTTTTCTCTCTGCTAGATTATTTATTGCATTGAATTGTTGCTGCTAAGTTAACAAATTTCATGTCACATGCTGTTGATAATAAACCTGATTCTGATTCTGATTCTGATTTTGGGAAATCTACCATAATTGCTTAATACACTCTCTTAACAGTCAAGGTTCCTCACAGAGAACATGATTGCATATAATTATCACTTTAATGCACTATAATAGAACTGTAGTCTGCTCATTTAACAGATGAATTAATCCAGTTTAAAGTAACTTGAACTAAAATAGCAATGAGAGGAACCTCATATGATATCTTAAGTATCCATTTATTGGCACCACTAACAATAGCAATAACATGAAGGGCCAAAACTAAAATAAATGGTACTGGATCACTGCAATAAAAACAGAAGACAGTGAAGATAGTCAGGCAGCTTCTAGAAAAAAAGGCAGTGTTAACATTTCAGGAGTCATCTTTCTTCCGGGATTGAAAAAAATAAAAACATTTTTTGAATGTAGGAGTGGAGAGACCAAAGGGAGTGACTGTGATAGAATGGAGATTGAGAGAGAGTGACAAAGATGTAGTGCCAACTGAGAGAGGATGTTGGATGCTTGTTGACTGCAGTTGATCTGTCTGGAGGAGATGTGATGAGGAAAAGACGAATGAAGATAGAGGATAGTTGAGAAGAAATTTGGTAGTGTGGGACCATAGTTGTTAACGCAGTTGATTGTAGTTTTTCTATTTCTAGTACTTTTGCCTTCAACCTCAAGCAGAGGAAGGAAAAGGTTCCTCTTGTCACCACCCTGCACCCCACCAGCTGCCACGTTCAACAAGTTAGTTTTTTTTTAGGATTTCAGCCACCAGGCAGATTTTACCCACTCTGCCTTCAGCATTCTGAAGGGATCGCTCGCTCTGTTACTCCCTGGGTCACTCTTCTGTCTCCACTAACAAACACATGGAAAAACACAAGAAATGCAACAGTTGCATTTCACACTATTCTATTCAGCTATCCAAACTATACGTCCAATTGCAAAAGATAGAGTCACTTGCACTTCTTCCAGTTTATTGAACAATGTGGCCTCCTCGACTTTGTAGAAACAAGATTTGGACTGAGTGCTCACTGTGCAGAATATGAATCTGATGCAATTAACAGACTTTCAGCATATTCACTCTACTGGTCGCCAACACCACATTTGTTACTTTGTATGTCTTTGTATCGTTTTCTGTTTGTTTTCTCCCCTCACCCTTCACTACAGCTTGAGTAACTTCAAAGAAAAATGAGTGACTCTAGAAGATGGATATTGATTTAAACTTCTGAACTATGGCGCTTTCGAGAAGAATAAGCGGACAGACGAGCAGAAATTATTTTTTCATGTGTTTAATAGAGTTCGTAAATTAAATGATGGCTCAAGGGAAGACAAAAATTGAAATAGCCCATTTTCAGTTTGCAAGTAAATGGAGAAAAGGATTAATAATATTAATATTTACAGCATCTGCAGATTATTTTGTGATTAATAATATTAATTTGGTACTGACACAGTGAACAGGAGAAGCTTGAATCTTCTCCCTCTAATAATAAAAACTAATAATAACGGTTGTCTGCAATCAGCACAATTTAAAATTAGGATTTCTCTATTGAAATCATAGAGCCACATCAATGGAAGCAATGCAATATTGTTTTTTAAGCCAATGGGAAATATTTGCTGCTAGGGGATGCTCCAGAGTTATGTCAATATAACAGATATTAATTCAAATAAAAACCAGTCTTCAGTTCCTAATGTGGATTGTAAATTGTGAGCAGTATCTTGAAGTTACATGCACCCCTTTGCAGTGTCTGTGGAGCACAGGCTGCCAACATACTTAGAGTTATGGTATACAAAATTGTGACCATGAAACGTTCTCATATGTATCATCCAACATCAGAACAATAGGGCTATGTTAATTGGCTTGCATCAAATCAGGCAACATAGCTAAGTTATTTGCATCTTTACACTATTGAATCACCTGCTGTCACCTTTGATCGAAAGGTATAAAAATGTTAAGTACTTTTGGGTTTGTGAGCCTCTACCACAAGTGTCTCCACAAGAAAGTCTGTTTGTCGTGATGAATAAAGACTTTCATATCCACTGCTCCAGTGTCTCTCCAACGGCTTTGATCACAGTCACAATATTTGTGGGCTTGTCTAGGATACACTTGTGACCCAGTAACTCGGGCAGCAACCTCAGCAATCTAAGGAGAGTGAGCATTTCTGATCAAGACACCCCTTGCTTAGATCTTCTTAGGCCAATGACCACGGGGTTGGGCAGTATCATAGAACATGGCCAGGAGCTGGAAAGGTCAAAGCGGAGTGGTGTGTGTGTGTGTGTGTGTGTGTGTGTGTGTGTGTGTGTGTGTGTGTGTGTGTGTGTGTGCGTATTTGTGTTTATTTTGTGTAAGTGACGGCTACCAGACAACACTGGGTAGGTTGTCGAGCCAGTGCCACCAGTTGCCACCGGTTACTGATCTTTCGGGATTCCAGGGGATGCATGTATACTTGTTCGGTGGGCAGCGTGGCTACTGATAACATTAGGTAGTGTGGGAGGCACCACACAGGACACCAGAGGATGCATATATATTCATTTGGGAATGGCTTGCGTGTGTCTGACTGTGTGTGGGTAAACCTGAGAATCAAAGCCTAAGACAGGCAATAGTGCAAGAATATTTACCTTTCTGCATAAAATGGATACAGCAACATCATGAAGAGGGGAGATCTCACCGAGTATACACTCAATTAACTGGAGAAGTTGAACAGGAAATGGACAAAGCTAGGTGGGTTAAGACCAGAGGAACATCGGCAGTGGTGGAAAAGCCAGTCAAAGAGGAGGGGAGATAGAGCAGCAGCCATTCTGTCTCATGTGTGTTTGCAAGAAAAAACAAAGTGCGTGGAATCACATGATGCATAAATAGCAGAGCAACAGAAGGAAAGGGATGAATAAGAGAACAGCTAGACAGTGCACAGGTAATGCAGGACAGTTTAAAGGAACAGTTAGAACACTCTGAAAGAAATTGCCATTTTGGAAAATTAGTCCTGTGTATACTCAATCTTTTGTCATGGCATGGAATGAACTGTTGCCTGTGAACCTGAAACTAAGTTACATTGCTGGTGCCCCCTGCATACTGAGTAACTACTGATAGCCACTGATAAGTTTTAGCTATCAGGGAAAGAAGGGATGAAGATAAGAATGTGATTAAAGTGCAATTGGCCATCAGGGAGGGATGCAACAAGCATACAAATGACAAAGCTGCTTTTTAAAGACTGGTTGAAATGAAGAAGACAAATGTGTCCAAGAAGAGGATGAGATCAAATTTCTGGACAGTATTATTTCCATTTCTACTTAGTCTTGTAGATAGCCAATTAAGGATAACAGTGTAGACATGGGTACATAGGGATATGATAGGTTTTTAATTGGGGAAGGTATCCGAAATGAAGGCCATCTTCACTGTCCTACTTAATTGGATCCCCTTAAAGTTTAGCCTTCCTGGGACAGACTTCTGTCTGGGACTAAGAGAATGGTATGTTTGGGAGTATTCTGAAGTTATGTGAATATGGCAGACCAGGCTGATGTGGTCACTCAGCATATCAAACATAGCTTCAGATATAGTTGCAAATAACAGCTGATTGATTGTGCAATCTGGTGTCTGGCTCTCTATCTTCAGAAGATTTTAGAATACTAGTATCAACAGGTGTGCTTGATGATTCAGAGCTGTCTCCCACTGTAGATATGTAATTCAAAGGAAGAATTGTCAACCTCAAAATTTTGAAGTAAATGATGTCATTGTAACTATTGTGATTGTATTGAATCACCTGTTGTTACCTTTGATCTTAAAGGTATAATAATGTGATGTTATAGATGCTTTTAAACCCAAAGGTACAAGTGCCTCCACAAGAATGTCTGTTGGTTGTGACAGACTTTCATATCCACAGCTCCAGTGTCTCTCCAGTGACTTTGATCACAGTCACAACATTTGGTATTGGCAGAAATCACTGCTATTGACACAATTTTCACCGGAATGACAATGTTGATAGTGGCAATCAATGGGACAGTGTTTAAAAAAAATGTAGTGTGAAGTTAGCTATGGACGTGCAGATCTTCCTTGAGAAGGGGCAATTGGGCACAGCTCATCACTACTCCAAATGGGATTTCTTGGAATCCTTCTGTTTTTTATTGTCTTCATTCTCCAAAATTTCCATTGGGATTGGTAACCCCTTGGGTGCATCAGTGGAGCCAAAAGGAAAATATAAAGAACAGTAAAACATATTACAAAAGCTTGTGAAAACACAAGTGTGCACAGAGAAAGAATAGGTAGATAAATGGACCAGAAATATCCTTGAAATTGCAAACTAAATCTTCATAATAGGCCCTTTAAATGAACCTCTGTACAGATTATGCCATACCAGCTCCAATGCCTATTAACTATCAGAGGGATTTGCTGTCAACCAACAAGCTTGAATGTCAGACAATTATCTGCAGAATAGAATAAAGTCAACTTGCCTTATGTTAATACAATGAAACTCATGCCTATTTCCCATGGGAAATTAATACTGCCATTTAAAGTGACACTATTTAACAAATCACTGCTTTCAAGTGTTCTATCCCTTCTGTAAAAGTGCATGGTAAAACAGGAATGAATAAAGGATCCTTTCTTTCTGCATTGAAGACTAGTTACAGTTTGCTGGGGCAGGACCTAACTAATGCCTACACCTCTCAGCTTAACTCCTTTATGGGACCCATCCTGCAATCTGCACCAATGTCTTTGGCCAGAACAGGCTGACCTGCATCTTATTGTGGACTTTATACACCTGTTCAAATAAGGACTATGCTAGCGGCAATTGTGTGTCATTTTGTTTTATAAATTGAAGTAGCTTCCAACTTTCTTAAAGGTAACGATTAGTGTTGTTTGTCACTTGCACCTCTAAACATCAAAATATATAGTGAAATACATCATTTGCGTCAATGACCCACGCAATCCAAGGATGTGCCGTGGGCAGCCCACGAATGTCGCCAAACTTCCGGGGTCAACATAGCTTACTATCCCATGTGTCTTTGAAATGTGGGAGGAAGCTGGAGCATCCGGAGGAAGGCCACACAGTCAGTAAGAATGCACAAGCTCCTTACAAACAAGTGGGAAATGAACCTGGGTCACTGGCCCTGGAAAATGCCACACGAGGTTCTACGCCACCATTCAACCCTATACTGCACGATGTTTCTGGGGTGGACTTTACACTGTTTTACTTCAGCTATGCCATCGCAACTTAAGTTTCCAAATTTATCAGTGGAATGTGGGTCCATATTAAATGGATCCAAAACCAACACTATTGCAAATTGTGGGACTTCTTCCAAATCAAAAAATAAAGTTAACTTTTGAGGTCCAGGTTAATGTACACCAGCCTCTCTTACAACAAGTAATGAAGGTTCAGAATACGCTATTATAAACAGCAACAGTGCATTCTTCAAAATTCTCCATAGGAGTATTAGTGTTTTCAAACAAAATCTGACACTGAGTCACTTTAAGACATATTAGGACAGAAATGGCCAATGATATAGAATGTACAAGGTGTTTAAAAGACAAAAGAAAAAGATGTTGGGAAACATTGGAGAATGAGTTCAAGAATATTAAGTCCTTGTGAAATGAAAATAGTTTCAAAAGCTAAAAGGGAAATACTTGAGAGACAAGAACAAGTGATGGAGGAGAAAGTGAGAACGAGGCCAAGGAATGATTTGAAAATTAGGAGAGAATTTTAAAATTAAGGTATAACTTAACCAGGAGCCACTGTAGCAGAGGGCTGGTAGATGGTCTGGGTTGGTACCAATTAGGAATTTTAGGAAATCCCTCTGATATGTAATGGGCATTGGATTTGATAGGGCATCATCTGCTGAGTGGTTCCTTTAAAGGGCCTATTAAGAAGATTCAGTTTGAAATTTCAAAGATATATTTCTGGCCTATATATCTACCTTTAAAAAAAACCTCAAGTTCAAGGTCAAATTCAAGTTTATTGTCACTCAACCATACACGTGTATACTGCCAAATGAAACAACATTCCACCGGACCAAGGTGCACAACATAGCATATATAACTCACACACGTAACACATACAATAATATTACCATGAGTAAATTAACAAATAATAAGGTGCATTTACATTGTAAATTGAAAATTAAACAGTATAACACTACTGACGTCAAAGAGATTGTTGGATGAATGGGAGGAATCTTTGACACAATGTTAAGTGTCCTTCATATGTACTTCTCCTGATAAATATCTCTGATGGGTGGAAGAGAGATTCCTCTCAGAAGTCCTTGCAATCCTTTGAAGACACTTGAAGTCAGATGCCTTGCAATTCCCATACCAGACAGTGATAGCTGGTCAGGACATTCTCGATGGTGCTGCTGTAAAAAGTGGTTAGAATGGGGGTGGGGGAGGTGGATACTCATTTGCCTCAATCTCCTAAGGAAGTGGAGGTGCTGCTGTGCTTTCTTGACTAAAGAGTTGGTGTTGAGAGACCAGGTGAGGTTGTCTGTTAAGTGCAATCCCAGAAACTTGGTGCTCCAAACTCTCTCCATGTATGCACAGTGAGGAGTGGTCAGCCTACACCTTCCTAAGGTCCACAATAATCTCTTTGGTCTTATCCACGTTGAGACTCAAGGTGTTGTGCTCATACCATTCTTCCAAGCACACTACCTGCTCTCTCTATACCGTCTCTTTGTTTTGGTGATTAGGCCAACCACTGTTATATCATCGGTGAACTTGATGGCTTGGTTTGAACTGGATCTAGCCGTGCGGTCATGTATCAGTACCGTGAACAGCAGTGGGCTGAGGACGCAGCCCTGGGGAGCCCCTGTGCTCAGCGTGATGGAACTAGAGATGCTTCTACCAACATGCACGGACTGTGGCCTTTCTGTCAACAAGTCCAGGATACAGTTACACAGAGAGGTGTGGAGACCCAGTGACTCACACTTGTATTTCATGAGCTTCTGTAATAATGTTTTTCTGCTCTTTAATTTTTCCTTTTGGCTCTACTGATGCCTCCAGTGGGATACCAATCCCAATGGGACTTTTGGAGGTTGAAGACAATGAGGAACAAAAGGATTCCAAGAAAGCCCACCTGGACTAATGATGCCCACTTCTCCCTATTCAAGGACAGGATCTGCACATCCATTGCTAACTCCATGCTTCACCAGTCTAACTGTGAGTACTATTGAGTTGTTTTTTTTTCTCTCTGTCACAAGGCACGTATAATCACATCTATGCTAAAAAAAATCATTCTAAATGATTATGAAATTATATCATTTTCAAAATAAGTGAAGCACTGATTGGGTCAAGATAGTTTGAATTGACAGGGGAAGTGTAAAATGAAGCATGGACTCAGACAGACACTTTGTGATTAGTGGTGTCCCACAAGGATTTGTGTTGGGGCTCCATGATATTCCTAAATTACTTTGGTGACAGGATAGAGAGCCATGCATATAATTCTGTTGGTGTGACAAAAATAGTTCACTTTATAAGCAACAAAGAAGGCACCATTAGATTACAAAAAATATTAATGGGCTAAGTGATTGGGCAATACCATTGCAAAATAATTTCATTATTGTTAAACGTAGATCAAATTGCTCTAAATAATGAAAATTCGGAAGCACAGCAGCCCAAAGAATCTGGAAAGGAGCGGATGGATGAAGGATCATTACATTTAAAATAATGAGGTTGGGGACAGAATATATTCACAAAGGTTCATGAATTCCTAATATTTATAACCAGAGCACTCAAACACAAAGAGGTTGGAGTTATTCGAAGTGTAACTGCCAGAAACTTAAAAAATCTGAAATAAATGATGGATTGCTGAAAATGCTCAACAGTTCAGGGAGGATCTTTGGGCTGAGAAACAGAGTTAATGGGGGAAATCTGTTAGGATCAACATTGTTGGTAGAAGATGATTTCAATCCAAGCATATACCAAGGAATTCAGAAATTCACTCTTCACTGAAGACTTGATCCAATATTGCAGACATTCAGAAGTGAGCTCCCTTACTTTATTTTGCTATTGAGGAGTTGGACATGGACCACTATTTGCTGATAAAGTGTGAAAACTGTGGAATATGACGTGATGTGAGAGAGCAAGAGTGTAAATTATATAAAGAGGAGTTGGGTATAGATTAATGTTGGAATTGAATGCTGATTGGGATTTTTTTTTTTGGTGGTGTGGTACATTAATCAATTACCTAGAATTGAGATGCAATTGATAAAATATGAAATTAGACCTTGACCAAGAACATGAGTCATTTAACTAATTAAATGAGTCATTGAAGCAATAGGGCTACTGCTTCTAGATCCCCAGGTTTGGTTCCTAGCAACGAAAACATGGCTATCTGCTGCCTTTGCTTTTGACTCTGGCTAGAGGACCTCTTTATTCCCATTAATATGATATTTTCTTTTCCTACTCTACCAAGACCTCCAGTGCAGATCTCTAAAGTGCTGTGTCACAATTATACCACTGTCCATGTTGGAATGAATTATGTAACCATTTCTGAAACTTGCTTTTCCCCCACATTACAAGACTTCTGCAGCAGATGCAGCCTGTTCTTAAATAATGCAGGCTGGCTTTTGGGATGTTATAACCACTAGGTTCTCTGCTGAGGTGTGCAGCCACAAAGGGAGTAGTGCTGAATACATACAGTGATCATTTTATTAGCAGGCAGCATAAGGATGATGGAATCAACAGATGGGTTATTTCCCTAAACCTGTAGATACTTTTAGAACTAATTCATTTTGTACCACTAAAAGTTTTATTTAATTTTAATTAATACCAAAAACAGTAAAACATAAAAGCTGAGGGAATGCCTTCCAGCTATGAGGAAGAGAATCTGGGTTTCAGGTGCGCCATGAAAACTGCCATCCTTCATGGAAATCAGTCAACAATGGACTACCACAGAGGAACTGCAGTAATCTGTCCATCTGGTCACAGAGTCAGAGAATAATGGAGATGTACAGAACAGAAATGGGCTGTTTGGTCCAACACATTCATGTCAGCCTTTTTGCTCACTTATTCAGCTACTTTATGGTGGCCCCCTCCTAAGCCCTCCCTGTTCAAGTGTCTGGCTAAATGCTTCTTATACATAGCGACTGTATCTGTTTCCCCCACCTCCCCTGACAGTGTTCCAAGTATCAACTAATCTCTGGATAAAACTTACCTCTTGGTTACCCTTTAAGACTCCTTAAGCTTATTCCCTCTTGTTTCTGTTATCTCCACCATGGTTTAAAGATTTTGACCATCTGCCATATCTACGCCTGTCATAATCTTATATACTTCTGTCAGCTCACCGCCTAGCCTACTTAGCTCTGGGGTAACCAAGAGCAAATTATCTTACCTCACCCCATAACTAAAGTTCTCCATTCCTGGCAATATCCTATAGAATTTCTTCTTCATTCTCTCCAGCACAATCACATCCTTCCTATAATGTGGTGACCAGAAATGCACACAATACTCCATGTTTGGCTGAACCAGTGTTAAGTACCTTACTACTTTCTCTGAATCTTTCACCCCTATTTGATTTTCCAAAATGTATCACCACGTACCGGTCAGAATTAAATTCCATTTGCCAATGGTTTGTCCGAATTTCCATTTGATTTGTATCCCATCGTAGCTGTAGTCAACCTTCCTCAGTATTCACAACATCACCAATTTTCATGTTTTCATGTAATACTCAAATCTACTATCTCCTACATTCATATCCAAATATTTATCACAAAAAGGGATTGAAACACCAATTCCAGTCACCATTAGTCACGGACTACTAATCAGAAAATAACATTCTTCCACCATTTCTCTCTGCCTCCTATCATCACTGGATCTAATTAACCAACATGCCTTGGATCCCCTGTGCCTTAACCTCCTAGACCTACCTACCATCCGGAGTCTTATCAAATACCTTACTAAAATTCACATAGAAAGTATCTACCATCCTGCCTATATCAATCTCCTTTGATAAAACCTCGTAACAGTCAAATCAAGTTAGTGGGACAGGATTTTCCCCTCACTAAGCTCAGCCGACTCTCCCCAATCACTCCCTGACTTTGCAAATTGACATAAATTCTGTCCTTTATCAATCAATCAGCACAGTATCAGTGTTAATCCACTTATGCAGCTCCCCTGGATCAACTTCACTTCATTAAATGCTATTGAGAGTCATAGATTGGTTAAAGTCTCAAGTGTGCTTGTGTAGTAGATAGATTTATTGGTTTGCAGATGGCTCTCCATCTGTCTATCAGGAATAAATATCCCTTATGATCAGAAGAAAGGAGATGTATAATTGCTTGCTCACAGAAACGTTATGGTCTAATGTATATGAATGCTTTGACATTCTTGCAAGAAGCAATAAAACAGCTTGCCATTAAAAGTAGCATTCTGCCAATGGCTTTTTAATGGCTTTATGGCACTAACTAGTCTAGATGCTGCTGCTTCTGATATTAGTGTTCATTAGTATAACTGTTCACCCTGTTGAATGACACTCATTTATCAGTTATTTTAGTGAAAGCATTAATCTATTCATCCATTTAAAGTGCATACAATCAATTCTAGGCTTTATTCTTATAAAAATTCACACTTTCACAACATTATAGAATAGTGTTCGTCTGATTACTGCACCTAAAAATCTAGTACGCACTATTGCACAAAGCTCCAAGACAGGAGCGCATCCGTAATATCTGTCTCCTGGTGTCATCGTCATCATTATGTGCTGTGTCGTATGACATTGGCAGTCATGGTCTATTTCACCATGACTGTTCTTGGCAAATTTTTCTACATAAGTGGTTTACCATTGCCTTCTTCTAGGTAGTGTCTTTACAAGATGGATAACCCCAGCCACTATCAATACTCTTCAGAGATTGTCTGCCTGGCTTCAGTGGTCACATAACCAGGACTTGTGATATGTACCAGCTGCCCACATGACCATCCACCACCTGCTGCCAGGGCTTCAGGTGACCAGGACTAAGCAGATACTGTGTCTTGCCCAAGTATGACCTGCAGGCTAGCAAAGGGAAGGAGCTCTTTACTCCCCCTTTAATAGAGACGTACCTCCACCCTGCCACCTAACCCAATAAGCTGCATTCTACTCCTGGTGTAGAATGTAACTTATTGAGCAAATCTAGCTACAGCAATCATTTTGTAAGTCTGGCACAAAAAAAAACTTCAAGTGATGTAGTTTAACCTGAGTTTCAACATGGACAAGACAAAAGAGATGACTGTGGAATTCGGGAAGGCGCAGGTTGACCACTCTCTATTGTACATGCTTGGCTCTGCAGGGGAGAGAGTGAACAGCACAAAGTTCCTTCCTCTGCACATACCAAACAAGCTAACACCTTCTCATTAGTCAGGAAGGCGCAGCAGCATCTAGACTTTATGAGAAGACTGAGGTGTGCAAGGCTCAGTGCCCCCATTCTAACTGTTTTCCACAGGAGCACCATCATGAGGGTCCAGTCAGGCTACATCACTGTGAAGTACAGAAGCTGCAAGGCCTATGGAGGATAGCAAAAACCATCGACCATCACCAGATCCTACCTTTCCCCTATTTGTGGCATTTACCAGAAGCATTGTAGACAAAAGGCCCAAAGCATTGTTGAGGACCCCTACCACCCATCCCACAATCTCTTTGGTCCTCTACCATCAGGACAGAGGTACAGGAGCATCAGGATTTGGACTGCCAGACTGGGTGACAGCTTGTTCCCTCAGACTGTGAGACTAATGAAAACCCTGCCGCCACAGAGGTCTCATCACTAGGAGTTTACTGTATTATTTACTGTTTACTATTTACCTCTGTTGTGCACCACATGCATTTTTGAATTATATTCTGATAACTTATTTGAGGTAATATTTGTTTTATGTGCTGTGTGTGATATATATTTTGTAGGTGTAATGTGGAGTATTGTTTCGTTTGGTTGTATGTACAGTCTGATGACAATAAACTTGAACTTTTTAATTTGTTGAATTCAGAATCTACATGATTCTAATTGCTCTAAAGCAATCATAAAGAAATACCAAACAATGGCTTATACTTGACCAATAGTCAGACCCAACTCAATATTTGACCTTAGGATTTAGTTAAACACATTAGGATGTCAAAAAGCTTTTCAGGACAGTAGTAATTGAATTGATTTTTTTGTTCATGATGTTAAGTGAGAATATCTACCCTTTGGACACAAAAATACATATTACATTATTAATAAGAATTGAATATGTACTGATTTACTATGGAGCCCAGTAAATTCTATAATTATCTTTTAAACGTATTAATACAAATATATTCCGGTCATTTGCTAATTTTTACAGGAACCTCATTCAAGATAACACTGACAGCGAGAGCAACAGGGGAAAACAATAGGGCAATGTTAGTTCTTTGCTGCATCCGGCACATAATGGGTGAGGTGAAGTACTTCACTCTACTCGTGGCATTATTAAAAATATTTTCTAATTTTTCAATCAATGCATTTAGTTTGGAAGAAAACATGTTAGAAAGTATAATTATTTCCCTAATTCAACGGCTCGCTTAGCTTGGTTCCCAATTTCCACACTCTATGTATATAAGCTCAAGTAAAACTGTTTTGTTTATCCTACTCTTTACCATCTGGCCTTCGTATTATTCCTGCCACCTCTAATCTACTTTGGTTTTCATTTACCCAGCAACTCAAAAGTAAAATTTTATCCATCAATTGGATTTCTTCATATCTTTTCCATATGCATTCCCTGTAATCCCACTGGTAAGGTGGGATCTTACTTCTGGTAAGATGGTGGCGCATTCAAACACAGAGGCCTCTTGGGGACCGACCAAGGATGCACTTTTCTTTTTAAAATGTGTTTTTAATGATCGTAAGACTGCACTGGACTCTAACAACAGTGTGTAAAGCAGGTCTACTGCATCAGCGATCTGCTCATTGTTCAGAGCCGCTGTCCGGGGTGTCGAAGGAGCCAGCAGACAGGTTGGAGAAGGAGAAGCCGGCGGTCTGGCCGGATTGAGGTCAGTGGAGCTGACTTGGTTGAAGACTGTGCCGCTGCCTGCTACTCAAAGGCGTCAGAATTGGTGCGCGAAAGCAGCGAGCAGTGTAACTACCAGTGACTGTCTTGGACGTTTATCTTGAAATCAGAAGACCCTGTTGGACATTGATAATGTGAGATGCTGCAGTCATGTTTCCCTTGTTGGATACTGAGAAGGGCAACAAGCAGCAACATGGCCTTGGTTGTAGCAAGGACTAGGCCTCAAGCCGTGGGCTTACCTGCTTCTGCAGTCCAGGTGAGAAGACATTGGAGACAGTGTAGCATGCTGTCCAGGCACAGTTGGAAGATGGCCTTTCCCATCAGTGTTGCCCTCCAGTGTTCAACTGGAGGAATGCCAGGCTGGTTGGCGGGGAACTATACCTTCAATTTGCATATCACTCAGGGACTTGGACTATACATGTGTTTTCCTGTGTAACAATGTGAGTTTTTTTTTTGTTTGTCTCTCTATTTTGAATATATGTTATGCATCTTGGCCCCAAAGGAACGCTGCCTTGTTCGATTGTATCCATGTATGGTTTGAATGATAATTAAATTTGGTGCCTACTCCATTAGCCATTCAAAGTCAATTGCCTAACTGCCAACTTTGCTTGACCACTTTCCCCTATCTAGCTGTCAACATCCTTAAAACTCAGCTCTTTGAAACTTCTTTCAAATTTAAAAAAAATATCTCTGCAAAACAATGTGGCTATTTTTCTTTGTTGAAAATACTACGTACATGCAATTTGTTGTGATTGAATTAATACATTTGCCAATATGCTTCATATGCTTCCTAATTTTTTTTATCCTTTCAAAATCCACCGTTAAAGATAGAACATATTTTTCAGGTTATAACTATGGCCTCACATGTACACAAGCTCCTGAGAAGAAGAATAAAAATTGATCTATAACCCGATTGCTTTTGGATTCTTTTTATTACGTCACCAGTCTGGACTACTCTTTTTGTTTTCTACACATGTACTTTATCCACATTACACTGTCTCATATGAACAGCTCCTCCCACATTTTTTCCGATGCTCCTAGTTTACCTTTAAATTTGCGATCTGAGAGATCTCAGGATTAAGTTTCTGAGTTGCCCTCCTAACTTTGCTAGTACCTCTCCAACAATGGCAAGGTGAAGTTTCAAATAAATAAATGCCTTGGCGCAACAAAAACTTAATTTTGTGGCAAATAACTAATTATATTGAAGTCATTATATTGAAATGTAATGACTATTATTATAACCACAATTGTAGGGATGTTTTCGTTCAAGTATGGCTCCAAATATTCCTACCTGGGCACCAATGTGGTTTTAAAAGTTTTAATCTGCTCTCTATGCATTAATTATGCCTAAAATAGAAATTCATATTTTTAACTTATTTTTAACATACTTGAAAGGAAGTAACTTACGTGTCATATCTTAAATGTGTTGTGAACAGTCATTGCGTAAGTGCTGTATCTCTGAAAGGATCATATGACAAGATCATCTGCTTGCTAGTGTGATCATTTTTGATGTGGAAAGTTCCAGAGAATGTCTGATTCTAACCAGAAAGCCACAGTAAAAAATGTTTCCATAATACAGAACGTATTTCCTTTATTTAAAAAAATACTCTTGTTGTTAACTAGAAATACTGTCTGTTTTTCAGTATGCAAGAGAAAGAAAATTACATGAAGTGATCACTGCTGCAAACATCAAATTTGGACAAAGAACATTGAATGCTGTGTCTGATCATCCCCAGCTTAGAAAACACTTGGATCTTCAGCAAGGAGCAACAGTTTGATTGAGAGAGTACAGAGTGGAACAACTAAAGCTATCCAAGTCACTGGATTTACTGGGCAAGTATTTTGTATAAAAACTACAGAGTGTGGAAGAAAAAAATTCAGACTCTATTGTGAAATGACAATTATAATGGATCCCTAGAAGGGGAGTTTGTAGAATGCCTACAAAATGGCTTTTTAGAGCAATTTGTGGTTGAGTCCACTAGGGGAAAGGCAATTCTAGACAGGGTGGTTGTGTAATGAGCCAGACTTGATTAGGGAGCTTAAGGTAAATGAATCCTTAAGAGACAGTGATAATATTATGATAGAATTCACCCTGCAGTTTGAGAGGGAGATGATAAAGTCAGATATATCAGTATCAGAGTGCAGTAAAGAGTATTATCGAGGCATGAGAGAGAAGCTGGCCAAAGTTGTTTGGAAAGGGGTCACTAGCAGGGATGATGGCTGAAATTTCTAGCAGCAATTTGGATGGTGCAGGATAGATACCAAACATGAAGAAGCATTCCAAAGGGAGGATGAATCGACAGTGGCTGATAAGAGAAGTCAAAGACAGCATAAAAGGAAAAGAAATGACATATAAAATAACAAACGATATTGAGAAGTTAGAGGATTGGAAAGCTTTCAAAAGCCCACAGAAGGAACTAAGAAGCCAAAATTAGAGAAAATATGAAATATGCAGGTAAGCTAGTCAATAAAATGAAAGGAGATACCAAAAGATATTCAGACGTATAAAAAATAAAAGAGAGCTGAGAGCTGCGGTTGGACAGGTGGAAAATGATGCTGGAGAGGTAGTAATAGGGGACAATGAAATGGCAGACAAACATGATAAGTAATTTGCATCATTCTTCACTGTAGAAGACACTGACAGTATGCCACAAATTCAAAAGTGTCAGGGGGCTTATAGTGACTATCTCTGCTATTACTAAAGAGAAGGTTTTTGGGAAACTGGAAGGTCTAAAGGTAGATAATTCATCTAGATAGATGGACTGCACACCAGAGTTCTGAAAGAGGTAGCTGAAGAGATTGTGGAGGGATTAGTAATGATCTTTCAAAAATCACTAGATTCTGGAATGGTTTTGGAGTGAAATTGCAAATGTCACTCCACTCTTTAAGAAGGGAGGGAATCAGAAGAAAGGAACTAGGACAGCTAGCCTGACCTCAGTGGTTGGGAAGATGCTGGAGTCCATTATTAAGGATGAGGCTTCAGGGTACTAGGATAAAATAGGGCAAAGTCAGCATGGTTTCCTTACGGGAATATCGTGCCTGAGAAATCTGTTTGAATTCTTTGAAGAGATAACAGCAGGATAGACAAAGAAGAGTCACAGGATGTTGGTTACCTGGATTTTCAGAAGGCCTGTGACAAGTTGCCACACATGAGGCTGCCAGAAAGCTATGTGTTATGTTTTGTAATTGCTAAATATTAAACTAAGTGGAAGGAAAAGACGGAGCCGGGAATAACATCTCAGTTCTGTTTTTACTTTAAGTGAAGCGTGCATGTATCACATGGTAATGTCATGACGCATGCAATTGATGTATTTATATATACAGCCCATAATGAATTATTTACATCAACAAGCATTCAAGAAGCCTGCAAAAGGATTAGACTGATTGGAAGAATGGACAAAGAAGGGACAGATGGAATATAGTGCAGGGAAATGTATGGTTATGCACATTGATAGAAAGAATAAAGGCATAATCTATTTTCCGAATGGGGAGAAAATTCAAAAATCCAAGGTGCAAAGGACCTTGGGAGTTTTTGTGCCAGGATTTCCTGAAGGTTAACTTGCAGGCTGAGTTGGTGGTAAGGAAGGCAAAGAAAATGTTTTCAAGAGGATGAGAATGTAAAAGTATGGGTGTGATGCTAAGGCTTTATCGGGCATTGGTCAGACTGCACTCAGAGTATTGTGAGCAGTTTGGCGCCCATTTTCTAAGAAAAGATGTACTGGCATTAGGGAGGGACCAGAAGAGGTTCAGGAGAATGATTCTGGGAATGAAAGAGTTAACATCTGAGGAGCGTGGGTCTGTACTCACTGGAGTGTAGAAGAATGAGGGGAGAGGGATCTCATTGAAACCTATTAAATATTGAAAGGCCGAGATAGAGTGGATGTGGAGAGGATGTTTCCTATAGTGGATGTTTAGTACCAGAGTGTACACCCTCAGAATAGAGGGAAGTCTATTTAGAACAGAGATGAGGAGGAATTTCTTTAGTCAGGGGGTAGTGAGTTTGTTGATTTCCGCAGATAGCTGTGGAGGTCAAATCATATTTAAAGTGGAGGTTGATGGGTTCTTGATTAGTCACGGTGTTAAAGGTTACATGGAGAAGGCAGGAGAATGGTATTTAGAGGGATAATAAATTAACCATTTTGGAATTGCGGAGCAGACTCAATGGGCCAAATGGCTTAATCCTGCTCCTAGGTCCTATGGTCTTATGATAGAGACAAGAGCAGACACATTGCTCACAGGGGTGAGAACTTTTTAAATACCACAAAGTCCTCAAATGAAGCAATTAAACTCAAGGTAGACATTTTTCATGCATCACAAAAGCCAGAAGTGCAAAGTAATGTGCAAAAAAAATTAAGACAGCCATTAGAGGATAGGCACACACTACAAAAGAGGTGTTAAAGATCTGCCATTGCTAACAATTGGAGACACTTTGACCATAAGACCCACCAAACTGACAGAAGGCAGCAGTGAGTATTGTCTCACATGACAAACATTGTTTATACGTGGAACGCTCAGTAGAATGTGAGTGCTTCAGTGGGGAAATGCTGCCCAGACACAGCACACTTCATTTAATAAACAACACTATTAGTTTGAAGTACTTATGATTTTCCAGTACATCACAGTGATTGATTGTTGATTGCTGCAGCTTACAGCAAAGATACAACTGTGTTGCTAATCAGGAAGAACCTTAAATAATGATCCTGAATCATCTCATAAGCCTTTAATAGATAGTGAAGCACCAAAAATGATGTTCATTGAACGAATCTAACTGCAGAATTCTGAAGAAATTATAGTGTTAATGGAGAGTGTGGGCGGAGAAAGGCCTACTTCAGTGTGAAAGCTCTTCAGATTGCTGAAATTAGGGAGGCAATTATAGCTGAAGTCAACAAGCCACTATCAACAACCACACTGGGAAAGGTTAGCAGGCAAGTGCATCTGGATTCCAAAGAAAGTCTCATCCACAACAAGAATTTCTGTCAATTATATCATATATAAAGCTAAAATTTTCATTCTTATGTATGAGCACCTATTATTTTGGATTTGTAGAAATGCCATTTCAAGTGAATGCAGGTGTCAGCCATGATTGCCTGAATGTTTTCATATAAGAGCATTGTTAACCTGAACCCAATCACATTTTTTTTCAATCACAGGAAGAACACATATTTTCTTATAATAATTACAACAGGCTTTAAAGCTACCTAGAAAAAAATCACTTTTCAAATCTTCACACAAATAATACTGAACATATTAAGGAGTTTACAATTTCCTTTCTATTGCTAACAATTTATCCAATGTTGAAAATGTTCCTAGCAATAGGAAAGTTGAGGTTGCAGCAGTCAATTTGGCTTGTCAGAGACAACAGCTGGAGAATCAAACTATTGTGGCTGTTGCCTCAGTTAAGGACAACTATTAAACAATAAGTGCTCACCACAGCGAGCTAATGGGCAGGAGAACACTCAGATTCCTTCTCCTCCAGCCCTTTGCCTTTTCCAAATATCACCTCCCCTCCCAGCTACTTACTTCATTCTCCACCCCCCCCTCCCGCAGCCACCTGGTTTCACCTTTCACCTTCTATCTTGCCCTCCTTCCCCTCCTTCTTATTCTTGCACCATCATACTTCCTTTCCAGTCCTGATGAACAGTCTCAGGCCAAAACAGCAACTGTTGATTCATTTCCATAGATGCTGCCTGAGCTGCTGAGTTCCTCCAGCACTTTTCTGTGTGTTGCTCTGGAAAACACTAACTTCTGATATAAGATTTGACCTTGGATGGGAAGATCAGCCTATTACAAAAGCCTTTCACAAATGTCCAGTGGGAGTGGTCCTGCTATTTCTGGATGGCGAGAGGCTGGGAGAAGGTGGGGAATCCAAATCTTCCTGTGAAGGGGGAGGAAAAATGCAAAATGCTGGATAATCGATTGGTCCTCCATTCTACATCTCTTGAAAAATAGTAAGGAGATTGCATGCAAGGTGGTGAAAGTAAAGGCTGATTTATACTTACGCATACGGGCTACACCGTAGGCCTGATTTATACTTTTGCGTAGCCCTACGCCGTAACGAGCATGCGTAGTTGTGGCTGCGTCGCTCTGCAATTCACCACCAAAATGCAATTTGGCGGTGGGGTTTCTATGCCACTGTATTGAGTTTCTTCGTGAGAGACATGGACGAAGAAATGCAATTCAAATATTTTCGGATGTTGGCAGGTAGATTTGACGATTTGGTTCATCGTCTCCAACCATTTATTTCACATCAGTGTACAGACATGGCGGAGAAAAGCAACCGGAAATGCGTAGGAGGAAATGCGATGCTACCAAGCGGACCAATCACAGTTGTTGCGGTCTGCGTCACCATGACGTGTGAGTTACATTTTTGGGGAGGTGCACATCACCCTACGGCGTAGTGCACGCATTACCTACAGCATACATTTGACGCACAAGTATAAATCAGCCTTAAGTAACCCACCCTCAGACAATGAAGTTGAATATCAAACTTACAGCAATTGTGCAAAAACAAATCACAAATTATTCAAGGTGATTTATGATAAGCCTAATCAATGGTTCTTTTAATATCTCTAATTAATTCACTCTACATCTTGTACAAAGGGTAAGGAGTGCAAGGATCATTGTCCACTTGAAAGTAGCTTTCAAACCTCAACGTTGCACAACCATCGCTGAAATATATGTGTGTAAATTGTTCATTGATAGGTTTTGGTTGTTCCTCGTTCCACAATCGTTAACTCACAGCTAACAGGCAGATAGCAGTCAGAAATGATCTGCGTTGCACCTTTCTAAATAATTGAAGATTGTTCTTTACACCTGGGCAGCGCAGTAGTCTAACAGTTGGACTGGTGCTATTACAGCACCAGTGATTCAGGTTCAACTCTGCCACTGTCTGTGAGGAGTTTGTACATTCTCCCTCTGATCATGTGGATTTCCTCTGGGTGCTCTGGTTTCTTTCTTTTCTTTTTAAATCTTTTTATTGAATAAGTATACAAAGGGTAAACCATAAAGGCACTAATACACTGTTAGAAATTACAGGAGATATTAATACAGAAGAAAAAATTGATACAAACAGTGCAATTTAAACATAAAATAATATGGTAAAATAATAGTATACTAATTTTTATATATATGTATCAATAGAGAAAAGGAAAAAACCCTCCCCAAAAAAAACCCCCAAAAAACCCCACCGTGCAACTAAACTAAAAGCAAAGCAAAGCAATGGGCTAACTTGGAAACAGGTAGAGTTAAAGAACTTAAAATCACATCCTCAAACCCGACCTCCATTAAAAACAGTTAAAAAAAAGGCAAGAAGGGAATATAAATATGGAACAAAAGAGAAAAAAAATTACATTAAATAAAAATATTGAATAAAAGATCTCCAGGTCTGTTCAAATTTAAGTGAGGAATCATAAAGATTACTTCTAATTTTCTCCAAATTTAAGCATAATATCGTCTGGGAAAACCAGAAAAAGGTAGTTGGAGCATTAGGCTCTTTCCAATGTTGTAAGATACATCTTTTCGCCATTAAAGTAAGAAATGCAATCATTCTACGGGCTGAAGGGGAAAGATTACTGGAGATTTTAGGTAATCCAAAGATAGCAATAATAGGATGAGGAGAGATATCTATATTCAATACCATTGAGAAAATATTAAAAATGTCTCTCCAAAAAGTTTCCAGAGTAGGACAGGACCAAAACATATGAGTTAAAGAGGCTATCTGCCCTGGACATCTATCACAAAAAGGATTAATATGAGAATAGAAACGAGCTAATTTATCTTTGGATATATGTGCTCTATGAACAACTTTAAATTGAATTGGGTGCTCTGGTTTCCTCCACATCGCAATGACGTACAGGTTAGTAGTTTAATGGGTCACATGGTGGTAATTGGGCGGCATGGGATCATTGGGCCAGAAGGACCTGTCATGCTGTATTTCCAAATAAAAATAAAACTTTTACCAGTTACAACTTGTTGTTCATGGGCGTGTAGGTCCTGTGGGTATAGATCATCAGTGGAGCGGTTCTCTCCTCAAGGTACAGAGCATAGGCTTCCTCAATATATCAGGTTACCAGAATCTCGGAAAGTTTAGGGTGTTATGTCAAGTGATGCCAACTGGAACAAGATCTGCCATTAAGTGGACATCAAACAGTCTGCTGAAGCAGCTTGGGAGACCAGGCAGTATTGAGAGAGAAAGGGATTTGTAGATATTTCAGGGCAAACCCTATATCTGGACAGAGTCTTGAACTGAAATGCGACAATTCCTTTCCTTTATCACATATTACTGGCCCATTGAGTTCATCCAGCAGATTCCAGCTTCTGAAGTCTCTTATGTCTCTGCTAAGTGGACGTGTGAGCCATTCTTTAAAGCTTATGTCATGAGTGACCTCACCGATAGATCCCTCTAGGGCTCGGTGGAGGTTCTTGTCATTGGCAATTGTCAAGAACATAGAACAGTGAACTGGCATGTTCCCCATGACTGCAAGTCATCAAAAACAGCATATACCTATAAATTAGGAGCATGAGTCAGTCGATCTTTCAGCGTCTCAAGCTGGCTCTGCCACTTTGTAAGGTCATGATGGATCGCATTGTAATCTCAACCCTTTATCTCACCTACTCCTGGTAATTTTTCACCTCTCTAACGTACCTATTTGCCTCTACTTTAAAATATTCGAAGTCCCTGCCTCCCCTCATCCTTCAGAATGTAAGTTCCAAAGTCTCGTTCATGATTTAAGGTTGCTCATTGTCATTCTTCAGTACACATGTGTAAAGCAGAATGAAACGATTGTTACTCTGGATCCCATACAGTATAAAAAACACAATAAATATAAAAGCAATCCCATAAATCACGATGTATTTTGTTTGAGTGTGGCCATATATACATAAGATTAACATATATACTGTACATGGGCACCAGTAACTGAACATAAGGTGAATAACAGGAAATTATAAAGTGACAAAGTGTCTCTTGGGAAGAGGAACTCTTCTCGGTAGCAGCAGGGGATACAAAAACACAATTCCACCCCCAACAATCTACAGCTGGTGTTAACCACAAATTATATTCCTGCAAGTGTGCACAAGATTCCCAGGCATTTGTAATAAAATTTCCATCCTGAGGAAAGCCATCCTCTTTGATCAAACTAAATTAGAGTAGACTTACCAGCAGGGTGTTTGGGAGCAAGGATTACCAATAAAGCCTCTGCATGACATTGTTCAGTTGTGAAGAGTGTGTCACCAAGGAGAACAATCTGTGAAGCGACAGGCCTCTACCAATGGTTCTAGATAGTAGGACTATGACAAGAAGGAATAGGAAATGTATGGCCATAAACTTCCATGGCAGCCAGAGATGCACTCATTATTGTGATAGTCCGATATGCAAAAGCATCATTTAGCATCTATTCGTCTCCATTGCCATTAAATGCAAAGCTGCCCAGAAGTCACAAGTCCACACTTCTATCTCCTTTTCACTTCAATCATTTCTCTAGTGACTTCTGCAGTTTCTGTAGGAATACATTGAATCACTGATAGTCCAAGTTTCCACCTCATTGTCCCTCACTATTGATTTAGTATCATTGCCGGATTTCTGGTGGTCTAGGGAGGCAGAATTAAGATCTGGAAAGCAGAAGCTTGGACCTATTTGCTCCAAGCAAGAGATCATTTCTGTCTTCAGTTTGTTTAGTAATCAGGCTATTCTAGGTAATCTTGGACCTCTTTGCTGTTAAAACTGAGTCCTTGCTTTGTTAAGCCCATGTGATTGACAGTGTGCAATTAGCACCGCAAGCTAGAAATACTATGCAATCAACTTCCACTCCTCAATAGTTCATTTGGGGCTTGGACATAATGGTTAATACTTAACGCTGCGCTTCAATTTTGGTATGGATATCGTTGTTCTCAGTGAAATGCAGCTAGCAGGAGATTGGCTCTTCAAAGGATAAAGTGGTTGATGCAACTTTGGAAGGTGCAACCTAGAATTGGAGCCCCCATCTTCATGGATTGGCTTCCCCATGAGCAATGAGTTAGACTGGCGCCATTTGACTTCCCATGGGCCAAGTGGTTGTATTTTGGTGCTCTAGGTCACTCCAACGTGTAACTAGCCCTTAAGACTCCACTATTTCAGTTGACCAGTTTGAATCAGAACCAATCAGTTCTGATAAAAATTCATCAACCCAACCTGTTAGCTCTGTCACTCCCTCCACAGATCCTGACTGAATGGCTGGGTAGTTACAGGATTTTCATATTTTATTTCTGATTTCAACCATTTCAAGCTATTTCAATTTGTTTTTTTTTTGTTTCTCAGAATAATTGTGCTTGTGTTGAATGTGTTCACTGCATAAATAAGGTTTTATTTGAGAGTGCTGCACAGATATTCAAAGGAGATCTGGCATTCTGGGTCTGTCTGCATTGAAGTTAAATAAAGAAATCCCACTTAAAATGGCTAAGATTTATTTATTCTGCATGATGAGGTACTTAGAGACCACCTCCTGCATTTTCAAGCTGAGGAAGGTTAAACATAACTCAGTTTAGATTTTGTATTTGTAGAATCATAAAATACTAACAGCGCAGATGATGCCACTCAGCCTGTGCCAGCTCCTTGAATCATCTATCCAATTAGTCCTGTTCCCTTGCCTTTTTAATATTTGTTTCTCAAATATTTATCCTCTTTCCACTTCAAAGCTATTGTGGATCCTGCTCTCCATCCCACATCTTAATAACCCTCTGCATAATATATTTATCCAAATCTCATTCAGCTGGTAATGATCTGAAATTTATGGGCCTAGAAATTCTATTGCAACTGCAACAAATAATATGCATTGCACAATGTATAATATATTTTTTCCAGAAACCTGATCACTGAGTGCGATTGTGTAAATTGTGGGTTTTTCCATGTGTTACAATGTGCATACGTGTACAAACTGCTGGTCTTTTCTGGATGTCAGTCACCATACACTGTATAATTGACAGCAACAGCATGATTTTTTTTTCAACATGCCAAAACAGTTCATGAATAAAGTGGAGCTTGACGGCAGAAGCAGATTTAATTTTACTTCATTGTTATTTCAAGTTTCCATTGTCGTGTTCTGAAGTGTGGTCTTGCAGTTAAGGGCATTGCAGAGTGGATTGCTCTCCCATAAGTTAATTTCCTGTTTTCCCTTAACTTCCTGAGTGATAGTTCAAAGCATCACCTCTGCCCACACTGCAATTAGGCTCCACAAGTTCCAATATGTTCCATTCTTGCACACGGCCTCTGGATCTGCCACTATCTATTCAGTTATTGGCACCGGCCCACACACAGTTTACATCGACTCTCCACAATATATCTCAGGCATAGAAATGGTTATCTAGTCATTCCACATTAAGATTGTTTTAATTTCTTCATATTTCAGGTCCTAAGCATTATTGGAAAGGCAAATAACAGGTGGCTGGGGAAAATTGCACTCTTAAAACACTGGAGTTCTTTTGATGAAGATGTTTCCATAAACGTGTTGGTGTAGGTTCCAGAAGTTAGATGCAGTGATTTGCACGATTGGAGAATGATCGAAGTGGTGTTTTATATCGGAGGGGTCCCATCATTGGTGGTGCTAACATGGGTCTGCAGCTAGTGGTGGAGGGGACTGAATACTGAGGGTGGTGAGTTAGGTACTAATCAACTAACTTGCTCAGACCTGGATGGTGTCAAATTTCTAGAGGGGATTTGAAGCTGCGGTTATCAAGGGCAAACAGAGATGATTCCATAGTATTTCTGACTTGTGTCAGATAGATGGTGGAAAGGTGTTTGAATTTCTGGATTGAATACCTTAGCTATAACCTTCTCCTTGCTGCAGTGTCTATGTGGCTGGTCCAGTTGAGTTTTTGGTCAATGGCAACTCTCAGGATATCACTGGTAGGGAATTTGATGTCATTATAATATATGCCCATGTACAAGTCCTTCCTGTTGGAAATCGTAACCACCTGGCACTTTGTTATATGCACGCTACTTATCAGCCAATGGCCTGAACGTGGTGATGTTCTAGGGTGATTGACCTCCATAAAAGAGCACACACTGACATGAGTCTAACCATTGAAATGTTCTTCTCTTTGATGCCCATTGATGTCAATTTTCTCAGTGCTCTTTAAACCATAATTGCTCAAATAATATTGTAATGTCATCTGATCCCTCCCAGCAAGCCATTCTATTCCCTGCTTCCCAGTCATCTTCCCCATCAATCTTTTCTTCATTCTCAACTACAGCACTACTCTATTCATTTTTTTAACGTAGCCTCTCAGGAGATGAAAGAGTTAGCCAGCTAGAATGAATCTTATTGAAATGAGTCTTAATGAATGGACAATCTCAGCAGTGGTAATGCCCATAGCTGACATGACAGTCCGCACAGGAATCACATCTCAGTAAGACACGTAATAATGAGTGGTGTTAATTACTGACATCTCAATAATTGTACGGAGTTGGCAAGAGCTAAGTTTTTCAGAAAATTAGCTTTATTGCTTTATTGGAATAAAGTGAACAGTGCACAAAGTCCAATTAAAGGTTGATGAAGAAAAGCCAGCAGAATCTCACCATAAATATACACAGGAGTCTGTACTCTTACACTAAATTGAAATGCAGGGTTGGGTCCTTACTGAATAATTCCAGTTCACAGTGGACAAAATCCTGTATGATAGAAACCATGAGCTGTGCAATTAGTGCAACCTCCTCACCAGCAGTTATTGCAGAAGACAATCTACAGCAAAGGATGTTTTTAATCATCTCCACCACCACTATTTGATACCATTTGCACTGCCAGAGGTTGCTTATCTTTAACTAGCTGCAAGCCAATTTAAATTAATAGTATCATAAAGATCAAAAGACTGAAAAGTGCAGCAGGGCTCAGAATTTTGTAGGAAATGCATGGTTTCGAGTTACTCAAATCTGCTTGATTCAAACTGTATTTTCTTGTGTTTTTTATGAAGTTGTTTATAGCTTTCTTTACAGTTAAATCTTCTTGTATTTTGGAATATGGTCCCTTTAATATGAACTGTGGTGAAAATTATTTAAATAAACTGAGAGAAATGTCTCCATACACTGAGTAACTTCTACCTAATGCCCCCACATCTGAGAAAAGATGGCAATTAACCAAAGTTTTTGTCAATTTTTATCTATATTGACTCCAGAACATCAAATGTCTGTTGAAATAATCAAGGACAATAGCGAAAGATGAGGAAAATAGAATTAATCTTTGCTTTTATATATCTTACCATTTTTTTCAAAGAAATGAAAAGTTAGACATAAACTGAGCAAGATAACCAAGAAGTAATTCACCTTCCATATATTAATTTCATTAGTGTGCCTCATTTATGTCACTTCATTTGTATTTGGACTTTCAGAAGACATTGAATAATACAACATGCAAAAGGTTATTAAACTAAGTTAGAACACATGGGATCCAGGTGGTATAGATTATGATTAATTCAAGGTTCAAGTTTATTTATCACATGCACTTCAAAGTACACAGTGCAATGTCTCCTTTGCACTAACAAACCAACATACCCAAAGGTGTGCTGGAGGCAGCTTGTAAATGTCACCGCACATTCCAGCGCCAACATAGCATTCCCACAATGCTTGGCAGAACAACACAAGACACAACAAATAACAAAATGACAACAGCAAAATAAGTTCTATTCCTCCCTCCCACCTACGCACATTCGCAATCCTCTATCCCCAAGACCGTCCATTCTCTTTGGTCTCCAGCTGCAGATATGAATTCAGATTTGGACTCAGGTTGCAGACATTGGGCCTTTAGCTTTCCCAGTGAGCTCACAGTGATTCTTAGACCCAGGCTTCAGCCAACAGGCCTTGTCTTCCAGACTTCCAATTCAATCCTTGGACCTCAGTTCTCGGCACTGACCCAAAATACGCTGATCACTGAATGCCAGTTCTCGGACTCCGGTCTCATGGATTCATGATCCTATGGGGACACTGGACCTCGCTCTTCTTGCCCAAATGGAACAATGGACCTCAAGGACAACTCACTGACCATAGAGGAGCCACAAGCCTTCATCCATGCTGGTCTGTTGGCCCAACATCCTGCCACACATTCCGATGGTCTGCAGATGTTCCACATCCATGTTGTTGTCCTCAGCTTGGAGTGGAGACTTAAGACTCCAGCCTGTCCTCTAATTACTTTCATGCCCCCACATCCCTGTCTCTAAAACCCTAACCTGACCCCTAACTTCCCTCTCCGTCCCAAAACCATTCCCATAAACTTAAAGAAAAACCTAAAAAGAACAACCAAAATTGAGCTGTGATATCAATAGAATTCACAGGTTGGCGCCATCTTGATCTCAATTCATAATTAAGCTTGAAAAAGTGGAGAAAAAATTTACAAGTTTGTTGCCAGGAGATGAGGAACTGAACTATAGGGAATGGTGGAATAGATTAGAATAGGTTTATTTCCAGAGCACAGGAGAGCGAGTGGGGATATTATCGGGGTATGCAAAATGATGAGTGGTATAGATAGGGTGAATGCATGCAGGCTTTTTCCCTTCAGGTTAGGTGAGTCGAGAACTAGAGCTCATAGATTTAGGGTGAAATGTATAATGTTTAATGGGAATCTGAAAGGAAACTTCTTCACTCAGAGGGTAGTGTGAGTGTAGAATAAGCTGCCAGTGTAATTGGTAGATATGGATTCAATTGCAATATTAAAAAGAAATTTGGATGGAAAGAGTTTGGAGGGATACAGTTGGATGCCACTTGGAGATCAAATCTGTGGTGTAGTCCTCTATGATTCTATGACTATATATTCTTTAGTTTCTTGCTTGTAATATCAATTTTGCAGTCATAAAATCATCAGTCCTGCCATTTCATTCCCCAAGTTCTAAAATTAAAGTCTCAATTTTAACTTTTCTGATGCCATTTGTTGAACTATAATTGTGACTTCTATTTTCCCACTTAATCTCCAAACTTATTCTCATTTATTTATTCAGCGATACAGCGTGGAGTCAGCCTTTCTGGCTCTTTGAGCCATGTGGTGACAGCAACCCTGGCAAACCTGATTAACCCAAACCTAATCACGGGACAATTTACAATGACCAATTAACCCACCCAGTAGGTCCTTGGACCGTGGGAGGAAACCGAAAGACCCAGAGAAAACCTACACATTCTATGGGGAGGAGGTACAGAGGTTCAATACAGAACTGCACTGAAATTGAACTCTGAAATGCCCCGACCTGTAATTCAATCATGCTAACCGCCACGTTACCGTCACTCATCAGCTCCATTATCTTCCTTTCTCAATTAGTATTCGAATTTCACTGCCACGGTTACAGCAGAAACCTAATTTTTATTGACTACTAAATCAGTTATTCACTCAGGGTCACCTATTCACTAAGATGCCTCTACAATTCACATCTTTCACTTCGTTGGACATCTAATCCTCAGTGCCATAGGATCGCTCCTGAAGGATCTCCCTCCAGTTCTTGCTGTTGTTTCAGGTATTCAATACTAGATACCGATTTATCTGCTCAATGTTGTCAGATGACTCTTGTTCAGCTCAAGATAATTTCCTTTCCTGGCCATCCCACTGCCTTCGAAGAGGTTACCTCTTGAGTATGCATTGCAAGATCCAAGGTGTCTACAGCAGCCACTTAATGTCAGAAACCTTGAGCATGAGCCCATGCAGTCAATGGTAATTCCAGTGCCTTCAGTCATTCCAGAGAGAAAAACCATCCAGGCCTCCCAAGGTTGTCCAGGTATCGCCGACCACAATTTTCTGCTAAAACAGATTATTATTTTTCTTTGGTGTGTTTCAATCCTAGTAATCCATCTCCAATAATTTGTGAATTGCCTTGGTTGAAAGTCGTGACTCACTGCCGCTTTCTCAAGGACAGTTAGGGTGGAGGGAGGAGCCAAATGCTGATTTTGGCAGAGGCTCATATGTGTAATTAATAAATAATTGAAACAAACAACTTTAAGCAGTTTTTAATAATGAACAGCTTGTGTGAAATAAAGTACATTCCAACAATGAAGATTGTTCATCCCAATGCTAACTACATCAACTATTCTCTCTATCTGTCCCATGCCAATCCTGACCTCAATGTGTAAACTCTGGGGTTATTTTTAAGAACAATAAATTTTTGTAAGGAAATGTAAATGAATGCAGAAACAATTTAAAATGCACTGAAATCCAATTCAAAATGAACAGACAAGGTGGTACAAAAGACAAAGATGTAAATCTGAAATGCTGCAATGCTCGAATCAGTTATAATGTACGTGTTTTTTATGGGAAGTTTGATAATCAGGAGTTTTAAGACACTGAATGTTAGGGACCTCACTTAAAGGCATACTGTACATTTTTCAAAGCTCAGACAGATTAGAATTGATTTCAAAGCAAAATTTAAATATTTTTCGGGAAAATCTAATGACAGGGTTGAACTTGTGCCTGAACATTTTTTGGGGTGTTTGTATCATTTGTAGAGCTCCACACCTTTTGCTCCCAGTCACAGCGATGTGTGGTGTCCTATATATGCATCCTAATCCACAGGGGGGTTTTGTGACCAGTAATATCACAGGTAATTATAATGACAATGACAACAAATGTTGAGTTGAAAGGAGAATTCTTCTCTCTGATATTGAAGGACCAGTTTTGTCTTTAAAAAGCATTTTATATTCACCCCATGTTCCTGAAATGGTTTCACCCATTTGCGCCTGGTCTGCCATTTTCAATACTGCTCTTTAATAAACCAGAGACTTTTCTTCTCTGCCCTTTGTTTGTCTTGTTAAATCCCTTTGGTGTAAGTGCAGACAAATATAACTTAAGAAAATACACCTTAACTTTCATTTTCTATACCAATACAGCATGCAAAATAGATCATTTGGAAATACTAGATTTTTTAAATAGAGATTTGTGATGGAACATTATCTGTTTTAAAATTCTGTTGAATAACACGGGCTTAAGTTATAACAACTTCCTTGAGCTCATATTATAGATTATGTTGAGCAAACTTCAGCTTTGAAGAGACAAAGCAGTCAAAATGATGTGTTTAATTACAGCTTCTCTATAGTAATTTAACCTGTCTATCCCTTCTGTTCCCACGCTCAAGTGTTTGCATAGAACTTGAACACAGGTATAGACTGCTCAGAATCTAGAGTATGTTTCAATTAATTTTTACCCAGAATGTCACAGTGCCTTTTATCTTAGCCACACTTATTGGTAGCTCTGAGTTTTATTCTAAATTGGACATCTGATCATTTCTGCTACAATATTTGCTAATCTTCTCTGCTGTTCTCCTAGGGAAAATAAATTATGTGGATGGAATTAATCCTTTGTTCTATAAATATTTTTATCTTCAAATTAAAAAAGGAAGAATCCATTGTTCTCCTCTGTTTATTCAAAGAAAATAGTTGGAGTTACTAAGGTAAGCTCAAGTTTTGTGGAAATTGCTTTTCACTTTTACATCACAGTGCTAATACATGTAAACGAGTTAACAGCTTAATTTATCTTATCATTGTGTGTATCACTATGCACAGCTGTACAGGTTCAGATAAACCTTAAATTAATCAAACACAGATGTCAGAGCATGCTCAGATCAGAACACTCCCGATGTTATTTCACTACAGACTAGCCACTCACAGGTTTCCCAGGAACTCCCGGGAAGATGGTAGAGATCCACACTATATTTGAGAGTTTTGTCAGCGAATGGGCACTTTACTCTGTGTCTGTGTGTGTGTGGGGGAGAGGTTATGATGCCAAACACAGGTTGTACATTTCACTGGCAATGAGGATAAAATTGAAATTAATTTAATCTGATGATGTCACAAAATCATCAAATATTTTGGGAGATCGTATGCTCGTTTGTAACAGAATGCGCAAACATGATTAGTCATAGAACCAATATAGATTGCGAAATAATGGGATTCCTGTTCAAACTCAAGTACATGAGAATTTAATGAAGCAGCATGCAGATCATTTAGTCTAAGCCAATTAACTGTTACAACTGGAAGAGTGCAAGATAGCAGCTCAGTTCCAATTTGGCTATGTATGGACTACTGGCATTTCTGATTAAGTAAGTAAGTCTTTCAGTTCTTTTGAAAAATTTAGGCTTTTATTCTCACCTCACTTCCAGAAATCAGCTTTTTGGTCTGTGTTTTTCAAAGAGATGATGTTCTACAGTGAGTTCAGATTGGAGCCCATTCTTTCTAATCATTCTCAAGTTTGTTCATTCACAAATTTTGTTGCACAGTACTATTTAAATATGTGATACCTTTTGCTGTATGGACTGACTATGTAGACAGACATAAAATAACCTGTAAAATGCATTGTAACTCCCCTGGATAAACAACGGCTTCAGGGCATTCACAGAGAATGAAGTAGTATGTTTTAGAATACAATATCCTTTAAGACCATATTATCTGGGAGGTGCGAATATCAGGAGGTACTTATAGACGGATGGCCAGTGTTTCGCCCCACTAAATGACACGGTTGTGTGAGCTTCTTAGACAGTTAACCAATCTAAAAGAATGTATAATGTTATAAACCACTTTAGTTGCTGTGATTTATGGGACAAAGGTAACAGTATGGTACAATATATTAATATAACCTGCATGGGAATTTTATAACTATCAGATTTTATGTATTTTCTCTATGGTGTAAATGTAGAATTTATTTATTAACATTATTATGTAGATAATTAATAGGCAGAAGCATTCAGGTGCTTTATTATTTCTAGGCCAGCAATAAATAATCTATCCATTTGAGTCTTTTTCTCGACACCAGCCGATTATGAAGGTCAAGTGAATGAGCTTATTGGTCTCAAATTAGATCTCAATGGACATGTGTGCCAAATGTTGTGAAAACACTGAAACAAATTAGAATCAATTCACCAATCAGATTCGGAAAAGCCACCAGGATTGAGAAATGGAGGAACTTGTACAAACCCTTGCTGCTGATGATTTAAAGATTTAACCTTCTTATTCTGATAGAACCAAGAAGATAAGTGATACCAGAATATGGATGCTTGAATTTGTCTAAGCACAGCAGTTCACAGAGTGCTGCTCTAGTGAGAGAGAATACTTCGGCAAGCAAGGAGTGGGCAGTTCCCTGCAGCAGCCTTTATTTGAACTGTCAGTCAGATAGTTAGTTGGAAAGTATTTTCACTTTTTTTGCAGTTCAAATAAATTGCAGATACAGGAATTTGATTATATTTTCAGAGGCCCTTTCTGATGTAAATGTCTATCAACAGAACTTAGCTCCATGGATTACATGTTCTGCAAAGCTCCTCAGAAAGATGACCACATCTGTTGAAGGTGCCTTCAGTTTGACAGGCATGACCACTGGGTTTTGGAGCTTGAGCATCAGCTGGAGGCACCGTGGTGTATTCGTGAAGCTGAAGGTTTTGTTGATAACACATTTTTAAAGGTTAACCCTCACAGGTTAAGGAAAGACATTCCGAGAAGTCATAGTTGATCAGTAGGCAGAAGAATGAGGATCAGGTTTAATATCACTGGCATATGTCATAAAACTTGTTAACTTTATGGCAGCAGTACCATGAAATACACGATAAATAAATATGGAGAAAAAACTACATTACTATAAGTATACATACGTCTATTAAATAGTTAAGTTAAAAATAAGTCGTGCAAAAAAAGGATGGCAAGTAAGTGTTCAGAGAAACTTTTGATTATACCTTGATCTAAACCTTTTCTCCATGTTGGAAAACAGTGGTGTTCAGAGAAACATTTGATCATACCTCAGTCCAAAACCATTTCTCCACGTTTGAGAATAGTATTCCTGTGGAGTCTAGCCAATCCAAGATCACAGTACTGTGCATGGTTCAGCTGCACACGGGGGAAGAACAAGAGTCCATGGACAATTGTAGAAAGAGACTTGATCGCGAGGAGGATAGACAGGTGCTTCTGAGGCCATAGACGTGAATCTAGAATGGCGCGTTGCTTCCTGGTGCCAGGGTCAAAGGTGTCAGAAAAGTTACATGGGAATTGTAAAAGAGAGAGTAAACAGCAGGAGGTGATGGTTCTTAATGTTAGCACTTAAAGCATAGATGATGAGTCACAGGGACATAGAGGAGGTCCTTCATCCTTCGTCCCACTGTCCAAACATCTCATCTCCCACTTACACTGATCCTATATTAAACACAAATTTTTTTATTCTCCACACATTCTCTTCTGATCCCCTAGATTCTTCTATACACCCCAACACAAGGAGCAATCTACAGTGGCCAATTAATCCACCACCCCAAAAGTTTAGGGTATAGGAGAAAATTGGAGCACCTGAAGGAATCCCATGCACTCACAGGGAGAACATAAAGCCTCACACGGACAGCACCAGGTCATATTTGAACTCCAGAACTGTGAGGCATTAGCTCGACTGGCTGCACTACTGTGCCAGAGGGACAAGGTCCTGCGATATGAATTCAGGGAGTCAACGTACAAATGAAAGAGCAGGACCTCCAAGAATGTAAATTTCTTCTGATGTCACATTCTGGTGAGTGGCAGAATAGGAGGAGAGGGCAGATCAATGCGCAGGGTTGGTGTAGTCAGTGCCCAGATTTCTGGATCACTAGGACTATTTGTGGGACCCGTACAAGCTGAATAACCCATGTGGAGCGGTTTTCAATTGCTGTTGGGAAGGCACAAGGGACTGCAGATGTTGGAACATGAAGCAACACAAGAAGTGATGGAGGAACTCAGAGGGTCAGGCAGCATCTATGGAAGGAAATGCACTGTCAACATTTCCAGTCAAGACCCTTCAACTGTATTGCCAAAGGTTTTAAAATAAGATGACAGCAAATGTACCACAGAGTTAATACACACAATAGAGGTGATGTTCTGCTAACCATAGAAAGTAAACAAAGTCAGTCCAGTAGGTGGAACAGACTTGGGCTTGATAAAGCATGCAGCAAGAATGTGAGATGAAACTGCATTTACTTTAGTGCAAGGAGTCTGACTGGTAAAGCTGATGAACTGAGGTCACCATTTTCAAAGGTGGAGAATTAACCAATGATAGCCTGCATGACTTTGTTAGGAGGAGATACTGCTTGACCAATTTGATAGAACTTTTCAAAAAGTACCAGAGCGTTTTGATGAGGGAAGTGCCACTAATGTCATCTACATAGACTCCATTAGGCCATTGACGAGGTCTCATGTGGATCCTTGGGATCGAGGGCAAATTGGAGGAGGAGGAGAAGATGGCAGCGCGACGCAGCCTCTCCGGTGAATGATATCTGTAATCTGTCAAGTAGGGGACCGTGCACAATTCTGATTTGATGGAGACAGATGTGAGAGTACGGAGGAACATCTGGAGAAACTTCTAAAATGCCCGCTTCACTACTGCTGCTACTGTGTGGTAACCGGAATCTCCGGAGCAGAAGGCCCCGAATCCTCGGCTTTGCTTGTTTCAGCAGCTGGGGATAGGTCGAAGGCGCTCAGCAGAGGATGGCGCTCAGGAGGCTGTATCAGAGGGGCTGGTTGGAGGCTGGAAGTTTCCGGATGGACGGACTCAGTGTCAGCTGTGGTCGGGTGCTTCCAATGCATCGGCAGTTGTCGGTGCCTGGAGGTTTATGGCAGGGAGTTTCTCCCTTTTGCCGCCTGCTATCGGGGACTCGGGAGTCGATCAGGACTTGAGACTTTTTTTTACAGTGCCCATGGTCTGTTCTTTATCAAATTATGGTATTGTTTTGCACTGCTGTAACTGTATGTTATAATTATGTGGTTCTGTCAGTGTTAGTCTTTGGTTTGTCCTGTTTTCTGTGATATCACTCTAGAGGAACATTGTATCATTTCTTAATGCATGTATGCATTTCTAAATGACAATAAAAGAGGACTGAGTGTTCTCATAATCTAAAAAAATTTGGATCCAAACTGTCTTTGTAATAGAAGACATAAAATGATGGTGGAAGGATGTTTTGATGATTGGAAGCCAATGACCAATTGTTTACCATTAGGATCTGTGTTGGGACCCTTCTATTTTTCACATGCTGTACAATAATGATTTGGTTGTGAATTTAAGAGGTGTGACTAGCAAGTTCACAGATGACACACATATTAGTGATGCTGTGGGTATTGTGGAGGACAGATATGGCAAATAATAAGTCTTTCCCTCATACTAGAATGACCTAGAACTGGAGGCCATGGGTTTAAGGTAAGGGGCAAAAAGTTTATTGAGGATCTTTTTCATCGAGTGGATGGAATCTGGAACAGAGTACCTGAGTGGTGGCAGAAGCAGATACACACATAACGTTTAGATGTACCTTGAATCGCAAAAGCATAGAAGCTATAGACTGAGAAATGGTAAATGCAATTAGTATTGATAGTCAGTTGATGTTTGACATGACTTAGTGCAAGGGTGGCCAACCTTTTACATTCCATGTGTCAATTTTTTCACGCACGAGTTCAGATGCGATTTTTTTCACGCACGAGTTCTATATTAACATTTTTACAGGAATTGTGGGGGTACATGAGTTGAATGGCACATCTGAGCTCATGTATGAAAAAATTGATGCATGGGATGTAAAAGGTTGGCCTCCCCTGACCTAGTGGATTAGTGGATGTGGTCTTGTATAGAATATAAGAGCAGGGATGTGATGCTGAAGCTCTATAAGGCACTCGTGAGACCACACTTGGAGTATTGTGTGCAGTTTTGGGCTCCTTATCTTAGAAAGAATATGTTGACATTGGAGAGGGTTCAGAGAAGATTCACGAGAATGTTTCCAGGAATGAAAGGGTTACCGCATGAGGAACGTCTGGCAGCTCTTGGGCTGTATTACCTGGAGTTCAGGAGAATGAGGAGGGCATCTCATAGAAACATTCCCAATGTTGAAAGGCCTGAACAGATTAGATATGGCAAAGTTATTCCCCATGGTAGGAAAGTCTAGGACAAAAGGGCACGACTTCAGGATTTGAGGACGTCCATTTAGAACAGAGATGTGGAGAAATTACTTTAGTCAGAGGGTGGAAAATCTGCAGAATTTGTTGCCACAAGCGGCTGTGGAGACCAAGTTACAGGGTGTATTTAAGGCAGAGATAGATAGGTTCTTAATTAGCCAGGGCATCAAAGGTTATGGGGAGAAGTCAGGGGAGTGGGGATGACTGGAATAATTGGATCAGCCCATGACCGAATGGTGGAGCAGTCTCAATGGGCCGAATGGCCTACTTCTGCACCTATATCTTATGGTCTTACGGTCTAAAGAGACCGATCTTAAGATATGTGATCCTAAACATGCGATGATCTATCAGTTTTTACTAAAGAACTGAACATAAATTTTGCATGGGCTTGAAGGATGTTGTTCTGGCCAAAGACCAATTGGCTGAGGCTTCAGGCCTGGAAATATGACCGCAGGGGAGATAAGATGATCGAGAGACTTGGTGTAACTTACCACAGAGGGTATGAGCTAGAGTTTCCAAGGCAAGGCCTTCTTTGGCCTTAGCTCAGTAGACCCAGCAATTGCCAATGTTTAGATGATTCCTAGGCCCCAGTCAATTGCACAGAGGCCTGGAGGCCCGTCCAAAGTTTCCATGTTGAGTCCTGGGTTGGGACATGTGACCTTTTCCTGTAATTTTCTTTTCCTGAATTCCTTACAGAATGGACCAAATGCAAATAACCTGTGAGTGACTGCTACTGAAACAGTCCAGTGGTACTGGTTGCTGGTATATTCATCCTAGAGATTAACAGTAGCCTTCCTACATAAATAATATCTAGCCTGCAGAAAACTAACACATTGGAGATTCTCCAGCTCTGCCAGTCTTACTTTGGAGATGTGCAACAGAAATCGTGTTCGGACAGTAGATACAAATAGACTTATAAATCAACTCCAAACGTCAGGATGTCTTTTTCAGGGCTAGAGAAAGAAATTCAAAACCCAAATTTTATGATTGCAGCTTCTGGCAGTACTCATTGCAAAATAATAGAAAGAATTAAAAACACTATAACCAAATGGAACCCTTTTGCTAAAAAATACAAAGAAAATACTTAATATGAAATGATAATAAGTAAAAGCCTTAAATTTTCAGGGGGTTCTGCTGATCATCCATCCTTGGAAGAGTGGCTCACCTGGATAGTGAATAAGCACTTTGCTCCTGCTCCTTAATATAACTTATAAAGTTTCACAAGGTTTTCTATGGATTTTCTGCCAAATCGTAGCTAATTATGGGGAGAATGCTTGCAAAGAATTAGCTGGCACTCACAGTTTATAACTGAAAAAAATAAATTGTGTTTAGCTGCACCAGATGGACAATACAGCATTTTGCTGTAATGAGAGCAATCCCAGGACAGCACATGTTGACAGGAAGCATATGGGCTTTTGTAGGCCTGTAGTCTTAGAATGTCACTGAACTAAGAGTAGGGTGCTGGACATTCACATGACATCTATCCTTCAGTTTATTTATGTATGTGTTTATCCAAAAAAAAAGTGTCATTGCAGCAGAAGGACATTTGGTAGATAGAAATAGCCTTTGGACCAAGCAAGCTATCAGGAAGGAAAAAAGTTTTGAAGGAAACATGGAGGGTAAATTTGAAATCTGAATGTGTGTTCTACTTACTGGCATTTGTCAATAATGATTGGAGGGGTGGAGCATGAGTTTGACTGAATTGGATTGGGGACAGGTCAGCATATGGCAGTAGTGGTTTATTATGTCCTGAAACATCTCTGCATTGGTTAAAGTTTGCTTCCAAATCCATTCACAGTCTCACATTTCTACATGCCTTATTCAGAGCTGCAGCTCTCCAACTGTGGTCTTCTACAGTATGGCCCCACACTTTCTTCTCCCCAGCCGTGTTAACTGTCTTTCTGCTGAATTTCTCCCTAAAGCTCTCCTCCTCTCCACTCTTTTTTCATAAAATATTTCTCTAGATTTTATCTCCTTAGCCAAATTTTTGCTCACTTATAAAATACAGTTTTTCTAAACCAAGTTTCCATCATAAAATGGTCTTAGCAACTTGCAATAGAAACTAGGTGACGTAAAGTGGATGAGAATTGAGCAGACATTTAAAAAGTTTTTAACAGGTTGGCAGTAAGATAAAAATAATTGTTAAGAAGAGACTGTATGCAGACAGACACATATGTGGATCAATGTGTAAATGACTAATTGAAAGAAGAAATTGAAGTAGTATGACCCTATCACCTGCTCCACCAGTCAATAAGATCATAGCTAGTTTTTACCTCCGTGCTATCTTCCTGTACAAATGTCATATCCCTTGATTCATTTAAATTCCAAACAACCATTGATCCCTAACTTGAGCAAATGCAACTGATCTCCACCACCCATATAAGGAGGAGATTCCAATGATTCACCACTCTCTAGATGAGCAATAAAATATCGAACATGAGATGAAGGGTCATTGAAAGTAAGTCAGGTTGTGGGAACCGTTCGGTGTTGGGGCCAGTGAAGCTGAGTGAAATTATCCCCACTGCTTCAAGAGCCTGATGGTTGAGGGTTAATAACTGTTCCTGAACCTGCTGGTGTGGGTCCTGAGGCTCCTGTGCCGTCTTGCTGATGGCAGCAGCGAGAAGAGACCATGCCCTGGGTGGTGGGAAGTCCCTGAATGACGGTGCTGCTTTCCTGTGACATCACTCTGTTTAGATGCACTCAGTGGTGGAGAAAGTTTTTACCCATGATGGACTGGGCCATATCAACTACTTTTTGCAGGGTTTTCCATTCGAGGGCATTGGTGCTTCCACACCAGGCCATAATGCAACCAGACCATATATTCTTCACCACAGATCTATAGATGTTTGTCAAAGTTTTAAATAACACATTGAATCTTCGCAAACTTCTAAAGAAAGTAGAGGCACTGCCATGATCTCTTTGTAATTACACTTATATGACAGATCCTCTGAAGTTACAACACAGAGGAACTTAAGAAGTTGTTGACCCTGTTCACTCTGATCTTCCGATGAGGACTGGCTCATGGACCTCTGGTTTCTTCCTCTGAAGTCAATAATCATCTCTTTTTACTCTCTAAGAAGCACTAATCTAATAAGCTTTATCTTTTCTCACAGAACAATCCATCATTCCAGGAATTGATCTGGTGAACCTTTTTTGGACCTCTCTGACGCAAGTATATCTTTTCTAGGCAGAGAGACTGGAATTGTACATAATATTCTAGATGAGGTACCACCAGAGCATCAATGCTTTAAATAACTTCAGTCTACATTCAGTTACATCATTTGTGAGTTTATTTGTAAAACCCATACAGTTCTTCCAGATAAGGCAATACACTTCACCTGCAAATTTGCTGGGATCCCAAACAATCCTTCCAGATGAGGCAACACTTCTCCTGCAAATCTGCTGGGGTCATCTATTGAGTACAGTGATCCCAATGCGGCCTCCTCTACATTGGTGAGACCAGTTGTAAATTGGGGGACCGCTTTGTCGAGCACTTCCGCTCTGAAATTCCCGGTGGCCGAACATTTTACTTACAATTCCAGTTCCTGTTGCAACATATTGATCCATGGACTCCGCTTGTGCCATGATGAGGTCACCCTCAGGGTAGAGGAACAGCACCTTATATTCCACCTAGTTAGCCTCCAACCTGATGGCATGAATATCAATTTCTCCTTCCGGTAAATTTCCCCATTCTGGCCTCTTACCTCTACCCACCACCCCAAAACCCCCCCCAACCCCCAGGTATCCTTCCTTTTCTCCTAAGGTTCACTTTTCTCTTCTATCAGATTCCTTCCTGTCCAGCCCTTTACCTCTGCTACACACCGAGCTTCACCTATCACCTTCCAGCTATCCTCTTTCCCCTCCCCCACCATTTTATTCTGAAGTCTTCTCCCTTCCTTTTGAGTCCTGAAGAAGGAGCTCAGCCCAAATCATCGAGAGAGTGTTCATTTCCCTGGATGCTGCCTCACCTGCTGAGTTCCTCCAGCATTTTGTTTGCAATGCTTTGTAAAACGCATTTCAAACAATCTGGAATCATCCAGTCGGACAGAAACAGAACTTTTGGCCCTGCTTGTTTATACTGACCCAAGCATCCTCCCTGCTAGTCTCACTTTCCGTGTTTGATCTATAATTCTCCAAGGCCCTCCCCTCAATGTACCTTTTCAAATGCCTCATAAATATTCCAATTTTACCCACCTTGACCACTTCCTCTGGCAGTGCGTTCCAGGTACATATTGTCCTCTGTATAAAGAAGGTACATCTCAGGTCTACTTTAAATCTGTCACCTAGTATCTGTAACCTCTAGATTTGGACTTCCCAATCCTTGGGAAAATATCTAATACTTCACATATATTAACTGAATAATTATGATATCCATATTTTTAAAATTATCACATATTTTCACTTAAATGTCTCAATAATTTGTTTCCTTTTCTCTAAAAATGACATCACAGATTCATTGTTGGTAGCTTCCTCAAATTATTGTCCAACCCATGACATTGAAATGTTCCATTGAAAATTCAGGATCACATCATTGGTTAAAAAAAATTAAACCTCCGAGGAATAAATTTTACAGAACGCCTACCAGTTTTCAAAATCCAAATTCTACACTGTACAAATGTGATATACTTGAATAAAAATGAAAATAATTATTAATAGTTTTAGTTTCAGCTCATTCCAAGATCACATTTTAAAATAAAAGCAGTACAATAATAAGCTGAACTGGGTTGATCTGTTTATGCTGGTAGTAAGCATATTGAAGTCAAAGAAAACAGTTGGAAGATAAAAGGCCAACTCCTTTCTATTAAGTTCCTAACATTGGTCAACTCAACTACAGAAAATTGGCTGCAGATGAAAAGGAACATGCAAGAATACCTGAGACTGTGATGACCACTATAACTACCTGGAAATGATTCTAAATGCAGAGAAACATTTACAGGGAAATTTTGGAAGTACTAAAGAGCAGAAGATTCCAGAGAGTGAGATGAGGGAATTCAGACCATTTAGCACCATTGGGATATGGGGGCATGATGGATAAATGATCAGATTTGTAATCCTGGGTCCTATCAATTATCCAAAGACATGATTATTATTCCCCACTGCAGAGCATGGCACTCAAAATCATCCAGTTAAGTAATTCTAAATTAAAATGCTAGCTGTGAATCAACTTATCATTCTATTTCACTGGTGTCCTTTAGGGAAGGAAATCTGACATCGTTATCTATCGGGTCCTAATGTGACTAAACCACACAGAAGCAAGGTTGGCTCTTAACTGAAATGCCTTAACAAGGCACTCAGTGCAAGGGTAGTTAGGAATAGTAATAGATACTGGTATTGACATTGGCTTATGAATGAGAAGAATTGATCTCCACCATTCCATGGTGTTGGAAGAGGTCTAAGAAAATTACAAAGGTGAGTGATAGATTGACCTTCAATGGGTAAATCATCATTGATTAAATGAGGACAGGTTTTGGGACATACGTATATTTGGGAAAATGAATCATAGCGTTAAGCTGATTGCCGATTACAGCATCTACCCCCGAACCGAAATGGGCTTTAAGAAGACTGGCCATTTGTCCAGAGATAGTTTATATGCAATATTTCGGCAGCTTATCTGAACCAGTATCTTCTAAGAGTTAATTTTACTTTGATTAGCGAGCCCAAAATAAATGGTGATACTGCAGAAGGTTCCCTATTGATTACAACAAAATCTTCTTGAAGTTCCATGTTATTAAGTATCGAAGAGTAGGCTTTTCTGATTTATTTTCATACAACTGTTGCCATAGTGCAAATAAACTGCCATAATAAGTATACTTTGTTTAGCCCAAACCTATCTCTGTCCTTGATGTGGCTGACCCATACAGAAATGTTGTTCATTCTTAACTAACCTTAACTACCCTTTAAACTAAGGGTTTACTACCCTTTAAACTTTAAACAAAGCATGCAGTGCTAGGGTAGTTAGATATAGCCATCAATGTTGGTCTTGGCAAAGGGTCACAATCCATGAGTGGACGAGAAAAATTGAGGAAGCTAACAGTGTTCGCTATCCCATGGTGTTGGAAGATGGCCAAATAAACTTGGAGGTCCCCAACTCAGAGAGAAATCTGGCACTTGGCATTTGACAATCCTGGATAGCTACCCAATTTTTCAGTTATAAGGAAAGCAGACTATAAATCCAATATGTTTTACATTTTACCCATATACAATTTTGATGTGTAGAAATGATCCTGATTTCTTGTCACTGTTTAAATGCCATGACATGTCAATATCATACTCCTAAATAAACTCTCACCTCCAGAAGTAGGGAAACCTCTGAAAATTATAAAAAAGAAATAATGAGAGCTAAAATTTACTTATACGCTTGCCTCCCAATGGCTTAAATTGTTTTTGCCTAAAAATTAACTGCTTGGTAGTGCTAAGTGCATTGTGCAATACCTTATACTTTATACTTTATTGTCGCCAAACAATTGATACTAGAACGTATAATCATCACAGCGATATTTGATTCTGCGCTTCCTGCTCCCTGGATTACAAATATTAAATATTAAAAATATTTAAAATAGTAAAAATTAGTAAATATTAAAAATTTAAACTATAAATCATAAATAGAAAATAGAAAAATAGAAAGCAATGTAGTGCAAAAAAACCGAGAGGCGGGTCCGGATATTTGGAGGGTACAGCCCAGATTCAGGTCAGGATCCGTTCAGCAGTCTTATCATAGTTGGAAAGAAACTGTTCCCAAATCTGGCCGTACGAGTCTTCAAGCTCCTGAGCCTTCTCCCAGAGGGAAGAGGGACAAAAAGTGTGTTGGCTGGGTGGGTTGTGTCCTTAATTATCCTGACAGCACTGCTCCGACAGCGTGCGGTGTAAGGTGAGTCCACGGACGGAAGAATGGTTTGTGTGATGTGCTGCGCCGTGTTCACGATCTTCTGCAGCTTCTTTCGGTCTTGGACAGGACAACTTCCATACCAGGTTGTGATGCACCCTAGAAGAATGCTTTCTACGGTGCATCTATAAAAATTAGTGAGGGTTTTAGGGGACAGACCACATTTCTTTAGTTTTCTTAGGAAGTAAAGGCGCTGGTGGGTCTTCTTGGCAGTGTGTAATGACAGTTTTTTAGAAATTTGCCCCGAAGCAAGCTATAACATGCTGACAGTACTATATAACACATTGACCATTGACAGTTTTTTAAAAGCTGGTATTTCATTGAATGGCATTTCAATAAACCAGCATGACCAAGATCAGTTGGTGCAGGTAAATAATGGTGCACTTTGATATCCTTGGTAAACAGGGTACCACTTGATACATGATGATTCACAGAGGGATTCTTAACTAAGGATAAGGAATTATCAAACATCGTCTCTTCAGTTGAAGAAACACTGAGAGATAAATAGCTGATCTGCAGATGAAAGACATGGAAGGTAATTCCCATTGTGCATTTATAGTCTTTGACTAAGCACCTATCAACATTAATGATCCAAAACAATGAAGAGCAAGTGAGACAATCTCACATCTAACTTTTAAGTGTTTTCTTTTCCCTGTGGTATGCAGTCACATTGGAAACAACACAAAGGACTCTGAACATTTATTAAATAGATAAAAAAATAATATTTAAATACACTCATGATTGAGATTCACTAGTCAATCATGCAAGTTGCTTTACTGGTAGCGGAAGACAATTCCACCAACACCATTCACTGATATTTTATTGCATCTTTTATTGTGTTTACTCTCATGGTGAGTGTATGATTTAAACCCACCCCACCCCCTCAACTTCTGTTGTAAGTTGCTTAGCTTTTAACAGACCTCCAGTGTAATCTCCCAAATCAGATAAATTGCACTGAAAGAAATATTTAATGTTTGTTGCTTGCTCAAAGAAAAGATTAGTAGATTTGTTTGTAAGAGATCATATTCTTAACTGCAGGTTGCTTTTTGACTGACATCAGCTTTTATTGTCCATTTTTAGAATTATCCGCCGTTTGGATCTGTTGTCTCAGAACAAAGCACTTCTGCAACTACACATAACATTTAGTGAGGTATTATACTTTGTAACATATTGAATAATTGATAGCCTAAGGTAAACAATCAACAGAGGTTTGTTACTCATGTACAAAGCACCTCCGTAATAGTTAAGTACTCCACTGTGTATTTTGTGAAAATCTTACCACAAGTGTAATTGCATTTGCTGGTGGCGGGGGTGGAAACACGTTGGTTACAGCAGTGACTGTTGATGTTTCAAATAAAGATGAGAAAACTGTCTGGTTTTGATTTAGCCCTTGAAGGACAAAGTCCTTTGATGTGGTTACTTTGATTTTTTTTCAGAACTGAATGCATTATACTTTTAAAATCTGGTAGAAGTACACTTCTTTAAAAGTAATAGTTTTACCAACTATTTTATATATAGTTTTTAGTTCTTTCACATGGAAAAAAAATTGTGTGGACATAAAAAAATCTTCCTGAAGATGTTACTTTGTAGATTATATATTGCCCATGGAAGCAAAAGTGCCTAATCAGTATCTTTCATACACATTACAGAGCAGATATTTCACCTGACTTCAAACCTTCCCATTCCTTAAACTGGAATCTTTTACCTGTTCTACATTGTACTTCTGGCCAAAACCAGGAAGGTAACAGTAAATGACATCTACTCATCCAAATAATACCCATAAAGTAAGAGAGTTTTTTTTTTCAAACTGTCACAAAATAAGACAAGTAATTAGAATGAAATTTGGGAGGAACACCTACAAAGATGTTTGAGCTATTCTGTTCCAGACTACAAAGAGAATGGAATTGAAAATATTGCATTTGGAAATATCTCACAAGCAGAATTTAGGATATAAAGAATGCATCTCAACCTTAATAATAATTTCCTGTGGGTAGTGTGAATTGCTCTATATAGTAGTTATACAGTAGTCTCCCACCAAAATTTATTCCTTTGAAGATAATTGCGTGTACATCAGAAGCAAAGTACAAATTGCTTATGTGATTATATAGTGCGTGAATTTCTTGGCACTTTTAGTTCCCAAATGACTAGAATGCTTATTTTTAATTATTCACGGGTGTGATTTTCATCAGCACTCTCAGACCCTATTGATCATTTGTCGTAGCCAACATGGAGACTTCAGCAGAAATATTCATTTAGGCCCAGTTTAGAGTGACATAACAACCTCCATAAAGAAACTGTAGTCTGTGTTAAGAATAATTCCTCAGACATTTGTTCAAAGCTTGATTACTTGAATTACATGCTCTCATTAAGGAAACTACACAGCACTTTAGTGCCTCGTACGAGTCCTTATAGTCTCCTCTGCCATCAACCATCCCATAACCTCCTCATCAATGAGCACATTTACAAGAAGCACTGCAACAAGAAGGCAGCATCCGCCATCAAGGATCCCACCATCCACGAGGTACTCTCTTCACGCTACTACCATTGGGCAGGAGGTCCAGGAGCTTTACATTCCACACCACCAGTTTCAAGGAGAGTTACTGTTATGTTTTGTAACTTCAAAATATTAAACTAATTTAAAGGAAGTCATGGGAGTCCAAAATATGCATCTAACTTCATGCTTAATTTAAGCAAGGCATGCACATATCACATGGTAGTGTGATAACATATGCAATTCACATATTTATACATAGTATAACCAGTAATTAGTCATTTATTTAAAGGAACAAAAATGCTTAAATATATATATATATATGTATGTGATTACTCAAATATTACTGAAATATTCAGTGCCCTGCTTAGCTATAAACTCCAATTCAATATAGAATGCATCCATCTATATACACCATATACCATATAATACAACTACTACTTACACAGCATAGTACTTACACTACTACTATATCCACAGCATAGTAAATGTTTAAATTGTCCCATTTCAGGCCTAAAGATTTAATTGCTGTGAAAGACTTCTTACATTTTCCTGATGGGGTGGGGTGGGGGTGGAGGTGTTGGTGGATTACTCTGCTTGGCAGGAGCGACTTGGGGCTGCAAAACAAAATCTCGGGTTGGGGTCTCCTTCACGGTGGTTGTAGAGTTGACTCTGGGGCTGCAGGAAGTGGTCCTGACAGCTCTGGACACCTTCTTCTCTAACAATTGACTCTGCTGTCCTTAACTGATCTATGTGTTATCTCCAGATGACATCAGATGCCATCTCCACTGTGTAGGAGATTGGTCCAGTTCTGTCCTCAATCCTCCCAATTTTGATCATCTCTGTGGTCCTTCTCCAGGAAGCTTGTCTCGGAGTGAAAGATCTACCTCCCTGTTTGAGGAACTCTCAATTTGTCTTGGATGCTTGTTCTGCACACTCCTTCTGAGATTGTATTTGGGGAGATATAAGCATGATTGCAAGGGACAACCCAGGAACGGCATAGCTATTGAGTTGTTGATTATGGAGAGCGTTGCATTACAATATGCAAGGAGGAGATTGGCAAGCTTCTTGTTCAGTGTTAGTGTGGTGTTTTCCACCGACATCACTTGCAGTACGCTCTTTAGACTCTAGACAAACCTTTCCACCAAACCATTTGTAGCTAAGTGGTATGGTGCAAATGTATTGTGTCTTATTCCATTCATTTTCAGGAATGACTGAAGCTGTTCCGCAACAAATTGTGGTCCATTGTCATGTGACCCTTAAACAGTCCAGCAAAATCCCCATGAATCCTCTACCAGGGCAATGCAGACCATTCCCAGGGATGGAAAGGCGCTGCTCTTGGCATCTTTTGGGCATGTTTGAATCCTGTACAGTGCATGGCAAGCTGCTTGATCTGCTGATCTATCCCAGGCCACCAGGCAAAGCTTCCAGCTAATGCTTTCATTTTAAACATGCCTAGATGACTGACACGTAGTTCCTCCAACACTCTAGCGCTCAATTTGGATGGGACAACAGCTCTCAATCCCCACATAAGGTGACTTCTCTCAAGGGCAAGTTCATCTCGGTCCTAGTGAAAATGGGGGACTGGATTTTTTGCTGTGCATTCCAGCCATCTTCTGTGGCTATGTAGATCTGAGGTAGTGTTGGATCTTTCCTGGTTTCCTTTTGGATCATCTCTGCTATAATAGGGAGACCTTTGATTTGTGTTATGGAGAATATGTCAAGAGGAATGTCTATCTTTGTAAATTTTTCAGGCATTTCCTTTTCCAAGAATAAACAGGACAGTCCATCAGCATTTCCGTGATTAGTCGTCCTCTTGAATTCAATCTTGTTATTGTGTCCTCCAAGAAACAGAGCCCATCTCTGCATTTGTCCTACTGGTGTTAGTGGAACACACTTCCTTTTGATTCCACATGAAATCTAAAGTACTCTGTAATCAGTAATGTTTTTGGTTTGACAGTATCAGCAAAGCTCATTTCTGCTGGTTTGGTTGGAGCAGTCAAACTTCGAAGCAAACTGTATGCCTTCAGCAAAATTGGCACTTGTTTGTCATTGGCTACTTCATTTGCTTCAAAATACTGCTGCTCAATTTGCTCAGTATATAAAATTGATTTATCTGTCTGTAATCAAACCTGCCTATCTTTCCAATGTAGTCTGCCATTTCTGCTTTTCGTTTATGATTATTATCACTGTTTGTGAACCCATGAATTCTTCCACTTTTTTACTTTAAAAAAAAATTGATTGTGTCTTCTTGTCACATGCTGTGATGTTTTTTTTTAAATTCAGCCATATCTGCACGTGCTGGGCTGTGTTTTTTTACATGCCTTTTCTCTCTGCGCTTTTTTTATTTCAAATATCTTGTTGTTCTTTATCAGGTCAATAGCAATCTCAGGTTTGTTTTAAAAACACCTCATTGCCACTGTTATGTTTTGTAACTTCAAAGTATTCAATGAATTCAGAAGAAGACACGGGAGTCTGAAATATGCATCTAAGTTGGTATTTACTTTAAGTGAGGTGCGCACATGGTAACGTGATAATATATGCAAATCACATATTATAACTAGTAATGAATTATTTAAATGAACAAGAATGCTTAATATATATTATGCATGCAAGATTACTTAAATATTACTAAACTATCAAATACACAACTATTATTACCGTAAAGGCATCAGGCTTCTGAACCAGTATAACATCACTCACCTCAATGCTGAACTGATCCCGTAGACTCACTTTCAAAGGCTCTACAACTCCAGTTCTCTGTGTTATTTATTTACTATTTTTTCATTATTTGTACAATTTGACTTCTTTTGCACGTTAATTGTCAGTCTTCATTTATATATAATTTTTCATAAATACTAATGTATTTCTTTATTTTCTGTAAATGTCCGCAACAAATCTATCTCAGGTTATATGCATATACTTATTCTATTATAAATTTACTTTGAACTTTGAACCAGCTATTCATGATTTAGCATGTTTGCCAACTTTATGTCCCATTTAAAGAGACAATCCCTTTTCATATTCACGTGCTCCTGGAACTTCAGCACATAAGGAAAATGTTCAAGATCTCACTTCCACTCAAAAAACTTGTTCAGAAATCATGTGAATTTAAAATAAAATTATTCTTTATTGAAGAAGAGCAACTGAGACAAGCTAGGTAATTAAAGATCAGTGAGTCAAATATCAGTAATAATGTTGTTGGAAAAATTTCTGAAGGACAGGATTAATGGATGCTTGGAAAGTCTTGTGTTGATTAGGAATAGTTGACATGACTTTGTCAGTGAGAAATCCTGTCTCACTAATTTGACTGGGCTTTTCAAGGAAGTAACAAACCATTGGTTGAGAGCGCAGTGTTTGACATAATTATAAGGACTTCAGAAATGGCTTTGACAAGGTCTCACTTGGAAGGCTAGTCCCAAAGCTAAGAGCCCATCAGATCCGAGGCAAATTAGATTCAAAATTGGCTTGTTAATATGAAAGAGAGAGGGATAGTGGAGGTTTCTTTTTAAGATTGGAAGCCTAAAGTTGGAGCAGCGCTATAGGGATTAGTGTTGGGACCCTTATGATTGACATTAATGATTTGGATATGAATATAAGGGGTGTGATTTATAGGTCTGGAGATGAAACAACAATTAATGGTGTTGCTAATAGTGAAAGGGACCATTTTCAGTTACAGAATGATACAATGAGTTGGTGTGATAGGGGCAGCAATGGTAAAAGTCATTTAATCCCAGTAGGTGCAAGGACATAACTTTTTGGGAGGTCTGATAAGAGCTATTAATGAGGGCCCTCAGAAGTATTAAGGAACCAAAGGACCTTATGGTACAAGTCCATAAATCTTTAAAGGTAGCAGCATTGATAGATGGATTGATGAAGGATGTTGGCTTTCATTTATCAAGGCATCGAATATAAGAGCATGAAGGTCAATGGTACAACTTGGTTAGGCCGCAGCTGGTGGACCACATACACTTCTGGTTGCAACACCCAGGAAGGCTGTGAATGCACTTGTGATGCGTGAGAAGGATATTTCATAGGATGCTGCCTGTAACAAAGAACTGTTGCTCTCTATGGCTCTATAACTCTGAGAGCAACAGCCCAGAAACTGGCCTTTAACCCATCTTGTCTGTGCCAACCTGATTTTCTGCCTTGTCCCATCCACCTGTACCTGAACAATAGCCCTTGAGCATTTGGTAAACTGCATATGTTTGAATTCCTTACTTACAAGATCAATTGCCATTCACAATAAAGGTGTTAAAGTCAATTGAAACTTCAAGCTGACAACTGATGATATTTTGAAGGTAGTAAAGCATTTGTCCCTTAGTTGTATTTTACATCATTCCATTATTCCTATCTCATCTGTCCCTGGAACCTTCTAATGTCTAAAGTGAAGTTATGTTCTTCTAGGCTGATGACGCACTGCCATAATCATTCTTACCTATCTGTCTGCAGTACCAAAATTGGCTCCAGTGGTCTCACTTCAAAGGCCTCCCTTCTCTGAATTTGACTACACACTGCTGCAGTCATCCTCGCCTGGACATTGTCTTTAAACCTGCAACTTCCACGTACCTACCTAAACTTCTCTTAAATATTGCAATCGAACCCACGTCTGCCATTTCCACTGGCTTTACATTCCATACTAGCAGCATCCCCTGAATGAAGTAGTCCCCCTTCAAGCTTCCCTCAAGTATTTAGTTTTCCTCTCTAAGCCTATGACCTCTAGTGCTGGTCTCACCCCCTCTGAGGGAGAAAAGCCTGCATGCATTCCCTGTCTGTGCTCCTCATAATTTTGTCTACCTCTATAAGATCTCCCCTCCAGAAATAAATTCCTAGCCTCTTCAATCTATTCAATTAACTCAGGTCCTTAAGTACCACAACATCTGTGTATGAGGAGAGGCTGTACAGGCTGGATTTGTTTTTCCTGGAGCTGAGGAGACTGAGCTGAGACCCAAGGATGATTCCAAGACTGAAAGGGTTATCATATGAGGAATGTTAGATGGCTCTAGGCCTGTACTCACTGGAATTTAGAAGGATGAGGGAGAATCTCATTGAAGCCTGTTAAATGTTGAAAGGCCTAGACAGAGTAGATGTAGAAAGGATGAGGGAGTCTAGGACAAGTGGGCACAGCCTCAAGATAGAACGGTGTTCATTTAAAACAGAATTGCGAAGAGATTTCTTTAGCCAGAAGCTGGCGAATTTGTGGAATTTGTTGCCACAGGCAGCTGTGGAGGCCAGGCCTTTGGGTGTACTTACAGCGGAGATTGATAGGCTCTTGATTGGCCACGGCATCAAAGGTTATGGGGAGAAAGCAGGGGAGTGGGGCTGAGGAGGGAAAAAAATGGATCAGCCATGACTGAATGGCAGTTAATACTTGATAGGTCAAATGCCCCAATTCTGTCTCATGGTCTTATGGTCTAAATTGCCCTGCGGCAGACACGAAGACTCCACAAAGGGTAGTCAAAACTGTCTTATGCATCACTGGCCACAGCCTATCCACCACCAAGGATATATATACAGAAAGGTGCCGGAAAAAGGTCAGTGACACCATGGAGGAGGTCACCCACACTACTCATGGACTGTTTGTCCCACTCCCATCCGGGCGGAGGCCAAAATGCATCCACACCAGCACTACCAGACCCAAAAATTGTTACTTTCCCCAAGCAGTAGGAATGACCAACTCCTCCACCCACTAACCCACCAGTGCTACTTTAACATTTCCTGTCAGAGTCACTATGAGATAGCTTATATGCATTGATAGATTATATATTTATATTTATTGTTTTTTTATTATTATGTTCTTTATCTTATTATGTTTCTTTTGTGCTGCATTGAATCCAGAGTAACAACTCTTTCATTCTCCTTTACACTTGTGTACTGGAAATGACATTAACCAATCCTGAATCTTGAATCTTGAAAGAAAACATTGTTACTTACAACCAAACTGTCTTAATACCCTGCAACGCACATACAAGTTGCTGGTGAACGCAGCAGGCCAGGCAGCATTTATAGGAAGAGGTACAGTCGACGTTTCGGGCCGAGACACTCTGTCAGGCCTAATGAAGTCCTGAGTTAGTCCTGACGAAGCGTCTCGGCCTGAAACGTTGACTGTACGTCTTCCTATAGATGCTGCCTTGCCTGCTGCGTTCACCAGCAATTTGTACGTGTGTTGCTTGAAATTCCAGCATCTGCAGATTTCCTCGTGTTTGTGTCTTAATATCCCACCTGGTTTACTCAGTCCTCAGACTGTATTTATATGTGACTACAGGCACAACAGTGTGGTAGACTCTCCAAAGCCCTTTGGTGTAGCCAAGATAGCCATTCAATTCATGGGCTATCAGGACAGGTAACGTACGCTGGTCTTGCAGGTCATAAACAGATTGAAAGTCTAGCTTTATTTGTCACCTGTAGCTTGCAGAGTACAGTTAAATGCAAGGTTTGCATCATCAACCAACACAGCCTGACGATGTGCTGGGGGCAGCCCACAAGTGTCACCATGCTTCTAGTGCTAACGTAGCATGCCCACACATTACTAACCCTAATGGAACTTAGGAGGAAACCAGGAGACCCTAAGGAAACCCACACAGTCAGAGGGAGAATGTACAAACTCCTTACAGCAGGGGTCCCCAACCTTTTTTGCACCGTGGACCAGTTTAATATTGACAATATTCTTAATATTGCAGACCGGCCCTCCGGCGGGGGGGGGGGGGGGTGTTCAAATAGGGTTAAATTCACCTCAACATGTCTTTTACAGTTAGGGTTGCCAACTTATCATTCCCAAATAAGGGACAAAATTAGCAGTCAAATCCCGGCACACTTCACCCCAGGAAAGAATGCCATGACCATGAAGCCTTGCATGGGCACCTGTGTGCGCATGTGCGTACGTGCCGATTTTTTTTCCACAAATCAGTTTTGCCTTCATCTTCCCGACTATACTGTACATACATTATTTCTACTTTATATAGGTTGTGTATTTATCATATCATTCTGGCTTTCACTATATGTTAATGTTATTTTCAGTTTTATGTGTTAATTGGTATGATTTGGTAGGTTATTTTTTGGGTCTGAGAACGCTCAAAAATTTTTATCATATAAATTAATGGTAATTGCTTCTTCGCTTCACACCATTTCGGCACGAAAGGTTTAATAGGAATGCTCTACCTTTGCGGGGGAAATACGGGACAAACCAATTTAGCCCAATATACAGGATGTCCCTACAAATACAGAACAGCTGGCCACCCTATGTTCAAGTTCTCAAGTTCAACAGTGTGCGACAGGGAATGAGGAAAGGTGCAGCTGACTCATATCGTTTCCTCACGGCCCGGTAGCGCATGCTTTGCGGCCCGGTACCGGTCCGCGGCCTGGTTGTTGGGGACCACTGCCTTACAGACAGCGGCAGGAACTGGTGATCACCGGTGCTGTGAAGCGTTATACTATCATGCCATTCGTGTCAGTCATATGCAATCCTTCTGTATTAGAATCTATATGTATCAATGTGTAAATTGTAATAAAAAAAGGATCCCGCCTTTCACAACTCTCCTGAGTTCACTTCACTCTTGCATTAATTCAGTAAGGTTTCATAAATACCAGAGAGGAATAATTTAAGGCAATGGCCATAAAAAGAACGCTCATTATATTTACACCAATAAAAAATTGATTCAGAATCTGTTTTTGTTTAATGTTATTAAGATCAGTATTACAATCCATGCATGCTATTATTTTAACAGTGCTTCCTAAATCCAAAAGCACTCTTGGGTGTTCTATTGTGTATTTTTAATATAATCATGTGGTACAGAAAGCAGGACATTCAGCGAATGTTGATCTTATTTATCTCTGTGACTAAGGTGGTTTACTAGTTACCCCCTTCTGTTACTGTCACATGCAGAAGTGTTGATATTGAGCAGCTGAAGATATTATACCCTGGAGCCAAGTCTGTTACTGTAAATATCGACACAGTGTTCCATTGGAAGTTTATCTCCAGTAAATGTAATTTACTGTCAGCTGTATGGATTTTCTGAGGATTGTAATTCTGTTATCTTTCCCCATGCTTCCCAGTTGGTTTATGATAGTCCTTAGGACATCTATTTTTATAAAATGCCTACAATTGGCAGGCTTCTGATTTTTTCTCTCTTCTTGCTTAATTTATTTCTGAACCCCAATAAACGGTTAAAGGAAACCTATAATGAAGGTGTGATATGCATGTTGTGTTACTGGATTTGAATTAAATTAATGCTTCAGTAATCTCTTGTTTCATTACCCTGCTCGCTGCATGTGACTCGAAACCCAGACTGAGGGACCAAAAGTGCATGGCAAAGCTTAGGTAATGCTGTTGTTACTCTTGATCTGCTGAAGCTTACTTAGCTTCTCATTCGGTAATTTTAAAACTTTTGTTGGCAATAGTTAGTGTGAATTACATAATAGTCATTAAATTCAGGGCTCCTGATTCTAGTTTAAGTGACTTACACACAAAGGAATAACTCTAAGATGGAATTAACATTTAGAAACTCAATAGTCTGATTTGCTCTATTATATCTGGTCTAGGTGTTTTAAAATTATATTTCAATAACTTTTTAAATTGCATTATCATAATGCAAGAAATCAACAAGAGTTAGTCATTGTGACACAGGATCTTTAATAAATAAGAAATGTAAAAAAAAGCACTCCATTTACAATGCATCCTCCTAATATTTTCTCCAAGCATATTGCTAGAATTTTTTAAGGCTGAGATAGTAGATTGCAGGTTAGCAATAACATTGGACTCTTTCCAAGAAAAATTCTCATCTCCTTAACCATGCTACAAATACTCTGCTGCCAGCAAGACTTGGAAGGGAAGAATCCGTTAAAGGATGATTGACCCTGACAGATTTCAAATCAGTGATCAAGTCAAGGCATATTGCAGAGTTAAAAGTGAAAACACACACTTGGAAATCTATGTCACAAAATAAAAAAAAAATTCTGGAAGTACCCAGAAATTCTGATAGCCTCTGCAAAGGGAATACTTTTCAGCCCATCATCAAAACAAAATGTTCTCTAACTTTCTCCATCCATTGCTAATTCCTAACTTGGTCAATATTTTCATCTTTTCCTGTTTTCATCTCAGATTTCTAACAGCTGCTGTATTTTGCTTCTTGCATCCTTTATTCTCAGTGGCAATCACTAAAGTGGTTTCACTCAGAGTATGAACCTTTCAAATCAGTTTCTGAGCCATTTCGTTGAACAATATTAATTCTCTTCCATGTGTTTAAAATCTCTGCCTGAGCTAGTAATTTACTGGTTGCATAGCATACAATTGCTGGAAATAATCGGTGATACCCTCAGCCTGTGTTCAAGGAGGGATCAAGGAGACTGGAGATCTCGCTTGGTTCTGAGCTCTGTCACAGAAAGATTTACCACGTGGATAGAAGAAAAAAAAAGTGCAACATTCCCACTAATTGAGGACCATGAATGCTCGAAGTGGAGAAGGAGCCTCCAGGAAGACACTGAGAAAATTGACAGCATAGTGAAGTCCTGCAAAGAATGTGGAAACAATGAATCACCTCCCAGACATACTGCCTACACATCTTGTCAGACAGCTTCTGCCCCTTGAAAGAGTCTGTCATGCTGAAGTGACCTCATCAAACACCCCATAATACATAGACATGGCGTGCATGCAAGTCTCCCTTGACCCTATGGGACTGCCCAAGAAGGAGAAAGGAACCAATCGGCCACCTGACTCTACTCAAAGAGCCTGGAATTGATGATATCACTGGACGAAGCATCAAGGAGTGCTGAGGTGATTTTCTGAGAAGGGAAAACACAGATCCAAGCAGGAGACAGTACTTCATTATCACCTACTCTGCCAATAAACCCGAACGATAGAGAAGGTACAGCTGAGGAACATAAACATGGTGATGTTGCACAAAGTCACTTACCACTGGATGCAGGTCTAGCAAGAATAAGGCATCATCATGATACGTAATAATTCAGATTCCCAGGGCCTCAGACAGTGTCATTTGAGTAGGACCATGTATTGGAGCTGTTTGCTTCAGTGCAATGCACACACGCTCCATAAATTTAGGGAAGAATGTATAGATATCCAAATTTAACTAGTTATGGGTTAAGGTAGTTAGATCTCCTTCAATGTAATAGACAACTAGATGTAAACAACCTGAAGCCAGGGCTCACAGACACCTCAGCTGCACCAAGTTCTACTTGTGCTCTCGAATGCCAGAGGTTATTCAAAGACTCTGCTTGTAGAATCTGTATCACCATAATAAACGTGGATCAGCTGAATGGTCATCAGATCAACAGCAATTCTGCACCTTGTGGATTCTATCTGAGTAACAGAAAAAGTATTCAAAACCAAAAAGGAACAGTCAAGGCTGCAGGCCAGATTGAGGCAGGGCAATCTGAACATATAACCATGGCAGTCAGAGGGATTCAAGCGCTGGTGATTTACTAGAAATATAAAAAGGATCTTTTTCCCAACCTGCCATCAAATCCCATTCAGCCTTTTCCCATTTTCTCAGTTTCTGATCCTAAAATTTCATTAATCTTTTTATGTTCATCAATACTCCACGTCCTTCTTAGCTCTTTCCCCTTCTTTATCTCTGTCTTGTTCTGAAATCTCCTCAATCCTCCAATTCAGAGTGATTCCACAGCTCCAGTTTCAATGAATCAATGAAGGCCATTCATAGATCAAGATCTTCTATCCTATCTCTTTGTAAACTCTACTTCCTTCTGTTCCTTTAAGATTCTCCAAAAATGTATTTGTTTGATCCAGTGCGGTGTTACTTGGTCTAATGCATTCTTACGTGACTGTGTCCGTTTCTGTTTAAGAACGTTTCATTGCGTTACACTCATGACATATGTGCCACGCACAGAAACTGATAGAGGTGAGATATCTGTAACATAAACATATCATTTCGTAGCACAATCAAAGTGAAATGAGTTTTGTTGCCAAGGGAGAAAATGTGCAGAGCTTCACAAAAGAGATTCACACTAATTTTTAATATAAAAATTCCTTAATGAGCACCTTACATTGGTATTTACCAAGGAAAAGGACATGGAGGATAGGGAGATTAGTGTCAAGAGTATTGATATGTTAGGCCATACTGAGGTAAAGGAGGAGGCGGTGTTGGGTCTCCTAAAGAGCATTGAGGTAGATAAGCCCCATGGCCTAGGTTATTGAGAGATTACTGGGGCCCTGTGCAATATTTTTGTGTACTCTCTAGTCCCAGAGGGCTGCTGAGTAGCTAATGTTGTTCATTTATTCAAAAAGGGAACCAGAAATAATCCTGGAAACTATTGACTGATGAGTGTCATGTCGGTGGTATAACGGTCACTAGACAGAATTCCTAGAGGTAGGATTTATGAACATTTGGAAAACCATTGCCTAATTAGGGAGCATAGCAAATCATGTCTTGAACTGGCTTGAACTGAGTTTTTTCAAAAAGGTGACACGAGTGATTGATGAAAGTGCAGCTGTGGATGATGTCTACGTGGACCTTAGTAAAGTGCTTGACAAGTCCCTCATGGGAAGCTCACCCAGAAGATTAAGGTGCATAGGATCCATGGTAAATAATTGGGCATTTGGATTCAGAACTGGCTTACCCATAGAAGACAGAGGGTAGTGGTCGACGGGACTTATTCTAGCTGGAGGTCTGTAATTAGTGGTGTTCCACAGGGATCTGTGCTGTTTGTGATGTATATAAATGACCTGGAGAATGATGTAGTTGAGTGGGTCAGTAAGTATGCAGATGATACACAGGACGATGGTGTTGCAAACAACATAGAAGATTGACAGATAATACAGTGGGATATAGATCAGTTGCAGAAATGGCAGACAGAATTTAACCTGGCCAGTTGTGAAGTGTTGTACCTTGGTAAGTCAAATGTAAAGAGACAGTATACAAGACTATTAATAGGGTTGACGAGCATGGAGGTTCAAGTTTATAGTTCCCTGAAAGAAGGCATATGGCATGCTCACTTTTATTAGTTGAGGTCCTGAGTTCAAAAATCAGGATGTTATGATGCAGCTTTATATAACGCTAGTTAAGCCACACCAGAAACATTTCATGAAATCCTGGTTGCCCCATTATAGGAAGGATGTCGAGACCTTGGAAACATTGCTGAAGAGGTTTACCAGGATGTCCCTGGATTAGAGGGTATATGCCCTCCAATGAGAGTTTGGATAAACTTGGGTTGTTTTCTCTGGATTAGTGGAGGCTGAGTGGAGATCTGACAGAGGTTTATAAGATTATGAGAGGCATAGATAGACTAGGCAGATAGTATCTTTCTCCTAGGGTTGAAGTGTCTAATACGCGAGAGCGTGCATTTAAGGTGAGATGATGTAATTTCAAAGGAAGTGTGAGGAGCAGTTTTTTTTTATACAGAGAATAGTGGTGCCTGGGGTGGTGGTAGAGACAGATACATTAGGGATTGTTAAGAGATGGTTAGATAGGCACATGACTGTGAGGAAAATGGAAGGATATGGACATGGTATAGGCAGAAGGGATGAGTTTAGTTGGCGATTTGATTACTAATTATATTTGTTCAGCACAGCATTGTGGGCCAAAGGCCCTGTTCCTATGCTGTACTGTTCTACGTTCTATAATTTCAAGATTCAATCTTGGGCTCAGAAGGTACCACTGAGTAAGCTTAGTTTCAAGAAAAATCTTTAAATCTGGAGGGTTTGTTTCAAAGCAAGTCATTAAAATGCATGGAAATTTGATTTTCAATTCAAATTATAGCAGCATAAAAATTTTTTTGGGGAAACAATTAATTCCTTGGGACCAATATATACTGACACAATGTAAACAGTTGACAGTTTTTCACTATTTGTTTCTAGAGTGTGGGTGGTTCTGGCAAGGCCAGAATTTACTGCATGCACTTGTGATGGCGAACTGCCATCTTAAACCTTTTGGGTCTTATGGTGATAGTGTTCAGATGGGCAAGCTGAGACTCACTGAGAATGAAGGAGTTGCAATATACTGCACTTCCTATGTGCCTGCTGCTCTTGTTCCTCAAGTTAATGAAGTCCTGAGTTAGAGCATATTGAGGAAGATGTTTTGATTGGATGCCACAGTACACCAAGCAGCCACAGGTAACTTGTCCTGGGGTTCTGGGAAATAGATTAGTCCCCCGCTTCATCCTGCTTAGTGTTGACTTTCTTGAGTATTATTGAAGCTGCAGTATTCAGAGAAGAAGTACAGTATTCCAGCACAATTCTTCCCTGTATCTTAAAGCTGGAGGAAAGATTTGGGGTGTCTGAAAAAGAATGATTTGCCACAGAATGCCAAGCTGCTGACCTGGTCTTATAACCATTGTATTTATTTCACTTTTCCAGTTAAGAAGGTGACCCTCAGAATATTGGTATCAAAGGATCTAGTAACAGTTATGCTGTTTCTTATCAAGTTGAAATAGACAGACTCGCTTATTGGATATTATTTTCATTTTTTGATCCATAAAGTCATAAGGCATAGGAGCAGAATTAGTCCATTGGCCTATTGAGTCTGCACCACCATTCGATCATGACTGATTCAACCCCATTCTCCTGTCTTCTCCTCATAACCTTTGATGCCCTTAATAATCAAGAACTTATGAACCTCCACTTTAAATATACCCAATCATATGGCCTCCACAGCTTTCCGTGGTAATGAACTCCACTGATTCACCATACTCTGGCTAAATAAATTTCTCTGCATCTTTGTTCTAAAGGGATGTCCATCTATTCTGAGGCTGTATCCTCCGGTCCTAGACTCCCTCACTATTGGAAAAATTCTCTACATCTCTATCTAGGCCTATCAATGTTCAGTGGGTTTAAATGAGACCCACCCCCCACTCCCCGATTCTTCTTAACTCCAGTGAGTACCAGTCCAGAGCCACCAAATACTCCTTATACATTAGCTCTTTCACACCCAGGACCATTCTCATAAACCTCCTCTGGACACTTCCCAATGCCAGGATACCCTTCCTTGGATATGAAGCCCAAAGCAACCTCAGAGCCTACATATGGAGCATGTGAAGGAAGGAAGAAATGCAGTGTAAAGTTTGCAGAGTGCTCAGGTTTCAGTGCACAGGGCGGAAGTTCATCTTTAGCATTAACACAAAACAAGTAGAAGTGCATTGACTACAGGTTAGATTCTCCAACTGACACGTAGATGATGAATAAAGATGGTGCCACGTACGGCGGCCGTGTGGCGAGCTCCGTTCCAAATCGACAGTACACTACTAATTTCTACAATTTTCTGAGCGTTTTCTGTTCAAGTAGCTGATAGTCACATCAGATATGATAGACTGACCCTTCTGAATATCGGAAAGATGGCATTTACCCACTATATGCCGCCTTTCCCACGCTGAGGTCCCCTGCTTACTCTCATCTCTTACACAGCCACTACCTTGAAAGAAGCGCTGGAGGCGAGGGAGAAGGGCCGGCGTCCTGGTGAGGCTGAGACGGCGTGCAAATTGGCTTCCGCTCCCTAGCATACTCCTGACTAACATTCAGTCCCTGGACAACAAGCTGTGCGAACTGAGAGCCAGAATCTTCCATCAGCGAGAAACAAAGGAATGCAGCATTTTGTGCTTCACGGAGACTTGGCTGATGGAGGAGATACTGGATCATGCCATCGATCCCTCTGGGTACTGCTCCCTGTTCCAGGCAGACAGGTCGATAAACCTCACTGGGAAGAGTAAAGGAGGAGGGGTATGCTTCATGGTCAACAATGCTTTATGTGACCCCCAGAATGTGCATGCCCTTAATTGCTTTTGTTCCCCAGACCTAGAGCACGTGGTGCTGCTGTGCAGACCCTACTGGCTGCCTAGGGAGTTCACGGCTGTTATCATCACAGCGGTGTACATTCCACCGCAGGCTGATACTGACCTGGCTCTCAAGGGACTGTACAAGACAATCAACACACTGGAGACTGCACATCCAGAGGTTGCCTTCATTTGAGCGTTGCTGATGAAAGTCTCTCCGAAGTTTTGCCAGCACGTCCAGGTGAGCACTCGTGGAGATAAGACACTTGACCACTGCTACACTCCCTTCCGCAATGCTTACAAATCTCTCCTTCGCCCTTCTTTTGGAAAATCAGATTACTCTTCAATCCTGCTTTTGTTGATGTACAAGCAGAAGTTGAAACAAGAGGTGGCCATAGTTAAAACCGTCCACCGCTGGTCCCACCAATCAGCATCCATGCTGCAGGACTGTTTCGAAGATGTTGACTGGAATGTGTTCCATGATAAGGGTGTTTCTGAGTTCACTGAAGGAGTCACGTGCTTCATCTGGAAGTGCATCGATGATGTTGTCTCCCAGAAGTCGGTCAGGGTCTTCCCGAACCAGAAACTCTGGATCAGTAGTTCCCTGCGAGCAGCACTTACATCGCTGGAGATCAACTGGAGCTCAAGAAAAGCAACTATGATCTGCGCAAAGCTATCAAGGCTGTGAAACAACAATGCACGGGCAAGATTGAGTCAAGATTCACAACGAATAGCACACATGACCTGTGGCGAGGGCTGCATACCATTGCAGACTTCAAAGCCAAATGTTGTGGTGCCACCAACATCACGGCCTCTCTCCCAGATGAGCTCAATTGCTTTTACGCTCGGTTCAATGTTGCTAACTCTGAGCCTCCGAGGAAAGCCACCGCTACAACCTGCAGCCTGGTCATCTCTGAGGCTGAGGTACGTAGATGTTTCCAACGAGTGGACAGTCGCAAGGCTGTGGGACCGGACGGCATCCCAGTGCGAGTACTCAGGATGTGCGCAGCACAACTGGCAGGTGTGTTTACTGACATTTTTAATCTCTCCCTCTCCCAGCGTAGAGTGCCCTCCTGCTTTAAATTATCCACCACCGTCCCCGTACCAAAAAAGACCAAGGTAACATGCCTGAGCGACTGGCGTCCTGTTGCACTCAGCTCAATAATAAATAAATGCTTTGAGAGGCTGGTCAAGGATTGCACCTGCAGCTTGCTACCACCCACACTGGACCCCCTACAGTTCGCCTACCGACACAACCGATCGACAGATGATGCAATAGCCACTGCTCTACATACCGCCCTTATGCATCTGGAGAAGAAGGATGTTCATCTGAGAATGCTGTTCTTAGACTACAGTTTAGCATTCAGCACAATAGTTCCATCCAGGATCGACAGGAAGCTCAGAGACCTTGACCCTGCCTTGTGCAGCTGGATCCTGGACTTCCTATCAGATTGTTGACAGGTGGTAAGAGTGGGCTTCCTCACCTCCATCCTTCTGACTTCAATACAGGAGCCCCTCAGGGCTGCATTCTAAGCCCCCTCCTTTACTCTGTGTACACCCATGACTGTGTAACTACCCACAGCTCTAATCTGCTAATTAAATTTGCCAACGTCACTAAGTTGATTGGCCTTATCTCAAACAATATAGAGGTGGCCTACAGGGAAGAAGTCATCTCTCTGACAGAGTGACATCAAGAAAACAACCATTCCCTCAATGTGGCAAACACAAAGGAGTTGGTTGTGGATTACAGGAGGAATGGAGATGGGCTAACCCCTAATAACATCAATGGATCAGGGGTTGAGAGGGTAAGCAGCTTTAAGTTCTTTGGCATCCACATACCGAGGGTCTCACGTGGTCTGCACACACCAGCTTTGTGGTGAAAAAGGCACAACAGCACCTCTTTCACCTCAGGCGGTTGAGGAAGTTTGGTATGGGCCCCCAAATCCTAAGAACCTTTCTACCAGGGCACAATTGAGAGCATCCTGACTGGCTGCATCACCACCTGGTATGGGAACTGTACCTCCCTCAATCGCAGGACTCTGCAGAGAGTGGTGTGGACAGCCCAGCGCATCTGTAGTTGTGAACTTCCCATGATTCAGGACATTTACAAAAGCAGGTGTGTAAAAAGGGCCCGAGGTATCAAAGGGGACCCAAGTCACCCCAACTACAATCTATTCCAGCTGCTAACATTCGGGAAACGGTACCGCAGCATAAAAGCTAGGACCAGTCGGCTCCGGGACAGCTTCTTCCACCAGGCCATCAAACTGATTAACTCACGCTGAATTGAGTATACACTATGTTACACTGACTGTTCTATTTATTATAAATTACTATGATTGAACATTGCACCTTTAGACGGAGACGTAATGTAAAGATTTTTACTCCTCATGTATGTGAAGGATGTAAGAAATAAAGTCAATTTATTTCAACTTTCAGTTCCATTCCAATCGATTAAATAAAGCTAAATATGAAGCAGGAAATTATATAGAAAAGGTGATCAAAAGTGTAATATCTGAGATTGTTTTTGTTGTGTTACGATAACGACCATAATCTTTGCCCTTGTATATTTCATCTTACATTTGACAACCACATTGAAATGCACCTTATTTCAAAGTACAACAGGAGTTTGTTCATCAGCATCAGTGTCACACTGAGGCCAGAACTCTCCTATGATAAACATCCAATAATTTATGCCTCTTAACTAACCCTGAAGTATTGCCTATAAATATATACTAAATTAATAACTGCATTATTTATGACTTTTTTTTCATTAGACTGCTATAAATTGTAGTAACCTTGGGATATGCATAAGATTTGTTTTGGATTAACTGGAATGTTAATAATTAATAACATTGTAATGAATCCAAACATTAAATTACACACATATCAAGCTTCAAAGAGTTTTTATTCGAGTCAAAATTAGCATATATTACATTATAAATATTTGAAGAAGTTGGAAGTATTCTAATTACCAGTTGTGGTGTTTTGTTTAAATTACTCACTAGCAATTAGTGTTATTTAGCATATGCAGACTCAATTGCAAATATTTGTGATTGATTCCTCAGGCAAAATTACTTTTCATCCTATTGCATCATAAACCTTTGGAATTTCATGTGAAAAAAAGGCAAGAGCTTCCCGCTCAAATCTACTCAAAAAGGCTCTTGCTTAAAAGTGAACTTTGGAATGAACTGTAAATTATATTGAACTTCAAATATTTGCACAGTTACAGAACAAACTGAACATCAAGCAATACAGCATGATACAGACCCTTCAGCCCACGATGCTGTGCTGACCCTTTAACCTATTCCAAGATCAATCTAACCCTTCCCTCCCATATAGCCCTGCATTTTTCTTTCATCCATGTGCCTAAGAGTCTCTTGAACGTCCCTAATGTGTCTGCCACTACCACCACCCCTGGCAGTGTGTTGCATGTGCTCATCACTCTGTGTAAAAAACTTACTTCTGTCATCCCCCTATGATTTCTTTCAATCACCTTAAAATTATGCCTCATCATATAAGCCATTTCCACCCTGGGAGAAAGTCGTTGGCTGTCCATTCAATTTATGCCCCTTATCATTTCATAGAAGTCTATCAAGTCACGACTTCTCTTCCTTCGCACCAAAGAGAAAAGCCCTAGCTTGCTCAATCTATCCTCATAAGACATGCTTTCTGATCCAGGCATCATCATCAATTATGTGCCCAAATATACCTGCACTCAATGAGCACGTGTCTTCTGAGTAATGAGTACTGTATAGTGTAATGAGTACTTGCGTGCTGGAAATATCGTTAAACAAGCTTGATTCTTGACTGTCTTGTTTCACTGAGAATAATGATGGTAAAAGCTCTCAAAACATTGAAGGTTGGGTTTTTCAGTTTTATATTATGTGATGGATCTTCAGAAGGACATATTTCAAACTCAGAGCAGAAGTTAGTAGGATAAGGAAAAGAATTCATCCATCAATTTCAGTGCATTTGATTGTCTGTCTTACTAACCTCTACCCACAAGTGCAAAATGGAGACCTGGTGCAATTCATCAGCAGTATAGTTTGGAGCATTTGCATTTCATTTTGTACTAACATCCCAGTTCAAAATTCAAGTTTAATTATTGTTTAAACTATACATGGATACTGCCGATCTGCAGCAGCAGGCAAGCCCATGGCTTGAGGCCTAGTCCTCACCTCAACAAAGGCAACAATGCTGCCTTGTCTCCTATCTCACAGCCAAACAAGGGAAACAGGCTTGTGGTAATCAATATCCAACAGGGTCTTGTGATCGCAGAAGAAACATCCAAGATCTGCAATCATATTAGGCCAGGCAGCATCTCTAGGAAGAGGTGCAGTCGACGTTTCAGGCCGAGACCCTTCGTCAGGTCTCGGCCTGAAACGTCGACTGCACCTCTTCCTAGAGATGCTGCCTGGCCTGCTGCATTCACCAGCAACTTTTATGTGTGTTGCTTGAATTTCCAGCATCTGCAGAATTCCTGTTCTCTGCAATCATATTGTTATCTTTCATTGTTCCTGATGAAGTTTCAATCCTAATTTTCTTTCTTCAGGACTTGCAGGCATTACCTAGATACCCAAATAAAATTCCATGGACAATATTTGTCTTATTTCCTACTTGTAAGTGTGAATGTTCCCAGAATCAGAACTCTCCAATGAATTGATTCTGTAGTCATCATGTCTGAGTCCAACATGGAGATGGTTCATGAAGAAAGCAATTAGGACTATGAGCCAAATCCTGTTTCCCAGCTGATAATAGAGAAATCAGTTCAAATATAGCACACCTTCACCCATATTGCCTGATTAGAAAGGACAATATGGAAAGAGATCAGTCAAAATATCCTCTACTTAGACAGGTATATGGAGGAAATTAAGGTGGGGGCTTATATGGGAGGCAGGGTTTGAGGGTCGGCACAACCTTGTGGGCTGAAGGGCCTGTACTGTGCTGTACTATTCTATGTTCTATATGGAGAAGGTAATTATTATGTATTTAAATAGCCACTTTATTGCAATTAGCATTGTGCTATAAAGGAGGAAAGTATAATATTTTAGAATCATTTTACAGTATAATATTAAACAGCCACAATCAAAAATGGCAAACACTGCCTTGGTAATTCCATGACCAGGCCATTACTGCTGTCACACCAAGGTCAAGCATGTGCCCACTAGATATTCTGCCAATTACATGCCACTATAAAGTGGAGCTTTCTGTCTCCAGTTTCCCTGTTGCAGAACAGCCAGGGATGTTACTAATGTGAGACACGTGAATCATGATGCATCACTTAATAGCCTCGTCTAATGAAAAAAAGGCCATGTGATGAGTTTTATGCAAGAGTGCATGAAAGATAACATTGTGTAGAACTGATCTTGTTGACTTCTGAAAGCCAACAGAATGAGGTGGGATGCACACTTCCACTGAAAAAGCTCACGAAAGAATCAGTTTTAAAGTAAAATTAAAAGTAGCAAAGTTCTGTTGAAATTTCAGACTATTTATTTGAAATTTTCTCAGTGTACCTGATGATCTTAGTAGTGGACAATTGTAAAGGTGAAAGGGGAAATGCATTGCTGCTGACTTGTTAAAGCATCAACATAAAAATACATACTAATAAGTACCAATTCAGCAATAAATAAATATTATTTGCTTATTAATCAATTGAATAATCCATCTCACTGAACTTTTTACAAATATCAAAATATGCTTTCTTCTGCTAAATGCAGTGAAAAGTAAGTAAGCAAAGCATGATTGGAAAAATCAGTTAAAGACTATTCCGTGATGGTATGCACTCCCATTTCCTCAAATATAAATCAATATGACAGGAGGAGAAATGTCAAATTTGCTTTTAAATCCTTTTATAATGGTAACTAAAATATACTTTGGTCAAAGAATAGTTGAGAGGTGAAAAATAAAACTCCAGGGTAAATATGCACCGACAGAATTGAACTTAGTATGTCATTCCATAATATCATTGGAACAATAACAAGAGGGAAGGCGAAAAGGTGGGCATAGTTAAGACTGTTGGATATTCCATTAGTAGCTACCAAAGGAAATGGCCTACTGGGTCTTCAAAGGAACCAAAAATGTAAAACATGCTGCTAACTCACAATCATCTGTTTTACCCCATTGCACAAAATTCAGTAATCCTTTCAAACTGAGCTCAGAGTTAAGCTGGTTCAACACTGACATCTTTCCTGGGCTGTGTTTATCCCCTTTAGCCTCTCCAATTCCCTTGTACTTGAAGACTTATGAGGTGTTGTTCTCTCTAATTATTACCTATGTGGCATGGGTTACTGATTTTTATGTTGGAGTTTTGGTATCTTTAGTAAAAGGGCAGAAAGTTGTGGCCGAATTCATAGCCTTTCTTTCCAAAAGAATCAAGTGATCTCCATCTACACTTTAAAATTCTGTCTTTTTACAAGTTCTGTGCTTTCCCCGCTTCCATAAAACACTTGGGCTTTCAAGTGTTTCCTTCCTGAGATAATAGTAATAATTTTCTCAAATGTAATGAGTTATTTCATGTGTGGGGATCAACAATCTGTTTCAAATTCCCACCTCTGATTAAATGCTGGTATAGCTTTTAAAAGTTACAGCCTACAATTCACTGTGAGTGAAGTGATTATTTAATGCATGGATTTAATTCATATTTCTGCTATTTTGAAGAGGCATTAACCTCTATATTTTATAAATTAATCCTTCTCTTAAATAGTGCAGAGAAGACTTTGACCTGAGAGCATAAGATGATTGTATGACTGGTAAACTCACACATATAAGTGATAGAGATTGAAACCTGGTGACTTGGCTATAGAAAATCCTTCTATTAGCTTATTCTTTCAGTCCTTCCCCCCCCCCCCAACACGTTGTATGCCATTATGCATAAATATATTTGTCAGTGACAGCCATTGGCTTCTGTATCTTTGCCAGTAATTCTCAGTATAAATATTGCACATATGGAAATATATTCAGTAACAACAACATTTCATTATGTTCAGATTTCCACTTCACAGTACATTGCTACACTGCATAGGGAGCTACCCCACTGAGCACCAATTCCATAAAGTGTATTTGATCCTGGGGTCGGAACACACACAGCTGCAGACACCTCCCTTCCGGTATTTTAAAAAGGACATCCGCTCAGGCTGTGCCAGGAATCTGGAATTCCTGCGGCAGTGAAATAGTGATCTCATCACCGCACAGCTTGGTGTGAGCAAACCGCTGAAATGACTTGAGGAGGCTGTCTGCAGAAACTGGGTTGCAAGGACTGAAGCAAGCAGGGCAATTGCTCGCTGAGCATTTCTCTGCTGACGCTTCTTGGAAGAAGTCTCCACTTCTTTATTTAATTGCACTGCGGATTTAATTGCACTGTGATAGCGCTATAGATGGAGGAGAGCGGAGTTAGCACTGTAAGTTCATGTAATTGGTGGAAATCTACATAATGCACAACCACCGACATTTAAGAGGCTGGTCTGACGTGATGACGTAATTACACGAAGGATTTTTTGTGTGCTTTGTGTTCAGTTTTTTGGTGCTCAATAAGTGAGTTGCCACGGCTTTTCTAAAACACCTCGGCCGTTTTATCTGTGAAAACCTACATTGGTGACCCTGATGTTTGAGGACAATTCCAGAGTTATTGAACGTATCAGCCAAAGGAGTCACTTTGAAACTGCAGGAGTTTGGGGCAAGATGCTATCATTTGATTTATACAAGCTGAGGCCCAATTTGTGCTTTGGAAAATCTCTGCTGACAACACCAAATATTTCTATGTACGTAGTAGCGTCATTCAGCAACTCCACGGCAGCCAGACTGTTGAGTCTACCACAGCACCCGCCCGAACAGGACAAATATCAGCAATGCATCATTCCTCCTCTTTTCTCTACTTCAGTAAGCCTGGTCAGCAAGGCCCCCAACATAAGGATGCCTGCAGTTGGGAAATACCACCAGGTTCGCTTTGGTATGAACACTAGGAAGTGCTGAGCACCTTGCAGCTTCAACAGTACCGGTACCGGGACGTCAGAGGTCTGTAAACACAGTGGGTTCCAGCAGCCAGGGTTATCTACTGTACATTACAGACACCCTTTCAGGGTGATGCTTCCTGTATGATATTGGTGCTCAAGTGAGTGTGCTGCTGGCATCGCCTATTAAAGAGAGGACAAAGAGCGATGAAACCTCGCTGGAGGCCGCCAATGACAGCAGGATTCAGACCGATGGGACACAACAGTGACACTCTGCTTCAGTGGGCAATATTACACATGGGACTTCATCCTAACTAAAGTGGCTAGACCTCTGCTCATTGCAGATTTCCTGTGGGCCTAAAGACTGTTGGTCAATTTTAAGAACTGCCAGCTTGTGGATGCCAAGGACTGTGGTCATTACCCTGTGCCCCCAATAAGTTCCCCACAACAACTCTGTCAAGCGCATGCACTGCCACATGTGAGTTCACTTGAATCGACTGCTGGGTGAATTCCCAAACCTCACCAAGCCCATATTCTCCACTACAGTCACAAAACATGGGGTTGAGCACCACGTTTCCATAACAGGCCTGCCAGTTCATGCCCACACAATCACGGAGGCTGAGTTTGCCAATTTGGAAAGACCTCGCATTGTATACCTGTCAAATAGCCCCTCCAGACAGTCCCCAAGTCCCATGGTGGTTGCCACACCTTAACAAGGTCACCACTCCCCATCATTACTCAGTCCCACACATCCAAGACTTTTTAGCATGTTTAGCTGGAAAGTCAATTTTTTCTGGAGTTGATTTGGTTATGGGCTACCATCAGGTGCCTGTGTGCTTGGAGAACATTCCCAAAACAGTTGTGATAGCCCCATTTTGCCTTACTGAGTTTCTGCACATGCCACTTGGGCTGCAAAATGCAGCACAGACTTTCCAATAGCTGAAGGACTCTGTATTAGAAGACTTAGACTTTCTTTTTGTTTACCTGGATGACATACTGCATCCAAATCCAAACACATGTATCATCTCCACACACCTTTTTGAGTGCTTAAGCCAACACAGGTTGATAATCAACCCTGCTAAATACCAGTTTGGGTTATCAACCATGGACTTTCTCAGCCATCACATCTCCGCAGAAGGTGCGAAACCCCCCATCAAAAGTATTATGGATTACCCACCGCCCCACACTACTAAAAAACTAAAGGTGTTTTTAGGCATGGTGAATTTCTATCACCACTTCATTCTGAGAGCTGCTAAACTTATGCTCCCTCGTATAGTGCACTTAAAGGCAATACTCCTAATCAAGTGCTTGACTGGTCAGTGGACATGATCAGGGCATTTGATGATACCTAACAACCTATTTCTAACACAACCCTACTGGTGAACCCACTTTCCAATGCACCGATAGCCATTACTACTGACATTTCAGACCATGCTGTGAGTGCTACGCACAAGCAGTTGGTCGGAAGTGAAATAGCCTCGGTGTTCGGCTACGTCACACCATGGCGTATAACCCACAGTCCAATGGTCTATGCGAGTGGTTTCACCACTCCTTAAAGGCTGCTTTGAGGGTTTCCCTGACTGATACAACATCACCAATAGTAGTGGGAAACTGGAAGATTGGGAAAACTTTAAAAAGCAGCAAATTACTATTAAGCGAGCAATAAAGGAAGGGAAACTGGATTATGAAAATAAGCTAGCACAAAATATAAAAATGGATAATAAAAGTATTTATAATTATCTAAAGCGGATAAGGATGGCTAAAGTGAATGTAGGTCCCTTGGAGGACAATAAGGGGGAATTGATATTGGGTAATGAGGAAATGGCCGAAGCTTTGAATGACTATTTTGTGTTGGTCTTCATGGTGGAGGACACATCTAACATGTCAAAGAGAGATGTTATGGATGCAATGGGAGGTGAGGACCTCAATACAATAGCTATGACTAAAGAGGTAATGCTGAGCAAATTTGTGGACCTAAAGATAGATAAGACCCCTGGTCCAGATGGAATGCATCCCAGGGTACTGAAAGAAATGGCAGAAGTTACAGCAGAGGCTTTGGTGATGATTTATTGAAATTCTCTGGACTTTGGGCAGGTCCCGGTAGATTGGAAGACAGCAAGTGTCACACCACTGTCCAAAAAAGGATGTAGGCCAAAGGCAGGTAACTATAGGCCAATTAGTTCAACATTTGTAGTTGGGAAAATGCTTAAAGCTATCATTAAAGAAGGACTGGCGAGGCATGTGGAAAGAAATGGATCCATCAGGCAGATGCAGCGTGGATTCAGCAAAGCAGGTCCTGTTTTATAAACTTACTGGAGCTCTTTGAGGATATAACAAGCGCAGTGGATAGAGTGGAACAGATGAATGTCATTTACTTGGATTTCCAGAAGACAATTGATAAGGTGCCACATAAAAGACTTATCCATAAGATAAGGATGCATAGAGTTGGGGGTGATGTATTAGCATGGATAGAGAATTGATTAGCTAACAGAAAGCAGAGAATTGGAATACATGGATGTTTCTCTGGTTGGCAATCAGCGGTGAGCGGCGTGCAGCAGGGATTAATGCTGGGCCCACAACTGTTCATGATATACATTAATGATCTGGAAGAGGGGACCGAGTGTAGTGTATCTAAGTTTGCTGATGATACTAAATTGAGTGGAAAAGCAAATTGTGCAGAAGGTACCGAGAGTCTGCAGAGAGAAATGGATAGGTTAAGTGAGAGGGCAAGGGTCTGGCAGATGGAGTACAATGTTGGTAAATGCCAGGTCATCCACTTTGGAAGGAAAAATGAAAGAGCAGATTATTATTTAAACGGTAAAAAAAAATCCAGCATGCTGCTGTGCAGAGGGACTTGGGAGTGTTAGTGCATGAATCACAAAAGGTTGGTTTGCAGGTGCAGCAGGCTATCAAGAAGGCAAATGGAACATTGGCCTTCATTGACAGAGGGATTGAATTTAAGATCAGGGAGGTTATGCTGCAAATATACAGGGTACTGGTGAGGCTGCACTTGGAGTACTGTGTGCAGTTCTCAACTCCTTACTTGAGGAAGGATATACTGGTTTTGGAGGCAGTGCAGAGGTGCTTCACCAGGTTGATTTCAGAAATGAGGCGGTTAGACTGTGAGGAGAGATTGACTTGCCTGAGACTGTACTCACTGGAATTCAGAAGATTAGCTTAGATTATGAGGTCACACAGTCCTCTTTTATTGTCATTTAGTAATCCATTCATTAAGAAATGATACAATATTCCTCTGGCATGATATCACAGAAACACAGGACAGATCAGCACTGAAAAACTAACAAAAACCACATAATAATAACATATAGTTAAAACAGTGCAACAATACCATAACTTGATGAAGAACAGGCCATTGGCATAGTAAAAAAGTTCAAAGTCTCTCAAAAGTCCCACATCTCATGCAGACAGGAGAAGGAAGAAAACTCTCCCTGCCATGCCCGACCACAGTCTGACTCTGAGTCGTCCAAAGACTTTGAGCCTCCGAGCAGCCCTCCGACACCAAGTACCGAGCACCAGCTCTGCCGAACACTTCGACCCCAGCCTCGGTCACCAGCAGCAGGCAAAGCCGGGGATTTTGGGGCCTTCCCTCTGGAGATTCTCGATCGCACAGTAGCAGCGGCAGCGAACTGGGCATTTCAGAAGTTACTCCAGATGTTCCTCTGTGCTTCTCATGTCTGTCTCCATCAGAATGAGAGGGGATCTTATAGAAACATATAACATTACTAAAGGGATAGATAAGACAGAGGTAGGATCTAGGGGACATAGCCTTAAGATTCGGGGAAGTAGATTTAGGACGGAGATGAGGAGGAACAGTTTTTCCCAGAGACTGGTGAATCGGTGGAATTCTCTGCCCAATGAAGCAACGAAGGCTACCTCTAAATATATTTAAGACAAGGTTGGATAGATTTTTGCAAAGTAGGGGAATTAAGGTTTATGGGGAAAAAGAAGGTAGGTGGGGATAGTCTTACTGAATGGAGGAGCAGGCTTGACTGACTAGTAGGCCTACTCCTGCTCCTATTTTTTATGTTCTTATGATGAGCGTTGGCATGACCATCTCCCATGGGTACTGCTGGAGCTTAGAATAGATCCAAAAGAGGACCTTCAGTCATCCACGGCTGAGGTAGTGTACGGACAGTCATTACGAGTGTCAGGTGATTTCATTCCTGATGCCACAACTGCCTGAACAGCCTTTCAACAGCGTTCCACCCTCCCCAGTAAATTCAATTCATTTTCATCCATTCCTACCTCCCATCTCTGCTGAGCACTTCGACCCCAGCCCCAGCCCCAGCCGCCAGCAACAGGCAAAGCCGAGGATTTGGGGCCTTCCCCTCCGGAGATTCTTGATCGCACAGTAACAGCAGCAGCGAACCAGGCATTTCTCCAGATGCTCCCCTGTGCTTCTCACGTCCGTCTCCATCAAATCAGGATTGTGCACGGCCCCTACTTAACAAATACGATATCATTTCACCGGAGAGGCTGCGCGCTGCGTCGTGTCGCCATCTTCTCCTCCTTCCAAATAATAGCTAGGAAATGTAGGAAAGTAGGTGTCAAAGAGGGCGTGAGGGGTATATGAAGAGATAAGTGAGTTGCAAAAGATATAGCAATGGTATGCAGTATGTGAAAATGTGAAATTGTCTGTTTTGGCAGGGAAACTGAATAAAAGGCATTCACCTAAATAGAGTAGACAAGGAGTATCTTTTTCCCAGGTAGAAATGTCTAATACCAGAGGACATGCATTGAAGGTGAGAGGGGATAGGTTCAGAGGGGATGTGTGGGGTATGTTTTTTAAATCAGAGAGTGGTAGATGCCTGGAATGCACTGCCTGGTATGATGGTAGAGGCAAATATATTAGAGGCTTCTAAGAGACGTTTGGATCGGCACATGAATATGAGGAAGATGGAAAGATATGAACTGTATGTAAGTAGGAACGATTAGTTTTTGGGTTTTTTATTTACTGTTTAGCCAGTTCAGCACAACATTGTGAGCCGAAGGGCCTGTTCCTGTGCTGTTCTGTTCTACGCCTATGTCGAAAAGGCTAGTCTCCAGGGACAGCACATAATTAGGAATGAAGAATCTAGTGCCAGAGGTTCCTGGTTAAGGTAAAGTGCAGCCCATTTAAAATGGAGATGATGCCCTCAAGCAACACAGTAAAAAAGGAGTTGGATCAAATAGCTATAGCAGTCAATGGCGTGGATGTACATAAAACATAGAACAATGACTATCATCAAACTTCAGGTGACATAGGCTACCAGTAACACCGCAAGCCTGGACAATGTTTAGTTCATTAAATATCCATCATCCTCTCATCAAAAGTCAACATAAAATAATCTGCAGATACTGGGATCAAAGCAACACTCACAACATGCTGGAGGAACTCAGCAGGTCGGACAGCATCCGTGGAAATGATGAGTCGACGTTTCAGGCCGGAACCCTTCGTCAGGACTGTAGACGGAAGAGGCAGAGGCCCTATAAAGATGGTGGGAGAGGGTGGGAAGGAGAAGGCTGGTAGGTTCCAGGTGAAAAACCAGTAAGAGGAAAGATAAAGGGGTGGGGGAGGGGAAGCAGGGAGGTGATAGGCAGGAAAGGTGAAGAAGGAATAGGGGAAAACACAATGGGTAGTAGAAGGAGGCGGAACCATGAGGGAGGTGATAGGCAGATGGGGGAGGGGCAGAGTGAAATAGGGATAGAGGAAGGAAGCGGGAGGTAATTACCTGAAGTTGGAGAATCCTATGTTCATACCAAGGGGCTGGAGACTATCTAGACGGTATATGAGGTGTTGCATACCAAAGGGCTGGAGATATCATCAAAAGTCTCTTTTTAATGATGAATATTCATCTGCTTCATCACTGCCTTGCACACTTCAGCCCTCATTCCCATGTCACACACAACCAGATTCAGAATCAGGTTTATTACTACTGAAAATGTTATGAAATTTTTTGTTCTGGAACAACAGTATGGGGAAGTATACAAAATGCAATAAAAATACAGAAACATAAATAGATAGTGGATAAAGAGAAAGATAGTGAGATAGTGTTTATGGGTTCAATTACTACTCAGAAATTTGATGGTGGAGGGAAAGAAGCTGTTCCTAAAATATTGAGTGTGTGTCCTTAGGCCTCTGTGCCTCCTTCCCAATGATAGTAATGAGGAGAGAACGTGGGGGTGCTTAATGCTGGATGCCACCTTCTTGATGCTCTGCCTTTTGAAGATATCCTCGATAGAGAGGAGGCTAATGCCCACGTTGGAGCTGGCTAAGGCTCCGACCCTCTGTGGCTTTTTTCAAGCCTGTGCATTGCAGCCTCCATGACAGGCAAAGATGTAACCTGACAGAACCCCTCAGGGTATGCATGTCATTGAGTGATGAGAATGTTAATAACCAAACACATTGCACATCGCCGAATGACAGACTCTACTTCTTTTGAGGGAAATAGATGGTGTGAAGTCTGAGGCAGCAGCAGCTAGATAGAGGAGCAGACTTTCACTGCATCTCCAATTCCATATGGAGGAGATGGTGCCAGCGATTGTGCAGACTGCATTTATTGATCCATGGCAGCAAAGGGGCTGAGAGCATTGGAGATAATGGATGCCTCAGGTCTCACTCTGCTTCTCATATACCACTTTCCCCTCATTCTGCACTCAGTTTTTACACAAGATTCATCTATGTACTGTAACACTGTCCTCATGGTGCAACCCTATCCTTGAATCTTTTTTCCTTTCACATACCCATTGGATATATTAACCAGTGTTGGAACAGATGGTGAAGATGAAGAAATACTGACACTTGGTATTGTATCCACATCCACCCATTCATACATTGATACTAGAAAGGTAGGTTGAGTTAGGGTCCACAATGATTGCAGGACAGGGCAGTGGACAAGGATGATACAGGCATCAGCTTACTATGGGGTGAGGATTACTATAAGTGTGAGACTTTAAATGAGCACTTTAATGGACTGTTTCGGAAGTACTCAAGTCTGCCTGCACTGTCCAGAAGCACAGAAATGTACCGTTCTAATCTTTCAGAGCTCAGAATCCAACCTTTGCAACAAAGAAGTTAAGGCATAGTCCATGCACATTTGCTGACCTAACCATGGACCATGATCACCCTATGTCTTATCATTGAATTCACCATTCCTCTGAGGTCAACTTGAGGCAACCTGAGGTATTAAAATCAAATTCAAAATAGGACTTACAGGATCCAACCAAGAACTAGAAGTCCTGAAGAAGAATCTCATCCCGACATGTTGACTTTCTATTCTTTTCCATAGATGCTGCCTGGCCTACTGAGTTCCTCCAGCACTTTGTGTGTGTTGCTTTGGATTTCCAGCATCTGCAGAGTTTCCCATGTTTTAGAAGTTAGCAGGATGTTTTAAAAAAACATTATAAAATGACAAATATATGGAATAAACTACCTGATAGGTTATTGGAAGTAAATACCCTGGAGATGATCAAAGAAATAATTAGATGCTATAATTTTTAGATCTGCCTGGATGGAACAAATGGCCTTTCTAATTCTTAGCTACCTTTGTGAGCTTGGTGTCTTATGAAAACTGTCCACTGATGGACCTCACATTCCACAAAAGTGATTCAAACCTTCAATATGTCACAAAAAAACAAAAAAAATCCACTAAAATTCAAAAATTCAAAATATATTCAACATAAGTTATTTAATGAAACTTCTTAAGATATTTGGTAAAGAAACTAAATTTACCCTCGGTGAAGATATTGTCATTCTATTACATAATAGAATGGTTGCTACCAATGGCTGTCTTTTGGATCGGGACTACAGAGCATTGTGGGAGCTGAATTCTGAAGGAAGGCAGTTTTTTTAAAAACTTCTTCGAGTGCAAGAAGGACGAGACTGCGCAGGCGCGTGACGTCAACAGGACAGCGCGGAGAGTTTAAAAAGGAGACCACCCTATACTGCGGGCAGTGGAGTGAGTGGTAGCAGAGTGTAGGCCTTTGGCTTCCACGGGCTTCGGCAGCAAAGGGGAAGAGGCGGGAGGGAAGCACCAACTCCTCCCCACCCTCCCCCACCCCACTTGGCAAATCGGCCTGGACAAATAGGAACAGCAGGGCTCTCACAGCTAACGGTACGAGCTAACGGTTTAAAAGGTTCATCTTTTTGGCAAGGTAAGTGGGTGAGTAGACTTATTTTTCCTGTTTCATTCCTGTAGAATTAGATAGCATGCCTGCAGGGTTAGTGCTTTGCTCAGGGTGTCAGATGTGGGAATCCTGGGAGACCTCCAGCCTCCCTGATGGCCACATCTGCACTAGGTGCACCGAGATGCAGCTCCTCAGAGACCGTGTTAGGGATCTGGAGCTGCAGCTTAATGACCTACTGCCTATCAGGGAAAGTGAAGAGGTGATAGACAGGAGCTACAGGGAGGTAGTCATCCCTAGGCTACAGGGGTCAGAAAACTGGGTCACTGTCAAGAGAGGGAAGGGAAATGCCCAGATATTGGAGAGCACAGCTGTGGCTGTCCCTCTCAGCAACAAATATCTTGTTCTGGATGCTGTTGAGGGGGATGACCTGACAGGACACGCCCACGGTGACCGGGTCTCTGGCACTGAGCCTGGCGCTGTTGTGCAGGAGAGAAGGAGGGAGAAGAGGAATGCGGTAGTCATAAGGGATTCCATAGTCAGGGGAACAGACAGGAGATTCTGTGAGCCTGATAGAGATACCTGCATGGTGTGTTGCCTTCCAGGTGCCAGGGTACGGGATGTCTCGGATCGGGTCCTGAATATTCTGAAGACTATTCTGAAGGGGGAGGCTGAGCAGCCAGTTGTCTTGGTATATGTTGGTACCAATGACATAGGTAGGACAAAGGAGGAGGTCCTGAAGGGAGATTTCCAGGAGTTAGGAAGGAAGCTGAGAAGCAGGACCTCCAGGGTAGTAATCTCGGGATTGCTACCTGTGCCACGTGCTAGCGAGGGCAAGAATAGTAGGATCAGGCAGATGAATGTGTGGCTGAGAGACTGGTGCAGGGGGCAGGGCTTCAGATTCTTGGATAATTGGGATCTCTTCTGGGGAAGTATGACCTGTTCAAAAAGGACAGGTTACACCTGAACCCAAAGGGGACTAATATCCTGGCGGGAAAGTTTAATAGAGCTGTTAAGGAGGGTTTAAACTAATTTGGCAGGGGGATGGGAACCGGAATGACAGAGCGGAGGAAGGGGAAAACAGAAATAAATCTAAGATAGTGAGCAGTAAAGATGTCAGGAAGGACAGGCAGGTGATGGGGCAAATTTGTAGCCATTGGGATGAGTTGCAGTGCAATGAAGTTGCAGTGATATCAAAGCAAAAAGTACCAAATACTGGTCTTAAGGTGTTATACTTAAATGCACGCAGCATAAGGAATCAGGTGGATGATCTTGTCGTACAGCTACAGATTGGCAGGTATGATATTGTGGCCATCACTGAGACGAGGCGAAAGGATGCATGTCTCTTGGAGCTGAACGTCCAAGGATACATGGTGTATCGGAAGGATAGGAAGGTAGGCAGAGGGGGAGGCGTGGTTTTATTGGTAAGAAATGACATTAAATCATTAGAAAGAGGTGATATAGGATCGGAAAGTGCAGAATCTTTATGGGTTGAGCTAAGAAATTGCAGGGGTAAAAGGACCCTGATGGCAGTTATTTATAGGCCTCCAAACAGCTGCAGTGATGTGGACTACGAATTACAACAAGAAATAGAAAAGGCTTGTCAGAAGGGGAGTGTTATGCTAATTGTGGGGGATTTTAACATGCGAGTGGATTGGGAAAATCAGGTCGGCACTGGATCTCAAGAGAGAGAATTTGTAGAATGTCTGCGAGATGGCTTTTTAGAACAGCTTGTTTTTGAGCCCACTAGGGGATCAGCTGTACTGGATTGGGTATTGCGTAATGAACCGGAGGTGATTAGAGATATTGAGGTGAAGTAACCTTAGGAGGCAGTGATCATAACATGATTGAGTTCACTGTGAAATTTGAAAAAGAGAAGCTGAAATCTGATGTGTCGGTATTTCAGTGGAGTAAAGGAAATTACAGTGGCATGAGAGAGGAACTGGCCAAAGTTGACTGGAAAGGGACACTGGCGGGAAAGACGGCAGAGCAGCAGTGGCTGGAGTTTATGCGAGAAGTGAGGAAGGTGCAAGACAGATATATTCCAAAAAAGAAGAAATTTTCGAATGGAAAAAAGATGCAACCGTGGTTGACAAGAGAAGTCAAAGCTAAAGTTAAAGCAAAGGAGAGGGCGTACAAGGAAGCAAAAATTAGTGGGTAGACAGAGGATTGGGAAGTTTTTAAAACCTTACAAAAGGAAACTAAGAAGGTCATTAAGAGGGAAAAGATTAACTATGAAAGGAAGCTAGCAAATAATATCAAAGAGGATACTAAAAGCTTTTTCAAGTATATAAAGAGTAAAAGACAGGTGAGAGTAGATATAGGACCGATAGAAAATGATGCTGGAGAAATTGTAATGGGAGATAAGGAGATGGCAGAGGAACTGAACAAGTATTTTGCATCAGTCTTCACTGAGGAAGACATCAGCAGTATACCGGACACTCAAGGGTGGCAGGGAAGAGAAGTGTGTGTAGTTACAACGACGACAGAGAAAGTATTCAGGAAGCTGAATAGTCTAAGGGTAGATAAATCTCCCGGACCAGATGGAATGTACCCGCATGTTCTGAAGGAAGTAGCTGTGGAGATTGTGGAGGCATTAGTGATGATCTTTCAAAAGTCAACAGGTTCTGGCATGGTTCCAGAGGACTGGAAGATTGCAAATATCACTCCACTATTTAAGAAGGGGGCAAGGAAGCAAAAAGGAAATTATAGACCTGTTAGCTTGACATCGGTGGTTGGGAAGCTGTTGGAGTCGATTGTCAAGAATGAGGTTACAGAGTACCTGGAGGCGTATGACAAGATAGGCAGAACTCAGCATGGATTCCTTAAAGGAAAATCCTGCCTGACAAACCTATTACAATGTTTTGAGGAAATTACCAGTAGGCTAGACAAGGGAGATGCAGTGGATGTTATATATTTGGATTTTCAGAAGGCCTTTGACAAGGTGCCACACATGAGGCTACTTAACAAGATAAGAGCCCATGGAATTATGGGAAAGTTACATACGTGGATAGAGCGTTGGCTGATTGGCAGGAAACAGAGAGTGGGAATAAAGGGATCCTATTCTGGTTGGCTGCCGGTTACCAGTGGTTTTCCACAGGGGTCCATGTTGGGGCCGCTTCTTTTTACATTGTACATCAATGATTTGGATTATGGAATAGATGACTTTGTGGCTAAGTTTGCTGACGATACGGAGATAGGTGGAGGGGCCGGTAGTGCTGAGGAAATGGAGGGTCTGCAGAGAGACTTGGATAGATTGGAAAAATGGACAAAGAAGTGGCAAATGAAATACAATGTTGGAAAGTGTTATGATTATGCACTTTGGCAGAAGAAATAAACGGGCAGACTATTATTTAAATGAGGAAAGAATTCAAAGTTCTGAGATGCAACGGGACTTGGGAGTCCTCGTACAGGATACCCTTAAGGTTAACCTCCAGGTTGAGTCGGTGGTGAAGAAGGCGAATGCAATGTTGGCATTCATTTCTAGAGGAATAGAGTATAGGATCAGGGATGTGATGTTGAGGCTCTATAAGGCGCTGGTGAGACCTCACTTGGAATACTGTGGGCAGTTTTGGTCTCCTTATTTAAGAAAGGATGTGCTGACGTTGGACGGGGTACAGAGAAGATTCACTAGAATGATTCTGGGAATGAGAGGGTTAACATATGAGGAACGTTTGTCTGCTCTTGGACTGTATTCCTTGGAGTTTAGAAGAATGAGGGGAGACCTCATAGAAACATTTCAAATGTTGAAAGGCATGGACAGAGTGGATGTGGCAAAGTTGTTTCCCATGATGGGGGAGTCTAGTATGAGAGGGCATGACTTAAGGATTGAAGGGCGCCCATTCAGAACAGAAATGCGAAGAAATTTTTTTAGCCAGAGGGTGGTGACTCTATGGAATTTGTTGCCACGGGCAGCAGTGGAGGCCAAGTCATTGGATGTACTTAAGGCAGAGATTGATAAGTATCTGAATAGCCAGAGCATCAAAGGTTATGGTGAGAAGGCGGGGTAGTGGGACTAAATGGGAGAATGGATCAGCTCATGATAAAATGGCGGAGCAGACTCGATGGGCCGAATGGCCAACTTTTGCTCCTTTGTCTTATTGTCTTGTCTTATGGTCTTATAACATATAATGCTAGAACTTACGCCTATGCAACTTGAAGCTACTACAGAAATGTACATAGATTATAGTAACATTTGAAAAGAAAATGAAAAGCTTTTTCCCCAGAATTTTTTTGTGCACATACACAACATCAAATGTCTAAATGTCACCAGCAGAGAACTGTATGAAGTTTAGAGTGAAAAAAGGTCGCAATTTATCCCATCTGCCACATCTGACAGCACCTGTACAGCTTTAAGTAGTTTTTGATATGTATTACATTGTTTTTTTCAAGTAAATATAATGTAGCTAAGGACTGTAGGACATACTCCTCAGTCAAAGATACCGGTTCTAGTAGCAAGTAATTATAGTGCAGCTTAAACAACTTTAAAGCAATCAGAAGGCTTTAAATAGATTTAACATTTTACAAAAAGATTTGTGTTCAATAATCAAGTGAAACGATTACTTGCTTTCTGCTGAATGATCATCAGACTGAAACATTAACACTGTTTCTTTCTCCACAGATGCCCGATATATGCAACATTTTCTGTTTCATACTGTATTTAAATATTTGCTTGCTCGTTCCTTAGTAAAATGTCACTGTTTGGAGTGAGAGGAATACCCCCAATGCTTTACAATGTGGGGTTAATCAGTTTACAACCAGGGTAAATTCCATCAAGGACAACTATGAAAGCAACACTCTATCTTGTTGCATAAAAGAATGAATTAAGCATTTTTACAAGCTATACAGAAATACCATTGATACTTTATTAACACTGGACTGCAATTTTTTGGAAGTGTTGCTTCCTCGATTTTTTTTTGCTCTTGATAGACCACTTGAAGCTAAACACAAATATAATTTGAGACTATTTGTAGCACATAGGAATTTGGCGAAACAAATAATTAACTGTTATTGAATATAATGCATTTACTTGCATAACAGTGCTGACGCTTTGCAATAGTTCAACTAAGCTAAATATGCTTTGTTGATGAGTTTTGTTTTGTACTCAGTGTCTGAGGCTTCTCGCTTGTGCCTAACAATGATCAGTCAGTATTTATGGATTCCAGTTGCCCTGATATCGTTTCTCCATGACAACAGTGCCCTGGTGAAACCTTTCACCGCACTCATCACTGACAGTGCTAAGATTTGCAGGAAAGAAGTCTAAATGGGAATGCAGAAAATGAATCTTTGGTGACATGTTGCACTTCATGGTTTTGTATGCTTGAAGCATGCTGCACATAGTTTGATGCGCTTTAGCTGCCAAGAAAAATTTCAACAGCACCCTTGAATGTCTTCCATGTGATTTTCTCCAGTCCAACTAGAATGTTTTCGAGCAACCTGTCAATGATGACTTGTTTGATCCGAGGACCAAAAAAAAAATGCTTTCTTTATTTTGGTATCAATTATTCTGGGAAACGTCTGTCTCAAATATTGAAATCAATCACGGAAATTTTTGTGCCTGGTGGCAGCAGATTCTATGGTTGCAGCCTTGAACCCAGTAATTCTGCTTTTGCCTTTGACAAACTCTAGTCTCTGACCAGGTCATTACACTCAGATTGAGTTATCAGGTGAGACAACCTCACCAGAGAGGTTCAACATCTGTATCAGCACCAGTGTTGTTCTCCATTTCTGGCTCGTGCATCATGACATCTCCATCTGCCTCCTCTAGACGCCATGTGTCTGGTGGCTTTAGTACTTGAGGACTATTGTCATGCGGCACAGGTCTTATGACTGAAGGGAGATTGGGTATTCAATGGATTTCTTGTTTTTAACAGAGCAACCAGGCACACTGGTCAGACAGAGGTAGCAGTCATCACATGATCATTCTGCTCTCACTCTATCATCCGGACAGTGAACGGCATTGACTTCTGAGTACCTCTGGGCCAGGCTCGAAGACCGACAAGGCATGTTGAACAACAAATGTGAGGAGCCCAGGCTTTGTCTTGGTTGCTAACTTTACACCCAAAGTAGAGCTCATGGGCTTTGTTAATAAGAGGAGTCCTGCTCTGACTTTGAGATTTAAGTGTATAATCACCACAGATTTAACAGAAGGTATCCCGGCTGTTACCATTGGCGAGACATTTTGTTATCACAAATACTCCTGAAAATACAATTACTTTTTTATAATGAGCACACACAATATGCTATGCATGTAGAGCATTGCGTATCAATGTGATCACAAACTGATATGCATGTAAATACAACACATAGAATGGTGTGTTCATGATGCCTCTAGAGTCTTTCGAAAACCTGCCCTGCCGTGCAGCACCAGCCCTGCCTAAGCAGCCCCGGCATGCCTGGACAAGATAGAAAACTTCTCAGCTTACCTTGTGGATAATACTTTAATTGACTTGAATTATGAATTGATAAAATAACGAACAGTGACAATTTTAAAAAAAGGTGCGGGTTAGGAAATTTCATGGTGATGTTCATGATCAGCAGCCCAAGATCCATCCAAAGGTATTCAGTAAGCAAAATCTTTGTGGTCCAGTGTTATAGCAAAAAAAGAATCATTTTTAGCATTAGAAACCAGTTGCAAATTACCAAATTAAAATTTAAAAATTAATCTTTGAAACTCCCAGGACACTTTGCTCCACATACTCATTGCTATTCATGAAGTATTAAATCTAAGTTGCCTGTTCACATCCCTTCAACAATCTCTCACTTAATGTCAGCAAGACCAAGAAGCTGATTGTTGTATTTGGGAGGAGGAAACGAGAGGTCCATGAGTCAGTCCTCATCGGGGGATCAGAGGTGAAGAGAGTCAGCAACTTCGAATTCCTCAGTGTTATCCTTTCAGACGAACTGTCTTGAGCCCAGCACATAAGTGCCATTATGAAGAAAGAACAGCAGTGCCTCTACTACCTTAACATTTTGTGAAGAATTGGCTTGATATCTGAAACTTTGCCAGGCTTCTGTAGAAATGTTGAGGAGAGTATATTGACTGGTTGCATCATGGCCAGGTATGGAAATATCAATGCATTTGAATGGAAAATCCTACAAAAAATTGTGATATGGCCCAGTCCATCACGGGCAAAGCTCTCCCCACCATTGACCACATCTATACAGAGCGCTGTCACAGGAAAGCAACACCCGTTGTCAATGACTCCCACCATCCAGGCTACGCTCTCCTCTCACTGCTGCCACCAGGAAAAAAAGTACAGGAGCCTCGGGATCCACATCACCAGGTTCATGAATAGTTATAATCCCTCAGACATCAGGCTCTTGCCTAGAGAGAATAACTTCATTCAATATCACTCTCCCCATCACTGAATTGTTCCCACAACTAATGGGCTCACTTTCATGGACTCATCATCTCATGTTTTTGATATTTATTTTGTTTTATTTCTTTTCTATTTGCAGTTTTTTTTGTCTTTTGCACATTGTTTGTTTATCTGTCCTGTTGGGTGCAGTCTTTCATTGATTCTTTTATGTATCTTGGATTTATGCCGGCAAGAAAATGAATCTCAGGGTTGTAAATGGTAGCATTATGTACTTTGATAATAAATTTACTTTGAACTTTGAGCTTCTAGAGTCTGAAAATACGTGCCCTGCTTACAGATTTTGTTTAGTTGCCCAATAATTTATTATGGTTTTATTATCCTCTATCGCAGCAAATCTAGAATACTTCAATAACTTGTCCTCTTTTCTTTACATTTCTGACATTCATAGGTGGTATAATGGTACCAGATGAACAATGTATTTATTGTACGTTAGCAGATGATTATAAACATATCCACTAATGGTTCTGTTGCTGGGCAGAACTGCAACCGAAAACTTGTGCCAGCTAACAACTTCCAACATCAATATTATGTGTGCATTTAATTCAAAGCATATACCCTGATTTTCTAAAATGCATTACTGATCCCAATACATTTTTTTTCAAAAGTAGACACAGACCAGATATTATTCTTTAGAAAGCCAAAAAGAATACAAAGTAAATGTGAATCATACTACAATTTACTCATCCAGACATATTACATAAGTTAAAGAATTACCAAGTAATTTTCTTTCTGTTATTCTGACACCAAACAGAACTAATATTGGTAGCTCTTTTCATTTGATTGGCATTTGTTGAGAACAGGTGTGTCGTACATCAGTCTCCATGACATGTTATTTACTTGACAGCGTCAACCCAAGTCATTAATAAGCAGTTGTAAAGTGGTTGGATACACCTAATGAAAGGGTGATCAGGATTCCACACAGTCAACAGAACACTTCAGATTTTACTTAGATGTCCTCCCATCCTTCTCTTCTGTGTTTGCTCTGGTTCACTTAGAGGAAACATGAGCTACCAAACTGACTGGGAATAATAAATGTTGTGCATTAGTTGTAACCAATTTGCACAGCATTGTACAGCATTCTACCTTTGTGTATTTGCACCGAGTTCTAATCACATTGCAGAATTATAGGGAAATTATTTAGATAGTTCATTAATTTTTAATAACATTGAACTCATTTCTTTCTCAAAACTCAGAATACAATTCTTTTATTTCACCCACTGCCTTCACACTTCAGGGTGAAATTGCTGTAGAGACAATGGTGTAAAATTTCTCTTAAAATATATCTCCATTGCACAATTTGTAAGAGATCAGATTTCTTTTGCTCTGGATTCTGTATTATTTTAGGATTAACTGATGGAGTGTGTTGAGATTTTGCAGTTAGTACATAAATACAACTTACTAAAGTTAGTACATTAAGATTTATGCTAATAATCTCTTATTTATCAGGGTAGTATATAAACCGAATGGTAATATTTTCATGTTGAAAATATATAATTTGCACTTACATCTTTAATAAATGGTTTTCAAATTTACAAATATAATGGAACAATTCCCTCAGACTATTATTAGAAGGTACGGTAACTGCTGCTGGGTACAGTTCTATAGGGAAGTAACTCCCGAACCCTCATTTTAACAATAAGTTAAAATAATGAATGTTAAATACTGCTGAATTATCCCTCTTCATAAAGGTTGCAGAAATTGCTGAAGTACTCAAAGGCCTGACAACTTGTCTGAGATGATAGAATTTTCAATTTTTGATTGTTAGAAAGACTTGTACTTTTTTTTGGCAACTGCTTTAAGCTTAAAAACATCTTCATTTGGTGATATTTAATTTGAGTTGCTGCCACTTACATCAGAAAATTTACACGTTCCCCTGTTTCACTCTGATTTTTAGGCAATTCCCAAGCATTTAATATATTAAAATGGTTCATGAGGCAGATCAGTAAATTGCTTATTTATCATAAACTAATCTTTCTTTTACTATAACACTTGCAGTTGAATATTACAATACCTCTCAGAACGAGTGGAAGTTTGGTTAAACTACTCACAAAGAAGCCTGTTTAACACTTTGACTGATCTCCCCTCGTGGTGGTGTGCACATTACCGTATATTTAAATTCAAATAAACTGTGCAAGGGGGCAATTGTGATAATAATAATTACGCTGAGCAATAATTACGCAACTGCAGATGTCAAAATTATTCAGTTTAGGTTATTTATTCTGGAAATTGGATTGCATAGTGTCACACATTTGTGCATTATGCAAACTCATTTCAGTGAAAAATAAAGATTGGATAAAATAAATTTGATGACTTATAGCCTGACTTGTGAAGCACAGGATATTCAATCTGGGTTGCTAGCAGCTGCATCTGTTGAGTAAATCTTAGTGGAACCTTTGTGTGCTCAATGATGGCCAATGGGTATTTACATGGTTCTCCAGGATCTTCATTTGGGTTGGACTACCTTGTGCAGAGACAGGAAATGACTAGAAGTCAACACAGGTGGGTCCTTTTAAGTTACTTGCACAGCTCTCCTTCAGGATCCACACCACACTCCCCATGATAATAACATCACTCCTCCATCAAGCTTGTAATCTTCAACCTTGTAATCTTCCTTCCAGTAGCCAGTGATTGGACCTTCTTAGCAGCTGCACCCAGGAATAAATTTCACCCCAACACCATGTCTTATCATCAGGCAGAAGTCCGAGCAGTGCTTCCACCAGGGAAATGGCAGAGTTAAAAGCTTGAGGAAACTCAGACCCACAGGGATTCCTATCAAATTTTTGCATGTATTTCCGCAAATGCACACTCTCTGCCCACCTTCCCTGAATATTCAAGCTACACAATGGAAGACGCTAGCAGTAGGCCAGAAATTCAAGTGTCAGGGGCAGAAGCGAGTGCAGTTGCTATTGCTAATTCTGCTCCGATGTCTTATGGTCTTATCTCTGTTAATATCCAGGCCAAAGTTCTGAGGTGTATTTCTTATGCAGTAAAGTAAATGGCGCAAGAGTACATTATGTTTGTGTGCCAATAAATTAATCTACATGAATCAAGAGACTCTTCATTTGTACCCAGTCAATCCAGGTGTGTCAATACTGAACTGTATTCTAATATTTGTTTTGTGTTATATTGTAGTTATAGTCTATGTTCCCTTAACTACTTATAGAAAAAGTTGGCATGGTCAATTCCCTTTATTAGCAGACTGGTTTGGTTGGAAATTAAAGTCAAATCATTTCAGCTACAAAATTATATTATTGAATCAGTCTGTATGTTCTCCTCTTCTTAATAAAACTTTCATTTATTGTTATTTTTCTGATTTAACCATTGGTCTGTTTTGGTACACTTTCCCTGGATCACTGAGCTTGTAATGGACACCTGAGATCGTAAACAGAGGGGAAGTAATTCAGGACCCCTGCATAACTTTTTGTGGGAGATTAGTTTCATATCCGAGACAAAGAAAACACCAAAAAAAATTACTTGGCCAACAGCATATTATTATTTTACCAGTGTCTGATAAAGAAAAGAGAAATACTTTTCAAACTAAAATCAAAATCTTAATTTATATATTTAAAAAAGAAATAATCTTAAATTCAACATCCCTGGACTAGTAACTATAAAAGTATGTTCCATAAAATGTGCCAACTCCTTTTAAAAAGAGAACCTCTTAAAATAAGGCTAAATCTAAACACATCTAATTAGTGAATAAGTATATAGCTCAGTGGTTAATTTATGACAGATATGATGGGTACAAGATATAATAGGCACTGGTATTGAAGGTTTTCCATTTTCAGCCAGCTGGGCACCAGCTTTCTGATTTGGTGGCATGGGACAGAAATGAGTAATGAACAGCTCTGGATTTGTGCCAAATTTAAATACGATTTAATCTGATACCAACAGCTTTTGAAGCCATACCATATCAGGAGATGTGAAACTTCCAGCCAATATAATGATTTAACTGTTCCTACTCTTAAATATTTACTTTTCCAATACCATTGTACTTCTGCTTTGGTACCATTCAGTACTCGCAATACTTTGATTTTTATGAATGTAGTAACAAGGTCAAACGTTGCTTGTGAAGTCTAGACCTCGACCTTCCTTTTGTACAAAATCTTTAAGAAAATAAACCTGCCATCAGGCTTAATGTACTTAAAGTGTTATTGAAAAACCTCTTTAAACTTTAAAGAGGATTTGTTTCTGTGCTCCAATTACTTAAATTAATGGAGTAACAGCAATTGAATGAGATCTGTTATGATTTAATTCACTTTATGTTGCTTTGCACCTGACATTTGGAATCAGAATCAGGTTTAATGTCACCAGCATGTGTCATGAAATTTGTTGTTGTGTAGCAGCAGTACTTTGCAATAGATAATAATAAAAATGTGTAAATTACAATAAGAATATATATATATTTAAAAAGTTAAATCAAATGAATAGTACAAAAACAGAAAAACGAAGTAGTGAGGTAGTGTTCATGGGTTTAACGTCCATTCTGAAATCAAATGGTAGAGTGGAAGAAGCTATTCCTGAATCAATGAGTGTATGCCTTTAGGTTCCTGTACCACCTCCTTGATGGTGACAATGACAAGAGAGCATGTCCTGGGTGATGGGGGTCCTTAATGATGGATGCTGCCTTTTGAGGCATCACCCTTGAAGATGTCCTGGATGCTGGTGTGGCCAGTGCCCGTGATAGAGTTGACTGAGTTCATAACTCTCTGCAGCTTCTTTCAATCCTGTTCTGTGCCTTCCCTCCATGCCAGTTAGAATGCCTTCCATGATACATCTGTAGAAATCTGCAAGTGCCTTTGGTGAGATATGCCTTTTATGCCTTACAAGGCGTGAAATGAAAGACTGTGTGGCGCGCCACTCCTCACACAGACAGTAGGTGGCTGTTGACTCACAAAGAGTTCATCCGCCCTATGACAGGTTTTGTTTTTAGTCCTACTGGGTGCCTACACACCCTCTTCCCTGGTTAATTGCTATGGAGGGAGTGCAGCATAGGTTCACTGGGTTAATTCCAGGGATGGCGGGACTGTCATATGTTGAAAGATTGGAGCGACTGGGCTTGTATACACTGGAATTTAGAAGGATGAGAGGGGATCTGATTGAAACATATAAGATTATTAAGGGATTGGACACGCTAGAGGCAAGAAACATGTTCCTGATGTTGGGGGAGTCCAGAACCAGAGGCCACAGTTTAAGAATAAGGGGTAGACCATTTAGAACAGAGTCGAGGAAAAAATTTTTCACAAGGGGGGTTGTGGATCTGTGGAATGCTCTGCCTCAGAAGGTAGTGGAGGCCAATTCTCTGGATTCTTTCAAGAAAGAGTTAGTTAGAGCTCTTAAAGATAGCGGAGTCAAGGGATATGGGGAGAAGGCAGGAACAGGGTACTGATTGTGGATGATCAGCCATGATCACAGTGAATGGTGGTGCTGGCTCAAAGGGCCGAATGGCCTACTCCTGCACCTAATGTCTATTAACTGAAGTACCAGGGAGTGTGCCAGTTGAGTTGCCCACAAGCCGACCTAAGACAGGCAGTACTGAGCTACGTGATACCAGTAACAAGGCAAGGCCCTGACCTGACTTGAAACCTAGGTTGCCCGACACTGGCCCCCTAGGCCTGAGTCGGCATAGTAGTAGTAGTAGGTAGCTACAGTCATGCCTTCATTGTAGTTGGGCCCAGGATAGATCGTCAGGGATGTTGACACCCAGGACGTTGAAAGTGCTCACCCTTGCCACTACTGATCCCTCAATGAAGACTAGTGTTCCCTTGTCTTACCTTTTCTGAAATCCACAATCAATTCCTTGGTCTTACTGACTTTGAGTGCAAAGTGGTTGCCGTGACACCACCCAACCAGCTGATCTATCTCGCTCCTGTACGCCTTCTCGTCACCACCTGAAATTCGACCAACAATATTTGTGTCACCAGCAAATTTATAGATGGCATTTGAGCTGTGCCTAGCCACACAGTCACAGCTGTAGAGCAGGGCTTCTCATCTAGGGTTACATGGAACCCTAGGGCTCTGTGAGAGGTCGCTAGGGGATCCACGAGAGATTGTGATTCAAAAGTAAACACCGTTTTTTGAACTTTGCACAACGCACAATGCTAGCACTCACAGTGGCGGCCCGTGACTGAACAGCCCCATTAGCAATCTGTTAGCGGTCTCTCAGCCCAGTGTGGCAGTGTGCAGTAGGACTGTGTTTATTTGCTTGCGTCCATTCTCTGTTTTTGACATGAGATAGGGGAGGCTGTTGATAACTGGTGAGTGCTGTATTGCACGGAGAGGAGGGCGATAGGCTGATAAACGGTTGTATTGCACGGAGGGAATAATATGAGACTGATAATTGGTGAGTGCTGTACGGAGGAGGGAGGATGGTAGGCTGATAATCAGTGAGTGTTGCATTGCACAGAGGGGTGGACGGCAGGCTGGTAATTGGTGAGTGCTGTATTGCATGGAAGGGAGAATGGTAGGCTGATAAACGGTGAGCGTCGTATTGCACAGAGGGGTGGTGGTAGGCTGGTAATTGGTGAGTGCTGTATTGCATGGAATGGAGGCGGTAGGCTGATAATTAGTGGGTGCTGTATTGCACAGAGGGGAGGCGGTAGGCTGATAATTAGTGGGTGCTGTATTGCACAGAGGGGAGGCGGTAGGCTGATAATTAGTGGGTGCTGTATTGCACAGAGGGGAGGCGGTAGGCTGATAATTAGTGGGTGCTGTATTGCACAGAGGGGAGCACGGTAGGCTGATAATTAGTGGGTGCTGTATTGCACAGAGGGGAGCACGGTAGGCTGATAATTAGTGGGTGCTGTATTGCACAGAGGGGATCACGGTAGGCTGATGGTGAGCACTGTATTCTTCTTCTTTGGCTGTCCATCGATTTCGATATTGACTGACGCCTTGCACAGTAATAAGACAGACGGTGTCGTGCCCCCACCATACAGTCTCTCTGGGATTCCAAATCTGATGCTAAGTGGTACACAGGAGTGTAACAGACTTAACAGGTAAGGAAGCTGCCCTGCAGTGACAACTATCCGTTGACCAGCACTCTGGTTCCTCCGCATGGTACCAAGGTGGCTGTACCATTGACTCTTTTGGATTCACTGCCACAGACACCATCAGACGCCCTGCTGCCGGCGTCCTCATTGGGTGCGGCCTTTGCCTGAAGAGGCATAACCTACAAGGTAGCAAAGGCATGCTTACCTCCTGCAAAATCCTACCTTGGCACCTCACCGTGTCGTAGGAGTGACACTGGCCGAACATCCGCGAAGTACGGCGGTGACTTGTTCTCTGGCAGGTCAAACCTAGCCGTTCCATCGGTATTCTACTGGACTAGACCTAGTAGTAGGATCGTGGCTAGCTAAGTCAAGGAGGTCAAAGAGGTAAGCACTGTATTTCACGGAGGGGAGAACAGTCGGCTGATAATTGTGGTCTTCCAGTTAGGAAGTCAAGGATCCAGTTACGGCGGGAGGTACAGAAGCTTGGGTTTTGGAGCTTTCCGATCAGAACTGTAGGAATGATTGTACTAAACGCTGAGCAGCAGTCAATGAACAGCAGCCTGACATAAGTAATAGTATTGTCCAGGTGATCCAAGGCCCCGTGAAGAGCCAGCGAGATTGCACCTCCTGTAGACCTATTGTGGTGATAGGCTAATAGCAGTGGGTATTACTCATTGATCATTCACACCTATACTGAATTATCATTATTTTGATCATTCAGATTTGAAATAATTATATATTTACAAAGCTTGGAGATTATATTGACTACAACACTGAGAATAACATTAATCCAATCTCTTGCTATCTGGTAGGATGTACAGACACATCTTAGGCATGACAGAAAGACTGAAAAACAGCTTCTTCCTGTGGGTTGTTTTAGAGATGAATAATGCTACACCTCAGCTTGCCAGTGGCCTTTGAATATCATAGACTATCAAAGTAACTTATTGCATGTAAATAAGGGATGTTTTAAAAATGAGCCATATCACGTGCATTGTCTGGAATAGCACCTGAATCTTGTTGTCTTAAGCAATGACAATAAAGGTCTATTCTATTCAAATTGATTATGCTATAATAAGACCATAAAACATAGGAGCAGAATTAGGCCATTTAGCCCATCAAGTTTGCTCTGCCATTCAATCATTGCTGATCTTTTTCCCTCTCAACCTTATTTTCCTGCCTTTTTCCCATAACCTAAATGTTGACACCTTTGGTAATTAAGTGCCTATCAAATTCTGCTTTAAATAAACACAATGACTTGGGCTCCATAGTCGTCTGTGACGGTGAATTCCATAGATTCACCACCCTCGAGCTAAAGAAATTCCTCCTTATTTCTGTTCTAAAAGGATGTCCTTCTAATGACCCAATTTACAAATAAAAATGATGATTAAGGTAAGGACTTCACATGTGACTCACTGAAAGTATTTGTGGCTTGTGGAGAGATGTGTGTTAAGTTATTTTGCTCAGAATTCAACATTACATCAAATTTGCTCAGATTCCTCCTGCTTATTAGGGTAGAATATACATACCACACTATTGGACTACAAACATTACTTGAAAATAAACTTATTAGATTAGAGATTAACATATTTAGAATTTCATCAATCTACCATGGAAGAATCTTTTCTTTACTACTGTGTCAGAATGGAGGAACACTATTGAAGAGGCAGTTTCATGGACAATGCACCATAATATTCCTAAATTTTATTGTCAATTTGAACTATCAACTCAATCAGACATCTATATAGTTTCTTTTTTGTCATAATAACTATCAAAGTGTTTAGAGATTTCTTTAGTGAATGGTGGAGCAAAATCTTTGGCAGGTTGCTACAGCAGCCACAATGAAATATGATCTTTTTCTACAGGGATATTATTTCAAAACAGTTCAGCCTCAGGCTAGATTTTCTGGTGAAGAGCACATACTATTATCATGAAACCAATATCATTACTCTCATTAAAGAAAACAAAATAATAGGTAATAACAATGAGAATCCATATTCACAAGCATGAGTCAAATCAAGCATGGGGGAAGAAAATCACAAAACTATTCTTCCATTACAAGACTCTAATCAAATCCATCTCATTATCTTTTGACAAGAAAATCTATCTCCACCCCTCCAATTCAGCTAATTACAGTACTTAACATATTTCTGGACTTTCAAGCAATGCCTTCTTATTTTAGCTGCCAGACTGTTTGATTCCTTCTATGTGATCCCAAGATTATCTACCTCATAAATACTGTAGCTCCTTAACAACAGTGCTTAAATTTTGGGGGATTGTCCAGTGAGGCCATATGGGTAGACAGGATACAAGAAGGGAAGAGTCATTCTAGTAGCACACATCAAAGTTGCTGGTGAACACAGCAGGCCAGGCAGCATCTCTAGGAAGAGGTACAGTCGACGATTCGGGCTGAGACCCTTCGTCAGGACTAACTGAAGGAAGAGCTAGTAAGAGATTTGGCAGTGGGAGGGGGAGGGAGAGATCCAAAATGATAGAAGAAGACAGGAGGGGGAGGGATGGAGCCAAGAGCTGGACAGTTGATTGGCCAAAGGGATATGAGAGAAGCATGCGACAGGAGGCCCGGGGAGAAGGAAAGTGGGGAGGGCGGAGGGAAAACCCAGAGGATGGGCAAGGGGTATAGTCAGAGGGACAGAGGGAGAAAAAGGAGAGAGAGAGAGAAAGAATGTGTGTATATAAATGAATAACAGATGGGGTACAAGGGGGAGGTGGGGCATTAGCAGAAGTTAGAGAAGTCAATGTTCATGCCATCAGGTTGGAGGCTACCCAGACGGAATATAAGGTGTTGCTCCTCCAACCTGAGTGTGGCTTCATCTTTACAGTAGAGGAGGCCGTGGATAGACATATCAGAATGGGAATGGGATGTGGAATTAAAATGTGTGGCCATTGACATTGACTTCTCTAACTTCCGCTAATGCCCACCTCCCCCTTGTACCCCATCCGTTATTTATTTATATACACACATTCTTTCTCTCACTCTCCTTTTTCTCCCTCTGTCCCTCTGACTATACCCCTTGCCCATCCTCTGGGTTTTTTTTCTCCCCCCTCCCCCCTTTCCTTCACTCTAGGCCTTCCGTCCCATGATCCTCTCATATCCCTTTGGCCAATCAACTGTCCAGCTCTTGGCTCCATCCCTCCCCCTCCTGTCTTCTCCTATCATTTTGGATCTCCCCCTCCCACTCCCACTTTCAAATCTCTTACTAGCTCTTCCTTCAGTTCGTCCTGACGAAGGGTCTCAGCCTGAAACGTCGACTGTACCTCTTCCTAGAGATGCTGCCTGGCCTGCTGCATTCACCAGCAACTTTGATGTGTGTTGCTTGAATTTCCAGCATCTGCAGAATTCCCCGTGTTCAAGTCATTCTAGTAGGGCTGTATTTTAGATTCCACCCCCGTCCGCTCCCCATAGTCAACAGAAACTTGAGGAGCAGGTCCAGAGAGTTGATATTTATAAGAATAATATTGCTGTATAAGTGTGAGTTTTTAATTAGTGCAAGATTATTGACTGGGCCATTTAGGGTGATAACGGCCTGTACAGGGTGAAAATTGTGAACTGTACACAGAAAATGTTTCTGGAGTCAGTATATAGAGGGCTGAACTCAGGAAGGTTTTAGAAAATGCGGCAAGGCAAATAACTGAAGTGGCAGTTAGAGAGACCCTCTGCTCTAGTGAACATAATTCTATTAGTTTTAAGGCAGTGATGGAAGAGGATAAGCCTTGTTTGCAGGCTAGGGTCCTAATGTGGAGCAGGAATTAGGCAGGATCTAATAGAGGTTGATTAGGTGAACATGTTTGAAGTGAAAGGAATGAATGGCAAACAGGAGGCTTTTAAGACTGCGATGTCCATGAGCTGTTTGGATGAAGGGTAAAGCTGGCAAGCTTAGGGGGCCTTGGCTGGTGTGAGATTTTGAGGCCCTGGTTAAGAGAAAGAAAGATGCAAATATTGAATTTAAGAAGTCGGGAACAAGAACATTTTTTTTGACTAAAAAAAATTAAGAACATTCTTAAGAGGGGAATTAGGAGGGCAAAGAGATGATATGAGATGGATCTGGCAGGTAAGGATAAGAAAAATCCCAAGAGGTTCTTTTGCTATATTGAAAATAAAAGGGTGAGAGTCTAGGGCAAGAGTAGGTCCTCTTAGAGATCAGTAGGGTCATCTATATAATGAGCCACAGGAGTTGGGTAAGATTTTTAATGAAGAAAAAGATCAAGAGATAAGGGAAGAAAGTGGAGATGTTTTGGAGGACACTCATATTAGCAGGGAGGGGGTAATTGAAACCTTACAATGCTTTAAAGTGGATAATCTTCTGGGTCTTGAGTGCACTCTAGGACCTTGTAGGAGGCTTTTGTATGGATAGCTGCTTCATCACTAGCCAGTGGTGAAGCACTGGAAGACTGAAAGGTGGTTAATGTTGCTCAGTTGTCCAAGAAGGCTAGCAAGAACAAACTAGGCAGCTAAGGGCCGTCAGCCTGACAAAAGATGTGGGGAAGTTAATGAAGGGAGTTCTGAAGCATAGGGTCTATCAGCTTTTGAATAGGCAGAGTCTGATTAGGAGTCAGCATGGAAATTCTAAATGATTTCCTTGGCGAACATCCTAAAATTTTTTGAAGAGCTAACGAGAAATTTAGACGAGGGTAGGGCACTGGATGTTTCAATTTCAATAGGTTTCAATAGGTTCATTTAATGTCAGAAATGTATACAATATACATCCTGAAATTTTTTTTCTTCGCAACCATCCACGAAAACGGAGGAGTGCCCCAAAGACATAGTTAAATGTTAGAACCCCAATGCCCTCTCCAGCTCCCCCTACCACGCATAACTAGCAGCAAAGTGACGAGCCCCCCCACCAGCAAAAAAGCATCTGCACCATCCACCAAGCACTCGAGCGTGCAGCAAATCATCAATAAAGACAGAGACTTGCAGTACACCAAAGACCACTCGTTCACACGGGATTCAACATACCACAGGCTCTCTCTCTCCCTAATAAGGGAAAAAGAACTGTCTTTGTTTCACAGCAGGAGGGGAGGATGTTGCCTATTTAGCATTCAACAAGGTTCCACATGGCAATATACTGAGGCTACGTCCATACTACGCTGGATAATTTTGAAAACAAAGCTTTTCCTCTTCGTTTTGACCCTCTGTCCACATTGAAACGACGTTTTCATTCCCCGAAAATGGAGCTTTTCTAAAACATTCTCCAGAGTGTGTAAATTTGAAAACGATTGTTGCGCATTGTAGTGTGGACAGGGTAAAGGGAGAGATTTTAAAACGCTGTCATGACAACACCACAACAATAATGCTTTTTCTGCTTCTGCTTGGTACTGCGCAAGCACTGCCGGACGGCTGTTATAACACACAGTCGGTGTGAACGGCGTGGGAGTTAAATTGTAAAGGAGCTTTTTTGACTATTTAAAAACGCTGTCATGACATTCCGGAACAGATGCTGGCAGCGCGGAAATTCATTGTTTTCTTGAACGCAACCCTCCACACAACCTAACAATTTCAGAACAGATGACAACAAGACTGAAGCTAGAAGAGTTAGAAATGTATTCACCAAATACTTTGACCCATAGCTTACTGAATAAATAAGTATACTCACTTGGCCCTGTTTTCTGTCCTTGCTTGTATGAAGGTGGCTTACCTATTTATGCAAGTACTTCTCTGACAATAGATGTGCAACAGCCTAGTATAACGTTGTATGGAAATACAAGGTAACACTGATGCAGACATGTTTTATACATTTAACAAGGTGCTTTATTCATGCAACAGAGTTAGTCAGTTTTTCAATGTTTGTCGTCAGCCGGGTCATACTGTCCGTGAACTCCCTGTCGGTTGCCTCCATACGCTCCAATATTTGTTGTTTTTTAGTTTTAAGTCCTCCTGCGTGAGAGCCAACAGCAATTCCTTTAAAGTTTTTCTAGTCTGTAACTGGACAAATGTGCACCAAGTATACTGTTTCCTCTTCGCTTGTTTTCTGTGTGTCCTGCACATACCCAGTAGGAGGAGATTTGCCCAAATATCCATTCTAATGTGGATGGAGATATTTTGAAAAACGCTTGGTGTGGATGTCTGTCGTTTTTACTCGAAACCGGCGTTTTCAAAATTATCCGGTCGTGTGGATGTAGCCTCAGTAAGGCTAGGTTCCATAGGATCCAGGGAGAGCTAGTTAAATGGATTCCAAAGGCTCAAAAATTAGGAAATAGAGGGTGGTGATTGAAAGCTACTTTGCAGAATGGAGGCCAGTGATTAGTGGTGTGCCTCTGTGGTTGGGGTTGGGCCCCTTGTTATTTGTTAGTTATATAAATGATTTAGATGCAAGTGCAATGGGATGATCATTAAGTTTGTGGATAGTGTGAAATTAAGAGGTGTTGTTGATAGTGAAGAAGATTATTACAGACTCCATGGGATCTTGATCAATTAGTAAAGTGGCAAAAGGACTTCAATACAAACAAGCGTGTGGTGATGCATTTTGGTAAGTCAGACCTGTACTATAAATGATAAACCAGAACACAGAGAATTAACAGTACAAGTACATAGTTCATTGAAACGGTGTCATAGATAGATGGGGTGTTGAAAAAGGGACAGCATGCTGGCCTTCATCAGTCAGGGCACTGAGTACAAGAAGTGGGACATTATATTGCGATCATATAAATTGTTGGTAGAGTATCGTACACCGTTTTTTTCACCCTGTTATGGAAAGGTATGGCTAAACTGTAAAGAATTTAAAATTACAGATGATTGGCTGACTGGCAGAAGGCAAAGAGAGGGAATAATTGGAGCCTTTACTGGTTGGCTGCCAGTGACTAGTGGTGTTCTTCAGGGGTCAGTGTTGGTTCTGCTAATTAATGATCTGGACAATGGAATTGATGGTCTTGTGTTCAAGCTTGGGGATGATGCAAAGATAAGTGAAGGGTGGTAGTGTTATGGAGGTGGAGGTAGTACTGAGGAAGCAGGGAGTCTGCAGAAGAAGCGTTTGAAATACAATGTAGGGAAATGTACATGGTGAACCTGTGAAATCCATTGGCACAGATAGCCGTGGAGTCCAAGTCATTGGAAATATTTAAAGCAGAGTTTGATATGTACTTAATTAGTAGGGCATCAAATGTTACAAGGAGAAGGCAGGAGAATGGGGTTGAAAGGGAAAAATCAGGCATGATCAGACTCGATGGGTTAAATATTATTAATATCTCTATGGAGTGCAGAAAATATTTACAAAGCTATGCCAGGAGTAAAGGGCAATGAGTTATAGGCAGAGGCTGTCAAGGTGAGATCTTTATTCAGTAAATGAGGGGTGATGTTATAGACGTGTTTAAATTTTGAGAGGCATTGATGAGGTGGATAATCGCAGTCCTTTTTCCAGGTTAGAGGAAGTGGTTGATGTAGCAACAAGACTTTCATTGAAGAAGCACTTGAATAAACACATGGAGGAGTGGGACATGGAGAGATATGAGATGAACACAGGAAACTGGGACCAGCTGGGTAGACACCATGGTCAGCAGGCATTCATTGGGCCAAAGGACCTGTATCCATGCTGTATAGCTCTATGGCTCTATGACACAATATGGAACCCATTGCACAGGTCTTCCACCTTTGTGATGTTCCATTGGTTGTTGGAAGTGTGGGGTGCCTGTACCCAAAACTCACGCTTTGCCTAAGGGGCAACCCAACCCCAAAGCCTTTCCATTACTTTAGGTGGCACTTTCAAGTTTTTTTTAACTGGCGATTTTAGCACCATCTCATGCCTTGTACCAGATCATCTGGGATATTGTGTTTTACATATTGCACATGAGAATATCACTGCCCCACAAGCTCACTGGCCTCTTCAAAGCATAGTTCCATCGCGTTCCTACACATGAATCACTGTTAGACCATTGCGTCAGCTGAGGTAATGAAGCAAGGTGTGTTAGCATTTAAAGTTGATGTATTTCCTGTGGCTGCTCCTGCTTTTTTGTGTATATTCATAGCCCAAAACGAGGTCCGATACCTCCTAAATGCATATCACCAGCGACTTCCCAAGGCCATGGGTGTAAGTGTTGGATTTTCTTGATGAATACTTCATTTACAAACTTTGTAGAAACAATGTACATAATAAGCATTTATTCAAACCATATTTCCATAATCACTTGCGCTGATGAATTTTGTCCTATAACAAAAAAAAATTTGTTTATTCTGCGCTATTCTCTGAAAGACCGGTTAAAAAGCTCCAATGCATCACAGAAATGTGCTTTAAATTCCAACCAAAGCTGGCAGTTTTTCAATAATATTTATTAGCCAACAGACTGGTAAATTTTATAGCAGTCAGTAAATCACTGATCAGCAGACTTAGTCAAAATGATGTGATGAATGAAGCAATGCTGATGAATGTTTTTAGACATTTGGGCTGAATTGCTGCAGTAATGATGCACTAAGTAGTATATATACTCTCTTTCATTTAAGATACATTTTTGAATACAATAAAAACCTTCATTTATCTGCAGACTCTACATCAAAAAAGGCAATGCCTCCAATTCAATTAAATAGCTGACCCCAGTCTGAGGCCTCTGCATTTAATCAGTGAAGAAGACATTTATTATTGTTTTATTATACATAGCTGACAAATCAGAGCTATCTCTTTCTGCCAGTTAACAAATGAAGGTGAGAAGAGGGGAGAGATCATTCATTTTAAATACGTAATGCATTTTAGCAAGTGAAAGTGTTGCTTTTCAGTGCAAACAAAGCGAAGCCAGTTTATAATCAGTGAATCACAGCGCTACTGGTAAAATGTGTGGAAGCAAGACAAAGCGATATGTGATATTGATAAATACTGAATATCAGGATACATTTGGGGAGGAAGATTAAAGAGGGACAAAGCAAACAAATGTATTCTATCATAAAGAGGTTGAGAATGAAAGACCCAGAAGGGATTCATACTCACATATCTTTAAAGGTGATAATACAAGTTTTAAAAACAACATACAAAACTGTGGAATACTTGACTTCATGAAATGAGGCACAAAGGAATAAAGCATGCAGGTTATGATTAAAGACAGACAGCTGTAATCTAATTCTGGATAACTGGCGAATGTATCAAAGTCATGGAAAGGGTGCAGGGGACATTGCCAGAATAGTACCAAGGGTCACTGGTGTCCCTTGTGTTGAGACACTGGAGAAGCTCTCCCTGCAGCACACATGGCTGAAGAGAGAAATTAAGGAAAGTTCTTCAAATTTTGAAAAATATGGATATACAGTAGAGAGAACCATGCGTAAGAAAATCAAAGTCCTCATTAGTTTACTGAATCTCTGTTGATTGCAGTGGCAAAGTCCATGACAGCTGTCAGAAACTTTCTGGTTTCTGGTTGAACTGTGTATGAACTGATTCCAGAGATTTCTCTCTGATTTCAGTATAACTTCAAGTTCAAGTTTATTGTCACTCATTCATATATGTGTATACTGCCAAACGAAACCACATTTCTTCAATCCAAGGTACATAAAGCTCACACACAACACTTAAAGTAATACTACCACAAATAAATAAATAAATATTCAGAAGATTGAAGTTTAGCATAAGCCATTTTTACCACCCAAGTTAAAAAATAAACAATATTGCGCTACCTGGTGCTTCATATGTGATGAGACCTGGGTGGTGACAGGGAGTGCAGTCACACAGCTTGGGGAAGAAACTGTTTCCCATCCTAACAATCCTTGTCCTAATGCTACCTCTTGCCTCAAGGAGAATGTGGGATGGATGGGAAGGATCCTTGACAATGCCAAGGGCCTGCAAATGCAATGCTTCTGATAAATATCTTGGATCGGTGGAACAGAGACCTCAATTATCCTCTCATCAGTCTTCACAATCCTTTGTAGGGTCTTGCGGTCAGATTCCTTCCAATTTCCATACTAGATGGTGTCTCAATAGTGCTTCTGTAAACGCTCATTGGAGTGTTGGGGAAGAGCCTCACTGGCCTCAATTTCCTCAGGAAGTCTAGATGTTGCTATGCTTTCTTTACTAAAGAGGAAGTGTTGAGGGAACAGATGAGGTCGTCCGTTATGTGCAGAATCAGAACTGGGTCTAATGTGAACGGCACATGTTGTGAAATTAGTCATTTTGCAGCAGCTAGTACATTGCAATACACAATAATAAAAAATATAGTTACAGTCAGAAATTTATATTTAAAATTAAATTAAGTTAATAGTACAAAAAGAAAGCAAATGTAAGAAAAAAATAGTGAGGTGGTGTACAGGAGTACATTGTACATTCAGAAATCTGATGGTGGAGGCAAAGAGGCCGTTCCCAAATGTTGAGTGTGTGTTTTCAGGCAACTGTACCATCTCCTGATGGTGGCAATGAGAAGAGGGCATGTCCTTTTGAGGCATCGCCTGCTGAAGATGTGCTTGATGCTGAGGAGGCTAGTGCTTATGATGGAGCTGGTGGAGTTAAAACTTTCTGCAGCTTTTTCCAATCCCATGCAGTGGCCCCTCCACATCATGATGGTGATACAACCAGTTAGAATGCTTTCCATAGTACAACTGCAGAAATTTTCAAGAGTCTTTGGTGACATAAAGGGATAGAGTTTAACAGTCGCGATGTAATGATGCAGCTCTGTAAAACTCTGGTTAGGCCACACTTGGAGTATTGTGTCCAGTACTGGTCGTCTCACTATAGGAAGGATGTGGAAACATTGGAAAGGGTACAGAGGAGACTTACCAGGATGCTGCCTGGTTTAGAGAGTATACATTACGATCAGAGATTAAGGGAGCTAGGGCTTTACTCTTTGGAGAGAAGGAGGATGAGAGGAGACATGATAGAGGTGTACAAGATAATAAGAGGAATAGATAGAGTGGATAGCCAGTGCCTCTTCCCCAGGGCACCACTGCTCAATACAAGAGGACATGGCTTTAAGGTAAGGGGTGGGAAGTTCAAGGGGGATATTAGAGGAAGGTTTTTTACTCAGAGAGTGGTTGGTGTGTGGAATACACTGCCTGAGTCAGTGGTGGAGGCAGATATGCTAGTGAAGTTTAAGAGACTACTGGACAGGTATATGGAGGAATTTGAGGTGGGGGCTTATATGGGAGGCAGGGTTTGAGGGTCGGCACAACATTGTGGGCCGAAGGTCCTGTACTGTGCTGTACTATTCTATGTTCTATGTTCTATAACAAGACTCTTCAAACTTCTAATGAAATATAGCCACTGTCATGACTTCTTTGTAATTGCCTCAATATATTGGGCCCAGGATAAATCTTCAGAGATGCTGACTCTCTAGAACTTAAAACTTCTCACCCTTTCTACTGCTGATCCCTCAATGAGTGCTGGTGTGTGTTCCCTCAACTTCCCCTTCTTCAAGTCCACAATCAGTTGTCTAACCAAACTTACAGAGTTTTGCAAAGAAGTTACCAGGAATGTTGATGAATGCAAGGCAGTGGATGTTGTCTACATGGACTTTAGCAACGTATTTGTCAAAGTCCTGCATGGGAGGTTGGTCAAGAAGTTTCAGTCGCTTGGCATTCTAGAAGAGACAGTAAATTGGATTAAACATTGGCTAAGTAGGAGAAGCTAGAGTGGTAGTAGTTGGCTGGAGGCCTGTGACTGGTGGAGTGCTACAGAGATCGGTGCTGGGTCCATTGTTGTTGGTCATCTATATCAATGATCTGGATGATATTGGTGTCCCCCGCTTTTTGAACGTTCACTTTACGAAACCTCACTGTTACGAAAGACCTACATTAGTACCCTGTTTTCGCTTTCAGAAGGTGTTTTCACTGTTATGAAGAAAGGCAGTGCGCGAAAAAATCAGCGCGTGATAAAAGGCAGCGCGCACCCCGAGCCACCGCTCTCCCCCGGATTCGGAACTGCATTGCTTTAACACGTTGCATTGAGCAGCCATTAGCACGATGAGTTCTAAGGTGTCGGAAAAGCCTGAAAGAGCTCATAAGGGTGTTATATTTAGCGTAAAACTAGACATAATTAAGCGTTTCGATCATGGTGAACGAAGCAAGGGCAAAGTGAGTTTGGCTTGTGGAAGTTGACGAAGATGATGTTGAAGAGGTTTTGGCATCCCATGACCAAGAACTGATAGATGTAGAGCTGATGCAATTGGAAGAGGAAAGGATAACAATCGAAACCGAATGCAACCGAATGCAGAAAGTGAAGCAACTGCGTAAGATTTTTGCTGCAATGATAAAGAATGACTTTAATTTTGAAAGGGTACGTAGGTTTGGGGGATATTTGCAGGATGGTTTGAGTGCTTACAAACAACTGTATGATAGAAAAATGCGTGAGGTTCAGCAGTCAAGCAAGCCTTCCACATCAACCACAGCAGATGACGAACCTCGACCTTCGACATCGAGGTGGGCAGTCATAGGAGAAGATGAGTTGCCTGCCCTGATCGACGATGAGATGACATCCCCGTGTCCCACCACTCCAACACCTGGGCCCCGGACAGACACTGTACCGATTCGCGAAGTACGCAGCGGTAGCCGGGAGGCGCACAGCACATCTTTAAGAAAAAAGCCGAAATAAACATGCTAATTAATTAGGTGCTGCCTAGCACGTAACTGTCGGCCCAGATCAGAGGTGATGCAATCGGCAATCGCCTCCGATCTGCGCCGACATTTACGTGCCAGGCAGCCCTTGTTGTGGCATCAGCGAACTTGATTTAGTTTGAGATGGATCCAACCGTACCGTCATGAACAGCAGCAAGCCCTCACATTTCCACCAGCAATGCAGACAGAAGATCAATGAACCCTGATGTACTCAGATGCACCAAGTCCAGGCTGGTCAGAAGCAATATACCACCAAGATACATGCACTCAATATACATAGTTAATTTTTTATGTCTTATGTGAATATTGTGCAGCTGATGCCTTCCATTGCACTTGTGCATACATACACTTGAGCATTTGACAATGAACTTAACTTTTGACTTTAAATGCTTCTTAGAAGGACACTGATTCTTTCATGAACCCTTGATCCTGGAGACTGAGCACTCGCAGCTACATGCCACCTCATAAATTATGAAACCCTGTTACACAGGCTGTGAGTTACTGCGCTGGGAAGCTAGTACTCCTGCAGCAATGAACAATGATCCCATCGCCATCCAACTTGGTGTGGAGTGAACCACCAACGCGATGTGTAGATGCCTAGCTCGAGGGCTGGTGTTGAACGGGACCAGAAGGTGCAATGTGATTGCTCCAGCTGCAGCTCAGGGCTTAACCCTGATTGGTATGGTGAGTGTGGGCAACTGCAGAACATGTGTTGACAGGGCCCAGGTCCCAAAGTCTCATCTGGTGAATGTGATGGAAGCTGCTCTTTCATACTGACTGCACCTCTTGCCCTGTTTACCATGTCCCTCGTAGACAGCCTCTAAATGTTGCCTGGGCGGCTCACTCCACACTGAGTCCAGTCCAAAAATGTAATTGTTGCAGGACCACCAATGGAGAACAAAAAACCTCAGCCAGCTTCCCATCATAGTAGTGCATTGCATCAGAGAGGGTACAGCTTCATGCCAGGATCCTGGCATAACAGTCCTTTGTGCAAAGTGATGTTATGTAGACAATGCTATAATTTCTTTATGCACCGATTCTATCTGCACTCATTCCTGGGAATCCATCCAGAGAACTATGAAAGATTCCAGTGTACTGTAATCTTTGATATCTCCACATGAATTTTCACCCTATTCATAGCTGGTCAATGACCAGTGGAACTGCTAGTTAACCTGAACTTTATCTTCAACAACCCTCGCTCTGGGGCAGTAACACCATTATCTATACCTTGCTAACTAGAAATTAGCAGGAGGTGCCAGTCCCTGATGGAGCGTCTCAACTCAAAACATCAACTCTCCATTCCTTTCCGTAGCTGTTGCCTGAGCTGCTGAGTTCTTCTAGCACTTTTTGCGTGTGGTTCCAATCCTGGTGATTTAATATTTGCTGCAAGAAAAAATGATCTCTGTTCAATCAAGTCCTGCATATTCCATATTTTTTTTGTGTCCAGGGAAACCTGTACCCATTCTAAATAAAAATAGTAGCTGCCTATCAAGAGATGATCTTACACAAGGGAATTATTGGCCATGCTTCCCCTTTTATCCTATTCCTTTTTTAAAAACCTCTCTGTTTCAAATAAAAGCCTGCTTAATGTTGTGAAGTAAGCTATCAGAAAATCTGTCCAATCCCAGATATTCTTGCAGATATCTTTTTACAGTTGTCAGAGATTTTGTTTTCTGTTTGTGATTTTTTTTTTGAAGAAGAAGAATGAATGGAATGAAAGCAGTAAGGCTACATAGATGAAATGAAGATATGTTTATTCTGTTCTCAAACACAGGGCTTTGGCCTTTGGCCACAGACATCCCTCTACTAATCCAAACTGAGTACAAAGTATTTTGGGATAATATACTTTCCAGGTCTTCTGTTGTGAGATGAAAATTAAAATGTAATTTGATAAAGGCTGACACTAATCACTTTTTAGGAAGATGATGAAAGCTCAGGCAGATTAAGGAATAGTTCAATTCATATAAGGCCTTTTTTTTTTACCCAGTGTTATCAACATCTTGTTTTCTTAATCCCTGACATCAGCTGCTGATTATTGGAAGTGGGTACTGCTGCAAAGCTGGTAACAGATGGAACTATTGATAAAGCAGTGAGTTTTGAGAACAAATGGTTCACAAGGCTCCTAGGCGAGCAATACATCTTTCATATTTTCACACAAGTCTTCAGCTTTAATAAATCCATGTCAAAAGAGAGATTTATAAATAAAATTCTGATTATGGGAAGCAATAAATCATTTTATTTGAAACAAAACCTAATACCTATTGATTGGAATTTTAATGATCCATCGTATCCCACCAACTGCCAATGTAGCCTTTCTTTGTCTTTGCTATTGAAATTAAAGGCATAATGGCCTAGGCTCCTCTAGCTAACACTTGCAATTCTGAATGGAACTGCATCATTTAGCCTTTTAAGTAACAGAACACGCAGGACCTTCGTATCTGCTTCGTCAAATGTGGATGTTCCGACTTCACTGACAGATTTGTAATGCTAAACATCTTGGTCTGCTTCAGTGGGGCCTACACAACTTACACTGGGAAGCTGCATCCTATATCCTGCTCTAACTACATCTAGCACAGCATCTCAGACCTATAAATTTCAATGTGGGCTGAAAACCTGTAGGGAAAGAAGGAAAAAAAAATCAGTGCATTTTTGTCTAAAATCCTTCGATTTTTAATTTAGAGTTCTTAGCCGAATTTAGACTTTTTGTACCATTTAATGGCCATCACCATGCAATAGTGTCCATGTTGGAATTCATGTGTCCTGAATTCCATGTCATTTTTTTATTTGGACCGTCTGACAGTGTTACTTATGTTCATTGGTTGATTCGGGAATAGCATATTCAGTAACAAAGATCCCCATCTACATCCAGGATTAGACATCTGTAAATATTATGATGAGAGCTAGTTGCCTTCTGTACTATAATGATACAGTATATTTTCCGCTTACAGCAGGATACTTCTTTAGATTGTAATGCTCCTTTTAGCATAGTAACTTCCAGATCACAATAAATTATACCCAGCAATAATACATTAGTACAAACTGACTAAGTGCTAATTAAATCACTAATTAATGGGTGCACAAACTAAAATAAGGCAAGGTACCATTTCTACCATTTTATGTGCAGTTAATTTGCGTGTTATAAATCACTTTTAATGTAAGATTTAATACCTCATATGCTATTAGCCTAATGATTACTCATAAACCTGCCATTTATATTCTGGAAAGGATGGAACTGCTAAGATTTATAAAACCATTGGGATACATTAACATTTATTGTGATTCTGGGGCATTTCTTGCATTTAAAAACAAATCATCATTCTTCTAACCTGCTTATGGGGTGTAAAGGATCTATGCAACTATCAATTGGATAGCTGCAAGTTTAGTAAACTGTTGGCATTATCAAAAATGAATTTAAGATCTCCAAATGCAAATGAACACATTCCAGGTACTCCAGAATATGTTATACAGAACTTAAAGTAAACTGAAAATAGATAATTCAGTTGTTTTAATTCCCGTAAGGAATCACCTGAATGCAAGCATGATGAAAATTGCTTAATTTAACAACTCCCTATAGGATAAAAGATAATTTGTGTAAATTGGAAAATTAAATGAAAATAGAACCATAATTGTCTTTTTTTTGAGCTACATTGTAAAATCCTGAAAACTCAATGATGTAAAACAAGAGAGAGCAATTACCTCAAAGGGAGTGAGAGTGTAAAGGCTATTAATTGTAGTTACATGGATGTAAAGGTCATTTTAAGAGAGGTGCACCAAATGATATAACTTCTGATACATTGTTGATCCAGCCACTGCCATTTAGTTGAGACTTTGCTGGTTCAAAAACACAAATACTGTACCAAAGTACCTTCAGACAATACATTGATGAGAAGTCTGACCATACTCAAAACTGATGCCTGGTGACTTACTTAAGAGGGTTTTGAGAAGAGTTGCCTGCTGACAGAACTACAATAATATTTTAGGTTCATGAAATTAACAGTTTAAAGATGAAACTTTCCTGCTGTTGTATCCCTAAAGCCCCTTAAATCAAAATAAAAATACTCTCATTCTTCTTCACAAGATTTTTGAAACACTCTGTAGTTGAGGTGTGAAACTAATATTCTTTCTTTTATTTTGGTTGTTGGTTGCTTAAAAAGTCATGGAAGTCGCTCCCCATATCCTCTGTGTCACCTTTTCCCTCCTCATTTTGCTGTCGCCTCATTTACTTCCAACAAGCCTTTGCCAGAAATGTCGGCCATGGTTTGGCAAGCAGCTGATAAATCTTTGTTACTAATTATTAATTCAAGGTTGTGCGCCTGAAATTTTTTTTACACAAATTTAAAAATGGGTAATGCTTCTGAAATGCTGAGGAACATTAGACATAAGTCCCCAACTGAATATTAGAGATAAAATAACATCACATTGTCATGTTTCAGAAGTTTATTATCACTATCATGAACAAGAAATTTGTTGTTTTGTAGCAGTAAAATACAATAAACAAATTAAAATATTAAAAAGAAGCCCCTGAGAGAATGTATGGCGTTGTGTTCTTCTCATCAGTTCATAAAGCTTCAGATATTTCATTTTAGCACCAGTCAGACCTCCCTTATATGACATCTTTACCTTAAACTTCTTCAAAGATTTGATGGATTGACTTCTTATCTCACAAGTTTGCATATCCCATCATGGCCAGGGGTGGATTGGGGCACATTTAACATCTTACATTAACAAAGCCCAACACAGAACACAGCCTAGTCCAACACCAACACCAGCCACACCTCCAAAGACTCTTGTCTACGTTTCCCACTGCCTTGATGAGAAGCATTGATCTTGTGGATAGTCAGAGGCTTTTTCCCAGGGCTGAAATGGTTGCCACAAGAGGACACAGGTTTAAGGTGCTGGGGAGTAGGTACAGAGGAGATGTCAGGGGTAGGTTTTTTACTCAGAGAGTGGTGAGTGTGTGGAATGGGCTGCCAGCAACGGTGGTGGAGGTGGATACGATAGGGTCTTTTAAGAGACTTTTGGATAAGTACATGGAGCTTAGAAAAATAGGGGGCTATAGGTAAGCCTAGTAACTTCTAAGGTAGGGACATGTTCAGCACAACTCTGTGGGCCAAAGGGCCTGTATTGTGCTGTAGGTTTTCTATGTTCCTATGTCATCTAAATTGAGGAGGAGGAGGAGAAGATGGCTGCACGGTGCAGCGCACGCAGCCTCTCCGGTGAATTATATCTGTAATCTGTCAAGTAGGGGACCGTGCACAATTCTGATTTAATGGAGACAGACATGAGAGTACGGAGGAACATCCAGAGAAACTTCTGAAATTTCCGCTTCGCTGTCGCTACTACTGTGTGGTAACTGGAATCTCCAGAGCAGAAGGCCTAAATCCTCGACTTTGCTTGTTTCAATGGCCGGGGCTAGGTCGAAGGCACTCGGCAGAGGATGGCGCTCGGGAGGCTGTATCGGAGGGGTTGGTCGGAGGCTCGAAGTTTTCATATGGACGGACTCAGTGTCGACTGTGGTCGGCTGCTTCCAAGGCATCGGCAGTTGTCGGAGCCTTGGAGGTTTATGGCAGGGAGATTCTCCCTTTTGCCGCCTGCTATCGGGGACTCGGGAGTCGATTGACTCGGGACTTTGGGACGCTTTTTTTACCGTGCCCATAGTCTGCTCTTCATCAAATTATGGTATTGTTTTGCACTGCTGTAACTATATGTTATAATTATGTGGTTCTGTCAGTGTTAGTCTTTGGTTTGTCCTGTTTTCTGTGATATCACTCTGGAGGAACATTGTATCATTTCTTAATGCATGTATGCATTTCTAAATGACAATAAAAGAGGACTGAGTGTTCTCGTAATCTAATTAAAATCTAACCATTGATTTTTCCACACAGCGACAGGTTTCAAGGACAGTTTCTACCCTGCTGTTATAAGACACGTGAATGGCCCTCAGCTACAACAAAGATGAACTCCTGATCTCATGCTACTTCATTGTAGCCCTGGCACCTTATAGTCTGCCTGCTCTGCGCTTGTTCTATCATTGTAACTGTTAGACTGTATTCTACATTCTTTATTGCTTTTCCCTTTGCATTTCCTCAATGTAATGTTTTGAAATGATCTGTATGGATGATGAAACGTTTATCACTGTATTTTGGTACATGTGGCAATCATAAACCATTTGCCAATTTTGAAGTAGTGCTGACAGTTATTGAATCCTCTGAACAAGCCACCTTATAGAGGTGCATTCTACCATAATGATTAAATAATGTTTATGAAATGATGGCAGCAATTGAAGATTAATCCTTCTTCTCCAGTTTCCCTTGTTTTGGAAAATTTGCCACTGAAAACAAAGGTGATGAGGGTGACTTCAGAGAAGGAGAAGTGTAACTAGAAACAGCAAGGGTGAGGTGTGGAGGGGCTGGTTCAGTGGCCAACATGGAAAGCAGCATCTGAGGAGATGAAGACAGAAAGTGCTAAGATAACGGTATAGGACACAGCCTTCTTTACCCCCTTGGAAAGGTAGCGATTCCAAAGTTTAAGATTTCCTCCTGAAGTGGTAGCTGATTTCTGCAGTCTTCTAAGAGGGGTTCTAGTCTTTGTCGGGTCTACTGACCACAAGTTACAAAAATAATGAAAGCAGAATTTTTGCCTGTGATTCCTTCCATTAATATCCATGATCTTGGAATCAGCTGCACGGAAATGAAAAAGAGATGGAAAAGATGGGCTGAATGGCCTCCTTTGCACCATAAATTTCTCTAATTCCATTGATGATGTTTATACATCTCCACAGTACCTTGTTAAGTTAGCAACTGCAGTGATAGGGAGAATGAATAGAGATTAAAGAAGTTAGTGTCTGGCCTTTCTCCCCCACAGACGCAGACTGCTATCAATTGCATAAACATAGCAATGGCATAATACCCAACCTGACTGTGACTACAGTGACCTATCATTCCTTGTCCTTTTGACCAACTTTTGATAAGTTTGGACACACCATCTCTCTGTAGTTATTCAGTGTCCCCAGCGTTTTCTATTTTCAATAGAAATTTCAAACATCTGAGGTCTTTGCTTTTTCCTAACCACACTTTATAGGTAATAAAAGTAAGCTTGTTCTTCCTATTACTTATTCAGTGTATCTGGTTCTTGTTTATTTCTCAATCCAATGGCACATAAAGTGATGTCTTATTGAACTAAAATCTCTGCCTCCAGGACATTTTTCCTGTTCTCAAGTGCTCCATACTGGCCTATAAAAAGAAAAGTGAATTCTTTCAATTAATCAGCATCACATCAATTCACACAGAGATGACATGTTAACTCTAGATATAAATTCAGATATTCCTCCTGAAATTGAACCTTCCTATGCTTCTGACAGGTTTCTGCACTCTCACTGGCTCAGGAACCAAATCTGCACTATGAAACATCATCAGAATATTCCTTCTAAGATGATGGATGGTCATACTATTTTGAGCATGTTTTCATGATATGCAGCTAATTAGAGGAGTTAGTTCCCGTTCAGTAAGATGACTGATTTGGGGAATTTATTGACAATAAAGTGCAAAACATCCTCACTAAAAAAAAAATCACATTTACTAATATTCCCCTTTTTGCTAAAAACATCAAAAAATTCATACAATATAATCTTTCCAACTATGCAATTAATGGATTGCGTTCTGTCAGATGCCTTCACTTACTTTGGTGTAAGTTTCCATGTTCGAACATTAGATAAAACTTTGGCACAGTTTGAAATGAGCAGTATTTCATCATCATCAAATTCACTGGCTATATATAAACCTGTTTCACAATGGAACTTAATATCGTCTGATAAACCAACAGCAACTTTATATGAATAAAACTCCTAGGTACTATCTTTGTCATTGCTTATATTAGATATATTATTTATAACAATTATACCAAGGAGGATTTTACAAATGGATTACTAAATAAATTGACACCAAAAGCTCCTATAGTATCCTTGAGCATCCCAATACACTTTATTAATGTACAATAAGAAATTCAGATCCAAATTCAGGAAAACAAGGGGAGACCAAACCTTGGCCAAACAGCTAGATTTAATGAGGCTCTTGAAGGATAGGAGGTAGAGGAAAGGCAATAGTGATTACCAAAGGTCCTGGGAATCATAAATGATCATGGAAATTAATGAACACACTTGGCATTGATTTAACAATTGAGGGAACATATGATAGTTACTAAGCTATAGTTGTGCATTGTACTATTTGTGCTACATAGACAAACTAAACAGAAAAGCAATTGCATGTATATAACTATAAGGATCTCACTGAATGCAAGGAAAAGTGTTTCACCAGTTAGTGTCAGAAAAGGGAAAAATCAAGTGCACTTAAAGGCAATTTATCTGAGTGTATGCACCATTAGTAACATGCTATGAGAACTAATGGCATATGCAGAAATAAATAGTTGCAATCTAATAGCCATTACAGACATGTGGTGAGAAAGGAATGGAACTGGATATTTCAGGAAACCTTTTTTGGAAGAGATGGATAAGATTGAATAGTCAGCAGGTAGCCTTGATGTTAAATCATGGGATAGATGCCGTGGAGAGGAATGATGCTTAGATTAGAATCATTTGAGTGGACCTCAGAGATAGCAAGAAGATGAAAACATTGATAGAAATTGTATATAGGTCCCTGAACAGTTTAGATAATTCACAGTATAGTATAATTCAGGATATTGGAAGTGTGTAAGTGTATTTAATAGAGGTAATACGATAATCATAGAGAAGCTTCGTCTATGTGTGTGTATATATATATATATATATATATCAACCATTTATGGTTTGAACCGGGAAAAGTATTCGCACAGTTCCAGAATAACAACATTCCAGTACCTGAACCAACCCAAAACAGCAACTGAGTAGTACTGGAAGAGTATATGGGAGAAAGAAGCATCACATAACATCAGTGTCCATTGGCTGAAAGCCCTACAAGCAAGCCTCTGCAACCTCTCAGAGGAAGAAGAAGAACCGGTCACCATCACAACAGGAGATGTCCAGCAACAGGCAGCAAATATGAAGAACTGGACATCGCCGGGCCCATTGGGTGAAGAAACTAACAGAATTACAAGCACGGCAGGCAGATCAATGAACCAGCTGCTTGAAGCAGACTCCCACCCTGACTGGCTAATTCAAGGAAGGACAGTACTCATAATGAAGGATCCTACAGGAGAAACACCATCAAACTACCAGCCTATAACCTGCCTGTCAACAACATGGAAGCTCTTATCAGGCATCATAACCACCAAGGGAGGTGATATGTGGAAAACATAAAGGGTTTGAGAAGAATGAATTTTATAGGAAGATGGACCATGAAAGGAAGGGACCATAGGGAGTTGATAGGCAGGTGAGGAGAGGAGGCAAAAGAGAGGACAGAGTAAGAAATTGAAGAGGGAAGGGGGAGGAAGATAAATTACCAGAAGTTGGAGAAATCAATATTCATGTCATCAGGTTGGAAGCTACCTAAATGGAATATGAGACGCTGCTCCTCCAACGTGAGAGAGGCCTCATCCTTTGTTTATGTTCATGGGTGCTGCTGGACCTGCCTAGTTCCTCCAGCATTTGTGTGTATGGTGACATATATGTATTTTGGTAATAAATTTACTTTGAACTTGGAGAAGCAATAGAAATGAGATGTAGAGGCCTGTCCTCTTTCCCCTTATATCCAATGGCCTGTATCATTCTAAGGTTTTGAAGAAATAGATTGTGGGTTGTTATCTTCAAAAATCTGATTCTTCTATGGCTCCCACAGATTAGAAGGCAACAAATATAGCCCCACTATTTAAGAAAAGAGGGGAAGAAAAAAATACGGGGAACTCAAAGCCAATTACCTTGACATTAGTAATAGGGAAATACTGGAAACTATTATAAAGGAATTCATAACAGAACTCTTGGAAAATAATGCTTATTTTGTCTATACCCCAAAGTGATTTATGGATAAGAAATCATAGTTAATAAATCTGAAGTCGTTTTTTATGTTGTAACTGTGAAAATAAAAGACAAATTAGTTTATGTGTGTAATTCAATAAATTCTTGGGATAATATTTAACAGTATATAATGATATTGATAGGAGTACTTTAGCACTGACTGAAGATTGTAGATCAGGTAACATAGTGGTTGGCTCAACGCTTTACAGTACCAACAATGTGCGGTTCAGTTCCCGCCGCTGCTTGTAATGAGTGTGTATGTTCTGCCATGGCTGCATCAGTTCACTCTGGGTGCTTCAGTTTCCCCTGACAGTCCAAAGGTGTACCAGTTGGTAGGTTAGTTGCTCATTGTAAAATATCCCATGATTAGGGTAGGATTAAATCAGGAGATTACTGGAGGGTGCGGTTCGAAGGGTGGGAAGGCCTGTTCCACATTGTATCTTAATAAGTAAAGGTTAAAAAAATAGAAAAGCAGAGAATCTTTTAATAATGAGAGCCAGAATGATGTTTGTACTCAGGGGGGATTTGTGAGCTTGCACACAAATCTCTGAAAGTTATCATATAGGTATATATTAAGCATTAAAATATATTTGTCTTCATTGCAAAAGGATTTGAATAGAGAAATTTTGATCGATTATATACAGGCCAGGTAATTCAGTTCTGGTCTCTCAAATTAAGGAAGAATATTTTTGTGATAGAAGGAATTCAGCAACATTTATTTGCTTGATTCCTCAGATTCTGAGTGTGTTGTTTGAAGACAGGTTAAGCAGAATGGCCTATACATTTTTAGAAGAGTTAGAGGTGAGCTTATGGAAAAATGAAGAAAAGCATCATGATGTGCAGTCTCAGTGAAGGAATCAAGAGTCACTGTTTCAAAATGAGGCATTGGTTATTTGAAACTAACATAAAAAGGCAATTTTCACCCTGATGGCTGTAAGTTTTAAACACTTCTACCCAAGAGGACTGTGAAAGCTCAGATACTATTTAAGTGATCCACAGAATTTTAGAAGTTTAGATGATCAATGGCTATAGGGTTGGTTCAGGAAAAATGAGCCATGTTCTTATTGAATAATGGATCACGTGCAAAAAGCTAAGTGGCCCATGTTTTATTTTCACATGCAGAGATGCTCAGAAATACAGAGTTCTACAAATCTTTTAATATTAGCATGTGTGGTCTCCTTCACAAGACATTAAGTCTAAAGTTACAACCTTGGCAGGTGACACAAAAAACGTGATATGGTGACAACTGTGCATTATAATCTGCCTCCAAAATTCATTGTGCCGCAGCATGTATTTCAGAGATAAAATGTAGTACACTACTGCAGCAGTGTAGAAAGTTCAGCACAAAGGGAACTGTCTCTCCTGGCTACTTGTTCACATTTCAGTGACAATGTCTATGACTTTGCCAGGAACAATGAAATACAAATTAATGTATTCCAAAACCTACATTCAAGGATTATTGTTTGCAGAAATGCCAGGAGCAGTAGTTTGCAAGACAAAAATAAACTGGCAGATCGTTACCTTTTTACAGTATGGATACAGTGGTATGCAAAAGTTTGGGCACCCCGGTCAAAATTTCTGTAACTGTGAATAGTTAAGCGAGTAAAAGATGACCTGATTTCCAAAAGGCGCAGAGTGAAAGATGGGACATTTATTTCACATCTTAAGCAAGATTACTTTTTTATTTCCATCTTTTACAGTTTCAAAATAACAAAAAAGGAAAAGGGCCCGAAGCAAAAGTTGTTACAAGGGCATTGGAAGCGAAGGGGGCGGACCCAAGTGCAGGACACCGACACGTAGGTAGTATTAACAGAAGTGTGTTTATTAGTAGTTGAAAGGAAGGCCGGGAAAGAACAGAGGGTGGAATGCCGTAATCCTATTAACACGTTGGGGGGAGTTAACACAGGTAACCGGCATGGGAACGGACCTTAGAATATAGAACACACAATTCATATCTTGACTCGAAGTAGCACATGAAGCGGCAAATGTCCGGCAATCACTTAGCTGGACACGAAGACGACAAAACCGAACAACGACAGACAATTCGTATCTTGACTCGGAGTAGTACATGAAGTGGCAAGCGGCTGGCAATCACTTAGCTGGACATGAACAGACAGAATTCCCGAAGCAACCCCAAGCACTGAAGCAACTTAGAATCCACCATTCTCGATGGCCTGGAACGTGATTTGCCACACTGGCTCAGGTGGCAGTCCAGCCCTGAGTAGATGTCAGCAGGAGTTTTTATGCTGCCGGTTCGGATGAGAATCAGGTGCCTTAATCAAAGAGACTGGTAGAACACCGGGAAAAGGGAATTAAAAGGAAATGAGGAGTCAACGGATCGGACTGTGACAAAAGTTTGGGCACCCTGCATGGTCAGCACTTAGCAACACCCCCTTTGGCAAGTATCACAGCTTGTAAACACTTTCTGTAGCCAGCTAAGAGTCTTTCAATTCTTGTTCGGGGGATTTTCACCCATTCTTCCTTGCAAAAGGCTTCTAGTTTTGTGGCCGTCTTGCATGCACTGCTCTTCTGAGGTCTATCCACAGATTTTTGATGTTTAGGTTGGGAGACTGTGAAGGCCATGGCAAAACCTTCAGTTTGCACCTCTTGAGATAGTCCATTGTGATTTTGAAGTGTGTTTAGGATCATTATCCTGTTGTAGAAGCCATCCTCTTTTCATCTTCAGCTTTTTTACTGACGGTGTGATGTTTGCTTCCAGAATTTGCTGGTATTTAATTGAATTCATTCTTCCCTCTACCAGTGAAATGTTTCCCATGCCACTGGCTGCAACACAAGCCCAAAGCATGATCGATCCACCCCCGTGCTTAACAGTTGGAGAGGTGTTCTTTTCATGAAATTCTGCACCCTTTTTTCTCCAAACATACCTTTGCTCATTGCAGCTAAAAAGTTCTATTTTAACTTCATCAGTCCACAGGACTTGTTTCCAAAATGCATCAGGCTTGTTCAGATGTTCCTTTGCAAACTTCTGACGCTGAATTTGTGGTGAGGATGCAGGAAAGGTTTTCTTCTGATGACTCTTCCATGTAGGTCATATTTGTGCAGGTGTTGCTGCACAGTAGAACAGTGCACCACCACTCCAGAGTCTGCTAAATCTTCGTGAAGGTCTTTTGCAGTCAAATGTGGGTTTTGATTGGCCTTTCTAGCAATCCTATGAGCAGTTCTCTCAGAAAGTTTTCTTGGTCTTCCAGACCTCAACTTGATCTCCACCATTCCTGTTAACTGCCATTTCTTAATTACATTACGAACTGAGGAAAGGGCTACCTGAGAACGCTTTGCTATCTCCTTATAGCCTTCTCCTGCTTTGTGGACACCATTTATTTTAATTTTCAGAGTGCTAGGCAGCTGCTTAGAGGAGCCCATGGCTGCTGATTATTGGAACAAGGTTTGAGGAGTCAGGATATTTATAAAGCTCTGAAACCTGCATCACCTGGCCTTTCCTAACGATGACTGTGAACAAGCCATAGCCCTAACAAGCTATTTAAGGTCTGAGACCTTGGTAAAAGTTATCTGAGAGCTTAAATCTCTTGGGGTGCCCAAACTTTTGCATGGTGCTCCTTTCCTATTTTTCACTCTAAAATTGGACAAAACAAAAATAATACACTAATCTTGCTTAAAATGTTGAAAAGAATGTTTCATCTTTAACTTTATGACTTTTGGAGATCAGTTCATCTTCTACTCACTTAACTATTCACAGTAACAGAAATTTTAACCAGGAGTGCCCAAACTTTTGTATGCCACTGTACATATAATGAATACACTATAGGTACAGATTATAATTCAAACTCATACATTTTTAGTTTGGTAACATTTACATTATCACCTCAGCTCATGCTTGGTTTCTTCACTATTCCCACCATCATCTCCTTTTGCTTTGCATCACCATTTTGAATATTTCCAAGAATGTTTGCCTCTATTTCTCCCTAAAGCAGTCCCAACCTGCAACAAGTGGGTAAGTGCATAACTTGTGACATCGGACTCGCATTGCTTGGATTAGCTTTGGGAGTCTTGTGCTGATGATAAGTGAATGCATAGTTCATCCAGAAGCAAACTTCATGCAGAAAAACAGTTTTTAATCTGCATAACTGATTGGTGTTGGGTGCATGACTAAACTGTCAATGCTTTTTGGAGCACTTACAGTCTTACAATATTTATAGTGCCCACACGACACTGTAAACCTGTCCTAATCTAACATTTTTTATTGTTGTCAATGGTAAAGAATAAACGATGGTCTGGTGGGAAATCCTTTATATGAGCAAAGGTGGGAATATAAATCTTCAGAAATCCAACAGTGTGAAATAAATTCTGATAATTAAAAGCATTAACAATAATTGTACATAAAACGGAACACTTGCCCCTCATAGTGCAAGCAGTGGTATTATCATGCTGATAACTCTACTATAGAACGACGTGGTGAACAGCTCCAGTGCACTGCAGTTTGTGATGTAAACCCGCTGCTTTCAGGTTTGGCACATGGCATAGGATTGCTTTACAAAAACACACCTGATGAGTGAACAGTCCTAAGACTCAAGCTGGTTTCAGCATTATCTCACTTCTGGTTTTGGCACAAAGTTCACATCAAGAAAACAAAACAGATTACAAAGCAAATTTACAGAGTTGCAACATATTTTTAAATGTCAGGGTAAGAATATTGAACATGGGTAACTGTTTTAGTGTATTAATCAATTGTATCATGATAACTAAGTTAGCAGGAACATGTTGGTGGGATAGGATGAGCTTAGTCATACACTGTAATACAATTGTATTATTAATTTGACACATATTAGATTGAGAATATTGATGAGAGATTTGGTCATCAATATTCTCAATCTAATATGAGATTGAGAGAACATGTAAAGCTCTCTTCTACAATCACTCTGAGCACCGGTGCCCCACAAGGCTGTGTACTCAGCCCCCTGCCTGTACTCACTGTACACCCATGATTGTATAGCCAAGTTTCCATCGAACTCAATATATAAGTTTGCTGACAACACAACAATTGCAGGCTGTATCTCAGGTAATGATGAGTTTGAGTACAGAGAGGAAATTAAGAACCTGGTGACATGGTACGAAGACAATAACCTATCCCTCAACGTCAGCAAGATGAAGGAATTGGTTGTTGACTTCAAAAGGAGTAGTGGTCCGCACGACCCCATTTACATCGGTGGTGCGCAAGTGGAACAGGTCAAAAGCTTTAAGTTCCTTGGGGTCAATATCACAAATGACCTGACTTGGTCCAACCAAGCAGAGTCCACTGCCAAGAAGGCCCACCAGCGCCTTTACTTCCTGAGAAAGCTGAAGAAATTTGGCGTGCCCCCTAAAACCCTCACTAATTTTTATAGATGCACCGTAGAAAGCATTCTTCTAGGGTGTATCACAACCTGGTATGGAAGTTGTCCTGTCCAAGACCAGAAGAAGCTGCAGAAGATCATGAACACAGCCCAGCATATCACACAAACCAATCTTCCGTCCTTGGACTCATTTTACACCGCACGCTGTCGGAGCAGTGCTGCCAGGATAATCAAGGACACGACCCACCCAGCAAACAAACTTTTCGTCCTTCTTCCCTCTGGGAGAAGGCTCAGGAGCTTGAAGACTTGTACGGCCTGATTTGGGAACAGCTTCTTTCCAGCTGTGATAAGACTGCTGAACGGATCCTGACCCAGATCTGGGCCGTACCCTCCAAGTATCTGGACCTACATCTTGGTTTTTTTTGCACGACCTTACTTTCCATTTTTCTATTTTCTACTTATGATTTATAATTGAAATTTTTAATATTTACTATCGATTTGTACTTCAGGGAGCGGGAAGCGCAGAATCAAATATCGCTGTGATGATTGTACGTTCTAGTATCAATTGTTTGGCAACAATAAAGTATATAGTAAAGTAAAGTCAATAACTTCTTAAGAAATATTAAACTCTGAATATGGGATTGGTGGCACTCAAAGACTGTAAACCTTTGAACAACCTAATTTCATGCCTACACCAAAGGAGGAATTTGAAGCAGTCCCAAAATAAACATACACAACTAATTATAATATATTATTGTAATGCAGCCTTAACAGCTCTGTGGTCTCATATACAATCTGAGTTCTGCCTCTGCTTAGCTTTTCAGTGATAGCACTGAAAGTCTTTTATGGGCATGGCATATGTTGCATGCCCTAAGGTCATAAGACATGGGAACAGAATTAAGCTATTTGGGCCATTGAGTCTGGTGTGCCACTTAATCATGGCTGATTATTTTTTCAACCCAATTCTTTTGCGTTCTCCCTGTAACACTTAACCCCCTTACTCATCAAGAACCTATCAATCTCTGTGCTAAATATGCCCAATGACTTGGCCTCCACTGTCGCCTGACTGAAAAATTTCATCTTATATCCGTTCTAAAGGAGCATCCCTTTATTCTGATACGGTGCTCTCATATCCTTGGCTATACTCCCAATGAAAATTTCTAAAATCCTATAAATCACTTAAATAGTATTTGAGGTTCCACATTCCTCTTGAACAAAAAATGTTTGGGATTCACCACCATTTCCTAATGGAAATATCATCTCCACGTCCACTCTACCAAAGCTTTTAACTATTCAGTAGGTTTCAATGAGATCCACCTTCATATTTCCGAATTGCAATGGGTACAGGCTCAAAGTTAATCCAATTCACTAAACCTTGTACAGGTATAATACTTATCGGGGGAAGTGCTCCCTTAATATGACCATGAGGAAATTGAAAATAAAGAGAATTTTATCATTATATTGCCATGCATTTTCATGGACCTTTCTTGGCTCCACCCTGAGATGCAGCTTCCATCACAATTCTGGAAATTTATGTTGGCACAGGAGGTATAGGCATAAGGAAACCCTTTGTTTCGTTTTACTCTCCATCACGTGTGAAGTAAAAGGTATTTTCAGAACATTCTTATAATACATTTACAGCAATGGTCCAATCTTTCCTCATTGTCCTCCCAGGCATTGCTTTTCTGCCAACACTTAACACTTACAACGTAGAGAGTAGTTGCCAGTATTTCTAGTTAGATTGGAGGGCATGGGGCAACTTCAACATCAATCCTGCCTTTGCTGCAATTGCTTTGCTGAAAATGGCTGTAGTTCTGAGTCCACTATAAGGCCATTGACACAGTTGGTTACCTTGGCTACACTACCCATCAACCTGCTTCCTAAAGAACTCCAGCTTTTGTCCCAGTTGCACTATTTATTGCATCTATCCTGATAAAGCCAGCTTCTCCACCAGTGCTTTGTTCTCTCACACCCCAAGCAAGAGGGGAATAATTCTCTCCATTATCAGTTCCATTTCTCAGCATATCCCCACCCTCCTGGAACCACGGCTAGGCTTCACATCCACACTACCTACCCTGCTAACCTCTGCGTTCACTGCATTCAACAGAATGTCTATTTGCACCCAACTGTGTTATTTTATTCCCTACAATAAACAAGGAAACAATTCTAAAACATTACACAGATTACTTGGGCTTCCGAATATGTGGAAGGTGCTAACGAAAAGGAAGTCTGTATGTACTTTAATAACTTAATAACCCTGAATCTATGAACAGAGAATTAAAGAATATCTACAGGAATGGAGCATTGCACTCTGACTGGTTGGGTGCTGTTTTGCCTCAGACTCAAACAGTGTTCAAAGGCCTGAAATTAAATACCATTGAAATAAGAATTACAGATTACTGTTGGCTGAATGTGAAACTTTTATTTTACAGTCTAGGTAGCATGAATTAATTTTGTTCAGCTTGAACTCATACTGTCTTAGCTTGTTCTGTCTAGACTCTAGGGATACCCTTTCATGTTCGTCTCATGGACATAATCTGGAGGGGCAAATTGCTTTCCATTGAATAAGAGAATGAATTAAAAATCTTCTCAATTCTATAGCCATACCATGATCCACTTTGCCGGATTACAACTCAAGCAGCAAAGATTAAAATTGAATCTATAAAAGATCGTAAAAGAACTTAGTTTTGCTTTAGTTGCAGAAAACTGCCCTGCTTCCTGTGAATTGAATAAACATACCTCTGCTGCCACCTCAGCTTCGAAAGTCATTACCTTAGTGGCAAATATGTCAGCTTTCCGTATTGTATATTTCATAGTCCCCAACATTGACTGAAAAAGGGATAAAAGATTTGTTCAATTCACTTCCAATGTTTCAATCAATTTTGTCAAGCATCTGTTAGAAATTAAGGGCAATAAAACTGTTTGCATATTCAGAACAGTTCAGAACAACCTAATTATGTTTGTTAAGTTTGCTAAGCTAAGTTTCTTAAAGTCAGTCGTGGGGTAGACAGAACTAATCCCATAAAATCGACTTTCATATTCTGGTAGGGTCTATCCCCCAGACCCATTTAGTTCACTCCATAAGTAAAGTACAAAGGTGTGCCAAAGCTCCATCCTGCTGCCAGCCATCATCTGGCAGAGGATCAGAGGGTGTGTCGGGCAGTCTTTACTCCTGTTTTCCCATCCTGTGCTTCATCATTGCATTGCTGTCATAAATAACAAGAATGCCATTTAAGCATATCAGTTAAACCAGAAGTGAGATTGCAAGCCACAAACGCACTCCCACATAACAGTTATTTTTTCTAATTAGTTACTTTTATGATAATGTGGAGCTTGCAGTTCTGTCTGGTCTAATTTTATATGGCAACTAATTGAAGAATAATAATATACATGAAAATAAATCATTGTGAAATAATGACATCTTTTATTGTATATTAGGCTAAAAATGACTCAAAATATGCATTTTTCCTTATCACATTTTGAATAATTAAAGAAGTAGAAACAATATCAACAACTTTTGAAATTAGATCACAATACTGGCAGTAACAGGACTAATGGAAATATCTATTTTGTTAATCTTATTGCTTGTGAATTATTTAACACTGTTGTAGAATGTGATAGGGCAAAACCAACTATATCATCATTAAAAGTATGAGAGAAAGAGAATAAGAAAATGCAGGAGGGCATTTGATGAAGAATATTTACCAGTTTATGCCGTTATCAGCTGGACATTATTATAGCATATTTGGAAAAGTTGTGAAGACTATTCAACTACTAAGGATTGCTGTTTAAGTAGATATCACTGGAAAATGTATTACTTGTGTCCATGCTTATACCAAAATAAAAACTGCGGATGTTTTGTTAATTCAGATTGTCAAATACATAGGCCCAAATATAGGGCAAAACTAGACTCTTGCCTAACCTCTGAAGATGCCACATATTTGATTCAATTATTTTTCGATGGGTGGACTTTGAGTGGGACGTCCAGTAATGTAAGCCTACCAAACGTATCCAGGGAATTCAAGGCATTTATACAGCAAGAAGCTGAAGAGTCCCATAGGTCAGAATATTGACAGAAGATTTGGAATTGAGAGAAGATTTCATCAGCTAAGCAATTAGATGGAGGGTGGATATTTCCTACATGTATATGCGAGATTATTTCTGTCATTATCCGGGCTTATCCATGATTCACTTGGCATTCTCAGGGAAAATGATAACACAGCAAATGAAACAAAATGGACCAGGAAGCTGACCATAACCCTATGTGTTGGATGGGGCAGTGGCAGGTGCAAAAGAAACAAATCAGATGAAAAATGGACTTTAAATACATAGCACATATGACAGCAACTGTGGGGGGAGAAGCAGAGTTAGACTTGAGGGCCAATATCTTTTCATTAGAACTAAAGAAAGTTAGGAAGTTGACATGTCTTAAGTTGCACATAAGTGGAAACAATGACGAGATCAATGGAAATAGCTAGTATAAGGTAAAGATCAATTGAATCCATCAACATGGATGGTATTGATGCAGTCAGCAAGTAGTAAAGGCTAGGTAATTTTAGTTGATCTCTCCACCATAAATAGAGGGAAATTAATGGAAAGAGAACAGAGAGAGAGAAAGCAAGTGCTGGAAAAATGAGACAGAAAGCTGATGTTGCTGGAAATCTGAAGCGCCTCTTCCACCTCAGAGAGTTGAGGAAGTTTGGTATGGGCCCTAAATCCTAAGAACTTTCTATAAGGGCACAATTGAGAACATCCTGACTGGCTCCATCACTGCCTGGTATGGGAACTGTACTTCCCTCAATCACAGGACTCTGCAGAGAGTTGTGCAGACAGCCCAGCAAACCGGTAGAAGTGAACTTCCCACTACTCAGGACATTTACAAAGACAGGTGTGTAAAAAGGGCCCGAAGGATCATCGAGACCCCAGTCACTCCAACCACAATCTATTCCAGCTGTACCATCTGGGAAATGGTACACAGCATAAAAGCCAGGACCAACAGTCTCTGGGACAGCTTCTTCCACCAGGCCATCAGGCTGATTTACTCGCGCTGATTTGAGTGTATTTCTATATTACATTGACTGTTCTATTTATTATAAATTATTATAAGTTACTACGATTGCACATTGCACATTTAGACGGCAACGTAACATAAAGATTTTTACTCCTTGTGCATGCGAAGGATGTAAGAAATAAAGTCAGTTCAAAGAGAATGCTGGAAATACGCAGCAGGCCTAAATGCAGCAAAGTAAATCAACATATGTGCAAGAGGATCATTCCTTTACTTAAAAAGGAGCATTTGGATTCCTGGGGAGTGGTAAGTGAAGAGGTGATAGGGCAGATTTTCCCCTGTGGGAAAGTGAGTGGTTGGTGGTGGAAAAGGGAGTTGTGGAGGGATGGTCCCTTTGAAATCCTTAAAGGAGAGGAGGGAGGGGAGAAGAATGTGTGTCGAATGGTACGATTATATTGAAGGTGGCAGAAATTACAGAGAAATAATCCATTGAAAGGAGAGCCTGGGGGCTGGAAGGTGAGGACAAATGGAACCCTGCCAGTGCTCTGGATGGGAGTAGGCAGGACGAGTCGAGATTAGAAATTTGGGAAGTGTAACAGATTTTGAGAGCCCTGTTGTTTATAGAAGAGGGGATTTTCATATTTCCTTACAGCATAGCAGGCAACTAGCTGGCCGTTCAAGTGTTGGCGTCCGTAGCCAGAATCATAGTGATCGGCCTTCATGTATTACCTGCATAGTGATCTAGAACTGTGTCTGGGGTTAGGTCTCGCCAGCGCAATCTCAGTGGAAGAGGCTGGCCACTCAGAACTGAATCAGGGGAAACTTCTTCACTTATCCAGTGGTGAATCTTTAGGATTCTCTACCGAAAGGACTATGGAGGCTCAGTTGCTGGGAAATTGATAAACTTTTAGAAGTGAAAGTAATCAAGGAATATGGAATGGCACAGGAATTGAAAGGGATGAATTACTAACTCCTGCTCTATTTATTATGCTCTAATGGGGCTACCTTGACATACCTTTCTCCCATCATTTCTGGGTGCATCCATTCCATCACTAAGGAAGGTTCCAATGACTTTAACAATCCTGCCACATCAAATGGACGTGAATCACAAGAAAGGGCACACCAGTAGCCATACTTCATTTGGAGTGAGAGGAAATTTGGTATGTCTCCAAGGAGTCCCATAAAATTCTACAGATGCACAGTGGAGAGCATTCTAACTGGTTACATCACAATCTGCATCATAAGAGACTTTAGAGGGTTGTGGGCTCAGCCAGCTCCATCACAACACACAAGTCTGACTGGTGTGGAAGTCCAGTGTGATGGATTGTAAGAAACTGCAGAGACTTAGCCATCTCCATCACAGGCACAAGCCTCCCCAGTGCTGAAGACATCTTCAAAAGGTAGTGCCTCAAGAAGGCATCATCGATCATAAAGGGCCCTTGCCACCCGGGACATGCCTTCTCCTCACTGGTGTCATCAGCGAGGAGATGCAGGAGACCGAAGATCCACACTCAACATTTTAGGAACCGTTTCTTCCTGCTGCATCAGATATCTGAACGATCCATGAACCAATAAACGCTACCTGGTTATTCTTCTTTTGAGATATTTATTTATTATTTATTTGTTTATTTATTTATGTATTTATTTTTAATTGTAATTTATAGTAACCTATTATGCCTGCTGCAGTGAACTACTGAAACAAAACAACAAATTTCATGATTATTATCAGTGAGAATAAACCTGATTTAGATTCTGAATCTGATTCTGAACATCAAATGATGGAACATTCTTGGTACATCTGTAATCCATTCCCCCCACCCCTGCCCCTCAGCACACCCCCACTACATACTTGGATGCAAACTCTAGAATCCAGAGTAAAAATAAATGTTCCAAAGTATAACGTGGGAATACTTTACAAAAACCCATAAAAGATTTTGTGACCAAATGTAAGAACAGAGGAATGTTTTAAGGAGACAGAAGTGAGTACATATTGACACTGCATGCATTCAGTCTAGAAAATGGAGGATAATTTATTAATGTAGCAAAGAGAGGTTCCAACAAAATTCTGAAAGAAGCATCAGGTCTGCTATTGGATGGACACCACTGCAACATGTGTCTCCCCGTCCTCTTACCACCATCACCCTCCCTGTTGCTCTTAAAATACAGCCCATTATAAACTGGTCAGGATCCAGAATTTTTCACGTGCATATATATATAATACAAAACAGTATGAGACTTTTGTTTTGATTTCCAATTTGAAAAGATTTAATTACTGTAAAATGTTAAATTATTGATTAGTGCACCAGGAAGGAGAAAAAGTACCATGATTTTAAGTTAATATGCATATTCATAGATAGATAGATAGACAGACACTTTATTGATCCCGAAGGAAATTACGGTGTCGCATTTGTGTTACAAGTGCTTCCTTAATCCTGTAAGATATTTCCTGATGGCTTTTAAACAGGTTGACAATAACTCTAACTACAGAAAACTATTTTCACAGTAAGAAGTTCACCTCAGAAGAACTTCAGCTAAACTTATTTCATGTCACAACATGAGTAATATTACGAAGGTTCTGAAAAGAGCCCTGCTGGCAGCGGATGGGGTAACATCTTTTTGAACTTGCTCCTACTTTATCTATCTTTTTGTTTCCTACCAGTTTTTTGAAACCTTATTATAGATCTCAATATTGCTCTGTTATGTCTATGAGAAAGACTAAAGCCTCTGCAAAAGAAACAGAAGATGACTCTCCAACCACTTTGGAATCAATTGGAGATTTCCTTAAAAAGCAAAGAACAGAACTCTCTGAGGAATTTCAACATCTTAATGTCAAGTTGGACAATATTCAACAAACTCTAATCGAACATGAAAAGCGAATTAAGGAGAACAAAGAAACTTTGTCGATACTGGAAGCGGACTTAGAAGACACGAGTAAGCTCTGCAAAAAATTATCATTATCTAATGAAAAATCAACAAAGAAGATTATCAATCTGGAAAGCAGAAACAGAAGGAACAATCTACGTATTCTGGGTCTTGAAGAATCAATTGAAGGTGTCCACCCCACTAAGTTCTTTGCAAGTTTTCTGAAGCAGCTATTCCTTGACTTATTGCCATCTGTGCTTAAGTTGGACCGTGCTCACCGGGCCCCCAAACCAAAGTCAGGAGAGCAACTTAGGTCGGTTATTTTATGTTTTCATGAATTTCATACTAAGGAGGTTTTAATCCGTCATACCTGTCGAGTAGGAATGATCGATTACAACAGGAAGATGATCAGATCCATGGAAGATTATACACCGGAGGTAATGCCTGAACGCGCTAAGTATAAAGAGGTCATGTTTCTGCATTATAACAAAGGGTTTAAGCCCTCCCTTCGCTTCCCCACACGTCTTAGAATCGTTCGGAAAAATGGTGTGCAGAAATGGCTGGGATCGGTTGAACACGTACAGAAGCTTTTGAAAGCAGAAGATTAATTGCATTATATCTCTTACAAGAGCAATTATCTTTTTAATGTTGGATAGAATAAGGTTTTAATAAACTTACATTTTGACCATTTATATATCTTGTTTTTGATATTTTCTTTGATTTTTTTACTACTTTATTCTTTTTTTGAGGTTTTCCTGTATATATATTTTTTGAAATTATTAAAATACATCCTCTTATGTTTTGGATTTCTGATCTAAGTTTTTTTGTCTATTTTGTCTTGGTAGGAACATAATAACCTTGAATGATTGGAGTTCTGCCAGCAGGATTTCTTTGGGAGGGTTGTCTTCAGGGTTTAGCATGCTGACTGTCCTTTGGCCGGCTTTTTGGCTTTGGTGGGGGAGGGGGGGAGGGACTCTTTTTCCTTTTTTCTCTGGAAGCTGGGTTGGGCTACCATCCAGATTTTCTGTTTGAGTACCTTATTTTATGGTTTGTTCTCTGGTTCTAATAATTTATGGTCAGATCTTTTAACTCTTCTGTTAATTAGTATTTAAAATGGATCAAAATATTAATTTACTTAGTTTTAATGTGAAAGGGTTAAATCATCCTGTAAAATGGAGTAAGATTTTTGCTTATATTAACAAGTTAAGGGCCCCCATTATTTTTCTACAAGGAACACATGTACGTAGTTGTGACAATGCCATTTTAATCAGCAGAGGGATCTACAATTTCATTCTTCATTCAGAGCAAAATCTCGAGGGGTCTCAATTTTTATAGACAACACAATTTCTTTTGTTCAACATAAAGCTGTCTCTGACCCTAATGGGTGATTTGTCATAGTGTCAGGGAAACTAGATAATAAATTAATTGTATTTGCTAATGTGGATGACCCAAGATTTTTTGAGCATTTCTTTTCATTCCTGCCAGCTTTGAGTCTTTATTCTTTAGTGATGGGAGGAGATTTTAATCATTGTCTAGACCCAGTATTAAATCATTCTTCTCTTAAATCAGACACACCCAATAAGTCAGCTTTATTTATTCAATCTTTTCTAATGAAATGTGATATTGTTGATGTCTGGCATTTTTTTCACCTACAGAAAGGGAATATTCATTCTTCTCTCATGTCCATCATTCCTCTACCAGGATTGATTATTTTTTATTGATAGTCAAATGATTACATTAGTTCGATCCATTGAATATAAAGAAATAGCTGTATCCGACCATTCTCCTGTATTTCTACCTTTAAATCTTCCTGGTTTCACTCATATGAACAGATCCTGGCATTTTAAATTAACTTTGTTATCTGATAAGGACTTCCTAAAATTTCTGGAAAATCAAATTACTCTTTTTTTTGAAGAAAATGCATTGGAAGAGACTTCTAGTCTTATCATTTGGGATGCTTTTAAGGTATATATTAGAGGACGAATTATCTCCTATACTGCATATATTAAGAAAAAAGCTAATAAGGAGAGAACTGATTTAGTTAATCAATTAAAACTGTTAGACCAGAAATATGCTTTGGCACCAGACCCTGAACTTTACAAAAGACGTATTGAAATTAAAACTAAATATGATCTTCATATAACATATCCAATTGAAAGCCAACTTTATAAAGCTAGAAGCCAATTCTGTATACATGGAGAAAAAACTGGTAAATTATTGGCTAATCAATTGAAGACCTTTATAGCTAAATGGCAAATTTAAAAAATTCGCAAAGCCAATGGAGATATGACAACTGACCATTTCGAAATAAATGACACTTTTAGAGAATTTTATTCGAAATGGTATAGTTCTGATTTTGTTAAAGATAATACTGCAATGGACAATTTTAGACCAATTAAATATTCCTGGACTTTGGGTTACTAATTGAGAGCAGTTGGATCAACCTATTTCTCAGGAGGAAATCACTGAGGCTATATGTTCATTACATTCTGGGAAATCTCCAGGACCTGATGGATTCTCTGGAGAATTTTAAAAGGCTTTTTCTTCATTGCTTATACCTTATTTATGTTCTACCCTTACTGATTCCTTCAAGGTGGGTAAGTTGCCATAGTCTTTTTATGAAGCTTCCATTTCGCTTATTATTAAAAAGAATAAGAATCCCACTGAATGCTCTTCATATAGACCAATCGCTTTACTCAGTGTTGATGTTAAGATCATATCTAAAGATTCGGCCCGTAAACTCAAGAATATTATACCTTCATAATATCTGATGATCAGACAGGATTTACAAAAATCGATATTTCAATATACGGCGATTGTTAAACGTTATGCATTCTTCATCCAAGGAAATATCGGAATGTGTGATCTCTCTGGATGCGGAGAAGGCTTTTGACCGAGTTGAATGGAATTACCCATTTAAAACCTTAGAAAAATTTAATTTTGGGCCCAATTTTATTAATTGGATTAAATTACTTTACTTTTCTCCCTCTGCTCGGGTCCTTACTAACTTTCAGAATTCTAAACCAATTAAACTGCAACGTGGAACCAGACAAGGATGTCCGTTGAGCCCTTTGCCTTTTGATTTGGTATTAGAACCTTAAGCAATTGCCTTTTGAAAGTCTGAATATATCACCAGTATCTTAAGGAAAGGTACTATTCATAAAGTCTCACTTTATACTGATGGCCTATTGCTTTTTATATCTAATGTTACAACTTCTTTACCCTCTATGTTTCTTTTACTGACTAATTTTAGTCAGTTTTCAGGATAAAAATTGAATTCACACAAGAATGAATAGTTTCCTTTAAATAATTTGATACCAACCTATATTAACCTTCTTTTTGAAATTGTAAGAAAACAATTTACATATTTGGGTGTAACAATCACTAAGAATTATAAAGATCTATTCAAAGAAAATTTTCTAATCTTAATGAATTAAGTGAAAAAGACACTTTCTAATTGGTTGCCTCTCTCTTTATCATTGATTGGTCGAATTAATTCTATTAAAATGAATATTTAACCTAAATTTATATACCATTTTCAAGCCGTACCTGTTTTTATTCCTGTCTTTTTTTGATTCTTTAGATTTGACTCTTTCTTCCTATATATGGAAGAACAGAAAACCCCGATTAAATAAAGCCCACCTTCACAAAATTAAAAAGAATGGAGGCCTTGCTCTACCCAATTTTAGGTTATATTATTGGGCAATTAACATACGAAAACTTACGTTCTGGTTATATTATATTAATCATGAGGATTGTCCAATATAGGTCTTTTTGGAAGCCAACTCTGATAAAAAAATTTCAATTATCCTTTTCTTGGATCCTCTCTTCCTTTATCTTTAAATAAATTAACTGACAGTTGACTTTGAGGATCTGGCTACAGTTTAGAAAACATTTCGTTTTATTGAGATTTTCCCTTTCTAGTCCTATTTTTTTAAATTTTTTTTAAACCATCTACGACTGATCTGTTTTTTAGAGAATGGGGTAGATTAGGCATTAATCGATTTCAGGATCTGTTTGTTGGAGGGTATCTTTCTTCTTCTGAGCAGCTGTCAGTGAAATATAACCTATCAAATACCCACTTCTTTCGATATCCCCAGATCAGAGATTTTTTAAGATCTAAACTACATATATTTCCTATCAGTCCGGATAAGAACATGATAGATGTAATTTTTAATTTGAAACCTTTTGATAATGGCTCAATATCTTATATTTATGGTCTGCTGTTGGGACTGAGAATGGCTCCTTTAGACAAAATTTAAAAAAGATTGGGAAAAAGATTTACAGACTTCATTATCTGATGAGACCTGGAGGGCTATTTTCAAAATGGTTAATTCTTCATCATCATGTGCTCATCATTCCCTCCTACAATTTAAAGTGTCCAAAGGGCTCATATGTCTAAAGACGAGCTCTCTCGGTTTTTTTGTAGATATATCTCCTTTTTGTGACAGATGTAATAATGGAGAGGCTTCATTAATTCATATGTTTTGGTCATGTTCGAGCCTTGAAAAAGATTGGAAAGATGTGTTCCAAACTTTTTCTGTACTTTTTAAAGTTAATTTTAAGCCCAATCCTATAACTGCCTTATTTGGTATTGTTGAGGAAAGAGCTATAATTTTGGAGCCTTCTCATTTGCGGGTACTGGCTTTTATTTCTCTTGTGTCTAGGACGGTGATCTTGCTTACTGGAAGGAGGTTGCCCCCAACCCCCCACAGACATGCTCAATGGTTATGCGATGTTATGTCATGTTTAAATTTAGAGAAGATTCGTTGTTGGATTTCTGATTCTAATCAAGATTTTCAAATGCTATGAGGACCCTTACTGAACTATTTTGAAAATCTTTGAATTGTTATTGTTATTAAAATATAGATCTGGGCTATTATTATAAAACACTACATAGTCAAGTACTCTTTTTTTTCTTTTGTTTTTTTACCAACCAGCTTTGTCTTGGAAATGGGTGTAGATTTTTTAAAAATGATATAATTAACCATATTATTGTATTTCATAATTCAATTAATTTTGTTTGATTGATTATGAATATGGGATACCGTGATTGTATCAGTGTGATTTATATACAGTGCATTTTGTGCTACCTTATTTTGATTTATAATAAGTATCCTTATGAATTCTGTATTTGTATATATGAAATTTAATAAAAATATTGGAAAAAGAAAAGAAAGAAGGTTTAGATTTTAGTTAAATTTTCGGGAGTTAAAATCATCAGCATTTTTAAATCTTGTTGAAGATGTCCCTTCACGCACCCAACGTCAGATATAAACCCAGCAGCAACATTTTCAATATTGTAATGTTGAATCTAGTTTTTCATGGAGTGGCCATCAATAGTGGACAAATGAACCTCTGAGATGTGTAAAAGGCAAGAGCTGAAGAAGCACCATGATCTCAGGAGCTCGTAGAGAAGCAGGATGTTACAGAAGAAGAGATACAAGAACATGATGAGATCTGAAAATACAGATTCATAACATGCTGCAAATGAAAGAAGTTAGATGCAGAACTTGGCATTGTTACAGAGGAGGTTTTCCTGGAAAAGGAATTTGCCATCAGGTATGGAGCTATTTTTTTTAATTTCAAGTAATAAATCATGATTAAAGCTCCAAGCATAAATGTGTATCTGGTCAAGACAGATTGTTCACTATCCAGTAATAGCCATACATTAAAATGTTTTCACACCTTTATGTACTAGAGTTACTGACCTGAAATATACATTCTTATGCAGTGGTTCAGAAGGTGCTGAGTTGAGGTGCCAGGTGTACATTTATATTTAACAAACACAAAATGCTGGAGGAACTCAGCAGATCAAAAAGGGCCACTTTTCAACATAATTGTATAAGGGCTAAGAGGGTTGTAAAAGTGAGCCTGAAGGCTGCGTGTGTCAATGCAAGGAGCATTTGTAACAAGGTGGATGAATTAAAAGTGCAGATTGTTATTAATGAATATGATATAGTTGGGATCATAGAGACATGGCTCCAGGGTGACCAAGGATGGGAGCTCAACATTCAGGGATATTCAATATTCAGGAGGGATAGACATGAAAGAAAAGGAGGTGGGGTAGCATTGCTGGTTAGAGAGGAGATTAACGCAATAGAAAGGAAGGACATTAGCCGGGAGGATGTGGAATCGATATGGGTAGAGCTGCATAACACTAAGGGGCAGAAAACGCTGGTGGGAGTTGTTTACAGGCCACCTAACAGTAGTAGTGAGGTTGGGGATGGTATTAAACAGGAAATTAGAAATGTGTGCAATAAAGGAATGGCAGTTATAATGGGTGACTTCAAATCTACATATAGATTGGGTGAACCAAATTGGTAAGGGTGCTGAGGAAGAGGATTTCTTGGAATGTATGTGGGATGGTTTTTTGAACTAACATGTCGAGGAACCAACTAGAGAGCAGACTATTCTAGACTGGATATTGAGCAATGAGGAAGGGTTAATTAGCAATCTTGCTGTGAGAGGCCCCTTGGGTAAGAGTGACCATAATATGGTGGAATTCTTCATTAAGATGGAGAGTGACGTAGTTAATTCAGAAACAAAGGTCCTGAGCTTAAAGAAGGGTAACTTTGAAGGTATGAGACGTGAATTAGATAAGGTAGACTGGCAAATGACACTTAAAGGGTTGACGGTGGATATGCAATGGCAAGCATTTAAAGATCACATGGATGAACTACAACAATTGTTCATCCCAGTTTGGCAAAAGAATAAATCAAGGAAGGTAGTGCACCCGTGGCTGACAAGGGAAATTAGGGATAGCATCAATTCCAAAGAAGAAGCAAACAAATTAGCCAGAAAAAGCAGCTCACCTGAGGACTGGGAGAAGTTCAGAGTTCAGCAGAGGAGGACAAAGGGCTTAATTAGGAAGGGGAAAAAAGATTATGAGAGAAAACTGGCAGGGAACATAAAAAATGACTGTAAAAGCTTTTATAGATTTGTGAAAAGAAAAAGATTGGTTAAGACAAATGTAGGTCCCCTACAAACAGAAACAGGTGAATTGATTATGGGGAGCAAGGATATGGCAGACCAATTGAATAATTACTTTGGTTCTGGCTTCACTAAGGAGGACATAAATAATCTTCCGGAAATAGTAGGGGACAGAGAGTCCAGTGAGATGGAGGAACTGAGGGAAATACATGTTAGTAGGGAAGTGGTAAATTGAAGGGATTAAAGGCAGATAAATCCCCAGGGCCAGATGGTCTGCATCCCAGAGTGCTTAAGGAAGTAGCCAAAGAAATAGTGGATGCATTAGTGATAATTTTTCAAAACTCGTTAGATTCTGGACTAGTTCCTGAGGATTGGAGGGTGGCTAATATAACCCCACTTTTTAAAAAAGGAGGGAGAGAGAAACCGAGGAATTATAGACCGGTTAGCCTAACGTCAGTGGTGGGGAAACTGCTGGAGTCAGTTATCAAAGATGTGATAACAGCACATTTGGAAAGCGGTGAAATGATCGGACAAAGTCAGCATGGATTTGTGAAAGGAAAATCATGTCTGATGAATCTCATAGAATTTTTTGAGGATGTAATTAGTAGAGTGGATAGGCGAGAACCAGTGGATGTGGTATATTTGGATTTTCAAAAGGCTTTTGACAAGGTCCCACACAGGAGATTAGTGTGCAAACTTAAAGCACACGGTATTGGGGGTAAGGTATTGATGTGGATAGAGAATTGGTTGGCAGACAGGAAGCAAAGAGTGGGAATAAACGGGACCTTTTCAGAATGGCAGGCGGTGACTACTGGGGTACCGCAAGGCTCAGTGCTGGGACCGCAGTTGTTTACAATATGTATTAATGACTTGAATAAGGGAATTAAATGCAGCATCTCCAAGTTTGCGGATGACACGAAGCTGGGCGGCAGTGTTAGCTGTGAGGAGGATGCTAAGAGGATGCAGGGTGACTTGGATAGGTTAGGTGAGTGGGCAAATTCATGGCAGATGTAATTTAATGTGGATAAATATGAGGTTATCCACTTTGGTGGCAAAAACAGGAAAACAGATTATTATCTGAATGGTGGCTGATTAGGAAAAGGGGAGGTGCAACGAGACCTGGATTTCATTACACACCAGTCATTGAAGGTGGGCATGCAGGTACAGCAGGTGGTGTAAAAGGCGAATGGTATGCTGGCATTTATAGCAAGAGGATTCGAGTACAGGAGCAGGGAGGTACTACTGCAGTTGTACAAGGCCTTGGTGTGACCATATCTGGAGTATTGTGTGCAGTTTTGGTCCCCTAATCGGAGGAAAGACATCCTTGCCATAGAGGGAGTACAAAGAAGGTTCACCAGATTGATTCCTGGGATGGCAGGACTTTCATATGATGAAAGACTGGATGAACTAGGCTTATACGCGTTGGAATTTAGAGGATTGAGGGGGGATCTTACTGAAACGTATAAGATCCTAAAGGGATTGGACAGGCTAGATGCAGGAAGATTGTTCCCGATGTTGGGGAAGTCCAGAACGAAGGGTCACAGTTTGAGGATAAAGGGGAAGCCTTTTAGGACCGAGAATAGGAAAAACAACTTCACACAGAGAGTGGTGAATCTGTGGAATTCTCTGCCACAGGAAACAGTTGAGGTCAGTTCATTGGCTATATTTAAGAGGGAGTTAGATATGGCCCTTGTGGTTAAACGGATCAGGGGTATGGAGGGAAGGCTGGTACTGGGTTCTGTGTTGGATGATCAGCCATGATCATACTGAATGGCAATGCAGGCTCGAAGGGCCAGATGGCCTACTCCTGCACCTATTTTCTATGTTTCTATGTTTCTATCAGGCAGCATCTGTAGAAAAAAATAAACAGTCGATGTTTCCGGCGGAGACCCTTCATTAGGACACATCTTCTTCTTCTTAGCCTCTCAATTTTATGCCAACCTCTGGGTGTATCTAGGGTAGGCCCATTCATTTGTTTCGCGGTCATCAAACACGAATAGAAAAGATAAGTAAGTACTTATGTTCAATTTATATGAATGTTTTAATTAAGATAAATGTGTTTTAAATATTCTTATGTATTTTAAATTATGTAAATCTATTTCAAATGTATTTAGAACTTCTGGGATATCAAAACTTCTAGAAACAGTTGAAAGTCTGACTAAAATAAACTGTTAATAAGTTATCAGAGTGGTCTGGGGAAAGATTTTCAGCTTCTATGTTCTGAGGCCTCAGCACTTTGAAGACCACTTCATCCCATGAAACGGAAGCAGGAGCAAGGCCTCAATGAGATGTATGGGGCTGCTGAAGGTTAGTGTGTGTATGTGTATGTATATGTATGTATGTGTATATCAAATATTAATGGAAGTCTGGTGACTCTAAAGTAATATTGCAAATATTCTGTTATAAAAATGGTCATCAATAGATATTTTACTCTCTATATTCAGTAATATTTTGAAGATTAAATTATAGCTCTGACTTTCCTAGAAATGTAGTTCAATAGGAAAGAGTTTTCTGCCCCAGTACTTGGGAAATTCACAAATAAGTCAAATATCACAAACTTTAACATTACAACAGATTTCTAGAGTTGATGGCCTAATTCTGCAAGGCATTGAATGTTTATCTCTCTCCATAAGTGCTGTCTGACCTGCTGTTCCTCCGGCATTTTGTGCGGGGTTTGGTTGACTATCAAAAGTACTTTCATCTGTGCTGGGATAGAGCATGTTTATGCCCAAATCTGCAAAAACATTTTTTTGCACAAGACCACATCACCATTGAGTAGCTTATCAACTAGTGTCAGTTTGTTTCAGTAAATAAGCCCATTCCAGTGAGAAAATAAGTTTGTATAATTGCATATGAACAAAGAAATGATAGCGGATTTCAGAAATGGTAAGATGAGGGAACACACACCAGTCCTCATAGAGGGATCAGAAGTGGAAGAAGTGAGTAATTTCAAGTTCCCGGGTGTCAACATCTCTGAGGATCTAGCCTGAGCCAAATATATTGATACAGCTACAAAGAAGGCACAACAGTGATTTCTTGCAAATTGTACTATGGAGAGCATTCTAACTAGTTGCATCACTGTCTGGTATGAGGGGGGTTGGGGTGGCTACTACGCAGGATCCAAATACGCTACAAAAACGTAAACTTAGTTAGTTCCATCAAAGGCATTAGCCTCTGTAGTATCCATGACAACTTTAAGAAGTAGTACCTCAAAATGGTGCCGTCCATCATTAAGGATCCCCCCCTCCCCATCACCCAGGACATGCCTTGTTCTCATTGCTACCATCTGGAAGGAGGTACAGAAGCCTGAAGGCACACACTAAGCTACTCAGGAACAGCTTCCTCTCCTCTGCCATCCAAATTCTGATTGGGTGTTGAACCCATGAACACTATCACATGGCCTTTTTATATTTATTTTTGCACTGTTTATTTACATGGAATGGCCATCACAATTTTTTTTCAATTATTATATATTGCAATGTACTGCAACTGCAAACACAACAAATTTCACAACATATGCCGGTGATATTAAACCGGATTCTGATTCTGATGTCAGTGAGAGTGTATGTAGTTCACAGCAGACATGAAGTTCAGGCTGAATAACACAACTTTTCCTCTATTTTCCCATAGTTGCTTATAAACTTGTGCGCTTCCCAGAAATGAAGTAAATTTCTACCCTCGGTAAAGAAACCCTCTGGACAGTTTTGTCAAGTAGGCAGATCCAACACCACTTTGTGGAATTTGTAGTAGTTATTTTTCTAAATACTCAGATTTGGAGGAATAACTGTGTACATACACCTGCTGATGCTTCTGGACACATCTTCAGTGATGTTCCTGGAATCATCGGGTGTTTCAGGTCTTTCAACATCATACAAACTCCTCCAGGTGACCCAGCCGGGGCTGATCAGACCCCAGCTTGTGTCCAGATGGCTAGCTACTTATGACTCCATGGCTCCCCTCTTTTGAGCCACAGCCATCTTGAGGCCCTCTCTGCCGCATCGGTGGTACTACGGATGGCTCTCCTCTTCCTCTCTCCCTCAATGCCCAAATTACTGGAGGATCTGGCTAAAGAATGGGCTGCGAATCCCCTACAACCAACCTCCACTGGGAGACACCTCACTCTCCATCCAGCCTGCTGACAGTTGCTGACCAATCCTGCGTACTTGGAGAGCTTCCTTTCAAAGGCCTCTTCCAAGCTATCTTCCCATGGGACTGTCAGCTCCAGCAGCACCACTTGCTTAGTTGACTCAGACACTAGGACAATGTCTGGTCGCAGGGTGGTGGCTGCGATATGGTTGGGGAACTTCAGCTGCCCTTTGAGGTCCACCAACAGCTGCCAGTCTCTTGCAGAGGTCAGAATGCCTGCAGATGTTCTTTTGGCAGGTATTGGCTGCTCCCCAGCTCTGACAAAGGCAATGGTCTGCTTGGAGGGTCGGGACCGCTTCGCCCACTCAACTCTTTCACTGATGGCTTCAGTGATGGACTTCAGGACCTGATCATGCCTCCACCATTACCATCCCTCACCAAGTGCCCTTGCACAGCCGCTGAGGATGTGCTCCAGGGTTCCTCGCTTGGAGCACAGTGGGCACGCAGATGACTCTGCCTTGCCCCATGTGTGCAGGTTTGATGGGCTTGGAAGCACATAGTACACTGCCTGGATGAGAAATTGGATGCGATGTGGTTCGACTTTCCAAAGATCAGCCCAGGTCACTTTCCCCTCAACTGCACTCTCCCATCTTGTCCAAGCTCCCTGTCGCTTCATTCCCACCGCCTTGCAGGTTCTCGTGTCCTCCACTACTGCTCTCACCTCCTCCTGAACTAGACAACGCATTTCCTTCCCCCTGGTGTCCATCTGGGGAGCTGGAAAGGATCCTAGACCAGCTCGGCCTCATGTGACCACTCCCACCAGTCTCCTGTGACGCAGCCTATAAAGGTATCAAAAATTAAGTAAACACAATAAATAATTAAAAATAATTCCTTGAAAGATTTGACTAGGCTTCTTCTGTAAGATTTAATTGGCTATGGGAGGCATTTTCAGCTGGTTTGGGATGGGACATGTTCACCATAGCCATGACACTTTAACCACACTTGATATAGGCCGATATGACACAATGGGCAGCAGTTAGTGCTTTTACTTTGTAGCCCCCCCGGCCACCCTCAGGGGCGCTCGGCTCGCTGTCGTCTAGGGAAACAGCCCTCGGCCCCACCAAACTGGGTAATTAGTTTGTGTAGATGCTGTGTGAGGTACCCCACCCCGCCCAAATAACAGACAATACACCAGATGCAATTAAATGACTTACAGTTTATAGATATTACTGGAACTATATAATTAAGAGAGAATAAAATATAAAAGGAAAATAAAAGGCGCTACACTTATCAAAGTTCAATCTCTTCGTGCACAAAACAGTTGGAGCTCAAGGGCCTTCTTCTTCACCCTGCGACCCCTCGGACCACCTCGACCGGCCGCCTGGGACCACCAACAGTGGTCGACCAGACGCTCTACACGAGTCCGCCTCCGTCTCCTCTCCTCGCCGAAGCCCTCCTCGGGGTCCGACCCTGTTAGCGGACATCACAGCACCTCGTCCATCCTCTGTCTCTCTCTCTCTCGCCTTCTGCCCCAAAACCCCGCGCATACAGTATCTTCAAATAAACCAAAAACGTAACAACTATCCCAATTGGTTAATAACATATTTCTTATCACACTCTAAACCACAACAAGCTGCTAGCGCAAACTTTCTCAGCGTTTAACACAACAAAGCCGCATTCTCCAGATTAACATAACAAAGACGCCATTTTAATTAGCCTGCGCAGTAACATAAAAGTCGAAACCCCCTTACACTCTCCCCCCACCAAATAAAGTCATGTCCTCATGACTTCTAAATAACTCGCCAACCAGTCCTGCAGACACACAACACACTCATACACAGATACACACAGTGACAGTGCTCCCCAAACAGTGGACCTTACTCTCGTCCCACGGGCGCTACATAGCCAACCTATCTGGGAGCTTCTTAACCCTCTGAGACCTCCGTACCCCCCCACCTAAACCCAAAAGGCTCAGACACTACTAGGGATACCTCGGGCCTGCTTGCCAACTCCTCTCTCACTCAGGCCACCACTACAGCTCGGAGCCCCCTGTCCCGTGCCCGGGGTCCCGCCTCTCCTCCTTCCTGATCCTGCTGCAACTCAGACTGCCCACAGCTAGCCCTCCCCACTACACCTGACTCAGTGGGAGAAGGGCCAAAGGTCTCTTCCTCAATCACGGGGAAGTTAGCGAAAGGCAACATGTACCACATGTGCAGCACATCATCCTTCGAATCCGTATCCTTCCTCATTCCTTCGATCGGTAGCTGCTGTTTGAGTTTCTCCAAACTGAAACATTTAGCCGGGGCTACCCCTTTAGCCGCCTGCAGTCGAGACATCAGCTTCTTCGGGGACTCCTTCAACTCTCGCCACAGCCTCAGCAGTTCTGACTCAGGGTTCCCAGCCATCTCAATCTGGGACGCTGTTACCCCACCAGCTTCTTCCACCCTGACCTGAAAAGCAGCAGGTAAAGGATGTTCAGCCTCCGGTTGTTTCTCCCTGAGGACGTCTTCCAGGTCAACTTTCAGTCTTTCCACTTCATTTAAACTCGCGATAGTCACCTTCAGGTTCCTTTCAAGCGTCCGCCTCCCTTTTCCGAGATCTGTCCTCCATTTCTTCACCCCCTCGGGAGTGTAGTCAAACTCCCCTCCCTGGGCTCTCGGTTTTCTGTTGACCTTAGTCAGAACACTTCCTTGATCTTCCACAACTTGTAAGTCTTCCAATCTGTTCTGAATGGACGTCTTGAGTTTCTGCTGATCCCTTCAAAGGTGGGTCATTGTTTCTTCTCGCTGGGTTAATTCATCAGTACATGACCGCAGTGTGGTGCAAATCCCCTCGCTTCCCTGTGTCTCATTCAGATTGACGACCTAGGTTTCCATCCCTCGGTCCACCACCGTCTGTCCCAACACCAGGAAGTTCAACTGGTATGTCGGGTCATTTTTCTCACATTGCACCAAACTCATCCGACCAAAAACTCCTCCACATTTGACACTTCGCTTCGGTCGCCCGGGCTCAGACACTCGCCTCGCCTCATAGTCCCCCCAGGCGAATCCAAGCTCTAGGCGGTCATCCACATACGTCAAAACTCCACACACCTTCACTTCCCCCATGGTCTTCCTCATGCCCCGCGGGAAGGATGCAGGGGCTCCGGATATGCCCTTGGGCAGCTTTTCGGATCGGAAGAATCCTAGGGAACTAGTAACGGCCATCTTCAGCTCAACAGCCTCAGGATCTGGCAACATCCACCCCTCAGATGCAGCACATTAAACCACGTCACATAATCCACACCCACGCTGCCTTCATCTTCCACGGTGCCAGGGTTCAGTTGCCGTGACCTCTCTCTCACTGAGGTGTCTTCAGCAGTCAACTCCCCTCCCTCGTGGTAGTTCGGAGCGTCTACTAAGAGGGTCTCACCCTCAGCTACTTTCCCCAGGCCGTACCACTGCTGGGTCTCGCTTAAATTCAGTACCGGCTCAAGGCTCCTACACACGTCCTCAGAAGCAACTGGACACGCTGGGTGCCCCCATAAACTCCAGGGTCACTAACCAATCATTGTCTTCTGGATAACTACTGCCACTAGTACCCAAAGTCTCCGGTGCCCTTGCGGTTGTCAAGGATAAATGTTACAGACACCGGTTGTAAAACGAACTGTACAACAACTTGACCTGTGCCCCGGGGTCGAGGATAGCTTTAGCATCACTTCCCTCTATCCGTAGTGACACCCTGGGGTGTGGCCCCTCTAAGCCTTCAGGAATAGGGTCTTTTCCTTTTGGAAGTTTATCGGTACATTGCTGGGAACGTGCTTCCCCAGAGACCCCAAGCCGTTCCCCCCACTGGACCTCCACTAAGTTTCTCGATCCCTCTCTGATCAGCTGAACAACTGAAGGAGGGGCTGATCCCCTGAAATGATCCCCCTGGCACTACAAGCAATTTAGCTGCCCTCCTAGCCAGAGAAGACACACTGAAAACTTTCCCCCCTTTTTCAAATAACTGACAGCTGTCACTACGGTGTAAGTGAACCTGACAACTCTAACACCATCACCAGCCCGCCTATTCAAACTTTCAACCAATCCCTGTCGCTCTCCCTCAGCCGAGCACTGCCACTCAACTAACAACTGAGAGATCCGCTCTGCCCACATCTCACACGCCTCTGCCCCTCTTGGGGTGGACACTATCCCAAGTGCCAGGCAGAGCCTGCCAGAGCTAGAACATTTATTCGCAGACCCTACCTCCAAATCAGACCACTTTTTCCTCTCTCTCCCAACCGCATGGACAGCCCCGAGTGCCACCTCCAACTCGTCCAAAGACCTCACCCACAACGCATACAGCAATCACCAACAAATAACCCACAGAGACACACATTACAGATTTAAACAGGACACCCACACAGCATACCAGCAGACTCAATCCCGGACAAAGCCCACACAATGTTGCCCCGCCGGCCACCCTCAGGATCGCTCGGCTCGCTGTCGTCTAAGGAAACAGCCTCGGTCCCACCAATCTGGGTAATAGTTTGTGTAGATGCTGTGTGAGGTACCCCACCCCGCCCCAAATAACAGACAATACACCAGATGCAATTAGATGATTTATAGTTTATAGATATTACTGGAACTATATAATTAAGAGAGAATAAAATATAAAAGGAAAATAACAAGCGCCACGCTTATCAAAGTTCAATCTCTTCGTGCACAAAACAATTGGAGCTCAAGGACCTTCTTCTTCACCCTGCGACCCCCTCAGACCACCTCGACCGGCCGCCTGGGACCACCAACGGTGGTCGACCAGGCGCTCCACACAAGTCCGTCTCTGTCTCCTCTCCTCGCTGAATGCCCTCCTCGGGGTCCGACCCCGTTAGCGGACATCACAGCACCTGGTCCATCCTCTGTCTCTCTCTCCCACCTTCTGTCCCAAAACCCCGCGCATACAGTATGTTCAAATAAGCCAAAAACGTAACAACTATCCCAATTGGTTAATAACATATTTCTTGTCATACTCTAAACCAAAACAAGCTGCTAGCGCAAACTTTCTCAACGTTTAACACAGCAAAGCCGCATTCCCCAGATTAACATAACAAAGACGCCATTTTAATTAGCCTCCGCAGTAACATAAAAGTCGAAACCCCCTTACAACTTCATAGTTCCAAGAGCGGGTGTTTGAATCCAACATCAGATGCTGTCTGAATGGAATTTGTACATTCTCCCTGTGGCCAGGTATGTTTCTGCTGAAGGCTTTGGTTTCCTGCCACACTCCTGAGATGTGCTGGGTTGGTTAACTGATAACTATAAATTACCCCTTTGCATCAGTAAGAGGCAAAAGAATTTAAAGGGAATTGATAGGTACGTGAGACAATATAAGTTCCCAGGGTTATAAGAAAGTGAAACAAAAACGGGAATTAGATTGGTGGGACTAATCTGCTGGGAGATAACATAGACTCACTGGGCTGAAAAGCCTTCTGTATCATAATAAGTATAAAATATAAGTATAAAGATCAGGTGAAACCACATAAAAGGTCATAAGCACTTCAAAATTAGACACCAAATAAAGAGAAATTAGTTTTAGAAACTTCCATTTTTTGACCCAATCTTCAATCTTACAAGTCTAGTTGAAAGGAATATGATCTGGCATCTTACACCAGAATTAACTTGGCATGGATTACGATTAAATTTTCCCAGTGTAAACGAAGGGAAATCTTATTAAGATGGATTTTCACTGCCAGTGATGAAGCAAGCTGAAAGGCACAACACCAGTGTTCATTCATGGCCATAGAAATATGGAAACATAGAAAAACCTACAGCACAATACAGGCCCTTCGGCCCACAATGCCATGTTGAACATGTACTTACGTTAGATTATTCCAGGTACTTCCACATTCTGTTATTCCCAACTTCCATGATTGCCTTTCCAATGCTGTGTACCTCAGAGTTCTCCTCCAGTAGGTCCTGATATTGGAATTCAGAACAATGCCCCATCATCCTCTCAGAGTGCTCTCTCAATTTGCCAAGTAACGCAATATCTGTTCTCCAGAGCTAATGGATGCCTCCATCTACTCTCAGCAGTGAGAAGCTCCCCACTGGATTTAGTGCAGCAGAAGGAGACCATTCATCAGTCATGTTCATGTTGGCTCTTAGCTACAGGAATCCTAAAGCAGTTCTTCTGTCCTATCTTGAATCTTGCTCTGTTTCAAATATACTATATAACCAACTCTTCGTTAACCATGTGCTATTCTTTGCCTCATCGCCTCTCACTGGCAAAGAATTCCACAACTACCTCTTAGGGTCAAGTATAAATTGATATTCGCACCTCACTCACTTGCCAATGAAAACTTGCCTTTATTCAGTATATTGACACATAATGCTGCATTTCGTGATTTCATCCTTTTTTTTTCTTTTTTGCATGAATGTTTTTCTAATGCTGTACAATCTTGATACAACTCAGGTCTCTGGGAAAGTATTAACACTAGCATTCTAAGTTACCCAGCTATTAAGTGAAATTAATGCTTACCTATTTTGGAAATAACCTTCCTTCAAAGATCTACACCTGAGTTTCACTTCCACAATATGGCTCCTAATCCCAATGCCTTCACCCACTAAATTACCTCACCAATATTTAAGTACCTGCACACACACTCAATTTGAATAGATTTACCCAATGTCCACCTCTGGTCTCTCACTTCAATCTCCACCACTGTATGCCATGAGACAATTTGTAGAACAGATCCTCAGGACTTGATAGCTGGTCGTTTGCGAGAACCGATTACTCCTTCTTCAGTGTTGGCATTGTCTGAGGAACTTTCACAAAGAAAGGTCTGTTACATTCTGCTGGGAGTATTACTGACCTGGAATCACTAGGGTGCAGCTGAGCATAGAGAACAGGTCAAAGATATTGGAGCCAGATAATCCTATGCAACTGTACATTGTAGGAGCCAAAGGCATATACACCAGCTCTCTCTGGAGGACAGTACCAAGTACATTAACTCTAATGGAGGAGCAGTTCTACAGAAATTGATTCTTGCTGGGGTACAGTTCTATACACTGATTCTTGCTGGGTGTGAAATATATAGACATTGACTCACTGGGGTACATTCATTCTCACAAATCCACACTTGACCATGTAAGAATCTTTTTGACACATTTTAACTAGTCGTTTAATCTATTACTTTCTCTTCGAGTCATGAAGTAACACAGTACATAAACACGTCCTTCTGACCAATTAGCCCATGCAGACCAAGATGCCATGTAACCCAGTACCATTTGTTCTTTGTAAGATCCAGCACCATTCAATTAGGGTAATAAAACAAAAAGGATCCAACAACATAGTGTACGCATATAAAGCATACCACAGACTTTGCCCTCAATATTGCAGTCAAATAAATATGGCCAAAATGATACCAACCATATGTCAGAGCTACACTGTTCTTTCAGGATCATATTTTCTGAATCTATCAACATACATGGAAAACAAAACATCAGTAGTTTATACTAATAAAATGCACCAAAGAGTTGAAATGAAAGGTTTTTTTTTACTTAATATGGTCCTAATTTAGTCTGAGTGGTCAGGTCACGAACCCCAATTGCAAAGGTTACCAACCAAACACTCGGACTTTTCTCAGACCTTTGATCATAATGTGCTGCCACAATTGCAATCAGAATTGGAAAACATCTGCAGAAAGCTGGATGCATTTCATCCTGAATGGAAACATTATTTTTGTTCAGCCAGGAGCTGTCATCACTTTACCAGAAGGAAAGGTTATGCCAGCTCTGACAAAAGAGGTAGACATTTGTAATTACTACCCGCAATGGTCATGCAAACACAATCCTTTTAAATGTTAGCTTGTGTTCTTTATTTATACCTGAGGGATCTAATGGTACAGATGTAATGCGACCTAACCTGTTTGTTTAAGCAAGATCTTTTCATGTTAAGACCTTATAGCACTGATTTAAACCAACTGAACAAAATCAACAGTTACCTTGAACCAGAGCCTTGGAGAGCAATTACATTCATTGTATAGGTTTTGAACCTAATATGCTCTGTCATTCTGAATGATTTGTGTTTATTGTGCCACAGCCTAATTTCCTGGGCACAAAGTTGTGAAACCTGATGCTGCACTAAAAGAGAAAAAGATTGCATGATTAAAAATATTTGACCTCAGTGCATTTGCAAGTATGAAAGTACATATGTCTAAACGACCATTTTGGTTTGTAGTACAGAGTTGTATTGATGTTGGCAGCTGAAGTTTCCACAATCCCAAAGCCACATGAATAGTTTCTAGTTTCAGCCAAAAAATGCTTTCCACATGCTTTAGTGTGGGCCGATTTACAAAGCAGATTTTTGTGGAGGCAGCAGCCAAGGGTTTCATAAAGAGCTGCCTTCTCTGGGATCCAGGAAACCGCAACAGGCACATTTCTAAAGCAATCTAATTATCCGCTTGAATATTTGTCCAGATGTATCAGATGTCTAAAAATATTATAATGGAAAAGGTATTATTAAGTACTATACTCTGAATCAGTTACATAAAAGAGCTTTGTTTGGCTTGAGAAAATGTTAAGACATTTCCTCATTGTATTTCTGAAACTGGGCTTGAAATACTGATAACAAAATAAATCACTCAAGGGAGAGGCTATTAGCAGTATCAGATTTGAACTGGTTGATAAATAAAGAAAGGAGAGACTGTGTGAGTATGTCATCTTAGAGTCCAACTATCTGTGTGCAGAGTCAGAAAAGAAAAAAAAACAAATACAGACTATTGATTGTAGTTCAGACAAGTCTCACGAGTCAATTTGAGTTTGACTTTTTGGTTGCCAGGAAGTTGCGCTGTTTCCAAGTAAGAGGAAATCCCCACAAAGAAGGTAATATCATATTTTTATGTCAATGTTAGTCCCATAGATTAAAACATATCTGAGTTGTACCCTATGATGATTGCCATTTTATGATCTGCTCAGCAAGCCTAGTTAAATTTTTCGGTGTTTTGCTGAGAGTATTGTGTTCCCCTGATAGAATTATTTAACTAAACTACCAATGGAATTGCTGTTTGTGCAGACAAAACAGTTACAAGAAAGACCCTCCAGCAAAAGTTCCTGAGTATGATCATGCTGTGCAACACAATATCTCGAATGGCAATTGCTAGGTCTTGAAGCAGCATATCCCTATGCTCCAGATTTCTCCATTTTTATTACATGGAATATAAATGAGGGATTTAATTTGTACTTGATATAAATCTTTGGTTATGACAGTGTCGGTAATGATAAATGTTCTAGAATGTTTTGTAGGAAATTATTTATTGGATCATAGATAGTTAAAAATTGGGCTGTTTGTCCCCTCATGGTGAAGCCAGCTCTCTCTATTAGATTTACTCCCAATCCTCATAACTTTCCTTTGTTCCTCACATTTATCAAAATCCCTTCCATCCAATCTGCACTCTTATCAATTATAGCATCTTATCAACACACACAAAATATTGGAGGAACTCAGCAGGCCAGGCAGCATCTATGGAAAAGAGGACAGTCAACATTTTGGGCTGAGACCCTTCGGCAGGACTCAATTATAACATCTTGATGAGGTAATTAAATATTTTCCTAATCTATTCTTGAATACTTTGCAAATTTTCATAAATTTTTGTTCTGGGGTTACTAATTTTCCTCGCATAGTTCCACTTATCTACTGTCATTATTTAGAGATCAGCCTTGCTGAGAAAAGTTTGGTTAAAAAATTTGAAGACTGAATGGGAAAGTCTGCTTCTGGTGTAGGATTGAGCATAGTTCTTCAAGATGACAAAGGAATGTTTAAGAATTCATGTAAGAGTATTGAGGAGGATTAACTATTGATATGTACAAACCTAGCTGCTAAATTCATCCATTTAAAGCCTGAACTCTGCCCTATGCATTGAAAGGGCAGGTACAAGAAGAGTTATGCAATGTTGAGCAGCATGAAATTTTGTGGTTCTGCAAACTTGTGATTGGTGAAAGTGGCACACAGTCAGTGATGTCATCCATCATAGTGGTCCCCAAGATGGATAAAGCCATGTGACTCTGTGAAGTTTATAAAGTCAGGCTGAGCAAAACAGTAAATGATCAATAATCCCCTTTACCTGATCTTCTGTTGTCCCAAGGTAAGTAGCAAAATAACAGTTTTTATAAAGCTAGATCTTTCTCATGCCAATATCCAGCTTAATATAAAAAGAGGACAGACAGCATTCAAGGTTTGTGCACATAAACAATGCTACAGTTTGAGATGAAAATAGCATTAAATGTGTTAGAAGCAGCAATGGATAAGAATCTGCAGAGGTTCCAGCACTGTCTGTTCAATCAGGATGATATGGCACTTACAACAGCCTTGGAGAACCTTCAGGTAGCCAGGAAAATGCTTAGAAGACTGTAACACCATTGTGTTAAGTTTAAGCAAATCCGAAGTACTTTCATCCAGAAGGAGGTACTTTATTGAAATCTTTGAATAATCAGAAGAGGGTTCCAGCCAGCAGGAGAAGAAACTAAGGCTGCTTTCAAGCAAGAAACATTTTTTGGTATCAGCCAAATTTCTATCTAAACCTGTCACAGTGTCCACATTGCTTCAACCATTATTGAAGAAAATGAATCATTCCACTGGAGTAAAGATCAGCAAAATGCGATAAACTCTGCAAGGAAAACCCCAATGATGAGTTACTAGAAAGAGAATAATCCAAAAAACCCCTCCCCCCACTTGATTCTGCATCACACATTTAGAATCATTACATCTGAAAATTTAGAGGCAGAAAAAGTTGTGTAATCTACATTAAGTATAACATAATCAAAAACTACATGTTATGAAATATCGAAGTGCTAGATATTCTTCAAAGTATTCATAGGATTATATTATTGTTAGGCAAATTAGTGAGCACACTTACATGAGCTTGAACTATTTTATTAATCACTATGCAAATAAAAAGATGTAAGTTATGATAAGGCATATGAGTATGAAAAATATGACTTACAGTATCAAATAACCTCTGCTTCAGAGTCTTAAGTGAATCCAATCAGAGAAACCCCATCCATCAGATTGATATATTTTACCTGCTTCTTTATGAATATGATCAGCCAAATCAGTTATATTTTCAGACTTGTCAGCTATGTAAGTACAACACTTGCTGCCTATAATTGTGCATGTTTCCTACTTAATTGCTAAGAGCAGGTCTAACCCCACTTGATTTTGAAGAACTATCATACAACATGATAACCATTTATATTGTTACTTTTCCCAAAGCATCAGCAATGTCATCGCTTACCCTTTCCAAAGCTGCAGCAACATTTTCAATCTCTTTTATACCTCTTGCGATACCATAAAATGGGAATAAAATTGATGCAAAATTACCTCCTTCTGAAATGTCTTATTTACTTCTGGATTCAAGAAGTAAAGGTAAGGTTTCTGTGTTTGTCATAGCAGGAAAAAACATACTTTAAATAACAAGATCCTACGTTGACGAGAGGTGTAGGCTCCATTTCTACATAAAGTACGTATTGTTCCATGAACTTAGACCATTTATTATTATTTGACAGGAGCCTTGCTAAATTGTAATATTTTTCTGATCAATATTGTCAATGAAAATGTCAGAGTCATTACCCCACCAAGGACAATATAAAGTGCAATTGTATAAACCCTGTCCTATTGGAAAGGTATCTTCTGAACTCAAGCAAAAGATAGCTTTTATAGTGAACACATGAAAAGATTTAATAGCTTTGTCATCAACAGTGGATGCAGGTACATAGATAACCCAGAATAAGTCATGAATAGGGTCAGATATGATATGATACCCTAAGACATGATCTGTTTAACATAAATGATCTGTTTTAAGACAGTATGTTTGGGGGGGGGGGTTATAACCATCATGTGTTTATGTCTTCCTTGGGAATAACAAATCATGACATAATCTCAACATCACCATTTCTGTAATCTTTAAAAAAAGAGGGTACATATTTATTCTGGGTCTGCAGGAATGCCTAGCATTGGTGAATATTTTGAAGTGTGTGGTAGATATTGACATATCCAACAGCTAGAAGTATTAACAGCATCAGAAATTCACGTGATACTCTCAATTATACATTATGAGTCATGCAGCAGGCACAATATGAGTAGGGAAAATTGGCGAACATGTAACAATAACAAATAATAGTAGAATAAACTTCATAATGTCCAGTAGCTGTTGACTCTGTTCGAAGGCTTCTGACAGATTACTAATTTGCTCACTGTGGCCCAGCGGTGTAGACATTGTGGCACAGCTTACTAATAGGCTAACCACAGCACTTGTCCTATTCAAGTACCACTTCAGCTGCAAATATTCAAAGGTTTGTTTATTATCAAAGTATACAACTCTGAAATACTTCAGTTCTCCAGGTAGCCATGAAAACAAGAAAGAAAAAGAAAGGCAGCAGTATCATCAACCTCTAAGTCCTACCTACCCGCAGAAATTACCAACAAAAAACTGCCTATGCACATCAACATCCAAATCCATCTTCTGCACAAAAACCAAGCAAAACAGATTTGCCCACATCAACCCCTAAATCCCTCCTCCCACACAAAAAAAATGAACAAATCAGATCAGGCACATCAACCTCCTATATCCCTCCTCCCACACAAAAATATGAACAAAACGTATTAGACACATCGATCCCCCCAAATCACTCCTCCCACACATAAAAACAAACAAAATGGATTAGACACATCGATCCCCCCCATATCCGTCCTCCCACACAAAAAACAAACAAAATGGGTCAGGTACATTGACCCTCTAAATCCCCCTTCCCACACAAAAAAAGTACAAGAAGATTGGGCAAAAAAATACAGAATATAAAAGCTAAAAACTGGAGAGTCTATAGTCCAAAGTCCACATCCAAAACGCAATTAAATCTGAAGATACTTTCCGGGCCCAGCAGCAAACCCGTCCCTCTCTGGTACACAGTGATCAAAAGACAGGCAGCCAGTGCTCACCCTCCTCTCTCACCTCGATATTTCAATCTCCCTCGTCACTTTAATCAGAAAAATGGATCAAAGATCGGCTTGCGCCCTGTCCTGCAGCCTGCCTGCTACAAGGTTCCCATACACTGTCTCTGCCTCCTGGAAACCTCTCGGAGACTGCAGAGTGCTGAAGCACCCAAACAATCTCCAAACAGCAAAACACAGGCACCAACAATTCCAGAATCACATTCAAGATGAGAAACAAATGTAAAAGACATAAAAGAAGTGAAAAAATGGTTTCATGATCTATCCAGAAGATGTCAAACAAAGGAGCATTGTACACAGGCACCATCTAGACCAGTAGTCTTGCTTGTAGTGGCTGGCATGTATCTACATACCTTACTTTCTGCTTTCAGTTGGTAATTAACAGCACTTGACAACGACCTTCCCACTGAGCTCCCAATGGTTCATTATGCATTTTTTTCATCAGGACCCATTCATCTGGAATCAGGGAGTGTCCTCCTTCTGTTGGATCACTCCAGGTGGCAGAAACCTGTTGAGAAGCAGACTGGACAGTCTGAGTTAATTTCACACAATAGTTAACTAAGCTGTCTGCCATAATGTATATATCAGCCTCTCTGAGATTGAGGGGTTCCAGCAGTGATATTGGATGCCCTGTTACCACCTCGAATGGACTTAATTTAGATTTCTTCTTTGGGATTGCTCTGATGCTACAAAAGACCATAGAAAGAGCCATAGGCCATGTTATGCCTTAATCATGATACTTATTCGGTCGATGTTTGAGAGTTCCATTCATTCATTCAAATTGTCCTAATGTCTCTAGGCAATGTGGACATTGGAAAAAGACCATTCAGCATTCATCACTCGATTAAATTCCTGGCAAGCACTCCCAGTGAAATGTGTTACTTGGTCAGAGTCAATATCCTGATTTGGAGATAAAGAGGATGAGAGGTAACTTGATAGAGGTGTACAAGATGTTAAGAGGCGTAGATAGAATGGAGAGTCGGGGACTATTTTCCTGGGTAAAAATGGTGACTGTGATAAGGTATTATTTTACTTTACTTTATTGTCGCCAAACAATTGATACTAGAGCATACAATCATCACAGCGATATTTGACTCCGCGATTCACACTCCCTGGAGTACAAATCGATAGTAAATAGTAAAAATTTAAATTATAAATCATAAATAGAAAATAGAAAAGGGAAAGTAAGGTAGTGCAAAAAAACCAAGAGGCAGGTTCGGATATTTGGAAGGTACGGCCCAGATCTGGATCAGCAGTCTTATCACAGTTGGAAAGAAACTGTACCCAAATCTGGCCATATGAGTCTTCAAGCTCCTGAGCCTTCTCCCGGAGGGAAGAGGGATGAAAAGTGTGTTGGCTGGGTGGGTCGTGTCCTTGATTATCCTGGCAGCACTGCTCCGACAGCATGCGGTGTAAAGTGAGTGCAAGGACAGAAGATTGGTTTGTTTGATATGCTGGGCTGTGTTCACGATCTTCTGCAGCTTCTTCTGGTCTTGGACAGAGCAACTTCCATACCGGGTTGTGATGCACCCTAGAAGAATGCTTTCTATGGTTATTTCTACGGCTATTATTTTAGATGATAACAAAAGTGTAGTGGGGATGTCAGAGGTAGGTTTTATACACAGAGACTGGAGGGTGCTGGGAACGCACTGCCAGGGTTGTGGTAGAGGCACATACATTAGGGACATCTAAGAGACTCTTAGATAGGCACAAAGGTAAAGAAAACTCGTGGGCTATGTGGGATGGAAGGGTTGGATTGATCTTAGACGATGTTATATATTTGGGACAGCATTTTGGGCAGAAGTGGCTCTATTAGGCTGTACTAATACAGGTCACAGCACTGGATTCCAGAGAGACAGTTCTTTTGGAACATGCCAAAGGACTTGAACTTTCTGGATTGGCAATCAACAGTTATCTTTTACTAGTTCTGAGACAGGGCATTCAACCTCAAATATCAACTCGGCTTCTGTTTCCTCAGATGTTGACTTATTTGTTTCTAGCTTTTCTTAAAACTTCAGATCTCCAGTATTTGTAATTTTGACTTTCATATTTAGCTTTGAATTGGGACCCTTGTAAATTGGACAATAAATTCTGGCCCTGTCAATAATGACCACCTCCTGGAAAATGGATAAACTGAATAAGGAACACACATCAAAGTTGCTGGTGAACGCAGCAGGCTAGGCAACATCTCTAGGAAGAGGTGCAGTCGACGTTTCAGGCCAAGACCCTTCGTCAGGACTAACTGAAGGAAGAGTGAGTAAGGAATTTGAAAGTTGGAGGGGGAGGGGGAGATCCAAAATGATAGGAGAAGACAGGAGGGGGAGGGATAGAGCCAAGAACTGGACAGGTGATAGGCAAAAGGGGATACGAGAGGATCATGGGACAGGAGGTCCGGGAAGAAAGACAAGGGGGGGGGACCCAGAGGATGGGCAAGAGGTATATTCAGAGGGACAGAGGGAGAAAAAGGAGAGTGAGAGAAAGAATGTGTGCATAAAATGAGTAACAGATGGGGTACGAGGGGGAGGTGGGGCCTTAGCGGAAGTTAGAGAAGTCGATGTTCATGCCATCAGGTTGGAGGCTACCCAGACGGAATATAAGGTGTTGTTCCTCCAACCTGAGTGTGGCTTCATCTTTACAGTAGAGGAGGCCGTGGATAGACATGTCAGAATGGGAATGGGATGTGGAATTAAAATGTGTGGCCACTGGGAGATCCTGCTTTCTCTGGCAGACAGAGCGTAGATGTTCAGCAAAGCGGTCTCCCAGTCTGCGTCGGGTCTCGCCAATATATAAAAGGCCACATCGGGAGCACCGGACGCAGTATATCACCCCAGTCGACTCACAGGTGAAGTGTTGCCTCACCTGGAAGGACTGTTTGGGGCCCTGAATGGTGGTAAGGGAGGAAGTGTAAGGGCATGTGTAGCACTTGTTCCGCTTACACGGATAAGTGCCAGGAGGGAGATCATGGGGAGGGATAGGGGGGGACGAATGGACAAGGGAGTTGTGTAGGGAGCGATCCCTGTGGAATGCAGACAGAGGAGGGGAGGGAAAGATGTGCTTAGTGGTGGGATGCCGTTGGAAGTGGCGGAAGTCACGGAGGATAATATGTTGGACCCGGAGGCTGGTGGGGTGGTAGGTGAGGACCAGGGGAACCCTATTCCTAGTGGGGTGGCGGGAGGATGGAGTGAGAGCAGATGTACGTGAAATGGGGGAGATGCGTTTAAGAGCAGAGTTGATAGTGGAGGAAGGGAAACCCCTTTCTTTAAAAAAGGAAGACATCTCCCTTGTCCTAGAATGAAAAGCCTCATCCTGAGAGCAGATGCAGCGGAGACGGAGGAATTGCGAGAAGGGGATGGCGTTTTTGCAAGAGACAGGGTGAGAAGAGGAATAGTCCAGATAGCTGTGAGAGTCAGTAGGCTTATAGTAGACATCAGTGGATAAGCTGTCTCCAGAGACAGAGACAGAAAGATCTAGAAAGGGGAGGGAGGTGTCGGAAATGGACCAGGTAAACTTGAGGGCAGGGTGAAAGTTGGAGGCAAAGTTAATAAAGTCAACGAGTTCTGCATGCGTGCAGGAAGCAGCACCAATTCAGTTATCGATGTAGCGAAGGAAAAGTGGGGGACAGATACCAGAATAGGCACGGAACATAGATTGTTCCACAAAGCCAACAAAAAGGCAGGCATAGCTAGGACCCATACGGGTGCCCATAGCTACACCTTTAGTTTGGAGGAAGTGGAAGGAGCCAAAGGAGAAATTATTAAGAGTAAGGACTAATTCCGCTAGACGGAGCAGAGTGGTGGTAGAAGGGAACTGATTAGGTCTGGAATCCAAAAAGAAGCGTAGAGCTTTGAGACCTTCCTGATGGGGGATGGAAGTATATAAGGACTGGACATCCATGGTGAAAATAAAGCGGTGGGGGCCAGGGAACTTAAAATCATCGAAAAGTTTAAGAGCGTGAGAAGTGTCACGAACATAGGTCGGAAGGGATTGAACAAGGGGTGATAAAAGAGTGTCGAGGTATGCAGAAACGAGTTCGGTGGGGCAGGAGCAAGCTGAGACACTGGTCGGCCAGGACAGGCAGGTTTGTGGATCTTGGGTAGGAGGTAGAAACGGGAAGTGCGGGGTGTGGGAACTATAAGGTTGGTAGCAGTGGATGGGAGATCCCTGAGCGGATAAAGTCGGTGATGGTGTGGGAGACAATGGCCTGGTGCTCCTTAGTGGGGTCACGATCGAGGGGTAAATAAGAGGAGGTATCCGCGAGTTGTCGCTGTGCCTCGGCAAGGTAGAGGTCAGTACGCCAGACTACAACAGCACCCCCCTTATCAGCGGGTTTAATAGTAAGGTTAGGATTAGTGCGGAGGGAGTGGAGAGCAGAGCGTTCCGAAGGAGTGAGGTTGGAATGGGGACAAGGTGTGGTGAAGTCGAGACGGTTGATGTCCCGTCGGCAGTTAGCGATAAAGAGATCCAGAGCAAGCAGAAGACCAGAGTGGGGTGTCCATGAAGAAGAGGAGGGTTGAAGATGGGAGAAGGGATCATTGGTGGGGGTGGAAGAGTCCTTGCCGAAGAAGTAGGCTCGGAGACGGCGGAAGAAAAGTTCCGCATCATGGCGAACACGGAACTCGCTGAGGTGTGGGCGAAGGGGGACAAACGTGAGGCCCTTACTGAGAACAGAGCGTTCTGCCTCCGACAGTTGAAGGTCGGAGGGGATGGTAAAGACCTGGCACGGATGAGAGCTGGGATCAGAGGGGAGAGGGGGGAGGCTGGGGGTGTCAATGGAGAGGGGAGGGTTGGGGTGAGAGGAAGATGGAGACTCTGAGGGCCCAGGAGTTGACGGTGGGATCTGAGGAAGACGGGGCTGCAGAGTGGTGGTGGGGGAAGGGGAGACGGGAGTCACAACAGCAGCACTTGAAGACCCGGCCTGGAGTTCAAGGCTGGAGTCGCAGTTGGTGGTTGCGCAATCGCTGTGAAGGTGTCCATGGTCGTTGCTGGAGTCCGGGTTTTGAATTTGCCCTGAGGTGTTGGAGCCGGCGAGATCAATGACAGAGGCCGCAATCTGAAGTTCATGCCTGCTAGCGTCGGGGCCGGCAGGCTCTGGAGTCCGTAGATGTAGGATCTTGCGATCTTTCCCTAACATGACAAAGTCAAAAAAACGGCGATTGCAGGCCTGAATCCGACGGAGGATGAAATAACGGGTAGGACCATTACAGACGGCGAAGAAAGTGTCCCGAAGGTGTGGAAGGGTCTGGGATAGGGTCTTTTATATATTGGCGAGACCCGACACAGACTGGGAGACCGCTTTGCTGAACATCTACACTCTGTCTGCCAGAGAAAGCAGGATCTCCCAGTGGCCACACATTTTAATTCCACATCCCATTCCCATTCTGACATGTCTATCCACGGCCTCCTCTACTGTAAAGATGAAGCCACACTCAGGTTGGAGGAACAACACCTTATATTCCGTCTGGGTAGCCTCCAACCTGATGGCATGAACATCGACTTCTCTAACTTCCGCTAAGGCCCCACCTCCCCCTCGTACCCCATCTGTTACTCATTTTATGCACACATTCTTTCTCTCACTCTCCTTTTTCTCCCTCTGTCCCTCTGAATATACCTCTTGCCCATCCTCTGGGTCCCCCCCCCACCTTGTCTTTCTTCCCGGACCTCCTGTCCCATGATCCTCTCATATCCCCTTTTGCCTATCACCTGTCCAGTTCTTGGCTCCATCCCTCCCCCTCCTGTCTTCTCCTATCATTTTGGATCTTCCCCTGCCCCTCCAACTTTCAAATCCCTTACTCACTCTTCCTTCAGTTAGTCCTGACGAAGGGTCTCCGCCTGAAATGTCGACTGCACCTCTTTCTAGAGATGCTGCCTGGCCTGCTGCATTCACCAGCAACTTTGATGTGTGTTGCTTGAATTTCCAGCATCTGCAGAATTCCTGTTGTTTGCGTTTAAACTGAATAAGGATTGCATTGTATGTCGCTTAGATTCCTCCCTCTCAGTGCCCTCACCCATCTCCCCCTTTGCCCCTCAAGATTCAAGCCTTTACTCTGAATCACTGCTGTTCTACATTCCCAACCCTCAGTTTCCCAGTGGAACAATCCAATCCATTTATCCTGGTCACAACCTCTCTTCCTCACATTTCAGAAATCTCTACCCTATCTGACTGCCCAAACTGACTTCTGCCTCTGATCCTCCAGTGACCCCTCCACTCACCAAACCCTAATCTTGCCAGCTGATTATCTGATCAGCAGCTCTGATATCTTTGAAGACTGCCCTCACAGCATACAAACCAGACCAGACCTTCTCTGAAAGCTCATTCCTGCACCTTCCCATCACTCTGTGATGTTTGTCCTCTACTTGGTGGCTCTTCCCAAAACCCCAAACTTAAGTTTGCTACAAATGGATCCTCAATCAAAATAGTCACTAGGTCTTTAAAGTTTAAGTGTGCAAAAATTTCCAAGCATCTAAGTATATTCTCCTTTAAAGAAGATTTATAACCATCCTTTTGTAACTACCTTGTAGAATGAGATGGATAATTGTCTTTACCTATTATATATTTCACTTAGAATGTACTTTTATATACAGTATGTGCTATAATTTTATTTAATTATTTATTGTGATACATCATGAAGTAGCCCCTTCTGGCTCTTTATGGGACCGCTGCCTTAATCATGGGACGATTTACAATGACCAATTAAACTACCAACCAGTACATCTTTGGACTGTGGGAGGAAACTGGAGTACCCAGAGGAAACCCATGCGGTCACGGGGATATAGGCAGTGGTGGGAATAGAACCTAGATCACCTGTATTGTAAAGCATTGTGCTAACCACTACACCACCGTGCCGCCTACGTACTACAAAATACAAAACAAACACTGTAAGCTATTTTAGTCTGTCAACTAGCTTGCAAAAGAATTTGACTTTCCTGCTGAATTCAAATGTGTTGTAATTGCTGTTATTAACTTGTTGCTAAATAAGTTGTAAAATTTTTCTCTGCATTGTGCTTCATGCATTCTATGGATTTGCTCTAAAAAGTTTAATTACTAAATTGCCTTTAAGAACATTATTTTACCTTCTCTGGTTCTTGCCTGACATATATAGTAAACTTTTACTGAAGCATTCTTAACATTTTTGGTTTGCTCACTCAATAAATTGATGTATTATTTCCGATATTAATACCAATTATGATATTTAAATGCCCCTGCTGTAAGTTTCCCCCAAATGGATAATATTGAATCTAATTTTATACCTAGTTCCACGAAAGCATTTAACAAATTTCATTCTTGAATGTCTTTTCACCATGGAAAATGCAAATGCCAAATTTAAGCAATATGAAATAACAATGCAAGTTATGAATATATAATTGACAAAATGAAACCTCTTGTAAATTCATCTTCTGTTTCTTATGCAAACTCAAGTTAAGTACCAGAGGCAATGCCTGAATTTCTCTGATGTGAAACATGCATTTTATTGTTCTTTATAGCTCAATAAGCTAGAGTTCTGAACATAAAACAGTCCAAACTACCTCCTGTGTAGCAAGGTGTTTTAAACCAAGTATTGGACTGCAAAGCTAAGTTAGATCTTGCAAAGGTTTTTGTATCCAAAATTCTGATAGCTCCCTTTCACTTATACTACACATTATTGTGTCCCATTCATTTCATAATTTCAACTAAATTGAGCATTGACAAATTTTATAATCCATCTCTAATTGTGTGCCAGACTGCAACTGATTAAACAAAATTCCAAGTAATTATATGGCCCCCCGAGAAATGTCGGCAGCTAACATGGATTATATGCTTTTGACGAAAAGCCAGATGGAATTGCTCTAAACGCAAGCCTTACCCCAACATAATTTCCCTGACAAAAACATATGGTTTCAAAACATGTGAATTCCAATCTCTCAGTGCGGTAAACTGTGGACGCAGGAAAAAAATCTGCAGGTTACAACTTATACAGTTTGTGCTTTACTTTCTTTCCCAGCTTCATCATTGATATAAAGTAAAGTTAGAAAACCCTAAAAGAACCACCAAGAAATCATGTGGGACCAAAAAGGGCCCATTGGAATCAAAAGGAATTCCCACCTTAAATCACCAATGCACACTTGGGAAGAATGTTTACTCTTCCAGTGGATTTGGGATTATACCACAAATTTGCTGCTAAGCTTTTTCAAACTCACTGTTGCCAACCACGTAATATAGCAAGACAATAAAGTATTTATTGTAAAATATAATGTCTGGGATATTTTCTGACATCAGATAAATATGATAATAGTGCAATTTAGAAATTAATCCATTCATGTTTATTACACGAACAGTTAATAAACTTGAATCCAAATGAGATTTCTCAAGGGGTTCAGGCAACAATTGAAAACTGCTATGCTAGCCCCTTAAACTACATGCCCCCAGAACTCCCAACTGTGGTAATCAGGCTGTGGAGAAGGCGGCTGTTACTCTGGTCAGGAGCCCCAGCTGGAGAATTCAGGAAATTACACATGCAATCTGTCACGTGTCTTTCCCCCACTCTTTGCTTTATTTGTTTTTCTTACAGACCACCATACAGAGTTCCCATTTCTGCACTGGCACAGTCATTTATCTAATTCATTGTTCTTACCATTGATCTTGGTTTTATCTGGATCAATGGAAGTTTTTCCTCCTGTAGCTTCCCTGCTGGATCACTTTATTTATTCCATCTGTTAATCTCTCTAAAGGGATAAAAAAAATTGTATTTTTTTAGCAAAAGGTGTTTGGATAAATCAATATTTCCTTCTGCCTTTTTTTGATCATCCTTTAATCTCTAGACTAATGCATCTGTGCTTTTAAATATAATGACTTTCAATGTTAATGCCATAATTCTCTTCCTATTCTGTAACTGTATTGATGCACAAAGTGAAAAGGCATCCGACCAAGTTCCTTTACTTGACTGTTGCTTCTTCTAGGAAAACAACAAAGATTTACAAACAGTGGCCACTTTATTTGGTACACCTGTACAACTGCTGATTAATGCAAATATGTAATCAGCCAATCACGCAACAGCAACTCAATACATAAAAGCATGCAGACATGCTTTTATACAGAGAGTTGTTATTCAGACCAAACATCAGAATGGGGAGGAAAGTGATCAAAGTGACTTTGACCATGGACTTGTGACTGTGAGGCTAATCACAGCTCCAATGCCATATTTAACTTTGCTGATGTTTACTGTTGTTAGCGGAATCAAATGTGGTGATGAATCAGCATATAGGAGAAAGATTGAAAATCTGGCTCTGTAATGCCACAACAACAATATCTCACTCTACGTCAGCAAGACCAAGGAACTGATTATTGACTTCAGGAGGAGGAAGCTGGCGGTCAGTGAGCCAGTCCTCATCAGAGAATTGGGGTGGAGGGGGACAGCAACTTTAAATTCCTCAGTGTTATCATTTTGGAGGACATGCCCTAGGCCCTGCACATAAATGCAATTATGAAGAAAGCACAGCAGCACCTCCTTCGAAATTGGTGAAGATTTCGCATGACATCTAAAACTTTGACAAACTTCCATAGATGTGTGGTGGAGAATATATTGACTTGTTGCATCGTGGCCTGGCATGGACACACCAATGCCCTTGAATGGAAAATCCGACAAAAAGTAGAGGATAATGGCCCAGTCCATCATGGGTAAAGCCCTCCCCCTCCACTGAGCACATCTACACGGAGCACCGTTGCAGAAAAGCAGCATCCATCATCAAGGACCCTCGTCATGTACTCTTGTCGCTGCTGCAATCAGTAAGAAGTAACTGGAGCTTCAGGACCCATGCCACCATGTTCAAGAACAGTTATTACTCCTCAGCCATCAGGGTCTTGAACCGGGGGGGATAACATCACAACTTCACTCGCCCCATCACTGAACTGTTTCCACAACTTATGGACTCACTTTCAAGGACTCTTCATCTCATGCTCTCGATACTTATCACTTTTTTTTTCTTTTGTATTTGATTAGTTTGTTGTCTTTTGCGCATTGGTTGTTTTTCTGTTCTGTTGGGTATGTTCTTCCAATGATTCTGTTCAGTTTTTTGGATTTACTGTGTGTGCCTGAAAGAAAACAAATCTCAGGGTTACATATAGTGATATATATGTATCTTGATAGCAAATTTACCTTGAACCTTGAATGTTTGATGGTGCCAGATGGGGTGGTTTGAGTATCTCAGAAACTGCTGATCTAGAGTTTAGAGAGAATGATGCAAAACACAAAAGAATAATAAAATCCAGATTTTTTTCAAAGAGCCACAGTTCTGTGAGCATAAACTCTTTGTTAGTTAAAATGTCAGAGGAGAATTGCCAGACAGGTTCAACCTGACTGGAAAGTGACAGTAACTCAAGTAGCCACACTTCTCAAAGGTGATTTGAAGAAGAGCATCTCTGAATGGACAACATATTGAACCTTGAAGTGGATGGGCTAGAGCAGCAGAAGACTACAAACTACACTCAGAGGCCACTTTATTAGGTACAGTTTATAACCATTGTGCAACTTGGTTAAAACTTAAGTGGTTCCATTACACATTTCCCTCCTTTGGGGAAGTACATGGCCAGAAGTCTAGAAGTGGCTAAGTTAAAATCTCATAAGTGCAAAACCCGAGCCAAGAAGGGGGAGGAACTTTGTGCTTAGGAATCATTTGGCATTCTATTTTCTCTTCGATCTTAATTTTTAACTGATGTGGAACTAAAGAGGATTGAAAGTAAATTGCCTGTGATATGCTGGAAAATTTCAGTTAAATCACCAGCATAACTCCATGTAACCAGCTTTCAGATTTGGCCACTTAAGTTCCAATGTTTGATAAGACATTGTGACATCAGTAGTGAAAATCCATGGCAAACATCAGTGTAGTCCGGACTACCCAAGAAAACGATGACTTTGCCTCGAACATGAGGCCTATCAGAGATAAAGACTTCAGAGATAAAGACAGAATCCAGATCAGAAATGGTCCACCACTTCATAATCATCTCCTTTCCTAGTCAAGGCAATTCTTCTCCTTTATGTACGCGCCAATGTAACTGGTGTGACTTCAGTGGCTTCTATGCATTACTTAGTCAAGAACATCAAGGTCACCTCCTGAACATCACAATGAGCAAATCGCATGGAAAATCACTAGTGTCTTGCCAGTTCTATTCACTTGCATCCAAAACATACATTGTGTGATTTCTAGACCAAAATTTTCCAATTCCAAAGAAAGTTTAATGGAGTCTTGAGCTAACCTGCTGTGGCTTCAGAGATATAATAAAAGAATGAGACCTTGGCTAATGAAATAGGATTAAAAATGGAATTTTCAGATTCGATTTATTCAAACATATTCTACTCTAGCAATCACATCATGTAACAATGATTAAGTGTTCTATAGAGAGAAAGGAAAACTAATAAAATGTTAGGTGATATACCTTAAAATTTATGTCAACCCATTTTCTTACAAGAAAGTCCAGGCTCCAGACAATTAACATTAATACCTTAAATGTTTCTCGTTGAAACAAGAGAATTTACTCCTCCCACATGCCAAACAAATCTATCACTTCACAGACTATCCATCTGTTAAAAATTTCCTTTATTATTTACTTTGGGATTTATCTCTGAGATCTCGACTGCCTGACTAGGAATTGAGATTTTGTCAGAGCAAATTTTCAGCACAGTGAGGTTAAACAGAGTGAGCGATCAGTTGCTTTGGGAATTGAGTGCAGAGAGATTGTGGTTTGGTGAATATGTAGGTTAAATGACTTCACTTTTTTCAGTAGCATTGATTGGGTTGTCTGTTTATCATGTAAATACTATTATGTGCATAATGTAACTTGCAGAGTACTTAAATGCTGAGATAAGTTTGTGTAGTAAACGAACAGTGTAAATGAAAATTAGTCTTAACCTTTGTGTGGAAAGATCACAAGAACTCAATTAAGAAGCAGCAGGAGCAGATCATTGGTGGGAATTTTGGTTCATCTAATAAATGATAAGAGAGAAAATGAAGTCAACATTAATCTTTCAGTTCTTTACAGTTTTGTAAAAAAAAACCTTCAGAATTATCTCTGAGGAGGAAGGGGAGAGACAGTGAGGAACTGTTCAATACTTCTGTGGTGGTCACTCAGGATCAAGAATGACTTGCTTCCACTCCAGTTCTAGAGATTCATGAAGCCAGTGTGGGGCCCATAGAATATACCAGAATTGGAACAGGAAGTGCCCAATAGGACAGGAGGGTGGGCAATTTGTGCAGTGGTGTTCTTCTTCCATTACTTATGGCGGCTTTCCAGTTGCATCAATGCATATGCTTAAGGTTGTAAGCACCATCCCAAAGTCTGTCCTAAGAGGTCAATGTTGTGGGTAGTTAGTGAGTGACACATTGCAGTTTTTCAAGGTGGCACTGAGAACATTCTTGAAGCACCTCCTCTGTCCACCTTCTGTTCTCCTCAGAATATAGGCTGTCTGTTCGGGTTATATATTATTTATTATATGCATTGATGGCATATACTGTCCATTTCAGGGGATTAAATAAAATTAGAATTTCGATGCTGGAAATATTGATGGAGAAGATACCGATATCAGTTTATCCTTCCTTCCAGGGTTGGAAGATTATTTGAAAATAATTTTGTTGCTATTACTCTGGTGCCTTCTAGTGCCTGCAGAAGGCAGCAATAATCATTGTTTTGGTCATCTATATTAGTTTTCTGGTGCAAAAATAGCTTTGAGCATGTTTTAAGTAACTGAGGCTTGGCTTAGACTAAAGGTAAGGAATGGTTTCCAAAATTATTTCACTAAGCAGTGCAGTACTTTCAATCTCATTAGATTAGATCAGATTCAACTTTATTGTCATTGTGACGAGTACAGATACAAAGCCAATGAAATGCATTTAGTATCCGACCAGAAATGCAAAGAATAGTGTTATTTACAAAATAACTGGGAATAAAAAAAGTGCTACAGCACACAAATATAAAAGTACTGAGACAGTACAATACAGATGCAATACTGCTTAGCACTGTGATGAGAGGTTCAGCAGTGTCACAGCCTCAGGGAAGAAGCTCTTCCTGTGCCTGCTGGTGCAGGAGTGGAGGCTCCTGTAGTGCCTACCGGATGGGAGGAGAGTAAAAAGTCCATGGTTAGGGTGAGATGCATCCTTGATAATGCTTTTCGCCCTGCCCAGGCAGCGTTTATGGTAGATGTTCTCAATGGTGGGCAATTGGGTACCGATAATGCATGAAGCCTTAAAAATAAACTAAAATCACAGTACACACGAGGAAATCTGCAGATCCTGGAAATTCAAGCAACACACACAAGAAATGCTGGTGGAATGCAGCAGGCCAGGCAGCATCTATAACAGTGAAAGTTTCAGGCTGGGACCTGAAATCACAGTATACTGTTGTGTTAGAAATCATATATGTTGCAACAGAAACATGGCTAGATTTAAATGATATGTTATAGAAAACAATTCTAGGGATAGAAAAGGACAAGGAAGACATATAGCATTGTTAAACAGACTATTTGCTTCCTTTAGCAAGAGATAGTAACACATCTACAGAAGCTGAATATATCTGGAGCTATGCCATGGGCTTTGCATACGGGCACTCCTACTGAGGGCAAACATTTCTATTTTACAAATTACTGGCAAACATCCAATTTACATTCTGTGGCATCATCTGTCTGAATGGTCTGATAGTGAACCCCACAAGTTTGGCATCATCTGTCTGAATGGTCTGATAGTGAACCCCACAAGTTTGGCATCATCTGTCTGAATGGTCTGATAGTGAACCCCACAAGTTTGGCATCATCTGTCTGAATGGTCTGATAGTGAACCCCACAAGTTCAAGTTCAAGTTTAGTTATCATTCAATCATACATGAGTATAGCCAAATGAAATAGTGTTCCTCTGGGGCCAAGGTACAAAAGACAATACCAAAAGCACACAGCACACTGCTCATTGCACACATGGCTGCCATTTCAGAAAAAAGATAGTCACAAAGTGAAAAAATAAGAATAATAATATAGCCCAAATCCCTGTGTGGCATGTCTAGATTGATGCAAAGCTGTCCTGGTCTAGTTTGTAGTTCCACTGAGCGCATAGTGCAGGGCAATACAGTACCAAGCAAACAATGGATGGCAGCACCAGCTTGGCATTGCCTAACCTTGCAGCTGCCACAGGTGACCCTGCAGCTTCGGTCTAGACCGAGTCCTCACCACAAGGGAGGCAATGCAGTCCCCCCACCATCAGTCTCGCCAAAGAACCAGTGAACCGGACTTGCAATATTCTATATTACCAATGTCCAACATGGTCTTGCGATCACGATAAAAACGACCAAGACAATCACTTGCACATTTATTTTTGGGACTGCGCACCTTGTTGGCATGACAGTACACAGCAAGTTCAGGTGACATCACAACAATGGTACGCAATAAGTCCAGCTCCATCGCTATCGCGCAACTCACTGCTGGGATAGTCCTGGAATATTTGATGTTCTTAGTATCCAGCAGTGACCTGCGATCATAAAATAGGCATACAAGCACATCGCCAACTTACCAGCAGGAATAATAACTATGAGTAATGTTAAAACCAAGTTGTTTCTTAACATTGGATGTTGCTGAGGAACTCAAAATAATTCCAGTCCTACGGTATCTCGCAGATTACCTCTCCACAGACACAAGTCATACCTAGAACTATATTAATTCAGCTTCACCAATATATCTAAAACAGACATCCCACCTCTCCCAGAAGTTCCGGGAGTCTCCCGCATATTGACAGCAGCTCCCTGACACCTGCAAATTATATGCAATATCCCGGAAATCAATTTTTTTGAGAGCGAGCGAGCGAGAGGGAGAGAGAGAGAGAGAGACATAGAGAGCGAGTGACAGATGTAGCGAGAGAGTGACAGAGAGAGCATCCTGATTGGCCTCTCTTTGTGCTAAGTGGACCTATCAGTTTTCTCCATGGGCGGGCTTTACAGTCGACCTCTCTCTCTCTTTCATTGTCCATCAGTTCAATTTAGTGTCCTGCAGTGCCATGCAAGAGTGTTCCAAAAAAAAATATAAAACGTACTTCACCCCAGACTACACTAAAGTGTACCCCTGCCTAATGGGGGTCAAAAATAATGACAGTGTTGCTCGCTGCACTGTTTGCAACAGTGACTTTTCTATTGCCCATGGTGGGTTAAATGACTGTAAAAGACATGTTGAGGTGAGTCCTGGATTATGTCTCAACTAACCTGAAGGACTGGTGCCAAACTACAAAAGTTTGCCAGTTGATAAGTTCTGGGGGAAGCTATCCAAAGTAAAATCTGTGAGCACAGGGCAGTTGAGATTCAAACAGCTCTGCCAGTTGCTGAAGCTGCTTTTGGTGCTGCCAAATTCTAATTGTGATGTAGAAAGGACATTCAGCATGGTGCGTCACATTAAGACAGAATTCAGAAGTCAGCTGTCTCACAAAACAGTTGTGAATCTGATGTCTTGCAAAATTAACAAATTCATTGACACAGACTGCTATGAGGTTGAGACTTCCGGTTGAGACCTCCCTGAAATGAGTTTTTGCAGGATGGGATGTCTGCTAAAATAACATTTCTGCTCAGTTTCAAGCATGAATCTGTCAGAATATAGACATTGTCTGCAGAAACACCAACTGTCAATGACTGCATATTTGGAGCAAACTTACAAGAGGGGAAATATTGAGCCAGGATTGTTTGTGGTTTAATTTTATCTGTCATTGCAAAACTAGTTTTTACAGAGATAGCTGACAGAGGGGTGACTCTGACAGATCAGAAATAGAATGGAGAACAACCAAAGATTAAAGATTAGCTTTGTTTGTCACATGTACATTGAAACGTCAAAACATTCAGTGAAGTGTATTATTTGCATCAGTAACTAACACAAACCAAGTATTTGCTGGGGGCAGCCCACAAGTGTCAGCAAGCTTCCAACGACAATATAACATGCCCACAACTTACTAACCCCAATTCATACGTACAAGCCACACAAGGCTTTATATAAAACTATTCTCAAATGTAACGGAGACAACTTGATCACTGAGGTTTTACAAAAATTGCATAATAGGGAAATCTTTTTACGGCTGGGGAACTTACAGATGGCACTTGATGCATTTAAGGAATTGAACTTGGGAAGACAGAAACAAAAAATAAAAATAGTAAAATTAGCCAAGTGATCTCTGCAAAAGATATTGTAACTGTAACAGGAAGAGTAAAAACTTTTCTTTCATAGAGTCAGAAAGCTAGCATTGAAAAAGGCAGTTAAAAATTCCAGATGACAGACTTAAGCTGATTCGCATGTTACAGCAGAGTTACGAAATGATTTGTTTGCATTAGCAGTCAATGCCTCTGTAAATGGCACCAACAGTATGTTCTGACAAGTGCATACTCAGAATTAAATAACAATTTAATTTTGCACTCATTGAGGAAGGTGAATTGATACAGCTACAAGTATGACTTATGTTTATCCAAATGTAATTTGGAAGATAGGCTTGGAGCTATCTTCAGTCACTTTCCTGTGTCTTCAATAGTTTCACAGTCAGGGAGATTTCTTTAGATGGAAACTAGTTTATGTGGTGAAAATCTGATCCACATGAGTTAGTTTGCATTCTTACCAATATAAATATAACTCTTGCATGACTAGCAATGCAAAGAAATATGTCCTACAAAGCAGGTGTAAAATAAAATTCCCGTTCCTGCCTCCTTACAAGCAATGATCCTGATAGTTCTCTCCTCTCAGTATTTCCCCTTTCTGGCATTTAACACAAACAGACTGCAAACAAGTGCTAATATGTTACTTCAAAAGCTTTCATTTATTGGAGAGGACTTGTGTTAGGTTACCCATTCTCACACCATGAATATATATCTCAGATTCCGCAAAGTCTATTCATTGAGAAGGAAGTGCTTGATGCTTGTTCCAAGTTTTTATCTGCCTCTTGTAGTAAAATTTCCCCCGGGTTCACCCCCATGGTAGCCTTTGGCAAAATCGCTGTTTCTCCAGTAATATTGGAGATAATTTGATTTTAATGTGCAACCTTGCAGAAGGCCTGGTGGTTGTAATGCTTTCTCATACAGTGCTTTGCATGTACTGTGGATAAATAAACTCCGTACCTATGGCACAAGACCCCTCTGCAAAAGTTTCCAGAGGGATAAGAAGTATTTTAGTCTGATGAGTATTAAAACATAGAAACATAGAAACATAGAAAATAGGTGCAGGAGTAGGCCATTCGGCCCTTCGAGCCTGCACCGCCATTTATTATGATCATGGCTGATCATCCAACTCAGAACCCCGCCCCAGCCTTCCCTTCATAACCCCTGACCCCCGTAGCCACAAGGGCCATATCTAACTCCCTCTTAAATATAGCCAATGAACTGGCCTCAACTGTTTCCTGTGGCAGAGAATTCCACGGATTCACCACTCTCTGTGTGAAGAAGTTTTTCTTAATCTCGGTCCTAAAAGGCTTCCCCTCTATCCTCAAACTGTGGCCCCTCGTTCTGGACTTCCCCAACATCGGGAACAATCTTCCTGCATCTAGCCTGTCCAATCCCTTTAGGATCTTATACGTTCCAATCAGATCCCCCCTCAATCTTCTAAATTCCAACGAGTACAAGCCCAGTTCATCCAGTCTTTCTTCATATGAAAGTCCTGCCATCCCAGGAATCAATCTGGTGAACCTTCTTTGTACTCCCTCTATGGCAAGGATGTCTTTCCTCAGATTAGGGGACCAAAACTGCACACAATACTCCAGGTGTGGTCTCACCAAGGCCTTGTACGACTGCAGTAGTACCTCCCTGCTCCTGTACTCGAATCCTCTGGCTATAAATGCCAGCATACCATTTGCCTTTTTCACCGCCTGCTGTACCTGCATGCCCACTTTCAATGACTGGTGTATAATGACACCCAGGTCTCGTTGCACCTCCCCTTTTCCTAATCGGCCACCGTTCAGATAATAATCTGTTTTCCTATTTTTGCCACCAAAGTGGATGACTTCACATTTATCCACATTAAATTGCATCTGCCATGAATTTGCCCACTCACCCAACCTATCCAAGTCACCCTGCATCCTCTTAGCATCCTCCTCACAGCTAACACTGCCACCCAGCTTCGTGTCATCCGCAAACTTGGAGATGCTGATTTAATTCCCTCATCCAAGTCATTAATATATATTGTAAACAACTGGGGTCCCAGCACTGAGCCTTGCGGTACCCCACTAGTCACCGCCTGCCATTCTGAAAAGGTCCCGTTTATTCCCACTCTTTGCTTCCTGTCTGCTAACCAACTCTCCACCCACACCAATACCTTACCCCCAATACCGTGTGCTTTAAGTTTGCACACTAATCTCCTGTGTGGGACCTTGTCAAAAGCCTTTTGAAAATCAAAATATACCACATCCACTGGTTCTCCCCTATCCACTCTACCAGTTACATCCTCAAAAAATTCTATGAGATTCGTCAGACATGATTTTCCTTTCACAAATCCATGCTGACTTTGTCCGATCATTTCACCGCTTTCCAAATGTGCTGTTATCACATCCTTGATAACTGACTCAAGCAGTTTTCCCACCACTGACGTTAGGCTAACCGGTCTATAATTCCCTGGTTTCTCTTTCCCTCCTTTTTTAAAAAGTGGAGTTACATTAGCCACCCTCCAATCCTCAGGAACTAGTCCAGAATCTAACGAGTTTTGAAAAATTATCACTAATGCATCCACTATTTCTTGGGCTACTTCCTTAAGCACTCTGGGATGCAGACCATCTGGCCCTGGGGATTTATCTGCCTTCAATCCTTTCAATTTACCTAACACCACTTCCCTACTAACATGTATTTCGCTCAGTTCCTCCATCTCACTGGACCCTCTGTCCCCTACTATTTCTGGAAAATTATTTATGTCCTCCTTAGTGAAGACAGAACCAGAGTAATTATTCAATTGGTCTGCCATGTCCTTGCTCCCCATAATCAATTCACCTGTTTCTGTCTGCAGGGGACCTACATTTGTCTTTACCAGTCTTTTCCTTTTTACATATCTATAAAAGCTTTTACAGTCTGTTTTTATGTTCCCTGCCAGTTTTCTCTCATAATCTTTTTTCCCCTTCCTAATTAAGCCCTTTGCCCTCCTCTGCTGAACTCTGAATTTCTCCCAGTCCTCAGGTGAGCCACTTTCTCTGGCTAATTTGTATGCTTCTTCTTTGGAATTGATACTATCCCTAATTTCTCTTGTCAGCCACGGGTGCACTACCTTCCTTGATTTATTCTTTTGCCAAACTGGGATGAACAATTGTTGTAGTTCATCCATGCAACCTTTAAATGCTTGCCATTGCATATCCACCGTCAATCCTTTAAGTGTCATTTGCCAGCCTATCTTAGCTAATTCACGTCTCATACCTTCAAAGTTACCCCTCTTTAAGTTCAGAACCTTTGTTTCTGAATTAACTACGTCACTCTCCATCTTAATGAAGAATTCCACCATATTATGGTCACTCTTACCCAAGGGGCCTCTCACGACAAGATTGCTAATTAACCCTTCCTCGTTGTTCAAAACCCAGTCCAGAATAGCCTGCTCTCTAGTTGGTTCCTCGACATGTTGGTTCAAAAAACCATCCCGCATACATTCCAAGAAATCCTCTTCCTCAGCACCTTTACCAATTTGGTTCACCCAATCTACATGTAGATTGAAGTCACCCATTATAACTGCTGTTCCTTTATTGCATCAAAAAGGAACTTAGAATAAGGGACGAATTCCAATGCTGTGGGTATGAGATAATATAAAATTTCCATGTGGGATTTTTTTCTGATGGTAGAGTCAAAGCTGGGAGACACAACTGATGTATTGGTGTATTTTTCTAAATATTGGTGACCCTCACATGTTGTTTGACAATCAAGATGCTATTAAAATGATGTTTGTGTCGTAACAGTGTAAGCTAGGTGTAAGTAATAACTTTCTTATTTATTAAAGACATACTTGGAAAAACAAATCCATGACAAATGCATCATAACTGGATGTTATTGATGAAGGTAGAGCAGCGGATGTAGTGTATATGGATTTCAGTAAGGCATTTGATAAGGTTCTCCATGCAAGGCTCCTTCAGAAAGTAAGGAGACATGGAATCCAAAGAGACTTTGCTTTGTGGATCCAGAATTGACTTGACCATAGAAGGAAAAGGGTGGTTGTAGGTGGTTCATATCCTGCATGGAGCTGGTGACCAGTGGTGTTCCACAGGGATCTGTTCTGGGACCCCTCCTCTTCGTAATTTTTATAAATGACCTGAATGAGGAAGTAGAAGGGTGGGTTAGTAAGTTTGCTGATGACACAAAGGTTGAGGGTGTTGTGGACAGTCTGGAGCGTTGTCAGAGGTTACAGCATGACGTCGATAGGATGCAGAATTGGGCTGAGATGTGGCAGATGGACTTTCAATCCAGATAAGTGTGAGTTGGTTCATTTTGGTAGGTCAAATTTGAAGACAGAATATAATATAAATGGTAAGACTCTTGGCAGTGTAGAGGATCTGAGAGATCCTGGGGTCCATGTCAGTAGGACACTCAAAGCTGCTGCACAGGTTGACAGTGTTGTTAAGAAGGCGTATGGTGTGTTGGCATCCACCAACCGTGGGGTTGAGTTCAAGAGCCGTGAGGTAATGTCACAGCTATATAGGACCTTGGTCAGACCCCAGTTGGAGTACTGTGTTCAGTTCTGGTCACCTCACTACAGAAAGGACGTGGACACCGTACAGAGAGTGCAGAGGAGGTTTACAAGGATGTTGCCTGAATTGGAGGGTGTACCTTATGAGAATAGGTTAACTGTACTTGGCCTTTTCTCCTTGGAGTGACGAAGGACGAGAGGTGACCTGATAGAGGGGTATAGATGATCAGGGGTATTGATCGTGTGGATAGTCAGAGGCTTTTTCCCAGGGCTGAAATGGCTAACACAAGGAGGCATAACTTTAAGGTGCTTGGAAATAGGAAAAGAGGGGATGTCAGGGTAAGTTTTTCACACAGAGAGTGATGGGTGCGAGTAATGCACTGCCGGCAACAGTGGTAGAACTGGATACAACAGGGTCTTTTCAGAGCTTCTTAGATAGGTACATGGAGCTTAGAAAAATAGAGGGCCATGCGCTAGGGAAATTCCAGGCAGTCTCTAGGGTAGGTTACATGGTCAGCACAACATTGTGGGCCGTAGGGCCTGTAATGAGCTGTAATTGTTCTATATGTTCTATAATTTGGTGATGTAGCTATCAGTATGTAAAACTCAAGTAAAAAAAGTCTAACTTGTTTCTTTTTAAAAACTGTAATCATAAAAGGCTATTTAGTTTATCATATCTGCATACCAATATCCCTATCTTTCTCTATATTACTGTATTTTTTCCTCTCAGCTACCTATACCTATTACTAGGGCAATTATTGAATCTCTATCTGTCTACAGATCCACATTTAACATTGTCCTTAACATTTACCTTTCTGCCACTTCTTGTTTGCCAATTACCTTTCTCAGTGTACGCAGGTTATCGACATTTTAGTCATTCAGATCTATTTCTCTTCAACTACTGCTTGTACACCCTTTATAATTTTAAACCCCTGTAATTAATCTCCTTTGCATGTTCTCTGCTGCAAGGGGAACAAACTAGCTTCTGGGTTGCTATTTCTGGAAACATTAAATGCTCATTCTGTACCATTTCCAAATCCTTAACATTTTTCCAATAGAGTAAACCATCCTTTCTATGATATAGTCCACTGATATGGACATGGTACTCTGGCTGGAGCTGAAACAGAGCAAAATAATAGACATCAAAAAATGCTGGATAAGCTCCACCAGTCGGGTGGTGCTTGTGGAGGGAAATTTAGTGTTTTAAGTCTTTGAACATTCATCAATACTGGGAACAATTAAGATGGCCAAAGGTATTGGAAAAGAAAGAAAGAATCAAAGGGAATGGGTGAAAGGCAGGAATGATGAAATGACAGAAGGATTGATTATGTGAAAAATAGATAGATAAAAAAGCACAAGATGGACTTAAATTAGGGCAGAGTGAGAACAGAAGAAGTTTACCAACAGCTAATGCTCAGAAACTAAAAAAGAGAGGATCTTGGCTATAATCTGAAATGGTAATTTCCGCTTAAACTAATTGATATCCCTTGAAGATTTTGGCTGTCATTCTCTCTAAAGCAGCATCTCAGCCTGCCCACCCATTTTGTTTTATGAAGTACTGCTTATGAAAATCCTTCCCTGCATCGCAATCCAAAAAGAAAAGTGATTGATGACTGTTAGTGTCTTCCACTATTACACGATTAAGTCCTCCCAATATATTCAACAGTAACCTCTTTGAATGCTTCCAATTAACAAACTGCGGTTTATTAGCTTCTTGCATTAGAATAAGTAATAAAATAATTTTATGTATTCCTTGTAGACTTTCGAAATGGTGCTGCATAAGTATTAGCCAACAAATGAAATTTAAGTCGCATCACTAGCCAATAGTGCTTGTTTGTCTATTTTATGTGAGGAACTATTAATATATAGTGTCAGTGAATGGTAGAAATCAAAAACACCAATAATGCATTTTTCCCCTTTTGATGAAAGTAATTATCAATAAATAACCATCAAATCCTTCTGAGCAAAAATATTTTGAGTTACAGCACTGTTTTACTGAGGCTCCTTTAGAAATTCCACAACTGAACAGAATTGAATGTAATGCTTTATGTAACCTCTCCTTGTAAATAAAACTCTCTGAAGAATTTATAGCTGTCAGCATTTGTTCCCATGACTGGACCATGTGAAGTAATTTATTCAAACTAAAAGACAAAACTATTATCTGGATTCTGTCCACTTACTGTCAATTCACTTTTGAATTCTAAAATTGAATTAAATCAGTTGAATTACTTTGAGCCGGTGGCACAGAGATGCAGCAGTTTGTACATGTGCCTCGTGGTTCCAGAAATCCAGGTTCAATTCTGACCTCAAATTGCTGGCTGTGATGAGTTAGCATGTTATCTCTGCAACCAGGTGCATTTCCTTTGGGTGACCCTGTTTTCTCCCACATGCCAAAGACAAGCAGGCTGGTAGATTCATTGACTACTGTAAATTACCTCCAGGTGAACAGCAGGAGAATGAAAACCTGGGGTGTTGAGGGTGTGAGGGGTGGGGGAACGGGGATGCAAGAGGGAAAAAATTGGGATTAGTGAAGATGGGTGCTTGATGGGCAGTACATATGTCATGGGTAAACAGCCTAATTCAGTGCTGTCTGTCTCCTTGACTTTCTTATTCTAAAGATGCTTTCATAAAGTGCCTCAGTAATGGCTGATGCACTTGAACACTTACAGTAAATAAACAAGAAGGATACTTCAAAGATTAGCACAAGCAGCTGCATTGCCTGGAACCAGAAGCAATGAATAGGATGTGTGTTTCTTCCAGGGGTGAAGTGGAAGCTGTTTTCAATAACATAAAAGCAAAAGGCTATGACGTTGGATAGAGACTATAGATTCAGACAGTGATACAGCATGGGAAAGGATCTTTCAGCCCAACTCATTCATGCCAACCAAGATGTCCATGTACGATATAAAAACAGGACATCTGTGGAGCTACAGACAATGCCCTCTTGCCTTCAGCAGATCCTCTTGTGAGAGCGTTCTTGATGAGCAAGAACATAAGAGTTTCAGAAACAGAAAGTGTTGGTTGATCAACCCTTTAAGACTGTTCCACCATTCAATAGGATTGTGCCTGATTTAATCCTAGTCTCAACATTACTTCCCTGCTTTTGTCCTATAAGCCTTGACATCCTTAAGGCAAGAAATCCCTAACCCTACCCAGAATGTTTTCGAATAACTCTTTTTCGCAACCGTTTTCCATAAAGATTCTCAGAGTCATAAGCCACTGAGAAAATAATTCTTTCTCAGCTTCAATTTGGAAGAGCAAATCTGCAGAGAGATAGCAGACAACTGCAGCAAACATAAAGTTGTGGTGGTAGGGGATTTTAATTTTCCATACATTGATTGGGACTCCCATACTGTTAGGGGTCTAGATGGTTTAGAGTTTGTAAAATGTGTTCAGGAAAGTTTTCTAAATCAGTATATAGAGGGACCAACTAGAGGGGATGCAATATTGGATCTCCTGTTAAGGAAATGAATTAGGGCAAGTGACGGAAGTTTGTGTAGGGGAGCACTTTGGTTCCAGTGATCATAACGCCATTAGTTTCAATTTGATCATGGACAAGGATAGATCTGGTCCTAGGGTTGAGGTTCTGAACTGGAAGAAGGCCAAATTTGAAGAAATGAGAAAGGATCTAAAAAGCGTGGATTGGGACAGGTTGTTCTCTGGCAAAGATGTGATTGGTAGGTGGGAAGCCTTCAAAGGGGAAATTTTGAGAGTGCAGAGTTTGTATGTTCCTGTCAGGATTAAAGGCAAATTGAATAGGAATAAGGAACCTTGGTTCGCAAGGGATATTGCAACTCTGATAAAGAAGAAGAGGGAGTTGTATGAAATGTATAGGGAACGGGGTAAATCAGGTGCTTGAGGAGTATAAGAAGTGCAAGAAAATACTTAAGGAAGAAATCAGGAGGGCAAAAAGAAGACATGAGGTTGCCTTGGCAGTCAAAGTGAAGGATAATCCAAAGAGCTTTTACAAGTATATTAAGAGCAAAAGGATTGTAAGGGATAAAATTGGTCCTCTTGAAGATCAGAGTGGTCGGCTTTGTGCAGAATCAAAGGAAATGGGGGAGATCTTAACTAGGTTTTTTGCGTCTGTATTTACTAAGGAAGCTGGCATGAAATCTATGGAATTGAGGGAATCAAGTAGTGAGACCATGGCAACTGTACAGATTGAAAAGGAAGAGGTGCATGCTGTCTTGAGGAAAATTAAAGTGGATAAATCCCCGGGACCTGACAGGGTGTTCCCTTGGACCTTGAAGGAGACTAGTGTTGAAATTGCGGGGGCCCTGGCAGAAATATTTAAAATGTCGCTGTCTACGGGTGAAGTGCCGGAGGATTGGAGAGTGGCTCATGTTGTTCCGTTGTTTAAAAAAGGATCGAAAAGTAATCTGGGAAATTATAGGCCAGTGAGTTTAACGTCAGTAGTAGGTAAGTTATTGGAGGGAGTACTAAGAGACAGAATTTACAAGCATTTGGATAGACAGGGGCTTATTAGGGAGAGTCAACATGGCTTTGTGCGTGGTAGTTCATGTTTGACCAATCTATTGGAGTTTTTCGAGGAGGTTACCAGGAAAGTGGATGAAGGGAAGGCAGTGGATATTGTCTACATGGACTTCAGTAAGGCCTTTGACAAGGTCCCGCATGGGAGGTTAGTTAGGAAAATTCAGTCGCTAGGTATACATGGACAGGTGGTAAATTGAATTGGACATTGGCTCGATGGAAGAAGCCAGAGAGTGGTGGTAGAAAATTGCTTCTCTGAGTGGAGGCCTGTGACTAGTGGTGTGCCACAGGGATCAGTGCTGGGTCCATTGTTATTTGTCATCTATATCAATGATCTGGATGATAATGTGGTAAATTGGATCAGCAAGTTTGCTGAGGATACAAAGACTGGAGGTGTAGTAGACAGTGAGGAAGGTTTTCAGAGCCTGCAGAGAGACTTGGACCAGCTGGAAAAATTGGCTGAAAAATGGCAGATGGAGTTTAATACTGACAAGTGTGAGGTATTGCACGTTGGAAGGACAAACCAACGTAGAACATACAGGGTTAATGGTAAGGCACTGAGGAGTGCAGTGGAACAGAGGGATCTGGGAATACAGATACAAAATTCCCTAAAAGTGTCGTCACAGGTAGATAGGGTCGTAAAGAGAGCTTTTGGTACATTGGCCTTTACTAATCGAAGTATTGAGTGTAAGAGCTGGAATGTCATGATGAGGTTGTATAAGGCATTGGTGAGGCCGAATCTGGAGTATTGTGTTCAGTTTTGGTCACCAAATTACAGGAAGGATATAAATAAGGTTGAAAGAGTGCAGAGAATGTTTACAAGGATGTGGCCGGGACTTGAGAAACTCAGTTACAGAGAAAGGTTGAATAGGTTAGGACTTTATTCCCTGGAGCGTAGAAGAATGAGGGGAGATTTGATAGAGGTATATAAAATTATGATTGGTATAGATAGAGTGAATGCAAGCAGGCTTTTTCCACTGAGGCAAGGGGAGAAAGAAACCAGAGGACATGGGTTAAGGGTGAGTGGGGAAAAGTTTAAAGGGAACATTAGTTGGGGCTTCTTCACACAGAGAGTGGTGGGAGTATGGAATGAGCTGCCAGACGAGGTGGTAAATGCGGGTTCTTTTTTAACATTTAAGAATAAATTGGACAGATACATGGATGGGAGGTGTATGGAGGGTTATGGTCCGTGTGCAGGTCAGTGGGACTAGGCAGAAAATGGTTCGGCACAGCCAAGAAGGGCCAAAGGGCCTGTTTCTGTGCTGTAGTTTCTATGGTTCTATGGTTCACCTGAAAAGGCTAACTCTGTATTCTGAAACCATGCCCTGACTTTAATTACCCACCGTACGGGAAAGCATCCACTCTATTACTTCACCCGAAAAATCTTATATTTCAATAAGATCACCTCTTGTTCTAAACTCCAATGAGATAGGGTTCAACTGACTCATTATATCAAACATTTCATCCAGAAAAAAAGTGTACATACATCATTCCTTAAATATGGCAAACAAAACAGTGTCTCCAGGGCAAACCAGCTATCATGGAGCTTAAGTGCTTTAGGATGCCTGAAGGATGATAGAAAACACTCAGACACACTTAAATATGTAGAGTACATTAATTACATACCTGAAAATTATTTGAAACTTGGTGCTCTGCCTCTCAGATCTTCCTTCCGACCAAAATGATCAGAGCTACTGAACTTGCACCAGGTCTAACAAAGAGCCTACTGCAGAAAGTTGGCAATTCACTGCCGTAGATCAACATCAGAGTGCAGTCAGAGTGACAGTGGCAAGATGTATAAAATTTACACCTTCTCACCGAACTACACAGGGGACCTGAACTTTATAACATGGGGGATCTTGGACTTTTCAAATTAAACTGTTGGCATTTCTCAAGAAAATCCAAGTTGTTGTTTCAAATCCGTAACTTTTTCATCAGATCTCCACAATATATCATGTAACATGGAAAATGGCATTAATCTACTCATTGAAAATTCAATTTGTTGAAGAATAATTTACCTGTTTCACATTAGGAGGATTGTCTATAATAGAATGCTCCACCATTAATTGAAAATGTGTTTGGCTTTATGCTTGACTGGACTATACATTAATAGGTACATAAATGCTTTAGGTCTATGGAATTAATTATAGGCATAAAAACACAAAAGAAACAAGAGTAGCCATTGCATTCCCTTGCCTGCTTCAAAAGTGTAAGTCAACCTGGAAGTAAATAATGCTTGAATGATATATTGTCCTCATTTTAGCAATAGAATTCACAGTATGTTATTTGATCAAAATTACCCAGATAAAAGTTAATAACATTGTAGTATTTAAACCATTTTAAAGAGGTAATGAACATCATGATGGGCAAGCTTGAATGCAAAATAAGGTAGATTTAAAGTAAACATTTTCTTAGGAAGAAAACTAAGCAGAAGTTACATCAATTGTCCTATTGTTTATCAATTTTTTTGTCTAAGTTCGGCCCAGATGAAGAATATCTGCAGTATGAAATATAAATTAAGCAAACTTAGGAAGACTCAATGCATTAGTAGGCATAAGTTTTCAAAGGAAGTTTATTCAGTAATAATTGTGAATTTATTGCTATCCCATACAACTGCCATGCAGCAGATGCCTGCTCTATACTGATGAAGCAATTAGGGAGCTTCACAATGCATGTATCTAACCCAGAGTGTTGATGCTGACAGTGATACAAAAATTGGAGAGCCCACAATATTCAAAAGTACAGAGGGAAGACTCATTTGAACTCCTTTACAGAAATGCACTATTGGATGCATATTCTTAATTTTCATGTTTTATTCATTTATGCTAATTGACCTGAATCTTGACACAGTATATAGTTACGAGCTATGCTCAGTGGCCAGTTTACTAGGTACAGGAAGTGTAGGTTCATGGTCTTTTGCTGCTGTAGCCCATCCACTTCAAGGTTTGATGCTTTGTGCATTCAGAGATGCTCTTCTGCTGTTCTAACGTGCAGTTATTGAAGATTCAAGATTGTTTAATGTCATTTCCAGTACACAAGTGTAAAGGAGAATGAAATAATTGTTACTCTGGATAAGATGGAGCACAAAAAATACACTATAAGATAAAGAACACAATAAACAAAATGCAATAAATATAAATACATAAGATAGCTTATATACATAGACCGATAGTAAAGTATGACTTTGAAGCAACACTAGACAAAGTAGTGTCTGGACATAATATGACTTGTAGGAAATGATAAAGTGGTAATGGTGGTGGGGGTGTAGTGGGGTGGCTTAGTGGGTAGGGGTGTTGTTCAGCTTTACCGCTTGGGGAAAGTAACTGTTTTTGAGCCTGGTGGTCCTGATGTGGATGCTACATGGGAGTGGGACAAACAGTCCATGAGCAGGGTGGGTGGGATCCTTCATGATGTTGTTGATATACTTTTTTCCATTTATAGGTCTGTCATTGTGGATGGCTGGAGGAGGTGATCCATTGTAGAGCCTTCCCATCCGCTGCAGTGCAGCTTCCACACCGTGCAGTGTTAGGACGCTCTCCGCTGCACATTTGTAGAATGACTGAAGCATAGATGTGCAAAGTCCAGCTTTCTTCAGCCTCTTCAGAACGTAAGGCATTGGTGAGCTTTCCTGATTGTGTATAATGTGTTCTGGGACCATGAGAGTTTGAGCGAGATGCACACTACCAGGAGTTTGAAACTGCTCGCAGTGCCAAGCCACAGATGTAAAAAGGGGTTTCAGTGGTGCAAGTTCTGCTGAAGTTGATAACCAACTCCCTTGCCTTGTTGATATTGAGGAAGGGGTTATCTGCCTGGCACAAGACATCGAGCTCTTCCACTTCCTCGCTGTAGGCTGTCTCAACATTGTCGGTGATGAACCCCACCACTGTTGTGTCACTGGCAAACTTAACAATGTGATTGCTCGGGTGTTTGGCAGTGTTGCCATATGTGAGCAGAGTGCACAGCAATGGACTCAGCTCACAGCCCTGAAGACACCTATATTGAGGACAATGGGGAGGGAGGTGTGGGTCTTCATCCTGACTATCTGAGGTCTGTCAGTTCCTATCACCTTTCTGTCAGCTTGAACCAGTCTGTCCATTCTCCTCGAACTTTTCTCATTAACAAGGTATTTCATCCACAGAGCTGCCACTCATTGGATGTATTTTCGTTTTCACACCATTCTCTGTAAACCTTAGAGACTGTTGTGCATAAAAATCCCAGGAGATCAGCAGTTTCCCAGATACGCAAATCACCCCATCTAGCACCAGCGGTCAAAGTCACTTAGATCACACTTCTTTCCCATTCTGAAGTTTGGTCTTAACAACAACTGAACAGCTTGACCATGTCTGTATGTTTTCTTGCATTAAGATGCAGCCACGTGATTGGTTGATTAGATATTTGCATTAACAAGCAGATTTACATGTGTAGCTAATAAAGTGGCCACTAACTGTACAGAAGGCCAGCTTAATTAGTACCTTCCTGAAAAAGTGGAAGCTTTAGAGTAGTCTCTCTATGAAGATTTGAAAGTGTTGATGGGATTTCTTTTAATCATAAACACTTCCATTTGAGTTCTTGAATTCTGTTAAGCTGTGACTTTCCTTTTCTTGCATGAACACTTTGGATAAAAGTTTAATCATGCAGTGTAACATCTTAATGGAATTAAATCTAGAACCCATCAGCTAAATACATTCTTGATGGGAAACATCCATTATAAGTCTCCTGGCACAGTGAGGTCATGGCACTTTTCATATATGACTTAGGGCCTGCCATTCAAATTGTATGCAATTATCTGAGCAAGTCTAGGGTTGCCAACTCTAACAAACTTGACGTATTGCATGTTGCACTTGTTAGAATATTATGCCCTTGAGGTCTTGAACATAATTTGATACTGGCCTCTCACACAATGCTGTTTTGCTGGAATATTTTCACACTTGGAAGAATTCTCACAGATCAATTCACTTCAATGCAAGTGTTTCTCAGATTGGATAAATATAAAAGCCACAGCCCTTATTATTGCACAGTAAACTAATGTAAGACATCTGTATTCAATTTAAACAAATCTAAAGTTGGCCAAAGGTAGATTCTTTGAGAAAAGTTTGTGCCAGTTGAAGCTTTAAGTCCCTAAGGAACAGTCTGGCTTTCCATTTAACTGAGTTTTGTATCATTTAGTTAAAAGGCACATTTGTGGTTTTTTTGTGAAGTTCTATTCAGTTCCTATGAAAGACCATGGAGGTAAGTAGTCTGGAACCAAGTAGAAAGCCTCAAAATACCAGAGGCCAACACAGCACATGAATACAGCTTTATTTTTCAAATGCACATTGTAGATCTGCAATGAAGCCACACGCTAAAAAAAACTGAGATGAAAATACATCAGTCTGTGTACCAAGTGCAAATTTGTCTCCCTGCATGTTGACTAACCATCTTGCTGTCCACAGCTAGAACTAGAGTCCACATGCAACATGTATTGTTCTAATATTTTGGTTGCTTTTGTTAGATTAAGTACATAGCTAGATAAATAAATATAATAGGTTTGATGTGACAATTGGTACATATCTAACTGATTCCTGCAATTAGCAGAAAGGACTTATTATTCAAGTTAAATTTTAAATGACAAAATCTTTGTTAAAATAAAAGCAAGCTATTTATTTTAACCCAGAAATTAGATAGTCTAGCTCAACTTGTTTCAAAATTACATCATGAAAAATGTACAAACGTACTTACCATGGAGTGAAACTCGATAATGACTACGTTTGGATCACTTTGCATCATTCCAGAAATTTAACCAGGATCTCCTTTTAATTGCCCCCCCCCCATCAAATTGCATCGTTCCATATGCCCCTCTTCCTTTGGAACACTTCAGGAGAAATTGGGCCAACATTTCTAGGGTGTGTCCATTATACAACACCAGATCCTCAAAAAATCCTCTAATAAGTCTTCTATCTTCAGGAACCACCTTTCTCACTCTTCCATGATGTAGAAACCCCACTTGTTTCTTTTGATTCAGTGACCTGATGGACCCCCAATCTCTATTCACCCTACTTATCTGATTCCCTCAGGCCCCAATGATAATTAACCAAGAGAACTTAAAAATAGAAAATGCTGACGGCATTCAGAATAGATCTTTGTTTTCTCTCTTTCTCAAAGGATTTTTGACCTGAAACATTTTCTTTCTCTCCTTTTCCATAGACGCCTTGTGCCCTGCTGTGTGCTTCCAGCATTTTCAATATTTATACAGTATTGGATTTCCACCATATGCATTCTTTTGATATTCAGGAGAACTTCATCAAACAATTTAATTGCCCATCCCTGGTAAGTATCGAGGAAGAGCTGCTTTCTTGAACCACTGCAGTTCCTGAGGTGTGAGTGGAACTGAAATCGACTGACATAGGCAAATAAAATTTAATGCAGTAAAGTGAGTGGTACATCTTATACGATGAACAATAAGAAATAACATACATTAAATATACAATCTTAAAGGAGCCTTCAGAAATTTTTGAGGTCAGTTAAAAATGCAGTTAGAATTCAGTGTCCTTGGGGTTATAAATTGAGATATGGAGTCAAAGGCCAGAAAATTAACACAAAACTACATAAAACTTGGGGTTTGGCCCCAGACATAATATTTTGTCTTTTTCTGGTAATCACACTTAGAAGAGTTTGGTTAAGCTGCAGAAGGGGACGTATCAGAATGCTTCAAGGAATAAAGAATAACAGATATATCGATCAACTGGATAAGCTATGGTTCTTTTCGTTTTGAGAAAAGAGATCAAAAAAAGAGACGATAGAAAAATTTAAAATTACAAGGTTTAGACAAAAGGTTTACAGCTGTATAAACTTTGGCTGAGCTACATGTGAAATATTGTGTGCAGTTTTAGTCTCTACATTACAGGAAGGACATTAAAGCTTTAGAGAGAGTACAGAAAAGGTTCATCATTATGTTCATAAACAAGAGAAAATCTGCAGATGCTGATAATCAAAGTAATACACACAAGATGCTGGAAGAAATCAGCAGTCCAGCAGTATCTATGAAAAAGAGAAAACTGTTGACGTTTCAGACTGAGACTCTTCATCAGGACTCATCATTACATTGCCTAGATTCAAGATTATTAGCCATAAGGAGAGAATGGGCAATCTTGGAGTGTTTTCTCTGGAGCATCAGAAGTTGAGGAGCAACTTGATAAGAGTATGCACATTTATGAGAGGCTTAGATAGGGTAAATAGTCAGAGTCATAGAGTCATAGAACACTACAGCACAGAAACAGGCCCTTTGGCTCATCTACTAATAGTACAAACTATTAATCTGTCTAGTTCCATCAACCTGCACCTGGACCTTAGCCATCCCTATTCTTCCCATGTTCCCTTTAAACATTTCACCTTTCACCCTTAACCCATGACCTAGTCTCACCCAACCTCAGTGGAAAAAGCCTGTTTGCATTTACTCTATCTATACCCCTCATAATTTTGTATATCTCAATCAAATCTCCTCTCATTCTTCTGCACTCCATGGAATAAAGTTCTAACCTTTTCAAGATTTCCCAATGACTCAGATCCTCAAGTCCTGGCAACATCCTTGGACATTTTCTCTGTACTCTTTCAATCTTTTTCAGAGTTTTTCCCATGGTGGAAACATCAAAATTGAGAGGGCATAGCTTTAATGTGGGGGTGGGGGGGGGGGTGGAAGTTTAAAAGAGATATATGAGACAAGTTTTTACACAGATAGGAGTAGATGCCTGAAATGAGCTGCCAGTGGAAGTGGTGAAAACAGATACAATAGCAATGTTTAAGGGGCATTCAGACTGGCATATAAACAGGCAGAGGATACAGAGACATTAATCATATGCAAGAACATGGGAATAGGTTGAACTAGTATCATGATTATCACAGACATTGAGGGTTCTAACCACGTTCTAGGTTATAGGAGCTAAAAAAAAAAGTCTTCTTTGTCCGGAATTTCAGTAGCCAGATACCTCACACTTAAGGATTTTGGCAAAGGAAACAAAAACCTTGTGTAACACAGAGCTAGTATTTGGGTTGGATTTTCTGGGGTAGTGGTTATGAATTCTGCAGCAGAATGCAAGAGGGAATTTCAGATTGCAAACGTATGAACATGCAGATCAGGAGCAGCAATAGGCCATGGCCTCTGGAGCCTGCTCTGCCATTTAACTGCTGACTTCATTGTTAGCCTCAGCTCGAGATTCACATCCTTGATTACGAAGAACCTCCCTACCTTTTTAATAAAACCTTCCAGACACTGCTTCAATAACCTGAGAGGAAAAAAGTTCCACAAACCTGCAGCCACCTGAGAGTAAACATTTGTCCCATCTCTGCCTTAAATGAGTGACTGCTTACTTTTCAAGAGTGACTGCAGTTCTATTTGAAGCATCCTTTCTACATTCATCCTAAATATTTTAATCAAGTGCCTTCACACTCTTCCTAAATATCTGTGCATACAAGCCTGCCATATCCACCCTTTCCTCATACCAGTTAATAAAAAGAAATATTACAGAAAAATGGGTAGAGTGGGTAAAGTGCAATTAACCAGATTACGGGACAGAGAGCTAGAGTCAACTGACTGAATAATCCTGAGAAAAGATGGAGTGAGACCCGTTGCCATTTTATGATCTCACCATATCTCTGTCCTTGATTGACAGCCTAGCCACAATTTGTATTCAGTGACTTGACTTTCAGATTTTCATGAAGCCAACTATAATCTAAATTGTAATCTTATCCTAATTCTTTTTATACAGATCATTGTGGATTATAATTACTTTCTGTATTTCAGCCTTAACATCTTTAATCTAAATTGTAAACTTAGCTTTAACTCACAGATCACAGAGGATTATAGGTACTTTGTGCCAAACTATCAGTCAAAGTTAATGAATGAAATAATAATATCCAAATCGTCTGCAGAACACCAAGTCTAGGCCAATTTTGATTTTCACTATGGACATGAGCTCAATGTTCCAACTCACTTTCAGTTGTTTCAGCAGGAAAATATGTGAATGGTTGATAGTTGGCAGTGACAAAGTAGTGAAGTAATCAAGGGCCTCAGCTAACAGGACAGATCATGAAACTCTATATTAGTTGAAATGGTACTCTAGAATCAACATGATATACATTTTATCAGTTATGCATGGAAATTTTTGCTTAACACAGTAAGAAATGTTAGTGTTTTCGTTAGTAATTGGATACTCTGGCTGTGATGTAAAACACTCTCCATTCTATTCCAATTTTTTCATTAACCTAAATGTAACTTCTAGCGCACAATGGCCCCAAACCTCAGGAGTACAGAATTTTTTTCTGCTTCTGGGCTTCTTTCAAAATTTCTACAGGCAATTTTTCTGAAATATTGTGGATTTCTACTTAAATCCTGGCTTTAATTGTTTTTGTTTTCAATGAAAGTAGAGCTAAGACTTGGAATTAAAACTACATAACTCCGCTATTGCAGTACAGAGTATAATTCCTCAGTGCCCACTATAATTCCTGTGATTAAAAATGATCAGCTTCTGATGTGTTGGCGTGTTCTTCTAAATGTGTATTAATAATAATCAAGTTCAAATCAAAAACATTAGCTTCGTTTCACTTGACAGATTTTGCTTGACCTACTAAATATTTCCAAATTTCCTATTTTAGGTTTCCAACTTCTACTATATATTTTGACAACTATGATTATTTTCCATTCTGTGTAGATATAATGCTTGCCATCATTTGGATTGCTTGTCATACTCATTCAATACAAATGCTAATCTGTTAAGCATTTGTTTAGGGGGCTTATTTAACAGATTATTTATTTTCTGCTATAGTCCAGCTAGTGGAAAGTCATTCTCCCAGGAACCTGTTTATCTGGGTGGATTATTATGGCGATTTGCAAACTCCTTTTCTCTAGCCCATTATATTTCGTTGCTGGTTTATTTGACTCAAGTGCTAAGAAAACCATGCACAACAGAGCACATATTTTAGCAAATGGGTTGCTGTGGGCCGGAAGGGCCTGTTCTGTGGTGTACCTCTAAATCAAAAATAAAGGTAAATACACTCAGCAGCCACTTAATTAGATACATCTCTGCACTTGCTTATTAATGTAAATAGCCAATCAGCCTATCACATGGCAGCAGCTCAATGCATAAAAACATGCATTCATGGTCAAGAAGTTCAGTTCTTGTTCAGACAGAGCATCAGAATGGGGAAGAAATGAGATCCAAGTGACTTAGACTGTGGAAAGAGCGTTGGTGCCAGATGATGTGGTTTGAGTATCTCAGAATCTGCTGATCTCCTGGGATTTTCTTGCATAACAGTCTCTAGAATTTACAGAGAATGATGTGAAAAACAAAAAAAAACACCCAACGACTGACAGTTCTGTTAATAAGAGAGGTGACAGGAGAATGGCCAGACTGGTTCAAGCCGACAGGAAGGTGCTGGACTCTAATGTTTTTGATCCAAGGTTCTTTTGGAAATCAAGAAAGAGGCATAAAACTTGTTGCTTAGTGATAATTTTATTAAGTGCTATGAGAACCAAGGAATCAGTGACGCAGCACAGTAAAAGTCTAGTAACTAAGAGCAAAGAACAGAAAAAAAAATGAAAGATGGCGGTGAAATGTGCTCAGCTCTCCTTATGCCATAGATAAGAGATATTCCATTCAAATTTGTAGAAAAGAATTAACCAATTGGATAGCCTCTGCTGAAATAATGTGATATCAGGGAAGCTTCCTGAAAGATACAAAGAACTGAAACCACTAGGGGACAATTACAAGTAGAGGTAATTATATAAGGCCATAAAGCTTAGAAACAGGATAAGCCATTTGGCCCATCAGATCTGCTCTGCCATTTCATCATGGCTGATCCTATTTACCCCTCAGCCCCAATTAGTTGCTTTCTCCCCGTAACCCTCCATGCCATGACCAATCGAAAATCTATCACCCCCTGCCTTAAATATACATAAAGAATTGGTCTCCACAGCTACCCGTTGTAAAGAATTCCACAGATTCACCACTCTCTGGGTAAAGAAATTCCTCTTCATCTCCATTCTGAAAGGATGCTCCAACATTCTGAGGCTGTGTCCTCTAGGCTTAGACACTCCCAACATAGGGAGCATCCTCTCCATATCCACTCTATTGAGGCCTTTCGCCTTTCGAAAGGTTTCAATTAGATCACCCCTCATTCTTCTGAATTCTAGTGAATACAGGCCCAGAGCCATCAAAAGCTCTTCCTATGACAAACCATTCAATCTTGGAATCATTTTGGTGAACCACCTTTGAACCCTTCCCAGTTTCAGCACACTCTTTCTAAGATAAGGGGCTCAAAACTACTCACAATACTCCAAGTGAGGCTTCACCTGTGCTTTATAAAGTCTCCACATTACATCCTTTCTTTTATATTCTAGTCCTCTTGAAATTAATGCTAACATTGCATTTGCCTTCCTCAACACAGACTTAATCTACAAATTAACCTTTAGGGTATCCTGCACAAGGACTTCCGAGTGACTTTACATGTCAGTTTTTTTGTATTTTCTCTCCATTTAGAAAATGGTCAACCCTTTCATTTCTTCTACCAAAGTGAATGATCATACACTTCCCAACACTGTATTCCATCTGCCATTTCTTTGCCCATTTTCCTAATACATGTAAGTCCTTCTGTAAACTCTCTACTTCCTCACAACTACCTGTCTCTCCACCTATCTTCATATCGTCTGCAAACCTTGCAGCAAAGCCATCAATTCCATCATCCAAATCACATGTAACATAAGAAGAATCAATTCCAGCACAGACCCCTGAGGAACACCACTAGTCACTGGCAGCCAGCCAGAAAAGGCTTTCTTTCTTCCCACTCCTTGCCTCCTGCCAATTGACCACTGCTTTATCCATGCTAGAATATTTCCTGTTATCACAGGCTCGTAGCTTGTTAAGCAGCCTCATGTGTGACACCTTGTCAAAGGACTTCTGAAAATTCAAGTACATAACATCAAATAATTCTCATTTGTCTATCCTGCTTGTTATTTCTTCAAAAAATTCCAACAGATTTGTCAGGCAAGATATTCCCTTGAGAATCATGCTGACTATGGCCTATTTTATCATGTGCCTCCAAGTACCCTGAGACCTCATTCTTAATAATAGACTTCAACAACATCCCAACTACTGAGGTCAGACTAATTGGCCTATAGTTTCCTTTCTTCTGCCTCTCTCCCTTCTTAAAGAATGGAATGACATTTGCAATTGTCAGTCTTCCAGAACCATTCCAGAACCTGGTGATTCTCGAAAGATCATTACTAATGTTTCCATAATCTCTTCAGCCACCTCCTTCAGAACCCTGGGATGTACACCATCTGGTCCAGGTGATTTATCTACCATCAGACCTTTCAGTTTCCTAAGAACTTTCTCTTTATTTTTATGGTAACATCACACACTTCATGATCCCGAAAGCTGGAATCTCCCCCATAATGCTAGTGCACTCCACAGTGAAGACTGATGTAAACTACTTACTCAGTTTATCCACCATTTTGTTGCCTCCTACTACCTCTGATACTCCAGCATCATTTTCCAGCGGTCTGAAGAAATCTTTGGTATCCTCTTTAATATTATTAGCTAGCTTACTTTCATATTCCATCATTACCTTCTTAATGTGCTTTTAGTTGCCTTCTGTTGGTTTTTAAAAGCTTCCCAATCCTCTAACTTCCCATTATTTTTTGTTCTATTATATGCCCTGTCCTTGGCTTTTATGTTGGCTTTGAATTCCCTTGTTAGCCATTGCTGTGTCATTTTGTCTTTAGAATGCTTCTTCCTCTTCGGGATGTGCATATCCTGTGCTTCTGAATTGCTTCCAGAAATTCCTGTCATAGCTGGTCTGCCATCATCCCTGCCAGTGTTCTTTTCTAATCAATTGCGGCCAGCTCCTCTCTCATGCCTCTGTAATTCCCTTTACTCCACTGTAATACTGATACATCTGACTTTAGCTTTTCCTTCTCAAATTTCAGGGTGAATTTGATCATATGATGTTCACTTTCCCATAAGGGTCTTTTTACGTTAAACTCTCTCATCAATTCTGTTTCATTGCACAACACTCAATCCCCTTGTGGACTTAGCCATGAGCTGCTTTAAAAATCCATCTCATAAGCACTCTAGAAATCCCCCTGCCTGGAATCCAGCACCAACCTTATGTTCCAAATCTACCTGCATATTGAAGACCCCATGACTATTGTAACTTTGCCCCTTGGGCATACATCTTCTATCTCCCATTGTAATTTGTATACCATATCCTTACTACTGTTTGGGGCTCTGCATAAAACTCCCAGCAAGGTCTTTTTATCCTTGCTGCTCTATCCACAATGATTCAAACACCTTCTGACCCTATGTCACTTCTTTCTAATGAATTGATTTCATTTTTTTATCAGTGGAGCAACTCCACCGCCTCTGCCTTCCTGCCTGTTCTTTTGATACAATGTGTATCCTTGGACATTAAGCTCCCAGCTATAAATTCTTTCCAGCCATGATTCAGTGATGCCCACAACATCATACTTGCCAATTCGCAACTGTGCTGAAAGTTCATCTTTCTCGTATTCAAATATAACACCTTCAGTCCTGTAGTTACCTTTTCAATTCATCTAGTTGACTGCAATTTTGTCCTACCAACAGCCTATCCTTACTACACTTTGCCTCTGTTTGTAAACCAGCCTCCTCATCTTCAGCACTTTCCTGCAATGCTTCTTGCATGAAATATGTGTAGCTAAGGGACACTAGTCACACCATGCTCAACCTTTTGATTCCTAACTTTGTCAGAGATCTTACCAACATCTGCCTCTACAACCGTTCCACTAGCTGTTCTGGCACTCTGGTTCCCATCCCCGTGCAACGCTAGTTTAAACCCTGCAATGCAACATTAACAAACCTTCCTGCTAGGATATTAGTCCCCCTCCAGTTCATAAGCAAACAGTCCCTCTGTACAGGCCCCACCTTCCCTGTAAGAGAGCACAATGATTTAAAAACCTTATGTTCCCCCTCCTACACCAACTCTTTAGCTACCTATTAACTGTATAGTTTTCCTACTTCTGGCCTCACAAGCATGTTTGCAATCGTGAAATCACAACCCTGGAGGCTCTGCCCTTTAACTTAGCACCTAACTCTCTAAACTCATCCTCTCCATGTCATTGATACCTACATGGACCATGATATCTGGCTGCTCACCTTCCCACTTAAGAATGCTGAGGACTTAATTCAAGATATCCTGGGCCCTGGCAATATACCATATGGGAATCTCATTCTTGCCCATAGAACCTCCTGTCCGTTCCCCTAACTAATGAATCTCCTATCACCACAGTGTGCCTCTTTCCCCCCCTTCCTTAGTGATATGCCTGCTTTTGAGGGAATTGACAACAGGGATACTCTGTACTGGCTCTTTTCCTCTTTCTGACTGTCACCTAGTTTCCTATGTCCTGCATCTTGAGGGTAAATACCTCTCCATATGTCCTATATATCACCCTCTCAGCCCCTTGAATCATCCACAGAACCTCCCATTCCAGCTCCAAGTCCTTAATGCGGATTGTTAAAAGCTACTGCTGGATGCACTTCTCACAGATGTAGTCATTAGAGACACTGGAGATCTCCCTGCCTTCCTACATCCCAGAGGAGGAGCATTCCACTATCCTGACTGGCATCTCTACTGTCCTAGCTGAGCAGAAACAAAGAGGGGAAGGGGAAAAAAACTTAACCTAACCTTGAGCTTTTCTTTTCTTTTGAATTCTCTGGTTGAAGCCTTTGTTCACAGAAGCTTCAAAGAGCTAAATCCTTTGACCACTATGACCATGTCTGCTCAAAGGATTGTCACTGTGCTCGTCCTTGCCTTCTTTTAATTTGATCTTGTTAATCAAATGCAATATAAAATATGAGCAGGCATAAAAATTAAGCAGCAAAGTGAATAACAATTATACAGTTTAATCCAACATCCCTCCCCCCTTTGATTCTAAATCATACATTTAGAATCATTACATCTGGAAATTCAGAGGCAGAACTTGTGGTATCCATGTGTGGTAAACCATATATACATGTTGTAACTGGGTTACCTGTCCGGACACGCTCCTCTGCTGACTGCTCCTGTGGCTCCTCCCACAGATCCCTGAATAAAGGCGATTGGGCCATAGCTCCTCCTCTCAGTCCAGGGGCAGACACTCAGCATGCTGGAGGTCACATTTTACTGTGAATAAAAGCCTTTCAGTATTTACTCTACTTCCAGTCTTTTGGAGTTATTGATGGTGCATCAATTTTATTTGCAGTAATTTTAAAGCATGGAACGGTCTCTGAAACCTGACAAGTTAGATCTCGACCCACAAACACCTGAAGCTGGAAACGCTTTCGAACTCTGGCTGGCTTGCTTCAAATCATACCTAGAGGCGATTGAAGTGACCAATTCCACAGTGAAGCGCAGAGTTCTGCTTTCCAGGGTCAGTCCATGGGTCTACTCGATGATCAGAGACCAGCCGAGCTACGATGGTGCGATGAGCGCCCTCAAAGGACAATACCTGTAGTCGGTAAACACTGTCTACGCGTGGCATCGCTTAGTGACACGGCACCAGTGGCCCGAGGAGTCGAGTGCTGAGTTTGTCCAGGCACTACGGGCGCTCGTGCGACCTGCAGCTGCCAAGAACTGACGGCAGAACAGCATGCAGAGCTCCTAGTGAGAGATGCTTTCATCACGAGGACCAGGTCAGTGTATGTGCACCAGAGGCTGCTGGGAAAAGCTGATTTTACCTTACGTTCGGCGATTGAGCTGGCCAACACACTGGAGGCTGCTCTGCACGACTATGAGGCTCTCCAGGCACGCGATCCGCCAATGGCCTCGTGGGCGCCGCAGACCCCACAACCCGCTGGCAAATCGATCTCGGCTGCTGCCAGTCATGAGTCCGCGAAGTGCTACCCCCTGAAACGCTGCCCGGCCCGAGAAGCTACCTGCTCCAGCTGCGGAAAGAAGGGCCACTTCGCCAAGCCCTGTAAGTCCAATCCGTGAGCGGAATCGAGCAGCGCCGCATGCGAGTCATGGGGGTTGCCATCTTGCCTGCATGCCACCACCACGTGCGAGACATGGGGACAGCCATCTTGGTCGGCGCCACCTCCCACCGCCTACGACTAATGGGTGCTCACGGGGCACCCCACCGCGCCGAACCAAGACAGCGACTCAACCCTGGCCTCCGTGAACCTCCACCAAAACGCTCCCCACCAGCTCGCAAGGTCAATGATGGACATCCTGGTGGAGAGGCGCAGGACAAGCTGCCTGTTTGACATGGGCAGCTCGGAGAGTTTTATCCACCTGGACACGGTGCAGAATTGCAGACTCATGGCCGGTAAGTCAGAGGGTCACCATGGCTTCCGGGTCGCATACAACAGACATCCGGGGGGGGAAGGGGTTGTGTAGCGACGCTAGTGGTGCAGGGCACAGAATATCGAGACTTTACATTACTGGTCATGCCTCAACTGTGTGCCCCTGTCCTGTGCTATTGGGGCTCGACTTCCAGAGCCACCTGAAAAGTGTGAGAATGGAGTACGATGGGCCCCTCCCACCAATTACTGTCGTAAATCCCCAGTTTTGTAGGGATACGTCACATACCCTGCTACTGACCACACACACACACTGACCCGCACATCTCACCCAACACCATGCCAACAGCCGCACTACCGACGCCACTTGTGGCCTCTCCACCCTCAAGATCCCTCCCTCACCGCTGTTCGTCACCCTGACCCTCGACTGTAAACCTGTGGCAACTAAAAGCAGGAGGTACAGTGCGGGGGACAGAGCCTTCATTAAGTCTGAGGTGCAGCGGCTGCTCAGGGAGGGGGTCATTGAGGCAAGCACAAGTCCTTGGAGGGCGCAGGTGGTCATTAATCAGAACAGGGAGAAGAATAGGATGGTTGTGGACTATAGCCAGACCATCAATAGGTTCATGCAGCTCGATGCGTACCCTCTACCCCGCATCGCAGATATGGTCAATCAGCTAGCACAGTAGAAGGTGTACTCGACCATAGAGCTAAAATCCGCTTACCATCAGCTCCCCATCCGCCGGGAGGACCGCCCTTACACCGCCTTCGAGGCAGATGGCAGGTTTTATCAATTCCTGCGCGTCCCCTTTGGTGTCATGAATGGTGTATCTGTCTTCCAGAGGGCAATGGACCGGATGGTGGACCAGTGCCAACTGAAGGCCACGTTCCCATATCTGGATAACATCACCATCTGCGGTCACGACCGGTAGGATCACGACAACAACCTCCGAAAATTTCTCCAAGCGGCCAAAGCTTTCAATCTCACCTATGACAAGGACAAGTGTGTGTTCGGAACTACCCAACTTGCTATCCTTGGGTGTGTCGTGGAGAACGGAGTCATTGGCCCTGAACCCGACTGTATACGTCCCCTGTTGGAACTCCCTCTTCACAACACCCTCAGAGCCCTCAACAGATGCCTGGGCTTTTTTTCATATTACGCCCAATGGGTCTCTAACTACGCAGACAAGGCCCGCCCCCTGGTCAAGTCCACCATGTTACCCCTCTTAGCCGAGGCCCACTCGGCCTTCAGCCGCATAAAAGGGAACATTGCCATAGTAGCCAGGTGGATGAGGCCATTCGCTTCCAAGTAGAGAGTGACACCTCCAACTTTGCACTGGTTGCTACCCTCAACCATGCGGGAAGACCGGTGGCATTCTTCTCCCATACTCTTCAAGGCCCCGAACTTCGGCACTCCGCAGTGGAGAAAAAGGCCCAGGCCATAGTGGATGCTATTAGGCACTGGAGGCACTATCTCGCCGGCAAAAAGTTCACTCTGCTGACTGACCAGCGCTCAGTCGCATTCGTGTTTAGAAAACAACAGCGGGGCAAAATCAAAAATGATAAAATCCTGAGGTGGAGAATCGAACTCTCCACCTTCAACTATGACATCATGTACAGGCCTAGGAAGCTCAACGAGCCCTCTGATGCCCTATCCCAGGGAACATGCACCAGCGCGCAGATCGACCGGCTATACACCCTACATGTAGATCTTTGCCACCCAGGGGTCACCCGGCTTATCCACTTCGTGAAAGTCCGGAACCTGCCTTACTCCCTTGAGGAGATCAGGATGATGACCAGGGACTGCCAAGTCTGCGCAGAGTGCAAACCGCACTTATACTGACCCGAAAAGGCACAACTAATTGAGGCCACCCGCCCCTTTGAGCGACTGAGTGTTGACTTTAAGGGCCCCCTTCCCTCCACCGACCTCAATGTGTACTTTCTTAACGTTATCGACGAGTACTTGTGGTTCCCCTTCGCCATCCCCTGCCCCGATAACACTACCACGTCAGTCATAAGAGTCCTGCGCACGCTCTTCACTCTGTTCAGATACCCATGCTGTATCCGCAGTGACAGAGGGTCCTCATTTATGAGTGATGAGCTGCGCCAATACCTACTGTCTAGGGGAATTGCAACTAGTAGGACCACGAGCTATAATCCCCGGGGGAATGGACAGGTGGAGAAGGAAAATGTCACGGTGTGGAAGGCCACACTCTTAGCCCTCAGGTCAAAGGGACTGTCGGTCTCCTGCTGGCAGGATGTCCTTCCCGAGGCACTCCACTCTATCTGCTCCCTGTTATGCACGGCCATCAATGCCACCCCTCATGAGTGGCTCTTCTTTTCCCAGAAAGTCAACCGCTGGGACCACCCTACCAACTTGGCTGACGTCCCCGGGGCCAGTGCTGCTCCAGAAACAGGCGAGGAGCAATAAATACTTCTCGATGGTCGAGAGGGTTCACCTACTTCATACGAACACCCAGTATGCCTATGTGGTTTTACCTGATGGGCGGGAGGACGTGGTCTCCATCCGCGACCTGGCACCCGCAGGAGCACCGGGCCCCTACCCTGAACACTCCGTGCTGACTATTGACCCCGTACCCGCCGATGTATATACCCACTAGACACCGCGCAATCCAAGCCCTACACAGGCACCACACAACACTCCGATACCGGGCACGATGCACACGCACGAGGGATTACCGACGCCTAACGTGCTGACAGCACAACCGCCGTCACCAGTGCAATCACCACCGGTGCTACGTAGATCACAGCGACGGACTCGACCGCCTGATAGACTTGACCTGTAAATATACTTGTTTTAAATATTGTCAGTCACTTCACCCCGCGGGACCCTTTTTAAAAAAAGCAGGGGTGAATGTGGTAAATCATATATACATGTTGTAACCGGGTTACCTGTCTGGACACGCCCCTCTGCTGACTGCCCCTGTGGCTCCTCTCACAGACCCCTGAATAAAGGCGATTGTGCCATTGCTCCTCCTCTCAGTCCAGGGACAGACACTCAGCATGCTGGAGGTCACATTTTACTGTGAATAAAAGCCTTTCAGTAGTTACTCTACTTCCAGTCTTTTGGAGTTATTGATGGTGCATCACCATGTTCAGTATAAATTAAGTTATGGAAACATCAGAAGAAATTCATATGATTATGTTAGGCAGAGTAGTAGGCACAATCACATGAGATTGAACTACTCAATTAATGGTCCCCTTTAAACAAATAAAAAGATGAAAACTGTGTTAAAGCATATCAGGACAAATATTAGTCCTTATTGTATGTAGGGAGAATTGAGATAAATATAAAGTTCAAAGTAAATTTATTATCAAAGTCTGTGTACCAGATACAACCTTCAGATCAGTCTCCCTACAGGCAGCCATTAAACAAAGAAACCCAATAGAACCCACTCAAAAAAGAAAACCATGAAACATCCAATCTGCAGAAAAAAACAGTGCAAGCAATAAAAGTAAGCAAATGACTTTCAGAACTGAAACTCATGAAAGGGAGTTCACAGCCACAAAGCAGTTGATCCAGAAGCCTACAGCCTCAGTTCCACACAGAGACGAGTAAACTTCATGGAGCAGTGTGAGCTGAAGACCGGCCCGTCCTTCCCTTCCGGCCCTAACACCCTGACATTTTCAATTTGGCCCTTTGCTTGTATAAGTCAAACATCAGCTTATTCTTCACTCTTGGGCCTGGGCCCCACTGCCTCGACTCTGCCTCACCTTCGTTCTGCAACATTAACATTAATAGTTGTTTATGCTGCCTGCAAGTCTTTGTTGTGCTTCACCAGCACCCTCTTAAACTGTATAACAACAACAACTAATAACAGAATAAACTTCATAATGTTCAGTAGCTGCCATCTCTGTTCATAGGCTTCTGGCTCGTTAGTGATTTGTAACCCTGCAGCGTAAGCACTGAGTCAGAGGTTACTAACACGTATCTTGTTGTCCTCATTGGGTACCACTTTAGCTCACTTACAGTGGCTGGTGTGCATCCACTTACCTTTTACTTTCTGCCTTCACCACTGAGTTAATAATTAACAGCAGTTGATCATGACCTTCCCATCCAGCTCCGAGTGGTTCCTTGTGCAGTTTCTTAATGAGGACCCATTCGCCAGGAATCAGGCTGTGTCATCTTTCTGTTGGATCACTCCAAGCAGCAGAAACCTGTTGAGAAGAAGACTGGACAGCTTGGGTTAATTTCACACAATTGTTAACTAAACTGTCTGCCATAATATATATATCAGCTTCTCTGAAACTGGGGGCTACTGGCAGTGACATTAGGATGTCCTGTCACTATCTCAAATGGATTTAATTTAGTTTTCTTGTTTGGGGTTGTTCTGATGTTACACAAGACCATAGAAAGAGCCGTAGGCCATTCTGCGACTTCCTCATGGAACTTAGTCAGTTGTTGTTTGAAGGTTCCATTCATTCGTTCAACCTGCCCTGTTGACCCTGGGTGATGTGGACAATAAAAAGACCACACCAGGTTCCACTCTTGTACCTAACGGCCAATAAGTGTGGAAGCTGGGAAAGACGTCTCCCTTCTCAGCGGAGAACAGAGAGGCTGATGAGAATGTTGGGAAATGTTTATGGCTCTGGCTTTGCAGCTCTATTTAGGTTAATAAAGCATCATTTCCTCAAGAAATGAGGCCTCATTCAAAAGAACTCTCATCAGCTGCAGAATGATATAATAAAAGAAAAGACTGGAGACACTATCTGTTGAAATAGAATAACTTAATATTTCATGTTTGGGACTCTTCATCAGAAATGGAAAAATTATGTAACAGGCCCTAAGCCTCCAATATTTTGTCTAGCTGGAGCAGTATCTCCTGACTAATGGAAGCCAACTTCCTAGATGCCTTCTTAACCTCAAGCACACATAGACACAAGAAGTTCTGTAGATGACAGATATCATGAGCAAGACACACAAAATGCTGGAGAAACTCTTCAAGCCGGGCAGCATACATGGAGGGGATTAAGCAGACAAGGTTTTGGCCAAGATCTTACATCAGGAGTTTCTCTATTAAACCATCTGGCTCCATGAACATACCACGAACAATTGCACCTATCTAACTGTCATCTGTGAACTTCCTGATCATCCACATCCAAATCAATCACATATACTATGAATAGCAAGTGTCCTAACACCAATTCCTGTGGACTATCGCTAGTCACAGGTATCTAATCACAAAGTAACCATCTATCATCACCCACTATCTCTTATTTCCAAGCTAATTTTGGATCCAATTTACCAATTTGCCATAGGTCCCATAGGTCCTACCCTTTTGGACTAGTCTTCCATGCCATTGACAAGCTATGCTGCCTATCTCTGATTAGTCCCTGTCTTTCCAAGCAAGCATTAATCCTGTCCTTTGGAATTGTTCTAATAACTTCTCCATTGCTGCTGTTATAGGCTCACAGGTTATCAGTGTTTTCCACTGTACTCCATGGAAAGAGACCCATATTTGTCATCCTCCAGTTATCCAGTACCTCCCTCGTGACCAGGGAAGATTTAGATATCTCAGCCGGAGCTCCGCCACCTACCTCTTCCATTGTCCCAATTATCTCTATTGGGCTATGTTCTTTCACTGATTATTCTTTGGCCCTTAAAACACCTTTGAATTTACCATAATCCTTCTTACCAATGATAATCATCTACACTTCTGACTCCTCCCATCTTCAGTCTTCTATATCAGCCACATTATTTCTAATTTCCCTTTATCTAACTCTCGATGTCCCTGAAGATCCAAAGTTCCCTGTACTAGTTACCTTGGCTTTCCCCCTTATAGTAACACACTGTATCTGAACTCTCGATATTTCTTCACACTGTACTGATTTACAGGAATGACATGCTGTGGATGTGGTGTATTCCCTACATGTAGATACTCCCAGTGTACATTTGCCAGGTTCTGTCTTATTTTAATGAAATTTGCCTTTCCCCAGTTTAAGATCTTTATTCCTGTTCCATCTCTATCTTTCTTCATATCCAGCTTGAAATATACAGCTATGATTGCTAACATCCAAAATATTGCTCTGCTGAAGGCTAGTAATGCTCCTTTCCTTGTTCACTGATCTACATACTGTATCAAAAACTTCTCTTGTACACACTTCAAACTACTATCCCTTTTGTGCTAAGGTAATCTTGGAGTAGATAAAAAGGTCAGGACAACATTGTGTGCTGAAGATCCCACTAATTATTTAGGAAATTGAATCTCCTAGTACTATAACCCGATATGTACTACATCTCTTTGTTATTTTCCTGCATATCCACTCCTCAGTTTGTTGTTGCCTGCTAAGAGGTCTGTAATACGCACCTAGCAAATTAATGTTTTTCTTCCTAATGTGAGGCAGCACAGCTGCATAGTGGTCAGCACCAGTGATCATTGACTGGGGGTCAGTTCCCACCATTGTTAGTAAGGAGTTTGTACATTCTCCCCATCATCACGTGGGTTTCTTCCAGATGCTCTTCTTTCCACCCACATTGCAATGTACAGTTAGGGTTAGTGACTTGTGCACCTGCTGTGTTGGTGTCAGAAGTTTGGCGACAATTACCTAGAACAAGCCTCACCGATTTGATTTGACACTAATGACATACTTACTGAATGTTTCAATGTAATATATGCAACAAATAAAGCTAATCTAATCTAATCTATACTCATGTTTCTTCATTTGAGAAAACTTCTAACTTATTGTTCCAATCGTTCCATATACAGAGAAAGAGCTGAGACTTCTCCTGTCGTTCAAAGCTGAATCCAAATCTGCCACAACTGCTACCTGCTACTCTTCACTCGTCATTGAGGAAATGACACTACTTCTCTTATCCAGATCTCAAAGCTGCTGCTCTTCCAACACATCAACAAAGTTGCTCTATCGACGGAATGTACTTTATTGAAGGCAGTAAATGTTTAACCAGTGGTGGTGCTCAATGCAAAAAAGTAGCAATGCTCAGACCACAGCGAGGACTCATTTATTTCTAAGGCACACTTACACTTTTGTATAGTAAAGAATTCAAGATTCAAGATATTTTTATGTCATTTCCGGTACACAAGTGTAAAGGAGAACAAAATAATTGTCACTTTGGATCCGATGTAGCACAAGAAAAACAATAAAATAAAGAACACAATAAAACTAAAAAAGACACACAATAAATACAAATGCATAAGATAACTTATATTAGATTGATTGAATGTCCATGAAGTGACGCTAGGCACAGGAGTGTTTGTACATAAAGTGACTGACAGGAACTGATAAAGTTGTGGTGACTGGGGGTGTGGAGGGACTGGGTTAGTGGGTGGAGGTGTTGATCAGCCTTACTGCTTGGGGAGAGTAACAGTTTGGGTTTGGTGGTCCTGGTGTGGATGCTATGTAGCCTCCTCCCTGCTGGGAGTGAGAGAAACAGTTCCTGAGCAGAGTGGGTGGGATCCTTCATGATGTTACTGGCCATTTTCTGGCACCTTTCATATATATGTCCTTGATGGCAGATGATGCATCAGGCAGTTTCGAGTGTCCGTTGCAGAGCCTTCCTGTCTGCCACAGTGCAGTTTCCATAGCGTGCAGTGATGCAGCACGTTAGGACACACTCTACCGCACGCCAGTGGTATGACATGAGTATAGATGTGCATAGTCCAGCTTGCTTCAGCCTCCACAGAAAGAAGAGATATTGGAGAGCTTTCCTGATTGTGCATAATGTGTTCTGGGACCATGAGAGGTTGTGTGAGATATGCACTCACAGAAATTTGAAACAGATCACAGTTTTGAATTCTGTGCCGCCGATGTAAAGAGGGGTGTGAGTGGTATGAGTTCTCCCAGAGTCAATAATTGTCTCTTTTGTCTTATTGATATTGAGGAAGAAGTTATTTGCCTGTCATCAGGTCTCAAGCTCTTCTCCTCCTCTCTGTAGGCCACTTCAGCATTGTTGGTGATGAGCCCCAGCACTGTTGTGTCATCCGCAAACTTGGCAATGTGATTACTGGAGTGTTTGTCCATGCAGTCATGTGTGAGCAGAGTATACAGCAGTGGGCTCAGCACACAGCCCTCGGAAGCACCCATGTTGAGGATGATGGAGAGGGAGGAGTGGTTGTGCATCCTGACTATCTGAGGGAGAAATCCAATTAAAAGTAAAAGTAATTGTGTAAATTTTATATTTCAAACAGGCTTTGTTCAATTACAGATGGCATGTTGTTACATGTTCTAACTGATTGCAAGTAGTAAGCAATTATCACACTGTTATTAAGGTAATAATTGTTGTTTGGCAACTAAACTTTGTGTTTAATGGGTCAATATGTGAAAACTTGAAAATCAATGAGTTGCTAAGTAGAGGATTCTGTCTCCACAAAGCTGGGACATATAGTTCAACAACAACACAGGGTTGTCAGGCAGGAGCAGTTTATAAACTTGAGGAGAAGCAAGTCCCAAGTCCCCTTGCACCTCAGTTCTTTTTCGTATTTTCTCTTCATTTAGAAAAGAGTCCACCCTTTCATTTCTTCTACCAAAGTGAATGGCCATACACTTCCCGACACAATATTCCATCTGCCATTTCTTTGCCCGTTCTCCTAATCTGCCTCAGTCCTTTTGTAGCCTACTTCCGCAAAACAACCTGCTCCTCCATCTATCGCCATATCAACTGCAAACTTAGCAAAATCATCCAAATCATTGGCATATAAGATAAAAAGAACCGGTCCCAACATAGACCCCTGTGGAACACAACTGGTCACTGGCAACCAGTCAGAAAATGTTCCCTTTATTCCCACTCTTTGCCTCCTGTCAATCAGTCACTGCTTTATCCATGCTAGAATCTTTCCTGTAATGCCATGGGCTCATAGCTTGTTTAGCAGCCTCATGTGCGGTACCTTCTCAAAGGCCTTCGGAAAATCCAAGAATACAACATCAAAGTGATTCTCCTTTGTCTATCCTGTTTGCTATTTCTTCAAGGAATTCCAACAGATTTGTCGACTAAGATTTTCCCTTGAGGAAACCATGCTGACTACAGCCTATTTTATCATGTGCCTCCAAGTACCCTGAGACCTCATCCTTAACAATTGACTCCAACATCCTCTCAACCAGTGAGGTTAGTCTAACTGGCCTATAGTTTCCTTTCTTCTGGCTCTCTCCCTTCTTGAAGAGTGGAGAGACAGAATATTGTGATTCCTGAAAGATCATTGCTAATGCCTCCACAATCTCTTCAGCCACCCCTTTCAGAACCCTGGGATGTACACCATCTGGTCCAGGTGATTTATCTAGCTTCAGACTTTTCTGTTTCCTAAGAACCATCTCCCTAGTAATGGGAACTTCCACCATACAGCTAATGTCTTCTACAGTGAAGACTGATGCAAAATGTTTATTCAGTTATCCACCATTTCCTTGTCCTCCATTATCCACTCTTGCCTCCCTTTTACACTTAATGTATCTGAAGAAACTTCTGGTATCCTTTTTAATATTATTGGCTAGCTTACATTCATATTCTGTCTTTACCTTCTTAATGACTTTTTTAGTTGCCTTCTGTTGGTTTTTAAGATCCTCCCAATCTTCTAACTTCCTAATATTTTTGTTCTATTATCCTTGGCTTTTATGTTGGCTTTGAATTTCCTTGTTAGCCATGGCTGTGTCATCTTGCCTTTAGAATGCTTCTTCTTCTTTGTGATGTATATATCCTGTGCCTTCCGAATTGCTTCCAGAAATTCCAGCCATTGTTGCTCTGCCATCATCCCTGCCAGTGTTCTTTTTCCAATCAGTTCTGGAAAACTCCTCTCTCTTGCCTCTGTAATTTCCTTTGCTCCACTGTAATACTGATACATCTGACTTTACCTTCTCCTTCTGAAATTTCAGGATGAATCATTCTATTCTGCCCCTCACTTGCATGTGGCACAGGCAGCAATCCAGAGATCATTACCCTGAAGGTGCTATCTCTCAGCTTTCTCCCTAGCTCCCTAAAATCTCTCTTCAGGACCCCTTCACATTGTTTACTTATGTCAGTGGGGCCAATATGTACCGAGACTTCTGGCTACTCACCCTGGCCTTTGAGAATGCCATGGACATGACCCTGGCATCAGGGAGACAACGTACAATCTGGGTGTCTCTATGTCATGAACAGAACCTTGCCTCTGTTCCTATGACTAAGGAACCTCCTAGCAACACTGCAGTCCTCTTCACCTCTGTGTTCTTGTGTCACAGCACCAGACTCAGTGACAGAGACCCGGTCACTGTGGCTCCCCCCAGTGCAGAAGTAATTTCCTAAAAGACTTCCAAAGTATAAAGGGGAAAAGTTAGAGCTGGCGTGAAACTCAACTTCCGTCAGCGGCTGCAACTCCAACTGCATTTTGGAAGACTAATCATTGTCGGCGGCGTCCGTATGACTCAAGAGACGATGGTGTGACACTTTTCTGATGGTACTTGAGGTTGTAGATTTGGGGCTATTTGCACTTTCTAGAGTGGCTGTACAGCCGCACTCTGGAGTGACTGTCTCTTTCACAGTGGCTGCAGATGAAGGAGGAAGGTGCCCTGGGTGATGCAGCTCTGGTTTTTCTTCTGATTCTCTTACTGATGAGCATGTTGGTCCTTACTATCTCAGCACGTTGTGCATCACTTTTGACTGTGGCCCTCCATGCTATCTGGTCTTCAACTGTTTCCTCCCATGTGTTGAAGTCAATGCCTGCAAGCTTCATGCCTCGCTTGCAAACATCCCTGTAGAGGAGGAATGGTCTTCCTCGTGGGCAGTAACCCTCACTCAGCTCGCCGTGCAGCATGCCCTTGGGAATGTGTCCCTGGTCCATCTGTTTGACATGGCCCAACCATCCGAGGCGTCTGGGGCTGAGTAGTGCGTGGATGCTGGAGGGGTCAGCCTGCTGCAGAACCTCTGTGTGGGTGATTCTGTCCTGCCAGGAGATGTGCAAGATGCACTTGAAGCAGAGTTGGTGGAACTAGACTAACCTCTTCCCTTGGCTGATGTGTGGCGTCCAAGCCTTGTTGGTGTAGAGGAGTGTACTGAACACACACACTTGGTACACACACAGCTTGGTCTTCTTTGTCAGCTGTCTGTTGTTCAACGCGTTCTTGTTCAGCCTGGCCACAACAGCTGCAGCTTTGGTGATCCTGCTGTTCACCTCTATTTTGAGGGACAGAGAGATATTGATGGTCGACCCAAGATAGGTAAAGATCCATCTTGGGGAAGACTAATGCCACCTGGGAAACAGCATTCTGTCTGATTCACATCCAATCCATGACCTTATTTTAGACACAAGAAGAATGTAGATGCTGGAAATCTGGAGCAGCAGACACGAAAAACTCAGCAGGCCAGGCATGCTGCTCTGTATGGAAATGAACAGTCAATGTTTCAAGGCAAGACTCTTCATCAAGACTCACTTTTGGATGAAGAATCTCAACCTGAAACATCAAAACACCAAATCAAAACACCAAATTTATTCAAGGGTAATTAGGGAATCACCATAAATGTTGGTTTTACCACGAATGTGCACATCACATGAATGAATTCAAATTTATGGCAAAGCTTCCATCATTCTTTCACACATATCACAGCAGAAGTATTCTGCTGGGAATCCTATCCCTGTGCAGTTTCAATATCAATCAGTTGAAATGAGAGAAATGAGTAAACAGATAGCACAACACCACCAATTCCCCATGTTATCACACTCTGCATATCAAAAGAATCCTTTATAATCTAATGATTTGAATTGCTTTACTTAAAAGAAATAGAATTTGTATTTCACTCCATTAGACTTCCAGATTCTTTCACAAATGAAATTGAAGAAGTGTGGATTCAGTGAAGCATCTGACAAGAGAAAGAAATCTGTAGATTTAGATAAAAACATGATTTTTTTTTGAGAAATGAAGACCTATACACATCAAAATGACTGTGCTTCACCATCTGGTACATGAAACAATTGCCTCAGGAGCAGCACTGAGACATTACTCAAAAAACTGCTCAAAATTGGACACAAAACTGACTATGGCTATATTATGATTTAATCCAATGCTTGAAACGTATTCTTCCTCTTGCATTAGATACATAACATCTGTCGTGTGTATAAGATCTCAGGAAATTAAGCATAAAAATGTACTTTTATGCTTGAGGTTACTTTGAGATCTTCAGTAACATGGCAATGCTGATATCTATCCTATGCTCACTCGTTCCTAACACAATTGCGCGAAGACTCAGAATGAATTAGAAGCATAGAAACATAGAAAACATACAGCACAATACAGGCCCTTCGGCCCACAAAGCTGTGCTGAACATGTCCCTACCTTAGAACTACCTAGGCTTTACCCACAGCCCTCTATTTTTCTAAGCTCCATTGACCCATCCAGGGGTCTCTTAAAAGACCCTATCGTTTCTGCCTCCACCACAACTGCCGGCAACCCATTCCACACACTCACCACTCTGTGTAAAAAACTTACCCCTGACATCTCCTCTGTACCTACCTCCAAGCACCTTAAAACTATGCCCTCTCGTGCTAGCCATTTCAGCCCTGGGGAAAAGCCTCTAACTATCCACACGATCAATGCCTCTCATTATCTTGTACACCTCTATCAGGTCACCTCTCATCCTCCATCGCTCCAAGGAGAAAAAGCCGAGTTCACTCAACCTGTTTTCATAAGGTATGCTCCGCAATCCAGGCAACATCCTTGTAAATCTCCTCTGCACCCTTTCTATGGTTTCCATGTCCTTCCTATAGTGAGGTGACCAGAACTGAGAACAGTACTCCAAGTGGGGTCTGACGAGGGTCCTATATAGCTGCAACATTACCCCTTGGCTCTTAAACTTAAAATGGGAACCTTTAAAAAAGTCATCACACATATAACTCAGTGGCTACTTTATTAGGTACAGGAGTGGAACTCAATGCGGTCTTCTGCTGCTGTAGCCCATCCAGTTCAAGGTTCAACGTGTTGTGCATTCAGAGATGCTCTTCTGCACACCAATATTGTGATGAATGGTTATTTGAGTTACTGTCACCTTCCTGTCAGCTTGAACTAGTCTGGCTATTTCTGTCCTCTCTCATTAACAAAGCATTTTCATCCACAGGATTACCACTCACTAGATGTTTTTTTTTGCACCATTCCCTGTAAACTCTAAAGACTGTTGGCCATGAAAATTCCAGGAGATCAGCAGTTTCTGAAAAGCCCAAACCACTCTGTCTGGCACTAACAATCATTCCACGATCAAAGTCACTTAGATCTCATTTTCTCCCCCTTCTGATGTTTAGTCCGAACAGCAACAGAACCTCTTGACCATGTCTGCATCCTTTTATGCGCTGAGTTGCTGCCACATGATTGGCTGATTAGATGTTTGCATTACTGAGCAGGTGTGCAGGTGTACCTAATAAAATGGTCACTGTTGTAAATATTTCATTATGTAACTAGGATCAAAAGCAGGTTTATTGACACTGACATACATTGTGAAATTTGTTGTTTTCTGGCAGTGATACAGTACCATACATAAAAAATTACTGTAAGTTACAATAAGAACTGTAAAAAAGATAAGTAGTGAAAAAAGAGAGCAAGCAGTGAGGAAATGTTTACGAATTCGTGGTCCATTCTGAAATCTGATGGCAGAGGGAAAGAACACTTACAGCAACATCACAGTCGCATACTGTAGTATCAGGTAAGCAGCATTGATGAGAAAAACATCAACTGAACATAAAATACATTCCTATTTTACAGGAAGGAGCACAATTAGAACAAAAAGTGTACCTAGTGCAAAGTGATCAAGTCAGACATAGTATTGTTGAACTGTCGAGAAGATTGTAGTTTTGCTATTTGGTCCAACAACTGAGAGGTTAAGGGAAATAGCTGTTCTTGAACCTGGTGGCATGGGTCTTCAGGCTTCCATATGTGCTGCCCAGAGGTAGCTGAGAAAAGACGGCATGGCCCAGAGGTAGCTGAGAAAAGATGGCATGGCCCAGACGGCGGAGATACTTGATGATGGATGCTGTCTCTTGAGACAGTGCCTCCTATAGATACTAACATTGGTGGGGAGTGATTTGCCTGTGATAAGTCCACTATTCTCCACAGCTTCTTACTTTCCTGCATATTTGAATTATGTACCAGATCCTGCAGATCATGATGCAACCAGTCAAGGTATTTTCAACAGAACATCTGTAGCAATTTGTTAGAATGTTTGTTGTCAAGCCGAAGCTCCTTTGTACAGTTTAGTCCAAATTTTGGATTGAGTTTTCCTCTCATCAACTCATCTGCAATTAATTCCCCATTCCCATTCTGATATGTCTATCCACGGCCTCCTCTACTGTAAAGATGAAGCCACACTCAGGTTGGAGGAACAACACCTTATATTCCGTCTGGGTAGCCTCCAACCTGATGGCATGAACATCGACTTCTCCAACTTCCGCTAATGCCCCACCTCCCCCTCGCAGCCCATCTGTTATTTATTTTTATACACACATTCTTTCTCTCACTCTCCTTTTTCTCCCTCTGTCCCTCTGACTATACCCCTTGCCTATCCTCTGGGTTCTCCCCCCCTTGTCTTTCTCCCCGGACCTCCTGTCCCATGATCCTTTCGTATCCCCTTTTGCCAATCACCTGTCCAGCTCTTGGCTCCATCCCTCCCCCTCCTGTCTTTTCCTATCATTTTGGATCTCCCCTCCCCCTCCCACTTTCAAATCTCTTACTAACTCTTCCTTCAGTTAGTCCTGACGAAGGGTCTCAGCCCGAAACGTTGACTGTACCTCTTCCTAGAGATGCTGCCTGGTCTGCTGCGTTCACCAGCAACTTTGATGTGTGCTGCTGCAATTAATTTCCTTTGGTTTTTGCAAAAGATTTTTAGAGTGCTGGATGAAGGTAAAAAATGAGCATGATTTTCCAAGTGAAACCGAAGTTGCAATCCCTTGTAGCTGAGCTTAGCAGAAAATGTTTCAGAAAACATCATTGCAATAGTATTGAAGATGATTATGAGATCATAGAAAATCCTCAACAAAGTTGGTGAATAAGTGCAGCTCACTGTCATTATTTCATATGGTAAGCTAGCACAGGATTGTTGGGCTGAATGGCGCACAATACTATTATCCAAAAACAGCATACATAGACAAGAATATAAAGTTGGAAAACAAGGTCATTGGCAACTTGTTGTAGACAATAGAAGGCATATATAAACACCACTAGGTCAGAACAAACATTAATCCAAGCATTACCACAGTTCCTATACCTGTCTGTGCCTGCTTGCTGAGCTCTTGACAGTTGTATGTTTTGAACAACATAAAAGCACATCAGCTTGTGTCAATATTTGCAGATCGAAGTGGCTTCTTATCCACACCAGCTGGACCTCCTTTGACAAATATCCAGCAGGCTTTTACACTTATCTATGAAACCATTTGTTGAAAGGAAGACACGAAAGAGATTTGTGTGCTTAACTATTCAGTAGCTCTGGAATCTGTTAAAATAACCGAGCATGTTTTTCTGAAATGTCAAACAGATTCAATCATGACAATGTCAACACTCATCAGTCATGTTGTTTAAACTTTAACTAGCTGTTTGTTAGCTTTTAGAACCTGACACACTGATAAAAATTATGCTTTTATCTGTAATTTATCTGATGGCAGAACTACTTAGTTTTTGGAAACTAGAGCGGAGGGCACCCCTGGCCATGGATTTTTTCTAAACAAGTCTTTCCTTTCACTGGTTAAATGGCTAAGCAATTGTAGGATTCATGTGCTGTCAGACATCAGCAGAAGTAAGCTTTCTTTCAGGTTCCTGTGAGGTATGGGAACCCCTGAAGACAGAAAATCTTTATTCATTAAAGGCAATAAGTTTCCTTTGCATCATGGCTGGAAGTAGGTGCAGTTTGTTGTCATGAAATGATTAGCAGCTATCCATCACTGATGCTGAATTAGCTACCAATATGATGCACTGGCAATCAACACATGAAGTTCATGGTAAGTGGGCAAAAGGCATTCCCAAAATATGTTATATAGATTACAGGGCATGAAATTGGCTCAGTGGTCCCTGGAACTCTAGTCTAAGATATTGGCTGCATGAGGAATACACAAAGAGTGTTTAGGATCTGTGATTCCGAGCTCTCCAACGTTGACTCCTGTCAATGCGTGCAGTGTCATCAGAGAGCTACCATAAATGCACAGGGTGAGCCTTACATAGTACTTATATCCAGATCAGGAGCATAGGCAGGGCAAGAGTGGAACTCCTAGGGACAGAAGGGGTAAACTATGCATGAAACCAGGGGATCTGTGAAAGGTCCTAAATGAATAATTCTCATCTGGATTCACCAAGGATAAAAGGATTTGGAAGGTTTTGAGATGGGGGGGGGTGGGACATTGATAGTTTAAAGCACATGAAAATGCTCTTTGCAGAAATTCTGTACTAATTCTGTACAATGGTCCTTCACAGGCAAGCAAAATTTGGCCAGCCTCCACCCAGCTACCCATTAGAACATAGAACACAGTACAGCACAGCACAGACTCTTCAGTGCACAATGTTTCATCAAACTTTTAATCTACTCCATGATCAATCTAACCCTTCCCTCCCACATAGCCCTCCATTTTTCTGTCATCATATAGCTATCTAAGTCTCTTAAGTGTCCCTAATGTATCTGCCTCTCTCACTATTCCTGGCAGTGTGTCCCAAGCACTTGCCACTCTGTTAAAAATCCTACTTCTGCCACCCCTTCTATTCTTTCCTCCAATTAGCTTTAAATTATACCATCTTGTATTAGCCACTGCCACCCTGGGAAAAAAAGATCCGGTGTCCATTCTATCAATTCCTCTTATTATTTTATACACCTCTATCTAAGTCACCTGTCATACTCCCTTGCTCCAAAGAATAAAGTCCTAGCTTGCTCAGACTTTTCACACAAGACATGTTCGTTCTCTAATTAAGAGGAAAAGATTTATACAGCCCACCAACCACTACACCTGCTGCCTTCTCACAACCTTGGCCCCCTGGTACTGTTCTGCAGAGTCACTGAGAATGTGCTGGAAGGAATCTACAAAACAGTAATTCAGTGTTGTGGAAAACAAGCTGTAAAACCCACAGCTGTTGTCAATCATCAGCTCAAGGAATCACCTTCTCTGGCTCCGGCCAAATCTTACACTTCCATTCACCTGTAAAGAGAGTAAGAGAAGCGTGGAGCAAAAATCCCGGGAACTCAGTGGGAAACCCAACAGGTCAGGTAGAACTGGTAGCTGTACTTGGCAGGAAATGTCTTAGAAAACATCACTGCAATAATCTTGAAGACGATTATGAGGGAAATGGAAAGTCAATGTTTTGGGTCGAGACCATTCATCTAGACAGAAAGAAATGATGCTGTGATAGTAACTGTAAAGAGGTGAAGGGCAGGGGTCAGGGAAGAGCTAACAAGCACCAGGCGGATCCAGGTGAAGAAAGATGATTGGCTGATAGGGAGGATAGGGTGGAGATAGTAATAGATTCTGGGAGGTGATAGACAGAGGCAACAGATTGTGGAATCAAAGAGGAATGGAGGGGAAGAGGAAGCAAATCAGGGAGGTATAGCTGACAAGTTGGAAGAGCAGGGTTGGAGACGTTGTGGGGGGAGTGTGTGGGAGATTAGCAGATAGAGTTGGTGGGGGTAGAAACTGGGAAATAAGGAGACTGGGAGGGTGGCTGAGAGGGGGGTGGGGGTGGGAAGCCCTGGGTCGATCAGAAACGAAGGGAAAGGGAGAGTGGCAGAACAAGACATCTGAAATTGAAGGATTCAAAGTTCATGCTGTCAGATTGCAGCCCACCCAGGAACTAATTTGATTAAGTTTTCTATGGAACTGATAAAGGCAAGGTAATTGATGTTGTCTGTAATGCACTTGACAAGGTCCCTCATGTTAGGCCAGTTCAAAAGGCTATGGTACATGGGAGCCAGTGAGATCTGGCTAACTGGATCCAAAATTGGCTTGGTAACGGAAGGCAGGGTCTCTACCAAAGGAAACATAAGGCACTCTTTCCCTCCTCTAGCCTGCAGATCACCCTTGGGCGAGGTGTAGCACCTGTGTAGCCTACCCCCCACCCCTGATCAGGGTCACGTGAAGCCATGAGAGCAGGTGGTGGATGGTCATATGAGCAGCTGGTGCACATCACAAGTCCTGGTTATGCAGCCACTGACACCAGGCAGGCAATCTCTGAAGGGTATTGATAATGGCAGGGGTCACCTGTCCTGTAAAGACACTGCCCAGAAGAAGGCAATGGCAGACCACTTCTGCAGAAAAATTTGCCAAAAACAATCATGGTCATGAAACCATGATCACCTACATCATACACATTACAAAGAATGCTCGAAAATGACGGATGGAATTTTAAGGCCTCGTATTTTTGAGCAATTCTTCCATCTTTGCTCTCTGCTAAACCGTATTGACTGGTGTGAAACTAAGATGGTAGGAAAAGCCTCTGTTATTCATCACTGTCACTGCTGCATTGCGACTTTGACACCTTGCCCTTCATTAAGCTCACCCATCCTTATGTTTATCCTGAAGTTAAATGAGTCTGAATCAATTTTCTCATATCATTTGCAATTATGTTTAGACCTGAGAGTGCTATTAGTAATAAACATGTTAACATATTTCAATGAAACTCCTCGAACCTACACTTTGACAATAATCCAATTAAAATGTCATCCTGTGCTGTTTCTATCTTCTTACTTTCTTCACACGTTTGTTCCCTACCAGCGAAGATGCTAAATTTCTTTAAATTTCACTAAATCTATTTTTGTCAGGCACCACCAATTTAATAGGCCTGCAGTACATCCTGTCTATACATGAAGTGTAAAATGAGAAGAGAAAAGTAAAATGCTAATTAAGTGAATCCATTCTACAATAGAAATTGTTATCAAGCTGGTGATGACCAATGTATCTCGAGCAGAATTTACCAACTTCTGTTTCTAACTTCACATTCTGAGATCTATGCTAATTATTCAATCTAGATGTCAACGCTGTGACTCCCAAGTAGAAATTTCCTAGGCACCCATCATCAATTTACCTAGTCATCATCTAATCTGTCCTTGGTGTGTGCACTCTGGATCCCAGAGATGAAACGGAGGATATAAATGTAAACAGAGGATATGAATGCTCCAATGTTAATCACTAACGTCAATTATAAATATAGTGTGAATATCATACATTACAAATTAATTAAGTAAGCAACAAAAATGACCCTTGTTAATGGTAATTGTAATAAATGAAGATGGATGTGGAATCCTGTACCATTTCTACCAGCTCCAACATTCACCTCCAGTTATATCTTTCCTCTTCCCACCTTTCTACTTTTACAGGGACCATTCTCTTACGATTCCCTGGTCTGCTCATCCCTCCCCATCACATCCCCTGGCACTTTCCCCTGCAACCAAGGTAAGTGTAGCACCTCTGCATTCACTCCCTACCTCACCACCATTCAGGAAACTAAGCAGCGCTTCCAAGTGAGGTAAACGTTTTCTTGCCTCTCTGCCAACTCGATCTACTGCGCACTAAATCTACTGTATTTAGTGCGCGTGAAGCCAAGCAGAGAATGGGTGACTGTCTTAAAGCACCTGCACTCTATCTGCTATAGGCATCTCAGGCTTCTGGCTGTATGTTATTTTAACTTTCCTTCCCACTCCCCAACAATCTGTCTATCTTTGTCCTTCTTCATTGCTACAGAGAGGCTAATTCATAATGCAAGGAAATGTCACATATTCTGCTTGTGTAATTTACAACCCAATGGCATGAACAATGAAATTCCCTTTTCATGTAAATCAGATATCCGGAGTTCTTCCACACAAACTGAGCTACCTGCCTGGTTTTCTTCCACCTGTGTTTGTCTTTCCAATAATTCCCCCCCCCCCACCATCTGCACATTACCCCTTTCCCATCTGGCTCTACCTATCACAAACAGCCTCTGTCCCCAGCCCATAATCCACACGGCTGATGTTATATTCTGGTCATCTTTCCTCTTCCCTCTCATTCCTAACACTGATTCATCATCCAAACATCAACTTCTGCATTTTGACTCTGCAAATGCTGCTTGACCTGCTGGGTTCTCCCAGAAATCTGGTCTTTGTTCCAATTTCCAGTACCTACTGTCTCTTTTCTCTCGGAGTAAGCAAGGACCTTGTGATTTATTCGTGATGTAATTTCCAGCCATACGGACTGACTCATAGATTGCTATAAGTGGCAGAGAAACAGACCATTCTGCCTGGAGAGTAAATATTGGGATTCACACTATTTCTTCACTTATGTTCATTGTCTATTCAACATCAAGGAGAATGTTTAAGTATGAATACTTTCAGGGTGCTGCAGGTTGCAAAAACATGAGCATGGGTCTGGACTCCTTGTTAGAAGTAACCTGATTATACAAGATTCAAGATTGCTTAATGTCACTTCCAGTACACAAGTGTAAAAGAAAATGAAACAACTGAATAAATTTGCAACTATTTAAATATTTACTTATTCAGATTACTTGGCTGAGAAAATCGTGGTCGTGGAAGAGAGCTGCTGCAAAGGAAATGCATTTGTATATAGCCACCTAGTACGTCCTGTCATAGGCTGGTATAAAATGGGAGTCCTATAAACTCCATCACTTAGAGGCATTTGTGGCATACACATTCTGAAGAGGTGTTTCATGTACAACCAACAGAAGTCAGGAGAATTACCATCTGGTATGGCACCCTAAAATTGTGGAAACATAGCAATCAGAATTTTTCTTCAGGTTGATATCACCAGCATGTAGATAGGGGTGAGATGAAAAGAAGGCAAGGAGGGCAGACAATATTTGAGTAAATTCAAGTGCTCTTTGTAAGGTTGATATATACAAAATTATGAGGAATATATACCCAGTGGCCATTTAAATGGTTACCTCCTGTACCTTATAAAGTGGTCACTGAGTTGTTTTTTCATTGGCTTCTGCTGATATAGCCTATCCACTTCAAGTTTTGACATATTGTGCATTTACAGATGCTCTTCTGCATAACACTGTTGTAACATGTGGTTATTTGAGCTACTGTCACCTTCCTGTCAGCTAGAACCAGTCTGGACATTCTCCCCTGGCATTTTCGTCCACAGAACATTCACTCACTAGATGTTTATTTCTGTTTTTTGTAAACTCTAGACACTACTGTGTGTGAAAATCCCAGACGATCAGCATTTTCTGAGATGCTCAAACCACCCCATCTGGCACTAACAATCATTCCATGGTCAAAGTCACTTAGAGCACATTTCCTACCCATTCTGATATTTGTTCTGAACCTCTTGACTATGTCTGCATGCTTTCTTGTATTGAGTTGCTGCCACATGATTGGCTGATTAGATATTTGCAGTAACAAACAGGTGTACCTAATAAAGTGGCCACTGAATGTAAGTCGCAGAGACTGTAGGGAACTTTTCCCTATATCAGAACAATAGAAAGCCAGAGGACATAGATGTAGGCAAATGGTCATAGTCATAGTCATACTTTATTGATCCCGGGGGAAATTGGTTTTCGTTACAGTTGCACCATAAATAATTAAATAGTAATAAAAACATAAATAATTAAATAGTAATATGTAAATTATGCCAGGAAATAAGACAGAAGATGTCTAGAATGGATATGAACGGACCCATCTTCAGCCCGATTGTGGTATGTGAGAGGTTGAAACTGAGTCACTGACCACATTTAACAAGTGTTCAGATGAACATTTCAATTGCCTGGCCGTAAAGGTTCTGAGAGATGGGTGTCCACAGGTCGGCATGGATGACTTGGGCTGAATGGCCTGCTTTCATGCTGTATGATTCTATGGCACTCAATCTTTATAAACGAAGGGGAATTAAAAACATTTCCCCACTTGATTACAAAATCTTGCATATTTTCAAACCTCTGTAGATTGAATGATGCCCATATTGTGCCTGCCAGCAATAGTCAAATATAGATATCTTCCTCCTGACTTCAGGTGATCCACTGTTCTGATAATAGGCAGCATAGTGGCATATCTAGTAGATCGGCTTTAGTAACCAGAGCTCAATCTTATTCTGGAGCTGCCTATATGGAATTTATGCTTTGATGAAATATTTATACATGCCATTTCACCTCTTCACTCTTACTCCTGATGCAGCATTTTGAAGTGAAAAGTTAACCAATTCATCTCCCGCCCCCCCCCCCCATAGATAATGCTGAGTTCTTATTGCAGACAGTTTGTTACTCCTCAATAACCATCAATATGCAGGGCTCCCTTACCTTGTTACCTCTGCTTTTTACCCATGCAGGAACATGTTGGTCCTTAACACCAACTATTTCTCCTTTGAATGCTTCCTACGATGCAGATGTAGACTAGTCTGTAATACTTCCAGTCAACCTTAGCCAGATCCTGTCTTACTCCAATAAAACTAGCTTTCTCCAAACTTTAGATACTTATTCATTGTCCATCCTTCCCACACACATCAAAGTTGCTGGTGAACGCAGCAGACCAGGCAGCATCTCTAGGAAGAGGTACAGTCGACGCTTCGGGCCGAGACCCTTCATCAGGACTAACTGAAAGAAGAGCTAGTAAGAGATATGAAAGTGAGAGGGGGAGGGGAAGGGGAAGGAATGGAGCCAAGAGCTGGACAGTTGATTGGCAAAAGGGATATGAGAGTATCATGGGCTGGGAGGCTTAGGGAGAAAGAAAAGGGGGAGGGGAGAAAAAAGCCCAGAGGATGGGCAAGGGGTATAGTGAGAGAGACAGAGCGAGAAAAAGGAGAGAGAGAAAAAGAATGTGTGTATATAAATAAATAACGGATGGGGTACAAGGGGAGGTGGGGCATTAGCAGAAGTTTGAGAAGTCAATGTTCATGCCATCAGGTTGGAGGCTACCCAGACGGAATGAAAGGTGTTGTTCCTCCAACCTGAGTGTGGCTTCATCTTGACAGTAGAGGAGGCCGTGGATAGACATATCAGAATGGGAATGGGACGTGGAATTAAAATGTGTGGCCACCGGGAGATCCTGCTTTCTCTGGTGGACAGAGCGTAGGTGTTCAGCGAAACGATCTCCCAGTCTGCGTCGCGTCTTGCCAATATATAGAAGGCCACATCAGGAGCACCGGACGCAGTATATCACCCCAGCTGACTCACAGGTGAAGTGTCGCCTCACCTGGAGTGGAAGGACTGTCTGGGGCCCTGAATGGTGGTGAGGGAGGAAGTGTAAGGGCATGTGTAGCACTTGTTCCTCTTACAAGGATAAGTGCCAGGATGGAGATCGGTGGGGAGGGATGGGGAGGGGGAATGAATGGACAAGGGAGTCGCGTAGGGAGTGATTCCTGTGGAAAGCAGAGAGAGGGGGGAGGGAAAGATGTGACAAGGGAGTCGCGTAGGCTCCGATCCCCAGTCAAATTTCTGCTACCCTGTTACATCTGAGCTGTGATGAATAATAAAAAAGTTAATGGGTGGAGGACGCTTCACGGATATCCCTGTCCTGTCTTGTCCCATTCTTGCAGTATCGTAGGAAAGCAGCATCCATCATCAAGGACCCCCACCATCCCGGCATGCTCTCTTCTCACTGCTGCCATTACGATGATGGTACAGGAGCCTCAGGACTCACACCTCCAGGTTCAGGAATTATTATTACCCCTCAACCACCAGGCTCTTGAACCTAAGGGGATAACTTCACTCATGCCAACTCTGAACTATTCCCGCAAACAATGGAGTCTCTTTCAAAGACTCATTATCTCATGTTCATGATATATATTGTTTTTTTTGTATTTGCACAGCTTGTTATCTTTTGCATAAGTTGTTTGTCTATCTTCTTGTGTGCATTTTTCTCATGATTTTATGGTGTTTCCTTGTATCTACTATGAACACCCAGAAGCAAATGAATCTCCTGGTTGTATATGGTGACATACAAGTCCTTCGATTATAAATTTACTTAGCACTTTTTGAACTTTAAATGATGGTTGGGGCCTAGATGTGAGTGTTAAGATAAGAGTGAAATGCTCACAAGTATGCTTAACTTGAAGGGCCAAATAGATGATCCATTTCAATTGTCTCCTGTATTCCTATCATCAGAGAAGTCAGTCTTTCATTGGCTTGATTTACTTAATGTGATGTAAGAAATGGCTGAGAGCACTGGAACCAGCAAGCCTGTGGGATCAGACATTGTTCCAGCAATAGTTCAGCAGACTTGCCGTGCAGATCTGGCCACGCCTCCAAACAAGCTGTTCCTCTACAATTACACAGCACAGTGATCCACCTAATAGAATTGTTGTATCAAAATGCAGGTGACCCTGGTTCAATTCAGACATCTCATGCTGTGTGGAAACATTTTGTAGTTTCTTCCTGTGCCCCCCATTACCTCAGATTCCGCACATATCCAAGGGCCATCCTGACTAGGAGGTTAATTGACCACAGTAGATTGTCACTAGTGCATAGGTGAGCAGTAGAATCTGCAGAGGTTGATCAAAATGTCAGTACAGTGGGTTACTGGGAAAATCAGCAAGGAGTGGAATTGTTCTGATGAGCTGGCATGAGCTCAGTCGACCAACATGGCCACCTTCCATCTGATAGGGAATTATGGACATGTTGGCATCAACCTGACATTGAGGAAAACAGGTGAGTGGTACAAGGTTTGCCTGGGGTGTAAAAAGCAGAAGACAAATGGCAGTTTTAATGTGTGTAGAGGAGAGATCTAACAAAGAAACAAACTGAACATCGTGGGCCAAGGGGGCTGTACTGTACTGTGGTGTTCTGTGAATGCTGGAAATGTGTAAAAAATGATGATCTGAAATTGCTGAATTCTCTTTTGAATCCAGAAGGATACGAAATGAAATGTTTTTCCCTGAGCTCTGTTGGATTGAGCAAGACATCAAAGCGACATGAGGGTGGCAATAAAGAATTAAAGTGACAGGCAACTGGGAGCTCATGATCATCCCTCCAGACTAAACAAAAACGTTCTCCAAAGCAAGCATCAAATTTATGTCCTATATCTCCATTGTACAGAAGATCACACAGTGAGCACCAAATGCAATACATTACTGAAGTGGTTTATTTTACTTATGCAATTTTCAGAGATGCTGAATCAGCAGTACAGCCATTTTTCACTACCAGACCAATTCGCCCTAGAATGGCATGGCTCGCTGGGTTATTTCATGATGAACTATATTGATGGATCTAGAGGCAAACCTAGACGGGATAGGATAAGATGAGACTTGTGCTCTGGACAACCATCCATTAGGTTTTGTAGTGATTAGTTCTCACGACTATGTATTCATAAATTCCTGATTACAGGCAGTCCCCAGGTTATGAATGAGTTCCGTTCCAGAGTCTGTCTTTAAGTCGGCTTTGTACGTAAATCGGAACAGGTACATCCGGTATTATTTAGCATCAGTTAGTCAAACGTTTGTCTTAGTATATAGTATATATTTTACCTTACTATGCATATAAAACACTTAAGAAACGTATGTATTTCAATAATTAAACCACTGCGTTGCTTAGTAATAATTGTAGCTTTCATTGGGGCAGGGCCTTTCACATGTTCCATTATTCTCACTTGATCCTTTATCCTTTAAAATTGTTCCGATCGTTGCCCAACTGTAACCTGAAGCTTTTCCAATAACCGATGGCATTTCACCTCTCTCCGATTGCTTTATTATTTCCACTTTGTTTTCAATTGCGATCGTTTTCCGTCAACGGAACAGAAACACTGCGGATTCAGCAGCAGCCGCGGGCGGCGGGTCCTGTGCTGCCCCAGGTCCTAAAGTCCACCCGCACTGAGACAGGTTAAATGGGACAAGTGGGGGCAGTGCTGACTTGAAAAGGGGGGGGGGGTTCAGGGTGAATCTTGCGAAGAAAAATTTAAGCCAAATACAAAGATACACACTCAACACGATGTTAACGGCAACGACTTAAAATGGTGGACGGCATCGTGATCTGACTTAAAATGACAGACGGCGTTCTCCTTCCTCCATTCGTAAGTACAAGTTGTTCGTAAGTCGGACGTTCGTAACTCGGGGACTGCCTGTACTAACCTAATTTTAATTCAACAGCTACTGTGACTGAACTTGAACACCAGTCTCATGATGGTTAGTCTAGGCTTCTGGATGAACCTCTCCTGCAAGTTAATTGTTGTGATATCACTATATCCATGCAAGTAAGCAGCTGCTTGAATTTCCAGCATCTGCAGAATTCCTGTTGTTAGTTGCTTTACCAAGGAGTGTTTATGAATGGTGGGATGATGGGAAGGAGAAGAAGCATATACTCATATGGTTTTGAAGGGAAGTGCTATGGGAAGGCAGTGTGTATTTGTGGAGATGACAGGGTAGACTAGAGGCTCATAGAGGGAATGCTGAATGAGACAGAAAGAGGAAATGCGAGCATCATGTTTGATGTGTCATAAAACGTAGAGAATGATCTCATTGAGTGTAGTGACATGTAGGGTAGAAGGTGAGGTTAACGAGTATCTTATCACAAAAGCTACTAGATCAATGTCTAGTAGGAGAATAGAAGGTGAGAGAAGAAGTGGACAAATGGAACAGATGTGGTTGAGGACCCTGTCTCTTATGGTGGAGGAAAGGTCATGACTGGGGGATAAAGAAAGAACTGGTATCAGGGTGGTATTGTCCATCATAGACAAATCCCTCCCCGTTAAGGAGTGCATTCACATGAAGCACTGCCACAAGAAAGCAGCATCCATCATCAAAGATCCCTGCCATCCAGGCAATGCCCTCTTCTCAAACCTAAGGCTTCTGTACCTCTTTCCCAATGTTAGAAGGTACTGAAGCCTTGGGTCTCACGCCACTAGGGTCAGGAACAATTATTAATCTACAACTATTCGGCTCCTGAACCAGTGTGAATAACTTCACTCACCGCTGTTCTGAACTGATTCTCCAAACTACAGACTCACTTCCCTGGTCTCTTTACAACTCATGTTCTCAGTATTATTTTTATTTGCATATTGCTTGTTTGTCAGTCTTTGTTTACATACAGTGTACTGTTGTTTTTCATAAAAATATATTTTATTCTCCTGTAGATGCCTGCAAGAAAAAGAAACTCAAAGTCGTATATGATAATGTATTTAAGTACTTAGATAATAAATTTATTTAGAAAATTGAACTTTGAACTTTGATTGTCAGTGCCAATACATCACAGCTGAAGAAAGAAGGGAAAAGGAATCGCGTCTCTTCTTAGGAAGCAATGAGAGGAATGTAACCAAGGTTCCTATGGGAGTTGTGGGCTTGTAGGAGATGCTTGTCTTTAACCTATTCACTGAAATCACGGTCAAGTTATTGAGAAGCGAGGAGACAGAAATAGACCAGGTGAAAGTGAGAGTAGACTAAAAAGTGGCAGCAATGATGGAACAATAGCTTCTGTATAAATGCAGGATGCAGTACCAGAACTATCATCAATGTTCAGGGAAGAAAGTTCATTTGTCTGAATAAGGTGCATAGGAATATTCCACGTATCTCACAAAGAGATAGGTGCTGCTTGAAACTAAGTGTAGTTCCATAACTGCACTTTTGATTTAGAGGAAGAGAGTGAAGTTCATGAAATTATTCAATGTGAGAATGAGGTCAGTTAGGGAAAAAAAAGATGAGTGGGAAGGGGAACTGTTTGGAGCAGTATTCAAGAAAAATAGAGAAGAACCCCAATACCATCCTAGTGAGGGAGAGGCTGAACATTCATGCTGAAAGTGAAACAGCCTGGACCACAAAACTAGAAACTGTCAAAGTGATGGAACGTGTCAGAGGTGTGACTAATGCACATGAAGAGAGACTAATGGGAGGTGGAAGGGCAGTGCTTCAGGAAGAAGAATTGAGTTTGTAGGATAAGAACCAGCTGGATCAATGGGTTACGGTCCCAAGGGAAGTATGAGGAGGTGTCAGAGAGCTGGTGCTCAGGTAATTTGCCAAAAAGTAATAGCACTGCACTTGTCAGTAAGTTTGATGACAATGTGTTGGTCCTTGGTTTAGTGGAGTGTTGTAGACAGAACGATATATGTCAGGGTGAGTTAGTGGAGTTAAAATGTTAAAACGATCAATGTCGTGTCAGCAGTCAGCAGCAATAGGTTTAGAGATGCAGACAGCCTCAAGGGAAGGGACAAGACAGAATGAAAGCTGAAAGAAATTTCCACCATCTGGGGTGAAAAATCCTGTCCAAAAAAAATGAGTGTAAAAGCAAAGGCCGTGGAAGAAAAACTCAATTTCGAGGAGGACAGACTCAGAGTAAATCAGAATAGGTGTAAAGAAATGATGCTGAAGCCTCTGTTGATGAACTGATTATTTGTCTTTTCAGAGGAAAACATCAGAAAGGATACTGAGATCATGACAAGGGGTAAGAATGGGAAGAGAGATGGATTAAAGGGGAGGGGGAGAAAGGCCTAAAGGTGTATTGTAATTCAGATTGTTGAAGTTTGTCATCTTCAACAAGCTGAAAGGAGCGGTAAATGCATTTCATTTAAACTCAACGATTCAGGAATAGATTCTTCCCCTCTGCCATCAGATTTCCGAATGGATATTGAACCCATGAACACTACCTCACTACTTCACGTTCTTTTCTTTTTGCATTATTTATTAATTTAACTTTATATATATATATATATATATATATATATATATACACATACTTATTGTACATACTTACTGTAATTTAATTTTTTTATTATTATGTATTGCATCATACTGTTGCTGCACAGCTACAGATTTCACAATATATGCCGGTGATATTAAACCTGATTCTGATTTTGATCTGATCTGATGCAGTGAAAACTAAAGTGAAACTAATGACAAGGATGGCTCTGAGGTTAACTTGTTGGTGGTGCTGCAGGAGAGAGAAGAGCATGTACAGTACATGCTGAGAGAAAATTAAGTGTGGATATCATAATCTGGTGAGAAACAATGATTCCAGAAGCAGCGAAAAATTCTTGGAATATAGCTTGGAAGGAACTGAAATGTGAGAGGTGGGGTTTCAGTCGAAGAAATAAGTTGGAACTAAAGATATCAACTGAGGAGAGAGCCGTGATCATGCAAAAAAATGGCAAACTCCTTATCAAAAACAAGAAATGAAATAGAAATCAATGAAGGTGAACAAGATATAATGTAAAACATTCAGCCCTCTGTTTATTACAGATCAATCTGACAGCAACTTCTGATATCTGCAGGCAGTGAAATGCAAGTCCTAGCAATTACTGTCAAAGATACATTACCACAATTTGTGCTGATGCGGTCCTTGTCAATAGACACAACACTGAAACAACTGAAAATGAGTTACTACACTTGTAAATTATTTTTAAAATTCACAATAAGTGATACTTACTGCTGAACAGCTTCTCTTGGCGTTAATATCTTTATTTTACAAGCACACGTGCTTGTTCATTCATAAGATATTAAGTTGAAGACTGAGAAAGAAGAGCAATGTTTTAGTTTTCCATATGACTGTTTCATCACGTTCCCTTGATTTTATCTATATTTATGAATATTGTAATGTAAGTTTCCTTCCTGGTTTGTTATCTGTGTGTTTCAGCAAAGAAACTCATGGGCATTTGTCCTGTTCGTATAAGTTTCAGATCTCCTGTACAGAGAACCATATTAGATCTGCAAACATGGCTTACAACACGTCTCTCAACGACTGTTTAGTGATGAAAACAGTTCCGCATTTCTGAAAGAAAAAATTAGACCATTCTTTTGGAATTTGATATCAATAGGAACAATAATGCCAATTGCCTCAAATTACATCCTTATTTTAAAAAAAACTCAAAATATTTGAATACTTACTGACTAAATCTCAAATATTTCCTTGTCACAAAAATTGAATCAACACCCTAAGCAAAGAATCAGTCAAGCCCTTTAAGCATTCTTGTTGCTTTTCCAGCTACCTCACCATTTCTGCAACACACACAAAAAAGTGCTGGTGAACGCAGCAGGCCAGGCAGCATCTATAGGAAGAGGTACAGTCGACATTTCAGGCCGAGATCCTTCATCAGAAAGAAGAGATAGTAAGAGATTTGAAAGTGAGAGGGGGAGGGAGAGATCTGAAATGATAGGAGAAGACAAGAGGGGGAAGGGATGGAGCTAAGAGCTGGAAAGTTGATTGGCAAAAGGGATATGAGGCTGGAGAAAGGAGAGGATCATGGGACGGGAGGCCTAGGGAGAAAGAAAGGGGGAGGGTGGAAGCCCAAAGGATGGGCAAGGAATATAGTGAGAGGGACAGAGGGAGAAAAAGGAGAGATAGGAAAAAAAATAAATAAATAAATAAATAAATAGCGGATGGGGTACGAAGGGGAGGTGGGGCATTAGTTCATGTCATCAGGTTGGAGGCTACCCAGATGGAATATAAGGTGTTGTTCCTCCAACCTGAGTGTGGCTTCATCTTGACAGTAGAGGAGGCCGTGGGACGTGGAATTAAAATGTGTGGCCGCTGGGAGATCCTGCTTTCTCTGGCAGACAGAGCATAGGTGTTCAGCGAAACAGTCTCCCAGCATGCGTCGGGTCTCGTCAATATATAGAAGGCCGCATCGGGAGCACCGGACGCAGTATATCACCCCAGCCGACTCACAGGTGAAGTGTCGCCTCACCTGGAAGGACTGTCTGGGGCCCTGAATGGTGGTGAGGGAGGAAGTGTAAGGGCATGTGTAGCACTTGTTCCGCTTACAAGGATAAGTGCCAGGAGGGAGATCGGTGGGAAGCAGGATCTCCCAGTGGCCACACATTTTAATTTCACGTCCCATTCCCATTCTGATATGTCTATCCACAGCCTCCTCTACTGTCAAGATGAAGCCACACTCAGGTTGGAGGAACAACACCTTCTATTCCGTCTGGGTAGCCTCCAACCCGATGACATGAACATTGATTTCTCTAACTTCCGCTAATGCCCCACCTCCCCTTTGTACCCAACCCTTATTTATTTATGTATGTATGTATGTATGTAATTATTTAATTATTATTCATTTTTTTTTCTCTCTCATTTTTCTCCCTCTGCCCTCTCACTATACCCCTTGCCCATCCTCTGGGTTCCCCCCCTCCCCCTTTCCTTCTCCCTAGGCCTCCCGTCCCATGATCCTCGCATATCACCTTTGCCAATCAACTGTCCAGCTCTTGGCTCCATCCCTCCCCCTCCTGTCTTCTCCTATCATTTCGGATCTTCCCCTCTCTCTCCCACTTTCAAATCTCTTACTATCTCTTCTTTCAGTTAGTACTGACAAAGGGTCTCGGCCTGAAACGTCGACTGTACCTCTTCCTAGAGATGCTGCCTGGTCTGCTGCTTTCACCAATATTTTTTGTGTGTGTTGCTTGAAATTCCAGCATCTGCAGATTTCCTCGTGTTTACGTCACCATTTTTGCTCTCATTTTGCACTATTCATTCAATGTAATTTTTAAATATATTTCTCATTGTAATTTTATAGTATTTTTATGTATGGCATTGTACAAATTTCATGAAATATGTCAGTGATATTAAACCCGATTCTAATTCTGATTCACCATAGATAAACAATCAAAATAATATATAACATCTTAAATATATAAATATTTCACCGTTATTCAAAAAAGAAAGCTTAGTCATAAACTCAGCCATACCATTGCAATTCTCCCGTCATTGACAATCTGCTTCACTTCCAGAGATTCCATTCTAGATCTGGCACCAGAGTGTATTTTCCATGCTTTCATTCACAGCTGCCTTATTGCATCTTCATTGTGTTTTCCTGGCTTGCAGACATGTTGTAATAAAGCAAAAATACAGGAGAGCTAAAAAAAAAAGTAGAAATATTAAGAACTCAAATAGAGGGACGTTCATTTGAAGGAATGTTACATGAAGGAAATTGTAATTTTCTGAGGCAATGGGACTAGCCATAAGTAAGAGAGAACCTGTATAAACTGAATGCATTTCAACTTAATAGATGAAGTTTCTTCTGTGCTTCGGGAGAATAAGGTATTGTATTTGCCAATTCTGAGAAGATAATTTATGGTACTTTAATTTGAAGAGGACTTTGTATTGGTGTGTAACTTTAGAAAGGAGAGACAGGAGTATAAAAGATAGAGAGAATAAGACAACATGGAATTAGACAATCAAATTGAGAGTGAATATGAATCAGAATTAAGTTTAATATAATCAGCATTTGTTGTGAAATTTGTTAACTTTACGACAGCGGTACAATGAAATACATGATCAATAAATATAGAGAAAAAACTGAGTTATGTTAAGTGTATAAAGGTCTATTAAATTCTTAAGTTAAAATAAGCAGTGCAATAAAAACAGAAAAACAGTGTAGTGAGGTAGTCTTCATGGGTTCAATCTCCATTTCGATATCGGATGACAGAGGGAAAGAAGTTGTTCCTGATTCACTGAGTGTGTGTCTTCAGGATTCTGTACCTCCTTCTTGATGGTAACATTGTGAAGAGGGCATGTCCTGGGTGGTGGGGATCCTTAATGAAGGACACCACCTTCCTAAGGCACTGCTCTTTGAAGATGTCTTGGATACTATGGAGGCTGGTACTCATGATGGAGCTGACTAATTTTACAAGTTTCTACAACTTAATTCAATCTTGTGCAGTAGCACCTCCAAACACACCATACCAGACGGTGATGCAGCCAGTCAGAATGCTCTCAATGGTGCATTTGTAGAAAATTTTGACTGTTAACTGACAAAAATCTCCCCAAACTACTAATACAGTATAGCTGTTGTCTTGCCTTCTTTATAGCTGCGTCAATATGTTGCATCCAGGTTAGGTCCTCAGAAATATTGACACCTAGGGACATAAAATTGCTCACCCTCTCCACTTCTGATCCCCCTATGAGGATTGGTTTGTGTTTCCTCATCTTACCCTTTCTGAAGTCCACAATTAGCTCTTTGGTCTTACTGACATTGAGTCAAAGTAGCTGCTGCAACACGACACCACTAACTGTATATCTTGGTCCTGTACGCCCATCATTCACTGTCTGAAATTCTGTTGACAATGATTGTATCATCAGCAAATTTATAGATGGCATTTGAGCTGTGCCTAACCACACAGTCATGGGTGCAGAGAGAGTAGAGCACTGGACTAATCACACATCACTGAGGTTCACTCGTGTTCATTGTCAGTGAGGTGCAGATGTTATTTCTAATCCATACAGATTGTTGTCTTCCAGTTCGGAGGTCGAGGATCGAACTGCAGAGGGAGGTACAGAGTCCTTGGTTCTGTAGCTTTTCAACCAGAACTGTAGGAATGATGGTGTTAAGTGCTAAGCTATAGTCAATAAACAGCATCCTCAGGTAGATATTTGCATTGTCCAGGCGATTCAAGGCGGTGTGCAGAGTCATTGAGATTGCACCTGCTGTAGATCGATTGTGGCAATGGGAAAACTGCAGTAGGCCCAGGTACCTCCTGAGACAGGTGTTGATGCTATCCATGACCAACCTCTCAGAGTATTTCATCACCGCAGATGTGAGTGCTACTGGACGATAGTCATTGAGGCAACTTACGCTACTCTTCTTGGGCACTGGTATAAATGTTGCCCTCTTGAAGCAGGTGGGACCTTCTGACTGTAGCAGTGAGAAACTGAAAATATCTTTGAATACCCCCACCAAATGGTTGCCACAAGTTTTCAGAGCCTTACCGGATACCCCATTGGGCCCTGCTACCTTGCAAGGGTTCACCTGCCTGAAAGACAGTCTGAGCTCAACCTCTGAGGCAAAGTTCACAGGGCCATTGGATGCTGCAGAGACCCTCATAGCTGTGGTTTTATTCTCCCTTCAAAGCGAGCATACAAGGCATTCATGATGTTGGGTTTTGCTTTGTAGGAAGTAATGGCCTGCAAATCCTGCCAGAGTTGACGTTCATACAACGTCACCTCTAACCACTCCTGGAATTGCTTCTTGGCTCCTGAAGCGGCCCTCCACGAGTCATACCTGGTTTTCTTATACAGACTTGGATCGACAGAATTAAATGCCACAGATCTATCCCTCAGCACCATCTATGAGACTGTGTGAAATAACTTTACACAGCAATGCACATACATTAAGTAAAATTGGAGATCTCTAGAGATAAATAACACACACAGCTACTTATTTAATTATAATAACTCCAGCTCATAAACTACTCTTGAATTTGGAAAACAAATCACAGTGAACGAATCTGTCATGGAAGGAATCTTTCGCACCATTCATGCATCGGTCAGTTTTGTCTAATCTTTCTCAATTTCTTTATGTTAGATATCTCCTTTTAACTCAGGAAAATCAATCCAATGGAGTTACACTTTTCAGATGGCAAGGCAAGCCTATTCTTCTATAAGAAGACTGGACTGCACATCGTGCTCCAAATAAACTCCCACCAAGCAAGCACAAGCTCACAAAGACTTCTATACTTCAGTCCTCCTATTCCTTTGCAGTAAAGCCCAACTTAACTTTTGCATAGTTAATTCCTGCACATGTATTTTCTCCATCTTGTAGAAAGAACTTCCTTTGAGAAACAAATCTCACTGATTAAAAATTACTGTGTTTTTCTATACTTCTCTCAAAATGAATAGTGCCAAATATTTCTTAATATTCTCCATCCCATTGACTTAAACTATCCATTTTCCTTCTAACTCTCCATCCTCCCAGTAGCTCACTTTACTATGCAGTTTTGAAGCATTTCTTCTCAATCTTTCTCACAAAAATTGCTTCCAAGTACATAGCTTTACTGGGTCCTTGTTATTTTCTATAACAACATGCCAGGCTACACCTCACCAATTTCACATAGCCCACTGTTCATTACACACAACAGAAAGAATTCCAAAGATAATAAATTTATAAAATGTCAACAAGATAACTCTTAGCTGTCTGGGTACTAAGTTGTGACATGATTGTAATGTTCCCCATGCACCCTCTGCCTCCCCGCCCCACAATCTCCCCATTCCCCATATCTGGCAGTGTTGCAGTGTTCATAATAGCATTGTTCGTGTTGTATTGGATAATTTCCTCCATGATTTGACACCTCAACTCACCCTGAGAATTTATATGCAATTCTTCCTCATCCTTTCCTTCCTGTTCCCTTTAAGTAGAGTGCCAAGGTCCTCTTGACTGATTTGCAAGAACTGCTGGAAATATATTTTTCAATAACTTATATGGCAAAGTTGATGTTGGTTAAGAGTAATCAACAACTTCAGTACAGTCTAACTGGTCTCACGAGACAACTGAAACTGTGAATTCATTAAAAATATTATATTCATTTCCTTCCACCTAATTAAGCAAAGTAAGATTAATCATTGGGGTCAGAGAGGTTTTGGAATACTGAATGAAAATCCATCTTCAGCTTTTGTTGGCAGATCCATCCCAGAGGAAAATATAAGCCAATTACTTTTCATCTGCTTGTGTTGTGAATTCAGAACCACTCATAAGCTGGATAGTGACATTTTCCATAGATCCTATATATATATTATAAGATCTGTGGAAAACTGTTTTACACATGCACACACACATATATAAACAATTTTTGTTCATTGCTTTTATTATAAAGACCATTAAATTGTTAACTTTTGAGTGATAATGAAGTCAATGCACAAAAAAACTGTCTATGAGAATGGCTGGGTGCAGTCGGACTATTTCAGAACATCACAAATACCCTACTGAGAGCGCCAGACAACATTGAATTTTTTATGTGAGATATCAATGCCACAATGTCTGTTCAGTCTGATTTACTTTATTTTGAAAATCAGCATCAAATATTGTCTCTTTCTCCTTGACCACAAGATGTGGGCTGATATCTTAAATGACTAAAAGAATTGTTGTAATCTAGTCGGGCTACTCCACGCAGAGAAACCAACCTCAGGCAAGTAGAGCAACTATGTAAAATTGCACAGAAACCAGGAGATACTCATGCAACTACAATATACTGTATGGTTGCCTTAATGGCACAGTAATATAGCGGTTACTGCAATTGCTTTACAGAGCCAATGATCACCAGTTGCTGCTGTTTGATTCCTGATGCTGTCTGTATGAAGTCTGTATGTTCTTCTTGTAACTATGTAGGATTCCTCCAGGTGCTCCGGTTTCTGCCTACATTCCAAAAAGTAAATAATTTTACCTGAAAGAGATTTCAAACTACTTTTCTTTGTTACATCAACAGCATTTTTAAATTATTTATTTAAAATGGATTAGTATCTCCATTAAAATAGTAGGTATTACAGAAGAAATGTTTGTCTGCATATGTTTTGTTTACATTATTTTCTTTATCATAAATTTAAATTATTAGAAGTACAATGCAAACAATGGATGAGTATAAACATTCTACAGATATTGAAGTATTATTTAGTTACTGAAAGGAGCTTCTTGTATCAAAAGTTCTAATCAGGCCGCATAACTTGAGCTACTGATCTATTAAATGGGCTTGGATAACAGGCTCTGATTTATGTGTAAAGTCTCTCTCTTTGGCTGAAGGCCAAACAGAAATACTGCCTCATCTCCCTCCTATTAATGTAGAACATATTTGTGGAAAAAATATGTGAGGTACAGTAGCAGATCAGTTAAAATTCTGAGGTCTTATACAGAGATCTAGAAACACTCCTCTTGCAACAGAAGGTCAAATTCCACCAAGTTAGTCGGAGAATTTCAACATAGTTAATTAACTTACTCTGGTATTTTAAAAACCCTGTAATCAGTAATGGCAACCATTTAGCTACTGGACTGCAATAAACTACTTGTTAATCAACATCCATTTAAGAAGAAAGAAAAGCTGTTGGTCGCGTCTGTACTTGACTCTAGGTCTAGTGAAATATTGTTGAACTTCAAATGGCCCAGCGTGTCACTTTATTTATGGGTAATTTAAGGGAGGATAGTATAAGATGTTATTATAAGATTATATAAGATGTCCTGCCGAAGGGTCTCAGCCAAAAATGTCAACTGTACTTTTTCTCATAGATGCTGCCTGTCCTGCTGAGTTCCTCCAGCATTTTGTGTGTGTTGCTTGAATTTGCAGCATCTGCAGATTCTCTCTTGTTTGTAATAAGATGTTGTTATCTGTGCTCCCAACATCTTGTGAATGAACAAGCTAAAAATATTATTTACTTTTCTGCATTATTTCATCTCACTGGCAACAGTCGGTTCTGTAGTCATCTGAATTTTCTTCTGGTGCACTATAACAATCTACAAGAACATTTAAGGCTAGAAAAGAATGGGGTGGGTTGTCTTGGACACAGGTCACTACCTAGACTTGTACCCATGGTCCCCACTTGTTCATGGACACTCTTTTAGGGTGCATGGGGCTGAATGAGCTGACCTCCACAGCCAGCTGTCTTCAGCGAATTACTGCTCTGCCATTGGATAAAATGGGGAGCCCGGTGGAATGGATAGTCAGATGCATTGCCCACTGGCCTTCAGAAAGGTTTGGATTTCTGACTGTGACTCACTAGCTGTCAGTCAGCACAATCGTGATGAGTTACACAACGCAACATCAAGAAGACATTTATATAATGTCCCACACACACCCAATAGCCACTTTGTTAGATACACCTGAACACCTGCTTATTAATGCAAATATCTAATCAGCCAATCTTGTGGCAGCAACTCAATGCGTAAAAGCATGCAGACATGGTCAAGAAGTTCTGTTGTTGTTTGGACCAAAGGGCAGAATGGGGAAGAACAGTGGCTTTGACTGTGGAAGGATTGTTGGTGCCAGACAGGGTGGCTTGAGTGAATCAGAAACGGCTGATCTCCTGGGATTTTCATGCACGACAGTCTCTATAGAGTTTACAGAGAATGGTGCAAAAACAAACAAAATACACCCACAGAATGGCCAGTCCTGTGGGCAAAAACACCTTGTTACTTAGAGAGGTCAGAGGAGAATGGCCATACTGGTTCAAGCTGCTAGGAAGGCAACAGTAACTCAAATAAACATGCATTGCAACAGTGGTGAACAGAAGAGCAGAGAGCATCTCTGAACACACAACATGTCATAACCTTGAAGTGAAAAAGCGACAGCAGCTGAAGAACATGAACATACACTTAGTGGTATTTTTGTTAGGTACATGAGGTACCTAATAAGGTAGCCACTGAGTGCATATGATAAGCAAACACTCGTGTTTAGAAACACAATTACTGATAATAGTTAACAGATTTTGGAAGAGAGCACTTCATGTTAAATCATCTTGATTGAAGCTATTCCAGTAACAAGAGCATCCAAAAATATGCTCTTCTCATTCTTCCAGGAATTCTGGCTTTCTACTGTTTGCTTATGCAGTTGTATATTTACTAAAACTTGTACAAAGAGCAAGAAAGCATTTATTTTGGACATCTAGACCTGTTGCATTCCTGAAGTATCAATTGTAGAACTGACATCACTAATTCGACATTTGTACAGGGAAGTGGGCTTGTTGAGACATAACTTACCAGTCTTTAATCAGCATGTCGTAATGACAGTATTATGTGCAGAGACATTTTTGTGCAGCTTTTACACTTTGTTAGCTTGATTTATGATGAGATTTATTTATTCACTTGTTCAGAGAGTTAAAGAAACAATGTGACCATATAAAGAAGTTGAAAAACTTGCTTTAGAAGTTTGTTCAACAGGGTTTCTGGCAACTGTTAGTCCCTTATTGTTGGCAATATATAAGGCACACAGGGTAAGGTTAGCAGATTACCTTCCCTGAAGGAGGAAAGTGAATTCATGGAAAGAGGAAATAGTCACATACGTATAAGAGTTGCCAGTGGGTAGAAAGCTTCCAACCTCTGCCGTCTTTGTTCTCAGTGTGGTGTTTATTGCTCGTTTCTAATTGCCCTGAATTGAGTCACTATTTAGACTAGGTCCAGATATTTGTAAGACAATAATTGTCCTTCTCCAGTAGAGGGTGTCAAGGTAGAGGGCAGCACAGTTGTGTAGAGGATGGCACGGCAGCAGAGAAAACAGCACAATAGAGTGGATGGCGTCACGGTAGCGTAGAGGGCAGCATGGTAACATAGAGGGGGTCACAGTGGTGTAGAGGGCAGCATGGTAATGTAGAGGGTGTCACAGTAGTGTAGAGGGCAGCATGGTAACATAGAGGGGTCACAGTAATATAGAGGGCAGCATGGTAATGTAGAGAGTGTTACAGTAGTGTAGAGGGCAGCATGGTAACATAGAGGGGTCACAGTAATATAGAGGACAGCATGGTAATGTAGAGAGTGTTACAGTAGTGTAGAGGGCAACATGGTAATGTAGAGAGTGTCACAGTAGCATAGAGGGCAGCATGGTAATGTAGAGGGTGTTACGGTAGCGTAGAGGGTGTCACGGTAGTGTAGAGGTGTCACAGTAGCATAGAGGACAGTACAATAGCGTGGAGGGTGTCACAGTAGAAGGCAGCACAGTTGTGTAGAGGGCAGCACAGTAGCACAGAAAACAGCACGATAGCGTGGATGGTGTCACGGTAGTGCAGAGGGTGTCAAAGTAGCGTAGAGGGCAGCACAGTGCATAGAGGGTGTCTCAATAGCGTAATGGCTGACATAACGTCTTACAGCACCTGCAACTGGGGTTAATTCCCATTACTTCCTGTAAGGAATTTGTATATTTGTATATTCTCCCTGGATTTCCTCTGTGCACTCTGGTTTTCTCCCACATAAGATGCACCATTTAAAAAGGTACTAACAAGGATTAGTACAATATGGGCATTCTGTATTGCCTCTGGGCTACTCCCACTACATCCTCGGACAGTGTCAGTCGTTGATGCAAACAATGCATTTTATTGTATGTTTTGATGTTTTGGTGTACATGTGACAAATAAAGCAAATCTATCCTTAACTAATCCTGATTATTTTCCAAATGCTATTGTCTAATTCGTCGTCAGTAAATCGCATCTGGAATTTCCAGTTGGCGGATGATTTCCCTCCACACCGCTCTGACATATTGGGAAATCATGTACGTGGAAAGTTAGAGCAATGGTTTGCCTTTGCCTTCTGCCGGGTGAGTTTTTTTAAAAGAGATCACCAGCTCTTAACCCAGCACGGATGGAGAGCGTGCAAGGGAGCCGGCCGTATTCGAACTCGGGACCTCTCGTCCCGAAGTCCAGTGATGATGCCACTATGCCACCAGCCGGGCATTGTCTAATTACATGAATTTAAATTCCCCAAGAATAATATGGGGATTTGAACTCATGACTTCACATCAGCAATCCAGAAATCCAGCTATTAGACAAGTAATTTAGCCATAACACTGCTGCATCCTGGGCCCAGCAAGACGAGCAAGCATTTAACAGATGTTCATTGACAGATTTCTGGATGTAGCTTTCTTCACAGTTAATCAGCTGTATTCCCAAGAGGTAAAAGTTCAGGAGGTGGTCCTAATTTTCTGGATTGTGGAACTATTTTCAACACTTGTGAAAGTTCTATGATGTTCCACCAAAGCTCCTGTGGAGGATTAGAAAACCTTAAGGTCAACATAATGATGTCCCCTTGTGCCACATATTGTCACAAATCCAGTGCAATGGAGCCTTTAATAAATAAATGGAATTATCCTAATTCTTTTCCAAATTCATTCTTTTTCAATATTTCAACCAGTTTGAAATATGGCCATTCCTTGTCTGAGTTATGAGGCTTTGAGAGAAATTAAAAGATAATTCTACATGTCTAATACAGCTATGCAGCAATATTCTCTGTTAGTGAATAGACCTGATGATTGTGAGTCAAAATCTTTGTCATTTGACTGCAAGAGAAGTTAATAACTTTGTTCCACCACTCAGTAATCCCAGTTAAATTGGCACGGTTTCTGAGGTGATTCTTTCTCAGGAATATATTAATACAGTGTTCCTTCTGACTTCAGCTGTGGTTCTGGCTCCACTGCTAATCATTTGCGCAGGCTAGGCCTGGGTATATAAGTTTGTCTCTCTGCTCTGACATCATTGGTGGCAGATTTACTGCCGATTGTGCATCTTATCTTTAGGAGCTTCTCTGTCAATCAAGAGGAGCACAGGGGAATGATGACCTTATCCTCTCAGCCAGTGGATTTCACTTACAAAACCTTCAGGCAGTTTGTCAATTGTGTCAGTTTTCTTATTCCAAGCATGACCCTTCCTGCCTGACTCTTGACATTACTGCTGTGGAGTTTTTGTTTGTTCTTAGCCATTTATTCTCAAATGCTACGATGGATATTTGCTTCAAAAGAGTTCCCACTGCTGCCATGTCAGCCTTGACTCAGAAATAGCTCTCTCATTTCCGACTTAGAAGGCCTTGTGTCAGCTTCCATTTCATAGTCTTGAGCACAAAGTCTGGGTAGGTACTTTATTATCATTCTGTGAAGCGTTGTTAGATATGCTATTCTTTGAAGGAGATGTTAAACCATTGGATCAGATGGATTGGAAAGATTTAGCTGTACTGCCTGAAGAGCAGCATATCCCCTCCTACTCTCTTTCCCCTCAAGCGCCTTTTCAATTTACTTGATGCTGCCACGAGCAACACTCTCCCTCTCTTCTCCTAGCACTGGTAGCTGGGCTCTGTGTTGCCACCTTCATCCACTCCCAATGAGAACTGCAAAAGCGTAATCCATTTTCACTCCCTGAGTCCAGACAAACTGACGAACAGCAGCTTCACAATTTTGTACTGTATATGCATGCTTAGAAATTAAAAAGATGTTGTCTGTTGCACACTAATATTTCCACGAAAATTTCACTGAAAATCAGGGCCAGGAGTGCACCCCACAGAATTAATAACACGCAATTCAATACCACTAATGCTTAAAATTAAATTACCCTCTTAAGAATTACCGTATTAGTTTTACAGAAGAGGCCGAATTTTATGAAGCCACGCCTCAGGCAGGGAGCAACAACTATCCGTAGCATATTTTAGAAAATCACAGGCATGCATCCAAAGATTTCCCATCCTCTCATTTAAATGGATAGAAAATTATGGCTAGCAGCTTGAAATTTCCCATCATGCAGCCCTGGCAGGCAAAATTCCAGGAGCATGCATTTCTAATGTAACTCCTAAAAGCCCCTGAGATTTTAAAATTAAAATACAATTCATTGACAATACAGCCCTCAGAAGAATCATAAAAGTCCCAGCTTCAATAATCTGCTAGTGGTGTGTAATATGTTTGGTCTGACTATGTGTGGCTCATACATTACTGTATAATTATCTGACTATAGTCATTGCAAATTAGAACAAGTACTTACTTGACTTTCTTATTTAATGACAGCACCAAGTTTACAAATGACGAGATTATCACTCATTTCCATCTGACCTTGAGAAGGTAATGTCTTGCTACCCTCTATAAATAGAGACATAGAAACATAGAAAATAGGTGCAGGAGTAGGCCATTCGGCCCTTCGAGCCTGCACTGCCATTTATTATGATCATGGCTGATCATCCAACTCAAAACCCTGCACCAGCCTTCCCTCCATACCCCCTGATCCCCATAGCCACAAGGGCCATATCTAACTCCCTCTTAAATATAGCCAATGAACTGGCCTCAACTGTTTCCTGTGGCAGAGAATTCCACAGATTCACCACTGTCTGTGAAGAAGTTTTTCCTAATCTCGGTCCTAAAAGGCTTCCCCTTTATCCTCAAACTGTGACCCCTCATTCTGGACTTCCCCAACATCGGGAACAATTTTCCTGCATCTAGCCTGTCCAATCCCTTTAGGATTTTATACGTTTCAATCAGATTCCCCCTCAATCTTCTAAATTCCAACGAGAACAAGCCCAGTTCATCCAGTCTTTCTTCATATGAAAGTCCTGCCATCCCAGGAATCAATCTGGTGAACCTTCTTTGTACTCCCTCTATGGCAAGGATGTCTATCCTCAGACTAGGGGACCAAAACTGCACACAATACTCCAGGTGTGGTCTCACCAAGGCCTTGTACAACTGCAGTAGTACCTCCCTGCGCCTGTACTCGAATCCTCTCGCTATAAATGCCAGCATACCATTCGCCTTTTTCACCGCCTGCTGTACCTGCATGCCCACTTTCAATGACTGGTGTATAATGACACCCAGGTCTCGTTGCACCTCCCGTTTTCCTAATCGGCCACCATTCAGATAATAATCTGTTTTCCTATTTTTGCCACCAAAGTGGATAACTTCACATTTATCCACATTAAATTGCATCTGCCATGAATTTGCCCACTCACCTAACCTATCCAAGTCACCCTGCATCCTCTTAGCATCCTCCTCACAGCTAACACTGCCGCCCAGCTTCGTGTCATGCGCAAACTTGGAGATGTTGCATTTAATTCCCTCATCCAAGTCATTAATATATATTGTAAACAACTGGGGTCCCAGCACTGAGCCTTGCGGTACCCCACTAGTCACTGCCTGCCATTCTGAAAAGGTCCCATTTATTCCCACTTCTTGCTTCCCGTCTGCTAACCAATTCTCTATCCACATCAATACCTTACCCCCAATACCGTGTGCTTTAAGTTTGCACACTAATCTCCTGTGTGGGACCTTGTCAAAAGCCTTTTGAAAATCCAAATATACCACATCCACTGGTTCTCCCCTATCCACTCTACTAGTTACATCCTCAAAAAATTCTATGAGATTCGTCAGACATGATTTTCCTTTCACAAATCCATGCTGACTTTGTCCGATCATTTCACCGCTTTCCAAATGTGCTGTTATCACATCCTTGATAACTGACTCTAGCAGTTTCCCCACCACCGGCGTTAGGCTAACTGGTCTATAATTCCCCGGTTTCTCTCTCCCTCCTTTTTTAAAAAGTGGGGTTACATTAGCCACCCTCCAATCCTCAGGAACTAGTCCAGAATCTAACGAGTTTTGAAAAATTATCACTAATGCATCCACTATTTCTTGGGCTACTTCCTTAAGTACTCTGGGATGCAGACCATCTGGCCCTGGGGATTTATCTGCCTTTAATCCCTTCAATTTACCCAACACCACTTCCCTACTAACATGTATTTCGCTCAGTTCCTCCATCTCACTGGACCCTCTGTCCCCTACTATTTCTGGAAGATTATTTATGTCCTCCTTAGTGAAGACAGAACCAAAGTAATTATTCAATTGGTCTGCCATGTCCTTGCTCCCCATAATCAATTCACCTGTTTCTGTCTGTAGGGGACCTACATTTGTCTTTACCAGTCTTTTCCTTTTTACATATCTATAAAAGCTTTTACAGTCAGTTTTTATGTTCCCTGCCAGTTTTCTCTCATAATCTTTTTTCCCCTTCCTAATTAAGCCCTTTGCCCTCCTCTGCTGGACTCTGAATTTCTCCCAGTCCTCAGCTGAGCCACTTTTTTCTGGCTAATTTGTATGCTTCCTCTTTGGAATTGATACTATCCCTAATTTCTCTTGTCAGCCACGGGTGCACTACCTTCCTTGATTTATTCTTTTGCCAAACTGGGATGAACAATTGTTGTAGTTCATCCATGCAATCCTTAAATGCTTGCCATTGCATATCCACCGTCAATCCTTTAAGTGTTATTTGCCAGTCTATCTTAGCTAATTCACGTCTCATACCTTCAAAGTTACCCCTCTCTAAGTTCAGAACCTTTGTTTCTGAATTAACTACGTCACTCTCCAGCTTAATGAAGAATTCCACCATATTATGGTCACTCTTACCCAAGGGGCCTCTCACGACAAGATTGCTAATTAACCCTTCCTCATTGCTCAAAACCCAGTCTAGAATAGCCTGCTCTCTACTTGGTTCCTCGACATGTTGGTTCAAAAAACCATCCCGCATACATTCCAAGAAATCCTCTTCCTCAGCACCTTTACCAATTTGGTTCACCCAATCTACATGTAGATTGAAGTCACCCATTATAACTGCTGTTCCTTTATTGCACACATTTCTAATTTCCTGTTTAATACCATCTCCGACCTCACTACTACTGTTAGGTGGCCTGTACACAACTCCCACCAGCGTTTTCTGCCCCTTAGTGTTACGCAGCTCTATCCATATCGATTCCACATCTTCCCGGCTTATGTCCTTTCTTTCTATTGCGTTAATCTCATCTTTAACCAGCAACGCCACCGCACCCTCCTTTTCTTTCATGTCTACCCCTCCTGAATATTGAATATCCCTGAACGTTGAGCTCCCATCCTTGGTCACCCTGGAGCTATGTCTCTGTGATCCCAACTATATCATAATCATTAATAACAATCTGCACTTTCAATTCATCCACCTTGTTACAAATGCTCCTTGCATTGACACACAAAGCCTTCAGGCGCTCTTTTACAACTCTCTTAGCCCTTAAAGAATTATGTTGAAAAGTGGCCCTTTTTGATGCTTGCCCTGGATTTGTCGGCCTGCCACTTTTACTTTTCTCCTTACTACTTTTTGCTTCTACCCTCACTTTACACCCCTCTGTCTCTCTGCACTGGTTCCCATCCCCCTGTTGTGAACTAACCTCCTCTCGCCTAGCCTCTTTAATTTGATTCCCACCCCCCAACCATTCTAGTTTAAAGTCACCTCAGTAGCCCTCGCTAATCTCCCTGCAAGGATATTGGTCCCCCTAGGATTCAAGTGTAACCCATCCTTTTTGTACAGGTCACGCCTGCGCCAAAAGAGATCCCAATGATCCAAAAACTTGAATCCCAGCCCCCTGCTCCAATCCCTCAGCCATGCATTTATCCTCCACCTCATCGCATTCCTACTCTCACTGTCGCGTGGCACAGGCAGTAATCCCGAGATTACTACCTTTGCGGTCCTTTTTCTTAACTCCCTTCCTAGCTCCCTATATTCTCCTTTCATGACCTCTTCCCTTTTCCTCCCTATGTCATTGGTACCTATATGTATCACGACCTCTGGCTCCTCACCCTCCCACTTCAGGATATCTTGAACACGATCAGAAATATCCCGGACCCTGGCACCAGGGAGGCAAACTACCATCCGGGTCACTGGACTGCGTCCACAGAATCGCCTATCTGACCCCCTTACTATCGAGTCCCCTATCACAACTGCCCTCCTCTTCCTTGCCCTACTCTTCTGAGCTACAGGGCCGGACTCTGTGCCGGAGTCACGGCCACTGTCGCTTCCCCCGGGTAAGCTGTCCCCCCCAACAGTACTCAAACAGGAGTACCTATTGTCAAGGGGCACAGCCACCGGGGTACTCTCTATTACCTGACTCTTCCCCTTCCCCCTCCTAACCGTGACCCACTTGTCTGCCTCCCGTGGCCCCGATGTGACCACCTGCCTATAACTCCTCTCTATCAACTCTTCACTCTCCCTGACCAGACAAAGGTCATCGAGCTGCAGCTCCAGTTCCGTAACGCGGTCCCTTAGGAGCTGCATCTCGATGCACTTGGCGCAGATGTAGACGTCCGGGAGGCTTGGAGACTCCAGGGCCTCCCACATCCGACACCGAGAACAACAAACTGCTCTCACCCTCATACTGCCCCTCTCCTCAAATAACAACAGAAAATGAATGCCAAACCTTCCTCGCTGCGCCCATTTCCGCCTAAGCCCGTTCAGCCGAAGCCCTTAAGCCTTCACTTTGCTCCCGGCTCACTCCGCCGCCCGCAAACTCCGCTGCCCGCTGTGTGAGGCTCTGTTCCTTTTAAATCTGCCCGACGTCACACGCCTGCGCAGTCCCGCCTCTCTGAACGCCGTTGGAGAAAAAAACCCGAAAATTTCAAAGATGTCTTTCTCCGCACTTCCGCTCCGCCTCTCAGACTTCCTTCTCGATGACGAAGTGCAGATTTGCAGGAACTTGTTCCAGGAACAAAGCAATGGCAGGGGGTGTCAAAGCCTGGACTCTCAGTGTTTCATACACCTGCTGCCTTTGTACTCCGGGCAACAAGACCTCTCAGATTTTGAAGGATCTCTCAAAGCATCAGGAGGTTACTTAGAGATTGTGCAGAACAGTGGATGTTTGGGGCATTTCAAGTACACTTATTGAGTGAATTCTTCTGTTCTGCATTTTCCCAGCTCCTGATGGTACTGAGTCCTCCCAAACAAGTGAGAATATTCTATTATAGTCCAGACCAACATCAGGAGAATTCCAGAAATTATGAGCTGATCCAATCACTATAAAAATCCTAGCCCCTGACCTGCTGTAACAGCTGGAAAAATAAAGCCACCAATGAAGTATCAGGAAGGACCAGATGTACACAAAAAGGGTACATTTTTCATTTGCGGGGTAGATGTCCACAGGAAATGAGCAGAGAGGATCACAATCACTTCTGGTGATTAGGTGTTGCTGTTACTGGTATAGTTATTGTTTGGTCATCTGCCAGAGCTAAGCAAATACATAAGGAGAGCTTGTTGATCAACAGGTGAGGTCAGAAAACCCGGGGCCAATGGAGCAGGCAGGTATGTTTTAAAGTGATATCAGGGAATTGGAGGGAAGGTGGGATGGCAAAATTTGTTTTAAACATATTGAAATTGAAATATTTTTATTGTCATTGCATAGTACAATTTGTCATGCACCAATACAGCAAAAATGAGTTCGCAACTCTCGTACTCGGTGCTATAAAACAACTAATAGAATAAATAATCAATAAATAAAATCAAGTAACCAGCCAGTACAAGCAATGTCCAGTTGAAGTATGAAGTTTAAAAATGCCAAAGAGGATCAAATAGAAACCGGCAAACAGAAATATTAATAGAAATTGACTCCATGGGTCTGAAGCCTTTGTCCTACATGGGACAGGATAGGCATGAGCTGGAAAGGTAACCTATGTAACAAGCTCAGTGCATTTTGTACTTCATACAAACCATATTCATGATGTGATAAGATGGAAGGAATGAATGAAAGGCTTTGGGATGTCAAGAGTTGAGTTAATCACTCAAAAATGCATAGCCTCTGACATGCCCTTCCACTCATATAGGTGGTCCCCAGGAGACTGACTGAAGGTTATGGCATGTTATACCAAGACTGAATTGCTAGATTCAGTCTCATGGGAAATGGTTATCGCCTGCCATTTATGTTTACAAGTATTATCAGGACATAAATGAATGTTGTAAAGGTTTTTTTGCCTTCAAACAGGAGCTATTTTCATTTGCTGCAGAGATGTGCATGGAATTGAACAAAGTGCATTCATCAGCAAACAGCCCACATATGTTGGAATGAAAGGTTGTTGGGCTGAAGGCACTCTCTTGAGAACCTGCTGTGATGTTATAGGTCTGGAATGATGACCCTCACATGACCACAACCAATTCCCTTTGTGTGAAGGATAATATCAATCTTTGGAGTGTTATACCTGGATATCCATTGTCTTCAGTTTGACCAGAACTCCTCAATGCCACACTTGATCAAGGGAAGGCACTCGCAATGGCATTACAAGTGTGTCAACGAGCCGCACTACCACCCGATCATCAGATTGGCATTGCACAATGATTGGCATCTGTCCGCTCGATGCTTTTTGCACCATTACTGCCAGCTCTCCCAGTAACAACATACACAATCTGCTGGAGAAAATCAGCAAGTCAGGCAGAGGAATAAACTGTCAACAATTCAGGTCAAAGCCCTTCACCGGGATTTGAAAGGAAGGGAAAGAAGAGGAGTAAGAAGATGGGAGAGGGGAAGGAGTACAAGCTGGAAAGTGATGGATTAAACCAAGTAAGGGGTAAGATGGGTGGAATAAAGTGAGAAGCTGTGAGGTGATAGGGTGAAATGATAAAGGGCTGCAGAAGAATGAATCAGATAGGAGAAAGGGTAGGCGAAGAGGCTCCAGAGGAAGGTGATGGGCAGATGAGATGAAGAGAAGGGGTAAGAGGGGAGCCAGGTTGGGATATTGAAAAGAGAGAAAGGGGAGCGGTTAAATCGATATTCGCACCACCAGCTTGAAGGCTACCTATCTAGAATATGAGGTGTTGCTCCTCCAATATGAATGGCCTCATCATAGAACATAGAAACCTATAGCACATTATAGACCTTTCAGTCCACAATGTTGTGCTGACCACGTAACCTACTCTAGAAACTGCCTAGAATTTCCCTACCACATAACCCTCTATTTTTCTAAGCTATCTAAGAGTCTCTTAAAAGACCCTATTGTATCCGTCTCTACCACCATCGCTGGCAGTGCATTCCACGCACCCACCACTCTCTGTGTGAAAAACTTACCTCTGACAAGTCAGGTTACCTCTCATCCTCCGTTGCCCCAAAGAGAAAAGGCCAAGTTCACTCAACCTATTCTCACATTCTCCAATCCAGTCAGGGAGGGAACGTCGACGGAGGGGGAGGATGTTGTCTGGAGTTCCAATCCAGACAACATCTTTGTAAAGCATGGCAGTAGAGGAAGCCATGGACCGACATATTAGAATGGGAATGGGAAGTGGCCAATGGGAAAACCCACTTTTTGTGCTGAACAGGTTAAATAAGATTTCCCAATGAGAAGCATGGATTGAGAAGCACAAACTAAGCATCACAAGGCAAATTAGTATCTAATTAGCACTATTGTGCCCTAATAATAGATACAACCAAGCTGAATTTTACAGTTCATTGCTTTAGAGAATTAAATGTAATACATTTCATTTTATTTTACTTATCTAAAGTGATATTTTGTTACATCACTATTGTCATCCATTCAAATTGCTGTATGTTATTATTTTAATCTTGGCTAAAAATAAAAGAAAATGGATCAATGCTGAAATCTGCAATATGTGAAAGAAAACCTTTTAAATACTTAAATTATTGGCTTACTTTTCTTCTGGCCTGCTCACCTCCAGATGGCATCCAGACGCAAGCTGGAATTTCAGTGTGTGATTAAATCAGTTCATCCCACTCGGCAAGTGGTATTTACATTCAATCATTAACAACAGATTGATTTATCTAAAAGTGTTATCCACATCAGGAAATTCAGTGTTGCAAAACAATGAATTCAAGATGCAGACAAGAGGCCAACACTGGGATTCAATGATTGCAACAGCTTGAAGATTCATTACAATATTTATATTAATATTCACCAAGCTATCATGAAATGCACCGAAGTGCTATTCACTTGTGCATTTTAAAACCAAGTTTCCAATCAACAATATTATTGTCCCATTAAAATGTAAGTTTAAATATGTTAAGGATACATATAATTGTACCCATTTGTATCCTATAATGTTGGAGTGTTGGGTTGGTTAATCCATTCAAATAGCACAAATTTCATTGACTAGAAAATCTGTTGGGTCTCTAATGTGAATGCAATTGACTTCATCAGATTACAGCTCAGACGATAAAAACGTACTGTTTTCCTTGTATATCAGTGGAGATCCTATACATATATAAGTACCACCATTTGCCAAGTAGTACTAAAATAACCTGATTTAAATACATCATTCTTCCAATGTGCCTAAAGAGTGAAACTTTCTACCTGATTTTTCTCTGAGTTTTGCCACTCCTAGGTACTTAACCATGCTGGTAAAGAAATGCAAACTTGAAAGTAAAAGTACTGATTATGGGATCCCGAAAGACATCTACCTCCAACAGCAACAAATACTATTGCACCTATAGCATTGTCATAAATGTCAGAAAATAAGGCTTAAGTCTGGAAGTAGATATGTTTATCACAGACTTCCAACTTGCCTTAAGCATTATAATAACCGAAGTACTTGACTGCTGCAAATCATGCTTATTCCAAGCTGGTGGATCACTATATTAGTTAAGCTAGTCTTTCTAAAACTTTGTAGTTTGTTCTAAAATTATAGTCCATTTTGATTCATTTTTTGACATTGACTTTCCACCTACAAACAAACAAAAAGCACAAGTAAAATAATTTATGTCTGCAGTAACTACCGAAGGTCTGGGTATAGACAAAAAGAAGGCTGCTTACCAAACTTGGTCTTGTGAGCTACATCTCTGCAACTAATAAGTGCCTCCAAAGGTATAAGCAAATTCTGGGACAGATGAACAGAAGCTTGTTTACAGCCATATATTTTAAAGAGCATTTCAAATGAAGGTGGAGAGGTGGAGAAATGTTCCAAAAAATGCCAACACATCAAAGAAGTTCAATATATATGAAAAGATGAGAAATACATACCCATTTGCACCTGGTGTACAATATATACACAGATACACAATATATACACAGAAAGGCTGTCGTATGCATGTTTTAATGCAAAAGTGATTGCTTCTTATTGAAATCCTGCCCATTGTGAAATTGTACCCAGTATAATTCACTAGAGTGTAGATGATTAGGCTCCATTGTCATTCATGCAAGTAATAGCATCATCAATGCATGTGATATGCATTCTATTTTATTGACTGACAGGAGCAGCATAGTCATAGTCATAGTCATAGTCATACTTCATTGATCCCAGGGGAAATTAGTTTTCGTTACAGTTGCACCATAAATAATAAATAGTAATAGAACCATAATAGTTAAATAGTAATATGTAAATTATGCCAGTAAATTATGAAATAAGTCCAGGACCAGCCTATTGGCTCAGGGTGTCTGACCCTCCAAGGGAGGAGTTGTAAAGTTTGATGGCCACAGGCAGGAATGACTTCCTATGACGCTCTGTGCTACATCTCGGTGGAATGAGTCTCTGGCTGAATGTATTCCTGTGCCCACCCAGTACATTATGTAGTGGATGGGAAACATTGATCAAAATGGCATGCAACTTAGGCAGAATCCTCTTTTCAGACACCACCGTGAGAGAGTCCAGTTCCATCCCCACAATATCACTGGCCTTACAGATGAGTTTGTTGATTCTGTTGGTGTCTGTTACCCTCAGCCTGCTGCCCCAGCACACAACAGCAAACATGATAACACTGGCCACCACAGACTCATAGAACATCCTCAGCATCGTCCGGCAGATGTTAAAGCATGGTAGCGTAGTGGTTAGCACAACAATTTACAATACCTACTCTATGCTGTATCTCAAGAAATAAATAAATGGAACAATAATATGCAACCTTTAACCTACATTTTTAACTCCTGATAAAAGAAGGTGCAATCTCACAAGGTGCATATTATCTAGGAGATATCACCTGGCTTCCCCTCTAATGCATCAACATATAGCTATATGTATCTGGCACCACCAGCTTTTGGTGCTCGAAATGTTTCATCTATCATTGCTGGCTGTCAATATTGTGAACAGCAGAGATCTCCATCAAATGATGAGCCCTTTTCTTTCAATCAGTTGTGATTGCAACATGGGACATAGTCTATACTGACGATGTGACTACATACACAGATGACCAGTGAACCCAACACCATCCCATGTGTTCCCTCACCACCATGGCACACTAATAAGCTGCCATGCTGTGGCTATAAAGAAAAGGCTGTCTCCTCATTCCCACGATCCTTGTAGCAAAGATGGGATGGCTGCATTCCCTGCAGGTAATTGCCATCCCTTATTGCACTTATCAGGATAGATGGATAATGACGTTATTGTTGTTATTATTGCATTGATTTCTGTTGCTGATTCAGAGCATTTCAGTGTCACAGTCACCTTTACAATAATTTGAAGATAAATGTTATAATTTTGATGGATTCTGCAGTTTGAAGTTGATACTGAGTACACTTCCCACAATTTGGAGGTCAAGTCATTGGGTATATTTAAGGCAGAGATTGTTAGAGTCTTGATTCATTAGAAAATGAAGGGATACAGGGAGAAGCAGGAGATTGGGCCAAGAGGGAAAATGGATCAGCTATAATGAAATGCTGGAGCAGACTCAATGGGCCGAATGGCCTAATTCTGCTCCTAAATCTTGTGGTCTTAGCGAGCCAATCAATGGTGATCAACATTTAGATGTTAAGAGACACTGTGGAATGTGAGGTCACCAAAGATTATGAATTATAAGTAGAAAACCTTTGGTGTAACAGGCCCTATGCACTTTTAAACTTGGGTAGCATACGTATCCAAAAAGCCTTCTGAACGCTTTCTGAACCAGTAGCTTATTATGAGTTCTATTTCTAAATTCAGACCACTTTTGTTCCTTCATCCCTTCGCTGCTTCTTGGAGTAATTATGAGCAAAAATTCAACATCAGGTGTAAGATATCATGCCATTTGTATCAAACTGAGCAACATGTTAACTAATGAAATGACAAGCCGCACAGTAAACAAGAGGAGGACTGGGAACAGACACACTACCACTTGCCAAAATGTCTCTTTTTTAAAACAAAATAGTCTCCTTTAATTACGGTTATTGCCCCATATTTGATGTTAACCTGCATATCGTTCCTGCACACAATAATAGTCAATATAATATGATCCTTCTCATTGAACAAAACATTACCTTGTGCATGACTTTCCCCATCAGTGGTTTATTTATTGTCATGTTGAGGATGAAATAGAGATACTGACATTGATGGTTTATTACTGAAAAATGACTTGTAGAGAGCCATAAAACCTGCTATTAAGAAGCATACAAAATGATGCTACATCTGATCAGATTCTATTCCCTTCCTACTTGCCTTGCAAGTAAAAAAAATTGGCATCAACAGCATTGACCCTGGTTGGCCTAAGGTACACTCAAATTAAAATCCAATGCTTTTACAGCCTCTTGACAGCGAAACATTTGAATGAGGTATAATCAAACAAAATGCAGTATGTGAATAATCTCTTGTTACAGGTTGGCTACTTTACATCTAAACCAACACTCTCTCCCACACCTCCTCCCACTGCGCAAGCTTTCTGCCTCCTGTTCAGTAAGATGAGAAGGTTAAACAAGATAAAGCATTAATTCATTATTTGCCAATGTCAATAGCTTCAAATGCATTGTGCAGCAATAAAGTACAACAGCAGAGTCTTTCTTGAATGAAATAAAGCTGCCACCTAGAGTTCAGGGTTCAATATTCATCTTTGTCCTGTAAACTCACAGAACCCTTCTTCTACAATTATCAAACTGTGCTTAAATACTTCAGTTTCCAAGGTACTTTCAATTCACAGTGAATTTGCTATTTGATTCTCCTTTTTAGTACATTATATTTATTCCCTAACCAAATGCTCCATCCATGCATAACACACAAGTCAGAAATTCAGAATATGTATATTGAATAGAACCGATACATTAAACTATTGTATCACAACTGATTGGTAATAAAATATTTCAAAACAGCAGCTGAATCGGAGTTTAAAAATTATATAACGTTCTCACTCTCTCCCCCTTCTCACAAACACACACACACACACACACACACACACACACACACACACACAAACACAGCCTAGCAACACACCGCCAACTAGCTGTTGCTTGATTACTTTCTTCACAATAATGCTGGAAAATGTATAGTTAAGAAAAGGATTGAAGGTTCTATGGCTAAGTGGAGACATAGATGAAACACTGTAGTTTCTGTGCCACCGAGATTGTGAAACTGTCATGTGTAAAACGCAGCTGGTCAGGATTGACTAATGGGGATTGTAACGCTAGATAGATATCCTGGTGTTTTGGTCAATTACCTTTGAGTGTCAAGGAGAAATTTCACAGAGCTTAATCTTTTTGGGAGTTACACCTGTGATTATTCACCTCCTTCAGGAAATTAAATACATTGGGGTGTAACCTACAATGGAACAAATTGCACACAGTCTGCTAATAAACGTAGCATTGATGAGCAAAGTAAGGTTTCTTATTCCATTTTTTATATTTTGTAAACAGCAACAAATTCACAGAGCAGAAGGATTGATCCATTGTGACCTTCAACACTGAAAGAGCTTTGAGACATTATCAAGCATGAATAATAAAAATATCAAACAGCTATTATTTGCATTAGTTCATGACCGAACAATGCACCCATAATAGCAATATCTAAGACTTTCAGATAGTACAGATGAAAAGTCAAATATGGTCTTTTTCAGTAATTTCCAGCATTTTGGTTAATTGTATGTTAAGATGGTTCTGCTAGATTCATGCATTTATGCTGTGATTAGTGTGAAATCATATTATTGAGGCAGAACAATGGCAACTTATCTCTTTATCTTGCCATACTGTACCAGAATTGTTTGATACTGACATGAACAATAAAAGGTATAAATGTTCTGATTCTTTATCATTTTTACATATTAAAGTTATAAATGTTTCTCTGTTGAATAAATCTATCATCTATCAGCAAAATGATTAATATTACAGAGCTGGAGACCTGGCCACTTTCTCATGAATTGAATATTTATTTATATTGTTGACATTCTAAATTTCATCTGCTTACGTCTAGGAAGTCTTGAGAAATACAAGTTCTCTCCACTGAAAAACAGAAAAGGGCTTGAAAACGATAAGCTGGAGAACTCATTAGTCTCCTCTCAACTCTGTGCATTGCACTAAGATGTTTTCCTGGTTCATAGTGGTTCACTCAATTGTAACATCTTTGTTACAGAGACAAGTTTCTAGCAACAGAGCAACTAACTGGAATTGGTAATCCATTGTAGCCCAGTGCACACAGAGCAGAAGACTTCTTAAGTCTTGGATTTACTGAAATCAGAGGTGGAGCAAAGTGATGATGGTGCTTAACGGCGACTCCTTTGTTTGCATCTTCAGAAACAGCTCTATTTCCATCTTTAATATCTCTATTTTTCCATTTCAGGGTTCTTTTGAATACCTCGACCTGGAGTTACACGCTGGCTACGGTTCTTTGCAGGAATGGGACTCGCTCTCGGGGTTTCATAACTGGCCATTGTTCGGCAGGCCAAAGGCTCAGCCTAAGAGTCTGGCTTAGCTTTGGAGGCTTAGGATCTCGGGGCTCTGGAGAAGGTCAGTGTCACAGCAGGAGACCCATGTGTCATGGGGGGAGTCAAAGTATCTATGGTTGTGTGCCCAGAGACCCGAGATCTTTGGGCACAGAGCTCGAAAAAAGTGACGTAGTGGACTCTTAACATCGTAAACCAGCGAGTTGTTTATTATGTCTCCCTGCTCGCTGTGAAACAGAGATACCCCTTTCTCCCTTATTGGGATAAACAATGTAGTCTTTAGGGTAACTGCAGGTCAGTGTCTTCACTGTTGTTTTGCTCACGCTTGAGTGCTCAGTGGCGGGTGCCAATGCTTTTTTTTTGCTGGTGAGGGGATGGGGGATTGTTGCTTGTTGCCGCTTACGTGCGGGAGGGAGAGGAGCTGGGAGAGGACTTTGGGGTTCTTACGTTTAACTGTCATTCATTCTTTGGGGCACTCCTCTGTTTTTGTGGATGGTTGCGAAGAAAAAGAATTTCAGGATGTATATTGTATACATTTCTCTGACATTAAATGTACCTTTGAAACCTTGAAACCTTTGAAACTTAATACAACGGTCTGCAAAGTTTCATGTTATAGTCTAATTAATTACTGAAGAAGCAAAATAGCTGCTGGATTGTTGTGAAAATCTCAGATGTTTGTCTGTGACTAGACTCCACAACCCATAGCACCAACAAAAATAATCTCAAATTTTGGATAACAAAGCTGATCTCAGTTTGAAAATTAATGATTGATGCATGCAGAAGTGTTTTCTAACTTTGTTCAAAATCTGGTTTCATCATTTGCTCTTTGTGCTCTTGTCTGAGATTCCCCTACCAATATAAGTAATTTCTTTCTATCAATGCTCAATAAGTCGACTTTAACTGCATGGAAACACTGAATGACAATGTGGCTGCTGGCCTAAAGGATTAATAATTGATTCCCGGGTTCCTGTGTCCCAGAGAATGACATGAGAGAATGGACTAATATAGGATTGTAAACTTGTCCTTGAAAAAAGTTACTCTCCAGAATTTCTAAGGTGGGTTGTTTCTACAAAAAAAACAATAGAAGGGATTGATTGTGGGCCTGATTCCAAATAAATATGAAAAGATGGATGTTGCGGGAAATTTGCTGAGGTAAAATTCCACATATCTTGTTCTCTATCAAATAACTGGCACAAGTAGCTATACCACAAAAGGAATAACATAATTTATGTTATTTCTTTCTTCCCACATGATAGTTAACACATGGTTGACCTTGCACCTCATTTGGTGCTTTTCCTGCTGTCTATAGTGAAGCATAAATTCACAAGGCAACTTACAGCATGTGTTGTCACATTGACACTTCAGAGGGACTTTGCACAGAAAATGCCAATGCAACTTTACAGCACCAGCTAATGGTTCATGAAGGGATGTAGGATAAACATTTGCGTGTCATTTTGTGCATCGTTAAAACTTAATTACAAGTGCAGTGCTGAGGAAATTTGTTTTTTTTTAAGTGACCTTGTAATTCACGTGAGTATTTAAATCAAGGTTCCCTGATTTTTGTTCTGGCTTTCAGGTGTATTTCAAATGCCAAAATGCGTTATTCAGAGCTGCATTGTTGTTCCCTTCTAGCTTCTTGGATGACATGTTTACCCTCAGTCAGCACTGGCATAACAGATTCAAGAAGGGAGGAAGAGTGAGAACAGGGAATTATAGACCGGTTAGCCTGACGTCGGTGGTGGGAAAGATGCTGGAGTCAATTATAAAAGATGAAATTACGACACACCTGAATAGCAGTAACAGGATTGGTCCGAGTCAGCATGGATTTATGAAGGGGAAATCATGCTTGACTAATCTTCTGGAATTTTTTGAGGATGAAAATAGACAAGGGAGAGCCGGTGGATGTAGTGTACCTGGACCTTCAGAAAGCCTTTGATAAAGTCCCACATAGGAGATTAGTGGGCAAAATTAGGGCACATGGTATTGGGGGCAGAGTACTGACATGGATTGAAAATCGGCTGGCTGACAGAAAACAAAGAGTAGTGATTAATGGGTCCTTTTCGGAATGGCAGGCGGTGACCAGTGGGGTACTGCAGGGTTCAGTGCTGGGACCGCAGCTGTTTACAATATATGTTAATGATTTAGATGAGGGAATTAAAAGTAACATTAGCAAATTTGCCGATGACACAAAGCTGGGTGGCAGTGTGAAATGTGAGGAGGATGTTAGGAGAATGCAGGGTGACTTGCACAGGCTGGATGAGTGGGCAGATGCATTGCAGATGCAGTTTAATGTGGATAAATGTGAAGTTATCCACTTTGGTGATAAGAACAGGAAGACAGATTATTATCTAAATGGAGTCAAGTTAGGAAAAGGGGAAGCACAACGAGATCTAGGTGTCCTTGTACATCGGTCACTGAAAGCAAGCACGCAAGTACAGCAGGCTGTGAAGAAAGCTAATGACATGCTGGCCTTCATAACAAGGGGAATTGAGTATAAGAGCAAAGAGGTCCTTCTGCAGCTGTACAGGGCCCTGGTGAGACCCACCTGGAGTACTGTGTGCAGTTTTGGTCTCCAAATTTGAGGAAGGACATTCTTGCTATTGAGGGAGTGCAGCGTAGGTTCACAAGGTTAATTCCCGGGATGGTGGGACTGTCGTATGTCGAAAGATTGGAGCGACTGGGCTTGTATACTCTGGAATTTAGAAGGCTGAGAGGGGATCTTATTGAAACATATAAGATTATTAAGGGATTGGACATGCTGGACGCAGGAAGCATGTTCCCGCTGATGGGTGAGTCCAGAACCAGAGCCCACAGTTTAAGAATAAGAAGTAGGCCATTTAGAACGGAATTGAGGAAAAACTTTTTCACCCAGAGAGTGGTGGATGTATGGAATGCTCTGCCCCAGAAGGCTGTGGAGGCCAAGTCTCTGGATGCTTTGAAGAAAGAAATGGATAGAGCTCTTAAAGATAGTGGAATCAAAGGTTATGGGGATAAGGCAGGAACTGGATACTGATTGTGGATGATCAGCCATGATCACAGTGAATGGCGGTGCTGGCTCGAAGGGCCAAATGGCCTACTCCTGCATCTATTGTCTATTGTCTATTGTCTATTGTTCACCTTAATGTATCATTCTCAGCAAATGCCACCAGCATTATCGCAACAAATCTAGTTAGGATTAGTCAACCATGCATTACCACTATACAATATTATGTAATCACTATGGCAGTTAAGTCCAAGTCAGATGGAACCCTCACAATTCTTATCTATAGAGGTGACAAGTATCATCATATCAAGGCAGTCGCACCAGATGAACCAAACTGGATTTATGAGAAAGATCAAAATTGTGGCAACAGTGCAAAAGCAGAAATCCACTGTATTAACCAGACCTTTAATTGACTTCCCTCTATTGGCAAGGGATTCAGAATTCACAGGAATTCAAAAAGGAAACTGTTTCTTAAACAATGACCTGTTTAAGGAAAATAAGTTTAGAGGATTAATGAAGTTGAAGAACGGCATATGATTCTTTATTTATTTACAGCTCAGGAACAAGCCATTCAGCCCAACATTCATGGCAGTGTAAGTTGCCCATGCTGGCATTGTCATACTTCATCGAGCCGCATTATACTTCCCTTCATCCATCACATGGTTACCAGTGATGTCTAAGTACAGGCCTTATCAAATAAACCTACTCCTGAACTTATGGTGGAGGAAAAGTAATTGGAAACGCAGCTGAAGGTGAAGAGTCCCAGTGGCTTGGGACGCTGCCGCTTAATGAACTCCTGCAGCAGTGTTCAGTGGTGAAGACAATTTATGTGACGTGTTGTGGTTAAATCCAAAAGCCAGCAGTTTTTGGTGTACTTGACCACCTGTCTATCCTCAAACCTACTGGCTCACAGGAGTTAATTGTTTTTCTACACTAATGAATTCACACGGGAACATCTATGCTATAATATAACTGTAGTCTTGGTTTACACAGGGTATTTGAACTATCTTTGTGTTATGAGGTCACAAAAGTAATGAAGTATATATGTAACAAAAAGATAGATATGATATTGATTTGGAAAATAGAAATCCAGAGTCATTACTCACTGCTGAGAATAGACTAATCGTAAAGCCCCAGTGAAAAGATTAAAAACAGTTTCAGGAAGTATTACTTAGACTGATCAATGATGTACCATCCCCAGTCATTGGATTTTCAATAACACTTTTCCCTTTTGGGAAACAATCAATTTTTATCATATGATTGATTTACCTTTGGGCTCTGTTTCTATGCACTGAAAAAGGCATTTATCTTCAATGTATAGTAATACTATTTTCAGAAGGTAGCTCTCTTCCAAAGAATTCTGACATCCCTGAAGCTTTTCTGTGTTTAATGTTATGATTACTGTGACTAAGTGGTTTAAATTGCACTTTAGGGCCATTTCATAATTTTAAATTGCAATAGATGTCGGAACTGTTCTGGATATGCTATCTGAAATAAGAAGAGCTGAATCCACAATTGGTTACAGATACTCACCAAGGATTTAATGCTTTATTTATGAGAGAAAAAAATACTACGAAACTTAAAAACATTATGGGCTAGATCTTGCTGGCTACTGCCAACTGTTCCAAATGAAACCATCTGTATTTAACTATTTGAACAGCAGTGGGTCCAGGATTTACATGTGTATGCAGTCCAAAGCAGAGACTTAGGGCTTACTGACAAATATGAAAGGTTAAATCTGTTATTTTGCTCCTCTGCCAGCCTCCCTATTAGACCCTAAAATCCCTGACAAGGAGAACTGCCCAATTGACCCTGAGCCAGAATCTGAGACATTAATGAGGAATGTAGTTCAAAACATTAGGAGACAAAAGGTTAGGTAAGTAAGTTAGTTCATTTTAAAATTATGAGACAAGACAATGCTAGAGACAGGTCAGGCAGCATCCATAATACGAAGAAAAGACTTAACACTTCAGGTTAGGAAGCAAAAATCAGGCAGGGCTCTTGAGAATTGTAAGGTAGATGGGAAGGAGCTTCAGAAGGCACTTAAGACAACTGGAAGGGAACATGAGAAGGCCTTGCTGCATAGGATTAAGGAAAACCCTGAGTATGTGAAGAACAGGAAGATTGAGGGTTGAACCAGTCTTGGATAGCAGGGAGTGTCATGTGCTTAAAGGTGGAGGAGATAGGGAGATCCTCAATGAATACTTTGCTTCAGCGTTCATCGGAGAGAAGGACTTTGATGAACGTGAGGTCAATGTAGAACAGGCTAATATGCTGGAGCATGTCAAGTTGAAGAAAAAAGTACTGATGGAGTTTCCGAAAAATATTAGGAATTGATAAGTCCCTAGGGCCAGACATGATGTACCCCTGGTTTCTGTGGAAAGCAAGGGGAAGATTACTGGGATGCTGACGAAGATCTTTGCAGCCTCCTTTGCCACAGGAATAGTACCAGAGGACTGGAGAACGGCAGATGTTGTTCCGTTGATCAAGAAAGTTAATTGAGATAATCCTGGGAATTATAGGCCAGTGAGTCTTATGTCAGTGGTGGGAAAATTATGAGAGAGGTTTCTAAGGGACAGGACATACACACATTGGAGAAGCATTGTCTTATAATGAATAGTCCTGCATGGCTTGGTGGGGGGGGGGGGCATGTTGTGTCTCACGAGCCTAATTGTGTTTTGTTGAGGAGGTGACAAAGCAGATAGATGAAGGTAGAGTGGTAAATGTGATGTATATGGATTTTAGTAAGGTGTTTGACAAGGTTCCCCATGGCAAGTGCATCCAGAAGGTCATGAGGCAGGGGACTCATAGAAACTGCACTGTGCAGATTGCCTAATTGGCTTTCCCACATTCGGCAGAGGGTGATAGTAGAAGAACTGTATTCTGCCTGAAAGTCAGTGACTAATGATGATTTTTATCATTGAACAATGAGGAAACAGGGAGATGGTTTTATAAGTTTTCAAATGCTTTATAATCTAGGAGGTTGTCATCAGTTACAACAGGATGTAGATTTGGGCAGAGAAGAGGCAGATGGAATTCAATCCAGAAAATTGTGAAGAGATACACTTTGAAAGATTGAACTTGAAGATGGAGCATGAGGTTAATGGCAGGATTCTTAGCAGTGTAAAGGAACAGAGAGATCTTCGGATCCAAGTCCCCAGATGCCTCATCAAAGTTGTCATGCAACTTGATCAACATACACAAAATGCTGGCAGCATCTATGGAAAGGAATAAACAGTCAATGTTTCAGTCCAGGACATTTTATCAAGACTTGATTTCCAGCATCTGCAGAATCCCATGTGTTCATGAATTGCGCAAATCTGTAGGGTTGTTAAGAAGGCATATGGTGTGCCAGCCTTTACTAGTCAGGGTATTGGGTTCTATAGCTGCAAGGTCATGTTGCAACTCTATAAAACTGTGCTTCGATGACACTTAGAATATTGTGTTCAGTTCTGGTCACCTCATTATAGGAAGGGTGTAAAAGTTTTAGAGAGGATGCAGAGGAGACCTACAGGATCCTGCCTAGATTGGAGAACTTGTCTTATCAGGAAATGGTCAGCAATTTAGGGCTCTTTGCTTTGGAGCAATGGAGGATGAGAGACGACCTGATTGAAGTGCATAAGTTATGACAGGCATAGATAGAGTGGACAGCCAGCATCCCTTCCCCAGTGAGGCAATGGGCAATGCCAGAGGGCATCCATTTAAGGTGAGTGGATGAAAGTTTAGGAAAGATGTCAGAGGTAGGTATTGTACACAGAATGGTGGGTGCCTTGAGCAAACTGTCAGGGGTAGTGATAGAGGCTAAAGCAATACATTCAAAAGGCTCTTCAACAGGCAATAGATGTAAGCAAATTGGAGGGTCATGGACTGTACAGGAAGGGTTAGATTGAATTTAGAGTAAGTTTATATAGTTCAGAATGACATTATGGGCTGAAATCCCCATTATCTACTGTACTGTTCTGTGTTCTAGATTCAAGATTCAGGTTTGTTTAATGCCATTTCCAGTACACAAATATAAAAGAGAATTAAATAATTGTTACTCCGGATCCATAAAAAACACACAAAATGCGATAAAGAACATAACAATAGAAATATACAATAGATATAAATACATAACATAGCTGATATACATAGATTGATTGTAGGTCCATAAAGTGACACTTGGCATAGGGTGTCTATACATAAGGTGACTGACAGGAAATGATAATTTAGTGGTGGTGGTGGATGGTCCATGTTCTATATTGTATGTTCTTAATAGCCCGAAGGTTAGAAAACCTGATGGGTCATTGACTTTAAACTTTATCTCTGTTTCACTCCCCACAGATGCTGCCTGACCAGCTGAATATTTTCAATATTTCTGTTTTTAATTAGAATTCTAGCATTTGCAGTATCTTGCTTTTGAATACTTAAAAAAATACTTTAATTTAATGTTTTTAATTTGTTAGGTGCTTTGAATATCTTTTATTGCTTTTATTTAATTTGGAATAATTTTGAAGTTTCTCTGAATGCCAGAGAAGTTGCAAATTTTGCAATTACATACTCCCACCTCTAGCTTTGTCACCTGCTAAAGGGTGCTTGAAATAATTCAATGCACTGGTCTGGACCCAGGGTATGATCCCTATCTGTGACCTCCAGACTCCAGGAACAGCCCACGCTCTGGATAGGGCGATTACAGGCACGGCAAACCATTGACTTTGATTCCATGCAGACATCAGGCCAGCCGAGAATAGCCCATTCCCTTATACAGAGAGTACCAAGAAGTTTGACAGGAGTGTTTAAAAATAGGAGCTTCTGACAGCCTCGGGAGGGGATGTCTAATTCCATTGGCTAGCTATTCAATTAATTTAAGATCAGTGAAAGGAGACAAAGGGATGAAGTACTTAAAAGAGTATCTTACTAGCATTATCAATTGCTTATACAATAAGCCACTACTAGTTAGACCATAAGACTATAAGACATAGGAGCAGAATTAGGCCATTTGGCCTATCGGGTCTGCTCCGCTATTCCATCATGGCTAATTTATTATCCCCCAACCCTAATTTTCTGCATTCCCTGCTTAACCTTTGACACCCTTATTAATCAAGAACCCATCAACCTCCGCTTTAAATATACCCGATATCTTGGCCTCCACCACCCCTCTGTGGCAATGAATTCCACAGATTCACCACCATTTGGCTCCACCTGTAAGTAGTCTGAACATTCTCCCTGTGAACTGCATGGGTTTCCCCCAGGTGCTCCGGTTACATCCCAGTGCAAAGACAGAGCTATTTGGTCAATTGGTCATTGTAGGGGTCGCTGGGTGGTGCAGCTTGCTGAACGAGGAGGGCCTGTTCCGCACTGTTACTCTAAATGAAATAAAATAAAGGAAATCTTCCTCATCTCTGTTCTAAAGACCATTCTATTCTAAGACTGTGCCCTCTGGTCCTAGACTCCCCACTATGAGAAACATCCTCTCCATGTTCCCTCTATCTAGGCCTTTCAATATTTGAGAGATTTTAATGAGATCCCTCCTCATTCATCAAAACTATAGCAAATACAGTCCAAGTACCCTCAAATGCTCCTCATACATTAACCCTTCCATTCCCGGAATCATTCTTGTGAATATCCTCTAGTCTAGACGCACTCCAATACCTGCACATCCTTTCCTAGATAAGGGGCCCAAAACTGCTCACGATTTTCCAAGTGTAGTCTGTTAATGCCTTTAAAAGCTTCAGCATTATATCCTTGCTTTTATATCCCAGTCTTCTCGAAATAAATGCATTTGCCTTCATAATAAGTGACTCATCAGAGGGGTCGCCCCACCGTGTTTACAAGGAATGATATTGCAACTGCTTATCAAATGGATATAATCTTCACCACCAAGGAAACTGCAGGAAGCACCAGCAATCACAGAGCATGGTCATACTCAACCACACAAAATTCTTATCTCTCTACCAACTTATTGTAGAGAATCCTCAAATTTAATGAGCATTGCCATTGAATGTGTTACCATTTCACATCTGTTTAGTTGTGATAGACAAGTCAAGATCATAGCCAATGCAATCCTCCAGTAAGGTGGCAGCGCACTTGGTTGCTCTGGCGTAGTTGTTTAGCCTTCATGTCATTTTTATGATCGAAAGACACTGCTGGGTGATAAGATCATCAACTACTACAGGTCTTTACCATCAGCGAGTTGCTCGACAGCGTTGGAGCTGAATTTGTTGTGTATGGTGTTACAGCATCCCAAGGAGCAAAGTGTCTAAGTGCTGTATGGAGGCAGTGCACTGTCCAACAAACAGGGCAAAGAGTTTTTTTTCCTTATGGACATTTTGCTTCTGATCACAAGACCCTGTTGGACATCGGTAATGTAGACTACAGCAAATCCCAGACCAATGGTGGGGGAGCTGCGTGGCCTCAGCCGTTGTGCAGACCACGCCCTCATGCCACGGGGCTGCCTGATGCAAGGAGACACAAGTCGGTGTGGCACGGCAGCATCCATGCTGGTTTTGGGGCTGACTCCTCCTGTCAGTGCTGCCCTCTAGTGTTCGCTTGGTGGAAGACAAGCTGGATAGCAGTCATCTGCCACGGCACTAATGCGAGACAAGGAACTGCTGCTAGTCTTGTAGAAAATGTGGCTTCAGGACAACATCCCATGCACCATCGATCTACAGGCCATGACACTTAGGGATTTTGGCTATATTGTTCTTTTTATTTCAGCTCAAGCTAGTAAAATCTGAGGTATGAGCAAAACTAAGCACACTCATTTATCAACCGCTAGGAGCTTTTGGGCTATTCTAGTGGTGTTCAGTATTGTGGCTTTCTGAAGATTTACATAAATATTGCTGTGTAAGCCTGATTGTTTAATGTCATTGTGTAGTAACTTTGGGATGATACCTGTTGTAGATATTACTATTGGGTCAACGTATATATTGTTCATGTTTCATAGGCTTTCTATTTTCTCTTTTAATTCAGCATGTGTCTGGTGTTTTACACTCATTGATTTCTGTATGTAATTTATGTTAAGAATGGCTATATCCAGTAAGTAAGTTGTTCTTGTGTGTTTATCCTGTAATATTATATCTGGATGGTAATTATGGATTGTCCTATCTGTAATAGTGGATTGGTCAAAATATAATTTGTAGGACTTTAACTCTAAAACTGGATCAGGCTTATATTAATAGTAAGATATAGTGTCTTTTATGAGTTTGCATTTTAAAGCAAGATTTTGGTGAATGATGTTTGCCACTTGATTGTGCCTGTGTAAGTAAGCAGATTGAGTTAAACTGCTGCAGGATTCTGCAATGTGTTGGATTGCTCTGGTTTCTCTTGGCATTTTCTACATTGATCATCTAAAATTTTTTGGTCTTTTATTACATATTTTTGATTTTTTTTTTGTTTAACCATCTGGTCCTGTATCGGCACAAGGAACCCCTCTTTTTCTGGGAAGTGGTTTCCAACTCTGAGCCAGGCATTCAACGCTTCCTTGTTGATAACTAGTCCGCTCAGATCATGGGTATGTCTTCTATGGAGAGTCCTGCTCTTCCATTGGTTAACTTCTTCATTTCTTCATTTCAGTGATAATTTCTTCATTTTCTGGGTTGTGTTTTCATTTAAGTTTAGTGGTGTGTAGTTGTTATCAGAATTGCATATGCTCATGTGGAGTGCTGGATTTTGTTTTTGCTGATGAAAGTATATCCTTAGAAGTTGTATCTGACTGTTCTGTAAATTTTTTATGCCTGTCATTCCTCTTCCTCCTTCCATCCTAGGTAATGTTAATCTAAGTGTGTTCGAGTGTAGATAATGTTTTCTCAAATTTGTCATTTCAGTTCTTATTTTCCTTTGTAAATTTTCCAGATCAGTTTCTGACCAAGATATTGTGCCAAAACAACATGTCAATATGGAATAAAGGAAGTGTTTATTGCTGTTGTTATATTTTTACTACTAAGCTCTGTTCGGCAGATTTTCTTAATCCTTGAAGTAAATTCTGTCAAAAGTTTTCCTTTTATCATACTATGATCTGTTTTCTTTGCTTGTTGATATCCCAGATATTCATATGTTTCATATTCATCCATTGATTGTATTGTATCCTGCTGCTCTGTTTTATATTCTACTGGCTCTATTGCACATTTCTTTCTCTTTAATGTTCTGCACTTATCTAGTCCAAAGTTCATGTTTATATCTTTAGAAAATAGTTTACTTTTGAACTAATTGCTTTAGCTTTACTGATGAAGGAGCATATACTTTCAAATTGTCCATGTATAGAAGGTATAATTTGTTTGGTGTCCCTGGTTTGATACTGAATTTTCATCCGATTCAGTAAATTATAGAGTGGATTTGAAGCTAGACAAAACCATAGTGGGCTTAGAGAGTCAACATGGCAAATGCCTCAGTTTATTTTGATAACGGTGGTTGGTTGTTAATTAATAGGGTGATTATAGTACCCCTATGCTTCCTCAGATCTTAAAGGAATTTCACAAGTCTTCAATATAGTTTATATATATTAAGAACTCCTATTAACCACACTTGTGGGACAGAATCAAATGCTTTTTGGTAGTCAATATAACAACATGAAAGACTTCTGCTTTTCCAATCAGCTTGATTTAGAATTACAGGATCTTTTATCAGATGTTCTTTCCATCCTTTCATACCCTTACAGTATCCTTCCTACTGATCTGTAAGTATATAGTGGATATCGAAGTGAGTGGTGACTAGTTGCGAGATGCATGATGTTAAAATTTTACATATAGTTTGTAAGCATGTAATAGAATGCTATCTTGATGGATCATTTGAGATTTTTCCTTGTGGTAAGAGATATGTTTTATCTTCTGTCAAAAAATTGTGCACTTTTTCAGGATTTTTAAGAGAATTGTTGCTAAGTATTAATAAGTACAGATGAAGGCAAGTTAATTTTTTTGACCAATAATTACACACATTACAACAGCTGGTACTTTTCCAGTTGTGGGTAGTTTTTATAACTGCTTTTAGCATTACCTTTGTAACTTCAGGTACTTGCATTTCTTCAATTGTGTGAATGTGTTCTTTTTCCTCCCTAACCGGCTTGCTTCTTGACTGTGCATCAACCTATTCGACCAGATATTAGACCAAAAATTCATTATCTCTGTTGGTAATTCCGTGCAAGCATTAGTGACAGTTTGTTGTTTCATTGTCCTGTATAAACCTTTTTCAATGTTTCTGAATTGATAATTCTGTTTTCTTCACCTGGTGCATTTCATATATCTATTTGGTCTGGCTTTGTATGCTCCAAGTTTTTGTTTCAGCGTAGCTATAAATTTTAAAATGTTTTTGTTAGGTTGATCATATATTGTATGGACCTTTTATTTCCATAGTATTTCTTTAGCTTTTCTCTTAACTTTTTGTTCAGGTTATCCATTTTATACTCCATTAGGCAGGCTATTTCTGCGCTTTAGGTTTCAATTTTGTTTCTTAATCTCTTCTGCCATTTCAGTGTTCTCATTTTATTACTCAGTTTTGGGTTTCTGTTAATGAGTACCTCTGGTTTTGAGCCATTTCATTGCACTGCTCTTAATGCTGTGCACTATGTTATTGTGTGTAGTTCTTAAAATGTTTCTAGTTTTCCTAAATATTGTGGTAATATGATATTATTGAGAATATTAACAATCATTATTATTATGATTGTTACTATACAGCATGTTTTACTGCTTTCATAATTATATGTGCTATATGTATCTTACATTGTGTACCACTGTTGGTACTGCTATTTGCACCCTGGCCCCAGAGGAACGCTGTTTCATTTGGCTGTATTCATGTGTATGGTTGAATTACAATTAATCTTAAACTTGAACTTGAACTGAATGAATCCACTGCAAACACTGTCCCTGCACAGACAGGATATAATCAATCCTATATTGATATTGCAAACCTCTCCTTAATCTTCCTCACTGCAATATTACATCATACCTCCAAGAATCTCCCCACTGGAGTGGAACTGGTCTATAGGGTGAACTAGAAACTCTGTTGAATCCTGTTGCCTCTCTCCAAAACCAAGATCATTCCAAGCTCAATCATAGAGTTACCTTATACAGATGACTCTTGCATATGTGAAACTCTCAGAGGCTGAGATTCAAGTCATCATTACCACTTTCAGTCAGTCATTTAATGGATTGGTCTTACTGTTCTACCATATGTTTTCACCAAAGAACATTGTGGCCCAGTAGTGAGATGTTGGAAAACAGAGATCACTTTCCATATCATAGGGACCACTTCTCAGTGTATGGAGATATCAATGATGAAATTCACCGCTAGTAGATCAAGAACCCACTCCAAGCACTAAATTTATGGTCTCTCAAGTAACCATGACCTCTGTCTCTTTCACACACTATAGACACGTAAGACCTACAGATGGTGCATGCAGAGTAGTAGATAATTATTTCCAATACTATATTCAGAAGATCATTCAAACTGATAGGATAAGCCAACTCCCAGCATAAACTTTGATCATGTTGAACCAGCTCCACTTGTTCAACAACATAATATGTACATCAGACATCAGACTCCTCCACTGCACTCTAAGCTCCAGGTGAAAAGAACATTTCAAAGTCTCCTTAAAATGATCTAATATCCCAACTAACTCATTACAATCCGTGGTCCAAGTGGAGATGGATCATCCAGAGAGGCAATGAGATCAGAGTGACTTGTCTTGTGTTCTTGGAATCTGCTTTAAATGTTCTGTTCTTTTTTTGGTAGATGAAATAATGATGAACGCCAGGCAGATTTTCACAAGGAACTCTTGATGGAAACGTGAAGCATTGATTAGAGGTGAACTGGCATTCAGGTGCTTTTTGGCTAATTTTCAGTTCTACCATTAGTTGCACACAATCTCTTTCTTCTTCTTTGATATCTTGCTTCCACATTACTGTCCTTGTGCTTGCGGTGTCTGATTAATGTTACGTGGGATCCACAGATCTGATATAGGTGGGCAGATTGAGTTGCTCTGAGGTTCTGCTCTCCATTCGCTGTTTCACTAGGCCACCTAAGTGTGCCGCAATAGTTGGCTGAAGGGCCTGTCTGTTCTATAATGCTTTATGTTCTCTGTTCTATCTGCTTCCCTTCAAAATAACCAGATTGAAAGTACATCTAATCAGCCAATCATCACAGCAACTCAATGCATAAAAGCATGTAGACATGTCAAGGTGTTCAGAGTAAACATCAGAATGCAGAAGAAATGCGATCTAAGTGACTTTGACTATTGAATGATTGTTGGTGTAAGACAGGGTGGTTTGGGTATCTCAGGAACTGGTGATCTCCTTGGATTTTCAAGCACAACAGTCTCTAGAGTATACAGAGAATGGTGCAAAAAACAAAAAAAAATCCAGTGAGCGGGAGTTCTGTGAGTAAAAATGACTTGTTTGTGAGAAAGGTCGGATGAGACTGGTTCAAACCAAAAGAAAAACGACAGGAACTCAAATAAATATGCATTACAACAATGGTGCACAAAAGAGCATCTCTGAGCGCACGACACATTGAACTGTGTAGACAGGCTGGGCTATAGCAGCAGAAAACCACACCGGGCTTCACTCCTGTATCTAATCAAGTGGCCACTGTGTGTTCATTAACAAAAGAAGGTCAGGAATTCAACCACTTTGTCCAAACAATGATAAACCTTCACCAAAAACTCAACTTGCAAGCATTTGAAGTGGAGTATTAGAAAAGTAATCTTGAAAGAGAACTTTCAGGAAATGTTGAGTCCCTGCAAAGATAAATAAAGTTATTAATGCTCCAGAAATTTAATTTGGCCATCTAAAAATTATGGTTCCCTCTAGTTGTTTTCTAAGATTAGGGTTTTTTTTCAATATTGCATATCTAAAGATATTTCTTGGCAGTTCAACCTTCCTTCCTTTCTCTGAATTTGGTTTCAAAGATTTATGTTCCTGTTCTTTTCACAAACATGACCTCTCCAGGCCTATGTCTTAAAAAACATATATACACTTAATAGTGTAGTTTGAACGTTTGAGAAACAAGTTTATAACACAGGGCGAAAGAAAGACTTGAAAAATTTATATTGAAATGTTTCACATACATTGTGAATAAAGCCAAGTTCTTTGATCCAGAGACTATAAATACATCTTGAAGCAACAATAACATGGCATTGCTTCAATAAGAGAATAATATCACTTGAACTTGAGCTGTTGTGAAGTAGGCACAGTGTACAGAATTTAATTCAAACCTCCTTTCATCCAGGAGTTGATAGTTCCTTTTCTTTGGTCTATTTCTGGAATACAAGTCTGTCTTCAAGTTTGTTTTGATGTATATCTTACTTAGAATGGAGGAAGTGATCTTTCCTTTAGTTAAAGTACAACATTTTATTTTAAATAAAGAAAATTATCAAAGGGATCGGATCAAAGACTTTTAAAAATTGTGTAGATCTGATTGGAAGAGTTCACTCACCTCTCAGGAAAAGGAAATAGGTTGTTTGGGGCTTGTCAGTGTTTTATTTGTAACACAATCAAATCACAATGATAATCCTTGAAAACACAGCTCACCATTTTCCCTTATGCCTTTTGTTATATAGGGGATATTCGAGATACCGTCAATAAAGCAAGAATTCATTCGCAAACTGGCAAGTTCAATCCATTGCTTGTATCCCTAAAAAATAAATTAATGGAAATTATATCAGAAGTCAATGTTTTATGAATGTTTAGAGTATAAAAGGAAGTTGCATCCAGCATAACTCCTCCAAAATAAGCAATATTTAAAGAAGGGTTGGAAATTTGTGTGTTTTATGGGTTTTATTTTACTTGGGTTTGCAGAAAACATTTAATGAAGTTCTATAAATGAAACATAAAATTGATGGCATCTACAATATACCATGTGGTTGTCTAAACCTAAGAGAGACCACACCTTCTATAAAAACCACTCTGCTCTACTGGCTTTTAAATAGTTAACTCCACAGATTCTCAGCACAGTCTGAAGTACAAGTGCTAGTCCAGATTCTCAGTCCCCCTGCAGAAAAGCGTGAACAATGCGCCTTAGGAGGCAAATAACATGATTAAAAACTAAGACAGAAAATAGAGGCACAAGAAATACAGATGCTAGAATCTGGAACAGCACACGCAAAGCGCTGGAGGAACTCAGTAGGTCAGGTAGCATCTATGGAGGCAAATGGACAACAAAGTTTCAGCTTGAGACCCTTCATCTGAACTAATAGTTCATTTCATTCCATAGATGCTACCTGGCTTGTTGGGTTCCATCAGTGTTTTGTGTATGACTTAAAACAGAAAATGCAGGAGATATTCAGCAAGTCACTGACTTGAGACGCTTTTCTGAAGAAAAGATATTGACCAGAAGCATTACCTTGCTATCTCGCTCAGTAGATGCTGCATAACCTGCTGAGTATCCCTAGTATTTCCTCGTTTGAATGTAGCTCATCAGCACTTTTGGTTTTATTTCTTTTCAGATAATGTGTGATCCTCTCCCCCGCCCCCCACGTGTCCCATGAACTTTGATGAGTCTCCCCCCCCACATACTATGTGAACTTTGTTATCTTTACCAATAGTATTCATGTTTTGTGACCTTTGCCATTTATTTTCAGTCCTATTTTGCTGATGGTTTTCCTGCTGAACAGCCAGACAGCCTGTCACTAAGGGCCAGAGAAGTATTAATGCCATTTGCTCTGAAGCAGCCAGGATTACTCAATATACCCTGACACCTGCTTTCTCCTCCTTTATAACTTGTGCAGACTTGCTTCTACTCCTGTCTATGATTCCATTAACCATTGCACAAACACAAAAGTCTAGAACTGGCATTATGCAAGTTAGTCTCTTCCTGTGCTCTTCAGAGACAAACGAGGGATTTTTATCTAGATAGAACACTATCCAAACATTCATAGCACATGAAAAGATGTTCCTGGCATCTTCGCACTGTGATGCATTGCTCTTTTAAGATCGGTTGCTTCAGAATTGTCCAAATACTATCAACTTTGACCTTTCATTTTGAAGTAATTCTATACTGGAAAATTATTGTTAGTCTACAGTTTGTCTTGTGCTAAAATTTTTGTCCAATTGCCAGTTACTGCAGATTTTTGTTTTCTTGAAGCTGAGGATACAGAATAGAAAAAGAATATGAAACATAACCTTGGCCACATACCTTCGGGTTTCATTCCTGGCTTTGTTTTGGTCATCTTATTAACAGGACATGGATAAGCACAACAAAATAAGGGTGCATCTTATTCAAGCAATAAAAGGCGGATATGTGACAAATTGTGCTGACTGATACCTTTACCTCCATCCACAGAAGCTGAAGTAGTGAAAACTTCAGTCATCCTTTCCAAGAATGGTAGTTCAAAGAAGTATGAGAGATACTTTTTAGGTTCTTCCGAACTCTACAAGAAATAATCCCAATCCATTGCCTGCTAGAAGTGTTGCCGGCTTTAAGGCATATTGAACATGATAACCAGGCACATCACTTTCCACCCTCTAACATCATGGACTACATTAGGGCAGGCAGTCAATCCCACCACAAACACATCAGCAGCACTAAGCAATCTGAATTGCTATTTGGTGCCCCATGCAGCCAGCCAACATTCTCAATCTCAGACAACTAATGCCAGAAGAACACAGTCCAGACCACTTTATGGCACACATTCATGTACTTTAAAACTTGAATTATGAAACCAACTGTTCACTGTGGAAAAATTTAAAACAGTCAAGTGTCTGAAACAGTTTTTTTTTCAGTAGATTGCAGCAGGGACTTTTGTTTGCAACATACATATAGTCTGACTTGGTACCTACCATTTTTTCTGCATGTTGCATATCTTCTGAAATGTTAATATAATCAAGTAAAAGCAGAAAAGCAAAATAGCAGTCATTGCATGTCTATGCACAAATCACACTGAAACATCCCAGGATTTAGCATACCTTACTATCTACAAAATCAATGCCACCAGTTTCACTTCCAAAGACATCCCTGTCAGGCAAACTCAACCAATTAATCAGGTTTAATGCTGAGATAGAAATAAACAATAACTAAATACTTCCCTTCAGTTAATCAGGAAGCTTAATGTGATGTTCATCAGGTCCCCTTCAAGTACAAATGAACATCTAAAGTAACAAAAGTAGCGTTGAAAGATTGATCGACCCACGTTTAGCTTAGTAAAAATTATGCTTGCACAAGGAATGGAAATCCACAATGCTGGGATACTTTGTTAAGCCTTCATTTACAGTCCATCAATATTTATTCTGTAGAATTTCCAAGGAGCTGGCTTCAATAAAGAGATGATTCAAACTTGTATCACGCTTGTTGAGGCACATCAAGCATTCGTTGTGTGTGGCAGGTCGATGAACTTTCCAACAGAACGCCTCCAATTTCACAATTCAGTGGTGCAGAGCACTGAGTAGGAGAGCAAGTTCCTCAGCACTGTGGTACACTGCAATGAAGTTAGGCAAATCAAGGAATAAGTCGTGCACTTGTGGTGTTCTCAAGGGAAAGAAGCCCAAAAATTGGAAATGAGGTCAGAAATGGAAAGAGGGGAGGTTGGTCTAAGTTGATGAATGGGGAATGTTTGCTGTGCTGGGATTGGAAAAAAAGGGTCAGCAAATGGGACTGGAGTGGGTTGCTTGTGGGCTGGGAAGTTATCCACAATATTATTCAGCTAATCAAGCTGGAATGACAGCATTCGGGGTGATGAGGCAAAGTCTGCAAACTAGAGGGCTACGGTCACAGTGCGAGTGCCCAACAGATTCAGGTCATTAAAATTCCTTAAGTGCGAGGGCTGATTTGAGGTGGGTTCCCAGTATTGGATGCACAGGCTGGCAATTGCTCAGTCAGAATTTGTCTGGTGCTGAAGCAGGCCTCGCAGGTGCATCTGTTTGTGTGGCCCATAGATTCTGCAACATGGACAAAACTCTCACAATCTTGGCTCACCTTACTGTCCAGTCTCTATCACTTGTTGTTGCATCAGGTGCATGGTGGATCTACAATAAAAATCATTGCTATTTGCAGTAAATTCCTCTATTTATAATTGAAAGTGAATCACGTAAAGTAATATGGAGTCATACGATCCAATTTCTAGACAGAAGAGTTTGTCTGCTTTTCCTTCTGCGTATTCTGTAGACATTGACGGGTGATAATGTCTGTTTCGTTAAGGCTTTACATTTAGGGATTTCCCTTAGTATGAACAGGGATGACAGGAAGAGTTGAAGTCAGCCAGAGCAACACCAACTACAGAACGTGAAAGGAAAAAGATGGACAGGATTGTATTCTCTTCAGATATAATTCCTGCAATTGATCTCCAAAAGAATATGCACTGCTGTTCTAAAACGACTGTGCCCTCTCATGGATTCATCTTCAGAAGAAGTATGTGCATGGAGCAAAAATACACTGACCACAAAATTCCACTCTACAAACACATAAGAGCTAAATCTACAGGATTCCCTTAGAGTCATGGACCTTACAAATAGAAACAGTCTCTTTGGGTCTTTGAATCTAAGCAGATCATCAAGCACAAACAAGAGAAAATCTGCAGATGCTGAAAATCCGAGCAACACACACAAAATGTTGGAGGAACTCAGCAGGTCAAGCAACATCTGTGGAAAAGAGTACAGACAACGTTTTGGGCCAAAACCCTTTGACAGGACTAAGCAGGATCATCAACCACCCATTTACAACTGATCTTAAACTAATTCCATTTTATTCTGCTTCCACTCTCGTTAACTCCAGCAAGATAGTAGCATTTACCTATACACAGGGATATTTTACAGATGCTAATAAGCCATTCTAACACACACCTTAGGGATGAGCATGTCCAGGCAAAGTCAAGATGATATCAGCAATGAAATCCAAAATATACAAAGGTTGAAGCCGGATTTTCAAGTGATTTACCTGAGGATTTCCTTTCAGCATCTTTTTTCACCCTGTCTCCAAAATAATTCCCAAAATATCTCACATAATCAAGTTGCAAATGTCTCCATCAATCTTATAATGCAAATATCTGGAGTTATGCAACTCAAGAGAGAAAAACATGGCTACTTTAAAATAATAAAATGGTATTCTGCATTAGTTTCACTTTCAGCTGAGATTACTCACTTAATTTTCCATGCTGTGTTCTATGTTTGTTTCAAACAAGGTGTCTCTAGTTCACAGGTTATGGAAACATAGAAAACCTACAGCACAATACAGGCCCTTCAGCCCACAAATCTGTGCCAAACATGTCCCTACCTTAGAACTACCTAGGCTTACCCATAACCCTCTATTTTTCTAAGCTCCATGTATCCATCCAGGAGTCTCTTAAAAGACCCTATCGCTTCCACCTCCACCACTGCCACCGGCAGCCCACTTTATAATTGTCATAATATTGTTACATTTTTATGTTCCAGTGTCTCATCATCACTTGAAAAACAAGCGGACATTGAAAAAGTTTTCCTCCTTTCCTTTTCAAGGAGCTCTTATGAAACCCCACTCATTCTTCCCATCTCTGGTTTCTACTGCACTCCCGCTCTTTGACCACATTCTTACCAAGAGGGTCTATTACAACCATTTTTCCTTCCTGCTCCTAATGCAGGGTTTTGGCCCAAAAGGTTGACTGTCCTTTAGCCCACAGACGTTGCACTCATCAGAAACCCTGCACAACCTGAAAAAGTCTTCTTCTTCTTAGGTTGTATCACAGATTCAAGAATGATTCATTTCCATTCTAGTTCTGTGAGCAGTAAGCTAGCTAATGAGGTCAACATGAGCACTGCAGCCTCAATAATGTGGATGTTGACCTGGAGAAGGACTCTGCTGTTGGACCAGTGAACTTGGAGGATTTTTGCAAAGGTAGTACTAAGTGTATTTTTCCTGGGCTTGGAGATGCTTGCTGAAGGTGGTCCAAGCCTCAGGAGCATGCAGGAGGGGATCACGGCTGTCTGATCTACCTTGAGTTCTGTGCTGGATCTGAGTTCTTAATCTACTGTACCCTTTCAATAATCAGCTAAATGCAACACAGGCCCACAAAAGGTGAATTTCAAGACTTTTGCTTTCACCAAAAAATGGCTCCTGAGATATGGGAATTGATCCACATTTTGAGGATGTCACTGTGAACCTTTATTGTTGGAGGCAGGTTGGTGTAGCAAGACATGTGTACCACACTATTGATGTGTCAGTTGCTAAGAAGGATTTAACATTAAAATCTGTTTTTTTTGTCCTCGTGGATATTAAAAATTTCATGACATTAATGGAGGACAAAGTACTCCCTCTGCGTTGGTACCTATTCACCCATGCTAGTCATTAACAATGAGCACAACTGCAAATCTAACTGATACATTATTTTAACTGCAAATTCAGTACCACTATCAGATGTACTTTCCTTTTCACGCATTTCCTACTTGGTTGCTGTCTTTTGTGTAAGTTAACATCACCTCTGAAGTTTCAAGTCTGCAAGATACAGTTTCATAGTCTATTTTTGAAGAAACAAACGTGGGCTCAAAAGAATGAAATACTGCAATTTATCAAAGCACAAGATAAAAATGTTTGAATTTGCACAATAAATCTTGATTTGAACACTGTAAAAAAGTTGGGTGATGGGAAAAGTATAAGGTGCATAAAACAACACACACAAAATGCTGGAGGAACTCTGCAGGTCAGGCAGTGTCTATGGAGAGGAATAAGCAGTTGATATTTCAGTCCAAGATCTTTCATCAAGAGTCCTGATGAAGGGTCTTAACCTGAAATGTTGACTTTTCGGCATCTGCAGAATCTCTTGAGTTTATGAAAAGCATAAAACATCTCTGGAGTTCAAATGAAAGAAACAAGTTAAGTATAGTAGCAAAAGGAAAAAATAACAGAAGTTCTGATAAATGAATGTAAGTTTAATGGATAAGGGAGGAGTCTGACGATGAGATGGCAACCATTTTTAGAATTCATTCAAACTCTATGAAAATGCTGGTAAATCCATATACTTTATACTTTATAAAGTATTGTTGCCAAACAATTGATACTAGAATGTACAATAATCACAGCGATATTTGATTCTGCACTTCCTGCTCCCTGGAGTACAAATCTATATAAATATTAAAAATTTAAATTATGAGTCATAAATAGAAAATAGAAAAGGGAAAGTAAGGTAGTGCAAAAAAACTGAGAGGCAGGTCCGGATATTTGGAGGGTACGGCCCAGATCCGGGTCAGAATCCGTACAGCAGTCTTATCACAGTTGGAAAGAAGCTGTTCCCAAATCTGCCATATGAGTCTTCAAGCTCCTGAGCCTTCTCCCGGAGGGAAGAGGGACGAAAAGTGTGTTGGCTGGGTGGGTCGTGTCCTTGGTTATCCTGGCAGCACTGCTCCGACAGCGTGTGGTGTAAAGTGAGTCCATTGGTTTGTGTGATGTGCTGGGCTGTGTTCATGACCTTCTGCTGCTTCTTCCGGTCTTGGACAGGACAACTTCCATACCAGGTTGTGATGCACCCTAGAAGAATGCTTTCTACGGTGCCAAATTTCTTTAGTTTTCTCAGGAAGTAAAGGCGCTGGTGGGCCTTCTTGGTAGTGGACTCTGCTTGGCTGGATCAAGTCAGGTCATTTGTGATATTGACCCCGAGGAACTTAAAGCTTTTGACCTGTTCCACTGGCACACCACCAATGTAAGTGGGGTCGTGCGGTCCACTACTTCTTCTGAAGTCAACAACTAATTCCTTCATCTTGCTGACATTGAAGGATAGGTTATTGTCTTCGCACCATGCCAACAGGTTCTTAATTTTCTCTCTGTACTGAAACTCATCATTACCCGAGATATGGCCTACAATTGTGGTGTCATCAGCAAACTTGTATATTGAGTTCGATGGAAACTTGGCTACACAATCATGAGTGTACAGTGAGTACAGCAGGGGGCTGAGTACACAGCCTTGTGGGGCACCAGTGCTCAGAGTGATTGTAAAGGAGAGCTTGTCCCCTACTTTTACAGCCTGGGTCCTGTCTATGAGGAAGTTGAAGATCCAGCTGCAGATCTGAGTGTATATATTGCACCTTAAACAGACTCAACTCCATGGAGACTTAAGAGCTGCTGAGGAGGGAAGTGTTTGACACTAAACAGTCCACAACTCTTGAAATTAGTGCCGGTATCAGAGGATAGGTGCGCATTTGATTTAAAGTCAAGGACATGAATAAATAAAGATTGAGACCATGAATAGGAAGGAATGATAGATATTAAGAAACTCACCCTTTGATGAATAAAAAAATGACAAAAGTTGTTGCTGTTTCATCATGAACGGGGAATGGAAGGTGAACTTCTGATTCTGCTATTGAATTGAACCATTTGTGACAAGACTAGAAATTGTGAGCACTCAGGGTTTGTAGACTAGAGGACAGTGATGAATGTAGAGTGGTCTTCAGCAGAAGAGTGAATTTATGGTCAAGTAAACAAATGGTAATATTACCTGTGAAAGACCATTAATTTTTACAGGACCGCACTTCGGGCTATTTGCCAGCACAGCAGTCATTTATACAAAAGTGTGATAAAATTCTGCCATAGACCTATCAGCTCATTACCTGCTCCAGGTAATTGCCCATTTATTCACTATTACAGTGATTGAAGGTTTCTCCTACTGAATCTATCCAGTCTTGTTTTGATACGTATTTTATGTACGATACATAGGTGGATATTACTTTGGATACAACGCCAATTAATCTCTTTGCCAGCACTGTTTCAACAATTCATCGCATTTAAGAAAACAGTGAACAATATGGGCTTTTAGTTATGAGAATAAACTTGTGGATAAAAGGTGAGGAAAACAGTGAGTGAATGAACATTTTTAAACTTTTAGCTGAATAATTAGATTTTGCATCAGAAACAGAGATCCAGAATTTTTTTTTTGTTGAAAAGAAATGTTTTTGTTTAGGATTTCTGATGCAAGAGCACAGCATTAAAAGCAAGTTACAGTGATTCCACAGATCCTGTTGAATTGGTCTTTCCTATCCTGTTGTTATGCCCATATCTGTACTGTAATAATAAATTTTACTTTGAACTTTGAACTTTTCTCTCTCTAGAGTTCCAAATTGATCAGTTTCAAGATCCTTGTTCAAAATACCGTCACCCACCCTGGACTCTCTGCACCTCCGTTCACCCCTATGTTCCGAAGAAGACGAAGGGAACATTCAATCCCTATTTGTAAAATCTGGGAGCCCATTTTTTTTTAATCCCCTGTTCTAGGATTTCCATTGTGGTCAGATGTCTGCATTAAATTTCCAAACTCTGTGTTCCTCTATTTCATAGTTAATTTACTTCACAATGTTCCGCTAAAAATCCTCTGTGCAAGCTATACATTTCACGAATAGTCACTTGACTGCCTAATGCGTTTATTCATCCTTGGATTCACTTAGAGTACATCTTTCATACAGCTGTATTTGCCATGCCATCTTCAAAGGTTGATGGTATGTTCCCTTTCTTAAATCTACTTCATTTTTGTATATATTAAGAGTATATTTTATTCTCTATTCTCTCCCCAGAACCAAGCCTATTTGTACTGCCATTTCCCTCATGAATACCATGGCTTGACATTTTATTGTAGTAATATGGATCTGCAGTCATCAGTCATAACTTAAGAAACAGCTCACAATGTAGAGCACAAATGGCTATCTGGGATGTCTGCCAAGGACCACAGGTGAGACTGAGGACTTGTGGGGAGCCAATTTGTAGAGAGCATGTGTGTAATGTCTGAAAGCAGCCTTCAGTTTTAATGTAAATTGGGAAGTACCACTCCTGCCCCATCAGAATGACATAAATTCTCCTCCTTAAAAACCAGACATAGAGTTGGCTTTAAGAACCATGGCTTAGGCCACACGTAATTCTGGTAATCCTGAATACTGTAAGGTTTCATTTGCAGCTTTTTGCTTTGTTGTAAAGCAAGCAGTGTGTGAGCTGAAATATCTGGAATATCCCCTAGCCCAATTTTACAAGAACTGCCTGGACCTGCATGCAGTCTGAGGATTAAAGAACATGCAGATTGTCAGATCTATGAATTTTGTAATGGCAAATGGGAACATTCTGTGCCATGTAAAAACAGGCTCACAAAGCTGTGTAGATAATTGTGTAACACAACACATGCAGTTGAAAATTCTTCCCAAGTTGCTTTAAAATGACACAATGTCAATGACAACTGGTGCAATACAATGTAGTACAGAAATGACTCATAGCATGTCTTAACATAAATGATGCAGTCTTATTACATGGGATATTGCAAAATAATTTCTAACTCACGTCAGTCATCTGACACTACACCATGGTTAGAGAGAATAGTTTTTAAATAGAGTCATTTGGTGAATTTGTGTTCAAAAAGCAGTGATTTTTGTCAGTGATAGTTGGTGAGAAATAAGCAGTAAGACAATTTAGAATTCTTTTACTCACTGTAGTTTCAAGCATTCAGGCTTGGAGATGGCAGAAAGAGCCAGGAGTGAAAATGAAATGGTTTCACTGTTTCAAAGATTCAAAGAACACTTATTATCAAAGAATGTATAACCTTGAGATTTCCTTGCTTACAAGTAGCACAAAGCAAGAAACCAGAAAGAACCAAATTTAAAAAAAAGACCAACACCCAATGTACAAGAGAAAAGAAAAAAAAACACAAATTTTGTAAAGAATTGAAGCCAGCAACAACATTCCGAACCAAATTGAGTCCTCAGATCTGGACCCTAGAGCAGCCCAGAGTAGGCCTAAAGCCTCACTTATCAGTTCATCACGTCAGCCAGCATGGAGCACAGCAGCTGGGACGGTCTTCATCACCTCAGCACAATGGACAGAGGAGTGACCATCACAGAGAGCAAGCAAAATCAGCAACTAGTTAGAACTATGAAGAATTTGAAGGGATTGACAATTATCTTGAATGAAACTACCATTTATCTAAGTAACAACTTGTATTCAAATGAAATACAGAACAAATTAAAACACTACAAATACCTCTACAGTACTGTAAGCTTGTGTTTTAGTTCCCAATTGGTATTGACAGAGGAAATCCTCCAGTGTACAGTACCATGATGTCTTGATTGACTGTAAATGAACAAAATCAGCGCAGAAACCTATTGCAGATAATGGACTGCCTCTGTACAGTGCTATGGACGATTGCATCCTCCAAATATTGATTGCCACCTGATTGGTTCCAAGGGTTTGGACGGGGCAGGGTTTGTTAAGTGTGTCCAGGACGGATTCCTGTCACAGTATGTTGACAGGCCGACTCGGGGAAATGCCATACTAGATCTAGTACTAGGTAATGAACCGGGTCAGGTCACAGATCTCTCAGTGGGTGAGCATCTGGTGGACAGTGACCACCGCTCCCTGGCCTTTAGCATTATCATGGAAAAGGATAGAATCAGAGAGGACTGGAAAATTTTTAACTGGGGAAGGGCAAATATTGAGGCTATAAGGCTAGAGCTTGCGGGTGTGAATTGGGATGATGTTTTTGCAGGGAAACGTACTATGAACATGTGATCGATGTTTAGGGATCTCTTGCAGGATGTTAGGGATAAATTTGTCCCGGTGAGGAAGATAAAGAAATTTAGGGTGAAGGAACCATGGGTGACAAGTGAGGTGGAAAATCTAGTCAGGTGGAAGAAGGCAGCATACATGAGGTTGAGGAAGCTAGGATCAGATGGGTCTATTGAGGAATATAGGGTAGCAAGAAAGGAGCTTAAGAAGGGGCTGAGAAGAGCAAGAAGGGGACATGAGAAGGCCTTAGCGAGTGGGGTAAAGGAAAACCCCAAGGCATTCTTCAATTATGTGAAGAACAAAAGGATGACAGGAGTGAAGGTAGGACCGATTAGAGATAAAGGTGGGAAGATGTGTCTGGAAGATGTGGAAGTGAGCGAGGTCCTCAATGAATACTTCTCTTCGGTATTCACCAATGAGAGGGAACTTGACGGTGAGGACAATATGAGTGAGGCTGATGTTCTGGAGCATGTTGATATTAAGGCAGAGGAGGTGTTGGAGTTATTAAAATACATTAGGACGGATAAGTCCCCGGGGCCTGACAGAATATTCCCCAGGCTGCTCCACGAGGCGAGAGAAGAGATTGCTGAGCCTTTGGCTAGGATCTTTATGTCCTCGTTGTCTACAGGAATGGTACCGGAGGATTGGAGGGAGGCAAATGTTTTCCCCTTGTTCAAAAAAGGTAGTAGGGATAGTCTGGGTAATTATAGACCAGTGAGCCTTACGTCTGGGGTGGGAAAGCTGTTGGAAAAGATTCGTAAAGATAGGATCTATGGGCATTTAGAGAATCATGGTCTGAGCAGGAACAGTCAGCATGGCTTTGTGAAGGGCAGATCATGTCTAACAACACACATAAAAGTTGCTGGTGAACGCAGCAGGCCAGGCAGCATCTCTAGGAAGAGGTGCAGTCGACGTTTCAGGCCGAGACCCTTCGTCAGGACTAACAAGCCTGATAGAGCTCTTTGAGGAGGTGACCAGGCATATAGATGAGGGTAGTGCAGTGGATGTAATCTATATGGATTTTAGTAAGGCATTTGACAAGGTTCCACACAGTAGGCTTATTCAGAAAGTCAGAAGGCATGGGATCCAGGGAAGTTTGGCCAGGTGGATTCAGAATTGGCTTGCCTGCAGAAGGCAGAGGGTCATTGTGGAGGGAGTACATTCGGATTGGAGGGTTGTGACTAGTGGTGTCCCACAAGAATCAGTTCTGGGACCTCTATTTTTCGTGATTTCGATGAACGACCTGGATGTGGGGGTAGAAGGGTGGGTTGGCAAGTTTGCAGATGACACAAAGGTTGGTGGTGTTGTGGATAGTGTAGAGGATTGTCGAAGATTGCAGAGAGACATTGACAGGTTGCAGAAGTGGGCTGAGAAGTGGCAGATGGAGTTCAACCCAGAGAAGTGTGCGGTGGTACACTTTGGAAGGACAAACTCCAAGGCAGAGTACAAAGTAAATGGCAGGATACTTGGTAGTGTGGAGGAGTAGAGGGATCTGGGGGTACATGTCCACAGATCCCTGAAATTTGTCTCACAGGTGGATAGAGTAGTTAAGAAAGCTTATGGGGTGTTAGCTTTCATAAGTTGAGGGATAGAGTTTAAGAGTCGCAAGGTAATGATGCAGCTCTATAAAACTCTGGTTAGGCCACACTTGGAGGACTGTGTCCAGTTCTGGTCGCCTCACTATAGGAAAGATGTGGAAGCATTGGAAAGGGTACAGATGAGATTTACCAGGATGCTGCCTGGTTTAGAGAGTATGGATAGTGATCAGAGATTAATGGAGCTAGGGTTTTACTCTTTGGAGAGAAGGAGGATGAGAGGTGACGTGATAGAGGTGTACAAGATATTGAGAGGAATAGATAGAGTGGATAGCCAGCGCCTCTTCCCCAGGGCACCACTGCTCAATACAAGAGGATATGGCTTTAAGGTAAGGGGTGGGAAGTTCAAGGGGGATATTAGAGGAAGGTTTTTTACTCAGCAGGTGGTTTGCGTGTGGAATACACTGCCTGAGTCAGTGGTGGAGACAGATACACTAGTGAAATTTAAGAGACTACTAGACAGGTATATGGAGGAATTTAAGGTGCGGGGTGGTACATGGGAGGCAGGGTTTGAGGGTCGGCACAACAATGTGGGCCGAAGGCCCTTTTCTGTGCTGTACTATTCTATGTTCTATCTCCATTTTCATTTTAAAATTCAAGGTAATTGTTGATACCTTCAAAGTCTTCGCACTTCCTTATTTGTTGAAATAGTAAAATTATTTAATTTTCATTATCAACCATTTCTGGCATCTCGAAGCCTGAATGCTTGAAACCGCAGTGAACAAAACAATTCTGAAATGTCCTACTGCTTATTTCTCACCAACTATCAGTAACAAAAATCATTGTTTTTAAACACAAACACACACAACTAACACTATTTAAAAACTGTTTTCTCTAAGTACATGTAGAATCCAATGGCCATCCAAGTGCATGCTACTAGTGCCTGTTAGAAGCTGCTCAGCAATCATTCCCTGTCCCGGTTAAGTGGCAGAGTCTCCCAAATAAAGAAGAGGAATCCCAGCTATTTTCTCAATTAGTTTTTGTTCTTTAAGAGTTGTCCCAAGTAAGCTGCTGCCCCAATTAACGGATTTCCCAGTTAACCTGAATCCATTTTATATAAAGACAAAATGCTAATTTTCAAAATGTGAAATCATTTAAATTAAATCAGTTAACTAAAACTGTTGCTGGCAGAAACTCAGATGGTGATGAACAGGTGCACAGGAGTGCAGTAGATCAGCTGGTTGAATGGTATCCAAACAACAACCTTGCAATCAATGTCAGTAAAATCAAGAAACTGTGAAATTCAGGAAGGGGAAGTTGGGAGATCAAATATTAGTCCTTATCGAGTGGTCAGCAGTGAAAAGGGTGAGCAGTTATGTTCTCTCTAAGCTAAGCGCCTGTGCGCGCACACACACGTTTTTCAACCAGCGCACAAAGGAAATTAATGTGTGCACAAAAGGTTAGTTACCTAAAATAATGTAGTAATTAATAATTATACTTATTGAAAATAATCTCTTAGCTAAATGTTTCTGTTAATAGTTAGTCGATTTTTCAAATACCACAATGCACGTCACTAATTTACATCACCTCACCTTTCCTGTTCTGATTTGTACAGCAGCCATCATGGCTGCTGGTTCATATTGTAAAGCTTACAAAGATCTGTTTCAAAATCCTGTAGATAGCTTACTAAGTTTTTATTGAAAAAGATCAGTCAAATGACCCTGTGGCTAAATACTGTCACAAGAAATTGATAAACATCACATACAAAGTGGCTTTACAGGTTTTAAGTGATGTCTTTGATGAACTGGCTGCACTGTGCAAGATTCTGCAAAAGAGTGGCCTGACACCAATTGATTCACTTCATCTTGCGCGAGGCAAAATTAACAAAATAAGAAAGCAGTATCTGGGAGACAATGTTTTGTGGAGTGACAAAGTTAAAGTTTTGCTAAGCCAACAACGTGAAGAAAACATCACAGTACACTGTTGACTTTTATAAATAGTCTCTGTGTTCCTTTAGAAGAAAGGTTTCCTGAAGACGAGGTACAAGAATGGTCAGCTTTTGATTTCTCCTCAACTGCAAATTGTGACTTCACGCCTGGCAGTGAACAAGTTAATGCCTTATGCCTAAAATATCATGATTTTCTAGCTGAAAATACTGTAATAGTTAGACAATTTAATGATTTCAAATCTTCCGTGCTTTGGTCACAGGAAAAAAATTTGCACAACGTAAGATCTTTGCGCACACTGACTACTAAAAATTAGAGGGAACATTGGTGAGCAGCTTCAAGTTTCTGGGCATCAACATCTCAGGGGATCTACTCTGAACATACATATTGATGCAATCATGAAGAAGCTAACACTTCATTAGCAGTTTGAGAAGATTTAGGATGTCACAAAAGCCTCTAGCAAATTTCCATAATGTACCACGGAGAGAATTCTGACTAGTTACATCTCCACCTGGTATGGAAGCTCCAATGCACAAGATCAAAAAATGCTGCAGAAGGTTGTAGGCTCAGACGTCATGGGCACTAGCCTCCACCCCATTGAGGATTATTTTAAAAGGTAGTGGCTCAAGAAGTTGGTATCCATCATTAACGACCCTCACCATCCACCACCCAGGGCAAGCCTTCTTCTCAATACTACCATCAGGGAGGAGGCACAGGAGCCTAAAGATGCACAATCAACACTTTCTCTCGGCCACCAGATTTCTGAACAGTCCATGAACCCATGAGCATTACCTCACTATTGTGCTTTTTTTGTTTGCACTATTTATTTATTTTTCAATATTTCTTATTGTAATTTTATGTATTGCCCTGCACTGTTGCTAAGAAATTTCACAATGTCTGTCAGTGAAATAAACTTGATTTGGATTCTGAGTCTTCTTTCTCTCACAGCTGTTCTAGCCATTGAAATGAATGGAATCACAGAATATATGTCGCGTTTATTTGTGCTTGTGCAGAACTGCCAGCATTTGGTGGGAAATAGTTAACAGTGTGAGAGACAGCGCACTGATGTGAGGGATCTTCCCCTGCGTGACAGCTGAATACTTAAGCTTAAAGACAAATTTGCAGCACTAACAGGTCACTGTGAGCAAAGTAAAATTTAATTTCCCTTGTCAGAATAAAACCCTTTAAATGAACCAGAATCAAGTTCTAGAGTTGTTTACTTATGTTCCTGCTAGTTGTGCCTTACAACTAATGTGCAAAATAAGGCCTAACAACACAGGCTCTAGCTATGAACCGATCAGAATATCATTACTATTTTACATTTAAAGAAATGAACCAATTGTTAAGTGACAATTCATTTCGGCCATCCACTCAATCAACAAAAATTGAAAAAATAATTTGTTCACTATAACCTTCAAGCGACCTCACAGGCAACAGGAGTCTTTAAAGCACTATTCCATTACCTGTCAAGCCTGTGTAGACAGTTATTTTCCCCTACAGTAATAGCAGGTTGAACAGGGTAATAAACACCTACTGAGTGGGATGTAGCATGAAAAGATCTCATCACCTGCCATTAACACACTAATGAATAATTCAGCAAGTGTTGTCGTATCTGTCAGGAAAGCTCACGTCTAACCATTCTGCTATGTGCAGGCTAACGCCATAGGAACAGGGACAGAGCCACAGAGATGCACATGACAAATTGGTGACTGGGTGCTGTGTATTTCAGTGATGGAGCAGGTGTGTTTACCTCAGGATGAGTGCCTTTACCACACGGATTCACTCTGATGAATACACTAATGTAAAATTTCTGACTCAATGAGCACTGATTGCACAGCCTCCTAATTTAGCCCCGTAGATTCTCAACATTATTCATGAAATATGAGGTTTAAAGTGTGTTGCACCTCCCTGCAGACTGGCTGTCTAGTAATTATTCATTCTTACTGCTCTGCTTTTTTGGGGAGAGTGCATGTGTCTATAGGGCCAATTTTTTTTTAAATTGTCTGCCCAACAAAAATCAGGTGATGACAGATTTCAAATTGCTTTGATGAATTTACTACTGCATCCCCTTTTTTTGCCAGTGCCCATAAATTTTAGAAATCAGACGCAAGGGAAAGATACTTATCTTCTTTGATTTAAAAACATAGCTCTTCCTAGTATTAAAAAATTGATGTTGTTAGCTGAGAGGAAACAGTACATGCTAATAGACCACAGCACAGTGTAAATTTGCTCATTGTAACAGCAGCGCCTGAGGGCTTATTTGTAATGCAGAAGGACATATAGAAAACGAAGTGTTTTGTGTTGGCTAGATCTTCAAATATATTTGTTATGATTTCCAAATTTATGTCTGTAGTTTTTGATCAAAACAGACAACTATTTCTTCCCTTTCAGTTTAAAATGGAGAGATGACAAACATGCATAATACAGAGTGACTCATGGAGAGCCAGCCACTTCTGTACATTTCTGTACAACACCATTGATAGCAGTCCCATCTTTTATTTCATTACCAACTTATAATAAGTGTAAGTGAGGAAACAAAAGCCCGTCTGAGCACAAGGCCATATCTAATTTAATGGCAGCTTTGTGCTTCAGGACAGCTTTTGTTCTAAACTTTTTAGGCAAGACCAAAAAGCGATTCTATTGTCAAGAAAGCATTACAATAAACAGACTTGATCTTACTTTGGAGTCTCAATGCAAAGCTTGTTTACACAATGATGTAAAGTCATTATTCAATAAATTAATATTTTAGCACTCCATTGCACTCCCTTGTTTATTTATTAATCTGACAAGAATTCCACTCACCAGTCTCTGGTGATTAATTTACGGTGGACATCTGGTAGTCATGTCCATTATTTAATTTGTCAGACAAGACATTGCTTAATGATGGTATGCCCAGTGGAATGCAAACGCATACCAGTCTGGCCGCCTACAAAATGCTGGGTGGTCTTTGAATTGCAGATGGAAAATGTGCATTGTCAGTAGCTTTGCAATGAAATCAAACAGCTTCGTGGCATGGTACCTTTGCAGCTTCCTTTAAAAAAAGCTGGTTACAGGGCACTGCATGTTCCACCTGTCCTCTGATCAGTATGTCCAAACTTCACGGCAATCTAGTGGTAATCAATAGATCTTCAGCTGCAGAGAGTCCAGTGTTGGGGAAAATACTGTTTGTGAGGAGGTGGTGAAAGAGCAGCAGCTGGTAATTGGGAGGTCCCAAAGTAGACGTGGGGGAACAGATGGGTTGGGGTTTGAGTTAGTCTCGTAAAAGTCTTCCTCTCATTCATTTTAGAGGTTATTCACTGGGCAATTATTGGGCCTGGAGGGAACTATTCTGATTCTTCTAGCCTAGGAGCAGAGGTGTAATAGCTCTTATCACATGGACTCAGAGCTTCTTGCCGGCTTTCAAGCCTCAAATAACATTGAATGTCGCAGAGTGCTGCAACGTTTGCACTTTGAATCCATAGTTTAGAAATCGATTTGAATTTCAGAAACTAAAGCTAATGTAAGTATATTATTGTGCTTTTAATGCATATAATAGGGGACAGATACTGAACCCAGAAATCTCTCTGTAAGTTTTAAATCATCAAACTGCTTTCAACAGATCGTTGTTTTTTAAACCAAGAAATAGACCCACCTTCAACACGTGGGTCAATCCAAACCAACTAACCTTAAAGAGTCAGAATTCAGCCCAGAGTTTCCAAAGTGTAAAGCAATAAGCATAAAACTGATGTAAATAAATCAAACTAAAGATTATGAAAGAAAGGTAGGCTGAAGAACAAGTGATGCAAAGGTAGATAGTCCTTTTCTTACCTCTATAATATAACTCCTAGTTCTAAGTCACAAGCCTCCTAAGGTCAATCATCTATTTCAAAGAAATTGTTCCTCATCCCTTTAATTTCACCTTTCACGGTCTTTCCTGTTTGAACTGTCCTCTGGTACCAGGGTTAAGTTCAGTGAACCAGGGTTGCATTGTCCCAAGTAAATACATCCTTATTGAGATAAAGAGACCAGGTTGTAGCACTCCAGATGTGACCTTGCCAAAAGCCCAAAAATGTCAGTAAGACTTCCTTACTCTCCTTGTCCAGCCCCCATGTCCCACATCCCTGTAAGGGTTAACATCATCTGTTTTCCGAGTTGGTTAATACACCTACAGCGTCACATTTTGTGATTCATGTACCTGGACTCTACATTTCAATATTTAATTGTCTTTCACCTTTTAAAACATCCTGCTTTTCAATTCTTCAAAAAAAAAGTCACACATCCCCACTGTAATATATTATCTGTCTCCGACTTTTCTTACCACAGCTATTGTTGATTTCCCTTTAAGGCCCCTATGTGTCCTCGTCACAGCTTCACTCACAACACACTGGAGGAACTCAGCAGGTTGGGCAGCATCCGTGGAAAAGGTCTTTTCCACAGATGCTGCCAGACCTGCTGAGTTCCTCCAGCATGTTGTGAGTGTTGCTTTGACCCCAGCATCTGCAGAGTATTTTGTGTTTACCTCGTCACAGCTTATTGTCTCAGATAGCATTGTATAATTACTACCACAACATTGGAAAAATTTTACAATTTGACCACTTACACTAACATGAATTTTGTTTTATTTTCTTCTTTCTAGTAAAAAATATGTAAAATGTATGTTTAATTTGCTTTTCTTGTGATTGTTGCTTATCTGATGCTATGAGCCTGTGAGGCCCCTGCAGGTAAGTTTTCCATTGCACCTGTGCGTACACGTATTTGTGTATATGACAATAAACTTAACTATGATAATACTATGACTATGACTCTGAATATGACTATGTATAATTCGTTAGCATTTCAGTTGGCCCCCAAATCTGCAGCATTTTCAAAAGATTATGACCAGCAATTATCTTTATTTCCATATGATCCGTTAACCAAACATTAATGCTAATATATTGATACCCAAATCCAAATAGCTAGAAATCTCTTGTGTGGCACTTTGCAAGTGGCTTTTAAATGGTTTCTGAAGATCCAAATATGCTACAATCACCTTTCCCCATGATCTATTCTGCATCACCAAAGATCTCTTACCAAACCAAATGCTTTGTTCTTGATCCCTTTTGATTACCTAATCACACTATGATTTTGTTTGTGCTCTTGTACCAACACCATGACACAAGAAGTTAATAGTTTCTTAAACTGAATAAGGCGCACCCTCAGGTTTCTTGACATTGACATTTTTGCGAATTTTGTCCCACTTTTTTGTCTCAAAAATCACACTCAGGTCTTTTTCCCATGCTCTTTTAAGACACAACAGAATTTTGTCCTGGAAATTTGTGTTAAAGCTGAATAATAAGTTGAAGCTTCATGACCTTTACTATATGCAGCCAGTACAGTAGACAATTTTGTAGCAACTTGTGGGGGTTGCTGTGTAGAACCAAAAGTTGCATTGAGCAAATGACGCAGTTGAAGCTATCTCCAAAATTGTGACCTAGAAATATCATAATGTTGGATTAACTGATTTAAAGATTTTAAACTATCACCATTATAAAGGTCTCCCAATTTAATTATGCCTTTCCCTTGCCATTTCCTCCAGAAGAAAGGGGACTTATCAATACACAACCTTGGATTCATCCAGATAGATAGATTATGAAGACACGTAGTCCTCTTTTATTGACATTTAGTAAAGCATGCATTAGGAAATGATACATTATTTCCTCCGGTATGATATCACAAAACACAGGACAGACCAAGACTGAAAAAACCAACAAAACCACATAATTATAACATATAGTTACAAACAGTGCAACAATACCATAACTTGATGAAGAAGTCCATGAGCACAGTAAAGTTCAAAGTTTCTCAAATGTCCCACATCTCATGCAGACGGGAGAAGGAAGAAAAACTCTCCCAGCCATGCCGACCACAATCCGACTCTGAGTCATCAGAAAACTTCCAGCTCTGATCAGCTCTCCGACACCAAGTACTGAGTGCCATCTCTGTCTGAATGATTCGACCTCCTTCTCAGTCGCCAAAAGCAGGCAAGGCCGGGGATTTTGAGGCCTACCCTCCAAAAGATTCCCAACAACACAGTAATGACAGCAGCGAACAGGCGTTTCAGAAATTTCTCCAGGTGTTCATCTGTGCTTTCACATCCATTCTCCATCAAATCAGAATTGTCCACGGCCCCTAGCTGACAGATACGATATCATTTTTCACCGGAGGGCTGCGCACACGCAGGCGCGCTGCCAACTTCTCCTCCCGCTACTCGAGGCTTCATTCAAATATGGATTAAATTTAAATAATCTGGCTAGTTTATTCCAAAACAAATGCATATGTGATATAATTGGGTGAGACCTTGCCTCAGGAGGTAACTTGATAGACAAACATTGTAATGGAGGGATGGGAGGAAGAGCAGAACATTCAATACGATACCAAGGAGGCGCTCTCTCCGGAGGGAGAGATCAATATGCTAAATGTTTAAGAGTAAAGGCATCGTAATAATATATTAACTATTTGTGAACATCCCTTCCACAAAGGATTAAGGTCCATCCATGAAACGCCCGGACCAATTTTAAATGCTCAGAAACGACGCCAGTGCGATTTCACAGTCAACATAACAAACTTAACAGCTTATCAACCCTAGTGAGGATAAGGCAGCTTCAGTACCATGCAATCCGGCAAGATTTAAAACAAATAACAAACACAACCCCACTCACATCTTGCTCAATTTAGCTAGCGTAGTTAAACTATCCCATCTCCTCAATAAATTTTCTTGCTTTACATGGGCACTCAAAAAACTTGAAACCTTTCTTAGTCTCTATTCTTAGCTTGGCTGGACAAAGCAGCGCAAAGCTCACATTCCGCCCCCAAAGCACCTTCTTACATTCTTTAAAATTTTCTCATTTTACTTGCGTGGGTCTGGAGAAGTCCGGGAAGATCATAACATGATTGTTGTCCCAGATGAACTTGCCCTTGACCTTTGCCGCTCGCAGCACACAATCTCGATCCGTTGACCTGAGGAATCTCGCAAGGATAGGCCGAGGCCTATTTCTGGTACTGGGTCTAGGGCCAGTGCTCTATGTGCACGTTCTATTTCAACCTTTCCCTCCTGATTGCCAACAAGCTCCAAGACTAATTTATCCATGAATGCAATGCTATCCTGCCCCTCTTTTCCCTCTGGAATGCCAATGAATCAGAGATTGTTGCGCTGATTACGGTTCTCTATGTCCTCCAGTTTATCTGTTAGCTGGTCAACGTCCGCTTTGGTACTTTGAGCATAGTTTTCCTACTACTAATGCTCAAAGTTCAAAGTAAATTCATTATCAAAGTACATATATGTCACCATAAAACTGTGAGGTTCATTTTCTTGTAGGCGTACTCAGCAGATTCAATAACCATAATAGAATTATTGAAAGGACGTGCCCAAGAGTGGACAACCAGTTTGCAAAATACATCAAACCATGCAAATACAAAAGAAAATAAATAAATAATAATAAAAGCAAGAAATATCAAGAACTTGAGATGAAGAGTCCTTGAAAATGAGTCCATATGTTGTGGGCACATCTCAGTGAAGAGGTGAGTAAAGTTGAGTGAGGTTATCCTCAAGAGCCTGATGGTTGAGGAGTATTAACTGTTCCTGAACCTGGTTGTGTGAGTCCTGAGGCTCCTACACCTTTTTCCTTATGGAACCAGTGAGAAGAGAGCACAACATGGGTGGAGGGATCCCTGATGAAGGATGCTACTTTCCTGCGACAATACTCTGTGTAGATGTGCTCATCTGGGCAAGGTTGTATGGAAGACCAGCAGTTGCCCATGCTGCAAGTCTCCCCTCTCCACGCCACCGATGTTGTCCAAGGGAGGGGCATTTGGACCCGTACAGCTTGGCACCGGTGTTGTTGCAGAGCAATGTGTTGTTCAGTGCCTCTCTCAAGGATACACACGCTGCCTCAGCCAAGGCTTGAACTAGTGACCTTCAAGTCACTAGATGAACACCTTAACCACTTGGCCACGCGCCAACACATAAGAACGTAAGAACATAAGAAATACGAACAGGAGTCGGCCACCTGGCCCATCGAGCTTGCTCTGCCATTCAATAAGATCATGGCTGATCTGACCATGGACTCATCTCCACCTTTTCCCCATAACCCTTCATTTCCCCTACTATGTAAAGATTTTTCGTCTCCAATGTATTTATTGAGGTAGCCTCCAATGCTTCATTGGCAGAGAATTCCACAGATTCACCACTCTTTAGAAAAAGCAGTTCCTCTTCACCTCCATCCTAAATTTACTCCCCAGAGTCCTGAGTCCTTGTTCCCTAGTTCTAGTCTCACCTACCAGTGGAAACAACTTTCCTGCCTCAGTAGAAGTTTGCCAAACTTTCAGATGTCATGCCAAATTAGATGTGATGTCATGCAAACCCACCAGTAGTTTCATGTTTTCTCTCTCAGATTACATCTGTTGTTCTGATCAGGTTATAGATCTTCCCACTGATGGGTCCAATGGTCAGAAAGACCCCAGGAGTTGCAACGAAATTACCTTTTGAAGCAAAAAGACAAGCTTCAACATGCGACGAGGGGTGATTGATAAGTTCATGGCCTAAGGTAGAAGGAGTCAATTTTAGAAAACCTAGCACATTTATTTTTCAACATAATCCCCTTGTCCATTTACACACTTAGTCCAGCGGTCGTAGAGCATACGGATCTTGGACCTCCAGAAAGTGTCCACAGCAGGGGTGATTGATAAGTTCGTGGCCTAAGGTAGAAGGAGATGAGTTATTAACTTCAAACTTTCTGCATAATCACTGAAAGAGCTTGAACTGCATGTGCATGTAACGAGAGCTGTATAACTCATCTCCTTCCACCTTAGGCCACGAACTTATCAATCACCCCTGATGAGTTATTAACTGATGAGTTACTAACTTCAAATTTTCTGCATAATCACTGAAAGGGTTGAAATGCACGTGCATGTAACAAGAGCTGTATAAGTGTGTACATGTAGGAGGGGACTATGTTGAAAAATAAATGTGCTAGGTTTTCTAAAATTGACTCCTTCTACCTTAGGCCATGAACTTATCAATCACCCCTCGTAGGTGAAGATAATATAAGAGAAATCTCCCATGCAGCATGTACACATTGATTTACTAGAGAAAAAATGTTCAATTGTCTGCATGTTTTACAATTATTTGATATATAGATAGCGGTTGTATTTTCTCTGTAAAATATTAGTATAATTTTCAACAGTCACACTGCTACACTATACAATCAAAATCTTCTTTGGAAAATCTTTCAGAGTCCTCATCTGTCCTTTTAGGTAACGGGCATTTGAAGGAAGATTGCTTGAATTTGAATACACCCCAATAAAACTGGCTTTAATCTCCCACAACAAAGACTCCAAGTGATCAGTTAATTATATAGATAATGAGCAGAAACCAATAAATGACTACCGTGAATTTAAAATGGATAAGTTATGTGACATCAATATTCAATTAATTAGTTAATAGAACAATTAGTGCTCACCATTTGAAATCATACACATTCATTCCTGCTGCGTTCACCAGCAATTTTTGTGTGTTACATTCATTCCTAGCTTTCCTGCCATTTTCTTTTTCATTCCAGTTTCTCATTTGTAATTTATTTTGTAAAACGTTAAAATTTATTTAGCAATACAGTGCAGAGCAGGACCTTTCAGCCCATTGAGCTACTCTGCCCTAGCAAACCCTGGTGAACCCAATTAACCCTGTCCTAATCACAGAACAAATTACAATGGTTTAATAGTTCAATTTAATATCAGAGAACGTATACAATATACAACCTGAAATTCTTATACTTCACAGACAACCAGAAAAAAACCCAAAGAATGAATGACAGAAAACGTTAGAACCCCAAAACCCCTCCTCTCCCCCAAGTACAAGCAGAAGCACAAGCATTGACAGTCCTCCCCTCTCCCCACTTGCTCCAGCAAAAGCTTCAAACCCCCACCATCCACCATGCAAGCTCTCAAAGTGACCATGATCTAGAGTCCATCAAAAGCTATTGTCCTCTCCAGCACTTCTTCATCCCAGACAGGCTGCCTCTTTCTCACTAGCAAGGGAGGGAGAGATTCCGCTCCTGCAGCAAAGAAAGGGGAGACCTGCAGCTTGCTGTTTTGATGTTACAATCTGCCGCATCGCTTCAGTCGACAATATCGATGAGGAACTGGGTTGTCTGTGGGGCCACGCCCCGGAGGCACATGTTTTTTTAGGCTGCTGCTGGAGATATTAAAACGTCAGGCAATGCAGCAAGTCTGGGAACGAGAACCCACCGCCCATGGAGAAATGTAGCTTGAGCTGCAGCTGTAGACCACAAACCCCAGCAAGACCCTTTCCACCTTGAAAAGAAAGGAAAGACATGCAAGAAAAAAGTTTTGCAGACAAACTGGAAGAAGTCACCTGGGTCTGCAAAAGCCTCTGGCACCATCTTTAGCTCCTGCTACACTAACCAACTATCCTACCTCGTACGTCTTTGGACTGTGGGAGGAAACCGGAACACATTCCATGGAAAGGACATACAGAGACTCCTTATAGAATGGTGGCGGAGTTGAACTCGGGAACATCCCAAGTTGTAATCACGTCGCGCTAACCACTACGCTATCATGGTGCCCCTAATTTACCATTTCTCACTTTTTTAACAAAGGGCAGCTGATCCCGTTCAGGAGTAACACAGGATTGGAACCAAGTGTAAACTGGTATGTTGGGAATTTCCTCACAATTTTGATTAACTTTTGGACTCGATGCTGATGTCTAAACACATGTACTCATTGTAATGAGTGGCCACTCTCATTCTATCAGCTTGCAATTAACTTAGATAGTACTTAGTGTTAAGGGATTGTGTAGTGCACCTCATACTGTAGTATATGAAATTACTAATGTTTTTTCCAAAGGGAGAGGCACCATCACTTAGTGGTAGTACCACCATCACTTTTGCAAATTGATTATACGAATCAGTAGTTCCCAACCCCTTTGCTTGAAAACTCATTTATTTATATTTATTAAATTACTTCACCCCTCCCTCTCATAAATATCTAATGCTGCCTGAGGCTGGGCCTTTTAAGGAGTTGAGGTTGTCATGGAAACTGCTAGCAGCCCTACAGTATGAGCAACCAGCCTACTATGTATGCTTTTATTTACTTTTATTGTGAAACTGTTGGATCCATCTCCGCTAATATTCACTCACCTTCCCATGGCAGTGGTTTACTTGACCTCTTAAATTTATTATACTGCATTCTGCATTCACAGTGCAAATCTTTGGCCATTTTGCAGAATGCTTCCATTCAGTCCACAAGCATGACACGTGGCTTCCAGTTTCCTGTCACACTGGTTCTCGCAGTCTCACTATTTCATCTTTAATCTCCAGTGAAAGCCAGCGTAAACTGAGGAATAATCCACTTGACTTGGTGCAGTAGAGCCCCAGAACACAACACTGAATTCAAGTAATCACCCATTTCAGCCTGTATATCAGTTCCACCATTCAGAGTGATATTTTTAATCTCACCCTCCGTTTCTCTTTCACTTTCGGATCTTATTGACCTCCTCAATTTTAGACCTTCCCCAGATACAGTTTTTGCTACCCTTTCTCTCTTTCAGCAAGCTAAATTACTATTGGGTCATTCAATCTCGCCTGGTCTCCATTTAATTACAGACCTTCCATTTTGAGTTCTCCGCCACTCACTACTTACTCTGCAACTGAAGACTATTTCTAAATTTTCCCATTTCTGTTGAAAAGCCATGGAGCTGAAGTATTAACCCTATTCCTTTTTTCATGGATACTGAATAATGCTGGTCTTCTTTTTTTTCAATTTTAATTTTATTAAAGCATTACAAACTCCTTGTAAATTATGATGCTGTACACAAAGAGGGATTGCGCACTCTGGACTGAGAACCACTGGAATAAATAACAAAGGGAAGCAGAGAATCAATCCTCACTTCTTCATGGCAACAATTTAAGGTAGAACTTTTGAGGTTTGTAGTTCTCGTAAATGTTAGGTTAGCAAAACGTTACACTCAGCACCAGCATTTTACCATGTCCAATTTTCACTTGAGATAGATCTGTATACAGTTCCAGGTTCAAACCATAAAAGCTGGGATCCAATAAATGTCCAGTTCTGAAATCAGTCATTATTTTCACACAGCTGCTTATCACTGCCCACCATAAGGCAAGTTTGGATCATCTCATGAAATCTCGACATAAATTGGCACATAAATCATGCACCTCATATAAACAGACTTACTTTTTAGTGCTGCCAGCTATTTGTCCCTTGCCCACTTGTTTTATGGGCTCACATTCCTGGTCAAGGAAAAACAATTATTTTTGCTTTGAATTTCTCCCATAATGTCTTCATTAAGTACTAGTGAAAGATCCAGCCTGCACAGGGATTGTTTACTCTGCTAATATAATAATTAAAATGAAGTAAGGACAGTCATCTGAACAGGCCATCACTGGGGATCAAGGGTGGTTTGCTTCCACTCTCGTTTTTTGTGCTCTGCTGTGGCTGATAGGGCCAATGTTGGAACTACAGACTCTTCCGCAGGTGGGACTTGGGTGCTGACAAGCATGTGGGTGGATTGGTCATAATGTGGTTCACTCCTTCTTCCACTTACAAAGAACCTCTGTCTGCCCTGAATTTGGGTCACGTATCCATTCACTGAGTTTGGAGGATTCTGCACAGGAAGCATTGGTGGCAATGTTCCGCCTTCTTGAGGTGCCTCCTGCACTTAGTTCATGACTCAGAGCCCTACAGGAAGGTAGAAGTCATTACTGCCCAGTAGACCGTGAGTTTTATGCCAGGTCTGGGGTCTTGATCTTCAATCACCCAAAGGCTGTGCTAGTGCAATGGAAGTGTTACGAGTTGCATTATTAATGTCCGCTTTTGTCAAGTGGTGGCCCCTGAGAAATGGAAGGTAACCTGCTTTCATTGTGGGACCAATGAGTTACAATGGAAGCAAGTTAGCATAGGATCTTTATCTTGTATACAATATGGCCTATCCTTGCCTATGCCTCAGTGAAAGCATTGACTATAGTTTGGACTCAGCATCTTAGTATATGCAAATATAAGAGTCATCTGTATATTACAGCTTGACTATTGACTTCCTGGAGTGTAGTTACTATAGGCTGAACAAATTCCCATTTATCCTAAGGATTAGTTCCACTCCCATAGGTGAAATGAAACAATGAAGTAAGGAAGATTGAAACTACTGTTGTGGGAATGCCCACTGGAAGGAAAACTTCAAAGGTTTCCTCAATCAAAATCTGTATTTAACTTGAGTGCCCTTACCTCCATCCCACAGAACCTGTTTAGCCCAGATTTGCTGCTACCAACTAGCAACAAGTAGTCAAGAATGCCACTTCTGCCCATGGTTACTAGAGAAAGAGAACTCTCCTTAACCAGCAACCTAAGAGCTGCTCTCCAGATCTCAGTGTAAATTCCGTCCATCTAGGAATCTTGTGGCAAGTGAACATAAATTTCACCAGGAGACAAGTCCACAAATGATGCGAGGAGTTACACCGGCCACGATACATAGACTTTTTCAACCTCACTAAAGTCTTTGACTTCACCAGTTAGGAGGGACCATGGACACTGTCCCTGAACTTGTTTCACACACAGATTTTACGTCACTATATGACTGCTCCATAATAGTGTACAAGCCCCATTAGTAACAGATGTTTTGACAACAGGGTCAATCTCAGTGAAAACTGGTGTCAAACACTGCAACATCGGGATGTTACTGTACACTTAAGTAGCAAAATAGCAACAATCCTATTTATACTTAATTTCATTTCACAGAGCTTGCTTGAATCATAGTTTGTAGCTGAGCTTTTATAGTGTCATTGGTCCCATGTCATGACCAGATCATTTAGAATAATTCATGGTACAATCTCCTTGTAAAGAAATAGTAAATGTGATGTCTCCTTAAATGCATATATACCACTCATTTCTGGTCAAAGTTGATGCATTTTAATTTTGACAATTCTGTGATCTCTCATCAGAATTTTGTATTACCTTCTGAATTTCATCGATTCTGTTCTCTCTCTTACTTTTCTGTTTTACCTTTTTGCTTGTTCTTTGTCCTTGTTGCTTACTTTGTTTACGTTCTGTTTCTTTTTTCTTATTCCTGGGCCACAAACCTTAAGACCAGAGTGGATCACAAATTATGAGCAATGCGTGGATTGCCCATTGGAGTATATATTGTACCTACAATTGTTTAAAAACCCTCCCACACAGGTCTCCTGTCATTGTCAGACACGATGGACAATCACCACCATTTGCACAGCACGGTAGGAACCTTGTGCCCCACGGAATCTTCCTACAATGCACACAAATTGCAGTTGATAAGAGGAAGATTTTTCTACAGTGTGGGGCTGACTGGTTACAGATTCTACAAGTTGTTGATGCATCTCACGTACAGTTGGGTCATACAACCAGAAGTATGAAAAAGCTTCATCAGGAGCTGTAGATTGGCTGAGTAAAGCGTGCACATGATATAAATGGTGGTATTTCTAAGAGATAACTGTCTGTCATGAGGCATATAATTTGATCTGAATTCTTGATTATTTTACTCTTACACTGCCATCAGCAGTTAGTGAATTCTTTAGTTGTCATAAAGTTGAGAAACTTAAAGAAAGCAGCATCATTAAGGAAACAGCATCTGAAGTCAACAAAAAAAATCACAATTGATTTTATTACTTATTTGGGAAATAATCCACAAAATAGATATTCAGAAGTGAAATTCAAGTATCATCTGCTGAAGGAACTTAAATAGCCTTTGCATGCTCGTTACGCGATGAACATCACAACTTTTAATTAGATGACAGTGGTGTAATTCACACTCTGCAATCCATTGCTCTTGATTTGAGTGTATATGAGGTTAAAAGAGCAGTTCCAATAGCTATGATGAGTTAATGCTTGATCTTCCACCAGAGTGCATTCATTTGGCAGCAATCATGTTAAATAGCATCAGATAGGGAAGCAAGAGTCTTCACAAATCACACAGAATAGGTGTATGAGATGTCACAAGCAGATGGGGTAAGTCAGGCATTGACTTATTTGCATCTAGGTCGAATGCTCAGAATAGATGTTATATTGTATGGAGGCCCTGAGGCAGCTGATCTGATGATTTCCATTGAACTGGAAAGATTTAAAATTTAATGTTTTTCCTCCTAATGTTATTCTTCAAGGACTCAAAAGGTATGTGACACTGTTCAATGTAATTTCTGACGTACAAATGCATGGTTGAGAGTAATGTGTATTCAAATATGTGACTAATAATCTTCTCGAGTGAAGGAATTTATTATTTGTAACAAGCTATAATTGCACTGTTACTGATAACTCTAATTCAACATCCAAAGATGTTTCTTGACAGACAGTCATTTTTTTTATTTCTGCACAGATTGCTTAAAGACATTTTCATTTTGAAATATGTGAGTGTCATCTGCCACTTGTACTGGAGGAAAACTATTGGAAACATCTGTGCAGAAAAATAAATCTGTCTAGTTTGGTCAGTGTTATTGTTTTAAAATACAAATTGAATTTACTACTTCATAGTACATGCTGGAGCAGTAGCTACCGCTGCTTCATATCTCCGGGTTCAATCTTGACTGCAGGACCTGACTATAGTTTGCACAATCTCCCTCTGACCTTATGCGATTCCCTCTGCATTCCAAAGTCATGCTGATTGATTAATTGCTTGTTGTAAATTACCTTTTAGCATCAGCTAACAATGAAAAGAGTCAAAGGGGAATTGATGTGCATGTGTGTGAGAGAATGAGTTACAAGCGTACACAGAAATGAGGAGATGAAAAATGAGACGAACGACATGCTTGTCTGGGAGCCACCATCAATTCAATGGGCCGAATGTCCTTCATGTAGGCTGATAGAAAGAATAAGGAAAGAGATTGTACAACAAAATGGAAATTAAGCAGCATATATATTATTACTTGTAAAGTCTTGGTGATTTATAAACAAATTAGTTAATAAACTAATTGTTCAGCATATCAAAAGAAAATCACTGCTTGGAAATATCATAAGCAGTCACTATGTAACAAAATGGATATTTGGATGCTAGACTCAGTATCTGCTTGGAGATCTCATCTGGCCAGCAGAATGGATGCAAGTGTTGTATTTGAAGCTCTTTAGCTGCATCAGTCACGTTCTCAGCTCAGCTGTGGTCTTCTAATGGGAATTCCCATGGAAATTGAGATTACATTACCAATCAGCAATGATTGCATGGACCTGCGCATGTAGAACTCCAATTGGATAAGTTGCTTGGCACAATATTCCTTGCCCAAAGCATTGCTTTCCAGAGAGGAGTGAAAATGATCGCCGCTTTGTTTATTCATTATCAACAATTCAGAAACAAATGATGCACAGTGGCAGATGTTGGGCAATGTTTGATGTTGAGAAGTCATTGTTCCTAGATCTGTCAATAAATGGCAATAAAGAGCTACAAAAGAACATATGCCAGCTTCACATAAATAACTCAGAATAACACTGTTATTGCCTTTTGATGGCTGGTTTTAATCTGTGTTACAAGCAAACCAGCAAACTACTTTCATTAAAAATGGCACTTTTATGTTCTATCATGCCACTTTTGCATCCAAAATAACCCTCATGACACATCCAGAAAAAGTTAACCCCAAAAGGTTTTTCCTTTCTAGCTGCAGTGGGGGTGGAGAGCAACAAGGTATATAGCGATCCTTATGTAATGTAGGAATATGAACAAGTTTAGAATGTGTCAGTGTGAGAATATCTGGCACATTTCCATCCACTGACCTTGTTTAAGCCCTTTCTGAGTCCTGATATCTGGCCAAAGTATAAAGAAAGACAATCACCAGCTATCATGGAATGCAAAAGACTCAAGAATATCTCTGTAATTTTTTTCAATGATAACTCAAACACAGTTAATTGGTCCCATGAAAATTAAATCTAATGTGAAATATGCTCCACTATTGCAAAGGTATACTGAATAATATAATAAACACTTTCCTTTGCCAATCATATTTCATTAACAATAATCCTATATTTAAAACACAAGCACAATAGTTAAGAGCCCCTCAAAGTCCAACCTCACGACACATTGTGAGAGGCGGAAATGGGTAATGCCGGCCAACAGGGCTCTAATGAAGCTGTATAGGCCAATTCCCTGTACAGTAGATACAATGGATTACAGAAATTTTGATCAACTCCAACCATACCATCAAATTTAGACGACAGAAATGGGAGGTCATCGATGGCCTATGCTCCAGTGAGAGCTTAGGGTCCAAGAAGAAGAAGACAAGAGTTAAGGATTTCAATAGGTTCAATAGGTACATTTAACGTCAGAGAAATGTATACAACATACATCCCGAAATTCTTTTTCTTTGCAAATGTCCACGAAAACAGAGGAGTGCCCCAAAGAACAAATGACAGTTAAGCGTTAGAACCCTAAAGCCCCCCCCAGCACCTCCCTCCCATGCAAAAGCAGCAGCAATCAACAATCCCCACCTCCATCTGCAAAAAAGCATCAGCACCCTCCACCAAGCGCTCAAGCGTGCAGCAAAGTATCAATAAAGACACAGGCTTGCAGTACCCCAAAAACTACTCATTCACCCAGTAATTCAACATACCACAGACTCTCTCTGTCTCCCTAATAAGGGAAAAGGAGCTGTCCCCATTTCACAGTGAGAGGGGAGGCATAACAAATAACTTGCTGATTTACCATGTTAAAAGTCTGTTGCGTTGCATTTTCTGAGCTCTGTACCCGAAGAACTCAGGTCTCTCTACACACAGCCCGCAGCTACCCCGCTGCTTCCAATGTTCCGTGTTCTCCGGCGACACCTTCAGTCAGGGGCACCGGCCGTGGATCAGCCCATCTCCAGAGCCACAACAATCTGGCACCTTGAGGGTGCACTAGTCTTCCAGGCTGCATCCTTGGGATATCAAAAAGCGGCCCGTCATGAAGCCCTGAGAGTGGGTCCCACTCCTGCAAAGAACTGAAGTCAGAGTGTAACTCCAGGTCAGAGTTTTCACAAGAACCTTGAAAGGGAAAAAAACAAGATATCAAAGATAGAAATAGAACTGTTCCTGAAGATGCAAGCAAAGGAGTGGCCCTTTAACATCATCATGACTTTGCTCCGCTCCCCCGTCCTGTTTATGCTGAACTTCTCTTTGGTGATGACTTTTGTCGTCTGTGATTCGCTCCTTTCATTAGCGTTAATGCAAGAAATGATATGACATCAAAATGATTAATATGGAGACTATAATTGTGCCAGTCATCATGAACAGAGAGATTAGTAGTGATAAATTGCACTTTTTCCAGCTGGGCATCTAACACTATTGTGTACAATCTCCCATTGCACTGTATTGTAAATCCAGGACAGTTAGAATTCAGAAAGTGTTCTGAATGTACTGAGTGCCAACCTTATCATCTGAGACTTCATCTGAGAGACTGAAATTGGAAAGGATGGTACTTGCAATGACCCACCACTTTCAAGGTGTGCAGAATTCTCGAATCTCTGACATTTTGGAAGATGACAACCAAAGCATCCACAATCACTCTGATCACATGCTTCGAAACTTTAAGCTTTCAGGTCTTGGAGGTTTGTTGGGTTTCATTGTTTAATGAAACCCAACATACGGGAGGAGAAGATGGCAGCACACCGTGCGTGCACAGCTCTCCGGTGAAAAATGATGTCGAATCTGTTAAATAGGGGCCGTGGACAATTTCTGATTTGATGGAGACAGACGTGAAAGCACAGAGGAACACCTGGAGAAATTTCTGAAACACCCATCCGCTGCTGTCATTACTGTGTGGTCGGGAACCTTTTGGAGGGTAGGCCTCAAAATCCCCAGTCTTGCCTGCTTTTGGCAACCGAGAAAGAGGTTGAATCGTTCGGACAGAGATGACGCTCAGTACTCGGTGTCGGAGAGCTGATCAGAGCTCAAAGTTTTCCGATGACTCAGAATCGGACTGTGGTCGGCATGGCAGGGAGAGTTTTTCTTCCTTCTCCCGTCTGCATGAGATGTGGGACATTTGAGAAACTTTGAACTTTACTGTGCTCATGGACTTCTTCATCAAGTTATGGTATTGTTGCACTGTTGTAACTATATGTATAACTATGTGGTTTTGTCAGTTTTTTCAGTTTCGGTTTGTCCTGTGTTTTTGTGATATCACACCGGAGGAAATAACGTATCATTTCTTAATGCATGCATTACTAAATGATAATAAAAGGGGACTACGTGTCTTCATAATCTAATATCACCACATCTAATATTTAATTGTGATTACTGCCTTTCACCTTTCCCTTTGCTCCAGCTGTGTTGTTTTTTTTTCTGCACCTTCTTAACCTCTTATGTGAATTGCTATACAAAATATTTGCATATTGCTATTTCTTTATTCTCTGATATATTTTCTCCTATTTCAGTCCATTGCAGATTCACATTAACTTGAGAATTTTGCATATCTGTGGAAAATTTACCTTCTATTTTTATGTCTTTCTCTATATGCCTTTTATATTCTACGTTCCATTTTCAATCAACGGTCCTCCTTTGTGGAATTCACAATCTTTTCTAGTCCTTGTGATTCTGTTTCTTGGCAATATAGTAAGTTTTTTCCTTTGATGCAATACTAATTTTAACTTATTTTGATAGCCTTGTCTGGGCCATTTTCCTGTTAGTTTTGCCTTGAAAGAAAATACATTACACGTTAATTCTTTGATAGTCAGGCATTCCTCTGATACTTTCCTATCTTTTTCTCTGTTTCTCTAATTGTGGAGGGTGGAGCAAAGTTAAGATGGCACTAAACAGCAACTCCTTTGCTTGCATCTTCGGAAACAGCTCTATTTCTATCTTTGATATCTCTTTTTTCCCTTTTCAAGGTTCTTTTGAAGACCCCGACCTAGAGTTACACTCTGACTTTGGTTCTTTGCAGGATTGAAACCAGCTCTCAGGGCCTCACGACCGGCTGCTTTTTGATATGCCAAGGACACGGCCTGGAAGACTAGCGTGTCTTCAGGATGTCAGTTTTTCATGGCTCTGGAGACCAGCTGATTCAAGGCAGGTGTCCCTGACTGAGGCATCGTGGAAGAAAACAGAACATCAGCAGCTATGTGTCCAGAGACCTGAGCCTTCCCAGGGCCGATCCTCTGGAAGCAGAGCTCGGAAAAAGCGATGCAACAGACTTTTAACATCATAAGGCAGTGAGTTGTTTGTTATACCTCCCCTCTCACTGTGTAACAGGGACACCTCTTATGCCTTATTAGGGAGAGAGAGAGCCTGAGGTATGTCAAATACCGGGTGAACAAGTAGTCTTTGGGGTACTGCAAATCTATATCTTTATTGATGCTTGCTGCATGCTCGAGTGCTCGATGGAGGGCGCTGATGGTTTTTTGCTGGTGGGGGAGAGGGGTCATTGACTTCTGCTGCTTGTGCATGGGAGGGGGGTAGCTGGGGGGAGCTTTGGGTTCTAATGTTTAACTGTCATTCAATCTTTGGGGCACTCCTCTATTTTCATGGATGATTGTGAAGAAAAAGAATTTCATGGTGTATATTGTATACATTACTATGACATTAAATATACCTATTGAACCTATTGATCTTTTACTATGATTTCCATATCTACAATGGCCACCTCATGCTTTATCCCTTCATAGTTTGCTTTATTAAGGTTCAAGACACTGGTTAAAATTGAAAAAAATGGTGAAAAAAATAGAGTTCAATCTTCAAATAAAGTTGTATCACCTTAAGCCTCACTGATTAACCATTCAAGATTGATTTTAACCTTTTCATTGTTAAAGTGGAACATGAAGCAGAAGTTAAACTCTGTATGATATTAAAGCATCAGCCTAGAAAATATCACCATCTATAGGATCGTTAATGCATCAAAAAAGAAAATCACTTCTGCTGCATTGTTCAAAACTTCATAACAACTCCAAGTGTTTTACATCCAATGAGGCACCTCTGAAGAGGGGTTATCATAATAATTTAAAAATCCAGTCAGCAAAACTGCAAGTTCAAATAATTAATGATGAGGTATTGATCAGGCAGTCTGCTCGAGTGAATATGGTTGAGAGAGTGAAAAGAATTGTTTGAAAGGAATTGATTGGGGACTTCATGAAGGGGAAGTTGAGGAACACACACCAGTCCTCACTGAGGGATCAGGAGTGGAAAGACTGAGCAGTTTCAAGTCCCTGGGTATCAACATTTCTGAGGATTAATCCTGGGCCCAACATGTTGATCCAACTACAAAGAAGACACAACAGTGGTTACATTTCATTAGGAATTTGAGGAGAATTGGTATGTCACCAAGGACACTTGCAAATTACTACAGATATACTGTAGGGAACATTCTAACCATAGAGCCATAAAACCATAGAACACTACAGCATAGAAAACAGGCCATTCAGCCCTTCTAGTCTGTGCTGAAACATTATTCTGCTAGTCCCATTGACCTGTATCCAGTCCATAACCCTCCAGACCTCTCCCATCCATGTACCTATCCAATTTATTCTTAAAATGTAAGAGTGAGCCTGCATTTACCATGTCAGATGGCAGCTCGTTCCACACTCCCACCACTCTCTGAAGAAGTTCCCCCTATCTTCACAATCTTTTCTAGTCCTTGTGATTCTGTTTCTTTTCCTTTGATACAATACTAATTTTAACTTATTTTGATATCCAAAGGAGTTGCTGTTTAGTACCATTTTAACTTTGCTCCACCCTCCACAATTAGAGAAACAGAGAAAAAGATAGGAAAGTATCAGAGGAATGCCTAACTATCAAAGAATTAATACATCATTTACGTGTAATGTATATTCTTTCAAGGCAAAAGTAACAGGAAAAATGGCCCAGACAAGGCTATCAAAATAAGTTAAAATTACTATTGCATCAAAGGAAAAGGCTTACTATATTGCCAAGAAACAGAATCACAAGTGAAGAATCTCCGGAGGGGAAGGCCCCGAGTCCTCGGCTTTGCTAATTGTTCGGCGGCCGGGGCGGGGTCAAAGCACTCAGCAGAGATGGTGCTCGGTGCTCGGTGTCGGAGGGCTGGTCGGAGCCTCGAAGTTTTCCGATGGACTCAGAGTCGACTGCAGTCGGGTGCCTCCAATGCATTGGCAAGTTTGCGGCGCTTGGAGTTTCATGGCAGGGAGAGTTTCTCTCTTCTACCGTCTGCGTGAGATGATAGGGCTATTGGGACTTGAGACTTTTTTTACTGTGCCCATGGTCTGCTCTTTATCAAATTACGGTATTACTTTGCATTGTTGTAACTATATGTTATAATTATGTGGTTTTGTCAGTTTTAGTCTTGACTTGTCCTGTGTTTCTGTGATATCTTTCTGGAGGAACATTGTATCATTTTTAATGCATGCATTTCTAAATGACAATAAGCGAGGACTGAGTGTCCTCATAATCTAATCTAATCTAATCTAATGTTCCCCCTAAACTTTTCCCTTTCCACTCTAAAGCTATGTCCTCCCATATTTTTCTCTCCTAATCTAAGTGGAAAGAGCCTATTCACATATACTATGCCTATACCCCTCATAATTTTATAAACCTCTATCAAATCTCCCTTCATTCTTCTACGCTCCAAGGAATAAAGTCCTAACCTGTTCAATCTTTCCCTCTAATTCAATTCCTGAAGACGCGGCAACATCCTAGTAAATCTTCTCTGCACTCTTTCAATCTTACTGATATACCTTCCTATAGTTAGGTGACCAGAACTGTACACAATACTCCAAATTTGGCCTCACCAATGTCTTATACAACCTCTCCATAACGTCCCAACTCCTATACGCAATACTTTGATTTATGAATGCCAGGATGCCAAAAGCCTTCTTTACAACCCTGTCTACCTGTGATGCCACTTTCAGGGAATTATGTATCTGGTCTCCCAGATCTCTTCGTTCCTCCGCACTCCCCAGTACCCTACCATTTACTGTGTATGTTCTACCTTGATTTGTCCTTCCAAAATGCAACACCTCACACTTGTCTGCATTAAATTCCATTTGCCACTTTCTGGCCACCCCCCCCCAGTTGTTGCAGATCCCTCTGCAAGCTTTGAAAGCCTTCCTCACTGTCCACAACGCCTCCAATCTTAGTGTCATCAGCAAACTTGCTGATCCAATTTACCACATTATTATCTAGATCATTGATATAGACAACAAACAACAATGGTCCCAGCACAGATCCCTGAGGCACACCACTAGTCACAGGCCTCCAGTCTGAGAGGCAATCATCCACTACCACTCTCTATCTTCTCCCACACAACCAATTTCAAATCCAATCTCTCCATGGATACCTAGTGACTGAACCTTCTGAACTAAGCTCCCATGTGGGACCTTGTCAAAGGCTTTACTGAAGTTCATATAGAAACATCCACAGCCTTTCCTTCATCTACTTTCTTGGTAACCTCCTCGGAAAACTCTACAAGATTCGTTAAACATGATCTACCACGCACAAATCCATGCTGACTATCCAAATCAGCCCTTGAATGTCCAAATATTTGTATATCTGATCTCTCAGAACACCTTCCAATAATTTACCTACTGCTGACGTCAGGCTCACCAGCCTGTAATTACCTGGTTTACTTTTGGAGCCTTTTTTAAACAACGGAACAACATGAGCTACCCTCCAATCCACTGGCACTATACCCATGGCTGTGGACATTTTAAATACTTCTGCCAGGGCCCCTGCAACTTCTAAACTAACCTCTCTCAAGGTCCGAGGAAATATCTTGTCAGGCCCCAGGGATTTATCTACCTTTATTCGCTGTAAGGCAGCAAGCACCTCCTCCTTTTTAATCTCTATATGCTCCATGACACTGCTGCTTGTTTCCCTTCCTTCCATATACACTACGCCAGTTTCCTGAGTAAATACTGATGCAAAAAAACTGTTTAAGATCTCCCCCATCTCATGAGGCTCCACACATAGACGACCACTTTGAATTTCTAGGGGACCAATTTTGTTCCTTACTATCCTTTTACTCAATATACTTGTAGAAACCCTTCGGGTTTACCTTCACATTATCTGCCAAAGCAACCTCATGTCTTCTTTTTGCCTTCTTGATTTCCTTTTTTAGTATTTTTTATGTTCTTCAAGTACCTCATTTTTTCCTTGTTGCCTATACCTGCTATGCACCTCTCTCTTTTTCTTAACCAGATTGCCAATATCCCTTGAAAACCAAGGTTCCCTATACCTGTTAAATTTGCCTTTAATCCTGGCAGGAACATGCAAACTCTGCACTCTCAAAATTTCACCTCTGAATGCCTTCCACATACTGAACACATCCTTGCCAGCAAACAACTTATCCCAATCCACTCTTCCTAGATCCTTTCTCATTTCCTCAAAATTGGCCCTTCTCCAGTTTAGAACCTTAACTCGAGGACCAGACCTATCCTTATCCATAATTAACTTGAAACTAATGACATTATGGTTACTGGACCCAAAATGTTTGCCTACACATACTTCTGTCACCTGACCCGTCTGGTTCCCTAATAGGAGATCAAGTATTGCATCCTCTCTCGTTGGTACCTCTATATATTGATTTAGAAAACTTTCCTGAACACATTTGACAAACTCTACGCCACCTAACCCTTTCACAGCGTGGGAGTCCCAGTCAATACGTGGAAAGTTAAAATCCCCTACTATTACAACTTTCTGTTTCTTACATCCGCCTGCTATCTCTCTACAGATTTGCTCCTCCAATTCTCTCTGACTATTGGATGGTCTATAATACAACCCTATTAATGTGGTCACACCTTTCCTGTTCCTCAGCTCCACCCATATGGCCCCTGTAGACAAGCCCTCCAGGCTGTCCTGTCTACGCACAGTTGTGATATTCTCCTTGCTAGTAATGCCACTCCTCCCCCTTTCATTCCTCCCCCTCTGTCACGTCTGAAACAACGGAACCCTGGAACATTAAGCTGCCAGTCCTGCCCCTCCTGCAACCAAGTCTCACTAACAGGTTGCATCACCATCTGGTATGGAGAGGTGAGTGCACAGGATTGAAAAAAGCTATAGAAAGTTGTAAACTATGCCAGCTCCATCATGGCCACTAACCTCCCTAACATCCAGGACAGCTTCAAAAGGTGATGCCTCAAAAGAGCAGCATCCATAATTAAAAACTCCTGTCACCCAGGACAAGCCTCTTTTCATTCCTACTATCAAGTAGGGGGTATAGAAGCCTGAAGACATACACCCAATGTTTTCAGGAACAGCTTCTTCCCCTCCACCATCAGATTTCTGAATGGACAATGAGTCCATGGACATTACATCAGATTTCTTTACTCTCTTTTCGCACTACACATTTAATTGAATTTTCTTTATATATTAGTAATTTATAGTTTTGTAATTCTGTATTGCAATGCACTGCTACTGAAAAAGAAAAAAATTCCTGATGTATGCCAGTGATATTAAATCTGATTCAGAGATAAGCATGATGCAGAACACCAAATTAAGCTTCTTTAAATAGTCACACTACAATTTTTCCATCACCGGTTGGGGAAGAAAGGAGAGTGGCTTAATGTCTTATCACAAAGACAACATCCTCTGACAATTCCCCACACTTGGCACCATGTTGGAGTGATATTCTAATTCAGTGTAGTAAATATAAGCCCGAAATATCCTGCCAGAAACAAACTGCTCTCAGTCTTCACTAATTTGCATAGTAAGTTGAAATTGACCTCCTGTGGTTCCTCTAACCCTTCCTGTCCAAAACCACTGCAACCCTCAGCACAATTCCCTGTGGAATAACATGGTCTTGCATGCATAAATGTTGTCTCTTGGAAAGAGACAGAACAAGCACCAGCCCAAAAACAGCTGAAATTTTGAAAAATAGAAAGATTGTGTTGGCTTAACTTTCAAAATCTACAATATAAATCAATAAAGAAAAAGAAACAAAAGCATAACTTATTCAGAAAGTTTTAAAACATCTAAAACATATAAAATGTAAAAAAAAGTAATCTTAATTTCCTTTAATTCTTCCTGTCCATCTAAATGAATATAATAATTTAATAACTACAATTAAATGTCAGATCTAAAATACAAGAGAATTTGTAGATGCCAAAAATCTTGAGCAATGCATACAAAACATTGGAAATAGCATCAAATAACATTTTCTGTTTTTATATCAGATTTCAACCATCTCCAGCAGTTGATTTTCATTTTCTTACTCTCCATGTTCAAAATTCATCGGGCATAATTATGCCATTGCATGTAAAAATTGAATGTAGAGGTTAAAAATGTATAGTAAGATAAAAATTAACAGAGGGGACAATTTGTTGATTGTAGACATAAAAATATAATCAGTCTAATCTTGGAACATAGAGGAGTACAGCACAGTACAGCCTCAAAGCCCACAGTATTGTTCCAACAATTATCAGGTCTGCTCTCATCCCACCTTCCCTCCAAAGAGGAAAGCCCTAGCTCATTCAACCTATCCCCATAAGACGCTCTCTAATGCAGGCAACATCCTGGTAAAAATCCTCTGTACCCTCTCTAAATCCTCCAAATCTACCTGCCCTTTCTCAGCCTAGCTCTGTCTATCACTGTCACTTTGCAACCTATTGCAACCTTCAACACTGTCCACTACACCACCAACCTTTATGTCATCTGCAAACTTACTAACCCATTCTTCCACTTCCTCATCAAAGCATTTATAAAAAGAACAGGGGTCCCTAGAGAACACCACTGGTCACGGACCTCCAGGCAGAATACTGCCCTCTGCCTTCTGTGATTCTGAACCTACACACAGTAGATAAATTCCCCTAGATCCCATGCCTCCTGACTTTCTGAATAGTCCTACCATGGGAGACCTTATCAAACACATAACTAAAATCCATATGCAGTACTGTGCAAACGCCTTACTGAATCCATATACAGTACTGTGCAAAAATCTTATATATAGCTAGGGTGCCTAAGACTTTGTGGAGTGGAGAGCGAGTCTGTATGATTCCTTTCATAGGTACCCCTTCTATGTACAGTTTACGTACCTGAGTTTTGCACAGTACTGTAGTGATTTTATGTACTGCACTGTACTGCCACAAAAAAACTAATTTCGTCACATGTGTGAATGATGACAAACCTGATCCTGATATGGGTCTCTATTGTGGACTGTAAATGGGAAGTGGTCTGGGAGAGGAGAGGGAGCCTGAAGCATCAAAGGGATATTCTGTAATGATCAATAAACCAGTCGTTTGGAATCAAATGACCTTGCCTCATATCTCAGGGCTGGATGTGTCTGCACCTGCGCCACCCCCACCCCGGTACTCTTTCTCTGCCACCTGTCCCTCATCCATCCCACAGCACTCCACTCTAACTATTCCCAACATATTTTGCTCCCACCAGGTTTATAAACTCACTCTCTGCTCCACTTTGACAAATGCAGTTCATAGAAAGGTTGTAGGCACACTACAACCTTTTCATGACTTATGCCTGCGATATCAAACCTGATTCTGATTCTGAGTTATGTATATATGTGCCTATGGACTTTTGCACAGTACTGTACACCACATCCACTGCTCTACCTTCATCAATTTGTTTTGTCATCTCCTCAATTCCATCAGGCTGGTGAGGCCATGCTGACTATCCCTAATCAATCTAGTTTGTAAATCCTGTACCTAAGAATCCTCTCCAATGGTTTGCCCACCAGTGATGCAGGACTTACCAGTCTATAATTCCCAGTGTTATCCCTACTACCATTACACCCTCCAATCTTCTGGTACAACTCATGCGCCAGTAAGGACACAAAGGACCATCACCATAGGCTCAGCAATCTCTTTGCTTTCTTCCCGTTGTAACTTGGAATATATCCCGTCTGGCAGCAGAAACTTATCTATTCTAATGTTTTCAAAAGTTCCCGCACATCCTCTTTCTTAACGTCCACAAGTTCCACTATACTAGCTCATTTTATCCTGTCCTTGCTTTCATCAAGGTCCCTCTCACTAGTGAGTACTGAAGTAAAGTATTCAGTATGGACCTCCCTACCCCCTCCAGCTGGAAACACGTTTCCTAGTTCATCCCAGATTGTTTCTGCCCTCACTCTGGTCATCCTGTTCTTCACACATGTATAGAATGCTTTCAGGTTTTCTTTAATCTTGCTCATCAAGAGCTTCACATGTCCACTTCTGTTTCCCTTAGAACTAATCATAAGCTCTTTCCTGGTTTCTTTACAACTCCCTAGAGCTCTGCCTGATACTTGCTTTCTAAACCTTTAATAAGCTTCTTTCTCCCACTGGACTAGATGTTCCATATCTTTTATCAACCATGGTCCTTTTACCCTACCATCCTTTCACTGCCTCAGTGAGACAAACCTATCCAAAACTCCATGCAAGTGCTCCCTAAATAATTTCCACATTTTCATTGTACATTTCCTTCAGTACATCTGTTCCTAATTTACGCTTCCAAGTTCCTGCCTCATAGCATCACAATTGATCCTCCACCAATTAAATACCTTCCCATACCCGTCTGCTCCTAACCCTCTTAAGGGAATTGTGGTCACTGTCTCCAAAGTGCTCAGACACCAAGAGGTCTGTCACCTGGGTAGGTTCATTGTCTATAGTATGGCCACTCCTCTAGTCAGCCTATCTACATGTTGTATCAGGAGTTCTTCCTGGATACACGTAACAAATCTGCCCTGCCTAAACTTTTTGGACTAAGGAGCTGCCAATCAATATTAAGGGTGTGGAAATCCCCCATGAAAACAACCCTGCTATCTTTGCTCTTTTCCAAAAATCTACCTCCCAATGTACTCCTCTATGTAACTCGTGGGGTGTTTTATTGAATACTCCCAATATAGTGATTGCTCCCTTCCTGTTTCTGACTTCCTCTCGCACTGACTCAGTAGACTATCCCTCCATGACGTCCTTCCTTTCTGCAGCTGTGATACTATCCCATTTTTGTAATGCCACTTCCCCCACTTTATTTAACTCCTTCCCTGTCCCTTTTGAAACATCTAAACCCTGGAACATCCAACAGCTTTTCCTGCCCTTGTGACAGCCAAGTCGTTTTGATGGCCACAATATCGTAGTTCCATATACTGATCCATGCTCTGATTTCATCACCCTTGTCCCTAATTCTTTTCACATTAAAGTAAACACCTTTCAACCCAGCTAACTGACTACAATTATACCCTATCCACTGCCTGTCTTTCCTCACAGACCCACTACAGGCTGCATCGACCTTTACACCAACTGCTCCATCCTCTGACCTTGCCAAATACAAATATAATCTTCTAGAAATGCAAATCTTACTATGAGTTCAAGTAAAAAGGTCAACATAACAATTAATTATTCTCTAACAATGAGCAGTATTCTCATTAAACTAAACTAGTGCAAAATCAATAGGATTGGGATTGGCAGAGAGCCTACAGGAACAATATGCCAACTCACTCTCTGTAAATGCACAGTAAAAAATCTCCACTGCACACTATTTCCTGTCACTTAAAACAATGGTGACTAAATTAAATGAGGTGTGTCCTGTTTTTTATAATATTTACATAGAATATTTCCTGCCACTAGAGCTATCTTGGAAAAGTTTTCCACATGAAGACTGAATTGTAGCATTTACCCATAATTGTTTTGCATGAAAAATGAGGTGGGAGCAGTTCAGACGCCAAAGTAACTGAAGACACAACATTCTACTTCAGGAAAAACAGCCAAGAAACGCTTGCAACAATTAAATGAAGGGCTAAGTGAAGAGTATAATGACTATGAGGTTTTACGTCCTCTTGCACAGATGTCCTAACAGTCTGAAATTAATTCAAATCTAGATGCCAGAGGAGAAAGGACATATCTCCCTGCATCTCATAATCCTCCAGCAATATTCTGTCTCAATGTTCCAATTGGCTGCAATCCTTGCTATGTGTTTGGTGAGGCAAAACAGCATTGCACATTGGCACATGCCAGGAACATTCAGCTGGCAAACAGTTAAACTAATCCCTACTGATTCACAATACTTTCTATTACCATTTGTAATATTCGGCAGATTTTATACCTCCAGTAACCTCACAAAAGACTTCTTTTTTCTTGCCTCGATAAAGCTTCACATTTGTGTTCTTGCCATATACTTTAAGATTCGTACTTGAAAAAGCACTTGAATTCTGTGGCACAGTGTGTCAGTGCTAGCTTATCTGGCACAAAAGCTGCTTCAACATCTGTACATCTAAACAATATGAAATTACAGAGGGAAATAAATCAATAGCTGGTAATGTGTTTTCCATGAGGAGATGCAGCATTCTGTCCTCTGAGCTGTTAGCAGGTGTGTTGGGTGCATACAGATGAGCTGATAAAAGGCTGATGCGATAGATGGGTAGAAAACACATGCTTTGCTCGCAATGACTTTTTAAGTCGCAATACATCAAACAGACAGTATCGGCCTTTGAGGATAAATCTGTGAAGGCTTGTTGTGCCTCTCTCAACTGCTTCTGAGGCCAAGAGACTAAAAAAGTGCCTGAATGTCATATTAATTCTACTTGGGAGGATGGAGCGCTTCAAAGAGAGTGCAATCATATCTGACGGGAAATACATTTACTGAAAGAACCTGGGTGAAGGAGACAATGCGTAATTACCATAAAGCTGAAACAGACGGGTGTTTCTCCTCGGCTATATTTTATCTTTATTGGATTAACAGCGTCAATGGATGTTATGTCAAAGGGAATCTGCATGAATATTGAACATAATGCAGCCTAAAGAATAAATAATGTACATCAGGCTCCTAACATGAAGCAGCCCTTTCACATAAGTAATTAAGTTGGTGCTTGTCTCAGTGCAAGTCTTGTCCTTTAGCCATCAAATGACCTCATTTGTTCTGCTGTCACTGTGTAGCAGAGAATGGCCGTCAGGTTTTATTCATTTTCATCTCCAATGCCTGTCAGTTTCTGGTGTGCTTTTCACATTTACAAATCACTGACTAGCACCAAAGTATAAATGTAATCACATTGAATCAGCAAATATTTAGGGAGATGATCAGCTGAATATCTGCCTTCCGTCAAGAGCTTCACTATATTGCAAGGGTATTGACTTAGTCTCCTCTTTAACATTCGCGGAACATCTTACTGAACATATATTCTAAAGAGAGCTGTTTAGGATTTGTTGTTAAATTCAATCCAAAGTTATACCATTGCATACGAAGAAATGTTTCATGCAAATGGTGTTTTGGTGAAAATCAGTGTATCTTTGTATTCAACAATTTTATATCAGCAATTAGGAAAAGCTGTTCCAAATTCAGGATCTGAGTTCAGTCCTGGACTAGTTTGGATTGACTGAGAATATTGGGAGGGAATTCCCCAGTATTTATAATTTGAACTATAGGAAATTAAAATATTGCAGGGATTAAGCAGGAAATTGGAGTTCGGGCCAAGTTCAGAACATCTAAGATCTTGCTGAGTGATGAAGCAAGTCATTCAGCCTCCTCCTTTCCCCCTAAACTGCTCTAGGAGTTTTACCCTCTCCCAAGACAGCATTTAGTTACACTGGCAGGTTGATTCTATACCATCCGATGCATACAATGTCACAAGATTCTCCATGAAGATTACCTGTAATCCTTCATGAATATCAGGGAATTTTATTTTCACCTTAGGTTTGGAGAATTTAAAATAACAAGAGGAGGCTAAGTGCATACAAGTTAATCAAAATGCTCAGTTTTTAAGAGAATCAGAAATTTCCTTGATAGCAACGATAACTAAGCTAAGTTTAAGCATTGTGATTAATATTATAACACTTTATTAAGCTTTAAAATTAATTCTAAAAATTTGCTTGAAACTGACATTTTTTGCCAAGATTGTTAGATGCTATACTCCGTTATGAATTTCTAGTGACCTGAAAAATTCAATGACTGTTTTCCCCTGTGCAAGGATCAAAGGATAAATTTAATGGCTTAACTTTTCTTAACACATGTGGTGGACTTTGAAGTATAGAACATACTGGCACAGAAAGAAACATGCTCAAAATTTTGAAGCAGCACATAACAGGAAATGTCAGAAATAAATATTTCACATTGTCAAAGCATATCTCTTAAGGTCAACGTTTACAATGCAGTGCTAAATGAAGAAGATCAAATAATTCTTTTGCTAGGTTATGAAGTCAACACTAGTTTAAAGGAATTGAAAACAAAGGAAATTATGAAATATTTTGTAAGTCACTTTTTTAATCACTTTTGAAATTATAGCTAAGATATTAAGCATCCTACCAGATAAACAGAAATAATTATAATTAAGCAAGAGATGGAGGCATGCTCCTCAAGATAATTGCTTCCAATATTCCAGTAACTCCAATAAGTACTGTATAAGTTCTGCCTACTGATCGTATGTGAGTGAATACTGAAACAGTTATCCCCAATGTTGTTTCTAACATTGAGTGACAGAAAGAGATTGAAAGTGACAGAAGGTGGAAAGTAAAATAGAGCATGTACAGAAAACAAATTGTGTATCTGTAAATTCTGTAACGTTAAATGTAGAATTGCCACGGCATATCATTTCAGAACAGAATGTTCACTCCAGCTGTCCCATTAGTAACAATCCCTATATATTTTACAAAAGATATGAATGCTATACGCTATCATTGCAGTCAGAGAATCACTGAAAAGGAAATGGTAGCTACTTTACAGATGATCCATAATTTGTGTTGTCATTGGGTTTAATGTAATTGAGACAAAATCACTCCAGTGTCAACCAACAATAGATCAGTTAATCAAAAAGAATTTATGTAAAACCATTTGTCTGAGCATGGTATTTATAAAATTAATCTATTCTAAACAGCAATTCTTCACAAAAACCTGGATGTTGCAATCAGCAACAAAACATGACACGTGTTGGCCTGAAAGAAAGCTGTCCACCAAGTTGTGTTAAATGGGCTTCCACCTTATTGTTGCTATCATCAATTCAAGGGGACTTCCTGACATTCAACAACTGTAATGCTTTGGCCAGCTAAGACCATCATATTAAAGGATTCTCACAGGCAACAAATAAGAAAGCAAAATGTATTATCTGTAGCTAATACTTCAAATATTTTATGTATTACAAAATCACAATTGGATCGTCCATGTATGATTAATTTATAAGCTAAAATATCCAACTGTATTTACATAAAATCAGCGTCAGGTTAATATCACTGGCATATATCATGAAATATGTTGTTTAATAAATTATAAATTACAATGAGAAATACACACACACACAAATAATATTCATATATATATACATACACACACATACACACATACATATATACATACATATAATTATATAATTATAATAACTACAAAAATAGAGCAAAAAACAGTGAGGTAATGTACATGGGTTCATTGTCCATTTCAAAATCTGATGTCGGTGGAGAAGAAGCTGTCCCTAAAATATTAAATGTGTGTCTTCAGGCTCCTTTACTTCCTCCTTGATGGCAACAATGAGAAGAGATCAATTCCTGAGTGATGGGGGTCGTTAATGACGAGAGCCACCTTTCTGAGGAATCGCTTTTTGGAGATATTTTTGATGCTGGGGAGGCTAGTGACCACGATGGAGGTGGGTGAGTGTGCAACTTTCTGCAGCATGTTTCTGATCCTTTGAAGTAGCTCCTCCACACTAGGTGATGACACATCCCGTTGGAATGCACTCCGTGGTATTTCTGTAGAAACCTGCAAATCTTTGGTGACATACCAATTCTCCTCAAACTCCTAATGACATACAGCCACTGTTGGGCCCACTTTGTAATTACATCAATATGTTGGGCCCAGGATAGAGCTTCAGAGATGTTGATGCCCAGGAACATGAAACTGCTCACCCTTTCCATTGATAGATATACTTTATTAATCCTGAGGGAAATTTGGTTTTGTTACAGCCGCACCAACAAAGAATAGAGCGTAATATAGCAATACAAAAAACCCCAACAATCAAACACCAAAATGCAAACTATGCCAGATGGAAAATAAGTCCAGGACCAGTCTATTGGCTCAGGGTGTCTGACCCTCCACGGGAGGAGCTGCACATTCGATGTCCACAGGCAGGAATGACCTCCCGTGCCGCCAAGTGTTGTATCACGGTGGAATTGCTGATCCTTTGATGAGGACTGGTGTGTGTTTCCTTTCTGAACTCCACAATCACTCCCTAGGTCTTTCTGATATTGAGTGCAAGGTTGTTGCTGTGGCAGCACTCAACCAGCTGATCTATCTCGCTCCTGTACAGCTCCTCGTCACCACCTGAAATCCTGCCAACAGCAGTTGCGTCATCAGCAAATTTATAGATGCCCTTTGAGCTGTGCTTACCCACACAGTTGTGGGAGTCAAGAGAGTAGAGCATGGGTTAAGCACACATCCTTGAGTTGCACCAGTGTTGATTGTCAGTGAGGAGGAGATGTTTTTTCCTGATCTGTACTGACTGTGGTCTACTGATGAGGAAGTCAAGGGTCCAGTTACAGAGAAAGGTTTTGGAGCTTAATGATTAGTATTGAGGGTAGGATGGTTGTTATAGCCAGAAGTGGCAGTGCGGATAAGCTCCCACTACATATTAAATACTCCCAATGGTGTGAGTCTCAAATAGCCTCTGACAACCAAGAACAGCTCCTGGCCTTCATGTATGGCTTAGCTACTGAGCCTGGCAGAGTCATTCCTACTGACAGGTGAAGGGGCAAAGGTGGGTTACTGGTGTCTTAAAACCAGTTGCTTCGGGCATATGGGGCTCGTCAGTCATGGTTGACAGTTCATCGAGGAGAAGGAAAACTCTGATCTCAAACCTCTGCTGCCTTGCAGCTAACCTGCTCATAGAGAAGTCTTTGGGAGTAACCCGTGAGGAAAATTCCAGAGCTGGAGTCCTAAGGCAGTGTTACATTGAGTTCAACGCTGACTGATAACACCTGCAACGCCAAACTCTCTCAGTCTCTGCCATTCCTTTGGATTAATCAGTTGCGTGGAGAGGGGGAGCCTGCAGCATGGGCCACAGCTCACTCTCCATATCGTACTGCCCTGGCTTGCATAGCATGTAGACAGCTGGGACGCAGCACCTATGGCCGACCTCGGCCAATGGAGGGTCTCATGGCAAGCATAATTGGCCTTAGTTGTGATGTGCACCACTGTCACTCGTCTAACAATGCAGAATGTTAGTAAGAATAAGTGTGAGGTAACCCAAGAATGGTTGTCAGGGTTGCACGAGGGAATCAATGTCCACCAGTGGAGAAAAGCAGGAAATAAATAAACTGTAAATAAATGGGCAAAGGAAGATTACTTTTACGGTAAGTGCTGCCTGCACTTTAAAACCGATCACAGTCATTTAAAATCAGTGGTGCTTGAAACTCCTGCTTTATACTAAAGACTCTCTCATCACATGCCTGGCTGAGCGGTGACGCTGTCCAAGTTCACTGCACTAAACTGACATTCCAATTTCAAAAACTGGGGTCAAAGTTCATTCATGCCTCTCACTGCCAAAACTTAATAGAAGAATGGCTACAAGCTTTAATTTCATAGCTACATACATCCCAAGAACTGAAATATCACAAACAGGTTTGAGAGTTGAACACAGACTAATATGAAAAATACACCAAATCTCCAATTCTGCTGATCTGGATTCTGGCGGAATATAATTGAATCAGCCAAGCTGTCTCCTTACTATGTAAAGATCCTGCTGTACTGGCTGCCAAGCTGAAGCCTGTAACTGTTCAAAGCAACATATGGGAGAAACAATCGTGTCTTTGCAAATCTTAATGAAAAAGTTAGTGACGTAAGTTAGTTCATGCCCATATTTTCACAAAAGTTCATGCAGCTTGGAATTTCATTCCAATATAATGGGCCAAATTAAGTAGGCTGATAGCTGGCAGACCCAATGCGATTGAAAAATTGGGCAAGCTGGAAATACGCAGTGGGTCAACCAGCATCTACGGTAAAAGAAACAGAGTCAATTACTGCAGCACAATGAACTTTCTTCAGAACTGGGAATACTGAGAAATCAAGCACCTCTCAGTGTAGAGAAGGGGCAGGAGAGGAGATTATGCCACTCCTCCCTCTTCTGTTGCAGGAAAGCAGCATCCATCATCAACGATCCCTGCCATCCAAGACATTCTCTCTTCTCATTGCTGCCACCAGGAAAAAGGTACAAGAGCCTCAGGACCCACGTCATCAGGTTCAGTAACAGTTATAACCCCTCAGCCATCAGGGTCTTGAGCCAGAGGGCATAACTTCACTCAACTTCACTTGCCCCATCACTGAAATGTTCCCACAACCAATGAGCTCACTTTCAGGGACACTTCAGCTCATGTTCTCAATATTTATTGCTGTTGTTATTATTATTGTTATATTTTTATTTCGCTCTCAACTCAAGCTGGAACATCTGGAGTACGGCCATAGCTAAGCACACTCATTTCTCAACTGCTATGAGCTTTCAGACTATTTTGCTGGTGTTTTGTATTGTGGCTTCCTGAAGATTTATATAGATATCACTGTGTGGGCTTAATTGTTGAATGCTATTGTGCTGTGACTGTGGGGTGATACCAGTTGTAGATATTACTATTGGGATAATGTATATCCTGTTCATGTTCCATAGTCTTTCAACTTCCTTGTTTAATTCAGCATTATTATAATTATTTTTATTATTATTTCAGTTTTCCTTCTTTTTGTATTTGCACAGTTAGTTGCCTTTTACACATTGATTGTTTGTCCATCTTGTGTGCAGTCTTTCATTGATTCTATTGTGTTACTTGTACTTACTGTGATTGTTTCAAGAAAATGAATGTTAAGGTTGTTTCTGGTGACATCTGTGTACTTTGACAATAAATTTACTTTGAACATTGAATTTTGATAACAGTGAGAATGACTCCAATAGGTCAAGACCATGAAAACCTCGACACAAATTAATGCTTGCAGAGAAAGAGTGGTAAAATAAAATCACAATCAGAAAAGTAGTCCATTAACCACATTTTGATTATTAAAATGATGGAAAATTCATAACTTTTACAAGGTCTTAGAAAATTAATATTCAGTCACATACTTTATTGAAATAATGAAGGCAGCCTATAATATAGACCTCAAAATATTTAAACACAAAACCATTCTTTTGAAATCTAGCACCAAGGAATAACCAATTGTTAGTTGATTGGATAATTCATGAATTGTATTTTTCTAAACTGCCTGGTCTTCAGGGCATTCTCTCAGTAGGAGTAATTGCTTCTCTCTGTAATATTTTTCTCAAATTTCACTCGTCAAAATTAATGTGTTGGCACTTCCAAGATGTCGATGAGGCTCATCAACCAAACCCGAATATAGTTATGCTATGTTAAATGTTCTCTGAACTGACAACAGCTCTTGATCCAATAAGAACCATATGTGTATGCTTAGAACTGGCACAGAAACAAGCTCTGAAAAGTCAATCCTGGTGCTTTACTTTTAAAGTGTGGATGGGGTATCCAAAAAATACTTCACTGTTTATCTCCACTGTTTCAGTTCCAAATCTTCTATTTCAGTATGGACTTCAGGGATTCTTAAGTATTAGTGATTAATGAGAGCTGTTATTCCCAAGACTCAGTTATCGAACATAGATGCCAGCAAAGTCACGGAAGGACAGCAAATGGAACTTTTCCAGGTTCCTTGACGATGTGGAGCTTATTGTGAATTTGAGTATGGTGAGGTACAAAGAGACATCATGGTGCTGCAGACAAGCTTAGTGAGTGGGCAACAACATGGTAAATGGAGCATGATGTAGTAAAATGGGAGGTTATCCTCATCAGCAGAAACATGAAAGAGTTCCTAAATGGAAAGAGGTTTGGGAATGTTGATATTTAAAAGTACCTGAGGGTCCTTGTATACAAGCTGCAGAAAGCCAATATGCAGTGCAGCAAGACGATTGGTCTGTTAACTATCCTATAGGAATTTAGTACTTTCGGGTCTCCTTGCCTGAAGAAGGGTGCACTTGCTTTAGAACAAGTGCAGCAGATATTCACCAGTCTAATTACTGGAGCTCCAAGTTTATCATATGAGGATGGCTGAGTGACTATTCTCCAGAGTTAAGCTTTATTAAGACAAGTAAAATGCAAGCTTTAGTGGATTCAACAAATTAGACATAGGGTGAATATTTTCTTTGGTAGAGCAGTCTAGAAGTTTAGAGGTTCACAGTCTAGGTCTCAAAACAAGAAATACATTATTTATGCGTGAAATAAGATTTCTGGTAAGATGGCAGCACGTTCGATCGCTTCTGCGGGGTCAACCAGAGATGTTACTGTCTTTTATAAACATATTTTTTATGATTGCAAGACCCTGTTGGACATTAAGAACTTAAGGTACCACAGGTCTACCCCGTTGCTTATTGGCAGAGAAACTGAAGGAGCTGGACTTGGTGCAGATCATGCTGTTGCCTGCGTCAGAGAGGCGTTGGAGGAGTCAATGTGTTGAGTAGTGTGCAGTCTAACAGCAAGTGATCATCTTAGTCAGTTTTCTTGTGATCAGAAGACGTTGTTGGACATTGTTAATGTGGGATGCTGCAAGTCCAATTCACTGATATATTGGCAAACATCGGGGGCAGATGGCGGGGGAGCTGCAGAGCCTCGGTCATGGTGAGGCCAAGGCCTCAAGTCACAGAGTCGCCTGTTAACAGCTTCCCAGGAAAGAGGTGTCAGAGTTGGTGTGGTGTGGCATCCAAGCTGGAGCCAGTGCTGCCCTCTGTATTCACTAGACAGAAGACAAGCTGTATTGTGCTCCACTGCAGACTGCGGCAATATTCATGGTCTTGGGTCTTGTACTATATATTTTACACATGTTTGCTATCTTTTATGTGCTACATGTGCCTTATGCTGCAAGTGACTGTTGCTACTGTGTTTTGCACCTTGGCCCTGGAGTAACACTGCTTTGTTTGGCAGTATTCATGTATAATGGAATGACGATCAAACTTGAACCACTTATTCAAAGGGTGATCTTCTCAACCCAATAGAATTGCAGTCTTTGATTGCACTCAAGAGAGATTCTGGTTATGACAGGAATCAAGGGATAGGATGAAAAAGAAGTGTTAAGGTGGAAGATCAGCCATGATTTTTTGAAGAACAGAACAAGCTTAAAGAGTCAAATGACCTTTTGCTTCTACATCTTGAATGTTTATCTCAAGTGAGCTGTAGTATAAATACTTGAAAATTATGTTAAACTTAGGTAGATCTCTGGTGAAACTTCATGCAGGGCATTGTCCTCAAGGAAGGATAGGCTGGCTTTGGATGTGGTCCAGCACAGAATGACAAAAACAACACCCTCGGGCCTCAGCAGTTTCATATGTGCTCTAATACATGGATCAGAATTTTATTCCCTTGAAATATAAAAAATTATGTAATATCAGTATATAATTGCAGATGATTGGATAGGTAAGATAGAAAAAAACTATTTCCACCAGTTGGATGTTCAATTGTGAGATTGGGGTTAAGTCTTTTATTATGATGTGTCAGGAATCACTTTTTCATCAAAGATGAAGGGAAATATGGAACTCTCATAAAAAATGAGACTGATAGATTTTTTAGGCAAAGCTATTAAGGAGTATAGAACTAAAATGTGTTGATGGAGCTAAGATTTATATCAGCTATGATTTAATTAAATAGCAGAACAGGCTTGAGGGCTTGAATGGCCCACTCGTTTTACTATATTCCTAATATTAACTTGCATTACTCAATCACTCACTCAGGTAGCATTGGAATTTGTACCATTTCAAACTCAGAGCTGAAGGTTGATAAATTATGGATGAATTTGTTTTATGTCTGTTGAGGATCAAATTGAGAATGCCAGAAATTGCCTCACTTGCGATCATCAGCAGTCTTCCAGGAGAAATGATCTATAACCCTTCTGGAATTTACATCAAACATCAGAACTGGGAGCGGTATCTGAGAGACATTCCAGCATATTGCTTCATTTCACATAAAGATAAATAGTAACATTAGAACTGCTCCACAAAACATGGGGAGACAAAAAATGATGCTTTCAAGGTACCTTTTGAGTTATTACTCAAAAGGCTACTTCATAATATAGAGTGCCACAGGATGGAAAACAACTTCTGTATTCATGCATTCTACTATTGACAAACACGTACATACCATGTTTGAAACAGAATTTAAGGCTATTGTGCAAGAATGTCACTAATCTCTACATTTCCAGGTCCAAAAATAAATAATGTAACTGCATGCATAATAATGACAATCCAAATTTAAATTAAGGCACAACTATAGAAAATACCCAACTGACCAGAACAGTGGTTAGTATGAATCCCCCCAGAATTATATGAGGTTTAATATCACCAGTGTACGCCACAAAATTTATTAACTTTGCGGCAGCAATACAATTCAATGCATGATAATAGAGAGAAGAAGGAAACTGAATTGCAGTAAGTATATATATAAAATAGTTAAATTAATAGGTAGTCCAGGGAGGGGAAGGCCCAGAATCCTCGGCTTTGCTTGTTGCTTGGCAGCCAGGGGCGGGGTCAAAGCGCTTGGCAGAGATGGTGCTCGGTGCTCGGTGTCAGAGGGCTGGTTGGAGGCTCGAAGTTTTCAGACGGATTCAGAGTCGGACTGTGACCGGGTGCTTCCAGGATGCTGCATCGGCAAATTTGCGGCGCTGAAAGCTCATGGCAAGGAGAGTTACTCCCTTCTACCGTCTGCGTGAGATGATAGGCTATCGGAACTTTGAGATTTTTTATTACCGTGCCCATGGTCTGCTCTTATCTAATTACGGTATTGCTTGGCACTGTTGTAACTATATGCTATAATTATGTGGTCTTTGTCAGTTTTAGTCTTGGTCTTTCTTGTGTTTCTGTGATATCATACTGGAGGAACGTTGTATCATTTTTTAATGCATGCATTTCTAAATGACAATAAATGAGGACTGAGTGTCCCCATAATCTAAAAAAAAGATAGGAAATAAAAAGAGTAGTGAGATAGTGTTCATGGGTTCAATATCCATTCAGAAATCAGATGCTCTAATCCCATGATCATGTTTTCAATACTATGTACTCAAAGGCTAAAACTGATCAACTGGAAAGCTGAAGCAAGCCCTTTTTAAAGCCTTTTGATACTTAGGTGTTTTATCCATGGATGGCCTAATTTACACTCAATGTCCTTCCTCATAATTGTCATCTGATTTAAAAAGGCTCCCAAATTCAGACTGGTACTTCCATAGAAGATCAGTGGCATGTCAGAGAACCAAGATAAATGCATTTTTTCATCCACTTCTGTTATTTTCCTGAATTCAGGGATGGGATGGTTGTGAGAGTTTGGGTGGAGCCAGTATGATATCCCAAGTTCCCATGTAAGAAACCCAAAGGAATTTTCAGTAACCCAAGAATTCTGATCATTATAACCAGAAGTATAATCCATTCACCACACATTTTCTATATTTTTCTCAATAATATCATGGAAAATTTACAATTTTGTAAAACCTTAGTATATTTATGTTTTGTCATGTATCACATTGCCCACCGACAGTAATACGACATTAATGAAATACTGAAGACAGTCTCTTATGTATTGTTGTTGATGCCTTTAAGTGTGTAAATTATTCTTTTGAAATAAAGCACCAAGGAATAATAGTTGGCCATGCCACTTGTAAAGTGTGAAACGATTTCACATGCATAAGTTTTATTTTATGTTTTCTAAATTGTGCGTGTCCTTTAGGGCATTTCTTCTGTAATATTTTCTATAAATGAAAGAAGTAGAGTCCAAATTATTTTGCTGGCACTTCCGAGATGTTGATGTGGCCTATCAAACATCACTGAACGTAATTATGCTATGTTAAATGTTTTGGGGTTAACAACAGCTCTTGATCCAATAATGACCACATGGATATGTTAAACATTGCCACAGAAACAAGCTGTATAAAATCAACCCTTGCACTTTATCTTTAAAATATTGTTAACGTATCCATCACTTTTTAAAATAATACTGTGCTATTTATTCTCACCCCTTCGGTTCTAAGTTTTCTACACATTATTTACTATGGACTTCAAGATCGCTTAAACATCCAATGAGCCTTTATCCCATTTTACAGGAGAAAGTTTGAAGCAATATAACTAGAGCTCAAGAGCAATAATTAAGAACAGAACCATAACCAGTTCTGTCCCCCAGCTGTTTTAAGCAGTGGCCTATCTGACCTAAAATATTTACTGGTACTGTAATAGAATAACCTTTTCTTCAGCATGGCATTAATCACAAGCATATGTTTTGAAGCCACATTACTTCATTGCATCATAAGTAGCTACTGTATTGAATTTACTAATAGTGAAGAGACTTCCCTCAAATCTGAGCCAAACCCAACTTTATTATAGAATTATGGCACTCTGTTCCAGCTCAGTGACTTGATGAAAAGCTAGCTAAGCATGATACTTCTCTTTTACCATTTCAAATAAACTCAGTTAATTCTTATGCTAGCCAGGAAAAAACAAATATTGGCTCCAATTCTGCTATATCAAGCTATCTGCATTTGGAAAACTTCATGATTCCAGATTGTCTGCCATCATAACATTCCACATTAATTTCAATTTGTTTCCATGAACTAAATTAGGCTCTTAATTTAATCAGTTTCTTGAAACTGCAGAACTAATTCAAAAGTTGTGTTAATTTTGAAGTTGGTGATGAATGTTGTTAAACTGTTCTTTCTCATTGCACATCTCCAAGTTAGAAATTGTGAAATACACTATCAATTTGGTTGGAAAATTAACACATGGCTCCAATTGGAACACATTAAAAAATGTTGCCAGATCGTCCATCAATTCTGGACCAACAGAGAAGCTTAACAATTCATTATCTGTTCCCACTGTCTGTTTGCTATTGTTGACTATGGCTTCGAGGCAACCTGGCCTACATTAAAAGACATTTTAATTTTCATTGTGCAATGACTCATTTCTGCAAGTGAAATGGTTTCTTGTCAATATGCTGCCCCTTGGAAAAAAATATAGTCAACTTTAATTGCACAGTTATCCGCAAGAATATCAAAAGTTATGACCATAGGCCAACTTAACATTTATATGTTGATCTTTTCACAATTTTAACCTGCAGGAGACTGAAGACAAATGCAAACCCTGTTTGAAGCAGATGAAGACTGCATGAACATTTGCAACAAGTCCAAACACATCTGAAAAAAACGTCAGTATGTAAATAGGAATACCACCACTATGCAGGTTCCATTCCAAGGCACACCCACTCTCACGTGGAAATATATGTATTGTTATACAAGACACTGATGTGGCCTCATTTGGAATATAGCCTCCAGTTTTTGTCACCATACCAAAGGAAAGTATCAGTATCAGAATTGTGTTTATTATCACCGGCATGTGACATGAAATTTGTTAACTTAGCAGCGTAGTTCAATGCAATACATAATCTAGCAGAGAAAAAGTAAATGAATAAATAAATAAAATAATAAAAATAATAAATAAACAAGTAAATCAATTACGTATACTGAATAGATTTTTTAAAATGTGCAAAAATGGAAATACTGTATATTAAAAAAAAGTGAGCTAGTGTCCAAAGATTCAATGTCCATTTAGGAATCGGATGGCTGACCAGCTTTACAAACTTCTGCAGCTTCTTTCCGTCCTGTGCAATAGCCCCTCCATACCAGACAGTGATGCAGCCCATCAGAATGCTCTCCATGGTAACATTTATAGATGTTTTTGAGTGTAGTTGTTGATATGGCAAATCTCTTCAAACTCCTAATGAAGTATAGCCGCTATCTTGCCTTCTTTATAACTACATTGATATGTTGGGACCAGGTTAGATCCTCAGAGATCTTGACACCCAGGAACTTAAAACTGCTCACTCTCTCCACTTCTGATCCCTCTATGAGGATTGGTATGTGTTCCTTCATCTTACCCTTCCTGAACTCCACAATCAGCTCTTTCATCGTACTGATGTTGAGTGCCAGGTTGTTGCTGTGGCACCACTCCACTAGTTGGCATATCTCACTCCTGTACGCCCTCTCATCACCACCTGAGATCCTACCAACAATGGTTGTATCATCAGCAAATTTATAGATGGTATTTGAGCTACGCCTAGCCGCACAGTCATATGTATATAGAGAGTAGAGCAGTGGGCTAAGCACACACCCCTGAGGTGCGCCAGTGTTGATCGTCAGCGAGGAGGATATGTTATCACCAATCCACACAGATTGTGGCCTTCCAGTTAGGAAGTCACAGATCCAATTACAGAGGGAGGTACAAAAGCCCAGGTTCTGTGGGAATGATGGTGTTAAATGCTGAGCTATAGTCGCTGAACAGCAACCTGACATAGGTGTTTGTGTTGTCCAAGTGGTCTAAAGCCATATGGGGAGCTATTGAGATTGCGTCTGCTGTTGACCTAAGCTGCAAAAAGTGCAGGAAAGATTTCCAAGGATGGAGTTGCAGGGAAATGCTGAGCAGGTTAGAACTCTTTATTGAAGCAGAGGAGAATAAGATGTAGATAAGATTATGAGGGCCATAGATAGGGTGAATGCACGTATCTTTTCCCCAGAGGTAGAATGAGAGACCACAGTTTTAAGATGAGGGGGAGAGAATTAATAGGAATCTAATGGGCAACTTTTTTACCAAGAGGGTGAGCTGCATACAGAATGAGCCTCAAGAGGAAGTGGCTGAGGTGTATACATTACAATATTTGAAAGACACTTGGACATGTACATGGATAGGGAGGGTTTAGAAGGATATGGGCTAAACACGGGCAAATGGACTAGCTTAGTGGGCATCTTGGTCAGCATGGATCAATGGGGCTGAAAGGCCTGTTTCCAAGTTATGACTCTATAACTTGATATCACTGTTCTCCCACCATCACTGTCTAAATCCTGATACTATCTGTTCAACGGTATTGTGAGAGAATCATCGTCATCAGGATTGCAGTGGGTTATAAAATGGACTCTCCACCACTTTCTCAGGAGGCATTTAGGAATGGGTAATGAATCCTGACCTGCCAGTAACATGCACATTCCTTGAGTATTTTTACATTTTTCTATTGATTGGTGTCCTTCCACTTTAGGCATAAGGACAAGCCTAAGAAGAAATGAGGTAATCAACCCTTTTTGGAGAAGGAATTACCCCTGACTCAAAGAGAGCCAGGGAGGGTAACACCATTTGCACTACAAATGTACAAGCTGAAGGAAGCCTATATCAAGCTTTTAGAGTTTTTTGCATTGTCAGTGATCTGAGGCTAGCTATAGAAGGATTATTCAGAATATTTGAGATGTCCCTCTCGGTGTATCAGGAATGAAGGCCATTGCTGTCCATAGCACTGGTGGAAATGTGGCACACCTTCCAGTGGATACGTGAGAACGTCCAGCAGTTGGGAAAGGAATATTTGCTCCTGCTGGTCGATAGCCACTCAAAGAGGATCATTGCTCTTCTACATTGAGACTTCGAGGTCAGTCTGTGCACTTCTCTCTTCCTTGAGGAACTGGTTTTCAATAATCATCTACAGTTCCTGTCTACATGAATCCACTCTCATGGAGTCTAGCATTGTTTGACGTCTAAGCCATCCAGTGTCCAATGAGGAGACCGAGTGATTTCTCCAGACACAGGAGGAAACAAATAGCTACCCCCACTCCAGCACAAGCATGTCTGAGGGCATGAGCAGGCTTGGTGCAGCTGAGCTTAGAAAGCCAGGTGGGTAACAAGAAGAGGAGGCTGAAGGGTAACATGCCACAAGTTCAAGGAGGACAGTTGTAAATGCAAGACACGGATAAGGATCCAACCACTGGGCTAGGAATGAGTAGCAAGATAGAACCATGGGGAGAGTGTGGAAATATTAAGAGTCAGTCACTACATGGTGAAGGTAGGTGACTGAAGTCAGAAAATTAATTAGTACATACACATGACTCCCCAGAAGATAATGATCTACTAGGACGAGCAGAGATCTGAGTTACAGGGTATTATTTTCATAATGCCACCATTACGGGACAGGAATTGCAACTGGAATTTGTTTATTATTGTCACGTGTACCAAGATACAATGAAAGCCTTGTCTCGCATACTGCTCACACAGTGCATTGAGGTAGAACAAGGCAATCCAATAACAATATGGAATAAAGAAAGTGCAGCGCAGGGAAATAATAAGGTGCAACATCATAGCAAGGTTGATTATGAGGTCAGGAGTCCAATTTTATATACTAGGGAACTATTTATTAGTCTCATAATAACAGGATTGAAGCTGTCCTAAAACCTGGTGATGTTCTTCCAGGATTTTGTGTCTTCTTCTCAATGGAAGAGAGGTTTGCTAAGGCTACTGGAGAGAGTTTAAACTAGAATTGCTGGGGGGTGGGAATTGAAGAGTTGGAGGAAGGGGCGGTTGGCTCATAAATAGAGGAAGATTGTAGGCAGTGTGAGAGGGAGGATAGGCAGGTGATAGAGAAGGGATGCACTCAGACTGATGGTTTGAGATGTGTCTATTTTAATGCAAGGAGTGTCATAAACAAAGTGGATGAGCTTAGAGCGTGGATCAGTACTTGGAGCTATGATGTTGTGGCCATTACAGAGACTTGGATGGCTCAGAGGCAGGAATGGCTGCTTAGAGTGTCAGGCTTTAAATGTTTCAGAAGGGACAGGGAGGAAGGCAAAAGGGGTGGAGGCATGGCACTGTTGATCAGAGATAGTGTCACGGCTGCAGAAAAGGAGAAAGTCATGGAGGGATTGTCTACTGAGTCTCTGTGAGTGGAAGTTAGAAACAGGAAGGGGTCAATAACCTGACTGGGTTTTTTTTCTAGACCACCCACTAGCAATAGGGATATCGAGGGGCAGACAGGGAGACAGATTCTGGAATAGTGCAATAATAACAGGGTTGTCGTGATGGGAAATTTTAATTTCCCCAATATTGATTGGCATCTCTCTACAGCAAGGGGATTAGATGGGGTGGAGTTTGTTAGGGGTGTTCAGGAAGGTTTCCTGACACTATATGTAGATAAGTCTACAAGAGGAGAGGCTGTATTTGATCTGGTATTGGGAAATGAACCTGCTCAGGTGACAGGTCTCTCAGTGGGAGAGCATTTTGGAGATAGTGATCACAATTCTATCTCCTTTACCATAGCATTGGAGAAGGATAAGAGCAGACAGGTCAGGAAAATGTTTAATTGGAATAAGGGGAAATATGAAACTATCAGGCAGGAATTTGGAAGCATAAATTAGGAGCATATGTTCTCAGGGAAATGTACAGCAGAAATGTGGCAAATGTTCAGGGGATATTTGTGTGGCCTTCTGCATAAGTATGTTCCTATGAGACAGGGAAAGGATGGTAGGGTACAGAAACCATGGTACACAAAGGCTGTTGAAAATATAGTCAAGAAGAAAAGAAAAACTTACGAAAGGAACAAAAAACTAGGTAATGATAGAGATCTAGAAGATTATAAGGCTAGCAGGAAGGAGCTTACAAATGAAATTAGGAAAGACAGAAGGGGCCATGAGAAAGCCTTGGCAAACAAGATTAAGGAAAATCCCAAATAATTCTACAAATATGTAAAGAGCAAGAGGATAAGGCATGAGAGAATAGGACCAATCGAGTGTGACAGTGGAAAAGTGCGTATGGAACCGGAGGAAGTAGCGGAGGTGCTTAATGAATACTTTGCTTCAGTATTCACTTGGGAAAAGGACTTAGGTGGTTGTAGGGATGAATTACAGCAGACTGAAAAGCTTGACCATATAGACATTAAGAAAAAGGATGACCTGGAGCTTTTGGAAAGCATCAAGTTGGATAAGTCCCTGGGACCGGGCGAGATATACTCCAAGCTACTGTGGGGGGAGAGGGAGGAGATTGCTGAGCCTCTGGTAATGATCTTTGCATCATCAATGGGGATGGGAGAGGTTCCGGATGATTGGAGGGCTGCAGATGTTGTTCTCTTATTCAAGAAAGGGAGTAGAGATAGCCCAGGAAATTACAAACCAGTGAGTCTTACTTCAGTGGTTGGTAAGCTGATGGAGAAGATCCTGAGAGGCAGAATTTATGAAGATTTGGGGAAGCATAATATGATTAGAAATATTCAGCATGGCTTTGTCAAAGGCAGAGCATGCCTTACGAACCTGACAGAACTTTTGGAGGATGTGACTAAATACATTGATGAAGGTAGAGCAGTAGATGTAGTGTACATGGATTTCAGCAAGGCATTTGATAAGGTACCCCATGCCAGGCTTATTGAAAAAGTAAGAAGGCATGGGATCCAAAGGGACATTGCTTTGTGGATCCAGAACTGGCTTGTCCACAGAAGGCAAAGAGTGGTTGTAGATGGGTCATATTCTGCATGGAGGTCGATGACCAGTGGTGTGCCTCAGGGATCTGTTCTGGGACCCCTTCTCTTCATGATTTTTATAAATGACCTGGATGAGGAAGTAGAGGGATGGGTTAGTACACTTGCTGATGACAATCGGGTTCGTGGTGTTGGGGATAGTGTGGAGGGCTGTCAGAGATTACAGTGGGACATCGATAGGATGCAAAACTGGGCTGAGAAATGGCGGATGGAGTTCAAACCAGTTAAGTGTGAGGTGGTTCATTTTGGTAGGTCAAATATGATGGCAGACTGTAGTATTAATGGCAAGACTCTTGGCAGCGTGGAGGATCAGAGGGATCTTGGGGTTCAAATCCATAGGACACTCAAAGCTGCTACGCAGGTTGACTCCATGGTTATGAAGGCATACGGTGTACTGGCCTTCATCAACCTTGGGATTGAGATTAAGAGCCAAGAGGTAATGTTACAGCTTCACAGGACCCTGGTCAGACCCCAGTTGGAGTACTGTGCTCAGTTCTGGTCATCTCACTATAGGAAGGATGTGGAAACTATAGAAAGGGTGCAGATGAGATTTACAAGAAGGTTGCCTGGATTAGGGAGCATGCCTTATGAGAATAGGTTGAGTGAACTTGGCCTTTTCTCCTTGGAGCAACGGAGGATGAGAGGTGACCTGTTAGAGGTGTATAAGATGATGAGAGGCATTGATCATGTGGATAGTCAGAGGCTTTTCACCAGGGCTGAAGTGGCTAGCATGAGAGGGCACAGTTTTAAGGTGCTTAGAAGCAGGTACAGAGGAGATGTTAGGGGTAAGTGTTTTATGCAGAGAGTGGTGAGTGTGTGGAATGGGCTGCTGGCGACAGTGGTAGAGGTGGATACAATAGGGAGTTTTAAGAGACTCCTGGACAGGTACATGGAGCTCAGAAAAACAGAGGGCTATGGGTAACCCTAGGTAATTTCTAAAGTAAGTACATGTTCGGCACAGCATCGTGGGCCAAAGAGCCTATATTATGCTGTAGGGTTTCTATGTTTCTATGAAAGTTGAGAGAAAAGAGGAAGTCCAAGGTGGGTAAGTCTGTGATTATGCTGTTTGCTTTACTCTGACAGCAAGAAGTATAGACAGAATCCATTGAAGGAAAACAGATTTGCTGATATGCTGAGCTGCATCCACAACTTTGTGCAGTTTCTGGTGGTCACAGGCAGAGCAGCTGCTATACCAAGTTGTTATGCATCTGGATAGGATGCTTTCTATGGTACATTGACAAATATTGGTAAGGGTCATTGGGGACATGCCAAATTTCTTTAACTTCCTGAGGAAGTAGATGCATTGATGAGTATTCTTGGCCGTGACATCTACATGGTTGGATGAGGACCAACTATTAGTGTTGTTCACCCCTAGGAACTTAAAGCTCTCAACCCTCAACACTGTTTGTGTAGACAGGAGTATGTGCACCACTTCCCTTCCTAAAATCAATGACTAGCTCTTTTTTATTTTTTACTGACATTGAGGGAAAATATATTGTCATGATACTAGGACATGGATTAGAAGGAACAGCAGACTCAAAACTAAGTGTATGACTAAAATCCCACTGGAGAAGGTAAGCACCAGAACTGATTGCACTCTGGATGTTTTTGTAGAAGTATTTGGCCCATTGTTTCAATTTATATGTGTAAATAATTAATGATTCATATATAAGAGACATTAATGGTCTATATGGTTTTGTTTCCCTTTTAAACAGGAAGAAGTATATTATTTGGGTACCTTTAAGAACAGAGTGCACCTAGTTATACCACCTCGAGTCATTGTATTTGCCATTGCTGTTAGTAGAGGAATGACTGCCTTCAATAAAAGATTTTGCTGCCAGCTCTATCTCTGTCATTTGTCTTAGAGAGCAACAACCCAAAGAGCCTACAGACACTGCACCAAGCTGCTCATGACAAGGAAGCGCTATCACTCCTTTAAAATGCCACTGCCACATGACCATCTTTCGAAAACCACGGTCAGCAATAGCATTTTATCAAGGAAGCTTGTAGTTGTAATTCATCCTCTGTCCATCTGCTGACCCTGTCAGAGTTCAGCTGCCACCATGGATTGGTAGTGAGAGAAGAAGATGACTTAGAAATTTATGCTAAATCTTCTCAGTTCTGTAAATCAGAAAAGAATGGATGAGGGGGAGGGATGGCATGAGAAGGAAAATTAAATTTGAGGATATTTTGTGCATCTGCTCCAATAGTAGCAAACAATCTCCTCTAAACCACTGAATCAATGGACAGATAATGTTCTTCATCAGTCTGTTGCTGTTTACAGTGGTATCATAGTAGCCTCTCCGTCAAGAGAGTGAGAAAGTCTGCTCGTGTTTGTGCACTCTGCGAGTCATAGTTGGATCGCGAAGTATGTGTAAATGCTGAGGAGACCTGATATAATTGTCAGATTAGTATTAAGCCTGAGGGTCCAGCAGGTAACTTCATGATAAAGACTACTGCTGCTCAGTGATGAATGCGGATATCATGGAGAAATGTGTATAATGCACAATCATTGCAAAACTGAATGTGTTAATACCTCCACTAAACTTAAATGAGCTTAATAAAGTTATCCATTACTGTATCCAGGTCTTCTGTGCCTTGTTTCTAGTGTTCACCTAATATTGTCACATCATAATGTCTGGAAGGATTAATGGGCCCTCAGTCAATCCCTCTCTTTAAATAAAACACTGAGGTACCAGTATATCACCTGCTGTGCCTGAATCAAGCAATGTTGTAAGAAATATAATCCCCACTTCTAAACGATTCAGCAATTACTTCAATCACTGATAGTTGGTTAAGCTGATACAGAGAAGTTCATGAATCACATCTGAAGATACTTTTCTTCATTCAGCAAAGTAAGCATCACTGGTAAGTATAGCTATCCCTTTTTATCCTTGAGAAGGTGACAATGAGCTGCCATATTTGACAACTGCAATCCATGTGGAAAACTTGATTCACATGGTGTTTTGTTGTTGTGTGGTGATTTCCAGGATTCAGCAATGCTAATTTATTTTCAAGTCAGATTACTATGTGATTTGGAGACATGGGCACAGTGTTATAAATCTAAGTTGTTTCTTTCCAAAAACATCCAAATTTTCTTGGGTTCTCAACCCCTCTGTGCTCAGATCTAGATTCTATTAACTTCCCAAACCAGTTGCTAAGCCTGAACCTAATTAATTTATTATTATTCTAAAATACTAGTAGAATTACTGTACTCTTAATTTTCCAATCTAAATGGGAACAATTCTTAAATCAAAAACACTCCATTGATTGTAACTTAAGGAGCAGCAAATTCTTAGTTTACATCTTTTAAAGCCCTTAGCTGAAAGTGATTGATCTTGGTTATTAATTAGACTCTGGTGATATTTATCTTATTCTATCATTTCTTTTTCCTTCTGCTACCTTTAGTGAATCCCTATTCCATGTTGCTTAATAGACTACATGAAGCATCAGATAGATTATTCTTACCTGGATGTACATCTGCCCCATCTCCACAGGTCTTTGGCTTGAAATACATTTGTATAAATAACTTATTCGTATTTTAATGGAATCTGAGTGAAATGCAATGAGTTTGAGGAAATTTATTTGTAGAATTGACAGCTAGATTTTTTTCCATTCCTTTAATGGCATATTTCTTCAAATAAGATTGAAGAAATGTTCATATACAATTGATAATGCAAATGAACTCCATTCATAAAATATACTAGTAAAACTCATAAAAACAGGACAAAGTACACATGCAAATTTCGGATCTATGATTCAGGTTGTCAAAGTAGTTCTTTCAAACTCATTAGATTCCCCAACATATCTGGTGGATCAATCTACTTGCAAAATAAATCAAGATCTCTTTCAGTCCCAGAAGAGTTACTCCACTTTCAAATTTAGATCACAGATTATAAAATGTTTTTCTTTTCCTCAGTTCTTTATTAAACTACTGTTCAGATTAGAAGTTCATCTCCAACTCAATTTATTTACTTTGGCACATGCTTCCATTTGCAGGGAACACATTTGTAAAAATAAAATGTGGAGCTTCAATCCCACACCTGATCATGACCATGTATCTCAACAGAATGTGTAAGACCATGGTGGCGTAGAGAAAGAGATGACTGGGGTAGGAACTGTCTATAGAGGAGGATATTATTCATGCTCCACTTCAGTTTTCTCCCATTCCTCCAACTAAATTTATTGGGCAGATTTTCCACTCAAAACTGCACCTGGACCTCAGTGGAACAAGTGACATAAATCAGTGGGAATTCCCAGAGTTGGTCCAGCTAAACTTCTTCTTTGCGCTATATCGCTATTCGGAGCATCACACTACAACACTAAACAACACTGCAGCCGCTTATCCTTCCATACTTTTACCTTCCCCTGCACTTGTGCTTTCCCAGCACCTTGTGCACCACAAATAGCTGGAGCCTCCCCGAAGTCCACTATGGAGAGAGCTAGCAAAATGCAACTAGGTAAAAAAGCTGAGATGCTTTCTGTCCAAAATGATTTATAATTAGCTGAATAATTTTGAATCTGAATAAATAAATGTGATCATATACTAGTTTTATAAACTATAATTATGAATTACGCTGTTACACGATTTAAACATTTATCTTACCTTATAACAGCCAATAAATATCTTGCATTTTCATTTTCTTATACTTTCCTTTTCAGCAAAGGGGTCATTTTCATCATCCTATTAACTAAATGTTGGCTTTCCATTGAACTTTGGTGCATGAAGACATGACCAGAGCACATCAAAATTGAGTGAAAGTGACCTGGAGAATGCAGTCTGCATCTCCATTTAGCACTCTTCCTGTTTAGGAACAATTATCCAATAACATAATTCAGTTGGTGAGAAATAGTCATTGAAATTTGTTTAATTTCAGATTATAGATGCTTGCTGTTGGTGAAGTTGCAGGTTAATGCACTAGAATAGCACATAAAATGCTGGAGGAACTCAACAGGTCAGGCAGCATCTATGGAGGGAGTAAACAATCAACATTTTGGGCCAAGACCTGAGGAAGAGTCTCAGCTTGAAATATCAACTGTTTATTCCCCTCCATAGATGCTGCCTGACCTGCTGAGCTCCTCTAGCAGTTGGTGTGTTGCTCTGGATTTCCAGCATCTGAAGAATTTCTTGTGTTTATAATACGCTCGAGAGTTAAGAAAGCCTTTGTGTATTGGTCCAGGCACCTGTGTTACACCTGCTGTTTGATTCCAATGCTGTGATTCATTTCCTGCTGATTCACAGTGAAGAAACCAAACATTCCATATTAAAGCCACTCTAGGTTTGCAAAGGGCAGGCGATGACTGTACCCATTGGAACTGAAAGTAAGAGTATAACTGAAACGTCAGCAGAGTGGAGCGTATAACTGGAGAGTGGGTCATAACATCATTTAATATCTGTACTGTATGATCTATTTCTTTCAGGGCAATAACACCCCCTTTAGCACTACGTATTGATCTGTTGTCTGCGCATGTGCTGTTGTCTACTCATGCTCACTGTTCTCTCTCTCTCACGGCAGTGTGCATGCACCAGTTAAAGCCACCTCCCGCATGCATGCTTTTATTTAATTGATGTGTAGTTGTGCACAGACAACACAACACTTTGTCTCTCACATATTTGTTTAGCCTCATAAATGCATCCCTTCTAATCTCAGTGAAATTGACTTCTGAGTAAACAACTTCCTTGTTACTCCCTATGAGTTATTGATGGTTGTGTTACATACATGGCTCTTAGATTTTGACACTCCTGTTATTAGTAATGTAATAATCATCTTACAAGAATATGTCAGGAATCTAGTATTTCCATATCTTGTAGATCCTTTTAACCTATTTTAATAAGATTACTTTTATCTTAAATTCATGGTTGATCTCACTTTAGATTTTTGAATTTGATTTTAAATAATCTTTTATAAATGGTTTCTTGAATCAAATACAGGAGGTGCTTTCCAGTTAATCCATAAACAATTAGATGTGCCACAACACATAGGGATCTCAAATTTCACTGTATTCTGTGCACCAATAAAATTGAGAAGGGCACATCTTCCAAACCATCTGCCTGGCAATTTATCCCTGGCCACATTTAAACTCTTGACCTCAAGAATCCAACACAAGCACAAGCAAACTGAACAGATTGCAGGGCTCAAAATCTGATCTGGTTGGCATGTTGCAGTTGTTTTACTGGCTCCAGATCACAGATCTGAATCCTAGACTAAATATCAAATTATTATGGGGCTGAAGGAGAGCTCAATATTTAATGTATGGGAGCAGCGTAAAAGTCTTAGTAACATGTAAAAAAAAATTCTGTAAAGCGAAGATTGTTTCAAAAGTGATGAAAGGGAAAGTTTCGAAATATCAAAATTAAATTACTATAAAGAGCAGTAAACAGTAAAAATCTAAATCAAGTCATATTTGGTGTGACCAACCTTTGCATTTAAAACTGCTTCTATTCTCTTAGGCACACGGTCATGGAGTTGTAAAAGAAAATTGGTTGGTAGGTTATTCCAAGCATCTTGGAGAATTTGGAACAGTTTTTCTGCAGACTTTGGCTGTCTTGTTTGCTCGTCTCTCCAGATAATCCCACGCAGCCTCGGTGATGTTGAGATCAGGGCTCTGGGGAGGCCATACCATCTGAAATCATATAAAAATCGAGGGTGCCTAAGGCTTTTGAACAGTACTGTATCTTTCAAGCTCAATAGTAAAATCTTTCCTAAACCACTTTGCCATGTAAGTACATTTCGTGTTTCTTTGATAACAGTCTACCTTCTTCAGCTTTTCCTTTAAAAAAAACAAATTCAGCCTGGCAGGATTTCAGCAGTTTGCTACTTGGAGCAAAATTGTTCTTTACATAAGTAAGGTTTTGCTGCAAATTGTGAGCTCAAGAAATTCATACATGCAACCTCAAAAATATGCAGCAGTATCCTATTGGCAAAAGAAAGCCCCCATATAAGTATATTGATTTAGCAAGTGGAAAGATAATTAACTTAAAATTGGGCTTTGAAAATGGCTGTTCATTCATCTTGAAGGCAAGAAAAACATCACAGGAAATCCTTAGAGATTCAGTTGTTAAGAATATAAAATTTATCTTCCAAATGAGAAGCTCCCACCAATACCTTTAAAAGAATATCAGAAAGTAATTCTTTGCATTACCAGCATGTACAGCAAACTGGCAGTTAATTCCCTGTAGTTTATAGGATTTACTTGATTTTCAGACCACTGAAGCAGATGCTACCAAAGCGAGACTGGGATCTAACTACTGCTGCAAGCTTCCCCATCTCAACGTAGGGCACAGAAGATAGAACATAGAAGAGTCCAGCTCTGGACAGGCTACTCAGCTCACAATGTTGTGCCTACCCCATAAGTGTAATTGCATCTTCCTTATTATAGAGCTCTATTGGATTATGGCCTCTCTGAGTACTGCTATGATATCCTCCCTATCAGCAATGCAACCCGTCCACCTCTTTTAACCCCTTCTCTATTGAGTCTAAAGCAACAAAATCCAAGAACGTTGAGGCTCCAGTACTGCCTCTCACATGACTAGATGTCTGCAATGGCGACAACATCATAATTCCATGAATTGAACCAGGCCCTAAGTTCACCCTCCTTGCTCATAATACTCCAAGCACTGAAATAAACTCATTTCAGTCCATCACTCCAGCTATGTTATGAACCTGCCCCAGTAGGCCTTCTCTCCAGTCTTATTGCCAAATCATCTTACTTGCCTTTCTCTCTACCACCTGTTGCCTTGCTGTTGTGGTTACTATCACTCCACCATTCTAGTTTAAACCATCGTGAGAAGCACCAGCAAATCTCCCAGCATGGACATTGATTCCTCTCCAGTTCAGATGTAAACTGTCTTCTTTGTACAGGTCTCACCTGCCCTGGAAGAGAGCCCAGAGGTCCATAAACTGCAGTCCTCCCTCCTGCACCCCCTAGCTATATATTGTACTGCATTACATATCAATTTCTCAACTCAGTTGTATGTGGCATGTGCAGTAATCCTGAAATTACAGCCCTGGAAATCCTGCTTTTTCAACTTTATACCTAGCTCCCAGGATTCCATCCCTTTTCCTGCCTATGTCATAGGTACCAATATGAATCAGAATCTCCGGCTGCCCACCTTTCCCCTCAGAATATTCTATGCCCACAATGAAACATCCTTGACCTTGGCAGCAGGGGAAAAACATATCTTCCTGGAGTCTCATTTGAGCCAACAGAACTGCCTATCTGTGCCCCCCTTACAATCAAATCCCCTATCATTATTTCCCTACCTGAAATCACACTTCCTTTCTTCTAAACACCTAAGCTTCTCCACCTCCAGCTAAGCTTCTCCATTTTCCAAATAGGTATGAATCTAACATATTTCCGAGAACACTTGAATCTACAATGAACCTTCAGCATCACATTTTTTATATATAACAAGGAAAGGGTACTTACATAACTGAAATTTTAAAAACTCTGATGGGAAGAGAATTTTTAAAATTGTTCCTTTGGACATTAAGGACCAAAACCCAGAATTGCTGACCTCAATATATTAAATACAAGATCTTTAAATACATATCCAAAACCAAACAAATGAATTTACAATTCATTCTTTGCTTTCCAAACCCTTTCCAGGCTGATTTGTTGCTCCTTGCCCACCTCCAGTTCAGTCTCCATTTCCCTTCTTTTCCATTTTACAATTGGTTCGGCCTCTTCTCCAGCACCTTGCCCTGCTCTCAGAGGCCTATACACCATTTTATTCCTCCTGAAGATTGCCATTCCTCCCCCCGGAATAATCACACTTGCTTCTCCCTTGTTGCTTTGCCCCAGAGTAGCACTGTTGATTTTTTCATACTCAGATCAATGATAAAATATCTTTATGTTCTCCGTATTATCTTCATTATCCATCCCAATGTTCAGGTTGTGCTGCCTTCAAGTATCTCAGCTGACAGCATTAATTCAGAAACAAAACTAACATAACTCTATCCCCATGATGTGGGCAGCACCGACATGGTAGCACTTGCTGATCAACCAACCAAAGGTGAAATGACAATGTAATGGTGACCATTCTCTCTTGAACTGCTCTCCTTGTGCTGATGATGCTAGGACATGAATTTGTAATTTGAACATTTTGACTCACTACCAAGGCAGAATGGTGATATCAGCACATCCATTTCAGCAGTATGTCTGATTTAGAGACAAATATGGAGCTGACATGTCTCTGAGAAATTGCTGGCCGCTAGTGGAAGTCACACAGAAAACAGGGAGAGACAGTGTAATTGAGGGAAACAATAATCACCCATGAGGAATCCATATGACATAAAGCTTGACAAGCTCACTAACTCTGGATCTGACTTAGAGTGAATTGTTCACTTTTCAACCTGAGTCAGCATTGCAGAAATCAGCAATGGTTTATTATTAATGCACTTAGTAAATGTATTCACAACTGAAAATCAATTTCTCTTGCACCTTTTTGCCAGTCTCTTTTACTCTCACATCAAAGAGAGACTCCAATGGAAGCAGATGAATGTCTAATGTTAGTTTACCAATGCTTAGTTTATACATATTTCATTCATTTTGTTGAAGTGAGGAGAGCAATCCGTACAGCATATGTAAGCCAATCCAGATGGCTTGGGAATATCTGGTACTGTTAGGATGTTTCATCTTCATAGTTGCTGGCTTGCTTTTCTTCTATCACCAACGCAGAGAGGACGTCTTCTTACAGAACAGCTTCTTAACATTGCCTGCTATCAGCTGCATGCAGAGACTGCTTAGAGCAGCAGCAGATTCAATTTAAATGCCATTAGCAAGGCATATCCCTCATTCAATTCAAGAGGGATAAAATTTGCTTTTATTGTCAAATAGCTTGAGGGAGTTGACCAATCAATTGCTTAAAAATCAGTAAGTTCTCCACCATAACTCAGCATTATTAAAGCCCCTTAACTGAGCCTATGGCATTACTCAGAGAAAAGCAACAGATTAATGTGTCAGGATCACAATTAACACCCTCCATCTTTTTCACTACAGATTCATACAATCAATATAAAAGGTTCTTGCCATCATTAAATAAGCTTGCAGTGCACAAGTTCACACATTAAGTCCATTTAGACTTTCTATTAATTTCTCTTCAGTCACAGGTAGACAACAGAGTAATACTATTGTCTTAAGTAAAATTAGGTCAGGTTAAGCCTCCCAATAGATTAGGTGAAATGCATGTGTCTCTAGAACATTTTTCTCCCAGATACCTAACAGAACACCAATGAGACTGAAGTAGCAGGAATGTTTCATTTGCTTTTGATTGTACAGCTCGTGATGAGAAACCATCACAAAATAAGCATTGCGTCACCTTATTTAAACACCAGAAGTTACATACAAATGAAGAATTGCACTCCGATTAAAATTCTCCACTTATCTGTTTTTATAAAAAATAATTTTAGTGTGCATACTTGGTTCTACAGTGGCACAGCTAGGAATGCCGCCTAAAAGCTCCCAGAATCCATTTCAATCCTGACCTCTAGTGCTGTCTGTGTGGAGATAGTTACTTCTTCCTGTGAACATATGTGTTTCTTCCTGCTGTGCCAGACTCCGTTCCCACACAACTATCATCCACGACACTCACATCTGTGATGAAGTGCTTTGAGTGGCTGGTCATAACAAGAATCAATTCTCGCCGACGCAAGTACCTGGATGCTCTGCAATTTGACTATTGTCACAGTAGGTCTACAGTAGATGCAATCTCACTTGGATCACCTGGGTAATAGCAATACCTCTGCCAGGCTGCTGTTTATTGATTACAACTCAGTGTTCAACACAATCACACCCTCAGCTATAATCAACAAACTGCAAAACCTGGGCCTCTGTACCTCCCTCTGCAAATAGATCCTTAACGTCCTCACCAGGAGACAACAATCTGTACAGATCGGAAATAACATCTCTGCCTCTCTGACACCCGACACTGGTGCACCTCAAGGATGTGTGCTTAGCCAACTGCTCTACTCTCTCTACACCAACAACTGTATGGCTAGGCACAGCTCAAGTACCATCTTTTAATTTGCCGACGACACAACTATTGTTGACAGAGTTTCAGATGGTGAAGAGGAGGCGTACAGGAATGAGATAGGTCAGCTGGCTGAGTGTTGTCACGGCAATAACCTTGCCTGATGTCAGTAAGACCAAGAAATTGACTGCAGACTTCAGGAAGGGGATGTTGAGGGAACACACTCCAGTCCTCATCAAGGAAACCGAAATGGAAAGGCTGAGTAGTTTCAAGTTCCTGGGTGTCAACATAACTGAAGATCTATCCTGGGCACAACATATTGATACAATTACAAAGAAGGCACAGCCCCAGCTATACTTCATCTGGAGTTTGAGGAGAATTAAGTATGTCACCAAATACATTTGGAAATTTCCACAGATATACTGTGGAGAGCATTCTAACTGATTGCATCACCGTCTAGTATGGAGGGTTCACTGCTGAGATTGGAAAACTGTGCATAACATTGTAAACTCAGCTAGCTTAATCATGGGCACCAGCCCCACCAGCATCAAGGACAGCTTCGAAAGACAAGGCCTCAAAAGGACGGCATCCATCATTAAGGACCCCCAACACCAGGATATGCCTTTTTCTTATTGCTACCATCAAGGAGGAGATACAGGAGCCTGAAGACACGCACTCAACAACTCAGGAACAGCTTTACCATCAGTTCTCAGAATGCACAAATAACCATGAACACTACCTCAGTATCCACCCCCACTTTTTGAATTACTTATTTAGTTTTTTAATATATACTTCATATTGTAATTTATAGTTTTTATTGTTACGTATTGCAATGCACTGCTGCCACAAAACAACAAACTTCACGACATTTGCAGTTATATTAAACCTGAGCATCACATGCAAAATGCTGAAGGAACTCAGCAGGCCAGACGGCATCTATGAAAAAGAGTACAGTCGACGTTTCAGGCTGAGACTCTTCATCAGGACCTGCTGAAGGGTCCCCGGAAACATCGACTGTACTCTTTTCCATAGATGCTCCTGGCCTGCTGAGTTCCTCCAGCATTTTGTGTGTGTTGTTTGGATTTCCAGCATCTGCAGATTTTCTCTTGTTTACATTAAACCTGATTCTGACCATATGTCTGTTGTATAAGAATCATAGGCTCATTAGAGTGTGGAAGGAAAGTCTATGTAAGAACAGAGTAGTTGATTCCATTTCTCCACCCGCTGCTTACTCACCCATCACTTTTAAACAAGAAGAGGTTCTGTAGATGCTGGAAATCCAGAGCAACATACACACAGTGCTGGAGAAACTCAGCAGGTCAGGCAGCATCTATCAGGACTGCCCTGATGAAGAATCTCATCACATTTCTGGCCCTGGCAGCTAACGCAACATTACAATGATGGTGACTAATACCAGTGTGACAGAACACTATAGCTCAAGAGCTAACAAGGTCAGGTTTGGAGATAATTTTAGGTTGTTTAGAAAATGAGCTACTAATTATTTCTGTGGTCACAATATTAGACTTTCCTTACCATTAAAAATGATGAGCAAAAATTAGCTGTGATTTCACCAGCTGCAGCAACATATTAAGAAAATCATTTTTCTTCTTGCCTACCTGATTTAGAAACTGAAAGAGATGTCTTGTAATTTCCTAGTAAATCATCCATTGTCTGTCTCCTCATTATTCAGAATATGTTCAATTATTTGTAATTAAGGTAATGAAAGGGACACTAGCAGTAATATGGAAGGTAATTGGAAGCAGCCTACTGAGAGAACCATAAACTGTTTCCAATTCATCAGAAGACATCCCAAACAATAAACATTTATTAACTGGTAAATATTTGAAAATTAAAGACAACCCCTTCTGCAGTTGTATCATTGCATGCTATGCCGATTTTAATTAAAGCTTTTCTCCTAAGCCACAAATTTTTAAGAATTGTTAATTAAAGAAAGCAAACTATTTTGTGTAAAACCCAAAAATAAAGTTGTGAAGAGGACATTAGGAATTCACAAAGAAGGATTTGTGAAGCAGAGTATAATGAAAGAAACTATCATGTTTTCCATTTGAGTAGGGAAAAAAATTAACAAACTATTATCTAAAGGGTGAGAGAAAACAGAGCTGCAAGACGCATAGGTCTTGAGTTTAGGTAAAGCAAGTAATTAAGTATGCTTAATTGCACAAAAGAATCATAACAGAGAAGGAGGTTATTTGTCAGTTACATAAAGCATTGGCAACGTACTATCTGTGGTACTGATCACTTTTCAAAAGAAGGATTAACACTTTTATCTTTCTTCGGAGAACTATAAGGCTTCAGGAAAGACTTACTAAATTGATTGGACGTTGCCTTATGAGGAAAATTTGAACAGGCTAAGCTCGTCTTTACTTGAGTTTAGAAGAATGAGACAGCTGAGTCATACGAGACTCTGAGGTGTCTTAACAAATTGTAGAAGATGTTCAATTTCATGGAAGAATGTGGAACTAAGGGTCACTGTCTAAAAATAAGGGGTCACTCATTTCAGACAAGGATGAGGTGCTTTTCTTTCCTCAGAGGGTTATAAGAATTTGGATCACATTTCTTCAAAGCCTTCAGTATTTTTTTTACCATAAATAGGTAGGGGTCAGAAATTAGTCAAGAATGCATAGTTGAGATTCCAATCAAATTAAACACGATCTTATTGAAAATCAGAGTATTCTGCAATTGCTCCTGATCCATATGCTTGTCAGTTCATAACTTGGAGTCGATCATCATTCTAAGAGCTATCACGTATCAGCTTTCCACCACATTAATAGAATGTATTAAAAAAATGTGGTTGTCGTGCACATGGGTTTGGAAAGGTACTTCTAATCACTGCCCTATTCATTGTTTGCTTTTTAAAATAACATTTAGCTGATCTCACTAAGGTTCACAAGTTTAATAAAAGATTTTCATCTTCATTGTTGGAGTGCTTAACTGGCACAATAAGGTGTCACACATATAGGCTCTACTACCGTCAGAAGGTCCAATTACACAATGCAACCCACTTAGTGAAGGTGAAATTTACCTTCACGGAACGACAGCTTCAGTCTTCTGATGTTGTGGAGAAAGTGAACAAGGAATAACTTAACATGCATTTGTTACTTCCAGTAAATTCTCTTCTCTCGGGTGTTCCTTCTCACCATACATGACCTTTCCTCGCTAAGCCTGTTGGAGAAGGTGTTTGTACCATGTCAGCAACTGCTCAGTTTGGAAGGTGGTTGGGGGTGGGTGGTGTTAGTTAGGGGAGATGAGAAGTAAACAATGATCGTCCTTTGATAGTGATGGTGGCTTGGATCAGAAGACCGGCAATGAGGCAGCTCTAACAGCATGGATAATGAGTGTCAAGACACAGGCTGCTCCTTGCCAAAAGAACAGTGATGCCTACCTCAGCAACATGATTATAAGCCTGAGCTGAGCCATAATGCAACTGTGTTCAAGGGTGTGAGGAAATAAAGAGCTCCAGGCAGAGAAATTTTCCAGTACCAATATTTTTTATCAAAGGTTAAAATCTTTCACGGTGAGATTAATCCCTGCTTTGCGGAATCTGAGCCAAAAAAAAATCCCAAGATAGCCACTAAAGTGGCAAACGCAGCTGAGAAAGCTGCTGAACAGACACCAGCCATGCACACCTCATTACAATGTTTAACAAATGTAGCTTTCTGGCAGAAACTCAGACAAGGTTATCACATGGCTCTGAGGACCCCAAGTGGAGAGTTTCTGAAAAGCAATACAAATTCCTGTGAAACATTTGATAAATATCAAATTTTTTAAAAACGTTCCATGGTCATGAATAATATTTCATCAAACATGAAATTCTGTAAGCGCAAATATTGGTGTTAAGTGCTGGAGGTTCTTTCTGAAATCTCCAGCCTTTTTCCAGCTTATATGGAAAAGGTCCTGAACTTTGGGCTGTGAATAAACAAAACCAAACATACTGACACTATGGGGTCCAATGGCAGAACACAACAAAAGTGCCATGGAGAATGTCCTGTCCTGATGTATCACCATCTGGTACAGGAATTGCAAGTCCCTACAAAGGATTGCGAGGACTGTGAGGAGGATCATCGGGGTCTCTATTCCTCCCATTGGAGATACTTATCTGGAGCGCTGTGTATGCCGGGCTCTTAGTATTGTCAATGATCGCTCCCATCCATCCAGCTATGACCTCCTACCATCAAACAGGAGGTACCATAGCATTAGGACAAGAACTGTTAGGATGGGAAACAACTTCTTCCCCCAGGCTGTGAGACGACTGAACTCCCTGCTTTCTTATCATGTATGAAACCACACTAGTGTTAAGCTTTTTACTTTTTAATTTGAGTCATAAATGCACCTTATTATTTGTGGTAATAATACTTCTGTGTGTGTATGTGTGTGTGAGTTATATGTACTGCATTATGCGCTTGGTCCAGAGGGATGTTGTTTTGTTTGATGGTATACATATGTTCAGTTGAATGACTATAAACTAAACTTGAACTTGAACAATAATTCCCTCAGCACTTGAGCTTCAAGCTTTTGATGACATGAGTGCTGATTTTTAGATGAGGCATTAAACTTTGAATGATATTCTTTACCATTCCAAGTCGATGTAAAATTCCCCAAGCTGTAGTTCAAAATATAACCAGACAAATTCATCAAGTGCCTTCCCCTGTGATTATTTTTCAGCCATCTGGTCATCCGTGACACTGTTGTATCTGGCTCCTTCATAAAATCAAGCCAACATCTAAACATATTTTGCAGATTATTAAATAAATGAGGATATGAAAGCCACTTCCCAATTGCAAGCCCACCCATTCATTAACCATGACCTCAAAACAGTGCATTGGAGCTTCGCAGAATTGGTGGAGTTGTGGGCGGTATAATGTGGGCACTATCAAAGAATGGATCAGTTACAGATAAAGGCAGAGGTTTTTCTGAGCAAGATGTTGCGATTTGGCAGATCAGATGAAAGGAGGAAGCATTCAGTTAATGGTAGGCTCATTAATAACATCGAAATACAGAGGGACCTTGCGATCCAAAGTTCTTTGCAAGTGGCTGTGCAAGTAGATAAGGCTCAAGCAAGGCTCCAGAGATAATGACAACAAAGAGGTGGGCACTGTAAGTGGAGAGTAGCAAGGACTCATCAGAGGTCCTGAACAAATAAGCTGTGGTTTGCACAGACTTCATAAACTCAATTGTGGATCAGCGTTCCCATAAAATCATTCAGCGCCTTCCCCAACCAGAAGCCTGGACGAACCAAGAGATCCACAGTCTGCTGAGGGCCAGATCATTGGCATCAAGTCTAATCAGCAAGTAGTACACAAGGTCCAGGTACAATCTCTGGAAAGCTATCTCAGAGGCAAAGTGGACATTCTGGACTAAACTTGATGCTTGACAGCTGTGGCAGTGCTTGAATGCTATCACCTCATACAAAGAAAAAACCAGGCAATGCATATGTGACATCAATGTTTCACTCCCAGATGAACTCAATGTTTCCTATGCTCGCTTTAACCAACAAAACGTGAAGAAATTTTCATGAACTCCCACAGCCTCAGACGACCCTGTGGTTTTGATCTCTGAGGCCAACAAGAAAGCATCTTTCTGAAGGGTGAACCCACAGGAAGCATCTGGCCCAGATGGGGTATCTGGCCGATTAATGCAGACATGTGCAATGAATTGGCTGGAGTGCTATTGATATACTTAACCTCTCGCTTCAACAATCTGAGGTACCCTGCTTCAAACAGACTCTACTTACAGAGGTGCTTGAGAAGAACGTGGAACCAATTTCGATGACTACAATCCAGTAGCACTTACATCCACAGTGATGAAGTGCTTTCAGAGGTTGATGGTAAAACATATCAACTCCTGCCTGGGGAGCAACTTGGATCCACTCCAAATTGCCTATCATCACAACAAGTCAATAGCAGATGCCATTTCATTGGCTCTTCACTCAACCCTGGAACATCTGGACAGTGAAGATGAATATATCAAGACATTCTTCGTTGACCACAGTTCTGCATTCAGCACTATCATCTCCTCAAAACTAATCAACAAGCTCCAAGACCTAGGCCTCAAAACCTCCTCGTGCAATTGGATCCTTGAGTTCCTCACTCGCAGACCCCAGTCAGTTCAGATTAGCAACATCACCTCCATAGTCTCCATCAGCACAGATGCACCACAAGGCTGTGTGTTTAGCCCTGTGCTCTACTCGATTTATACTTATGATTGTGTGGTTAGGTACAGCTCCAGTGCCACACTTAAGTTTATTGATGACACCACTGTTGGCTGAATCAAAGATGGCGACAAATCGGCATACAGGAGGGAGAATGAAACTCTGGCTGAGTGATGCCACAACAACAACCTCTCACTCAATGTCAGCAAGAACAAAGATTACAGATTTCAGGAGGTGAAAACCGGAGGTCCAGGAGCCAGTCCACATTGGGGGGTCAGAGGTGGAGAGGGTCGGCAACTTCAAATTCTTCAGTGTTATCAGCTCAGAGAGTCTATCCTGGGTCCAGCACGCAAGTGTCATTACAAAGAAAGCACAGCAGTTCCTCTAATTTTATAGAAATGTGCAAAGGGTCCGTATCTCATCTAAAACTTTGACAAGCTACTATAGATGCACAGTGGTGCGTATATTGACAGGTTGCATCATGACCTGGTATGGAAACTCCAATGCCCTCAGATGTAAAACGTACTGAATACAGTCCAGTTCATCATGGGTAAAGCCCACCCCACCATTGAGCACATCTACAAGAAACTCTGTCGCAGGAAAGCAGATTACATCATCAAACACCTCCACCACCCAGGACATGCTCTCTTCTCGCTGCTACCATCACGAAGAAGGTACAGGAGCCTCAGGGCTCATACCACCAGACACAGGAATAGTTATTATCCTCAACCATCAGGGTCTTGAACCAAAGAGGATAACTTCACTAGCCCCATCATTGAAATGTCCCCACAACCAATGGACTCACTTTCAAGGACTTTTCGTCTCATGTTCTCAATATTTAGTTTATTATTATTGTTTTAGTTTTTTTTTTGTATTTGCACACTTTGCTGTCTTTTGTACACAGATTGTTCGTCCATCTTTGTTGTGTGCAAACAACAGGAATTCTGTAGATGCTGGAAATTCAAGCAACACACATAAAAGTTGCTGGTGAACGCAGCAGGCCAGGCAGCATCTCTAGGAAGAGGTGCTGCCTGGCCTGCTGCATTCACCAGCAACTTTTATGTGTGTTGTTTGTTGTGTGCAGTTCTTCATTGATTCAATTGTGTTTCTTTGTATTTGCTGTGCCCACCTACAAGACAATGAATCTCAGGGTAGCATATGGTAACATATATGTGTTTGGTAATAAGTTTACTTTGAACTTTGAAGGTGGTAAAGAAGGTGTATGGCATGCATATCTTTATTGTAAGGGGTGTTGAGTACAAGAATGCAGAAGCAATGCTGCAGTTATATAAAATTAAGTCACATCGCACAGTGTGTTGTGTGCAGTTCTAGTGATCCATTATAGAAAGGATGTGGATACTGTAGAAAGGATTCACAAGAGGTTTACTAGGATGTTGCCTGGATTAAAGCATATGAGCTATAGGGTGAAGTAGAACAGACTTAGGCTGTTCTTCCTAGAACACTGGGGGCTAAGGGGAGACCTGACAGCTATTTTTAAAGCTCTGAGAAGCATAGGTAAACAGTCAAATTCTTTCTCCTAGGGTAGAAATATCAAACATGGAAGGATAGGATTTTAAGGTTAGAGGAAGGAAGTTTAAGGGTGACATGGGGAGCAAGTTTTTTTTTAAGCAGTGAGTAGTGGGTGCCTGGATTGAATTACCAGGAGTAATGATGAAAGTAGGCAGTTTGGTGGAGTTTAAGAAGCTTTCAGATAGATAGACGAATCTGAAGGAAAATGGAGAGCCATTTATTCCAAATTGCCATCGAAGTTGAAAAAAACAAGGTCAAATGGTCTGTTTAGATTTGTACTGTTTTAGAATCTACAGACTTACTGTTGAAGCCCTATTTCATTTCATCTGGCACTTATACAAACTAAAAACTTTGGCATTAGCCAACCTGTATTTACAATGGTATTGCAATCTGTTCAGTTTTTCCTTTCAGAGCCTCTTAGATGGCATACACATTGTCTTCACAGTGGAACGTTTCATTTTTTTTCTTTGCCACAGAGTTATTAAATCAAACAGTGACACAATTGGTCACACCACTGCCTTACAGTACTAGACATCCAAACACACGTGATGTCCGTGTGGAATGATTAGACCCTCTCTGCGTGACTGCATCCTGTTCCTTCAGTTCCTTCAGCTTCTTCCCACTTCCCAAAAACATGCTTAACTGCCCAGTGAGTGAGTGAGTGGTCAAATCCAAATGGGATGGCAGTGAAGGATTAATGACAATGTGAGGAGAATTTTAAACATGGAATTAGTGTAATGGGTGCTTGATGATTGTTGGGGCTAACGGGCCTGTTTCTGTGTTGCATTTCTCATTGACGAGGACTGTAAGGAATATACAATGTTACCATTTCACTAATTTCCTCCACAGATCATTGGTATTAGACTATTTTCAAACTGGTGTGTTCAAGTGAACGAATAGCATTTTCTCAGTTCCACACTAGACCATGTTGCTGTTGTATCAGCTTACTTGATTTCCAAAAAGACATTGCAGAGATCTTCCACTGAAATGTCAGCATTTACATAATACATATAGATATAGAACATAGAATAGTACAGCACAGTACAGTCCCTTTGGCCCACATTGTTGTGCCGACCCTCAAACCCTGCCTCCCAGATAACCCCCCACCTTAAATTCCTCCATATACCCATCTAGTAGTCTCTTAAATTTCACTAGTGTATCTGCCTCCACCACTGAATCAGGCAGTGCATTCCACGCACCAACCACTCTCTGAGTAAAAAACCTTCCTCTAATATCCCCCTTGAATTTCCCACCCCTTAGCTTAAAGCCATGTTCTCTTGTATTGAGCAGTGGTGCCCTGGGGAAGAGGTGCTGGCTATCCACTCTATCTATTCCTCTTAATATCTTGTCTACCTCTAACATGTCTCCTCTCATCCTCCTTCTCTCAAAATTTGTCAAATACAAATACAGAATTATTCTATAGTTTACAAACAAATGAAAGATATAATCTGTAACAAGACCTGAGATAATGATTGGTTTATTACTGATGTTCGAGGATATGCAGAGGTTAAGAGTTTGAATTAATTCTTAACTAGCTTTCTCATTTCTCCTCTGGGATTCCGTGGGTGTACATCACTGGCATTATGCAGATTGCTAGAGTGAATCTGACATTTGGGAGAGAGTACATTGCTGTCCAGCCCTGTCCCATTTCTCCAATTACTTATCCCAAAGCAGCAAAGGCAGAAAACCAGAAAGCGATCAATGGCCCAAGTCTTGCCAGTCTACAGATAATAGAGGTCTAACAAAGGAGAAATCTTGGTGTTTTATTAGTAATAGATTTTCTACATCACAAGTTTTCTATCACAGGCAAAGCCCTCCGCTTCACTGAGTACATCTACAAAGAGTGCTGCCACAAGAAAGCAGCATCTATATTCAAGGATCCCCACCATTCAGGCCAAGCTCATTTCTAGCTGCTGCCATCGGGAAGGAGGTTCAGGAGCCTTAGGTCCACACTACCAGATTCAGAAACATTTACTACCCTTCAAACATCAAGGTCCTGAACCAGTGTGTGAATGCCTGTAAGAAAATGAATCTCAGAGTAGTAAATGGTGATATAAACGTACTTTGATAATAAATTTACTTTGGAGTTCAAACTTTGATAACGTCATTAAAGAAACTCAAGAAGGGATTAAAGTGCTGTTCATTTTCCTGGAACAATAATCAAATGCTAATGTAAGAATATGTTTATATCAACATGCATCTTATCATTGACCTATAATAACCTTTAAAGCAACTGGTTAACAACATGAAAAAAGAAGTAGAGGTCAGTAAGGGACATCCCTGTTTACTCCAGTCAAGCAGCTATGCAACTTAACTACTTTTCATATGTTTACTCTGCTGGGTGGACGCAATACAGGAACTAAATTTTGGTGCACAAAAGGTGAATGAAGTTTGTATTCTGCTGAACTCAAGACCAAGCACAAACATTAGGGACTGCAGGAAAATGTATTTCCTGGAAGCCAACAAATGGGTTCCCTCCCTGCATCTGTCATCAAAAACAGTCGCCTTCTGACTTGGATTCTGTCTGAACCAATCAGATGCATGTCAGCAGGTGTTATTCTATTCCTGTGAAATTAATCAACTCAACAACCCATTAAACATCAGCGGACATGAAAAGTCATTTAAATGAGATATGATTTGTGTGCATGGGTGACTTCTGAGAAGTGGTAAGAACAGAGTGGGGGAGGGACAAGCGTCTCAGCTACACAAAAGCAAGCATAGAAGACTCCCATATAGTGCCTAGTCTGACAGATTAAATCCACTGCAATGGAAAACAAGGAGAGTAACCTTCTGCTAAATAAGCAAGAGCATCTTTGGATAGTGGTTAAACTGGAGTGGCACCAAGACATTACTGCAAGTAGCTCTTAATGCATTGTTATTACTACCTGTCTTTCTCTATGTATGACATAAAAAAACCTTAGACTTATTTTCCAGTCTATCAGTCTGCTCAACAGCTTCCTGATATACAAGGAGGACAAACAAGATGTCTGCTTCCACAAAGCATGATGGGTAGATTTATTGATGGGTTCCATGATCATGCTTTAGATCATCTAGTAACCTATACGTTTGGAGCAGGTGGTCACATGGCCCATAGTCTGTCCAGATTTGGTTGAGAGTGGTCTACTGTATTTAGAGGAGGTTAAAGGCAGAAGCTTCTACTGGTGAGATATGTGTTCCATGCGTTGTTCCTCATATTCCCAGCAACACTTTCTTCTGATTGATAAAGGTACAACATAGATGTTCATTACTATTTCACAAAATGGCAGGCATGATTTTAATACATTTCTGGTGGGTTTGTCTATTATTTGTGAGTGAGCAGGTAGCTGTTAACTGATTTTTCCATCCTGTGGATCATCTTGGCCATTGCAGTCAATAGAAAGTGAGGCGATCTGAGCTAGTACTACGGCCAGTCAGCTGGCAAGGCCGAGTTTAGCAGAATATCTGTTGCTGTGTGGCATTTATAGGGCCCTGTGACAAAGAACTATCCGGCAGTAGAATAGACAAGGCCCAACGTTTTGCTGCAGAATACTCTGAATATGCTCCTAATGACATTCTAGCAAATGTACCAGGGTCCCATGGTATTTTTTTTTTAACTCCTTCCCCAATTTTGGTTATTTGTGAGTGTGCTATCTCAAATGATAGCAACTTAGGCTGAAGCTCATGGGTAAGTTGTTTTCTGTTGTACCAACCTTAGTTCTTGTTCAGATTACTTGTTCAGAAGGAGGATTGTCACATCTATCTTATCTGCATTGGACCAAGGTGCTGGACCTGGAAACTACATTCTGTCAATCCTCATTACTTGTGAAAACCCTGCTTGGTTCCTTTATCAGGATGAAATGTCACAGGCATAGCTGAATGCATAAGTAGATGTGGGAAAGGGCTGGTACAAGTGATACCCTCTGCTGCAAGCCATAGCTGAGTGTTCATATTCATGTGGTCCTGTAGCTGGGATTAATTTTAGTACTTATTTCTCTCATTCATTGGTCATTTCCATTTATCTACCAATGAAGTAGAAGATCACTGTCACACTGCACCCATTGCATCAATGAGTTTGATAGCATTTTAAAATGGTGCAGCTTGAAATTGGATTTTATCATCTTTTGGTATACTGAAAATGTGCCTAGAATAATAATTAATCTCATCCAAAAATAAATCATGAAGTGGTGTCTTGCACATGGGATCATGCACTAACGTTGGACCTTTGCAGTTTCTCAGGAACTTGCAACTGGTACATTGTTGTGATGGTGACCTCTGGGAAGCAAGTTAAAACTTAAAGAACTCTCCCAAGGCAATTTAGCTTTAGATGTTGCTAAAGAAAAGGCTGCCACAGAAAGGACAAACAGTTATTTTCTCCATCTCTGGCATCCCCTATGTAATTGATTCCTGTGCCTTCGGCGGCTTCATTTGAGGTGATTTGTACAGCGAAGCTGTGGAAAGTGTAGGGATCGCCAGTGATACGGTTCCTATAATGCTGACTGTTGAAAATCGAGGCTGCCAGATGCTCTATGCAAGAGATTAGTGTCACAGCACAGATCCTTAATTGACAGCTCATTGCCAATTCCAGCTGGATATGCTCTTAGTGTTTTTGTGAGTGTTCATTACAGGTCACAGGTTGCACCCAAAATCTCCAATTTATGCCAGTGAAGGAAACGTGTTATATATGACATATAACATCATTAGGTGCACATCTATCACGTACTAAGATGAATTGCATATGAAAGTGCCTTGTCCAATTTCCTGATTTCAACTGGAAATGATTGTTGGCTTAAGTAAACCAGAGAAAAATCACTATTATACATGGTTTGCATGTGGAAATGTGTAAAAATTGATCTATTTGCCTAAGTTTTGGTGCCTCTTTCTCAATAAATGGTTAGTAATTAGCATCCTGGACTTGAACCACAAAGCAGCAATTTCCCAGAAATCTATCCTGTTAATGAACTGATCTGATTGGCAGTATTCCTAAACCTGATAGAACTGATACCTTGTATTTATATATTGCCTTAAAATCTATGAGCCAATTATTTATACAGTATCATAAGTTTCATTACCTCACAATGTTCCAAACGTTTTACAACTGATGAATTTTGTTTTCAGCCATTATCAGTGATGTAGGAATGGCAGCCTACTCAAATACAGCCAGATAAAGAGTCAATTGCACTGGAAAACATATGGGAATCACGTCTCACACCATAAATGCACTAGCGTAACCAACTGCAGCCCAAAGTTTGTGCGCTCAAATCATCCACATGATTGCAGTACCCAGCCAGCACATTAGCCATGTTCACGGGGAGTTCAAGCTTAACCAAACAGGCACTGATTAAAGGCACAGCTGTGCCGCTGAAAAGGTCAGTGCTCATTGGTCATGGCCGTGCCCTCATAAAAAGACAGAAGTTCATTGCCTTCAACCGTGATTCAAAATCAAGGCACATCTTTGTAAAGCATCCTGCGTGTATGTGTGGGCGTCCTGGCTTTCTGACTCTGCTTTCCCATGTTCTCAGGAGTCCCTTGGGGCCAGCAGTGAAGTGGCAGTAGGACAAGTGTTGTCAGAGTGTTGGATGGCTCCACGCCCAGGATCAAGGTCACTGCCACTGTCTTGCAACAATTCCACACCTGTACATATGTACACAGCTCAGAGTTCTACATCCCCATCATTTCTATCAATCAGCACATTTCATAATGATCTGTGCCCTACCGCATTCCTTACACACTCACACTTATATCTCACAGACTACACAAACTGCCAGCTACTTAACTCTGCCAGATATATCACTGAGACAATTTGAAACATACTCTCTCATGCCCATTCTAGCATGCAACCATCAAAGCCAACAATCACTGGCAAATAGGGAACGCCAAGTGGATAGGTTCAGCGACCTGGCAGCAATGACACTGGCAATTTTTGGGATGGTCTCTGCCAAGCCAGAGATCAGACAATGTCAGTAATGAAGAACAGACCTTCTCACATACTTGTCTCCCAGTCTATAATCACTGGATTTCAAACAAGCAGATGATTTAAATGTGTACTTCCTACTCTAAGCCTTCTCACACAAAAGCTGTGATGTTTCTGTTTCAATTATTGAAAAATAGGCCCCTCAAGTCTGGACTGCCATTCAAAATAGTTGTGGTTGATATGTCCCATGTTTCAGCTCCTTCTCTGTGCCAGCTCCCCCGTTGCCCTCATTTCCCCAATCTTTCTTAAATGTATTGATGTCCATTCCAGTACTGGGAGGGGGACAGACATCCTGCTGTTCGACCCTGCTCTCCGATGAGAGGTTCACTCAGATCTCAAATATATTTACAAAGTGGAGCTTGCCAGGGTTAAGTGTCAAATCAGCATTGCCCAGTGACTGAGGTCATCGACTTCTGGCTTAGATGGGATTGTAATATTCAATTTGCTAAGAGGCCAAATGGAATGCTGCAAATTACGATCAAATTTGCACCCTTGGCATTAAGGGGGAAGTGCTACTCAATCCAAATACAAAACCTCAAGTTTTCATGTAATGATTCATAGATAAATCGTACTTTAGTAATGTTGAATGAAGGACAAATGTTTAAGGAACTCGTGTTTGAAAGCAGACTAGCAAATCTAGCTTCAATAGAAACTTTGGCAGGAGGTCTATCCTCTCCTAATTTGGGGTGGTGAACCAAGAGGAAGTTCACAACATACGTCGCTTTGTTGCAGAATGACAGTTTGTAGCAATTTTTGAAACACCACATGAGGCTGACATTTCTCAGGAATACACAAATATTATAATATGAAAATGGATTTGAAAGTATTACACTGCACTAAAATATGTAGCAGTTTTGTGAGAGTTTATGCAGATCGTATTTCAGAATTCTAAATGCTTCAAAAAGTGTTCCTTCTGCCCATTTAAGAGAAAATTAGTGTGATATGGATTTCCAGCTGCACTAATGGAAAAGTTTGAATACCTTCACTACAATAGCACTGATCAGACAGCACTTCACGGTGATATGAATGAAACTGAAAATTATTTTATCATTATATTCCTGGTTATTTTAAGCTATTGTTTTTCTTGATAATCAGGCCAACATTTAAGCACCAGCTGTGACAAAAACATCTCTTTATCTACTTTTTGGATTAAAAGGACATTTCATGAATTGGAAGTCATCTCTCCAGTTCTGAAAGTACTTTCCTGCATTAAATAAGGACTCTCCTAATTAATCGTTACATGTGAAATAAAACTAGTTTAGTTCAAATCAGGTTTCCCATCAGTAACCTCTTGAACCTTTCTCTGTGAAAGTAGTTCTTAGATTAAACCCTCAAGATGTACTTCCATGAATCAACATATTAAGGGAGAACATGTCACACATTGTAAAATATGTAAATAGAAGTGCGGAATCATTAGCTAACATTAGAAAAAGGAAAATATTCTAAATGCTTGAAATCTGAATTAGAAGCAGAAAGTTTTGGGAATACTTACTTAGTGTAATTGCTGCACTCAGTATTGAGGCTGGAAGGCTGCCATCTGTTTATTTGGGAATTGCTAAACTACCATGCCCAAGTGTAGGAAACCAGTGTCATTTCAGGTGTGAGGCAGAGTATTAAAGTAACAAGTGTCTAGAAGCTCAGGGTCACCCTTGCAAACTGAAAGGAGATGGTCTGCACAACAGTCATGGAGTCAAAGAACACTATAGCACAGATACAGGCCAATCAGCCCATCTAGTCCATACTGAACTATTTGTTTGCCTAGTCTAACCGACCTTCACCTGGATCTTAGCCCTCCATTCCCCTTCCATCCATGTGCCTTTTAGAGAGTATTCTGGAGTTCTGTGAATACAGCAGATATTAATTCAAACAAAATTGCAAAATTGTGACCCTGAGTCAAGTGTTAAGACAAGGGGGTTGTGTTAATTGGCCTGCATCGAATCTGGCAACATGAGCTAAGTTATTTACATTAAAGCTGGCAGGCCAGACAGATGTTGTCACTTCGCATATCAAATGTGGTCACAGGTATAGGCAATCAATAGTTTGTGTGTACTTATCAGATTTGCGTACTCAAAGACAGCCCTGGCAACATTAATTATAGATGCCTGGGATTTCTGACCCCAGAAGCTTTTAGAATATTTGTGGGAATTACTTTGTGACAAAGCTGTTTGAACATTCAGAGGTGTTTATCACTATAGATAAGTAATTCAAAGGAAACTTTGGCAACCCAAAATATTGAAGGAAACAATGCCACTGTAACTATTGAAATTGAATTGTATCAGCTACTATTACCTCTGATCTTAAGGGTATAAAAGTGCCTTTGGGTTTGTGAGCCTCTACTGAGAGGGTCTCCAGAATGATGCCTACTTGTGCCGAATAATGACTTTGATATCATCAGCTTCAGTGTCTCTCCTGTGACTTCGACCACAGTCACAACAGAACCTATCCAAATTCCTTTTAAATGTTGAAATTCAACCCACCTTCAGTGGCAGTCATTCCACATCTTACTACCCTCTGATTGAAGGAGTTTGCCCTCATGTTCCTCTTAAACATTTCGTCTTTCAACCTTAACCCATAGGGTTCTATCTCACTCTACCTCAGTAGAAAAAAAAATGCTTGCATTTACACTATCTATACCCCTCATAATTTTGTATACATTAATTATCCAACTAGTCATCCAATTTGTGTTTAGTTCTTCAGTGTGAAGAACAAAGATGGTGTACAAAATTGAAAGTAAATTGCTGTAAGGTGTGCTAATGGGAACAGATGTGGCATAAGGAGGAAGTCAAGGAGCAGAAATTTCTTTGTCTGTGATTGCTTGAGTAGGTGCTTGGGGAAGGGAGAAGGTATACGTAGAGACAGAGGAGAGAACTTGGCTGCCCCAGTGGGAATGATTCCATTCAGGGATAAAACAGGAATGGAGGAGAATGAGGGCTAAGTTTTAGTGTTGCATTGGAAGTGCCATCAGAGGCAAATTCATTGAGTCTGAAGGCTGATGGCACTGAAGCTGAGGATAAGAAATCTTAAATTAATGAGAATGGAACAGGGAAGAGCAGACATGCAGGAATTTTTTTTAAAAATCCAGTCATTAGTGCCCTGTCAATTATGGTGGAGGGGAATCCCTGGCTGAATTAAAAATGAAGCCACATTAGAAGAGTTGGTGTGGAATCGTGAGAATAAATAGGACATAGGTAGAGAAAATAGAATAGAATTTTTAAAGAAACTGAGCAGAAAAAGTGCCGTTAAGACGCCTTTGAATTGTGTTCATTATTGAAAGAAAATAGAGATGGAGAAGTCAAAAAGAGATGGGAAATTTCAATGACAAATCATATGAATCTCAGAAAAGACGAATACTTGATGATGTTACAGTTTTGTAGCTGCACCAACTGCAGGTCACAGTCAGATGAGAATTATCAGACCACGTTTCTGTTCTTGAGTCTTCACCTGTTTCCTGGCGCACACCTTACTTTGAAAATCAGGTGACAAGCATAAGAGTGTCCGGATATCAAGCTATGTGAACATGGTCAAACATACATGGTAAACCTATAGCAATTCCAATGGCTAACCGCAGTCCAGGAGATTAAAAAGCAGTGCGAGGCAGGCCAAGCTCAGGCAGACTGAGTTTCTTGGAATGAAAGTAGGCTATTCTACTAGTAAAAATTAGGGTCTGCTGTCTAAGACCATAAGAACATAACAAATATCCTGTCCTGCTTTTCATAAAGTTATGTCTAATCTTCTACATCAGCACCTTTTAATGTCTAAAAAGGACAATAAATGCCCTTTCTGTGGGATCATTAGACAACTGCAGCATAGTATTGACCTCATATTCCTTGATTCCCTCACTATATAAAAATCTAGTACTCTCTGCCTTGAATTAACTCAGTGACTGAACCTCTGCCGTCTTTTGGTATTGCTGTTGTTCGTCCATCGTCATCGTCAATGAAGACCTCAACACCATTAGCCACTTTGAAACTGGATGCCATGTGTCCGAAGATGACTGGTCAGGCCAATTCGGGCACGGAATGTCCTGGCACATGTTGGGCAGACATGTGTAGGCACTGCAGTTGTTGCGCTGGTGGGTCTGGACATGTGCAGATCGTGCTTATGTTGTGCTTCAGCAAAGCGCCTTGCTTCGTAAGCTTGACAGCCCTTGTGGATGAGGCCGCGCCAGGTAGGGCGGTTTTGTGCCAGCGTTTCCCTGGTGGTCATGTCTATGTCAAGCGTCTTCAGGGAGGTATAAAGAATACTAAAGATTCAACAGACCCTGCTCTCATTTTTGTCAATAGTGACCAAGCTCTTACTTTAAGACTGATCATTGGTTTTGGCCAACCACCAACACTGCATCTGTTATAAGGACTCACCCTCAATAATAAGGAGCAGTTAGGCACAGAGATAATCTGCATTTACTGACAAGTACCTTAATTGGCTCTGTTAATCAACCGACGAATTTACGTCACTAGGTACCGGTGTGCGCACCCATTAGGTTTCCTGACCCTCCATAGACAGCCAAATAAGAGAAAATGTAATACCCAGGAAAATCAGTCTACACTGGCCAGGCATCCTTCTTCATCCTGATGTAGTCTTTGCATCTCCAATGGGAGGTCATCCACTTCTTCAATGGTTGGTCTGTACAGTGTAGTCACTGCCTTTGCTTTCAAAATCTTCCATTCTTATTCTTTTCCTTATCAGATGATTCTACAATATTTCAAATGTGTTGGTTCAAGCCATCTGACTGACCTGTGTCAGCTTTTCAATGGAAGAGGTCCAAGGCTACAAGCAATATTGCTTTACGGTTATTTCCTGCAGCCTTGTGACCTGGGTAACGTCTCTTGTCCTGTCCAACTCAGACTGGTTCAAACCAGTCTAGCCAGTTCAACCAAACACTACACCCAGATGACTAGATCACAGGCTGTCCCTCCTGCATTTTACATAATGAAGAGCTCCCCATCTGAAAATGCTCTTAGCAGAAAACACATTATGTCCATATTCAGTTGCTCTGATTAAGTTGAACCTGAGCAAGAACCAGGTCATCAAACAGTTGACAAAATGGTTGCCTCCATTCTTGCAAACACTTTTGTCTGTTTCCACAGCCCTTGCCTCATTCCTGTTTTTTCTGGCTAACCCGCTTAACCTGTTAAGCCCTGTAAAAAATTAGATATTAAAATTATATCTCTTAAGCGCAAGAGAGTTAGGGCTTCTCTGCTTAATCTCTCCTCGCCATCCAGTGACTCAACCTAGTGAATCATCATTGCATTCCTGTGTCTAACGTCAATCTTCCCTAAGGTAAAGATTCAGGCCCATGCATAATATTCCAGAGAACTGAATAATAGGAACCAAATGTCTCCACATTTGCTCTCTAATCCTTTTGAAATACAAGCCAATGTGAAATTTGCCTTCCTAATTTCCTGCTGATTTTGGCACATTAACTTTCAGTGATTATTGTAAAAGCATACTCAGGTCTCTAATACTACCAACAACACTTTGTTTTTCTACTTTTTTCACATAAACACATGACCACAGTTTTCCATATTGTATTTCGTCGGCCATGTTGTCGTCTTTCATTTACATTGTGCTTATTCTCCTGAATCCTCCTGGCATTCTCCTCACAGCTTAAGCTGCCACCTAGTTTTGCATCCCCAGAATATTACACTCAATCCTTGCATCCCAGTCATATACATTCACTATGTTCCCTTTAATTTGTAATGACCAGTGTGCACAAAACTCTTGTGCTGTGCAATTTTTTTCCCAGTGACAACAAATGCGCACTGGATTTTGAAGTGGAAGTAAACCTGAAGCTGTTCAAAGGATAATAAAACAAGTCCAGTTTGTTGTTCATTGTTTAAAAGAAATAAAATAATACACATTAATGAGTTTTATTTCTCACATGCTATACAACAGCATGTAATAATATCAATCTGTTCACATGTTATTAAAGTTGTTTGAAATGGTCATTAAATCATTCTGCTTCAAATGAACTACCAGCTCTTTTGTGCTTCATGCCCTTTGGTTCTTTGGAATTTGTCAGAGTGATTCAATAATTTCTTCGATAAAAACAGTATAAATAAGCCAGCCCTACAATATGCAGACAAATGATCGTCGACTCTATGTTGTCAACACCATCTGCATCAGAAACTGGAAAAAGAAATGAAATTGTATACAATTGTGAGATATACATAACGTGCCAATCAAGTAGAGAGTGACAACATTTCATGGGCAGTTTAAATTCATTTGTGCACTAGTAGCAAAAGATAAGTGCATGCACACATGTGCACACCTCAGAGGGAACATTGTACATTCAGAAGTTTAACAATATCCCATTAATAAGCTATGTATTTATTCACATAAAGTCACGGGGTGAGGCATTGTGTATATTTCTGTACCATTGTACACAATATTCAAGCAGTGAACTTAAAGTAATTGAGGCTGATTATAAGTCAAACCTTCCTTCGTACACCCTAGGTTTGAGCAGGGTACTGATTTGGTACATGGATTCTTTAAGTGCTACACAAGCTCATTTTCCTGTTTGACAGGATATAATATCAATTAATTGTAGTTTTGGATGTTTACCTATATTGCTGGAGGGATAATGAGAAATCACTTGTTTACACTTCCCTTATATTAGGAAATACATCTATTCCAGCACTTAGAAGACAAGCTTTACAAAAAGCACAAAATGAGTTACAGGGAAAACAGAGAGAATTTAGAAGAAATAAACAAACTCTGAAGAAATGATAAAGCTGGTATATTTTTCATCCTCAAAAAAGCAATTTCTTAGTGTTCCTTCTCCAAAGGAGAGAGTAGCAGGACACCCATTTTAGGGCTCTACTAATGCCAGTCTGTTGTCAATCTGTGAGAGATGTGTATTGGGTGATCACACAATGCTTTATTCTACTCCATATGGCATTGTGTTTGGCATGTACACTGCAATTCTCCACAATACCATGGAATTAATAGCAACTCTTTAGCAATCAGGTGTTCACCTGCTAGAAAAAAAGACCTGGCAGTTTAACAAGCAAGATTGTCTTTTCTCATATGTCCACATTGTACAAAACTGTCTAAACGTGCTGTCTCTCTACCTTTTCCAATTATATAGACGTTATCTGTGGGTTTGATAAATATCTCATGCATTATAAATAGCCAGTCCACATAATTCTTCCACAGAAAAACAATTACCATTGATGATACTTTTAATGATGTATATTGTTTTTCATTAGAGGAGTGACTCTTCAATGTTTTTGCGCACACCTTGAGTACTCAAGCATGTAGGTCAGCAATTCTTTAACTGGGTGTTCAAACAGTCATTATGGATCACTGCATTTAATTATTTCCTCACTACACTAAATTACTATTAAAAAAAAATCACCTTAACTGCCGTCTCTGTTCAATTAATACTCAACAAGTTGCCAGCTCTATTACATTGTCTATTGTATTATGCTTACATCTCTCTGCCAACAAAAAAAAAATTAGCTTCTATTCCAATATCTAAAATAATTTGACAATGGATCTACGGGACTTACTCAATTGAGATTAATGAGATATGGAGCACATCACTTAAATACAGTGGTGTAAGATCCAAAGTGTCTTTTAAGATTTTATATATATACACACACACACACACACACAAGGTTTCAAGAGCTTTTAAAAATAAAAGCAAAAGGCTGGAAACATTCAGCTATTCAAACAACCACTGTGGAAGGGAAACAATCTTTCAGGTAAGGACCTTCCTCTGAACTAGAAACATAAATAGTTCCAGAGAAGAGGAGGAAGATGAGTGGAGAGAACAAAGGTGATAGGTTGCAAAGCAAGTTGTTAAGGCCACAATTACTTTTATTCAGAGACAGAAAAGAAAAATGAAACAAATTGGAACAAGGTGATGCAGCCATATATGAAGGGGCAGAGAAATAAAGAGAGGTTACCAAACATTGTTAAATTCAATACTAAGTCCAAAGAGTTTCAGTGTACCGGACAGAAAATGAGGTCTGTGCCTTGAGTTTACACCCGGCGTTGTTGACGTGGTATAGAAGGGTGAAGAAAAACAAAGAGACGGATAACTGAAAACTCAGGGTCAGCTTTGAGGACTGAGGGAAGTGTTCTGCAAGTTGATCACTCAATTAAAATTGTACTAATCCAGTTTTGAGGATGCCACCAGGCAGTGCATGGAGTGGTGAGAAGGCATATGGTATGATTACTGTCATTGGTCAGGACACTGGTAAATTATATTGTGGCTGAGCAAAACTTTGGTTAAGCCACATTCGCGAATTACCTTCATTTCTTTTTGCTGGATTTCAGTAAGGATGTGAAGGTTTTGGAGAGGATACAGAAGTTGTTCATCCAGATGTTGCCTGCATTAGAGAGCCTTAGCAGAGATTGGACAAATTTGAACTCTTTGAAATCAGAGGCTGAGAGAACACCTGATAAAATTATAGGAAGCATAGGTCTGACAGAGTCAGATGAAAATTGTCAAAAACTAGAGGGCATAATTTTAAGGTCAGAGGGATGTATTTTGCACAGCGCCAAGTATCTGGAACTGGTAAAGGTGTGTGTGTGTGTGTGTGTGTGTGTGTGTGTGTGTGTGAGAGAGAGTGTGTATATGTGTATGTATGATCATATGTTTGTGAGAGAGAGAGAGAGAGTGTGTGTGTGTGTGTGTGTATATGTTCATGTGTGTTTGTGTGAGTGTGTGTAAGCATGTGAGCATATCTGTAAGCATGTGAGTGTGAGTGTGTGTGTGTTTGTTAGTGGGGGGAGTTATTGGTGAGTTGAAATTGACACAATAGGGGCAGTTGGATAAACACATAAATATGCACGGATAGGGAAATGAGGTTATGTATCATGTGCAGGGAGATGTTATTAATTTAATTTAGCACCAGGGCCAGCACAGATATTGTTAGCTAAAGGGCTGAAGGGCCTGAGCTGTGCTACTCTATGTCCTATACTAAGGCATGGCCCAAAGCAAAGTGACAGGACACCAAGGCCAGTATTAGACCATAAGACCATAAGACAAAGGAGCAGAAGTCGGCCATTCAGCCCATCGAGACTGCTCCACCATTTTATCTTGAGCTGATCCATTCTCCCATTTAGTCCCACTCCCCCGCCTTCTCACCATAACCTTTGATGCCCTGGCTACTCAGATACCTATCAATCTCTGCCTTAAATACACCCAATGACTTGGCCTCCACTGCTGCCTGTGGCAACAAATTCCATAGATTCACCACCATCTGGCTAAAAAAATTTCTTTGCATTTCTGTTCTGAATGGTCGCCCTTCAATCCTTAAATCATGCCCTCTCATACTAGACTTCCCCATCATGGGAAACAACTTTGCCACATCCACTCTGTCTATTCCTTTCAACATTATTACTTCTTGTTCTTGCTCTAGAGCAGGGATAGGCAACTTTTTTGCCTCTGCAGGCCAGATCGCATATTCATGAGCGGACGGTGGGCCGGATAAGTGCCATAAAAAAACTTGAAATACAGGAATTATTCATTTAAATACATCTAGTTATGTTTTGCCTCAAATTAATGAATAACGCAGGCTAGAAAATCATTTGTGCTTAACCATGGATGCCAATTAGTAATCAAAGAACTCAGTTTAGTTGCCATTTATTTCAATCAGGGCATCTTTTGAATTTATTAAAATGACACAAAGAATCTTTAAACATAAAACGTATGAACATGATGCATTGAATGGTGGTAAATTAAGTATAATAAAAAAGAAAATTCAAATGCAAACAGTCGATAAATCAATGTGAAACTTGATGCTGTTTGTTGCTTGAAAGCTTCTCAATATTGGGTGTCAGACTTGTTGATGCCAAGAGCAAGACATTATCCAGATGGGCATCAGTCAATCTCGTTCTCGAATGGTTCTTGGTGTGCTTCATTTTTGAAAATAATTGCTCACGCAGGTAAGTGCTGCCAAACAATGATGCCATCTTTTTTGCATGGTCCACTAAGTTAGGATACTTCCCACTTGGATGAATATATTTTCCATAGAAGTCAAGCACTGACACATCTTCAGAATGAAATTTTGATCTCAATATGTTGTCACACTGCATCTCAATCAATTCCATTTGAAAAATTTGTGATGCAGTGTCCACTTCCACATCAAATGGAGTAGCAAACAGCTTGAACTCATTTGCATGCAAGCAAAAATCAGCAAAACGAGATGAAAACTCTTCTCTCAATTCTTGGACCATATTCACAAAAATGCCTGGATCTTGTGCTCTACTTTTTTGAAAAGTGAGAAAATGTGCACAAGCAACATGCATAAAAGTTGCCGGTGAACGCAGCAGGCCAGGCAGCATCTCTAGGAAGAGATACAGTTGGCGTTTCAGGCCGAGACCCTTCGTCAGGACTAACTGAAAGAAGAGCTAGTAAGAGATTTGAAATTGGGAGGGGGAGTGGGAGGGGGAGATCCAAAATAATAGGAGAAGACAGGAATGGGAGGGATGGAGCCAAGAGCTGGACAGTTGATTGGCAAAAGGGATATGAGAGGATCATGGGACAGGAGGCCTAGGGAGAAAGAAAAGGGGGAGAGGGGTGAAGCCCAGAGGAAGGGCAAGGGGTATAGTGAGAGGGACAGAGGGAGACCAGTGTTGGCCAGTGCTATCATGTTTGCTGTTGTGTGCTGGGGCAGCAGGCTGAGGGTAGCAAGCACCAACAGAATCAACAAACTCATTCATAAGGGCAGTGATGTTGTGGGGATGGCACTGGACTCTCTGACGGTGGTGTCGGAAAAGAGGATGCTGTCCAAGTTGCATGCCATCTTGGACAATGTCTCCCATCCACTACATAATGGACTGGTTGGGCACAGGAGTACATTCAGCCAGAGACTCATTCCACAAAGATGCAACACAGAACGTCATAGGAAGTCATTCCTGCCTGTGGCCATCAAACTTTACAACTCCTCCCTTGGAGGATCAGACACCCTGAGCCAATAGGCTGGTCCTGGACTTATTTCCCGGCATAATTTACATATTAGTATTTATTTATTTATGGTTTTATTACTATTTAATTATTTATGGTGCAACTGTAACAAAAACCAATTTCCCTCTGGATCAATAAAGTATGACTATGACTATGACTATGCCTATGACAAAGGAGAGAGAGAAAAAGAATGTGTGTATATAAATAAATAATGGATGGGGTACGAGGGGGAGGTGGGGCATTAGCAGAAGTTTGAGAAATCAATGTTCATGCCATCAGGTTGGAGGCTACCCAGACAGAATATAAGGTGTTGTTCCTCCAACCTGAGTGTGGCTTCATCTTTACAGTAGAGGAGGCCGTGGATAGACATGTCAGACTCTCACAGCTATCTGGACTATTCCTCTTCTCACCCTGTCTCTTGCAAAAATGCCATCCCCTTCTCGCCATTCCTCCGTCTCCGCCGCATCTGCTCTCAGGATGAGTCTTTTCATTCCAGGACGAGGGAGATGTCCTCCTTTTTTAAAGAAAGGGGCTTCCCTTCCTCCACCATCAACTCTGCTCTAAAACACATCTCCCCCATTTCACGCACCTCTGCTCTCACTCCATCCTCCCGCCGCCCCACTCGGAATAGGGTACCCCTTGTCCTCACCTACCACCCCACCAGCCTCCGGGTCCAACATGTAATTCTCCGTAACTTCCGCCACCTCCAATGGGATCCCACCAGTAAGCACATCTTCCCCCCCCCCTTCTCTGCTTTCTGCAGGGATCGCTCCCTATGCGACTCCCTTGTCCATTCATCCCCCCCATCCGTTCCCACCGATCTCCCTCCTGGCACTTATCCTTGTAAGCGGAACAAGTGCTACACATGCCCTTACACTTCCTCCCTCACCACCATTCAGGGCCCCAGACAGTCCTTCCAGGCGAGGTGACATTTCACCTGTGAGTCAGCTGAGGTGATATACTGCGTCCGGTGCTCCCGATGTGGCCTTCTATATATTGCTGAGACCCGACACAGTCTGGGAGATCGTTTCGCTGAACACCTACACTCTGTCTGCCAGAGAAAGCAGGATCTCCCGGTGGCCACGCAGTTTTGTTCCATGTCCCATTCGCAATCTGATATGTCTATCCACGGCCTCCTCTACTGTAAAGATGAAACCACAATCAGGTTGGAGGAACAACACCTTATATTCCGTCTGGGTAGCCTCCAACCTGATGGCATGAACATTGACTTTGACTTCTCAAACTTCCACTAATGCCCCACCTCCCCCTTGTACCCCATCCATTATTTATTTATATACACACATTCTTTTTCTCTCTCTCTCTCTTTTTCCTCCCTCTGTCCCTCTCACTATACCCCTTGCCCATCCTCTGGGCTCCCCCCCCCCTTTTCTTTCTCCCTGGGCCTCCTGTCCCATGATCCTCTCATATCCCTTTTGCCAATCACCTGTCCAGCTCTTGGCTCCATCCCTCCCCCTCCTGTCTTCTCCTATCACTTTGGATCTCCCCCTCCCCCTCCCACTTTCAAATCTCTTACTAGCTCTTCTTTCAGTTAGTCCTGACGAAGGGTCTCGGCCTGAAACGTCGACTGTACCTCTTCCTAGAGATGCTGCTCGGTCTGCTGCGTTCACCAGCAACTTTTATGTTTGTTGCTTGAAATTCCAGCATCTTCAGATTTCCTCATGTTTGCATTTTTAAAATGTGCACAATTTCCTTTTTGAAGCTGGTACTCCCACAATTGCAACTTTCTTTCAAAGGCCACAATATGACCATACATCTCATGTATCAGCTGATTTTTCCTTGAAATTGTTTTGAGACTTCGTAGCTGGCATGGGTATTTCCTTCATTTTCACTGCTTTTCTTGGCAAAAAATTACGTTTGTTTTCCGAAACTAGCCTTCATTCGCTCAACTTCATCTTTCCTTGCTTGCCCAGTAAACTTGTTAAAATTTCCACTATGGCAGGTCTCGTAATGTCGCCTGATATTTGCCACCTTCTTCACACCAACATTTTCTAGGCAAATGAGACAAAGTGGTTTCCCAGCTTGCTCGATGAAGAAGTAATCTAGTATCCAAGTGTCTTGGAAATTTCGGCACTCAGCGTCTACCTTCCTGCATTTTGCATTCATTGTCATTGGAATTTTTTTCTTCGATTTTATTTCGAAACGCGAGTTATTCAACAAGTATCATAACACATGTAAATATCTAGATACTTAGCGTGGATTTCTTGTTACAACACAGTGACGCTGTTTGTGTTTACAAATTTGAACGATCCCATCTGAAAACCTGCACGTGCACAGAGTATCTAATACATATTAATAAGGTAGTCTACCTTCCCGTCATTCGCCTCATGACAATCCCATTATTGTCACATGGTGTGAGCAGAATTATCTGCAGCTTAATGTGAAAAAGACTAAGGAGCTGGTGGTAGACCTGAGGAGAGCTAAGATACCGGTGACCCCTGTTTCCATCCAGGGGGTCAGTGTGGACGTGGTGGAGGATTACAAATACCTGGGGATACGAATTGACAATAAACTGGACTGGTCTAAAAACACTGAGGCTGTCTACAAGAAGGGTCAGAGCCGTCTGTATTTCCTGAGGAGACTGAGGTCCCTTAACATCTGCCGGACGATGCTGAGGATGTTCTATGAGTCTGTGGTGGCCAGTGCTATCATGTTTGCTGTTGTGTGCTGGGGCAGCAGGCTGAGGGTAGCAGACACCAACAGAATCAACAAACTCATTCGTAAGGGCAGTGATGTTGTAGGGATGGAACTGGACTCTCTCACGGTGGTGTCTGAAAAGAGGATGCTGTCTTAGTTGCATGCCATCTTGGTCAATGTCTCCCATCCACTACATAATGTACTGGGTGGGCACAGGAGTACATTCAGCCAGAGACTCATTCCTCCGAGATGCAGCACAGAGCGTCATAGGAAGTCATTCCTGCCTGTGGCCATCAAACTTTACAACTCCTCCCTTGGAGGGTCAGACACCCTGAGCCGATAGGCTGGTCCTGGACTTATTTCATAATTTACTGGCATAATTTACATATTACTATTTAACTATTTATGGTTCTATTACTATTTATTATTTATGGTGCAACTGTAACAAAAACCAATTTCACCCGGGATCAATAAAGTATGACTATGACTATGATTCATATATACCCATGTTTGGTTTGGAACAAAATGAACCTGGGGCCAGTGTAACAAGACATCATGCATGTCCATCAGTGTGGTCGCGTGAGACACTCAGAATAAGGAAAAATCGCTCGCGGGCCGGATAAGCATAGTATCCCAATATTTGCTCGTGGGTCAGTCAAAATACCTTCACGGGCTGGATCTGGCCCGCAGGCCGTAGGTTGCCTACCCCTGCTCCAGAGCCTTTTCAGAAATGCACTGGCAATCCCGTTAATGCAAACGAGCAGGTTCACAACCATACAGTATTAGACTGCAAACAAAAGCAAAGTAATTTCTGTCTGCTGCTCTCCTTTGCAAGATGGTTTTAAATCTTTACCATTCACTTGAAGGAGCAGACAGAATCTTGACTTAACATCTCGTCCAAAGATAAAATCTCCAACAGCGCAGCACTTCCACAGAGGTCAACTTGGAACGTGTGCTTAAGGACTGGGGAGGGACTTGGACCTGCACTCACTGAGCAGAGGAAAGAATACAGTACTACCATTGAGACAAATCTGTGAGCCTAAGGCAAAAGGCAAGGGTCAGAGTATACAGACTACATGTTCAATAAATGATAGATGATCTGGGAAGAAACGTATATCAACAGGATCAGCTTTCTCAATTAACTAGCAGTAATCTCATAGCAATGTGACACCATTACTTTTTATAAGGTCACAAGGCAGAGCATTCAAATTCACATACTGTAGTTTCCACAATGTTCTGAAGTTCGGATGTACATATTTTTTCTCTTTTTTTTTCCTTGAGGGATGAAATGGATCAAATCTTCAATGTTTTATTTGGCCAGGAGATGCAACCTAGCAGTTTAAATTAGATTCAATGAAATTGTTTTTTGATCCATTCAAATATCCACAAGTGACTGTAATGGGAGCCTGGTGACTCCAGTGAGGCCAGTTTTATCCATTTGGATCGCACATTACCCTTAATGTTAATATAATATGTAAACCTTGCTTCATAAAAAGACAACTTCATCCACTGAAGTTAAAACTTTTTGAAAAGCAGATCTAAAAGGGTGTATACCATTTCTACTCACATTCAGTATTTTCTGTTTTGAATTTTAAGTTTGAAGCAACTTGACTGTTAACTGTATTCAAGATATTTGCTCTATAACATCTCAATAGCATTAGGTGTGAAAACATTTCATACTGAAGTGTTAGTATTTTACAGTTTCCACACACAGAATAGTTTGGTCACAAAAAAAGAAATAACTGTTGTTTTTGAAAAAGTAATAACCTGCTGAAGGGTCTCGGCCAAAAATGTCGATTGTACTCTGTTCCATAGACGCTACCTGGCCTGCTGAGTTCCTCTAGCATTTTGTGTGTGTTGCTTGAATTTCCAGCATCTGCAGATTTTCTCTTGTTTGCGACTGGATAATTTTATAGTCTATTAGTTTGTAAGATGTGGGCATTGCTAGCAAGGGCAGCTTTTAGTGTCCTCCCTAATGGCCGAGAAAAGATTATGTTAAGCCATCCTCTTTAACTACCACAGCTATTCTAGTAGGCCACTCTCACAGAAGGAGGTCGCACTACTTAGATCAGCCAGCAATAAAGGATTAACAGTATATTTACAAGTCAGGATGGTGTGTCATTTGGATGTAAACTTACTTTTAGCTATATTCCTAGTCTCCTTTGTCCTTCTAAATGGTAGAGTTAGTAGTTTTGGGAAGTCTCATAGGAGAGCTTTGGTAAGTGACTGCTTAATACGTTGTGCATGGTACACAAAATCGTCATCGTGTGCTGGTGGTGGAAGGAATGAATATTTATAGAGATTGAAATATGATGTAAGCATTTGTAACATTCTTCAACCTAAGACCTCAGCAGCTTTGTCACAATTCGTCTGCCATAGAAATGGAAGGTGTTATATCAGCCAGAATATTGTATCACTTAAATCTACAGTACTGGAGCTTGGAGCTTGTATCCTAGCACTTTGAATTATAACCTGGAAATAAATTTCATCATGGGATGCACGGGGTGTTTAGGCAGGAATTTGGAATTGCAACGTAACTGACACAGATTCCATGGATAAATATTTCATCTCTGTATTGCTATAGAGTTTCTTTTGAGTCTTTTCAAAATTATATGATCCATTGCTTAATTTTTTTCACAGTCACAAGGAAGCATACACCCTGTTGGCCCCTGGCTTTTAGCAATTAAGCAATAATTTTCAAATAATGAAACAGCCAGAGGGGTTTGATCAATGACCTGTGTCTCAGGCATGTTGTTCTGAGAAAACCACATCTGCCAACATAAAGTATTGAAGCAATCATAGCTCAGTGAATGCCATAATAAGCAACTGTTATACTGGAACCATCAGTCATGTTTGGTTACAGACCTGCAAGGATATGACACCTCAGGGAGCAATGTCCTTCCATAAATCTGGGCAGCAATGAATAATGATTTGCAATCAAGTGATGAAGAAGGTGAGAGAGAGAGAGAGAGAGAAAAGAGGTCTTTAATGCATGTAAATGTGCAGCCTGGTTACAAATGCTAAACTTGGCAATGTTACCTTGTTATGCAAAGTGTACAGCTGTTGAAGTAATAAAGATACAATTTTGGGGAATTTTATCACGGAACTTGTTAACTAGGCTACTGTTAAAGACAGTGGCACCCAGTCCCTTCTACAAAGCTGACCATATTATATTGAAGTCAAGCAATTTGATCTAATGTAATAGAAACAGTTCATTAACTTTCTGGCGTACATAGGCAGGGAATCAAAATATTAATTTTACCTCCTTCACATGGGAAAAATTAACATCGATCACCATGTTGGAAACAATAAGAAATTAATAGATTTATAGGGCACCACAAATGATGGCTCTTCTTTCTGCTGTACTGGGAGCATATTGGCTCTTTTAATCAGACCATCCCTTAATGCAGGGTGCATCCTGCTTGTGTTAGGAAGTCCCTGTATCATGCAGTGTGAAACGAATGTAAAGCTTCCCATGAGAGACATTAGATTGCTAACAGAACACAGCAGCAGATGGTTCTAGGCTGTCATGTGCTTCCCATCAAACTGACATGAAAATTACACCTGAACATTTTATGAGCTGTAATTCAGAGAAATTGGGTGTAATTTTCAAAAAAAAAAGCACCCGCATATTATTGGGTTATAACACAGAGCTCATATCACAATAATGAAAAATAAATTACATTAAAAAGAGGAATGACAACAGATGTCCTTTAATGCTTTAGTTAACCTATTTCAAAAAGTAAAAATAGAATTTCAAAGTCAAGTATTTCAATCATGGTTGTCATGTCTGGTTAAAATTATTCCTTGAGTTTTCTATACTATTTCCATTTCTAAGAACCCTACCCAAGGCCTTTAACTCTGGCCAATATCTTCATAATTAATGAATGAAATGAAACTGTTCAAAAAGATATAAAATAAAATTATTTTAATGTCCCACTGATTTTGCACTTGGGCTGTCCAGGAGTTAATCTCTAAAACATTAAAAATAAGAGACAAGCAGAAGTTAGACAACATTAAATCCAATATTTAAAATGGAACACAGTAGGACTCAAGGAAAAGAATGAGAAGTTTCTGTTTGTTATTATTAAATACATATATTCTTTATCAGCTCTAATAAAATAAATCTATATTAATCAAAGCCACCTTCTCACAAAACAGAAGCAAGTGCATAATTTGGTATGGATTCCTCCACCTCAGATGGGTGTCAATGATCTTACACACGACCTTGTAGAAGGAAAAGGTACTTATCCTAAACTTATTTATCCTTCGGCCAATGTCATTTAAAATGACATTGATTTGTCATTACCATGACCACAGTGACAAATTTCAAATATATCTTATAGTCAGTACAGCTCCATAAAGCATCCTTGGGGAGATGTATAGATTCTGTTTAAATACACATCTTGCTTTTCTTTCTTTCAAAGATTCAGGAAATAAAAATGAGTAGAGCTGTGTCTGTTTATCAACACATTAGTGAGCCAGTAACATATGGGGTAGTTTGACAATCACAGGACAAACTGGGGAGCCAATAACATAGGGATAGGCAGGAATATATGGGACAAACTCGTGTCAGATTAAGCATCCACTGGAAGCACAACAAATGTTGCATAGCAAGTCTGAGCCAGATTGAAATGAGTTCCAAGATCTCATTCTTCAGCTTAAAGACTGTTCTCTTCCTCAATAAATTGTCAAGAATAGGTGAAACCAGTAATAATGCTGAATTTGTAGTCATCAGCAAAGCAAAGGTGTTTACCATTGACCTTGAGCAAAGTCCTCCATGAAGAGATAACGACCTCTGAGGTGAGAACTTCCCTTCTACCGAAGGGACCTCGGTACACAGGTGTCGAGATTTCATCGAACTAGCTGAGCAGAAAAATTATATTAAAGTATTCTCACAGATAATATCTCTGGATGCAAGTTCTAATTAAATTTTGAATCATTATGCAAAATATATTGGAACATACTTTGGTGATTAAAGCAGCTGAAAAGCCAAAAGTAAACAAATCAAAAATAATAAAGTGGAATTTTAAAATCACTCATTGAAATGCTCCTCCGAAAAAAATTAAAACTGAAATTTTAGGGCCACATAATTTGCTTAGCAATAATTACAGTTTAGTGTGTCTTTAGAAGTTTATTTAGACCTCAGTTAAGTAACTTCCACTGCATTTTACAGCAGGACTAATTCATAACTATTTGAAATTTACCCCAGTTTAAATGCTTTCCCTGTATTGAACTAGGTTGGACACAACCTGGTCTGTGGAGGAGGCTGAATCACTGACAAAACCTTTTGATTTTCCTCATTAATTAATTTGAAATCTGCAGTATTATCAGTTTCACAAAAGTATGATGGCAAACATCAATAGTTTCACCATAATATCTACCAGAAAGTGCAAACCATTATGCTCCTTCAGAACATCCTGTGAAGGCAGGGCAGGAGAAGGGGCAATTAAAACTCTTCAAATGGCAAACACACTGAAACTCTTGTGTATAGCTGGCCTTGATCCTGGGGTAATTTTGTTCCTAGTTTATTTACATTTTAAGAGTATAATGTATGTATTGTTGTTTTAACATGAGCAGACTTTTTAAATGCTAATATTTATAAATTTCATGTAAAATACATTCACTTCAAGAGAACTTGCTGGAGGAAATGAAAAATATGCCATCAAATTAATTCATCTGTTAATCATTAGAAAACCTACGATAAAATGTATCAGATACAACCTTGATACTCGATAACAGTACCCTTTGACAACATAAGTGAATTGTGAAAGGAAAATATTTAGCAGCCTTCACTATTTAGCAATTTTAATGATTTGCTTTAAAAACAAAGCAAGTAAGAAAACTATGGATCAAAAGTCTGACTGGTCTGTTAAAGCAGTGTGCTACAGAATAACAAGAATTGGATTCACCTACAATTCATCTTCACTCCAAACTTAGCCAAATGTTTCTGGAAGTAGTAACAAGCAAATCACAGCCATAGAGCAAAACAACATGGACACAAGCCCTTCAACATATCCAGTCCTTGCCAATCACATTGCTCACCCAACTAGTCCCAACTTTCTGCATTTAGCCCATATCCCTCCAAGTCCCACCATTCCATGTAACTACCTAAATGACTCTTACTGTAGCTGTCTCAACCACTTCCTCTGGCAGTTGATCCCAAGATACGGGGGCTGTTTCCCTTTCTCTCACCTTCTGATCCACCCAAGTCTTACACACGCTCTTCTTTCCACGCCCTCTATATCCCAGATTCTTTCCATACTCCCACCAACTCCATGCTAATCACAAACAACCTTATCTCATCGGATCCCATCCCTCAGTATTCCCATTTATCCACCATGCCTCCCTTATTTAGTTCCTCTTAGATTATTAATAGGCACAGAATTAGGCCTTATAGCCACTACATCCTTGCCAACCAAAATGTCCTTCGAAGCTAGTCCCTTATGCTCGTACTTGGCCATGTCCCTCTAAATTGTTCCAACCCATGTACCCATCCAACTATATTTTAAATGCTGTCATTGCACATGTATGAATCGCTTTCTCTGGAAGTTCGCTCCATCACACTCTACATGATGAAGTTGGACCTCAGGTCCTTTTTAAATCTTTCCCCTCTCACCTTTAACCTGTGACCCCTAGTTTTTGATTTCCTTTCTTGTCAGTTTCCACAATCTGCAGCCCTTTGTTGCCTCCACCTAGGAAGAGGAACAAGAGCAGGAGGAGGAGTGAAAGAAAGAGTGGAAAAAGGAAGAGGAGCAGGACTTGAAAGAGGAGGGAAAGAAGAGAAAGTGGATAAGTTAAATATCAGGAAGAGCAAGGTAAAATCTTCAAACTGAAGGGGGAAGAAACAGGACAAGCAATGTTGGAAGTAATCCTTGTCCTCCTAGTTTAGTTTGTTGACCCAGAACAATAAGTTTGGTGGTTCGCTGAAGTTCGCTCCATATGGAGAAACAGTGACAGGATTGTGTTGCATCTTGCAAGGAGTGCTGCTGTCAGCTGGTAGAGTTGGCGCAGTATTCGTTCATACAGTTACTGTAAATCCGTAAACCTGTCATGGTCCTGATCAGGTTCCCTTTAAATTTACTTTGTTTGTGTTAGGACCCGGACCGTTGACTCCCTGTTTCCCTTTAATTCCCTGATTTCCTGTGTCCCTCAGGCTTGGTGATTAGAGGCAATTTACTCTCGACTGAACCAGCAGTTTATAAGTCTCTAGCTTTAGCTGTTCGGCGCAAGAGTGTTATGGAGTGTTAATGGAGTCACCGAAGCCAGTGAGAGCCAAAGTCATCTTGCCAGAGCAAGCCGAGTCTCCTCTCCGAAACAAGAGCCAACAAGTTGCCTTCCCTTGCCAGAGCAGGTCCATTAAAGTTAACCCGCCGGGGTGAGTCAAGAGCTCGCCTCTGCTTGGAGCATACTTAAGCCCAGTTATAGTTCTGTCTATCGTTGTGTGGTCTCCGTATCCATGTCCTGTGTCTAAAAGGGGTCCCAGCCCTGCACGCTAGAAGGGTCCTGACCCTGTGTCAAGAAGAGTCCGGACTCAGTCCTGTGTCTAAGGAGGACTCCTGGCTCAGTCTTATATGTCCTGTGTCCGAGTCTGTCCAATGAATAAGAAGAGTCCCGGCTCCATGTCCTGTGTCAAAGGAGCAGTCACGGCCTAGTGTTCTCAGGATTGCTGCCAGTGCTACGTGATAGTGATGGAAAGAATTGGAGGAGATGGCAGTTGAATGCGTGGCTGAGGAGTTGGTGCAGGGGGCAGGGTTTTAGATTTTTGGATCATTAGGATCTCTTCTGGGGAAGGTGGGACCTGTACAGATTGGATGGGCTGCACCTGAACTCGAGGGGGAGCAATATCCTTGCAGGTAGGTTTGCTAGGATGGTTCAGGAGGTTTTAAACTAATTTGCAAGGGGGATGGGACACAGAGTGATAGAGCAGTGAAAGAAGTGCATGGAGTAAAGCCAGATCTAATATATAGAGAGGCATTGAGGAAAGAGAAGCAGAATAAAGGGTGTAAAGGTAGTAAGGTAGAAGGGCTAAAGTGCGTGTACTTCAATGCAAGAAGTATCAGGAACAAAGGTGATGAACTGACAGCTTGGATACATACATGGAATTATGATGTAGTGGCGATTATAGAGACTTGGCTGGCACCAGGGCAAGAATGGATTCTCAGTATTCCTGGATTTCAGTGCATTAAAAGGGATAGAGAGGGGGGGAAAGGGGGAGGAGAGGTGGCATTACTGGTAAGGAATACCATTACAGCTACAGAAAGGGTGAGTAAAGTAGCAGGATCCTCTTTTGAGTCAGTATGGGTGGAAGTCAGGAACAGGAAGGGAGCAGTTACTCTATTGGGAGTATTCTATAGGCCCCCTGGTAGCAGCAGAGATACCGAGGAGCAGATTGGGAGGCAGATTTTGGAAAGTTGCAAAAATAACAGGGTTGTTATCATGGGTGACTTTAACTTCCCTAATATTGATTGGCACCTGATTAATTCCAAGGGTTTAGACAGAGCAGAGTTTGTTAAGTGTGTCCAGGACAGATTCCTGTCACAGTATGTTGGCAGGCCGACTGGGGGAATGCCATACTAGATCTAGTATTAGGTAACGAACTGGGTCAGGTCACAGATCTCTCAGTGGGTGAGCATCTGGGGGACAGTGACCACCGCTCCTTGGCCTTTAGCATTATCATGGAAAAGGATAAAATCAGAGAGGACTGGAAAATTTTTAACTGGGGAAGGGCAAATTATGAGGCTCTAAGGCTAGAACTTGCGGGTGTGATTTGGGATGATGTTTTTGCAGAGAAATGTACTATGGACATGTGGTCGATGTTTAGGGATCTCTTGCCGGACGTTCAGGATAAATTTGTCCCGGTGAGGAAGATAAAGAATGTTAGGATGAAGGAACCATGTGAGGTGGAAAATCTAGTCAGGTGGAAGAAGGCAGCATACATGAGGTTTAGGAAGCAAGGATCAGATGGGTCTATTGAGGAATATAGGGTAGCAAGAAAGGAGCTTAAGAAAGGATTGAGAAGAGCAAGAAGGGGGCATGAGAAGGCCTTGGTGAGTAGGGTAAAGGAAAACCCCAAGACATTCTTCAATTATGAGAAGAACAAAAGGATGACAGGAGTGAAGGTAGGACTGATTAAAGATAAAAGTGGGAAGATGTGCCTGGAGGCTGTAGAAGTGAGCGAGGTCCTCAATGAATACTTCTCTTTGGTATTCACCAATGAGAGGGAACTGGATGACAGTGAGAACAATATGAGTGAGGTTGATGTTCTGGAACATGTTGATATTAAGGGAGAGGAGGTGTTGGAGTTGTTAAAATACATTAGGATGGATAAATCCCTGGGGCCTGATGGAATATTCCCCAGGCTGCTCCATGAGGCAAGAGAAGAGATTGCTGAGCCTCTGGCTAGAACCTTTATGTCCTCGTCGTCCACGGGAATGGTACTGGAGGATTGGAGGGAGGCGAATGTTGTCCTTTTGTTCAAAAAAGGTAGTAGGGATAGTCCAGGTAATTATAGACCAGTGAGCCTTATGTCTGTGGTGAGAAAGCTGTTGAAAAGGATTCTTAGAGATAGGATCTATGGGCATTTTGAGAATCATGGTCTGATCAGGGACAGTCAACATGGCTTTGTGAAGGGCAGATTGTGTCTAACAAGCCTGATAGAGTTCTTTGAGGAGATGACCAGGCACATAGATAAGAGCAGTGCAGTGGATGTGATCTATATAAATTTTAGTAAGGCATTTGACAAGGTTCCACACAGTAAGCTTATTCAGAAAGTCAGAAGGCATAGGATTCAGGGAAGTTTGACCAGGTGGATTCAGAATTGGCTTGCCTGCAGAAGGCCGAGAGTCATGGTGGAGGGAGTACATTCGGATTGGAGGGTTGTGACAAGTGGAGTCCAACAAGGATCTGTTCTGGGACCTCTACTTTTCGTGATTTTGATGAATGACCTGGATGTGGGGGTAGAAGGGTGGGTTGGCAAGTTTGCAGATGACACAAAAGTTGGTGGTGTTGTAGATAGTGTAGAGGATTGTCAAAGATTGCAGAGAGACATTGATAGGATGCAGAAGTGGGCTGAGAAGTGGCAGATGGAGTTCAACCCAGAGAAGTATGAGGTGGTACACTTTGGAAGGACAAACTCCAAGGCAGAGTGCAAAGTAAATGGCAGGGTCCTTGGTAGTGTGGAGGAGCAGAGGGATCTGGAGGTACATGTCCACAGCGCCCTGAAAATTGCCTCACAGGTAGATAGGGTAGTTAAGAAAGCTTATGGGGTGTTAGCTTTCATAAGTCGAGGGACAGAGTTTAAGAGTCGTGAGGTAATGATGCAGCTCTATAAAACTCTGGTTAGCCCACACTTGGAGTACTGTGTCTAGTTCTGGTCACCTCACTATAGGAAGGATGTGGAAGCATTGGAAAGGGTACAGATGAGATTTACCAGTATGCTGCCTGGTTTAGAGAGTATGCATTATGATCAGAGATTAAGGGAGCTAGGGCTTTACTCTCTGGAGAGAAGGAGGATGAGAGGAGACATGAAAGAGGTGTACAAGATATTAAGAAGAATAGATAGAGTGGATAGCCAGCACCTCTACCCCAGGGCACCACTGCTCAATACAAGAGGACATGGCTTTAAGGTAAGGGGTGGGAAGTTCAAGGGGGATATTAGAGGAAGGTTTTTTACTCAGAGAGTGGTTGGTGCGTGGAATGCACTGCCTGAGTCAGTGGTGGAGGCAGATACACTAGTGAAGTTTAAGAGACTACTAGACAGGTATATGGAGGAATTTAAGATGGGGGGTTATATGGGAGGCAGGGTTTGAGGGTCAGCACAACATTGCGGGCTGAAGGGCCTGTACTGTGCTGTACTATTCTATGTTCTATGCTCTATATCCTCTGTTTGAGTTCCAAGTCATGGCTCCGAAGTTCAAGTATCAAGTCCAGGCTCCGGGGTTTCAAGTATCAGGTTCTGGCTCCAAGGTCCGTGTTCTAAGTCCTGGCTCCGAGGTCCGTGTTCCAAGTCCTGGCTCCAAGGTCCGTGTTCCGAGTCCTGTCTCCATGGTCTGTGCTCTGAGTCCTAGCCCAGATCCTGAGTCCAAGCCTAGTCCAGGGCCTGAGTCCTTGTCCATTACGTTTATTCCCACTTCCGCTTTGCTCTCCTTATAACGAGTAATAAACTCAATTTCGTTAACCCTATGAAACGTGTTTGTGTCCTGCATTTGGGTCCACCCTTGCTCCACACTCATGACAAAACCTTCCCATGTGCATGTGGAGACAATGAGATAGCAAACTAGGTCAGGACCAAACTGCTGATATTCCAACGTCAACAATATTATATGCTTCAGGTTTGGCTGCAAATTGTTGAAGTTATGTCCAGCATTTTCTGGCAGAGAGACATTTTCTGGCTTGTAGAGACATCCAACAACTGCTGGTGAACAGAAATCACCTTCATTTTAAACACAAGAGTTTCTGCAGATGCTGGAAATCCAGAGTAATACATACAAAATGCTGGAGGTGCTCAACAGGTCAGGCAGCATCTATGGAAAGAAAGAAACAGTCAACATTTTGGACTCAGAACCTTCATCAGGACTCAAGTTTTCAGTCCGAAATGTCAACTGTTTACTCCTTTCCATAGATGCTGCCTGACTTGCTGAGTTCCTCCAGCATTTTGTGTGTTACATTCATTTTAAAGACTACTCTTCATATGTTCTGCTCAGCTGAGCTGCAAGTCAAGATGATATATCAAATAATTATTTTTAAGCTTTTTTGACACCTCCCACAGCCTCTGTTCACTTGAGTCTGGGGAAATCCCACAACACTATCCTTCTAAATCTGGTAAATTATCTAGAATGTCTCCCTGAGCTGGTGCTTGGTGAAGCCGGAGAAAGTAATTGTGCAGTTTCTTCTTTGTAACATTCACCTGCCCATCTGTTGACCAAGATAAAGATGTGAGGCTCTAAGGGTTTGAAAATGTTTGTGTTAGGTTTGAACATTTCAGTGGTGGTGCAATGTAAGCAGGGAACTGAAGGGCTGATAGTCCTATGAAATTTGTGAGGTGGTTGTCTTGTTTCTCCTGGTAAGATCATTAATTTTGTTCTTGGGAGACATTGTTAACACTGCTGGTGGTTTTGTGCCATCTTTCCCCATGACAATTCACTAATATTGATGCTTTGTGTTGAAGTGGTCTATTGAAAAAGCACTGGTCCTTCAAACTGCTGTAATTAACAAGGATATAAGAACTAGAAGCAGAAGGAAGGCTGTTTTGCCCATCATGCCTGTTCTGTCATTCATAATGACCAGGCAGATCATTCATCTAAAGGCCGCTTCACTACACTAAAACCATACTTCCTGATTCTCATAATATCCAAAAACATCTATTGATATCCCTCGGTATCGTTCCAATTTTAGTATATGTGCTGCCGAAGCGAGCATTCTTGTGCTGCCGAAGCGAGATATCCCTCTTGAATATATTCATCATATGAGCTAACACAGCTTTCTGTGATAGAGAATTTCAAATGTTTACTATCCTCTGGGTGAAGAAATTTCTTCTCAACCCTATTCTAAATGGCCATCCCCTTGTTTTGTGACAGTGACCCTGATGTCAAAAAATAGCGCACTTCGAGCCAGTAATGATCGACACCGTAAACTATTCCATGTAAAAGCAAAATGCTGTCCTTGGGATGGCTGCCATGACAATGAGTCAGTCACCCATCTCTATATATTTGGAAATAATATCTTGAGAAAAATGCACGGGTCTTTGCCAAGGTGCGATCCAAGCAGCTGTGAACAGCGGACTCATCTACTGACTCTTCCCAAGAATGAATATTGAGACAAACATCCAGTGCTACTGGAAGGTGATCAACTTAGCGAAAGATACACTCGTTGGTCTTCCAGTACAACAGAGGCAGTGCTGCCATCAGGCACGTACTAGGCTACAGAAGTGTGTATTCACTGAAGCTTGGTGCACCCGATGTAAAGGCTTTGTGGAGAAGGACTGCAATCTAAGTAACTCTTGCAAATAGACATTGATAGCCTGCATTCTGTGCAAGAGCCTCTCAAATCGTAGAAGTTTTGTATCGCCCAAAGGCACCTTGTGTGTGCCTGTGGTGTGCTTTGCACAGAATGTGCTCAGGCTACCAACGTACAGAATAAATAACTCTATGAATGTTTAGACTGAACAAGACTATAAATGTAAAGATAGCCATACACTGTTCTTTGTATTTTCTGCATATACTTTTACGAATACAATTTATTTTGAATTAAAAATATCAAAATTGAATTCTGTGGTGTGGACTTCAGATGTTGAACTGGAAAATGGAAGAGGGTTCAATTAAAATTACTCACTTTGTACAGAAAAAAAATCCAAATATATTTATAACTAAAAGTTGATATTGTAAAACTGATCAACTGATGTAATCATAATAAAACGTTACAGGATGGAATCACATTATTTATATAACTGTAGTCTACAGTAATCACAACGAAAATCTAGTCATTATTATAGTATTCATTTCATGTCTTTATGTCTTCAAGGATTCCATGTTCTCTGTGTTACACTTACAGTGTTTTACCAACCTGTGAAATGCGTTTATCAAAATGATCTTAGCAATTTAACAAGAAGCGTTATGTTTTTCTGGTTCTTCTCTTAAGCTCATTGTTCTCAGAGAGCTGCAAATCAGAGTCAGAATTACAACCAGGTTTATCATCACTGACATATGTCATGAAATTTGCTATTTTGTGGCAGCAGTGCAGGACAAGACATAAAATATTGCTATAATTTACAATAAGAAATAAAATAAATAAATAGTGCAAAAGAACAATATTGAGGTAGTGTTCATGGACGATTCAGAAACAGGATGCCCAAAGGGAAGAAGCTGTTCCTAAAATTTTTGAGTGTGCATTATCAGGCTCCTGTTCCTCGTTCCTGAGTGCAGTAATGAGAAAAGAGAAGTCCTGGATAGTGAGTGTCCTTAATAATGGACGTCACCTTCTTGGTGCAGCGGCTTTTGAAGATGTCCTCAGTGGTGGGGAGACTTGTGGTCATGATGGCGTTGCTGAGTACACTACCCTCTGCAGACTCTTTCGATCCTGCGCACTGGAACCTCCATGCCAGCCAGTGAGGCAACTAGTCAGAATGCTCTCCATGGTGCATCTGTAGCCATTTGCTATAATCTTCGGTGACGTATCAAGTCTCCTCGCAGACACGAACCTCGAGGAATATGCCTCATCTGTCATCAGCTACATTAGTAAGTGCATGGACAATGTTGGTACCTCAAGAACGGTCATCTTATGGAGCAACCAGAAGCCCTGGCTGAACTCAGAGGTGCACTCCTTACTAAAAGCTCAGGAGGCTTCCTTCAAGTCAGGTGACAGAGCGGCTTGGAGAAACTTCATCTTAGGCTTCAAGAGGGCAAGGACCGCCTACACACAAAAATATTTTGTCTGATAACGATCCCCAGCATAGGTGACTGGTATTACTGACTACCCAAGGAAACAGAGTATCAACTGTACCATTGCGTGGTAGGCAGTGACAAGAGGAACTCTACCACTGTTAAAGCTGCGGGAAGACAGGGTGAGCGTGGGTGTTCAGGAAATGGACGAGATGCGGGTGACGGCTGCACCAACTATGAAGGAAGGGAAACACTGTTCTTTGAAGAGGAGAACATATTTGATGTCCTGGAAAGGCATTACCGGAGAAAGCTTGGAACATGAACAGTTCTACGTAGCCAATGAAAAGGCAGGCATTGCTCGGGCCTCTGTGGGTGCCCATGGGTATCCCTCAAAGTTAGTGAGTAGACCGAGAGCCTGAGAAGTGTTTTGGATATAGGAGGGAAGGGACTGAAACAAGGGGGATACAATGGGGTCAAGGTATGAGGGCACGACTTCACTGGGCAGGAGCAGGCAGAGACAATGCCTACCTAGACAGTCTGGTTTGTGGATGTTGGGTAGAACCAGTGCAAGGTAAGGGAACTATGTCTGGTGGCTGTGGATGGGAGTTCTCCAGAGCTGATCAGGTCAGAGACAGTGTCAGAGACAGTTTTCTGATGGGCCAGAGTAGCATCCTCTTCAAGGAGTAGGTGAGAGGAGGCATCTGTGAGTTGCCACCTGGCCTCAGCAAGGTAGAGGTCAGTATCTTTATCTTTCATGCTTTTTTTGTGCTGCATCTAATCTGGAGTAACAATTATTTCATTCTTCTCCCACTTGTGTACAGGAAATGACATTAAGCAATTGTGAATTCTTGAATTCTTCTTCTTGAATTCTCCAACTCCTAATGATGTGCCTTCTTCATGATTGCATCAATATGTTGGGCTTAGCATAGATCCTCTGAGATTTGACACCCAGAAACTTGAAGCTGCTCACCCTTTCCACTGCTGAATCCTCATTAAAGACTGGTCTTTGTTCTCCAGACTGCCCCCCACCCTCCGCACTGCATTTGCATCAATCAAGGTGTTGTGCCAATTCAGATCAGGTTTTCATTGCTTTTAAAGTACAAAAATGAACCTGTCTACAGCATTTCATTATCATGAAGGAACAGTCCACAGAGTTTCCATGCTGCTTTTGCAGTGCCACCTGATGTGTCTTTATTTTACCCAACGCAACTGAGTTACAGCAATGCAGCTCCAATGAACGTCACAACTGTTAAAAAAAACAATCCCAGATGAGTCAGTAAGGATCTAACAATTATGGGATTTAAAAAATAATGAATTAATCTCTAGATCAATCCAGCCTCTGTCAGGTTTTCACTCCAGGACACTCATGTATCTGCAAAGCAACATTGTTGTTAGATTACTGCAAGCCCAGGCAGGGACCTTGATCCCTACAGGGATTTCACATAAATAGACTAACCCTCATCTCCTTAGATACCTAAAGCACATGACTAGCTTACTCAGTAATCCGTAACTTAGAACTGACATGTGAATTGAATTCTCCAGCATTGTTACTTGGAGCACTAGTGCTTAACCTTTGGAAATAAAACTGTGGTAGGTTCAAACATTTTGCCACTGGGCATTTCCAGGCTACTGCCAGAGATTATACTGCAAAGCTCAGAGATGAACATCACATTCTATGCAAAAGGTGGCTGAAGCATTCACTGTATCTTATTCGTGCTTCAATCATTTTTCCTTGAGAAGGTGATCTAATACAGCAAAGATCATTCTAGCAATTGGAGCTCCAAGCATCTATGCATACATCGATGTATGAAAATCTTTAATATTCCTTTTGTAGTTAGACAAGCTTTCTTGCATACATTGTCTAGGCCAGGGAAATATATAAGATCTAAAAACTCTTGCATTAACCAAATTAGCAGGGGATTCCTTCATTTTCCCCATTTCTTTTGCATTATTTGTTCAAGTTCAGGTTTAAGATCGTTTAATTATCATTTATGAATGCAGCCGCATTCCACTGGGAACGAGGTTCAAAGCCCATTACCAACGCATAGCCCACAGCACAAACAGCAAATATGGTTACAATTTCAGAAAAACATACAGTCACCAAGAATTTAGAAAAACATAGTCCAAGTCGCTGAGTGGCATGAGGGTAGATTGACGGTAAGTTGTCCTGGTCCAGCGTATTCTTCCACTGAGCGAACACTGGAGGACAGTACATGACGGGAGGGATCAGTCTGCAAACCAATACGGATTTCAATGCACTCCCACATCACTTCAGCATCCCCTCCTCGGTCAGCTACAACAGGCGACCCTGCGGCATGGGCCTAGTCCTCACCACAACCAAACCAAGGCAGCTCCCCCGCTGTCAGTCTCACCAATGAACCAATGAACTGGACTTGCAGTATTCTACGTTACCAGTATCCAACAGGGTCTTGCCATCCCAATAAAAATGTTCAAGGCAATCACTTGCACTGTGCACCTTCTCAGCACAGTACACAGCAACTCCAGGTGATGACACATCAATGGTACACAGCAACTCCAGGTGACAACACAACAACAGTACGCAGCAAGTCCAGGTGATAACACAACAATGGTACACAGTAAGTCCAGGTGACAACACAACAACGGTACACGGTAAGTCCAAGTAACGACACAATGACTGTACACAGTAAGTCCAGGTGACAACACAACAACGGTACACAACAAGACCAGGTGACAACACAACAATGGTACACAGTAAGTCCAGGCAACAACACAACAACGGTACACGGTAAGTCCAGGTGACAACAACAGTACACAATAAGTCCAGGTGACAACACAACAATGGTACTCAGTAAGTCCATGTGACAACACAACAACAGTACACAGTAAGTCCAGGTGACAACAAAACAACGGTATACAGTAAGTCCAGGTGACAACACAACAACAGTACACAGCAAGTCCAGGTGACAACACAACAACAGTACACAGCAAGTCCAGATGACAACACAACAACAGTACACAGTAAGTCCAGGTGACGACACAACAACGGTACACAGCAAGTCTAGGTGACAACACAACAATGGTACACAGCTAGTCCAGGTGACAACACAACAATGGTACACAGTAAGTCCAGGTGACAACACAACAACAGTACACAGTAAGTCCATGTGATAACACAACAACGGTACACAGCAAGTCCAGGTGACGACACAATGATTGTACACAGTAAGTCCATGTGACAACACAACAACAGTACACCGTAAGTCCAGGTGACGACACAACGACTGTACACAGTAAGTCCATGTGATAACACAACAACGGTATATAGCAAGTGCAGGTGATGACACAACGACTGTACACAGTAAGTCCGGCTCCATCGCTATCAAGAAACTTGCTGATGGGATAGTTTTGGAGTATCTCATGTTCTTAGTATCCAGCAGTGGATTCCAACTGTAAAAGAGATGTACTGCATGAACAAATTAACCTTGATTGGATCCAAAGTGGTGCTGTGTCTGAATGCGCCGCCATCGTACTTTTTGTGAATATTTAATTGATGACTAGGTATGAGATATCAGACTCACAACAACAATGATTGCCAATAGCAATTTTTCAATGGCAATTTCACAATTTTATGCTCTTTATTTTCCTGCAAATGTTTTCTTCTTCACTGGGGGGAGCCTTAAATACAAAGACAGAGCAAAGATATGCTTGAATTTCACTGGGGCTGGGGGTGACAAGAGTGAGGTGGACATGCTTGGAGATGGGTTTTAGATGCTGTAGATATCGTTAATTATTCAATAAATTGTTTTTCTATTCATAGTACCAGATCAATAGAAGTAATAGCTTGCCCCTTTACTTATATTTGACTTTCTAAAGTTTTTGCTTACTTATGATCAATTGTTTACTCATCCAAAGCTCTGCTTCTCACATCCTAATGGGCGACAATATCTGTTTGACATTGAGTGTGGAGACCTGACGCAGTTCTCTAAGGATGAATGAACACCGACTTATAGGATAATTCATCACATTTCCTTACCTTCCTGTTTGTACAGCTCTGGTCATTTATTTTAGTGAATGTGAATGAATATACAGCTTTGGTCTTTAATGGACTTTCAAATGAGCACAGAAGTCACTCAGAACATAAAAACATAGTTGACAAAGGGTGAACTAATTTTCCCAAATGAAAATCAATTACTGAAGTACAATATAAAGAGCAAAAATATTTAACAAGAATGCTGCAATACTACCTTCAGCTATTCTGTAGTCATATTAAAAAATCTAATTCTCTAATTAAACTGCTAAATAAACTATCATAGCATAAAATATTGCTCTCAGTCATCATCATCATCAATGTCTAACATTTTGTATATAAATTCTTTGTTGTTTCATTGGCTTCATTACAATATTCGCACAGCAATCTCTCTCGATGATTGCTCTTTGGGCATGAAATTGACAGTGCACCACCCAAAATACAGATGCCAGAATTTAAATCACATTACAGCAGCTATGGTATTGGCGTTTAGTTAATGACCTGGAACTTCAGGAACAACGATGAGTGGTAATGGTGACTAAAAAGTTATCTGACTCTTGTTGAAACTCACCTGGCTCACTGGTGTGGCTGAGAACTTCATGGATCTGTGCTTGGTACTGCCTGGATGTGACTCCAGATTATTATTGATCCTTAAGAGGCCTGATACGCCACTCATTTCAAAGGTCATTGGGAACAGGTAATAAATACAGGCTTTGTAGGTGATATCCACATCGTGAAATATAATAAGATGGGGTTCCTTTTCTTCGACATTGAGTTTTTATTATGCATGAGCAATTATTTGATGACAAGGCACATAGTTTTGGACTAACAATAACTTCTACTTCTTTAGTGCATCTTTCTTTGGTAACCTTCTGACTTTAAAAATGTTCTCTCTTATATTTCATCCTTTAGGGCAGATATTATGCAACACAGGCATTTTCATCAACAAAATGTGGCACCCAGTAAATGACTAGGCTTAGGAGCTTGGCCCCAGATCCAGCCGGACCACAGCTAGTGTTTAGGGGGACTTGACTTGAGCCTTGGACTTGACGGTGGGCAGGAGACAGAGGGATGGTGTCAGAGGTCTGAGACCATCTTTTGTTAATGTATTGGTGGGTGCATGGGGAAAAGAAGACAAAGGTCAGGAGTCAGACGAGAAGGGAATCAGATCACTGTACAATGAACAGATACTTCAGTTTCCATCATAGAGTCAGGGATCGCTAGGCTAGCGTTGCATATCAGTAGGTCTGAGGCTGCCTGGAGACTGGAGTTTGTTTAAGGGGGGGAGACCAATATGAGTAGGGGAAGGACTGAAAATATGGCTAAGCATTTTGCTTAGTCTGTAAGCTTCTTAATTAAGATGGCACATCCACAGGAGAACATTGCCCATGTTTTCCACATTGCTACAAATGGAGCATTCCATGGGAATTATATTATCCAACATGCCCGTTTTTGCAAGGGAGATTTAGGTTTAATTTTCAATATGATACAAAACAAACAAAATAGCTTCTTGCATATTACTCATTAAAATAGATTTTAACTGCATCGGACGTCTCAAACTTTTGAGTTTCCATTTAATGTTCTTTTGATTATTTTTACATTTTATTTTTTTAAATATTACTTTAATTGAATAGGCATTTATAAAGATACATAATGGAAAATGTATTTGCATTGGTTAATAAAGGCCTGAGAAAGATCATTGAGATACAACTATGTGGTTATAATAGAGGAGATCAGTATGGAACAATAAATACCAGATAATTAATGATATCATGATTCAAAAGAAATTTAATTTAGAGTGGGAACGGAGATCAATTACGATCACGTATCACTTATATTTGTAATGTTTAATCAATTGCTCCTTTTACCCCACTGTTCTCCAAAAAGGAATGTACAAGCACATGCACAACCAAGCTTGTACACTTCCCAGAATGATTCACAAGTTAATAGGTCGGGGAGAACTTCTCGCCGTTTTGTATGGATGTAGATGTCTAATCAACAATGGCCCAGGGAAATGATTGAAACAGCCATTCGAAGGGTCTCCAGTATTCAACTACACATGAAACATAAGTCTTTGCATTTAGTAGATCAGACCAATCATCCATACTCATAAAAGGAATAAGCTGAGAACAGATTTAGAAAAGCTGAAGAGGTGAGGTTGAGTTGGAAAATGAATAGGGACTAACAGTGATAATAAACATTAAGGAATTTACTATAATTTATATGAACTAATATGTACCTTTAAGAACTGTATGCCCCATGTGGCTTGACTTTTATCCATGTTTGTACCAGTCATTTCTGTTAACTGAGTATCAATAAAACACTCATAACTCCATCCTTGATCCTTGATAGTGGCACAAAGTCATACGTGGAGGATTATCTGATTATGACCCTGAAGGAGCCGGTCCTTTACTGAAGTCAAAACAGGCCTCAGGCCTTTGAATGAAAGACGTGAAAGTTTCCTTACTGGCTTTATATATATGGGAGAATACCGTGCAATTCAAGTCAAATATTGTTGGCAATTTAACATCATTGCACATCTGCCTGCTGGCAAATCAAGTGCATAGAAATGCTTGCAAAAGTTGTGGCTTGTGATCTTCTGCTCCATTATGATATTGGTGAGCTTAATCCTAATGTTTAGGTATTCCTAGTCTTTCTGATGCTACACTTGAAATGAACTGAAAGACTAATAACTGAGTGTGCGGATCTCCTAACTGATTCACATTTGAATTGCATAAGGATAAGAACATAAGAACATAAGAAATAGGAGCAGGAGTCGGCCATTTGGCCCCTCGAGCCTCCCCTGCCATTCAATAAGATCATAACTGATCTGACCATGGACTCATCTCCACCTACATGCCTTTTACCCACCTGCCTTTTACCCATAACCCTTAATTCATCTACTATGCAAAAATATATCCAGCCTTGTCTTAAATATATTGGCTGAGGTAGCCTCCAGTGATTCATTCGGCAGAGAATTCCATAGATTCACCACTCTTTGAGAAAAGCAGTTCCTCCTCATCTCCATTCTAAATTTACTTCCCCAAATCTTGAGGCTATGTCCCCTAGTTCTAGTCTCACCTACCAGTGGAAACAACTTCCCTACCTCTATCTTATCTATCCCTTTCATAATTTTATGTGTTTCTATAGATCTCTTCTCATCCCCCTGAATTTCAGCAAGTACAGTCCCAGGTGACTCAATCTCTCCTCACAGTCTAACCCCCTCATCTCTGGAATCAACCTGGTGAACCTCCTCTGCACTGCCTCCAAAGCCAGTATATCCTTCCTCAAGTAAGGAGACCAGAATTGCACGCAGCACTCCAGGTGTGGCCTCACCAGTACCCTGTTCAGTTGCAGCATAACCTCCCTGTTCTTAAATTCAATCCCCCTAGCAATGAAGACCAACATTCCATTTACCTTCTTGATAGCCTGCTGCACTTGCAAAGCAACCTTCTGCGATTCATGCACAAACACTCCCAAATCCTTCTGCACAGCAGCATGCTGCAGTCTTTTACCATTTAAATAATAAACTGATTTTTCATTTTTCCTTCCAAAGTGGATGACCTCACATTTACCAACATTGTACTCCATCTGCCAGACCCTTGCCCATTCACTTAACCTATCTATATCTCTCTGCAGACTCTCCATATCTTCTGCACAATTTACTTTTCACTCAATTTAATTTCGTCAGCAAACTTAGATACACTACACTCGGTCCCCTCTTCCAGATCTTTAATGTATATTGTGAACAGTTGCAGGCCCAGCATCGACCTCTGCAGCACACCGCTTACCACTAATTGCCAACAAGAGAAACGCCTATGTATCCCAACTCTCTGCTTTCTATTGGTTAAACCAGTGGTCCCCAACCACCGGGCTGCGGACTGGCACCGCGCTGCAAAGCGTGTTCTACCAGGCCACGAGGGAACGATATGATTTGGTGATATGGAATGATATGAGTCAGCTGCACCTTTCCTCATTCTCTGTCATGCCCACTATTGAACTTTAACGCACGCGAGGTCATTACGCACGTGTGGTCATCAGTGACCCAAGACATGCAAAGGAATGGGTCCGTGACCCATTTGTGAATGTCCCTGGTGAATCATCCATGTCAGCGCAGGAAAAAGATCAACTCCCCGAGCTTGCAAATGACGGTGGTTGAAAAATATGTTTGACATAACATCTCTGCCGGCATTCTGGATCAAAGTCAAGGCTAAATATCCTGAGGAAGCCACAAAAGCACTGAAAACGTTGCTTCCATTTCCAGCATCATATTGCTGCGAAGCAGAGTTTTCTGCAATATATGTAACGAAAACTAAATTACGGAATAGACTGGACATAAGGAATCCCCTTCAAGTATCGCTGTCTCCCATCACCCCTCAATGGGACCGTCTTGTTGCAGGAAAACAAGCCCAGGGCTCCCACTGATTCAGCGATATTGGTGTGTTGCAATGATTTTATATGTTCATACTAGGAAAATATATGCTGTGTGTTTAATATCCAAACGTTACTTAAAATATAATGATGCAATTGACTTATAAGTGACTTATAATTCAGTGGTCCCCAGCCTCTGGGCCACAAAGAATGCAGGGGTACAGCGGTAGCCGGAATGCACCCAGCACATCTTTAAGAAAAAAGCTGAAATAAACAAGCTAATTGATTACGTGCCGCCCAGAAATTGTTTATTTCAGCTTTTTTCTTAAAGGTGTGCTGGGTGCATTCCGGCTACCGCTGTACCGCGGCCCAGAGGTTTGGAACCACTGTTATAATTGACTTATCACTATATTCTTGCAAGGAAAATATGTGCTGTGTGCTTACTGTTAAATTCGTTAGATAAACCCCTTTAGAAATGAAACTGAGTGTATTAGCCACTTATAAGTGATTTATAGTTGACTCATCACCAATATTCCGGTCGTAATTAACACCCACCCCACCCCACCCCCCGGTTGGCCGGTTCACAAGAATATTGTCAATATTAAACTGGTCCACGGAGCAAAAAAGGCTGGGGACCCCTTGGTTAACCAATCCTCTGTCCATGCTAATACATCAACTCCATCTCTATACATCCTTATCTTATGGATGTCTTTTATGTGGCACCTTATCAAGCGCCTTCTGGAAATCCAAGTAAATATTTTCCATCTGTTCCCCCCATCCACTGCGTTTATTTTATCCTCAAAGACCTCCAGTAGGTTTGTCAAACAGGATCTGCCTTTGCTGAATCCATGCTGAGTTTGCCTGATGGTTCCATTTCTTTCCAGATGCCTCGCTATTTCTTCTTTAATGATGGCTTCAAGCGTTTTCCCGACAACAGATGTTAAACTAATGATGCTGATGATATTTTTTTTGTTTGTCCCAAGTACTTCATGGGTCTGCATTCAACTTTTCTATTTGGTTGGGCATTGGCATCATGATTTTTGCATACAAGACTGGAGTTGTATACAATATAGACAGCAGTAATAATTGCAGATGCAGAGATTCTCCTCTGGGATTTTTTGCTGATGTCTCAAAAAATCTTCCACAAAGAGATAAGGTAATGTTTTTCAAGTTATATGGAGCATAACTTTGTGCAGAGAGGCCTGAATGGTAACTTGGCTTTAGTTAATGACCCTCTGTACAAGCCAGCAGTTTTTAAAGAGGGTCATTGCCTTCTCAGGTTGCTGCTGTTGAAAGTGATGGAGTGTTCAACAATGCATATGTAATCTCTTCGCTACATCCGTGTACTCCCAATGAGTTGACACAGACAATGTCTATGGCTAGTCTAGAGGGAACTGATGCATGATAATTGATGTACGGTAACTGAGGGCTTCAATGACTCTGAAGATATTGACAAAATCACATAACTGTTGCATGTGTTGCAACATTCCTTCAAAATGAAGCTCTCTGTTATACTTAAGCATCTTTAGAAATGTTTCTACAGCTTTTACCATTTAGCTATACCTAATATGGGATACCTGCTACGTAATGAAATGATAGGATCTGGACTATATGCTACATGTGGTAGTCTGACTCAGTCATCCTTCTCCTGCTCTTCTTATTCTGACTCTACAAATCCACTCAGTGAGCCCTATTACTAGACGAATACTCAAGGTACTGTAGTGTACCTTATTGATTAATCATCAATTGATTAATCATGAATAGAAGATACCACCTTCTGAGCACAGTTTGAGTTAAAATGTCTGTGTATCGTCACAATGCCCAACCAAATAGAAACCATTGTCATAATGAGCTATTGAATAAATTCAGATTTCAACGTGCTGAATCCTCTACAGGATGTGGAAATTAGTGGTAAAGTCAGTATTTCCTACCCATCATTAAGTTCCCTTAGAGATGATAATGGCTTGCCATCCTCTTGGATTGCTACAGGGTTTTGTTGGAGATCGATTTCCAAAATTCAGACTCTGCAATAAAGAAAATAAAAGTTTGGAAATTAAGTTATTTTTTCCCTCAGGTTGGCGGTGCTCCCCATCAGTCAATTTAGGTGAGCAAATACTCATAGACCCAATGATAATTTGTTCAAATTAGATTAGATTATGAGGACACGCAGTCCTCTCTTGTTGTCATTTAGTAATGCAGGCATGAAGAAATGATACAATGTTTCTCCAGAATGATATCACAGAAACACAAGACAAACTGACAAAAACCACATAATTATAACATATAGTTACAACAGTGCAAAGCAATACTGTAATTTGATGAAGAACAGACCATGAGCACGGTAAAAAAAAGTCTCAAAGTCTCTCGAAAGTCCCATCATCTCACACGGATGGTAGAAGGAAGAAAAAAAACTCTTCCTGCCATGAGCTTCCAGCGCTGCAAACTTGCCAATGCAGCACCCTGGAAGCACCCGACCACAGCCGACTCTTGAATCCGTCCGAAAGCTTCAAGTTTCTGACACCGAGCACCGAGCACCATCTCTGCCAAGCGCTTCGACCGCGCCCTGGCAACAGGCAATAGGCAAAGCCGAGGATTTGGAGCCGACCTCTCCGGAGATTCTCGATCGCACAGTAGCAGCGGCAGCAAAGCAGGCATTTCAGAAATTTCTCCAGATGTTCCTCTGTGTTTGTCACGTCTGTCTCCATCAAATCAGGATTGTGCAATACCCCTAGTTAACACATACGATATTTCGGAGCGGCCGCGCGCACTGTGTCATGCCGCCATTTTCTCCTCTCCCAGTTATGATGATGTTTTCACTATTAAATTAATTCTGGAGAACTTGGCATAGTGGACCACACCAGCATTTATTACAAATCTCTATTTGCTCCTGAAAAGATTTTGATAAGCTGATTTCTTGAACAGCTACAGGTCTTCCAGTGAATCCTGGTGAAAACCACAATGCTGCTGGGGGAGATTCCCAGGATTTAGACCTAGTGGCAACAGGGATCCAGTGATGTATTTCCATGATACGATGGGTATGACTGGAAGAGTTACTACAGTTGGTAGCATTTTCACATGTTTGTTGGCCTTGTCTTTCTTGGTAGCAGAGGTCACAGGTGTGGGACGTCCTGTCAAAGTAGCAAAAGTACAACAGCCGCGACGCACCTTGGTGACGGAGGGAGTGAATGCGCAGAGTGATGGATGGGTGCCAGTCAGCACGCTGCTTTACTGTTTCAGGGAAAGCACGGTGGCATAGCAGTTATCTCATGCTTCGCAGCCCCAGCATTTAGGTTCAATTCCCACCGCTGTCCGTAAACAGGTAGCACATTCTTCCCATGACTATGAGGGTTTCCTTCAGATGCTCCAGTTTTCTCCTACATTCCAAAGACTGGCGGGTCAGGGTTGGTAACTTGTGGGCATTCTATGTTGCCGCTGGGAGCATGGCAGCACATGTGGTCCGCCTTTAGCACAATCTCGAACTGTGCTGGAAATTGACACGAGTGATGCATTTCACTGTACATTCCAAAATTTTGATGTTCATGTGACAAAGAAAGCTAACCTTAAATCTTTGTCTTGAATCGTGTTGGGAATCTGGAGAATTGTGATGCTGTATTTGTCCTGGCAAGTGGGCAACATTTCATCACTCTGCTGCCTTATTCAAAATAGCCTTGGGTGTCAGGAGGTGTGTCACCCAGCAAGACCCCCAGCCTCTAACAGGAGAAAATCCACACATGCTGGAAGTCGGAGCAATACACACAAAATGCTGAAGGAAATCAGCAGGCCTGGCAGCATCTAGGAAAAGAATACAGTTGACATTCCCTAGGTGCTGCCTGGCCTGCTGAGTTCCTCCAGCATTTTGTGTGTGTTCCCCAGCCTCTAGCCTGATTTTACAATTTTCAGGCATGGCTTTTCCAGTTTTCTGAGCAGCTGCAAATAGAATTGAACGATGTACAATCATCAGCAAATATCCCTGCTCCTGATCTTGATATGGAAGGAAGGTCAGGATAGCCACCGGTGAAGTGCTTGTTGTGCCTATGACACTGCCCTATGGACTCTGCAGTGAGAGCCTGGAGATGTGGCAGTGCACTCACGGTGCTTCATATCATGATGGAAGGTGTCCTCAGTATGAAGATGGATCTCTACTTAATAAAGGTTGGCTATTGGTCACTTTTACTATACTATCATGGACAAGTGCTTTCAGATGGAAACCTGGAAAATCAAACATACTCATGTATTTCTCAATTGTAGAGCAATTTAGCAGAAAATGGCACATTTTCATTTTCTTCATTACCAAGATTTGCTGTAAATACATTCCCTTCTGTAAATACATTTAAAAATAAGGTTGTAAGGGAAATTATGAGAAGAACACCCTTATGGCAAATCCATCCATGGCCTCCAAGCAAAATTAATCCAATATTATTAATTTCTATAAACTGAGTGATCTTTATTCATGAATATCAAAACCTTACAGATACTGTGGAAGGTGCATTCAGCAAGTAAGGCATAATCGGGGAAAGAGAATCAGAGAAAATAATTCAGTTAGTAGACTCTTCATCAGGTTTCATTCACACTTTTTAATTGCAACTCTGAAACTATATCCATTTTATTAGCAAACACTTTGGAAGCTGAGATTGAGTTCTCAGGCAAATAGAAACATTAGGAACCATCAAAGCTACTCATGATAGTGACACACTTTATTTTTAAATAGTAGGGAGAGTTTCACTGTCACTGTACTTGTATGTGTCCTTAGGATGCACCATAAAACATATCACAAGAGTTGATAGAGATAATTCTAATTGCAGTTATTGCAAGTATAACGAAATGTAGGGAAGATAGTTGTGCTTTTTCCAAATAAGTTAACGCTACTAAGAAGTTGACGTAAATTAATCATGGAATACATTCCTCTGGACTTTTTGACATGTATGGTACACTCTAAAACAAATAGTTTTCATAAAACATGGCAACCTTTTCTGCAATAGATAGATGTAAACCTGTCTGCTATACTAATAAGGGCTTTTGTATAGGATGTTGTGGTGATGTCTATATTTTGATGGAAGTGTTCTGATGCCTGATATCTGTGAGGGGAAGAAATGTAAATGTAAGTGTATCCGGAAATTGAAAGTTTTGATATGCGGAGCAAAAAAAAATTTACTTTAATTATTATAAAAATAGCTTTCTGTTACTGTTGACACACAGTTTTAATGAAGTATTTTGACAACTATTAATTGAGTTTGGTCCAATGTCAGATGTAATCAGTATTTTCAGTTTATTCACTAAATACCAATCTCTGCATTCTATATTATAATATTCAGGCCATTAATAATGTTGCACTATTGTCTATTGTCATAATAAGTTTTACATGACAATAGGCACTCAGAAAAATTACCAACATATAGGTCATTACCAGACAGGGCTTAAGTAATTGTATCATGATAATTATTATATTGTAATTCATTAGCACTGTCAAAGTTAATTGTATCATGGGATTTCAATCTTAGAAAGCTGAAGCAGCATAGAAGATATTTAAAGTGCTATTTTGAATTCACTGGAATTTATAAATTTATAGTGGCAATTGACAAAATAAAGAAATAGAAAATGTAAACTATTTAAATTAACTTCAAGTTCAGACAGCAATTCTGCAGCATATTTTGGAGAAACAGAAATTGTCATTTGACCTTTCAAATCAGAAACGTTCTTCATTTATGAAATGCTCTGGTGAACTCATAATTAGAATTTCTGTTCTACAGAAATAGGATTTCTACTAGCCAGTACAGCATGTAAATCTTTACAGAATCTCTACATGAAGCAAATATATATTCACAAGTACACATTGAAATTCAAATACAAGTTTTAGTCTAAAAGATGAAAATGTATGAGGAATAATCACTTGTCATCTTTTATCAAGGGTTATCAGACTAGTATCCAGGATCATAGACTACTGATCTGGAGGCATGTTTTCAATTCCCACCAGGAGTTTAACTTTAGTTTAATATATAAGTTTGGAATAAAATATGAAGATTATAATAATGACCAAGAAGCCACTGGATAGTCATTAAACCACATATTCATTGATTCTGTCTACACTTCCTGCTGCCTCAGGAATGCAGCCAACATAATCAAGGACCCCTGCCACCCTGGTGTATATCACACCACACTCAAGAAAATCGGGGCCATTGTATTTAGTTAGGGATTTGTAAACACATTGATGCAATTTCCCAAATGGTAAATTTCCTCGTTATTCACCTTTCTGGCAGTGAACCACAAAAGGACTGTTTCCTAATCTTAGTTTTGGGACAGTTCATGAACTCCATATGTGATTCTGACAATGTACCTCCACTCTAAAATTGTACTTTCCATGTAACCATTCCTTTCTTTCCTGATGGTTACTTGTTAAATTTAGTGTGAAACGGTAACAGATGTTTTATTCTTTTGACATGTCTCACTGGTAGCTGAGATTGCCAAAGCTAATTTCATACAGTACCTTTTAAGAGCCAATAAGGAAAATACTTGAACCCAAGCCCACATGTAAAGCTCAGAGGTCTTCACAGTGTAGTGAATCAGATCTCCAGTGAAGTCAGCTTTCTTGCACATCTATACTGGAGAAACAAAAAAAACCTAACCTTTAGTTGCCATCAGCAATCTAAAAGATTATTTCAATTTACTTAACCACATGCTAAAATACTTTTTAAAATATTGTAATCTTTCTTTTCATTTGTAGGATTTAAAATAAAAACACGTTGAGGGTCATTGTAATTTAACCTCTTGACAGGAAATGGGAAGTTTGTGTAGAGATTGAAGTTACACCCAACAAGATCTTACTGTCCATTAGCCAGCAGGATGTAATTTCTGAAGCCCATCCTGAAGCTATCACTATTAACTCCAGTGTATTTTATCTATCTAATTGAGAGGCATTGCCCCCAAACAGTGTTAAGCCAAATCAATCACAATTATCTCATTGTTTAAAGGATGCCTCAGTGGTGAATGAAATAAACCTACAGATCAATAAAGCATACCAAGGAACTTCTTCATTGAAAGTAGGGATATCGTCACCAAGTTATGACATCAGTACATTTTAGTCCATTTTAAAATCCTTTGATAAGATATGAGCATTCCTGGGAAAGCCAGGATTTGTTACCAACTCTAAATGCTTTTGGGAAAGTGGAAATTAACAGCCTTCCTGCATTGCTGTAATTTCAACAGTGAAAATGCTCCCACAGTTTTGCTAGAAGGGCTTTGGCTCAGTAAGAGTGAAGGAGCAGTTGTATATTCAATGTCAGAATGATGAGTGACTTAGTGGAAAGCTTGCAGTGACAGTGTTGCAATGACCCTCCTGCTCTTATCACCCTAGTCACTGGAGGTCACAGATATGGTGTATTGTGTTGGAGAAAAAAATTAGTTTCAATGCTGCATTTTGTCAATGGATCACACTGAAATCAAAGAATATCGATGTCTTGACTTGTGGTTTAGCAAACCATTTTGCAGGTGGCCTGCCTTCAAACTAAATGTACTGCTTCTAACATGACTGGTTTTGAAGTGACCAGGTGAAGCTGTGTAAAGACGACTCTGTATTGGAACAGCAAACAAAATGTAACACTACAGGCACTTCAAGCTATGAGTAGAATCAGGTTTGGCAACTTATTTCTTTAACGTTGCAAGAGCCACCAGTAGTTATGATCCCCACTTTGAAAAACTCTGCACTAAATCATGGAAAGTCTATAGAGACCATAAAACAATAAGACATAGGAGCAGAATTAGGCCACTCAGCACATCGAGTTTGCACTGCCCTTCCATCATGACTGCTTTGTTATCCCTCTCAAACCAATTCTCCTGCCTTCTCCTCATAACCTTTTTTGCCCTGACTAACCAAGAACCTGCTTTAAATATACTCAATGACTTGACCTCCACAGCCTTCAGTGGCAATGATTCCACAGATTCGCCACTCTTTGGCTAAAGAATTTTTTTCTCAGGCAACACACATCAAAGTTGCTGGTGAACGCAACAGGCCAGGCAGCATCTCTAGGAAGAGGTGCAGTCGATGTTTCAGGCCGAGACCCTTCATCAGGACTAACTCTTACTCACTCTTCCTTTAGTTAGTCCTGATGAAGGGTCTCGGCCTGAAATGTCGACTGCACCTCTTCCTAGAGATGCTGCCTGGCCTGCTGCATTCACCAGCAACTTTGATGTGTGTTGCTTGAATTTCCAGCATCTGCAGAATTCCTGTTGTTTGAATTTTTTTCTCATCTCTGTTCGAAATGGACGACCCTCTATTCTGAAGCTGTGCCCTCTGGTCCTAGACTCACCCACTAGGAAACATCCTCTCCATATGCACACTATCCAGGACTTTCAGTAGATTTCAATATAAGATCCAGCCCCCACCCCATACCTCATTCTTCTAAACTTCAGTGAGTACAGACCCAGAACCATCAAACGTTCCTCATATGTTAACCCTTTAATTCCCAGAATCATTCCTGTGAACCTCCTCTGGGCCAGCATATCTTTTCTTAGATAAGGGGCCCAAAACTGCTCACAATATTCCAAGTGCAGTCTAACCGATACCTTATAAGCCTCAACATCAAATCATTGCTCTTTTATTCTAGATCTCTTGAAATAAATGTTAACATTGCATTTGCCTTCCTTACCACTGACCCAACCTGCATGTTAACCTTTATGGAATCCTGCACAAGGAATCCCAAGTCCCTCTGCACCTCCATTTTTTGAATTTTCTCACCATTTAGAAAAGAGTCTTTGCCTTTATTCCTTCAGTGAGGGTAGGGCAGCAGATGTGGCTTGCATTATTTATGTATATGCGTTCTACTTTAGCATTGGTGTCCCACGATGATCGATGCTGGCATTCTTGTGGTTTGAAATTTATATGAACGAATTGGATCTGGATGTGGATGGGGGGGTGGCAAGATCAGTAAGTTCGTGCATACAAAAAGATGGGCAGAGTTGCTGATGGTGTGGAAGGTAGTCAGAGGCTTTGAGAGATAGCAATATGTTAGTGAAATGGGCAAAAAATTGGCTTTATGACTGGTATGAAGATAGGTGAAGAGGCAGGTAGTACTGAGGAGGCAGAGAGACTACAGAAAGACTTAGATTAGAATGAAATTGCAATGAAATTCTCCGCTCCCTGGCCTTTAGCATTATCAAGGAAAAGGATAGAATCAGAGAGGATAGGAAAATTTTTAATTGGGGAAGGGCAAATTATGAGGCTATAAGGCTAGAACTTGCAGGTGTGAATTGGGATGATGTTTTTGCAGGGAAATATACTATGGACATGTGGTCGATGTTTAGGGATCTCTTGCAGGATGATAGGGATAAATTTGTCCCGGTGAAGAAGATAAAGAATGGTAGGGTGAAAGAACCATGCGTGACAAGTGAGGGAAAATCTAGTAAGATGGAAGAAAGCAGCATACATGAGGTTTAGGAAGCAAGGATAAGACGGGTTTATTGAGGAAAATAGGGTGGCAAGAAAGGAGCTTAAGAAGGGGCTGAGAAGAGCAAGAAGGGGGCATGAGAAGGCCTTGGCGAGGAGGGTAAAGGAAAATCCCAAGGCATTCTTCAATTATGTGAAGAACAAAAGGATGACAGGAGTGAAGGTAGGACCGATTAGAGATAAAGGTGGGAAGGTGTGCCTGGAGGCTGTGGAAGTGAGCGAGGTCCTCAATGAATACTTCTCTTCGGTATTCACCAATGAGAGGGAACTTGATGATGATGAGAAGAATATGAGTGAGGTTGATGTTCTGGAGCATGTTGATATTAAGGGAGAGGAGGTGTTGGAGTTGTTAAAATACATTAGGACGGATAAGTCCCCGGGGCCTAACAGAATATTCACCAGGCTGCTCCATGAGGCGAGGGAAGAGATTGCTGAACCTCTGACTAGGATCTTTATGTCCTCGTTGTCCACGGGAATGGTACCGGAGGATTGGAGGGAGGCGAATGTTGTTCCCTTGTTCAAAAAAGGTAGTAGGGATAGTCCAGGTAATTATAGACCAGTGAGACTTACATCTGTGGTGGGAAAGCTGTTGGTAAAGATTCTTAGAGGTAGGATCTATGGGCATTTAGAGAATCATGGTCTGATCAGGGACAGTCAGCATGGCTTTGTGAAGGGCAGATCGTGTCTAACAAGCCTAATTGAATTCTTTGAGGAGGTGACCAGGCATATAGATGAGGGTAGTGCAGAAGATGTGATCTACATGGATTTTAGTAAGGCATTTGACAAGGTTCCACACAGTAAGCTTATTCAGAAAGTCAGAAGGCATGGGATCCAGGGAAGTTTGGCCAGGTGGATTGAGAATTGGCTTGCCTGCGGAAGGCAGAGGGCTATGGTGGAGGGAGTACATTCAGATTGGAGGGTTGTGACTAGTGGTGTCCCACAAGGATCGGTTCTGGGACCTCTACTTCGCGTGATTTTTATTAATGACCTGGATGTGGGGGTAGGATTGGCAAGTTTGCAGATGACACAAAGGTTGGTGGTGTTGTAGATAGTGTAGAGGATTGTTGAAGATTGCAGAGAGACATTGATAGAGTGCAGAAGTGGGCTGAGAAGTGGCAGATGGAGTTCATCCCGAAGAAGTGTGAGGGGGTACACTTTGGAAGGACAAACTCCAAGGCAGTGTACAAAGTAAATGGCAGGATACTTGGTAGTGTGGAGGAGCAGAGGGATCTGGGGGTATATGTATTAGAGTGAGTTTTTTTGGGTAGAGGATTTGTTTACACTTAAATGACTTTGGCTACCAGACTTCTATTTGGCAAAGTACTGTGGATTGAGTCCACAACAATGCGCTTCCTAAAAAGGTGCGAACACCAGATGCGTCTGGCACCGTAGTTTGACCTGATGCTGTAGTTTCCAAGACAGTATTATCTATACATTATAAATATTAATTGTCTTCTATGTTAGCACGGGAAATGCCAAATAAATGTATTGTGGACTTAACTTGCATTCCTAAAGGCTGTGGATACCAACCCAAACATGTTGGCATCAGAAGGAAAGGATGGTGTGATATTTTGTATATAGCTTCAATAGGAAGCATTGTCTATGCATTGTCTATAACTTTTTAAGTAGCGATTGCCTTTGTGTTTAGCATATAAATATCGAGCCTACATTGAGCTAGCAGACCTTTCTACAGAAAGCGTCTCCATCAGTATGATGCCTGCTTGTTGTATCGAATAAAGAAGCTGCTTTGTATCTACCAATGACTCTGTCTCTCCCGTAATTTCATCCACGCTACAACACATGTCCACAGATCCCTGAAAGTTGCCTCACAGGTAGATAGGGTAGTTAAAAAAGCTTATAGGGTGTTAGCTTTAATAAATCAAGGGATAGAGTTTAAGAGTCGTGAGGTAATGATGCAGCTCTATAAAACTCTGGTTAGGCCACACTTGGAGTACTGTGTCCAGTTCTGGTCGCCTCACTATAGGAAGGATGTGGAAGCATTGGAAAGGGTACAGAGGAGATTTACCAGGATGCTGCCTGGTTTAGAGAGTATGGATTATGATCAGAGATTAAGGGAGCTAGGGCTTTACTCTTTGGTGAGAAGGAGGATGATAGGAGACATGATAGAGGTATACAAGATATTAAGAGGAATAGATAGAGTGGATAGCCAGCGCCTCTTCCCCAGGGCACCACTGCTCAGTACAAGAGGACATAGCTTTAAGGTAAGGGGTGGGAAGTTCAAGGGGGATATTAGAGGAAGGTTTTTTACTCAGAGAATGATTAGTGCGTGGAATGCACTGCCTGAGTCTGTGGTGGAGGCAGATACACTCATAAAATTTAAGAGACTACTAGACAGGTATATGGAGGAATTTAAGGTTGGGGGGTTATATGGGATGCAGGGTTTGAGAGTTGGCACAACATTGTGGGCCAAAGGGCCTGTACTGTGCTGTACTATTCTATGTTCTATGTTCTATGTTCTATGAAATGACAGATAGAATAGTGTTAGAAAGTGTATGGCTATACATGTTGGAAGAAGATATAAAAGCATAATCTATTTTCTAAACAAGAAAATTCAAAAATTTGAGGTGCCAAGAGATTTGGGAGTTCTCATGATTAACTTGCAGGTTGAGTTGGTGCAAGACAGGCAAGTGCAATATTGGCATTTATTTCGAGAGGAAAAGAACATAAAAACAAGGATGTAATGTTGAGACTTTATAAAGCACTGGTGAGTCCTCATTTGGAGTATTAAGAGCAGTTTTTGGGCACCTTATCTAAGAAATGATGTGCCGACATTGGAAAGGATTCACAGGAGGTTCATGAGAATGATTCTGGGAATGAAAGGGTTATTGTATGAGGAGTGTTTGATGGCTCTGAGCTTGTACTTGCTGGAATTTAGAAGAATGAGGGGAGATCTCATTGAAACCTATCAAATGTTTAGAGGAACACACATCAAAGTTGCTGGTGAACGCAGCAGGCCAGGCAGCATCTCTAGGAAGAGGTGCAGTCGACGTTTCAGGCCGAGACCCTTCATCAGGACTAACTGAAGGAAGAGTGAGTAAGGGAGTAATGTTTAGAAGCCTAGATAGAGTGGATGTGGAGTGGAGGCATCTAGGACCAGAGAGCACAGCCTCAGAATAGAGGGACAACCATTTAGAATGGAGATGAGGAGAAATTTCTTTAGCAAGAGGGTGGTGAATCTGTGGAATTCGTTGGCACATGTGGCTGCTGAGGCCAGGTCATTGGGATTTTTTAGTTCAGAGATTGATAGGTTCTTGATTAGTCGGGGCATGAAAGGTTATGGGGAGAAGGCAGGAGAATGGCGTTGAGAGGGAAAATGGATCAACCATTATGAAATGGCAGAACAGACTCGAAGGGCCAATTGGCCTAATTCTGCTCCTACGTCCTCCGGTCTTAGGGTCTTAGGGTCTATTATTACTATTCTGGTGCCATATCCTCTGATAACTAAAGAAACAGAATGATAACTATAATATAACTATAATGTTGGAGGAACAACGCCTTATATTCCGTCTGGGTAGCCTCTAACCTGATGGCATGAACACTGACTTCTCTAACTTCCGTTAATGCCCCACCTCCCCTTCGTACCCCATCCCTTATTCATTTATTATTATTATTATTTTTTTTTTCTCTCTCTCTCCTTTTTCTCTCTCTGTCCCTCTCACTATATTCCTTGCCCATCCTCTGGGCTTCCCCCTCCCCCTTTCTTTCTTCCTTTCTTTCTTTCTTTCTCCCTAGGCCTCACATCCCATGATCCTCTCTCTTCTCCAGTCTCATATCCCTTTTGCCAATCAACTTTCCAGCTCTTGGCTCCATTCCTCCCCCTCCTGTCTTCTCCTATCATTTCGGATCTCCCCCTCCCCCTCCCACTTACAAATCTCTTACTATCTCTTCTTTCAGTTAGTCCTGACGAAGGGTCTCAGCCCGAAACGTCAACTGTACCTCCTCCTATAGATGCTGCCTCGCCTGCTGCATTCACCAGCATTTTTTGTGTGTGTAACTGTAATATTTAGTGTCTTTATTCCTCCCCATGAGTAATGCATCACCAGTAAGGCTATCATTTCTTGCCTGAGCCTGATTATCCCAAGGAAGCTGGGGAAACCACTCCAGTCCATAGGGTGAAGCTGCTGCCAAAGAACTGTTAATTAGAGAGTTCTCAATTTTGCACTGAGCCCTGATGAAGAAAGAGTGATATACATGTTTGAGTTGAGATGGTATACAGCTGGAGAGGGAACAGAAACAGGAGAGTTCTCTTAAATCACTTGGCCTTGTCTTTTTAGGAAGTGAAGGTTGTTGGTTTATTTTTATTGATTCTTCTCTCTGTTCCCAGCTTTTGCTCTTTTTTTGGCCATTTTGTTATAGCTGCATTCCCTACCTGCTTGTTCATTAGTAGATCTTACTCTAGTTCATTAATATTTTATTCAATCAGCTTTTCTCAGCTAACGATACTACTTTGCACTCTCTTACACAAAAGAAAGTATTAGAACCTATTGACCAACAAGAACATACCTCAGTGCCATAGAGGAAGTGCAACAATGGTTCTGAGTGGCAGGACAACTGTACCCAGAGAGATTAGGTCACTCTGATCTAGAGGAATGAGAGGCGATCCAGGAAAACTAACAAATTTCTGACTGGTCTGGACAGATTGAATGTGGCAAGGTGTTGCAACCAGTTGTGCTCCCTAAATGAGGGGTCAATACCACTGTCAGTAAGGAGTTTGTACATTCTTCCCGTGATTGCCTGGGTTTTCACCTAGTGCTCCTGTTTCCTCACACATTCCAAAAACGTACCGGTTAGTAAGTGTGGGCGTGCTATATTGGCACCAGAAGCAAGGTAACTCTCGCAGGCTGCGCCCAGCTCACCCTTGGACCGTGCCGGTCATTGATGCAAACAACGCATTTCCCAGTATATTTTGATGCTCTGGTGTACATGTGACAAATATAGCTAATCTGTAAAGATTTTAAAGATTATTTAAAATTGTTTCAGTGCCAGTTTACAAGGCAGGAGGCATAGGACTAATGCGATGAGAAATTCCTTTACTCAATGAACAGTGAAGCTGAGGAATTTGTTACCACAGAGGATACAGTTAAGAAAGAGTAAGATGATCTTCTAAATGCAAAAGACATCAAATGGTACGGGACAGCTCAGGAACAGAATACTGAGGATAATGATCAACCATGACCTTATTGAATGACGTTGCAGGTTTTGAAGGGTCAAATAACCCACTCCTCCACCATTTGTTATATTAAATAACAAAGTTATGCAACTGTTACATTTTAAACTATGTGTCTGTTGAACTGTGTCATAGGTTAAATGTAATGGTTTCAGAACTTTGTTATATAACTACACCACTTGTGTTATTGTTTACAAAAATAGTGTGCTATTTTTATAATTATTAATGCTGCTAAAGTTGACCAAGCCACAAAGTATTCATAAATCGCTTTACTATAGTCTAGACAACCACATCAGATTTATTACTTGGTATGAGTCTGTCAGGACAAGAGTTAATAAAATCCAAACACAAACATGATTTACAGCAAACATTATGAGAGAGTTACTGGTTGGCTTATTTTAATTGGGCCCGCCCCCTCAATAATTGCCTTAATTAGTGTTTTAGTCATTGTGCATTAGTCCACTAAAGCTGTGTTTAATTCAGTGTAGCAAATGGGAATTGACTGTAATTATACTTTAAGCAGTGTCTCCTCCAAAAGAGCCATACCTTGTAAGTAATATTTAAGGCACATTTCCACATGAAGGCTGGTTCTAGCCATTTAAGTGTACTGAAAACTTTCAAGCCACATCTTTGTAATTGGATAAATGATTTCTATATATACTTATGTCTAATGTGCTACATATGGACTAAGGTTCCTTAAGATTGTTATAGCTGGAGGTGGTAATGAGGATAACCTCCTACTACCTATTAAATGCTCCCAATGGAGGGTACTTCAAATAGCCTCTAACAACCAAGCCCCACTCCTGGCCTTCATGTGTGGCTTAGCTACTAAGCCTGGAGGAACCGTTTCTAGTGACAGTAGGAGGGGCAAAGGTGAATTACTGGTGCCTTAGAACCAGTCACTACAGGCAGATGGGGCTCATCAGCCGTGGTTGGCAGTTCAGCTAGGTGAAGGAGAACTCTGATCTCAAAGCTCCGCTGCTCATATCCACTCATTGGGAAGGTCTCAGGAATAACTTCTGAAGGAAAATCCAATCCAACGTTGAGTTCAACCTGACTGGTAACTCGTGCCGCTGGTGCCAAATTGCACTGGTCACTGCAATGCCTTTGGATTTATCAGTTGCATAGAGACAGGGAGCTTGCTACATGGACAACAACTTGCTCTCCATATCGTACTGTCCTGGCTTGCACATCATGTAGAGAGCTGGGACACAACATCCATGGCCAAATCTGACATAGGGAGGGCCTCAAAATAAACTAGACTGATTATAAAATATTAGAAGGAATATCTCTGCAGAATCAATTATTCAAAATCTATCCAAAGTATAATATAAATAATACAATATAAATGAACATTATCGGAACGGTTGATATGATGATAATAGCTAGAATTACATTATATCATAGGAATCTGTACACCCCACAAAAGACTAAGTTTTAAGCTTGTTTTCCAGCCTCCTACTACATAGTATTTTGGGTGCATAAATACAGGAAAGTGTGACCAGTAGTTTCACATCACTTAAAATCACAAGATGGACAAGATTATACTTCTATCTATTGGGTTCTTGAAATGATTGATTATATTTTAACAATTATTTTGCTTTACCAGCATCACTTTACTCGATAGGAATTAAATAACTCTTGAACAATGTTTGGTACAAAAACATCACATTTTATTCAAATAGATCAAAACTGTTCTTAGTAAATTTAAACAGTTGTTAATATTCATGATACATATAATTTTTAGGTTAGGGTTTACTTTCTTTTTTGTTTTGGTAGATATATACTCAAGGAGATGCCACAAGACGGCACATCTTCCATGCTCCACTGAATATGATTGATTTTTCTTAAAGAGACACTCATATAAAATAAAACCGACAGAGTGATTTCTCAGCTGTGTCTGTGCCCATTGAAGCATGTGGCCTGGATCATCATTGAAGCAGGAGGTCACACCATTCTAGGGATAAATGCTTTCCATTCACTGGAGCGTAGCGTAAACAATCCATAGAACATGATTGTCTGAATCACCCAACCGTAACCAATGAAAATAAAATCTAACAATGACTTTAACTGTTCACTAAGCAAGTCTGAGAACTAGCAGACACTCAATACACTACACATTGTGCCAGCTTGTAATTGTCACAATAGGGTGGAAACAAGGCTGATTATTTGTTTCTTGAAGCTTATCACTGAAGTCTAAATTTAGTGAATGCAGTCTCTTTGAATGACTTATTCTTGGTTTTAATTTGGGAGAAGTTTAGATTGGATAGCTGTATTATATTTGAATTCTTGAAATGATTTATTAAAGTTTAATTATTATTTGTCACTATCAACACCATTTTACTCAATATATGTCAGGCAGTGATTAAAATGTGTATGACGTAAATGCAACATCACATTTATTCAAAGGTAGAAAATGAATGGAGAGTAAATTTCTTTTTGATTATGTCAAGTTTTCATAGCCTTGTTTAGTTCTTATACCTCTGGCTGAAAGCAGATGGATGTGTAAGGTCGGTGAATGTCATTGACTCCACTTTGCACTGTGCAACTGGACACAAATCCCAAATTAAATATTTAATTTAACATTTGCTATGTGCAGCAAACATTGATAGAACTCATGTTAAAAAGTCTAATAATGGCTCCCAAGTTGTCTATAAATGTGATAAATGTCCTTAGAACACAAACTTGAATACTGGAACTTCCTAAATCAGGGAAAACAAAACACAAAATAAAATCAATTCTAAATTACAGCTTTTGAAGCAGAAGAGATTGCCTTCCACTTGTTTTTAAATCATCAGCTGAAAACACCAGAAGCACATTTTTACCAATACTGAGTTGGAATAGTGGCCCAAAACATAATGATGTAAGAATGTTATATACTCAAACATTGGGATTGATTATTTTAAAATAGAAACTTTTGAGAAAAAACTAAATTCAGGTGTAATTAGAAACTTGAATTAATAAATGCAAAATAGTTTCTGGTTGATGATGTTGCCAGTGTAGTTTTGTGGATCTGAAAATAACTGGATATTGTTTGACACTTACACTGAGTGGTTGCTAATTAGGCACCTCCTGTACCTAATAAAGTGGCCACTGAGTGTATGTTCATTGTCTTCTGCTGTAGCCCATCCACTTCAAGGCTGACATGGCATTCAGAAATGCGTTTCTACACACCATTATTGTAATGAGTGGTTATTTGAGTTACTTTTGCCTTTTTCCCCTCCCCACTCGTCCATTCGTTTCCCGCGCCCCCCCCCCCAATCACTGATCTCCCTCCTGGCACATATCCTTGCAAGCAGAAAAAGTGCCACACCTTTCCCTTCACATCCTCCCTCATTCAGGACCCCAAACTGTCCTCCAGGTGAGGCACTCTACCTGTGAGTCTGTTTGGGGTCATCTGCTGTATCCAGTGCTCCCGATATGGCCTCCTGTACATCAGGGAGACCTGACGTATATTGGGAGACCGCTTCGCCAAGCACCTATGCTGCATCTGAATTCACGGAACTCATACTGCATATCTCGACTCTGTTTTACTCCCCCCTAGTACAGTCCCTTCCTACCTACATCCGTGACACTTCACACACTCTGGATCTTTTCAATGATTTCCGGTTCCCTGGCTCCCATCATTTTATTTTTACTATGGATGTCCAGTCTCTATACACCTCCATCCCCCACCAGAAAGACCTCAAAGCTTTCCGTTTCTTTCTGGACACCAGACCCAACTGGTTCCCCTCCACCACTGCTCCTCTCCACCTAGCGGAACATCCTCACTCTAAATAATTTCTCCTCTGGCACCTCCCACTTCCTTCAAACAAAATGTGTAACCATGGGCACTCACATAGGTCCCAGCTATGCCTGCCTGTTTGTCAGCTATGTGGAATAGTCTATGTTCGAATCCTACACTGATGATCGTCCCGCACTTTTCTTACGCTACATCGACAACCTCATTGGTGCTGCTTCCTGCACCTATGCTGAACTAGTCAACTGACTTATAAACCCATGGACTCTCACAGCTACCTAGACTATAGGTACCCTGTTACTTATAAAAGCACCATCCCCCTTCTCTCAATTCCTCTGTCTCTGCCGCATCTGCTTTCAAGATGAGGCTGAGAATGAAGGAGATGTCCTCCTTTTTCAAAGAAAGGAGCTTCCTTTCCTCCACCATCAATGCTACCCTCAACCACAGCTCTTCCATTTCACGCACATCTGCTCTTACCCCATCCTCCCGCCACCCTACCTGGGGTAGCATTCCTCTTGTCCTCACCTACCACCCCACCAGCTCCCACATCCAGCACATAATACTCCGAAACTTCTGCCATCTCCAATAGGGTCCCACCACCTCGCCCTATCGCATTCCGGCAGAGGTACTGGTGCGAGGGTTGAGTTTGATTAAAGGTATCGGGCAGGTAGAACTCGTAGCTAGAAGGGGTGGGAAAGAACTGGAAGCTAGCTGGATGTTGGTGCGGGCGAGTGCCGACGTCATGACTTTAGAATTACCAGCGACAGTCCATGTCCAGCGGGAGGCGGGGCCGTGGGGTCTCCATACCCTCCCCGAGGACGCAAGTGAGGAGGTGCCGGAGGAGGAGGAGCTAGATGAGGCCCCCGGCCGGGTGCCCGTAGCAAGAGGTAGAGGTGTGGAGTGGGAAGGTTTGGCCAGGCCTCGCCCCCATGGGCTTGAGGAGACTGCCGAGTTAACGGCTGCCATTATCTCCCTGGCGAGAAGGGTTGAGGTGCACCGCCCGAAGCTGAGAATTTTCTCGGGAGCCAAGCCCACCCCGGAAGGGGAGGATGACTATGAGACCTGGGTTGAAGATACATCCCAATTGTTAGAGGTGTGGCCAGTTTCGGATGAGGAAAAGAGACAGCGATTGGTGGAAAGCTTAAGGGGCGGGGTGGCCCGGGTGGTCCGCGATCTGAGAGCGGCACGCCCCTTGGCTTCCCTATCGGAGTGTTTAGACGCTTTGGAGGAAGTGTTTGGACTGTCAGGGGATCCCTGGCGGCATTTAGCAGAGTTTCAACGGATGGGGCAGAGAAGAGGGGAAAAGCTCTCCGACTATGCTTTCAGGCTGGAAGGAAAGCTTACGGGGTTGCTGCGACGAGGTATAGTGAGGGAGGACGATGTGGCGGAGTTAAGGATGAGCCAGATATGTAGCGGTTCCCGGGAGGATGACAGGGTGGCTTGGAGTGTACGGCAGTCATTTAAGCAGAGCTCCCCTCCATCATTCGGACGGCTGATCCGAGAGGTACGGGCCGAGGAGTGTGCTTTGCCGACCAGGGGGCTCGGACCCTCAGGGACGGTCTTCAGCGGTTCAGGAGGTGGTAGCCGGGATGAGACCAGAGAAATCCAAGGCGTCCTCGGGGGCCCGTATCGGGAGGAGAGAGGCGGCGAGTAGTGGGTGCTATAACTGTGGGAGAGAGAGGCATTTCCGCCGGGAATGTGAGTGGCCGGGGGCGTGCTACCACTGTGGGGAAGCTGGCCACTTACGGAAGGATTGTGAGAGACGAGATGCGCCGAGGGGGGAGGGCCCCCAGGCCACCAAGAAGGGAGAGGTGTCGGGAAACTTAAGAGAGGCTCAGTGAGGGAACGGACTGGAGTCTCGGGAGGAACACGTTCCCAGAAAACCTCTATGGAACCCCGGAACGAACAAGCCCAAATTCCTGATGGACTGGTGGGGCCCCGTTCCAGCGTGTCCCTACGGATAGAGGGCATCTTTGCGAAAGCCATCCTTGACACCGGGTCGCAGGTTACCTTACTGTACCGATCGTTCTACCACAAATATCTGAAGCATTTGGCAGTAACTCCGTTTAACGCATTGGAGATTTGGGGCATAAGTGATGGTGATTACCCGTACGATGGATACTTGTCAGTGAGATTGGAATTTTCAGAGGGAGATGTGGGAGTATCGGAAGCCTTTGAGACGCTGGTGTTGGTTTGTCCGGACCCGGTGGTGCTGCCCTGTTGGTGGGGACTAACTCCCCTCTGGTGCGACGGCTCTTGGGAGCCTGTAAGAAGAAGGGGGGGGGAGAACTTTTTGGAGACCCTCTCGGTACACCCCGTGTTCCGAGGAGTGTACGAAGGAGTGAGTGACCCCCAGGGGCTGGACCCGGAGTGCAAACGAGGGACGGTGTGGTGCACTCAGGCGAGGCCTAAGGTGATACAGCCAGGGGAGGCGGCATTAGTGATGGGAACCCCCAGATTCCCCGGATTGCCGCCGGGAGAGGCCCTGCTAGTAGACGCCCCCGACGACCTGGAAAGGGAGTCCTGGTTCCCGGCTGGGGCGCTGGTGAGACCTGAATTGCAGAGGCCCTCAGCTGTACAGGCACGGCGGATGGGGGTGATGATACGGAACATAACGGAGAGGGAGATCACCTTTAAGCGCGGGATGCCGCTCGCGCACTTGTTCCCGGTGACGGTGATGTCCAGCGCCCCCGTGAAGCCCACTGGAAGAGAACTATTGGGAGACGGGGGGCGGCTGACCGAGGAGGCCTTTAATTTTGAAAACTCCCCTGTACCGCCGGCGTATAAGAGCAGGCTGGTGGAGAAGATGCTGAAGTTAGGGGATGTCTTTTCTCAGGGCGAGTTTGATGTAGGGTTTTCCAAGAGCACTCGGCACACCATTCGGGTAACAAATGACACCCCGTTTAGGGAGAGGTCGCGGCGGTTGGCCCCAGCAGATGTGGAGGATGTGCGGCAGCACTTGCGGCAGTTGAAAGATGCAGGGATTATTGCGGAGTCCCGAAGCCCATATGCGTCCCCCATAGTGGTGGCAAGGAAGAAAAATGGGAAGGTACGCATGTGCGTGGACTATAGGACCCTGAACCGCCGCACTGTTCCCGACCAATATACGGTCCCGAGGGTGGAAGATGCATTGGCCTGTCTGAGTGGTGCACAGTGGTTCAGTGTATTGGATTTGCGGAGTGGGTATTACCAGATTCCGATGAACGAGACTGATAAGGAGAAGACAGCCTTTATCTGTCCCCTGGGGTTTTTCCAGTTCGAACGAATGCCCCAAGGTATCTCGGGGGCCCCAGCCACCTTTCAGCAGCTCATGGAGCGGACAGTGGGGGACATGAACCTGCTGGAGGTATTGGTGTACCTGGACGACCTGATAGTGTTTGGATCTATGTTGGAGGAACATGAGGAGCGGCTGCTGAAGGTGCTGAGTCGGCTGAAAGAGGAAGGGTTAAAACTTTCCCTGGATAAATGCCAGTTCTGTAAGACGTCGGTCAGCTATGTCGGGCACATAATCTCGCGAAATGGAGTGGCCACCGATCCGGGTAAGATAGCCGCAGTCACCACCTGGCCGAGACCTCAGAAGGTGAGCGCCTTACGCTCGTTTTTGGGGTTTTGCGGATATTACCGGCGGTTCGTGAAAGGAAATGCGAAAATGAGTCATCCATTGAACCAGCTGCTGTGTGGCTATCCACCTGTGGGGAGGAGGAGGAAGGGAGACCGAGGGTCGGAGGTAGGAGGATACTTGAACCCGGGGGAGCCTTTTGGAGTGAGGTGGGATGCTCAATGTGAGGAGGCGTTCCAATCTCTAAAAAGGGCGCTGACACAGGCCCCAGTGTTGGCTTTTGCTGATCCCCGGAAGCCGTATGTTCTACACTCTGATGCCAGTCACGACGGTCTGGGGGCTGTTCTGTACCAGGAACAGGGAAACGGATTGAGGCCAGTGGCGTTTGTCAGTCGGAGCTTGTCGCCATCTGAGAGAAACTATCCCACTCACAAGCTGGAGTTCTTGGCGTTGAAATGGGCGGTGGTAGACAAGTTGAGTGACTACCTATACGGGGCCCAGTTTGAAGTGAGAACTGATAACAACCCCCTCACTTATATCCTGACTTCGGCGAAGCTGGACGCTACTGGGCACCGGTGGTTAGCAGCCTTGTCTGCCTATGAGTTCAGCCTGAAGTACCGGCCGGGGAGTCGGAACATCGATGCAGATGCCCTGTCTCGTCGGGCGCACGACGAGTCGGGCACGGCCGAGGAGTGGAAGAGTGTCCCTGCCCAGGGAGTAAAGGCCATGTGTCAAGTTGGGAGCGACGGGGAAGTAGGAGCACAGATGGGAACGGATCGGGCAGTAGATCAACTGGGGGCTGACGGTGACGCGCTGCCCACTGTTTACTGTAATGTGACCGCTCTGAGGAACCGGCAGCTGCCGGAGTTGAGTCACCAGGAAGTACAGGCGGCTCAGCGTGATGACCCAAGCCTTGGCACTATCTGGTACGCGGTTAGCCAGGGTGATATGGGGCAGGTGGAGAAGGCGAAACATGCCTCCGTTCCTCTACTACTGAAGGAGTGGCCCCGGTTGAAGCTGAAGAACCACGTCCTGTACCGAGTCACGTCGCCTCCGGACCACCCCCGGCGCTGGCAGCTGGTCATGCCCGAGAAGTATCGAAAGGCTGTGCTTCAGGCTCTACATGATGATTCCGGGCACTTAGGGGTAGAGAAGACCTATGGATTAGTCAAGGACCGGTTTTACTGGCCCCGGATGAGGGGGGAGGTGGAAGAATACTGTAAGACCTGTAGCCGTTGCGTCAGGAGGAAGACCTTGCCTGCGCAGGCGGCTCCGTTATCCCACTTGCAGAGTGCAGGACCCATGGACCTGGTGTGTATGGATTTCCTGTCTATTGAGCCGGACACCAGCAATACCGCGAATGTTTTGGTCCTCACGGATCACTACACTAGATATGCGCAGGCTTTTCCTACTAAGGATCAGAAAGCGACTACAGTGGCGAAGGTGTTATGGGAGAAGTACTTTGTTCATTATGGCCTTCCCCGGCGGATCCACAGTGATCAGGGACGGGACTTCGAGAGCAGGCTTATCCATGAATTGCTGGATATGCTTGGGGTTGAAAAGTCCAGAACCACCCCCTATCACCCGCAGGGTGATCCTCAACCCGAGAGGTTTAACCGGACCCTGCTGGACATGCTCAGCACCTTGGAGATTGGACGGAAGAGTAAGTGGAGTCAGCACATCGCTCATTTGGTCCATTGTTACAATTGTACTCGCAATGATGCTACGGGGTACTCGCCCTACTATCTGATGTTTGGACGGGAAGCGAGGTTGCCCATTGATCTGTGTTTTGGGACTGAAGCGGGGGAAATACCTTCGAAGCCATGTCTGAAGTACGTGTCCGATATGAGGAGAGAGTTGAAAAGGGCGTACGAGTTGGCTGAGGCGGCAGCCACCAAGCAGAACCAGCGGAATAAAAGGAGGTATGATCAGAAGGTAAAGTTCGTCCAGCTATTGCCGGGAGACCGAGTCCTTATCCGGAATTTAGGACTACAGGGTAAGCACAAGTTGGCGGACCGTTGGGCAGCCACCCCATATGTGGTGGAGAGTCAGATGCCGAATCTCCCGGTTAACCGGGTGAGACCTGAGGGCGGGCAGGGGCCTGTCAAGGTACTCCATCGGAACCACCTGTTGCCTCTGGGTCGAGAGGTGAAGATGGACCCAGAGTCCGAATGGGAGTTTACTCCTAGTACGAGGACTCTGCGAGGGCGCGGGGCGCGGGAAGAGGCCGCTGCGAAGAAAACGGGGCCGGTCCCCACCTCGAGAAGGGATACGTCATGGGAAGATGATGATTCGGACGTGTGGTACCTGCTTCCGTTCGCTGATTCCCCGGTGCCAGGAGAAGAAACTCTTGGCCCTTCCATCACTGAGTCAGGGGAACCGAGGGAGGGTGTTGCAGAGCCGCCTGTATTACAGCCGGCATTGGGGGAGGAGAGGGTGGAGGCAGAGCCCGAGCCAGAGGGCTCACCGGGGCAGAGGGATCCCGGTGAAGAGGAAGGTCTGTCAGATAGGCTCGAGGGGTCAACTGGGGTGTCTGAACAGGGAGAGACGGCAGAGGAAGTCCAGAGGCCTCACAGGAGTAGGCATCCCCCGGAAAGACTCACTTATATAGCGCCGGGAGAGCAGGGTGTGATCTCTACTGCCCTGCAAAGTTATGTCACTGCGTTATGCACCTGGGTTGGGTTTTGTGTTTTACAAGGAGTACTAGTGAATTCTGTTAACGTCATGAGGGCATGACTTTTTTAGGTGGGGGGAGAGTGTACGGGGTCTTTCTTTTGTTACATTTAAAATGGCGATTTTTGTTATGTTAATCTGTGGAATGCGGCTTTGTTGTGTTTTAACGTTGCAGAGCGTTTGCGCTAGCAGCTTATTGTGGTTTAGAGGGTGATAAGAGGGTGCTATTAGCCAATGGGTGGTTATGTATCGTTTTGTTTTCGGATGCCATGCTGTATGATATGACTGTGGACTGAGTTTTGGCGGGGAGTCGGGAGGAGAGACGAGGAGGACGGCGGACGTGCGGAGAGGCTCCGGTCGATCATTTCGGGTGGTCCCGAGCCGTGGGTCGACGGAATTCGGGTGGTCGTCTGACGTCGAACTTGAGCTCCAACGGTAGCGCGCGAAGAACTTGGACTTTGATAAGTGTTGGCGCCTTTTTTTTCCATTACTTTCCTCTCTGTATCAAATGTATATTAATGCCCTAGAATTAGTAATATCTATAAAGTGTATGTGATAAAATTTACTGGGTGTGCTGGCTGATGATTGATCTTTGTGATTGATTCGGGCGACGATTGACCCTGAGGGGACTGCTGAAGCAGGTGCTGGGCGGGATTTCCCCTAGACATACACGAGCCAAAATAACGGAACGTTACAGATACAAAGCCAATGAAATGCAGTTAGCATCTGGCCAGAAGTGCAAAGAATAGTATTATTTACAAAATCACTGCAAATAAAAAGTAAATGCTACAGCACACAAAAATAAAAGAAAGAGACAGTCCAATATGGGTGCAATACTGCTTAGCGCTGTGATGAGAGATTCAGCATGGACACAGCCTCAGGGAAGAAGCTCTTCCTGTGCCTGCTGGTGCGGGAGCGGAGGCTCCTGTAGCGCCTATCGGATGGGAGGAGAGTAAAAAGTCCATGGTTAGGATGAGATGCATCCTTGATAATGCTTTTCATCCTGCCCAGGCAGTGTTAATGGTAGATGTTCTCAATGGTGGGCAATTGGGTGTCGATAATCCGCTGGGCAGTTTCCACCATATGCTGGAGTGCTTTGTGGTCCGATACGGGACAATTGCCATACCACACTGAGATGCAGTTGGTGAGTATGCTCTCAATGGTACAGCGGTAAAAGTCCGTCAGTATCCTGGGACAGAGGTGAGCTTTCTTGATGCTCCGCAGGAAAATAAAGGTGCTGTTGTGCCCTTTTGACATGACTGCCTTGTCCGTTTGACCCTCCCCAATGATCTCCCTCCTGGCACTTATCCTTGCAAGCGGAACAAGCGCTACACCTGCCCCTACACCTCCTCCCTCACTACCACCCAGATCCCTAACCAGTCCTTCCAGGTGAGGTAACACTTCATCTGTGAGTCTGCTGGGGCCATATACTGGTGCTCCCGGTGTGGCCTCCTGTATATCAATGAGACCCGATGTAGATTGGGAGACCGTTTCGCTGGGCACCTACATTCCGTCCACCAGAACAAGCAAGATCTCCCAGTGGCCACCCATTTTAATTCAACTTCCCATTCTCATTCCAATATGTCCATCTGTGGCCTCCTCCACTGTCGTGATGAGGCCACCTTTAGGATGGAGGAGTAACACCTTATATTCCGTTTGGGTAGCCTCCAACCTGATGGCATGAACATCGATTTCTCAAACTTACAGCAATGACCCCCACTCCTCCTCTTCACCATTCTCCATCCCCTCTTCCCTCTCTCATTTTAAACCCTTATCCGCCCAATGACTCCCTCTGGTACTCCTTCCCCTTTTCTTTCTTCCATGGCCTTCCATCCTCTCCTATCAGATACCCTCTTCTCCAGGCCTGTATCTCTTTCACCAATCAACTTCCCAGCTCCTTACTTCATCCCTCCCTCTCCAGGTTTCATCTATCACCTTGTGTTTTTCCCTCTCCTCCCCCCACCTTTTAAATCTACTCCTCAGCGTTTTTTTTTCTCCTGTACTGCCAAAGGGTTTCAGCCCAAAATGTCGACAGTACTCTTTTCCATAGATGCTGCCTGGCCTGCTGAGTTCCTCCAGCATTTTGTATGTGTTGCCTGGATTTCCAGCATCTGCAGATTTTCTCTTGTCTGCTAGAAAAAGCAGGATCTCCCCAGGTCCATCCATTTTAATTCCCATTTCCATTCCAACATGTCAGTCTGTGGCCTCCTCTACTGAGGCCACATTCAGGATGGCTGATGGAATAAACATCAATTTCTCAAACTTCTGGTAGTACCCCCCTTCACCATTCCCATTCCCATTTCCCTCTCTCACCTCATCTCCTTACCTACCTATCACCTCCCTCTGGTACTCCTCCCCCTTTTCTTTTTTTTCATGGCCTTCTGTCCTCTCCTATCAGATTCCCCCCTCTTCAGCCCTTTATCTCTTTCCCCAATCAACTTCGCAGCTCTTTAATTCACCCCTCCTCACCCTTCAGTTTCACCTATCACCTTGTGATTCTTCTTCCCCTCCCATCCACTTTGACTCTTCATCTTTCATTCCAGTCCTGATGAAGGATCTTGGCCTAAAACGTCGACTGGACTCTTTTCCATAGATGCTGCCTGGCCTGCTGAGTTTTCCCAGCATTTTGTGTGTGTATTGCTCGGATTTCTGGCATCTGCAGATTTTCTCTTGTTTGTTACTGTTGCCTTCCTATCAGCTTGAACCAGTCTGGCCTTTCTCCTCTGACCTCTCTCAGTAACAATGCATTTTCAACCACGGAAATGTCAGTCACTGGATGTTTTTTTTTGTTTTTCACACCACTCTCTGTAAATTCTAGAAACTGCTGTGCGTGAAAAGCCTGGGAGATCAGTAGTTTCTGAGACACTCAAACCATCCCATCTGGCACCAACAATCATGCACATTTCTTCCCCATTTTGATGCTTGGTCTGCATAACAATTCAACCTCTTGGCCATATGCATGCTTTTATGGACTGAGTTGCTGCCACATGATCAGCTGATTTGATTATTTGCATTAACAAGGTGGTGTATGGATGTACCTAATAAAGTGGCCACTGAGTGTAGGTGGAATGAATCCTGCTTTCCATTTGACTGTCCCAACCTGAACAATGTCCAACATGGAGCCACGGAGCATTTCATCACCTGATAGTCTGGGAATAGGACTCAAAACTGATCATAATCAGCAAGTATCTCGCCACAGTTTTCATAGATGGAGAAGAGATGTCCAACAAAACAGATCAAGGTGATTAAGCCCAGGATACTTGTCCTGAGAAACTCCTGCACAGTTGTCATGGAGCTGACATGGTTAATCATCATCATCATCAGGTGTCGTGCCCAGTTTGAGCTTTGACTGCCATGGCCCACACACTCCAGTTTTGGGTCAGGTGGATCAATTCATTGGTATTCATTTCCAAATCTCTGGCTGCTGTCTCCATCATCATTTGGCTTTGCCTTCCTTTTGCTTTCTTCCCTTCAATCTTTCCCATAATCACCGTGCATTCTAACTCCTCTTTCCTAATCACATGTCCAATGAAGTTACATTGCCTTTTCATGATCTCATACATTATTTCTCTTTTTGTGTCTGCTCTGTTCATGACGTCCTCGTCAGATATTCGTTTTGTCCATGATATTCTTTGCATCCTCCTCAAAAACCACATCTCTGCTGCTTCAATTTGTTTCCTCACGTTACTAGATATTATCCAACATTCTGAGCCATATAACATAACTGGATAAATGTAACATGTCAGTATTCTGAGGCGGGTTGTCATGCCTAGTTTAGTATTGGTCAGTATACTCTTCATTCTCGTAAAGGTGTCTTTTGCCATCCCTATTCTTCTTTTGATGTCCATGTCGCACCTGCCATCTGAAGTCACCCAGTTTCCTAAGTAGCAAAAGTTCTTTACTTGTTTTATGTCTTCCCCATTTATTCTCAGCCTGCAGGTAGGATTCTCCTTTTTGGATATCACCATACATTCTGTCCTTTTGCAATTGATAGATAGACCCATTTTTGCACTTTCTTCAACAATTATATCAATTAAGTTTTGTAGTTCTTCCTCCGTACTTGCAATTAACACAGTGTCATCTGTATATCTGAAATTATTGATGTTTTCACCGCCAACTTTGATTCCCAAGATGTCTGTTATTTTTTGTAATATTGTTTCACTGTACACATTAAATAAATCAGGGGAGAAAACCCTTGTCTAACACCTCTCTTGATTTTCGTAAACTGACTCACTTCTCCATCTATTCTTACAGCGGCAGTTTGTTCCCAGTACAGATTTCTGATTAGGCGGAGGTCTTTCGAATCTAGATGTAGAGTTTTCTGTAATATTTCAAATAACTTATTGTGCTTCACTTTATCAAATGCTTTTGTGTAGTCGATAAAACTAACAAACAAATCTTTTTGCACGTGAATAGTTCATTCTGATAGTATCCTTAACATCAATATTGATCTTCTTGCACCTTTGACATGGTTACCTTCCAATATTTACAAGTGTTGGATGACTCCAGCCAGCAGAGATGGTGGAGAACCGTAAGTGTAGAGATTGTCCTTGATTCTCAGGGGCTTGTTTGATCAGGCTTCCTTGATACCATGCTTGGTAAAATGCTGCATTGAAGTCAAGTGCAGACACTCTCATTCATCTATGGAAATTACACTCTTTCATCCATATCCGAACTAACTAAAGCTTTAATGTCTGAGCCAAGCATCCTGGAGAAAGCCAAACTGAGCATCAATGTATACATTATTCATAAGTACATACCAATGATAATACATTCAGGGACACCTCCTATCACTTTGCTTATGATTGACAGTAAGTTGATAGAATGGTAATTAGCTGGATTGGATTTTGTTTTGGACAGAACATGACTGGAACATATTTTGTATTGACAGATATTTGCCAGTGTTATCGCTGTACTGGAACAACTTGGCTGAAGGACACTAGTTCTGAAATAAAAGTTTTCAGCACCACAGCACCACAGTTGTCCAAAGCTGTCTTTGCTCTATAGTAAACACAAAAAAAAAATTCTGCAGATGCTGGAAATCCACATTCAAAACTCAGCAGGTCAGGCAGCATCTGTGGAGAGGACATTTCAAACCATGACCCTTCATCAGGACTGGAAAAGAAAGGGTAAGAAACCAGAATAAGAAGGTGGGGAAGGGGAAAGAGTACAAGCTAGCAAGTGGTAGGTGAAACCAAGTAGGGGGGGAGGTAGGTGGGTGGGTGGGGAAGCTTTATGGTGTTTGCATTTGTTTCTTGATATCATGATACCCTCAGAAGGAGGCCAAAATGGATCGCCCACACTGTACAAATGGCTGAACTTATCAGGAATGCTTTAGCCATCTCTGTAGAATTTGTGCCACAAGTGAGTGTGGGTATATTTCAGGAGACTCTTCAATTTAAGAGCACGTGATGTGTGTTAGGCATCTCCAGACAACCCATCAATGACGAGCACTTCACTTTTTGGTTGCTGCACCACTAACATCAGTCTTAATTTGGATCCTTGAAAAGTTGTAGAAAAATAGCTGCAAAACAAACTAGTAATTGGCAGATGGATGGCCGCAGTTACGAGGCTGTTAAATGAAGACAGGAAATGGTCTTTGATCCTGTTATCAGTGAACCTAATAGGACTGCTGGTTAAACTCCACTTTTTGGAATACAACCAGTCCAAAACCAAAGCAGCTTTATGGAACATGAGGACAAAGGATTCTGCAGATCCCAAAAATCTTAAACAACACACACAAAATACTGGAGGAACTCAGAAAATCTGGCAACATCAATGGAGAGGAATAAACAGTCAATGTTTTGGGCCTAGGAAGGACGGTGTCTTCCTTTCCATATTCATCTTCTGGATTTCCTGTTTAGCTTGTATCAGCCATTAGAGTGTAGATAAGAGATTTCTCGGTATTTGATTTGATGTCTAGATGGAATGTAATATAATACCTATCAGGTAATTTTAAATGAGCAGATATCAATTATCTGTGGATGCTTCAGTATTTTGTGATGACATCTTAAGAGGTCTAAAACCCATGTTTGGGGGTATTCAAAGTTATGCTTGTATACATTTTCTACATTGAAATTGTAACGGCCATTCATTTTGGGAAACAAGAACTACTAAAAGGTTTACAGATTGAATCTATGTAGCCACTTTTTACAATTTTCACTCAGACCTTGTGCAAGGAACATAAGGCAGTCCTTAGGTTATGAAATTCTAAAAAAACAACGAATATTCAAAGCTTACAGCAGATCAAGATGTAAGAAAGGTTTTGAATGCAAGTAAGTCATAAGTAGTGCTTTATATTCTAATTTTCGAGTTCTAGCATTTAATGATGTTACATTTGGAAGAGGAAGCAATTCAGACCAGAACTGTATATTTCTTGTATTCACCTCGTCCAATAGTAGCAGCTAAAGGACTCACTGCAGTGGTGATAACAATGGATGTAGTGGAATTGCCAGAGGAACACAGGACAATCTAGTGGTATCTCACCTGGCAGCCAGGCATAGACATCGTGACTGCTTCCATTTAACTGTGCTAAACATAGTCTAGCGAGGAGCACAAAGGCAGGTGGCAAGTTCACTTGCTCTTTATTAGCTCACAAATTGCTTTGAAAATGGCATAGTTCATGCAGTGCAGAATATGGTTAACATTTTTAATACATTATCAGAGAAAGGTTAGTGATCCATAACTGGCATTATGCCACTGTAATTGAAGGACTCGGTCAGGTCGCCTCCTTCATGTCAGCATTTCAAGGTTAGGGAAATAGTTATGCTTGGGTCTTCACTTCGTGGTTGCCTGGATTTCCAGACGGCTCCTCAAAAAACAAATAATCCATCCAGCGGTATTACTTCTTTATAGATGTCCCTGACAGAAGCATGTCCTTCTTGTTTTCTTTATCAGTGGGTTTGAAGTATCAGGGGGTCTCAGTTGTCAAGTTGCCAAACTAACACATAATTATTGGGGCAACGTATTACAATTTTACAGTTGCAGTGGGAGAACTCCAAAAAGCATCATGCTGTATGCTATTGTAATATACTGTACTATGAAGATAGGAAGAAAGAAGGAGACCTTCCCCTTTGACTCCAAATTACTTAAACATGTGTCTTGCTCACTTCCAAATGCTAGAAGTGCCTCAGTGTCACTCCCTCCAGAATGTTTTATGCACAATTTAACCTTGGGGAATAGAAGATTAATCAGCCATTTTTTTTCTAGGATTCAATGAGTCTTCTACCAAAGTGGCAATGGTTGACTGGAGTCCCAGAAAAGAATTCATCCCTATTCATTATACACCGGTTTTATAGAATCACAGAATCGTAGAACACTACAGTACAGCCACAAGCCCTTCAGCTCATCTAGTCTGTGCCAAACTATTGATTTGAGTAGTCCCATTGACCTACACCCGGACGATAACCCTCCATACACCTCCATCTACCCATCTAAACTTATTTTAAATGTTGAGATCAAACCCATATCCACCACTTCTGCTGGCAGTTCGTTCCACACTCTCAGCACCCTCTGAGTAAAAGCATTCCCCTTAAACATCTCACCTTTCTCCCTTCACCCATGACCCCTAGTCCTAGTCTCTCCCAACCTCAGCAGAAAAAGCCTACTTGCATTTACCCTATCTACACCCCTCATAACTTTGCATACCTCTATTAAATCTCTCCTCAGTCTCCTATGCTCTAAGGAATGAAGTCCTAACTTACTCAACCTTTCCCTGTAACTCGGGTCTTCAAGTCCTGGCAACATCCTTGAAAATTTTCGCTGCAATCTTTTAATGTTATTGCCATCTTTCCTGTAGGCCAGTGACCAAAATTACACACAATACTCCAAATTAGATCTCAGCAATGCCTTATACAACTTCAATATACTGTAACATCCCAACTCCTGTATAAAATACTTTGATTTATTAATGCCATTTTGCCAACAACTTTCTTTATGACCCTATCTACCTGTGATGCCACTTTCAAGAAATTATGGATCCGTAATCCCATATCCCTCTGTTCATCCATATTCCTAATTTCCTTATTAAAGTCATCTGTTAGTCGAGACCATGGATCTGCGCCTGGAAAGTCTTCACTCTCCAGGGCGCAGGCCTGGGCAAGGTTGTAGGGAAGACCAGCAGTTGCCCATGCTGCAAGTCTCCCCTCTCCACGACACCAATGTTGTCCAAGGGAAGGGCATTAGGACCCATACAGCTTGGCACCAGTGCCGTCGCAGAGCAATGTGTGATTAAGTGCCTTGCTCAAGGACACAACAAACACATTGCCTCGGCTGGGGCTCAAACTCACGACCTTAACCACTTGGCCACGTGCCCACACGTAATTTCCCTATTTCTATTTAAGTCCTACCCTGGTTTGTCCTCTCAAAGTCCAACACCTCACACTTGTCTGCATTAAGTTCCATCTGCCATTTTGCAGCCCATATTTCCAGCTGGTCCATATCGCATTGGAAAATTTGATGGCTTTCATTACTGTCCACTATGTCCCAATCTTGGTGTCAACCGCAAATTCACATATAGATGACAAACAACAATGGATCCAGCACTGATCCCTATGGCACACCACCAGTTACAGGCCTCCGGTCAGAGAGTCAACCACCTACTACCACTCTCTGGCTTCTCCCGTGAAACCAATGTCTAATACAATTTATTACCTCATCTTAAATACCAAGCAACTGAACCTTCTTCACCAACCTCCCACGTGGAACCTTGTCAAATGTCTTGTTAAAGTTCGTGTAGACAACATCTACTGCCTTGCCTTCATCTGCTTTCCTGGTAAGTTCCTCAAAAATGCTATAAGATTGGTTAGACACGATTTACCACGCACAACATTATGTTGACTATCAGTCCATGTCTATCCAGATACTCATATATCTGGTCCCTTTGTTTATTTAATATTCCCCTAAACAAAAGGAGCATAAAATTCCATGACCAGAATTATCTTCTTGCACAGAAGATTATTTTCATCATTGAACTTGACCCTGATCTTATTCTCATCTTGTATCTTCCTATGCTGGCCCATGAGTGAATGCAGTACACCACCATGGTTACATTTATGCTGCATCTGGCAGCGTGCAAAAGAAAGCCACATCTTCTGTTTGCTGCAGGGAGCATGGGCTCAGCTCCATGGTGGTCTTTCTCCGCAAGATCCTGTCTAAATCTTCACGCTTCATTTTTAGGTCCAGACCAGAACATGCTCTTGATTTCTACAAAGGCTTTCCATCTTGGTTAAGCCAAAAGAGTCCGCACTTCTATGATGGAGAGTTCATACACCTGACTTGATCCAGTGTTGACCTGAACAATATCTATCGTGTTAGGAGGGTGAAACAATTGGTGTCTGTTAGCATCCTGCCAAGGTAGCTGGGGAAAATTACTAGACGCATCAATAAATTCACGTTCTTTTACCTATTGGAGAGTTCTATGACTATTATGCTATTGAAATTCAGTTTGTTTTACCTATTCTGAAATTCTATAACTGTACCATTACTGAAAATTATTCTATTTCTAGGAAAGGACTGTCAACTTATTCATGAGGCATTTTCAAAATCATGTTCGTAAATTATAAATGGTCCATGAAATTACAATCATTCTCAAGTTAGGCACCACTGCCCCCTAATGGGAATTTGAAAGATTAACTTCTAACTTCTAAAATCATAAGCATAGTCACAGAAACTGAGGAAAAAATATGACAAGTTCATGAATATACCAGCTGAAATATGTCTACTGTACCAGCCCCACCTTCATGTACTTGGTCTGTCCGCCACTGTCTACAGCTTTACTACTCCGTGCGATATTTAAATGTGATGAGAATTTTTGCCTCTACCGCACTTTCAAATAGTGAGTTCCAGAATCCCACCAATCTCTCAATGCTAAAACATTTCTTCATTCTTTAGCTAATTGTCTTCAATCTATATCCCCTTGCTTTTTAACCCTCAATTAAGGAAAATAAATCTTCCCCAGCCCCTCATCATATTAAACATTCAATTAATTTTGCCTCAGTCTCCCCATTTTCAAAGAAATAACTTGTGCTATCCAAATTTCCATCATGGCTAATCTTTTCTATTCTGACAGCACCTTTTAAAATGCCCACTGCAGCCACTCGAGTGCAGTCACAACTTTCGCATAATAAGGTGACCAAAACTGTACGTTCTCAAATGATGGCCTCTCAAGTTATATCAAGTTCTATTATAATCTCTATCACCCTAATGGTGTATGCTCAAGCTAACCAAGAAAAACTTCCTTTCTGTTTCTTAACCACTTTATTAACAGTTCTGCTATTTGTAAGGATCTGTTCACTTGAACATCACGTTTCCTCTGTTCCTCCCTTCCATTCACTTCATATTCCACAGTCTTAAATGTGCACAGGAATTCACCCTATATCAGCAAACCTTTTTTTCAGCATGAAGTCAAAATACTGTAGAATTGAAAAATAAAGCCCTACCAAATAAGCAAAATCAAAAAATCTTAAAATTATTTTCTGGAAGTAATAGGCCACTAGAGAATGTTTACTCTTACAGAATAAGGTATAACTGATTTTAATAGGTGAACACTGCTCTGGCCTAGAAGAGTTTCAAAATACTGATTTTAAATATTCCACATCTTTTTTTAAAATGACTTAGAAATTAGATCTGTTTATGGTCATGCTGTAGATAGGAAAACTGATTTTTTTTTCTGGTGAATAATGCAATTGTAATTCGTTCTATGCTTAGTCACTAAAATAAAATATTTTAACTAGGTATTTCTTAAATAGTATTCAATTGGTGGCATGGTGGTAAAATAGAAACTAAGTAATTTAGTTAATGTATCATGTCAACTCACAAGTTTTGATCAATGATCTGAGGACATGAGATCAAGTCAAAACATTGTAGCTGTGAATCTGGCTATATGGCCTATTAAATAAAGTATAAAATTAAGAGCTAAAGCCTGAAATTGCTGAGTTATTGTAAAATCTGATTTACTAATACCTTTTAATGAAGGAAATCTGCTGTGTGCTCTGTATGTAACACCAAGCCCAAAAATCTCCAGGGCTATTGAAGATAGTGTCAGTACCTTCAGTTGAACTCTGTCTTTTTGTGTGTTTTCCCCCTAGCCATCATTCAGTCGTTTTGTACTGCCATGTGCTTTTGTTTGTTTCCATGCCTCATGTGCTCCTGTCCCCACTCCTGCTCTACTCCGGCCCCTGTATTACTGAGTACTCTGTCTCTCATCTGTTTCCCATTATTACCTGTTTTGCTGCCACCTGTGTCTCATTGTGCTCCACCTATCATCTGCCTCTCTGTTTATTGCTCAGTGTATTTCAGTCCTGTGTTTTCACCTGTTTGTTGCCAGATTGTGCTAGTGGGTTTTCCTGAGCCTTTCCAGGATTTGTATCTGAACTCTGGCTGTCTGAATATCGGCACTGTCTGTTTCCCAATTCTGGCTTTTGGATTTCTCTGGACCTTTTGATCTCTGCCTGAACTTTGATGCTGTCTTTGTTGTCTCTCTGGATTTGCTACTCAGTAAATATCACAGTGCACACAGTACTTGGTCTGTGATTGGGTCCCTGCTTCAGCATCCTGACAGATAGACAATAACACCATCCTGTTAATGGTGCCCACACTAATGTTTTTTAAAAAAGTAATGTAGATCAAATGGCCCATTTTTACATTTGTAAGCTTTCTCAAATTTCAGAATTATTTATAATAAATGCTAGAATTTGTTTAGGCATTCCTAGCTTCTGGCATTCCTATTCACAAATAAGCTAATTTTAGGCAGAATACAATTCTAGCTATAATGATCTTATTTGTCAATAATAAGTTAAAGCATTAAAATGATCTGCCATCCTCAAATACCCTGCACCCTGTGTATAAACTCTTAAATTCTAGTTTATTACAATTGTATTTAACAGATGACTATTTGGAGAAAATTGCTTTATTCCTAAGATGCCACTTCTGTCTGCAGATGCCTTAGAAAACTTTTCCCATCTGACAACAAGAAATGTGGAGACCTACCATGCCTAATTCAACACAAGCCATCCAGTGCAACCAGATTTCTACTAGCAATGCAGAGTTAATGTCATTAGAGCAGACTGCTTCAGAGATAACAAAAGCTGTTTCACACATCCCTGCAGCCCTCCAAGACTTCAGTCAGTTGCCTCAGATGACATTATTAAAAAAAATGTTTACCCTTTACACACTTACCTGTTAGGAGGGAAACTAGCCAGCAAATTTATTTAAATAAGATTGATTCTTGAGAGCTATAGGGAACAGAAAGGAATGAATCCCCAAAATAAAATGCACATGAATACAATAAATACACTTGGGTGCAATTATAAAACAAAAGTAAATATTTTCCAGAGTTATGTCAAGTTCAAAAATGTAACATTCATTAGAGACCAATTAAACAACAAATGACAAATTGTGCATGGCTCATTATTTACTTGCAAGAATGTTTTCTTCATTGTTAGGCACCTGAAGACTGATAACATTCCCAAGTGAAATGTGTGTGTAATGAGCATTTCCAGGTCATTTCACATCAGCCAGAAAATTCAATCAACGTTCCCTGCATCGGTTACTTTTTTTAACATCAACATGATTTTCATATCAGCGGAACATAGTTGACGTTAGTCCCTATTCCATAATTCTAAGGGAGCATTTTAGGGGAAGCTGAAGCTCACAGGGAAAACTTGTTCTTCCAGAATGTGGACTGAGCTACCTGTGGAAGTGATAGATAAGTCCTCAATTGTAACATTTAAGAGAAGTCTGAGTAGTAACGTAAATGGGAGAAGTTTGGAGGCATATGGGCCAGGTGCACGTAGGCAGGTCAGCATGGACTTGATGGGCTGAATAGCCTATTTCTGCACTGTAGTGCTCTATGATTCTATTGTTTCAAGACTATTAAATGCTGGAGACTACTAGGAAAACATGATCGATGAACTTCCATGAATTCCAGGCCGCACAACTTGAGGTATCCATAACCATGTGATTTTGCTCTTCCAATTATTCCTGATTCCCTGCACTGTCTCCTTCCTAAAGACAACTGCTTTCCCAGTTCCCAGAAACAGCAAGACAATGGCACTGGTTCACATCACAGTCACTAGCTACGATACTCTTGCTTTGTGTAACATTGAGGAAAGTATTCTGTAACGATTTGCATGGAGAAAGAGAGATCTGCAGGTAGGGCATGAGAGATGATAACATTTAGTGGCAAATATTACCTAGATTTTTGCTTGGATGGGAAATTGCCCCATAAGGAAGGATTATCTAGGCAGATCTAAGCTCACGGGAATTTAGAAGAATGAAACCTGATCCTCTTTAAGCACTTAACATTGTTCCCAGGATTTATAAGGAGGATTTCCCTGGCTGCAGTGCCTGAAACCATAAATTATATTCTCTAAGTAAGGGCTCAGTTCAGGAATGAGATGAGTAGAAATTGCTTCACACAAAGTGTTGGCAGATCTTTAAGGGTTAATTAACAATCTTGTCGTGAGAGGCCCCTTGGGTAAGAGTGACCATAATATGGTGGAATTCTTCATTAAGATGGAGAGTGACATAGTTAATTCAGAAACAAAGGTTCTGAACTTAAAGAGGGGTAACTTTGAAGGTATGAGACGTGAATTAGCTAAGATAGACTGGCAAATGACACTTAAAGGATTGACGGTGGATATGCAATGGCAAGCATTTAAAGGTTGCATGGATGAACTGCAACAAATGTTCATCCCAGTTTGGCAAAAGAATAAATCAAGGAAGGTAGTGCACCCGTGGCTGACAAGAGAAATTAGGGATAGTATCAATTCCAAAGAAGCAGCATACAAATTAGCCAGAGAAAGTGGCTCACCTGAGGACTGGGAGAAATTCAGAGTTCAGCAGAGGAGGACAAAGGGCTTAATTAGGAAGGGGAAAAAAGATTATGAGAGAAAACTGGCAGGCAACATAAAAACGGACTGTAAAAGCTTTTATAGATATGTAAAAAGGAAAAGACTGGTAAAGACAAGTGTAGGTCCCCTGCAGGCAGAAACAGGTGAATTGATTATGGGGAGCAAGGACATGGCAGACCAATTGAATAATTACTTTGGTTCTGTCTTCACTAAGGAGGACATAAATAATCTTCCAGAAATAGTAGGGGACAGAGGGTCCAGTGAGATGGAGGAACTGAGCGAAATACATGTTAGTAGGGAAGTGGTGTTAGGTAAATTGAAGGGATTGAAGGCAGATAAATCCCCAGGGCCAGATGGTCTGCATCCCAGGGTGCTTAAGGAAGTAGCCCAAGAAATAGTGGATGCATTAGTGATAATTTTTCAAAACTCATTAGATTCTGGACTAGTTCCTGAGGATTGGAGGGTGGCTAATGTAACTCCACTTTTTAAAAAAGGAGGGAGAGAGAAACCGGGGAATTATAGACCGGTTAGCCTAACGTCGGTGGTGGGGAAACTGCTGGAGTCAGTTATCAAGGATGTGATAACAGCACATTTGGAAAGCGGTGAAATGATCGGACAAAGTCAGCATGGATTTGTGAAAGGAAAATCATGTCTGACGAATCTCATAGAATTTTTTGAGGATGTAACTAGTAGAGTGGATAGGGGAGAACCAGTGGATATGGTATATTTGGATTTTCAGAAGGCTTTTGACAAGGTCCCACACAGGAGATTAGTGTGCAAACTTAAAGCACACGGTATTGGGGGTAAGGTATTGGTGTGGGTGGAGAGTTGGTTAGCAGACAGGAAGCAAAGAGTGGGAATAAACAGGACCTTTTCAGAATGGCAGGCGGTGACTAGTGGGGTACCGCAAGGCTCAGTGCTGGGACCCCAGTTGTTTACAATATATATTAATGACTTGGATGAGGGAATTAAATGCAGCATCTCCAAGTTTGCGGATGACACGAAGCTGGGTGGCAGTGTTAGCTGTGAGGAAGATGCTAAGAGGATGCAGGGTGACTTGGATAGGTTGGGTGAGTGGGCAAACTCATGGCAGATGCAATTTAATGTGGATAAATGTGAAGTTATCCACTTTGGTGGCAAAAATAGGAAAACAGATTATTATCTGAATGGTGGCCGATTAGGAAAAGGGGAGGTGCAACGTGACCTGGGTGTCATTAGACACCAGTCATTGAAAGTGGGCATGCAAGGACAGCAGGCGGTGAAAAAGGCGAATGGTATGCTGGCATTTATAGCGAGAGGATTTGAGTACAGGAGCAGGGAGGTACTACTGCAGTTGTACAAGGCCTTGGTGAGACCACACCTGGAGTATTGTGTGCAGTTTTGGTCCCCTAATCTGAGGAAAGACATCCTTGCCATAGAGGGAGTACAGAGAAGGTTCACCAGATTGATTCCTGGGATGGCAGGACTTTCATATGAAGAAAGACTGGATGAACTGGGCTTGTACTCATTGGAATTTAGAAGATTGAGGGGGGATCTGATTGAAACGTATAAGATCCTAAAGGGATTGGACAGGCTAGATGCAGGAAGATTGTTCCCGATGTTGGGGAAGTCCAGAACGAGGGGTCACAGTTTGAGGATAGAGGGGAAGCCTTTTAGGACCGAGATTAGGAAAAACTTCTTCACACAGAGAGTGGTGAATCTGTGGAATTCTCTGCCACAGGAAACAGTTGAGGCCAGTTCATTGGCTATATTTAAGAGGGAGTTAGATATGGCCCTTGTGGCTACGGGGGTCAGGGGGTATGGAGGGAAGGCTGGGGCGGTGTTCTGAGTTGGATGATCAGCCATGATCATAATAATGGTGGTGCAGGCTCGAAGGGCCGAATGGCCTACTCCTGCACCTATTTTCTATGTTTCTATGTTTATAATCTGTAGGCAAGAAGGCTGTGGGTGATCAGGTATTGCGCGTATTAAAATGGGGATGGATAGATTTTTGGATAGCAAGGGAATAGAGAGACATAGATTTAAAACAGGAACGTGGCATTGAAGTAAAAGAACACTCATGTTCTTATTTCTTTTACAAGTTCAGTTTCATGTATTTATTTTGTAGTGGTTTTTATTACATTGCAACCAAGAACAAGTTGTGATGAGGAAAGTAAGGTTTGCTAAAGGAAAATTGCAGACATCCCACCCTGCAAAAACTCATTTCAGGGAGGTAGCACTATCGATTTGCGGGAGGCTCCCAGAACTTCCGGGAGAGGTGGGATGTCTGCAAGAGAGTAGCTCCTTAGCAGCTAGCCAGCTAGTTTAAATAACGTTAGCTATGCGAATGAACGAATGACACCTGTTAAACTCACCTCAACATGTCTTTTACAGTCCTAACCCACCATGGGCAATAGAAAAGCCACTGTTGCAAACAGTGCAGCGAGCAACACTGTCATTATTTTGACCCCTATTAGGCAGGAATACACTTTAGTGTAGTCTGGGGTGACGAACGTTTTATATTTTCTTTCTTTTGGAACACTCTGCCATGGCGCGCTCTCTCTCTCTCTCGTGGTCGCTCTCGCACTCTCTCTCTCTCTCTCATGGTCTCTCTTGCTCTCGCTTGCTTTCTCTCTTGCTCTCTCTCGCTCGCTCTCAAAAAAATTGATTTCCATGATATTGTGTATAATTTGCGGGCATCAGGGAGCCACTATTAATTTGCGGGAGACTCCCGGAACTTCCAGGAGAGGTGGGATGTCTGAAATTGGTATTCATTTATTGTTGTTATATTCAAGAGTTATTCATGATATCTGATCCCCATCCCTTCCTCTTCATACTGCTATTTAATTGATTATCAAATATCTGATGCTGAGACAGGTCCTAATGTGAGGTATGATCCACTGTACAGACAATTTAAACACCCGTCTGAATAGACTGGATGCTCCTCTGACTGCGATGCTGAGCGGTGAGATTGCCCCCAGCTGCTGTGCTTCATGTCTGTGAACTTTGGCCGTGATTTGCCCCACTACTATGATGAACTGAATACTGAGGCTTTGGGCCTACTCTGGCTGCTCTGGGGATTTGGATCTAAGGACCCAGTTTGGTTTGGAATGGGTTGTCGTTGCTCACTTCTATTGTTTGTGTTTTTATTTCTCCCTCTCTCTCTGCTCATTGGGGGTTGGTATCTATCTTTTTAATTGGGTTCTTTCGGGTTTCTTGCTTTGCGGCTGCATGTAAGCAAACAAATCTCAAGGTTGCATAATTTATACATTTTTTGATAATAAATTTACTTTGAGTTTGAACTTAAGGGCCTGCAACATGGAGATGACTATTTCAGCTCTTGACTCCTCTTCTGCCAAGTCACCTCAGGCTCTTCCATTGAACTGCAGACAGTGAAAACATGCCTAAACTTCAGAGTTCAAGCCGGGTGTAAATCTTAAATGACAGGCCAAATCTTAAGAGAAAGCTATCTTGGTTTTGCTCTGTTTTTCAGGAAAGACTGGTGGAGCTTAAATTGGGAGTTCAATGAGCCTTTTATCAGAAGCCTAGTTCACCTGAAAGGTGTTGAACGTCCTTTAGCAATCTACAGCGCACATATGGATTGTGACTGAAGCCATAACACACACTGCTCATTTTAAGGGAGCATCTGCTTTGGCATCAGTTCATTCTCCATATGTTCAGTAATGCTTATTTCAAAGCGACAATTAAAAAGGGAGCTATCTTTCTCACCATGTGTTGGTCAGGCACTGGAAGTGACGAGGCAAATCTGCTCACATTATTTCAATATTTACAAGAGATGAAATGGGTTGAGAGAAGGCTTTGAGGCAACTGAAATGATGGCGCATTCAGAGCCAGGATATTTAAGGACTGGACGCTGCCAGGTGATTTCTTTGTGTCCTTTCATCACATCAAAATGATCTTCAGTCATCCACTGCCTCTGAAGAAAATTAGACTTGCTGGCCCATCTGTTTCACTCTGATGTAGCCCTAATGAGGCATAGAAACAAATTTATCATATATCGTGAATCATATTCTCAGATGTTTTAATCAAGCGCGAAGGTTGTTTTGAACAGGGTTAATGCTTTTAACAGATTGAACTGTACAGAAGGCAAAATTAAATCAACAGTGCATCAATCTAATAATACACGGTGCATTGTTCATTAGTGGCACGCAGAACATGATAAGATGTCCATGTGGTGAGGGCACAGCGACTGATGTACTGTGATTGGCATGGCACTGCAAAGCTGCAGTAATGGAACGATGGTCAAGCCTGAGAGCAGGCAGCTATGAATCATTTGGAAATATATCCTTGCTCACTGAGCGTGCAGTACACAATCACTTACAATCATTTGAATGTCACTTGGCAGACCCAGAAACATTTGCATTTTATGCTTCTCTGCTGTCTTCCGTGTGTGGAAGTGTAAATATGACATTTCTAAGAAGTTAATTTGTTTCTTCTTGTTTTTAGCTTGTACAGGGTCATACCTTTTTCAAAGAAAATTGTTTCAGTTCATTAAATGTTTATGATTAGATTTTTTTTAAGCATGTTCAATCATTAGGAAAACAAGAAAATATATGCCCCCGGTCATCTTTATGTGAGCAAAAATGACTTGCCTTTGCAGACAGACCAGAGCATTGTTATAGGGTAAAATACTTTGCACAAACAAGCGCCTTGGTTTTCAGGTCATCAGGGAAAAAATAAACAAATTAATCTTTCAAGCTTGTGAATTGTATTCAGTCAGATTGAGCTCCTCTATTTCTTAATGTCATAGTTCCTTTTACAATCCAAACGCTAAACATTTAAGCTTTTTGAATTCATCTAGCTTCAAAATATTTTTATGAAAGGGTGGTTTTTCTCATTATTTTCCAAGACCATAGCAATTAGCTGGAAGAGATAAGAGGAAGAAAGGACGAAGAAAAAGACTATGTACACAATCTTACACAGTGAATGGTAGGACACTGAGGAGTGTGGTAGAACAAAGGAATCTAGGAATACAGGCATTGAAAGTCGTGTCACAGGTAGATAGAGCCATAAAGAAAGCTTTTGGCACATTGGCCTTCATAAATCAATGTACTGAGTAAAGAAGATGGGATGTTATATTGAAGTTGTACAAGACATTGGTGAGGCCTAATTCGTACAGTTTTGGTCACCTACCTACAGGAAAGATGTAAACAATATTGAAAGAGTGCAAAGAAAATTTACAAGGATGTTACTAGGTCTGGAGGACCTGAGTTGTAAGGAAAGATTGAATAGGTTAGGACAGTATTCATTAGAATTTAGAAGATTGAGGGAAGATTTGATAGAGGGGTATTGATAGGGAAAATGCAAGCAGTCTTTCTCTACTCAATTTGGATGAGACCACCACCAGAGGTCATGATTTAAGAGTAAAAGGTGAAAAGTTTAAAGGGAACTTGAGGGGAATCTTCTTCACTCAGAGGGTCATGTGGCTGTGGAATGAGCTGCCAGCACAAGTGGTCCATGCAAGCTCAATTTCAGTGTTTAAGAGAAGTGTGGATAGCCACATTGATAGTAGGGGTATGGAGGGCTGTGGTCCAGGTACAGCTTGTTGGGAGTAGGCAGTTTAAATGGTTTTGGCATGGACTAGATGGGCTGAAGGGCCTGTTTTTGTGCTGTACTTCTCTATGACTCTATGACTATATCCACATGCTGTGAGTCGGACATATTAGGCCTACTTTAGCCTCAGGAAGGGATAATGTTATGTGCCCTTGATATGGATGGGTTCCTGCAAACACTCCTGTAATCTTTACACTGGGAATCAAGTTGAACAAGCAATATATGCTTATACAGCTACTCTCTTCAAGGATGGAGCTGGAGATAATTTGCCATAACTTTATTTTTTGTCATTTTACGATCCAATAGCAAGGTTACTGAAGATCTCTTATCAAAGACAGCCGACTACTTTTCATTGTCCTTTGTCAAATACCAGCAAACAGCAAGGGGATTCAGTTTTCTAGGGTTACAAGTATTTCCATGATGCAAAGCACCATCGACTCATGCTGATTGGTCTAGACTTGTACAGAAATATTGCCAATTGCCCTCATCTATTTCTCAAATAATTGCCAGCAAACCTCCCAGTGTGAGGTTCAGCAGTTAGGATTTTATTCTAAATGACGCCCGGGAAGAGAGCATAGGTGTAACAAAAATATTTTAAAATTCACTTCTTGCTTTCTGAATCAGCAGCAGGAGGTATTTGCAAATGAAGGAGACACTGTACACACGTTGAAGGTTAGAAAGACTCTACTTTATTAGGATGATATGGAAACTACTCATTAACCACTTCAAAAATGACAAAATGATAGAACACAAAGAATACTTGTCAAGCACTCAGTGAACTGATCTATGCAATGCTGGAGGAAACCTCAGCTGTGAAATACTCATTCCCACTGTTCTATGTCTCTGTCTTCCCCTTTCGCCTGTTCCAGAACAAGAATACCCCTGCCAGAAGATAGCCCCCTTTTTTGCCCTTAAAGCCCCTTATCCTAGTTCTTTACCATGGTTTGGTATAAGATGGCACCTGCACTTGCTCTTCATTTTCCCTTTCCCAGACTGGCATGTTTTTCATCATTATTTACTCTCAAGACCGTGGACACATATTCTTTCACTTTCTCACATTCCACACTAACACCATTTTATCTTACGACCACCATTTTGTGCTACCAAGGAGGAACCAAACATGACCTCTAGCAAATTTAACTCCTTCCTCTCAATAGTTTGTGGCAACTTTCCATCATTTGCAGTGGGGAATGCATCAGTTTGGATGTGGTGCAGAGATTGTTCCCATGTTGATTTCAATAAAGGAGATAGATTCACAAAATTAACTTCTAATTAATTTAGATGTTCTAATTTTGTTTTCAGCTGATTTAAATTTTCAATTTTTACAGGATTTTTGATTAGTCTTAATAGTCCTTACTGAGCCTCGAATGTTTCTGAAACTGTTAAAATCATGCAATTTTGTGGACCATTTCATGTTCTGACCCTTTTAGATGATAACAATTCTGCTTGGATGGCCTTGTAATTGAATAGGACTTCATTGCTAGGCATCAAGTTGGCTATAGACTGCAAGTTTTTGCAGGGTTTATGGGTATGTCAGATGGTTTCCAAATTAATTTATGACTGAAGACAGGGGACCATGCAAGTCAATGCCGATATTCAACCATAGCATATCCTGCAGAAACACTTGCTACAGCTTTGTTTGAGTCAGTGCAACAAACCAAATAGATAATGGGGTCTCTACTTTTGACATCGCAGCCAACTCCTGCATTGTTGTTCTCAACAGACTGCATGTCAAGACCTGAGTCAATGTTATGCAAACTTTGACAGTCCTTACTGCCTAAAGATTAGCATTATTTGTCAAGTGTACATCAAAGCATGAAAACATTGTGTACAGTGAAATCTGATGTCTGCATCAATGACCAATGGAGTCCAAGCATTTTTGTGCGACAGCCACAAGTTTCATCATGCTTCTGACACCAACACAGCATCCCCAGTGTGTTGTACGACCAGCAGTAGAGGATCTGGTATATAAGAATGAGCAAGAGGTATTAGGAGATATCATAGCAACACGCATTAAATGCTGGAGGAACTCAGTAGGCCAGGCTGCATCTATGGAAAAGAGTACAGTCGATGTTTCGGGCCAAGATCCTTCAGTAGGACTGAAGAAAAAAAGATGATGAGTAACATTAAAAGGTGGGGGGAGGGGAGGGAGAAACACAAGGTAATAGTTGAAACTGGGAGGGGGAGGGGTGATGTAAGGAGCTTTGAAGTTGATTCATGAAAGAGAAACAGGGCTGGAGAAGGGGGAATCTAATAGGAGAGGACAGAAGGCCCTGGAAGAAAGAAAAGGGGGGAGGAGCACCAGAGATGAGCAAGCATGGAGATGAGGTGAGAGAGGGAAAAGGGGATGGGGAATGGTGAAGTGGGGGGCGGGGGGGAAACAGCCATTACCGGAAGTACTGACCTTCAAATTATCCAATTGGGCACAATGCAAAAATGTTTTTTTACACTAAATGGTAACTTTTTGTACTAAATTTATAAATTAAATTATGGCATGTTGCAAGCAAACCTAATGAATTCCTAGCAGGTCATTACTTGAAGCTCCTTGTGTTCACATTCAATTGTTCTGATTAGATTATTCCAGAGCAAGAATTGGTTCAGAACCCACAAAATGGGGAGAAAGGACCAAAGACAATTGGTTTGTTGCTTCCTTGTCATGGATTCATCAAACCCAATCATTGTAGAGTGTTATTTCTTGTTGCCAACACTGTGGTTCTTGTTGTTACTTATAGGTAACGAAGAAAAGAAAAATTGGTAAAAGCTAGTATGGACAAAAGAAAAGGAGAAAGCTAACTATTGTTCCATGACTCATTGAAGTCATACATCCATCTTTTCCTCAAATTTGGTATTTTAAATTTAAAAATAACAATTAAACTATCATCATTTGTAACTTTGGGAAAAGAGCCACTAAGTTATTGATAAGAGTTTCTTAATTTCATTCCTGAAAACCTAGCACTACTTCTTAGGAATGCTCTGAAATCCTAGACTTCCAAATTGAGAATTAGTTTCCTTTTATCATTTTCCCTTAATATATTAGGATTTTGATCAAATCACACCTTACTTATCTAAATTCTAAAGAAAGCCTTTGTATTAAGTGCAGTCATATTTTGTGTCTTTAGATTCGGGTATTATTCTTGTATATCAATGCTGTTCTTTCTCCAAGGCCAATATCTCCTTCTATTGGTGTCATGTCCAGAATTGCCTATCGCTCTGTAGGCGTGATCAATGTAGAAGGTCACCTTTCTGCAGCTTATTTCTACCACATTGCACTTTAGTATTCTAAATATAAAGGTAATCAATTTGCATGATACTTTGAGTGTTTTTTCTTTCTCCCTAAGATATTTTAATGTTCTGTGGAAAGATGTTTCTTTCATTTCTTTATACAACCCTCTACATTTTATTTCTTGTGTGTGATTGCTTATTTGATAGATGGAATTCTTGCCCCTTAGGGTATAAACTGGTTCAGTATCATATTAAAACCTTTTTGAACACCTCCCACTTACCTCCTGTCACTTTACCTATAAAGCATTTAAGTAGTTTATCGTGAACAGTCACCTATCAAATTCAGTCTTGCCTAAAACTAGTTTCTTTGTAAATGTTTCAGATTTTACCCTTCAAAATGTTGCAGTAAAATAGACCAGATTATGATTACTATTAGATAATGCATCATATTCATGCACCATTAGTCTGTTAACTAAATCAGACTTACTACTTTTTATTAATTTATTGTGATCTACTCCCTTGTTGATTCTAGGACATAATGCTACACAAAATTGCCATGAATAAATTCTAGTAATTCACTTCCTTGAGCAAGTCTTCTTATCACAATTTAAACATTTTTAATTAAAACCACACAGGCTTGTACATACACTGCATGTATATATTCCACCACTTTACAGCTTCTTTGGAGAACCATACACAGCAATCCTTTCCCTTTTCATAATTCTTTCCATAAGCGCTCTACAGCTAACTTGCTTCTTGTTATATCCTCGCTCATGTTGATGTGATTTTACCCTTAATCACTGCCTACTTCTATTTTAAAAAAAAAACTTTGTGTAAACATAAAAGCCTAGAAGGTAGATCATTCACAGCCGGTTTCTTCAGACTTGTGTGATTAAAAATCCAGATTCCCAAGATTATCAGAAGTGAATTCCAATTGTGACCATTTCCAGGTTGAATGGCAAAAATCTCAAAATAGCAAGAGAATGACTTGTCACAAAATTATGAGGATAACAATCTTACGATACAGAAGCCTTAAAGCAGACACCAATAGGCTGAAGTGCAGCTTCTATCCCAGTCATCAGGCTCTGAAACAGACCTCTTGACCTCAATCAACCTCGTTATGATCTTGCATTTTATTGTTTATCTGCACTGCTCTTTCTCTGTAGTTTTTATACTCTATTCTGTATTGTTATTGTTCAAGTTCAAGTAAATTATCATGCAACTATAAATGAATACCCATGAATGCAGGCAAATGAAACAGCATTACTCCAGGGCCAAGGTGGAAAACACAGTAGCAACAGTCACACACAGCACAAGACACATATACCACATAGAAGATTACAAGCACATATAAGCTATCAGTAAAACACAATCACACAAAAAATATAGTCCAAGACCCTGAGTCCATGAATTTTGCAGCAGTCTGCAGTTGAACACATTACAGGTTGTCTTCTGCTGAGCAAACACTGGGGGGCAGCACCGACTCCAGCAGTGGAACACAACAGCTCCGACGCCTCTCCCCCACCAACAGGCGACATCGCGGCTCAAGGCCGAGTTCTCGCTACAGCCAAGGCCGCTCAGCTCTCCTGCTATCCGCCAATAAATAAACAGATTGAACTTGCATCTTTCCACATTAACAATGTCCAAAAGGGTCTTCTGATCGCAAGAAAAGTGACTAAAAAATCACTTGTTGTGAGACTGCACACCACCTTTGCACACTGACTCCTCTGATGCCACTCAGATGCATCTGTTATACTTAATTCAATGCAGTGTAATGATTTGATCTATATGAACAGTATGCAATATCTTTTTACAGTATCTTGACCATGATAAACCAATATCAATCCATTGAGATTCCAATAAGACTTGAGTTAAACAGCCTTGGTTTCCTGAGTAAGGCCATCGTCACATTATGCTTAATTATCTTTGCTAGTTGTGCATCTCTCACTGTGCACTGCTACTTGCACAAGTCCTTTCCTTGCATCCGTGACAGTCCTCTGCATACTTTTTCACTCTTTCCTCTTGCTGTCTCTCTCCCTTCACCCGAATTCGGGCGTCTCGTAACTGTTGGTGCAGATGATGATATTCGCTGACAACCAGGTTCATATTCGTTGTCAAATAGTTATGTCTGTACAACTACACGTCAAATAAATAAAGGCACACACTCGGAGCTAGTTAACTTGTATACTTACTTTGCAGAGAGAGCAACAAATCAATGTGCATGCATAAGTTATCAGTCATTAATTAGTGCTAAAAGAAATATCCATACATTACAGTCTTGTTAAATGTAAAGTTATAAGTAACCATCGATGTAAGTCCATGCAGTTTTACGATTCATCATAATCTGCATAGTCAATACTTACTGGTTTATGCAAACCAAAGATATTGTAAGAAGATTATTCAATGACAAAAACTGATAAAGGTATTCCATTCCCACTTTCAAGGTAAAAGAGGAAATTCAAAATAAATTACTATTTCAATGAGTTATTGGCATCAGTTAATGAGATGGTAAAGTACAGCTACATATGTGATATTAGAAACAGATGGCAAGATGTACAATGTGACAAGTATTGATGTTCCTATTGAACTATTTGTTTTCACACAATTAAGTTTCATTGTTTGAAAACAGAATTTTCTGAAATAAGCTGATATGAAAATAAGGTCGATGAAATGCGTGAAGAGCACTTAGCTTGTATGTACAATAATTTTCAAATACCATTTTGAAAATTAGTAAGTTAACACTTACATGGTGAAATTTGGCCCAGTGTAGCTATCGTACCTCTGCAGATTGTGTGGGAAAGTGGAGTAGGAAATCTATGACTGATCGGTTGAGAGTCCTGAATATTCATCTTGAGCATGAAGCTGAATATCTTGAAGGCTTTTGATCAGTGAGATGGGAGGGAATACAATCCTGATCTCACCTTTGTCTTCTTAGTTAGTGAAGGCATCTCACTAACCTACCTGAACACAAAGACATTTAAGATGACCTATAGACCAGACGATAAATATGGTGTTGAAATCCAGATCTGTCACCCTCAGGAACCATGAAAGTGGCCTTGCTTATTGCTACAGCAAAAATGGGTAATCCCTGATTAATGCTGGAGTTTTGAGTGTCAAGTCCTTGTGGGATAATACCAGTACTGGGACCATACCTAACACCAACCATGTCTGGACTATTTAAGCACACTTTTAGGCAGGAAGAGCCTCCTAAGGAAACTGAGAAAGAGAGGCCACTAAACTGCAGGTGTGCAAATACTGTCACTAACAGATTCATCGACAACTCAAGGGGACCCTTGGTCAACAAGATCAAGATTGTTTAATGCCATTTCCAGTACACAAGTGTAAAGGAGAACAAAACTATTGTTATTCCAAAACTGATGCAGCACAAAATAAAAACACAATAAAAATGCAATATAATGTACATTGATTGTATGTACATAAAGGCACACGAGGTACATGAGTATCTGTACATAAGGTACCTTTAACAGGAAATGTGAAGTCATGGGGATAGGGTTTCATTTGTTGGGTTAGTGGGTGGAGATTTTCATCAGCCTTACTGCTTGGGGAAATGAAGTTTTTGAGTCTGGTAGTTCTGACATGGATGCTGTGTTGCCTCTCCCTGATGGGAGTGTGCCAAGAAGTCCATGAGCAGGGTGGGTAGGAACCTTCATGACATCATTGGCCCTTTTACAGGACCTTTCTGTATATTTGACCTTGCTGGTGGGTAGGCGAATGCCAGTGATGCGTAGGGTTGTTTTGACTACCCGTTGTGGACTCTTCCTATCTGCAGCAGTGCAGTTTCTGTACCATGTTGTGATGCTCTCTACTGCACACCTATAGAAGGTCGTGAGTATTGATCTGCATTGTCCAGCCCTCTTCAGCTTCCTCACAAAATGAGCCTTCCTGATTGATGTAGGTTGTGTGAGGTGTGCACTCCCTGGAAAACGAAACTGCTCGCAATTTCAACTGCTGTACTGTCGATGTAAAGGGGTGTGAGTTCCCCTGCAGTCAATAATCATCTCCTTTGTCATGTTGGCATTGAGGAAGAGGTTATTTGCCTGGAACCAGCCCTCGATCTTTTCCATCTCCTCCCTGTTGGTAATGAGCCTCACCACTGTTGTAACTTTGGTGAACTTGGCAATGTAGTTACTCGGGTAGGCACATGTGAGCAGAATGTATCGCAGTGGTCGCAGCTCTCTGTGCTGGGGGGGGGGTGGGGAGGACACCCTCGCTGAAGATGATGGGGAGGGAGGAGATAACTGGTGATAAGAAGCTATGCTAATACCAGGAATACCAGGAAAGCTGGTAGATACCCACCCCTTCACTCTGAATAACTTATTAGTCTCTAGAAAGGCTTACTCTTGAAAAGATTAGCCCCAATATCAGCTAATCAGTCCCCAGTAAACCAGGTGGTCATTAACCTCGACACAGTTACTGTGGACAAGACCCTCTTATTACTATAAACATTGAGCTTGTATGTTCAGTGCAGCTTGAAGGAATGGTTTGAATCAAGTTTTACCATGTAGCAATACGCCCTACAGCCCTTCAAACCAATGCCAACCTTTTTGCCCATCTACAGTGATCACATTTGCTTCCAGTCACATTTCCTTGGGCAATGATAATGTGCAGATTGATGCTCAAGGTGTGCCTACTGTTGTCATGAGCCATAAATTCCTGTTGTTGTGGATATTATTGAGCAAAGTCTACTTACTTGGAAAGGTCAACAAACAGGACAATTCTCAATGGTGTGCTACAGTACAGGGTAGCATTCTGGAACAAGTGATACACCATCACATGCTCACTGACAAAGATACTGGCTTTTATCATCTCACGATAATAACTGCCAATATTCACAAATGGAGACTTCAAATTATCTAATCTAAACCCACCATCTCAGTCTTCCATGTGCACATCACACATATCTTGGAGTGACCTTTGATCATTCTCAAACCTAAGCTATATCATTCCCTCTTGATAAACAAAGGCATGAATAAACATAGTTTACAGTCTGTAGGAATAAACAGTTGCCATTTTGGGTGAAGAGCCTCAGCCTGAAATGGGACTGATTATTACCCTCCATAGATGCTGCATGACTTGCTGAGTTCATCCAGCATTTTGTGTGTGTTGTTCAAGATTTCCAACACCCTGCATTTATGCATAATGAAAGCAACTGTGGTCCATTTTGGGTATAGCTATGTTCTTCTCAACAGATGAATCTTGAGCTCTAACATGGGTCTGAAGGCAAGCGAAACTCATCCACCACCTCGCTCAGTATCATGCGTAATGTCTGGAAATTTAAAATTAACTCTGTTTCAGTCCTTCCAAATATTGCACCCCTACCCCTGTCCATCTTCCACTAGTTGGGACATAAAAGGAAGAAACTTATATAAAGCTTATCTGTTCACAGAAATCACAAGACCTTTCAAGTTGAGACATGATCACATGAAACCTATCTATGTCCTCAACCCATCAACTTCTACTTCTCAGCACCAAAACATTTTAGTGACAGGCTTGGGTACAAAACAACATCACAAGCGAATTCCTTGTATTTGATGTAACAATTCAATAAGGGCCTTCAATTTGCCACAAAGCATGTGGACACCTTTAAACAAAGTGGTTGACGTGGCCAGCTGATGTAAACGTAACAACTTAAATTCTTGCTGGGCAGTGATTGTGAAAGGTTGAATTAAACTTCCAAGTTCTAACATAAGTTTTAGCACTATAACTGCATTTGCCGGAAGTTGCATTTGCTCTAAAAAGGCAGTGAATTGGTTAATGGGTGTTAAATTAAAACTATGATCAAACTTCCTATGACTAGAGTTATAAAAAAGAAAAAACAGATTGTTTAGTATTTACATCTAACTTTTTAATACAAATAGAAAACTAGGTTGTAAACAATCATTTTGATTATAGGTAAGGTATGTCTTAAGTTTTGCTTGCATTTAGTCCGTGTCCCTTACATAACATTGATCTCAGTCTCAAAAATTTCAATTAATCTTGTTGCAATTTTGCAAAATCACTTGAGCCCAAAACCGCAAGTAATAGCTGAGCAATTTAGATTTCACAAAAGGAACCAATGGATAAAAGCATGTCTGAATACATTGCAGAACTGCTCAAACTTTCCCAATAATGTGCTTTAGAGATGGACTTTCTGATGCATTAAGGGACAGGTCTCTATGTGGAATGCATAGTCAAAAAACTCAAAGGAGGCTACTGTCAGAAAGAGACCTAACTTTGGCATTGACCATTGCAATATCATTAAAAACAGCAGCAAAGAATGCAGCAGAACTACAGAAAAGGTTAAAATGTGAAACACACAAAATATCCCTGAATAGTGCAAAAAGCCAAAAATATTATTGATGTGACAAATCACCCTTTGATGCAAATAACTGTTGGTTCAGAAAAAAAAGTTTGCAGTAAGTGGCCACATAGAGAAGAGTGCAAGTCAGACAAAAAGCACAACAAAGGAAAAAAAAACACACAAAGTGAAAAGTTTCAAACACAGAACTAAACAAGTGAATAAAGTGACTGAATGTGAAACTGGATCAGACAACACACAGTCTGACAAAGGTGAGCTGTTATACCTAGAACTGTATAGCATTACTGAAGCAGATCGCAAAATCATATGGATCACAACAGATGTGCCTGGTGTAAAACTGAAAATGGAGTTGGATACAGGGTTAGCTTTGTCCACAATTTCGGAGGTTAACTAGAAAACGATGTTTTCTAAGCTACCATTAGTAAAGACCTTGGTGATGATAACAGGTGATAAAGTGTCTCCCAAAGGCAAACTGAAAGTGAATGTGACGCATAGAGGCCAAGCACCACAGTTATAGCTTTATGTGTTGAAAAGTGGAGGGCCAGCATTTTTCAGATGTGAATAGTTGTAAATGGCACACAATCAAAGCTCTTAATGTATCATCAACAGGCAACTGCAGCCCAAATAGTAGCAGTAACCAGAATGTCACAGCTGCTTAATGCTAATGAGAAGGTGTTTGAGAAGGGTATTTGTCAACAAGTATTTGCATGAAGGCCAGAATTCAACTGGATGAAGCAGCAACACCACGATTCCATAAAGTGCATCCAGTACCTTACGCTGTATGTCCTAAAGTGGATACTGAACTTCAGATCTTGGAGGCATCTGGTATTCTCTCCAAAGCTGAGTGGAGCGATTGGGCCACGCCCATTGTCTTGGTAATCAAGAAAGGGAAGACTGGAGCTGTTCGCGTATGGGGAACTTCAAAGTGAGCATCAACCCTGTGCTGTGAACTGTGAAGAATCCCTTGCCATGAATAGAAGGTATTTTTGCAGCTTTAGCAGGCGGAGGGAGATTTTCAAAGGTCGACTTGTCACAAGCTTATCTGCAAATAGAGATTGAGGAGTCAAGCGAGAAGTTTCTCAGAATCGACACTCAAAAGGGGACTGTTCCAGTATAATCATCTCATCTTTGGAGTCTCACTAGCTGCAGCAATTTGACAAAGGGCAATGGACCAAGTGTTCCAAGGCATCTCAGGAACACAATGTTATCTTGATGAGATCATCGTGACTGGCAAGAATGATGAAGAGCACTTCCCTAACCTTGGTGAAGTGCTTACCAGACTGAGTGAGTATGATCTGCCTGCAAAGAGAGAGAAATCTGAGTTTTCAAGAATGAAATCTCATATTGTGGAAATGTTATTGACAATCATGTCTTACATAAGTCACAAGAGAAGATTGAAGCAGTGTTACAGGCAGTCAAACTGGAAAATTTGTCACAACTCAGTTCATATTTGGGCCTTGTAAACTACTACCCCAGGTTTCTCCTGAATCTTGCCTCAGTGCTGCAGCCATGGAATGCCTTGTAGCAGACAGAAACAAAATGGGAGTTGTAAGATGTGAAAGTCCATTCAAGGAAACAAAGACACATACAGTAACATCTTGGTCCTTGATCCTCCAAAATATTCCGCATGGAATTTAAACTGGAGGTGGCGGAGGGTGAGCTTAAGAAGGAGGTTTTTTGAAGAAGAAAAGCTGCCTTAAATTTAATTGGGTTTGGTTGTGTGACTGTGTTAGGATTAAGATTATTCCATGCTTTAATTGTGGGGGGGGGGGGGGGGAGAAATGAATTGCTGTACACACCTGACTTGGTAGTTAGTATTTCAAATTGAGTTGAGTGCCCTCGTCTGCTCCTAATAGGTTTGGATTTGATGTGGGATTGGTAGTCTATGTCGAGTTGACCATTTAACATTTTGTAAAAACAGGCCAGGCAGTGTGCTTCACGTCTATCTTGGAGAGAGTTCCACTTTAATGAATTTAAAAGTTGAGTAACACTTGCTTCTCTCTCATAGGTGTTTGTGACAAATCGGGCTGCCTGCCTTTGGACTCGCTCGATGGAGGTAGTGTTTTTGTTTGTGTATGGGTCCCATGCAGCAACTGCATATTCCAAATGTGGCCTGACAATGGTGAGGCACAACTTCTCCTTAACTAAAGCTGAACGATGATGAAAATTGCGTCTCAAAAAATTTAGGACTCCTGTTGCATTCACTGTTGCATGTTGCGCCTGACTATTCCAGCGTACATCATTCTGGATTTTGATACCAAGACACTTGATCTGTTTGGTTTCTTCAAGGGTGACACCCAGGATTTTATATGATGCTTTACCTGGTTTTCTCTTCCTGGTGACACGCATGGTTTCACATTTAGAAAGATTGAACTCCATGCCCCATTGTTGTGACCACTCAACCATATTATCAAGATCTTTTTTGAGAGCATATTCATCATCAGCTGACTTAATTGGCCGGTATATCAAACAATCATCAGCAAAACGTCTGGTGGTACTTGTGACTTTTTCGTGGATGTCATTAATGTAAAGTAAAAACAAATGTGGGCCCAGCACTGTACCCTGGGGTGTACCACTTAACACTGGACGCCATTTAGAACTTTTTCCACTTACACACACACGTTGAAGACGTTTTGACAAGAAAATGGAAATTCATCTTTTAGTATTGGAGCGAAAACCATAGAAGTCGAGCTTCCTAAGTAATCTTTGGTGGGGAATATCATCAAATGCTTTGGAGGAGTCAAGCACTACTAAATCATTGACATTGTTATCAAAATTCTTGGCCAGGTCATTTATTGTCAGGATAAGCTGAGACTCGCATGATCCATGCTTCCTAAAAGCATGCTGGCTGTCAGCAAGAATATTGTGTCTGCTAAGGTACCTCATCAGATTGCTGTCAATTATATGCGCCAAGAATTTACAGCAAGTGCTTGTTAAAGAAATAGGCCGATAATGTGCTGGGTTGGTGGTTGGACCCTTCTTAAAGAGAGGAGTGATGTTTGCCTTTCTCCAATCCAACGGAAGTTCACCTGAGTCGAGCGACTGCTGGAAGATAAAATGCAGAACAGGAGCTAGTTCTTTAGCTGCGATCTTAAGGGCTCGATTCTGAATCTGGTCTGACCCAATAGCTTTTGACGTATTGATGTTGAGCGTTAACTTTTTGACACTTTTAACCTCAATTTCCATAGGAGGCATATCAGTATTTGGGCTGGGCAGTAGATCAGGAAAAGATGAAGGTTCCATATCTTCCCAGGTAAAAACATTTTGAAAGTTGTTCACTCTTAGCATCTAGACACCAGTGTTGTCTGTCCATCTGGATTTCACATATCTCCAAAAATCCTTAGGATTCTCTCCCTCAAGAATTGAAGAAACATGTTGTTTTTGAGTACTCCTAATGGTATGGTTGACTTGCTTTCGCACTCTAATGAATTTGTCCCAATCCAGTCTTAGACCATAAGACAAAGGAGCAGAAGTAGGCCATTCGGCCCATCGAGTCTGCTCCGCCATTTTATCATGAGCTGATCCATTTTATCCTATTTAGTCCCACTGCCCCGCCTTTTCACCATAACCTTTGATGCCCTGGCTACTCAGATACCTATCAATCTCTGCCTTAAATACGCCCAATGACTTGGCCTCCACTGCTGCCCGTGGCAACAAATTCCATAGATTCACCACCCTCTGACTAAAAAAATTTCTTCGCATTTCTGTTCTGAAAGGGCGCCCTTCAATCCTGAAGCCATGCCCTCTCGTACTAGACTCCCCCATCATGGGAAACAACTTTGCCACATCCACTCTGTCCATGCCTTTTAACATTCGAAATGTTTCTATGAGGTCTCCCCTCATTCTTCTAAACTCCAAGGAATACAGTCCAAGAGCGGACAAATGTTCCTCATATGTTAACCCTCTCATTCCCGGAATCATTCTCGTGAATCTTCTCTGTACCCTCTCCAACGTCAGCACATCCTTTCTTAAATAAGGAGACCAAAACTGCCCACAGTACTCCAAGTGAGGTCTCACCAGCGCCTTATAGAGCCTCAACATCACATCCCTGCTCCTATATCTATTCCTCTAGAAATGAATGCCAACATTGCATTCGCCTTCTTCACCACCGACTCAACCTGGAGGTTAACTTTAAGGGAATCCTGTACGAGGACTCCCAAGTCCCGTTGCATCTCAGAACTTTGAATTCTTTCCCCAGTTAAATAATAGTCTGCCCATTTATTTTTTCTGCCAAAGTGCATAACCATACACTTTCCAACATTGTACTTCATTTGCCACTTCTCTGCCCATTCTTCCAATCTATCCAAGTCTCTCTGCAGACTCTCCGTTTCCTAAGCACTACCGGCCCCTCCACCTATCTTTGTATCGTCAGCAAACTTAGCCACAAAGCCATCTATTCCATAATCCAGATCATTGATGTACAATGTAAAAAGAAGCGGCCCTAACACTGATCCCTGTGGAAAACCACTGGTAACCAGCAGCCAACCAGAATAGGATCCCTTTATTCCCACTCTCTGTTTCCTGCCAATCAGCCAACGCTCTATCCACGTATGTAACTTTCCCGTAATTCCATGGGCTCTTATCTTGTTAAGTAGCCTCATGTGTGGCACCTTGTCAAACGCCTTCTGAAAATCCAAATATACAACATCCACTGCATCTCCCTTGTCTAGCCTACTGGTAATTTCCTCAAAAAATTGTAATAGGTTTGTCAGGCAGGATTTTCCTTTAAGGAATCCATGCTGAGTTCTGCCTATCTTGTCGAATGCCTCCAGGTACTCTGTAACCTCATCCTTGACAATCGACTCCAACAACTTCCCAACCACCGACGTCAAGCTAACAGGTCTATAATTTCCTTTTTGCTTCCTTGCCCCCTTCTTAAATAGCGGAGTGACATTTGCAATCTTCCAGTCTTCCGGAACCATGCCAGAATCTATCAACTTTTGAAAGATCATCGCTAATGCCTCCGCAATCTCCACAGCTACTTCCTTCAGAACACGAGGGTGTGTTCCATCTGGTCCAGGAGATTTATTGACCTTTAGCCTATTCAGCTTCCTGTGTACTTTCTCTGTCGTAATTGTGACTGCGCACACTTTTCTTCCCTGCCACCCTTGAGTGTCCGGTATCCTGCTGTCTTCCTCAGTGAAGACTGATGCAAAATACTTGTTCAGTTCCTCTGCCATCTCCTCATCTCCCATTACAATTTCTCCAGTATCATTTTCTATCGGTCCTATATCTACTCTCACCTGTCTTTTACTCTTTATATACTTGAAAAAGCTTTTAGTATCCTCTTTGATATTATTTGCTAGTTTCCTTTCATAGTTAATCTTTTCTCTCTTAATGACCTTCTTGGTTTCCTTTTGTAAGGTTTTAAAAACTTACCAATCCTCTGTCTTCCCACTAATTTTTGCTTCCTTGTATGCCCTCTCCTTTGCTTTAACTTTGGCTTTGACTTCTCTTGTCAACCACGGTTGCATCCTTTTTCCACTCGAAAATTTCTTCTTTTTTGGAATATACCTGTCTTGCACATTCCTCATTTTTTGCATAAACTCCAGCCACTGCTGCTCTGCCGTCTTTCCCGCCAGTGTCTCTTTCTAGTCAACTTTGGCCAGTTCCCCTCTCATGCCACTGTAATTTCCTTTACTCCACTGAAACACCGACACATCAGATTTCGGCTTCTCTTTTTCTAATTTCACAGTGAACTCAATCATGTTATGATCACTGCCTCCTAAGGGTTCCTTCACCTCAATATCTCCAATCACCTCTGGTTCATTACACAATACCCAATCCAGTACAGCCGATCCCCTAGTGGGCTCAACAACAAGCTGTTCTAAAAAGCCGTCTTGCAGACATTCTACAAATTCTCTCTCTTGAGATCCAGTGCCGACCTGATTTTTCCAATCTACTCGCATGTTAAAATCCCCCACAATTATCATAACACTGCCCTTCGTGTTGTACTTAAATGCACGCAGCAGAAGGAATAAGGTGGAAGATCTTGTTGTACAGCTACAGATTGGCAGGTATGATATTGTGGCCATCACTGAGACCTGGCTAAAGGATGCATGTTTCTGGGAGCTGAACGTCCAAGGATACACGGTGTATCGGAAGGATAGGAAGGTAGGCAGAGGGGGAGGCGTGGCTTTATTAGTAAGAAATGATATTAAATCGTTAGAAAGAGGTGATATAGGATCGGAAGGTGCAGAATCTTTATGGGTTGAGCTAAAGAATAGCAGGGGTAAAAAGACCCTGATGGCAGTTATTTATAGGCCTCCAAACAGCTGCAGGGATGTGGTTGTCAGTCTTGTACCACTTTTTTTGGGCACGGATGTAAAATTTCTCCTTCTTAGTACAGAGATGTTTTAATTTCTCTGAAAACCAAGGAGAACACATACGGCCCTTAATAAATTTATGAGGAACATGATTCATAACAATATCATTTAGTGAATCTCTCAGCTACACCCAGTTGTCTTCAACAGATCCTTTGTCTGGTTGTAAGTTAAAGAAGTCTCTCCCAAATTGTTTTGCTAAGTCCTTGAATTCCTCACTGTTCACCTTTCTCCAAAGGGGAATTTTACGATGAATCTGATGAACTGTTCACCCATTGTGACCCAGCTGTGCCCATCAGACTGGCATACAATGCATCCCCTTATGGATTGGAGCCATTTTGTCACACACTATGAAAGATGGACCTGAACGTCCATTTGCATTTACTTCAAGATCACTGACGAATGCAGAATGCAACTACACACAGATCGACTAAGAAGCCCTTGGCCTAGTCGGGGGAATAAAGTTCCACCACTACCTTTACAGACAGAAGTTTTCTCTAGTGACAGGCTGCCTGCCCCTTGTGTCCGTTTTCAATTCCAGGAGGGGAATCCCAGTGATGTCTGCTATCTTGTTGCAATGTTGAGCACTGTTCCTGAGAGCCCTCTCTTATAACATAGAGCTCGAGGGTATCAAGCAATGCAGCAATGCTGATGGCTTGTCATATCTTCCACTGAAAAGTCTTCATTCTGTGACCCAGCAGAGGTCTTCCACACAACATTGGTGGACCAACTGCCAGTAACAAATTCTGAAACTCAAAGACAAACAAGGAAGGACCTGACATTGTCAAGAGTCTATGACATCACCATGAAAGGATGGCCAGCTCATGGTAATCCCATGTTTCCAGGAGTACTCAGTGAGACGAGACCAACTGTCTATATGTCAAAGAACACTGATGTGCGGATCTCGTGTTGTGGTTCCCCCTAAAATGTGCACCAGATATTAAAAAATCTGCATGAAGGATACCTGGTTACAGTCAAGCTGAATACCCTCAACCTGAGCTACGTATGGTGGCCAGGAATAGACAGACTGAAGAATTGACCAAAATCTGTTCAGGATGCCACTAAGTCCAAAATACTCCCCGACAGGCACCGATACACGTGGGAGTGGCCGTCTTCACCATGGCAAAGAGTGCATATTGATTTTTCTGGGCCATTCATGAACTCCATGTTTCTGATTGCTGTGGATGAAGCCACGCCAATGAAGTCAACCACATCAGAAAATACCATTTCTGCTCTGAGGACTATCTCCTACAGAAATGGCTTACCAGAACAAATTGTGAGTGACAACGGACCACAATACACGTCGGAAGAGTTCAGACTATTCATGAATAAAAATGGCATCAAACATTTTAAGTCAGCTCCTCACCACCCAGCAAAGAATAGGTTAGCTGAAAGGTTTGTTCAAATCCTCAGGAAGCCCGTTAAAGCTATGGGACAATGAGGAAATTTCTCTTCAGCACAAGGTGGACAATTTCCTTTTTGTGTATCGGAACTCTGTTCATACAATGACAAATCAAACACCTGCAATGCTGCTTATGAGCAGGAATCGGAGATCTTGCTTAGACTTCCTGAAACCAGATCTACGGAGGAAGGGGAGTTCAGAAAAAACAGTTCAGACAGTTGCCAAGTAAATAAGCAAGGAGCTTCAACGTTGGACAGAAAGTCCTAGCACGTGATTATTGAGAAGACAGCTGGACACCCGGTAGAGTAGCTACAAGAACTGTACCACTGATATACACAGTAGATGTTGGAGATCAGACTTGGAGATGTGGATAAGAGGTAGATGGAAGTGGGAATATTAAACTATAGGGTGTGCAGTCTGATGATACAAAGCCTAGCATACTTTACAGACTGCTTGGAGTTTCCCATGCAATTCTCGTTTCATCTCAATTAAATGTATGGGAGTTCAGGACACAGTAGGTTACAGAGACTCTACTTAAGTAAGCAAGTTACTGAGAGAAGTGAGAGTGAAAGTCCAAACTTTAATAACTTGTGCAGCATCTGTGCAGAGACAAACAGAAATAGCATTTCAAGTTGATGACCTGTCGTGTGGTGGTAAACATCATAAAACTTCTTAATTTCCAATATTACAACATTTTGATCTTCCCTAGATGCAAGGAAGGTGCCGGTATGTTGGGAAAGGCAATCTTATAGCTCCCTTTCCAAAAGGGATGTGAGGATATGCATTCAGGCCAAACTTAGGGACCTGGAAATGTCTTGTAAATTGTGGTTATTTCCACAGAACCAGCTTCTGGTCCTTTGCTCATCTTATTACTCCACAGTCACCAAGGTCTAGAAGCTTATGGAGGTTATGGAAAGCAATATGACTGGAGCTTAAGAATACTTACCCAGCCATGCAAGCTTCATCAACTTTGTTAATTTAATTCCATTTTTTTCACTCAACATGCCAGAGGCTGTTTACCTTGGAGACCTGTGGATCTGAGACCAACCCAGCACAAGACTTACATTGTCTCCCTCACATTGTCAAGAGAACATTGGACAAAAATCACACCACGTCAACATCTCCTATGGCCTTCACAATACCTTTTATTAATTAAGCAGTCAGATCCCCTGGTCCACACCAGCTCTAACTCAGCTGGTAGGCGCCAGCTGCAGTGATTTTCTGATCTTAGTGCTTCAGCTATCTTCTCTCTATATATTCTTCCCGTAGTTGTAGCTCTGTTCCCTTCCACACTCTATGCCAGTCAGTTTAATAGAGTTATCTCTGCACAGCCTCTATACCATCTTAGTTCCACCTCATGCTTATCTTTGGTGTGCAACAACCTTTATCTTCTCTTTGAAACATGCAGCTCATGCATTTTCACCAGTCAAAAACAAAAGCCAAGGATTCTGTCATTTATCCTGCTTTACACTCAGTGTATGCTAATCGAAAATAAATCTAACAATCTGTACAAAGCAAAAACTAATTTCCATATTGTTGATATAAAATCACAGCATTTGGTGCAGCACAAGGAATAAAATCTGATTAATTTAAGCATACAGTGATCAAATGGACAAAACAATAACTTTGCTTTAACCTGGGTGGGGGGGGGACGTTCCCTCACTCCCCTCGCTTTAACGGCACTCTGAAAAAAAATAAAATTACAAGCCACAACTTAGCTGATATAATGATTCTGAAATCCGATCAGATAACTGATTAGCCATGATCTTCATGTGAATGAGGTAATTCGTGATAAGTGACTGAACACATTTTATGCTAGTAACACCACAATTAGATTCTCAGTTGGAAATATATTTCATTTTAATGAACTTTTCTGTTTCTTGGGAAGATAATTTAGAACTGTCTCTCAGAAATTGTGTTATCACATCTATAAAAGACATAACTTGTTTTTACTAATTTGCTCCCTCGCAATATATCTTTAATGAGTTCAAGATGGCTTGCTCATACACTTAAGCTAGGTAACATTAGTAATATATGTCCTTTTGTTAGAGTTTACATATTTGTTCATCCTTCATCCATGCACTTCTAAAAATCAATTGCCACTTATAAATTCTATTCTGGATTGATGTTAACAAGAACTGTTTTACTCAAAGCAAATTTCTGAGGCTCTCCTCAGATATTGGTACTGAATCTCAAAAATTTCACAGACTGAAGTTGGCATTACACATTGCAGTTGTTTTCCATTGTCTCAGCTAATTTTTGAAAATACTCATTTATAAATAGAAGGTTTTAGTGCTTTCCCGGCGTATATGATGAACAAACTCATCTCAGGCTAACAGCCAGGTACAGGTATCAATTATAACCGATGTTTCAATGACAAATTCTGCCATCTTCTTCAGGGATGATACCATGAAGAAAGTGGCAGAGTTTGTCATTGAAATATCAGTGATAATCAATATCAGTACTCGACTGGAAGCTTGAGGTGTTTATTTGCTCATTTATAGTTAGTAAAATGCTATGTTCAGTGTTACTCTTCCTCCAATTGCCAAAACAGCACTGCTTTCACTGTGAGTCGTGATTGCCATCTGGAGGTTTATTTCGCAAATGTAGCTAAAATGCAAAATGCCCTGGAACTCCAGGCACAGAAGAAACTCCCCTCTGTCAATAACACTGGACAACAAAGATTTTACTTCCTGAATTCTTTTGGATGTATCTAATAGATTTTGGGCTGCTGATCATAAAAATCACCATGAAGTTTCCCCAACATGCACCATTTCTTTTGGAATCGCCTGTATTTGTTATTTCAATTCATAATTCAAATCAATTAAAGTGATGCCCACAATGTAAGCTGAAAACTTGGTTGATTGCCAAGCTTGGCAAAATGTTTACAGACATTTCAGGTCCAGTCAAGAAGCCATTGTCCGTGTGCAGTTGAGGGAGTTGTTTCTTCAGAATGCTGGCTTGTATACTCCTCCAGGGTCCGAATGAATATTGATTAGCCGTTGTGGTCTGGTTGCCTGATTCAAAACACTGTGAGCAGTTTAGCAGTAGAAGATTCAGATTCTGATTCAAAGGAGGTCCATTGGAAGTGCTTGCTTTACTGTCCAGATCCCAAGGATTACTGGCCATTCGTTGATTGTTGACGTTGTTGTTTCTTTTCTCCGCAAGGATTCATATACCAGATCTATGTCAATGTGATTGTTGATGGATCCTTCTGTAGGGAACCACGCTTCGAGAAATTCTCATTCTTTTCTTGTTCTTGCTTGAGTCAAGACTCTGGCTGTCATCCAGTTGGCATGGTGTCCTCCTTTGTCTTCATGAGCTGATACCAGCGAGAGCAGATCATGCCTTCTGCTCACTAGCTGATGCTCGTGTAGCTTGATCAATAATTTTCTTCCCGTTAGACCAACGCAGTATGACAGCAAGACTGCTTCGGCAACACATCACAGATGTTCACAAACCAACTGCAACTTTAAGAAGGAACCTATGAAAACTCAAAGCACAACAAAATAAGAAATAGGAGCAGGAGTAGGCCATCTGTCTCATTGAACCTGCTCCACCATTTAATAAGATCATGGCCATGGACTCAACTCCAACTACCTACCTTTTCCCCATAACCCTTAATTCCCCTAACTGATAGAACAAATGTTATCTTCAAAATCCAGTGTAGTGATTGCAACAACCATGTTGGTCAAACAGCTGTTGGCAGTGGTTTAAGCTAATATAGCAGGGGGATGGGAACCAGTGTGATAGGGCTGAGGATGAGCCGGCAGGTTTACAAGTAAATGATGGGTAACATGAATGTAAGGAAGGACAAGCCAGTCATTGGTTACAACTGCAGACCGAGCAAAGAGTTAAATTGTACCACAGAGGGAAAATTCAAAGGGGCAAAGAATACAGGACTGAATGTGTTGTATTTAAATGTGCGTAGCATTCAGAATAAGGTGGACAAACCGACCAATCTCTAATTGCGCATGAGTATGATGTTGTGGGCATCACTGAGTCGTGGCTGAAAAAAGGTTATAGTTGGGAGCTTAACATCAAAGGATTTACTTTGTATTGAAAGGACAGGCAGGAAGGCATAGATGGTGGTGTCTCTCTGTTGGTAGGAGATGGAATTGCATCTTTAGAAAGAGGTTACATAGGGTCAGAGAATGTTGAATCTTTGTGGGTGGAGGTAAGAAACTGCAAGGGTTAAAAAAACCATTATGAGAATCATATATAAGCCTCTAAATAGTAGACGAGGTGTGAGGCTGAGATTGCAAAGGGTGCTGGAAAAGCCATGTAATAAGAGCAAAAAAACTTGTAATGGGGGACTCCAAAATGTAAGGGGATTGGGAAAATTAGGTTGGTATTGGATTGCAAGAGAGTGAATTTGTTGAATGACTATGAGATGACATTTTAGAGTAGCCTGTGCTTGAGCCTACTAAAGGAAAGGCTATCTTAGATTAGCTATTGTGTAATAACCCAGGTCTTATTAGAGAGCTTAACACAAAGGAACCCTTAGGAGGCAGTGATCATAATATGATTGAATTCATACTGCAATTTGAGAGGGAGAGGCAGAAGTCAGATGTATCAGTATTGCAATGGGATAAAGGGAATTACAGAGGCATGAGAGAGGAGCTTGCCCAGGTGAATTGGAGGAGGATACTAGTGGGGGTGACAGCAGAGCAGAGATGGCTGATGTTCTTGGAAATAGTTCATAAGGCACAGGATAGATTGATGGGTAATATGACCCAACTCTGCTCTTATGTCTTGTGGTCTCTCCCTGGTCCACAGGCTAGGGAAGAAAAAAATAGGAAGACAATACAAATAAACAGATGGCCACAGAACTGGTGTGGGGAAAGCCTCACAACTTCATGTATTCGCTGCCCTGACTTGTCCACATTATTTCTCCCTTTCCTGCATTTGAAACAGCCCCTGCCTCCTAGTATATCTATTCCCAGCATGGTGCCCTCATTATTTGGACAGACCCAGAGACATACAGGGAGGTACATTCCACCTGTTTCCAGTTCTGTGATTGATATCTCTCTGCCTTCATCATTTGATCCCTACACCTGTATTATAAACAGCCTCCCCAGCTGAGGGAATGGATGTCAGTTATTGACTCTGATGCCCCCATGTCACGAACATATCAGGTCACCAGCCTCCCTAGCAACACTGGTGTGTACACCCATGTTTCACTAGTGCTGGCCAGAAAGGGCACTACTGGGTCCACTTCTGTTGCAGTCTCTTGCCTTTTTCCTTTGTTAGGACACTGCCTCCTATTATGACCTAGGAGGCTACAGATATGATACATCATCCCTTGCTCTCTTAGGTCCAGTCACACATCCCCTTGCTAGGTGCCCGAGTTACTGGGATGCAAAGTGAAACCCCCATGCCTTCACAGCCACCTTGTGACCATTCTTCCCTCCCCTCTGGTCTGCCTCCCTAATCCATTATGCTATCATGGCATAGGTTGACCCTCTTAAGTCTAGAACCTTCTGGTAGGCTGAGCCCAGGCCCTTCTTCAGCATTTTCAGGAAGACTGGATCATCCCGACCAGGACTGTCTGTCCCTAAGTATTCCTCATGCACTCGATATTTACACTCAGCGTAATATTTCCCCTCAGCAAAGCAGAAGATCTGGTCATTAACTTGAGGGAGACTGCACACACACTTCTGTCTACCTCAGTGGTGTTGAGATTGAGGGCTTCACATGTAGACACCACCACCAAGAAAGTTAACGCCCCTACCTCCTCAGGAGGCAAAAGACATTTGGCATATCCCTATTAACCCTTACCAATTTTTATTGTTGCACCATAGAAAGCATCCTATCTGGATGCATATCAGCCTGGTATGACAACTTCTCTGTACATAAGCACAAGAAACAGCATAGAGTTGCAGACATGGCTCAACACATAGCAGAAAGCAGCCTCCCTTCTAAAGGCTCTTTCTATACATCTTGCTGTCTCAGGTAAAGCAGCCAACATAATCAAAAGCCCCTCCCACCCTGGACCTTCACTCTTCTCCCCTCTTCCATTTAATAAGACTATTAAATGGTTTCTTAGTCCAATAAGGTGGACTGTTGACCTTACCATCTATTTCATTGTGATCTTACATCTCGTAGCTCGACATTGTACTTTCTCTGTAGTTGTTACGCTTTGTTTTGTATTGTCACTGATTTTACTTTATTCCACTTCAAAGTTCAAAGTAAATTTATAATCAAAGTACATATATATCACAATATACAACCCTGAGATTCATTTTCTTGTAAAAATGCCCAATAAATCTATAGAATAATAACAGTAACAATGTAAGATCGCCCAACTAGGATGTCCAACCAGACTGCAGAAGCCACCAAACTGCATTTACAAAAAGAAACAAGAATAATTAATAAATAAATAAAGCAATAAACATCCCACAACCCTTGAGCCATAATGTCCCACACATTCCTCAGGTACTGAGTTTTAACCAGTACATTTATAACTTTGGGGTGCATTTGGTGAATTTCATTCATTTCTTAGAACTTGTATTACAGTTCCGCATTCCCACAAGCAACTTTAAGAGAAGGCAGCTCTGATAAAATGCCCTGTTTCTTCCTGGGGATTAAGGGTTTATGGATTTTTAGGAATCAAGGTCAAGGTCTGGGGTTATCAGGATTCTGAGCTTGCTGTTCTCTGATCCCAACAGGCTAGGCTGGATATAACCTCTCAGTCACAGAACACCACAGTACAGAACCAGGCAAATCCACCCATTTATTCTCAGCTAAACTATTATTCTGCCTAATCCCATTGATTTACACCAGGACCATGGCCCTCCATATTCATCCTGACTTGTCTCTGTAATTCAAACACAAGAATTTCTACAGATGCTGGAAATATTGAGCAACACACACACAAAATACTGGAAGAATTCATCAAGCCAGGCAGCATATTCTACTCCATGTATGCTGCCTGATTGCAGAATTCCTCCAGTATTTTGTGTGTTGCTCTTCTCCATAACGGTCCCTCTCTCTAGTCCCTTTACTTGCACATTATGCTAACACTCCATAGTCTCCCAAATGGGTATGCACGCAGTTACCTCTCTGACATCCTGAAAGGTCAGTAGCCACCTTTCACAACTGGTAGCTGTCTTGCCAAACTACTTAATGATATCTGATAGTTGATCCCTTACAGAAACAAAGACACACACACACCACTTCTGTGCTACCAGTTCAGCTCTCCACCATGTTCTTTGATACTTCGTGATCCCATGGCTGTTCATTCCAAACAGACTGAAGGATGGGTGCTGCTCTTAGAAATACTCACTCCCTTAGACTGCTGAGGTTGCTTGCCACATAGTGGGGCGCAGATGTATCGCAGACAAGCCCCATATGTTGTGGCAGAACAAACTGAGCCGCCTCAAAGCTCTATAAGCAGAAAATGTAAAAATCTTTATTCATAAACCAGACCTTCATGAGAGAAAGTCTAAGAAAATATCACTCACCTGACCCGATGTTTTATACTTTTTAAATGTAAAGATAACAATAAATAATTAATTGCAGCTTCAATGGCTACAATTACCTACTCATCTTTAACATTTTGAATATAATCAGATAAATTCGCAGAATTACGTTGATAGCGAAACCAGTTTCACACATACTGAAATTTATTTATTTTCTTCTATTGAACTGCTGCTGCTAGGTTAACAAAATTTCACGTCACATGCCGGTGATAACAAACCTGATTCTGATTCATTATCCTTAAGCTCTCAGTCAAAGTTAAATTGTGACCAGGTTTTATTTCCTGAAGACTGGTTCACATTTTAATTCATCCACAATTATGCTATTCTTAACTCCAGGAAAATCCCCAATGCCTGTGATAATAATAAATCAGTTTAACCAATTTACCAGTTTAAGTAGGTAAGTGTACAGGGCTTTAGAAAAATAGCAGTTCAATTGTTGTGTGCAGTTCTGGTCTTCTCATGAGGAAAGTTCAATAGCAAACTACTAGGATGAAGGCAAAAGACATACAATGCACCCAAAGGAGAAAAACATTTATTCAGCAAGCACCTGGATTACTTACATTTCAGAGTAAGTTGACTGAGCAGACCACATATTTGCCAATGTTACATTACTAAGAGGCACACCACATGATTTTCCTGTCTGATGCGATCTCAACAGAAAAACATAAATGAATATAAAGGGAAGATCACACATTTGTTTGAAGAATCACAACACATGGAAAAACAATTGAGTTAATTGGCCTTGTACTATGTGGATTTAAGAAGGTTATCTTATTTAAACACAAGAGTGGAGGTTACCTGATGGGAAGGTCTGGAACTAGAGGTTAGTCCTACAGTAAGGTGATGCCTGTTCAAGGCTGGGAGAAGCGGGGAGAGTTCTTTCCTTAAAGGCCATGAATGTGGAATCTTTGAAAATGATTGAAACAGATCTTGAAAAGACAGAAGGATCAAAAGGGATGAGAAGGGAAAGTGGAGCCAAGGAAAAAGAGCAGTTCAGGTATGATCATACTGAGAAGTAGAACAAGTTTGTGGGACTGTATGTCTTAAGTCTCCCTTCAATTTCTAGTAGTTTTATGTTTATTTGGGGCTCCTGCAACCCAAACTCATTAATCCATAATTATGGACAGTGTCTTGGAGATCATGTACAAAGCAAATGTGAATACCACAACTGATTCAATAATTTCCTCACACTCGCATGTAGTACCTAACATGTTGGATTTTTTTGAATACACCATAATATATGCTCACCCATTTCTTCTGCTATTTCACACAATCTTACAATGCAAAGGCAACAGAGATTAGAAGCAAGCCCCTTCATGTTGACATTTGTTACAAAATTTAAATCTTCATCCATGTTTTCAACTTTATACCCAAAGGGCTAGGATTACATCTTAACAGGTTTTTGTAATATTTGAAAAAATGTTGACATTAAGGAACTATCAGTTTTACAAAACATACCCATTTGCTATTGACTTATTGCGCTATTGACATTACTGTTAACTAGCAAAGTAATTATCAAGACTAATTGGATTACAAGCAACCAAAGAGAACAGTTATCACTGGCTATTTCACAAATCTCTGAAATAAGCATCTTATGTAAGTTGTCAAAAAATGCAGATACAAAAAGCCATGAAATAACACAAGCATCAGAATATTGTAGATACCTCTTACAAAGCCATGTAAATAAATGATTGAGTGCAAATGTCAGTAACATGAATTGAGGCGCATTTCTTAAATGCTCCTTGGATGGTCCATCTTTTGGTATAATAAAGTTAACTGAAATAACTTCAGCAGGAGTAGGATTACAACACAATTACAACAAAGTGTGCATAATTAGTATCACACCATACGATTCCCAAATGTCTTAGTAGACCTTCCACAACCCACCCCCTCCAATCAATAGACTACTGCATTATGGAAGCAGCCAGATCCAAAAGGTTACAATACTACAACATTACTTAGTCATTTCAGAGTCAGGCTGTGTCTCTTTAACCATTTAGGACAACATTTTAACTAATCAGGATATAGAAAACAACCAATATAACAGTATGGTCCAAATATTTGAAATATGGCCTTGGCATTGAAAAGCCAAGGGGGTGGACCAATAACAGTTGCTTTCACTCTGAACAGTAAATTATATGGTGATATAGTCAGGACAACTCCAAGTTAGTTACACAGCTTTTAAGAGTTGATTATTTTGATTATGAGGAGATCTTGCCATTTTTCAGATAGATACGCCCAGTGTCTGTATTAATATACCCACCCAACCATCAATCATCCCAAACTCCCATGCTATCCAAGTCAAGGATATTGCCTCTCCTTGCTCAGCTATTCAAAAGAGCTAGCAACAACTTCCTTGATTTCAAGCAATAAAAAGCTGATCTTTTACCTTCCCAGTCTGAAACACAATATGCTATCCTCACCATCACAAATAAATGTCTGTTTTCATTACCAGAACGTTTTTGAGCAGAGAAAGACCATTTGTGCCTCAAACATTTTGCAACTTAATCCCTCAATCAAATCTTTAAACACAGACACCTGGCTGCTTCATCGGTCCTCTGCCTTTCACACAGTCTACTCGAACACACTGCCAATACCCTGCACGTAATTCCCAATAGGTCCCCATCCCTTAGTGTCTCGGATTTAGAGTGCCCTTCCTCCTGTTTAGATTCTCAACTCCCTTGCTCCAATTAATGCCTTCAAATAAAAAAAATCTTTCCTACTTCCCTTCTCTCACATGATTTCCCTTAAACTCTGTGACCAAGATTTTAGTTACCCTTTAGTGTTTCCCTCTTTGTCCTTTCACCCATTCTTTCACTGAGTTTGGCCTCCCAATGTATTTTTACATTAAAGGGACAATATAAATGTATATTCCTGGTGGAGGTGGAATTTAGAGGACATTTATTATATTTGTATCTTTCACACTGTGGTTAATCAGAGCAATGAGTACATCACAACATTGAAAAGAGCGAGGGAATTCTACAGCTAAGCAGAGAAATTAAAATGGAGGACGGGAGTTAAAAAAATACAATGAGACGATGCAGAGAGTGAAGTGTTGTGGACGAGGGCGAGAGAGAAATGTGAGGGTTTAAGGGAGAATGTAAGGGTCAGAAGCCATCATGTATTTTCATTGTAACACTACCACTCCCAAAAGTAGATAGTTGTCATCTTTTCTACATCACATCATCCAAGGATAATCACCAGGAGGGTGAGAGAAAGTACACATGGCATATCAACCTCAAAACACCAGGAAAAGGAAGTCATCAAGTTGCTGCAGAGAAAACTGATCAGTCCCTTTTTAAACAAATGCTAAAATATTAAATATTCACAACCACTACTTTAATGTAATGCATCATTTAATACATATAACATTCTATGTCACAAAAATAACTTTTATTTACAATAAGTGCTGTAAAATGGTCTGTAAAGCTTGAGTATGCATTAATTTTCCAAAAGAATAAATAGGTCTAGGGAGGTAACAGGAGCCAAAATAGCCTTAAAAAGCAGCCATATTATTCAAAATATCTTTAAACATGAAATGAAAGTAAGACCAGTATATAAAAACAATCACGGAGATCATTAGTTTAGAAAAAGCCATATTATTAGCTCATACATTGGCCACGGAGGCAGATTAGTCCCATTACTTGCTGAATAAACAGTTAACAGCATTTTATTTCCAATTTGCACTTAATCTTGTTTTCAGCTGGCATCTTCACTTGTTCAAATCTTCATATTTCAACTTCATTTTTATGACATTCATATTTCAAACTTCCAAAAAGTGCTAAATAATGTATCTTGATTATAAAATAAATACAAACATGCCAAGTATTGTGCACTTCAGTTATTGACTTCATAGTTTTTAAGTAGTGCAGCAGTTTCTCATAGATGGTTTCTTGCTCAACTGCGTGCTGGACAAATTAGTTACAGAATCCACTTTCATTCTGTCACCTTTCTTCCTCACTTCCCTGTGGAATGAATTAGTGAGAGATGTGAAAACAGGGCACATTCATTAATCTGTTGGTTGTTACAATTACAACTGATAATTAGTTTACCGTAATAATTTGGATTGAAAACTGGATGAATCCAGATCCATCTCACTGAGCGCCATCCTCAATATCAAACAACTGATTGGGAAAGCAAGAGATTAGGACTTCATCTATTTCTTCCAAGGTTCAAATCCAACTATACCTTCTTGATGCTTGTAGAAACTATAAACATTTCTGCAAAGGTTACATGGGCTGGCGCCTTCTTATAATACTCGACAAGGGAAATTAGTTTTTCATGCTGAGCAGAAAGAGTCCTACAACACAGAACTGTTGTAGATTTAACTTTGACTGGTTAATTTGGAAGATTGGGAGCACAGCACTACACTGTAAAACAGGGCAGGACAATTCTTACTCTAACTCTGCAACCTTGGCGTAGAAAGTGATATTACTTACTCTGTGTGCCAAAAGCGGAACATCATTTCATCACATTAACATTTCGAACCTCTGTAGGCATAATTAAATCTCAAAGATAGAAATAACCAATTGATAATTAAGCTATGAGGCAAATCCAAGAAAAAAAACACAAATTAAACAGATCACCTGCAGAAATGCCTTCAGTGTACCAAGTAAGATTTGCACAAGAAATTAGGAAGGTGTTAATAGGTGTTCAATACTAAAGCACCCTCAAAGTTCTCCTATAAACTATTGAGATAGTCAGTTTAATAATCTGAAGGTCATTCAAAAATTAACGGGCAAAATCATTACTCAGGTGTCACAGATAATGAATCAATATTAACAGTGGAATACATCCTACTCTCAATTGCGACTGTGTTGGAAAGGATAGTGTAGGATTCAGGTACTTTCTTGAAAGGCTCCACGGAAAAATATGAGAAGGGCCCTTTCAGAACAGATTTGTGAGGAATCTTTAGCATAAATTCAAATATATGCATGTGTATAAATACACACAAACACACACAAAGCAGCTAATTATTTGAGAAACAAGTCAAAATGGTAAAAAGATCAAAGCAAATTTATTATCAAAGTAGGCATTTGTCCACCATATAAAACATTGAGATTCATTTTCTTGTGGGCATACTCAAAAATCCAATAACCAAAATGAAAGGCCACACAAACACAGTGGACAACCAGTGTGCATGCAAAAGAGAACAAACATCGGATGTTGTCTACATGGACTTCAGTAAGGCCTTTGACAAGGTCCCGCATGGGAGGTTAGTTAGGAAAATTCAGTCGCGAGGTATACATGGAGAGGTGGTAAATTGGATTAGACATTGGCTCAATGGAAGAAGCCAAAGAGTGGTAGTAGAGAATTGCTTCTCAGAGTGGAGGCCTGCGACTAGTGGTGTGCCACAGGGATCAGTGCTGGGTCCATTGTTATTTGTCATCTATATCAATGATCTGGGTGATAATGTGGTAAATTGGATCAGCAAATTTGCTGATGATACAAAGATTGGAGGTGTAGTGGACAGTGAGGAACGTTTTTCAGAGCCTGCAGAGGGACTTGGACCAGCTGGAAATATGGGCTGAAAAATGGCAGATGGAGTTTAATACAGACAAGTGTGAGGTGTTGCACTTTGGAAGGACAAACCAAGGTAGAACATACAGGGTAAATGGTAAGGCACTGAGGAGTTCAGTAGAACAGAGGGATCTGGGAATACAGATACAAAATTCCCTAAAAGTGGCGTCACAGGTAGATAGGGTCATAAAGAGAGCTTTTGGTACATTGGCCTTTATTAATCAAAGTATTGAGTGTAAGAGCTGGAATGTTATGATGAGGTTGTATAAGTTATTGGTGAGGCCGAATCTGGAGTATTGTGTTCAGTTTTGGTCACCATTACAGGAAGGATATTAATGAGGTTGAAAGAGTGCAGAGAAGGTTTACAAGGATGTTGCCGGGACTTGAGAAACTCAGTTACAGAGAAAGGTTGAATAGGTTAGGACTTTATTCCCTGGAGCGTAGAAGAATAAGGGGAGATTTGATAGAGGTATATAAAATTATGATGGGTATAGATAGAGTGAATGCAAGCAGGCTTTTTCCACTGAGGCAAGGGGAGAAAAATACCAGAGGACATGGGTTAAGGGTGGGGGGGGAAAGGTTTAAAGGGAACATTAGTTGGGGCTTCTTCACACAGAGAGTGGTGGGAGTATGGAATGAGCTGCCAGACGAGGTGGTAAATGCGGGTTCTTTTTTTAACATTTAAGAATAAATTGGACAGGTACATGGATGGAGGTGTATGGAGGGATATGGTCCATGTGCAGATCAGTGGGACTAGGCAGAAAATAGTTCGGCACAGCCAAGAAGAGCCAAAAGGCCTGTTTCTGTGCTGTAGTTTTTCTATGGTTTCTAACACCGAATTACATTTTTAATGATGAATGTTATGAGTAAAATTTAGAAGTGCATTCAATTGATCACTACAGAATGAAAAATATTCTCAATATTCTACAGCGATGGAGGACATGAAGCTACAGTATTTATGGATATAGACCTTGTTTGATTGAATGAACAGAATAGTGAACTCACTGCTAACAATGATCAAAATAACCACCATACATTTATTTCAGGCCAGCAAATTATTAACTTGCAACATTAGAATATCATGTCTCTACATTTGACAGCTCACATTAAAAGAAGAAAAACTGCAATATGCTTTTGGCAGGCCAAAACTTTTCTCAACTCTAACTCGCTCCCTCTCTATTAAGTACATCCTGGTCAATTATAGGTCTGATCGCCTTACAGGAAAAATGCACTGTTTTCCTTTTCATTCCTTTTAGCTCAAAGGGCACCCTTTCCCAGTAATAGTACTTGCTTTTGGACTTGTCATTATACTTAGTAAAATCAGTGATTACCTAGCAAGGTGAAGGACTGCTTCGATAATATTCGCACCTTCCCTGGCACTGGTTTCACAGAATAGCACGTTGTAGGTCTGTCAATGAAAAAAAAATTAGAGATAAATGAATATTGTTCATTTCCTTGAAACACCAAAGGATGATTCAGTACTAAATTACTGCACAACAGTACCCTGCATCAGTGTCAGTCTTAGATCTAGAACTACAAAAGGAGATGTAAATTGAAGATGTAGATGAAGATGTAATGTAGATTAAAAGAAGTTTGATGAAATGATATGTATTTCCTTTGTTTCTTGCTGAACTGTGTGCCCTGGAATCGGAGTACTTCCACAAAATAATAAGTCTTTCCACCCACAACATGCATTCACTAACATTAATCCCACTTTATTTGCCCCACATTTCCATCAATTCCCCTTCCCCCAACCCCCACCAATTCTAGCACTCACTTATGAGCTAGGGAGATTCAGTCGACATTTAACCAACTATCAGACATCCTTGAGAAATGGGAGAAAACTACAGCACCAATGAAAACCCATGGAGCCACAGGGAGAACATGCAAACTTCACAGACACTACAGGAGGTCAAGATCAAATCTGGGTCGCTGGGACTACAAAGCAGCAGTTCTGCCCCTTTGAGAAACTTCAAATGATTGTCGTCCACTAGAGGAGTCTGGACTATAGCTCAGCAACGCAATAAAACTACACAGTTTGCAAAAGCAAAACATTTTTTTTTTAAGATTTTCCTAGTTAAATTTTGGGAGAATTGCTGGGACTGAGCTAAAACATGCCACACTATATTAAAAAAAATGTGTAATTCAAGTTAATAAATTCTAAATGTATTATATCAAAATTATGAAAACAAAAGTATATTTTTCTGCTTCAACACTCTACCCCTATAGATTTAAAACAAGGCTTTCAATAATTCAAATTCTCACCATAGCCAGTTTCTCCCCGTAAATGGTGGGGATGCATTTTTGCCCCTCTTGCGTTGCTTTTTTCCTCAAGTCTACCTTGTTCCCCACCAACATAATGGGTATGGTTTCACTGGCTGAACCCTTTAAGGAAAAAAATGGATAATATGACCGTCAAAACATTATTTTTTTTGAACAATCCTCAGAATGTAAAGTGTCACAATGAGCACAAGTGAATAGCTAATGTAGCATGTTGGATTTTGGACAAAAGAACATATATAAAGAGGTCATGCATCCCCTCAAACTCAAGGTCAGACAATTCCAACTCAATTCCCCAAACAGCTAAACATCTATTGATCTAAGGTTTGAATTTATTCAGTGATTCAGCCTCTATGGCCCGATGGTCCAAAGGTTTATTGAGTAAGATTTTTACACCCATGACTGTGTGCACAGCTCAACTGCCATCTATAAACTTGCTGATAACACAACTATTGTTGGCAGAATTTCCGATGGTGACGAGAGGGCGTACAGGAGCAAGATACAACAGCTAGCTAAGTGATATCGCAGCTACAATCTTGCACTCAACGTCAGTATGACCAAAGAACTGATTGCGGACTTCAGAAAGGGTAAGAAGAGGAAACACACACGAGTCCTCATCGAGGGATCAGAAGTGGAAAGAGTGAACAATTTCAGGCTCCTGGGTGTCAACATCTCTGACGATCTATCCTGGACCCAACATATCGATCCAGCTACATGGGCGGCACAACAGCAGCTATATTTCAATAGGAGTTTGAGGAGATTTCGTATGTCACCAAAGACGTACTCGAATTTCTACAGATAAACCATGGAGAGCATTCTAACTGGCTGCATCACCATCTGATATGGGGGGTGGGGGGCATTGCACAGGATCAAAGTAAGCTGCAGAGTGTTGGAAACTTAGGCAGCTCCATCATAGGCACTAGCCTCTGTCGTATCCAGGACTTCTTCCAGGAGCAATGTCTCAAAAAGGTGGCATCCATCATTAAGGACCCCCATCACCCAGGTCATGCCTTGTTCTCATTACTACCATCTGGAAGGAGGGACAGGAGCCTGAAGGCACACACTGATGGATTCAGGAGCAGCTTCCTCGCCTCTGCATCCGATTTCTGAATGGACATTGAACCCATGAACACTACCTCACTACATTTTTCTTTTTGCACTAATTTATGTATACTGCCAATTTTTTATGTATGTATTGCATTGTACTGCTGCTGAAAAGACAACAGACTTCACGACATATACCAGTGATAATAAACATGATTCATCTTGCCTCGATACTGAGTGACCAACTCCTTGTTTTTAAGACTGAATCTTAGCTCTGGGCATCACAAACAGAGGAAATATCACCCGTGTCTCTACCCTGTCAAACTCTATAAGAGTTCAGTGCACTTCAATAAGATCAGAATATACTATTCTAAACTAGAAAGCACTGGCCCAGTTAGCTTAAACATTCCTCCCTCTACTACAGATCTTCCTTAGATCAAATTGGTGTACAATATTACGATGTGATCTTACCAGAGAATCACTCTAGTCTTGTAGCCAAACACTCCTGCCCACAGGGCCAACACACAATTTGCCTTGCTAATCATTTTACGCACTAAGTGTTAAATTTCAGTTGATTTCTATACATGGTATCTGGGGGGAAAAAAAATCAATCTCTTGTCACTTAAAAAGAAAAGTAAAACTACCTCCTGTCATATGTACATGCATCAAAGTGGATGAGTCCAGACTTTTCCAGCCAGTCTTCCAATTGGAAGAACTTCTACATATATATATCCTCTCTATCTTTCCCCCAAGTCCCTGTGCACCTTTCTGACAGCATTGTATGATCAATCATACAATTTCACAATCCAATGCATCCTTGCACAAGGAGGATCCTTTATTATGTATGGTGATGCTCCAGTGAGCCTCCTAAAAATGTTATTACAGAAGCAGGTCAATAGCTTGGGTGCTTAACTTTTGCAGGTGTATTTTCACAGGTTATCAAGTTCAGAGGGAGTTCCAGAATGAAGTTAAATAAACAGAAATCGCCTTGAAAAATAATCACTCCGTGCCAATTATAGGCAGCTGCCAGAAAAGCCAGGGTAAGATTTGATGGAATAATTTCAGTGAAATAAGAGGAATATGGCCTACCTACTTTTGCCAATGCTATCAAATCGCCTTCCAGATAATGTTTTAATTGGAAAAATGGGAACTATGCAGTCAAATTATTTAGACATATTGGAAAAGGAAACGTGATAGATCAAAGTCTGAATCTATGCCTTCCATACAAAAGACACATTAATGTATTTTAATACTCACCTCAATCATGTCTACCCATTCGCGTACATTGAGGAAACTTTTCTCACAGGTTACATCATACAGCAATAAAACACCATCTGCACGTCTAAAATAAGACTTGGCAATACTTCGAAATCTGAAACAGATTTTGTAGGCACATTATTTTTCTTTTTTAGAAAAAAACATTAATTCTACTGAATTAAAACACTGTCAACCATAACCTACAATGTAACAATTAAACTCAAAATTTTCTTTTGTGAATTCATATTTGGTAGGAAACTACATTAGTTTCAGATACACACTATCAAAATATCATTCTTATAGAAGCTATGATCAGTTTGAAGTTAAAGGTAAAAATCCAATCTGTATTCTCCTTCTGTGCTATCTCTAGCAATCATGCAAACTTTCACAATATACCAGTAGCTTGAAGCAGCCAAACACTTCTTGTACCATACATGCACATGGAGAAAGGACTACAATGGAAACTCCAAGTATTTTTAAGCCTCTAGACTCAGGTTTACTGTTGCATCCAGCTAAAATACACAAAATACACAGAATAAGATGTTTCTTTTGAATTATTACATCAGAGGTTAAATCATTAAATTTACAGGTTACTGGCTTGAGATGATTAGAAGACAAGGACCCTTTTGCTCAGAAGCTGGTTAGGTGAAACGTGAAATGTTCATGTTGCGTGTGTATTTGGTTTGGAATAGAGATACCATCATTTCATAGTTGAATATTTCTGAATTACCTTTCTTGGCCTGCAGTATCCCACAACTGCAGTACTGTTTGCTCTCCATCCACAACCAGAGTTTTCATCTGGAAGTCAACTCCTGCAAGAAAGCGCATGCAGGATTATGATGGAGCTCAATGCTACCTATCAATTCAGAATCAATTTGCACATCAACGATATGCAGCTGAAATGTAACCACACACTTTCCTGCACTTTCAAACATTACTGCGCAATTTAATAATCCTAGCTTTTCTGAAGTGTCCATTTTGGGATATTGCCTTTCCATTGCCTCTATAATCTCTTCACCTGCTCACTCACCACATAAGATCCCTGTAGTCCATTAAAAGAAAAGTTTACTTTTAAAACACTTTTGTCTATGCTTTTAGTACCTTTTGATTTGGATACAATATCCTTCCAATTTCCACTATCTAATGAACTCCAACACAATGAAAGAGCTACTGGTTCACAGCTTCACTGACCTCTGCTCTATCCTGAACTCCACTGTCATCTATAGAGTTTGCATATTTGCCACCTCCTGTCTTGCATCCCCTTGTGTGCCCTTAAATATTCAAATCTTTACACATCTCCCCCTTTTGATACCATTACCATAACATCAACTACCTCCATACTATAAGAGAAAATCTGCAGATGCTGGAAATCCAAAGCAACACACACAAACTGCTGGAGGAACTCAGCAGGCAGGCAGCATCTATGGAAAAGAGTAAACAGTCGACGTTTCGGGGTGAGATCTTCATAAAGATTGGAAAAAAGCCATAAAGTCAGAGTAAGAAGGTGGGACAGGGAGAGGAGGGGGAGAAGTACAAGATGGTAGGTGATAGGTAAAACCAGGAGAAGGGGAGAGGTGAAGAGCTGGGAAGTTGGGTGGTGAAAGAAATAATGGAAAATCATGGAAGAAAGAAAGGGGAGGAGCACCAGAGGGAGGTGATGGGCAGGTAAGGAGATAAGGCGAGAGAGGGAAACGAGAATGGGGAATAGAGGGACACCAGGTTGGAGGCTACCCAGACGGAATACAAGGTGTTGCTCCTCCAACCGGAGTGTGACCTTATCATGGAAGTAGATCTCCATACATTTTACAACCAACAATTATATTAAGGACATTAATAGATAAGCAATTTGTATTCCTAAATATATTCAACTGTAAACTTACAGTACAGCTACAGATCATCAGCCTTAAATCAATAATTAGTGCTATTCTTTGACCATTCTAAGGTTGAGTACACAGTAAAGCTGACACATTTTGCATTGCCGGTGGAGTACTAGAAACATTTGGAAATAACACCTTTCAGGTGTAAAATACTATTTCATATAGAAGTACAATAAAATTAAGTATCTCTAGTTAAAGAACAAAAATCTCCTTCCAACATTTATACCTCAGACAACATCTCCTGAATATTTGGTCATCCATCTCATTCCAATTTCTGGAATCTTATCAACAACAAACTATTTCCTCACAGTGGCTAAACTTCAGAGGACATAGTGTTCAACAGAAAAGTTCAGTTTCTACCCAAGTCCTAAATAAAGCTCAATAACAAGATACAGTAACATTTTGAAATGTAAGCAAATAAATATGAGAACACCCAGAAAATGCTCAGATCTTGTGTCCCATCAATTTGGGAATGGCTTTGAAAGTCATATGACACAGAAATGGGTCCTTTGGCCCCACTGGTCCATGACAAACAAGATCTTCAATCCAGTCCTATGTGGTTGTGTTTGCTCCATACCCATCTATACTTTTCCTATCCATGTATCCATTTTGCTAATATACCTGCTTCTGGCAGATCATTTCACATACTAGTCACCCTCTGGGTGTAAAGGTTGCGCCTCAGATTCCTATTAAATCTCTCCCCTCTAATCAATTGAAATCTAGATGACAACTTCTATTCAGCAATGCAACTACAGAGATAAAAAGAGGCGCTATCCAAAACTCTGCAGTTTTAACATTAAGCTCAACTAACATTCAAGTGTGTGTGAATATTGGGGTGGGTAGGAAACAAAAGGGGAAAAGAAATTTGTAGAAGATTGGAGGGAAAACATACCCAAGGTGGCACTGGTGTTCCCACGGAACTCATTTTTGCAGAGTCGTAGAAGGAAGCTCGATTTGCCTACAGCCGCATCTCCAGCAAGCACAATCTTGAAGGCTTTGCTAGATGAGGGAGTCTTAAAATTCCCTGCTGTGTTATTAGGCTGAAGAACAAGATTAGTATTCTGGTTATTGCAAAAGCCAATTAATTGAGAGCAAAGCAAAAATAGAAATAAATCAAATGCTTGTTTTAATTGTTGCTATATCCATTTTGATGAAAGTAGACATAATGTTTGTACTTCTTTAGAACTGATGAATTTCACAAACTACTCCCCCTCCCAAAAGTTTGAATGTAATGTGAGACATAAGAACATACATCCATTTAGAAGTTGGCCAATAGACAATAAATTCAAAACCTTTTCCAATATATTTGTTCCATTCCTCTGAAGCCAATAATTCACACTGATGACCATTTCAATCTCCGACACCCTCATTCTCCCTACAATCTCACCACTGCATTTATGAAAAGCCTAGATTTTTAATTTAAGCTTGATCTGCAAGGCTCAGAACATTTCTGAAGTTTTTTTTCCTCCATTATTCTCTTGCATTTTGAGAGCTTTCCATAAGCTATTAAATGGAAGACTCCCCAAGTTTCTGTCCCAGGTCTCAGCACTCGAGTTAACTTTGCAAAGACAGGGGGGGGGGGGGAGAAAGGAGGAGAACAAAGAATTAACTATTATACTAAATCCTATTTTGACTTCACCCTATGATTACTTACAGTAACTGAACATAGCTGATTTTTCTTTGCCCAACCCAGGAGAGCGTCACTACAGACATCAATGAAATCAACATCAGCCCAATTGTGAACAGAGCATACCCCCAGGACATGGGCAAGTTTATTTATTACAATTGTTATACTTGTCTACAGTTAAACAGAAATACAAGTCAGATGTGAAGTATCATTTAAGAATGTGCAACAGGCCTCACTTGCGATGAAAATGCAGAGATACAGCGCCGTACAGAAGATGTTCCAGAATTCCTGCAGTTCACTGCGTAGGAGTCGTCCATTTCCACATCTGTGTTTGTACCATCCTGACTGGAAACTTCCTCATTCCGGATTTCAAGCACCTACAAAACAAGTCAATTCTACTGTGACCTACAGAGGCATCACATCACCTCAGCGGCTAATTTAACGCATTGCACTTGTATGCTTTGGCTACTAATAACTAAGTTTGGAAGATTTGTGTTTGATTACTAATTAGCCAATTATGGAAGTAAGAGGTTGCTTTAACATAGAACACACAGAATTGATGGTAGCATACTGAAATGATTACAGCACACACACTTTGCAGTAATATACTGATATGGACTGAGAATAGGATATTGGATCGAGAACAAAGAGTGGAGTGAACATATTCTCATATCAGCAGGCTGCAGCTACTAGGGTTCTAAAGGGCCCAGTGATTGGACCCCAATTACTCACGTCTGCAGTAACAAATAACTGGCTGGGATTTGGAGTATGGAGTAAGACTCAATCAGACTCCAAGGAGATATAAACAAACCAAGTGGGTGAGCAAGAAAACGGCAAAAGGGTGTACAATCACAAAAACTAGGCCATCTTCCACTTTGGTGCATGAAACGGAAAAGCACAGAGACTAGTGTTGACATTCAAAGGGACTACAGCATTCTTGTGCTGTACACATGTCACTGAAGGCCAACAAGTGGAAACAGCAAGCAATCAAAATAAATGGTATTTTAGCCTCTATTATGACTAGGCTTTGAGTGTAGGAATAAGGAGGTCTTATTACTCAAAGAATAACTTACCATGAAGTGTGTGTACCAATGAGTCATCTAGAGTCATAGAAAAGTACAAAACAGAAACAGGCCCTTCAGCCCATCTAGTCCATGCTGAGCTATTTAAGCTGCCTACTACCATTAACCTGCACTGAGAACATAGCCCTCAATAATCCTCCCATCCATGTACCCATCCAAACTTTTCTTTAACATAGAAACATAGAAAAACTACAGCACAATACAGGCCCTTCGGCCCACAATGCTGTGCCGAACATGTACTTACTTCAGAAATTACCTAGGGTTACACATAGCCCTCTATTTTTCTAAGCTCCATGAACCCATCCAGGAGTCTCTTAAAAGACACTATAGTATCCGCCTCCACTACCATCGCCGGCAGCCCATTCCACGCACTCACCGCTCTCTCCGTAAAAAAACTTACCCCTGACATCTCCTCTGTACCTGCTTCCAAGTACCTTAAAACTGTGCCTTCTTGTGATAGCCATTTCAGCCCTGGGAAAAAGCCTCTGACTATCCACACGATCAATGTTTCTCATCATCTTGTACACATCTATCAGGTCACCTCTTATCCTCCATCACTCCAAGAAGAAAAGGCCAAGTGCACTCAACCTATTCTCATAACGCATTCTCCCCAATCCAGGCAACATCCTTGTAAATCTCCTCTGCACCCTTTCTATGGTTTCCACATCCTTCCTGTAGTGAGGTGACCAGAACTGAGCACAGTACTCCAAGTAGGGTCTAACCAGGGTCCTATATAGCTGTAACATTACCCCTCAGGTCTTGAACTCAATCCCACAGTTCATGAAGGCCAATGCTCCGTATGCGTTCTTAACCACAGAGTCAATCTACGCAGCAGGTTTGAGTGTCCTGTGGACTCGGACCCCAAGATCCCTCTAATCCTCCACACTGCCAAGAGTCTTACCATTAATACTATATTCTGCCATCATATCTGACCTACCAAAATGAACCACCTCACACTTATCTGGGTTGAACTCCATCTGCCACTTCACAGCCCAGTTTTGCAACCTATCAATGTCCCACTGTAAACTCTGACAGCCCTCCACACAGTCCACAACACGCCCAACCTTTGTGTCATCAGCAAATTTACTAACCCATCCCTTCCCTTGCTCATTCAAGTCATTGATAAAAATCACAAAGAGAAGGGATCACAGAACAGATCCCAGAGTCACACCACTGGTCACTAACCTCCATGCAGAATATGACTCATCTACAACCAGTCTTTGATTTCTGTGGGCAAGCCAGTTCTGGATCCACAAAGCAATGTCCCTTTGGATCCCATGCCTCCTAACTTTCTCAATAAGCCTTGCATAGAATACTTGATCAAATGCCTTGCTGAAATCTATATATACTACATCTACTGCTCTACCTTCATCAACGTGTTTAGTCACATCCTCAAAAAATTCAATCAGGCTCGTAAGGCACGACCTACCTTTGACAAAGCTATGCTGACTATTCCTAATCATATTATGCCTCTCCAAATATTCTTAAATCCTGCCTCTCAGGATCTTTTCCATCAACTTACCAACCACAGAAGTAAGACTCACTGGTCGATAATTTCCTGGGCTATCTCTACTCCCGTTCTTGAATAAGGGAACAACATCTGCAACCTTCCAATCCTCCGGAACCTTCCCCCATCCCCATTGATGATGCAAAGATCATTGCCAGAGGCTCAGTAATCACCTCCCTCACCTTCCACAGTAACCTGGGGCACATCTCGTCAGGTCCCGGAGACTTATCCTACTTGATGCGTTCCAAAAGCTCCAGGACATCCTCTTTCTTAGTGTCTATATGCTCAATCTTTTCAATCCGCTATAAGTTATCCCTACAATTGCGAAGATCCTTTTCCATAGTGAATACTGAAGCAAAGTATTCAATAAGTACCTCAGCTATCTCCTCCAGTTCCATACCCACTTTTCCAATGTCGCACTTAATTGGTCCTATTTTCTCACATCTTGTCTAATGGCTCTTCACATACTTGTAGAATGTCTTGGGGTTTTCCTTAATCCTGCTCGCCAAGGCCTTCTCATGGCCCCTCCTGACTCTCCTAATTTCGTTCTTAAACTCCTTCCTGCTAGCCTTATAATCATCTAGATATCTGCCATTACCTAGTTTTTTGAACCTTTTATAAGCTTTTCTTTTCTTCGACTAGATTTTTAACAGCCTTTGTACACCACGGTTCCTGTACCCTACCATCCTTTCCGTCTCATTGGAACATACCTATGCAGAACGCCACACAAATAAGCCCTGAACATTTGTCATGTCTGTCGTACATTTCCCTGAGAATCTCTGTTCCCAATTTATGCTTCCAAGTTCCTGCCTGATAGCTTCATAATTCCCCTTACTCCAATTAAACGCTTGCCTAACTCGTCTGTTCCTATCCCTCTCCAATTCTATGGTAAAGGAGAGAGAATTGAGATCACCATCTCCAAAATGCTCTATCACTGAGAGACCTGACACCTGGCCAGGTTCATTTCCCAATACCAGACCAAGTACAGTCTCTCCTCTTGTAGACTTATCTACATATTATGTCAGGAAACCTTCCTGAACACAACTAACAAACTCCCAATCGATATTTGGAAAATTAAAATCTCCCACCACAACAACCCAGTTAGTATTACACTTTTCCAGAATCTGTCTTCCTATCTGCTTCTCAATGTCCCTGTTACTATTCAGTGGTCTATAAAAACCACCCAGTAGAGTTATTGACCCCTTCCTGTTTCTAACTTCCACACACAGAGACTCAGTAGACAATCCCTCCATGACTTCCTCCTTTTCTGCATCTGTAACACTATCTCTGATCAGCAGTGCCACGCCCTCACCTCTTTTGCCTCACTCCCTGTCCTTTCTGAAACACCTAAAGCCTGGCACTCTAAGTAACCATTCCCACCCCAGAGCCATCCAAGTCTCTGTAATGGCCACAACATCATAGCTCCAGATACTGATCCACGCTCTAAGCTCATCCGCTTTGTTCATGATGCTTCGTGCATTAAAATAGGCACATCTCAAACCATCAGTCTGAGCGCGTCCCTTCTCTATCACCTGCCCATCCTCTCTTTCACACTGCCTAAAAGCTTTCTCTATTTGTGAGCCAACCGCCTCTTCCCCAGTCTCTTCAGTTTGGTTCCCACCCCCAACAATTCTAGTTTAAACTCTCCCTAGTTTGCCTTAGCAAACCTCCCTCCAGGATATTGGTCCCCCTGGGATTCAAGTGCAACCCGTCCTTTTTGTACAGGTCACGCCTACGCCAAGAGGTCCCAATGATCCAGAAATCTGAATCCCTGCCCTCTGCTCTAATGTCTCAGCCACACATTTATCCTCCACCTCACTCTATTCCTATTCTCACTGTCATGTGGCACAGGCAGTAATCCCGAGATTACTGCCTTTGAGATCCTGCTTCTCAACTTCCTTCCTTACTCCCTGTAGTCTGTTTTCAGGACCTACTTCCTTTTCCTACTTCTGTCATTGGTACCAATATGTACCACGACCTCTGGCTGTTCATCATCCCACTTCAGGATATCGTGGATGCGATCAGAAACATCCCGGAACCTGGCACCTGGGAGGCAAACCACCGTCCGCGTTTCTTTCCTGTGTCCACAGAATCGCCTGTCTGACCCCCTAACTGTAGAGTCCCCTATCACCGCTGCCATCCTCTTCCTTTCCCTACCCTTCTGAGCCACAGGGCCAGACTCTGTGCCAGAGGCTCAGCCGCTGTTGCTTCCCCCAGGTAGGTTGTCCCCCCAACAGTACTCAAATAAGAGTATTTATTGTTAAGGGGGACAGCCACGGGATATTCTCTAGTGTCTGACTCCTGCCCTTCTCTCTCCTGACTGTTACCCACTTATCTGTCTCCTTCCCAAGGCCCCAGTGTGACTATCTGCCTATAGCTCCTCTCTATCACCTCCTCAATTTCCCTGACCAGATGAAGGTCACTGAGCTGTATCTCCAGTTCGCTAACCTGGTCCCTAAAGAGCTGCAACTCGACGCACCTGGTGCGGATGTGGCCGTCCGGGAGGTGGGAGTCTCCCGGACTTCCCATATCTGACACCCAGCACAGAACACCGGTCTCACACACTTACTTCCTGTTTCTATTCCTCAGAGGTAACTTACCTCGCCTCGACCCGTTATCGCCGAAGCCCGAATGAGTCATAGTCCTACCACTCTGCCTCAGATCACTTACATCGATGACCGCTCCTTTGATGACTGCTCCATTAGGCAGTGTCTCCCTTTTATGCCTGAACCCTTCCTGCTACTTAACTCACAATTGGTGCTCCAGTTATAGCCGCTGACAGGCCATGTACAATGGATTAACGCCCTCGAAGCTCCCTTTTTAAATAACCGCTGCCGACCTGCGAGAAATCCCTCTCGGTAAAGCTCTCGACGCTGCTGATAGGCCAAGTGAAATTGAGCTCGCATGCACCACTTGCGCTGGCAACTCGTTCCACACTCTCACCACCCTCTGAGTGAAGAAGTTTCCCCTCAAACCTTTCACCCTTAACCCATGACCTCCTTGAACTCCCACCCAACCTCAGTAGGAAAATGTCTGCTTGCATTTACCCTGTCTATACCCTTCATCATGTTGTACATCCCTATCAAATCTCCCCTCAATCTTCTACTTTCCAAGGAATAAAGTCCCGACCTATTCAATCTTTCCATACAACTCCAGACTCAGCAACATCCTTGTAATTTTTTCTGTACTCTTTCAACCTTATTTACATCTTTCCTGTAGGTAGGTGTCTAAAGCTGCACACAATACTCTAAATTTGGCCTCAACAAAGTCTTTTACAACTTCAACATAACATCCCATCTCCATAAATCAAAGTACTGAGTACAGGGGGCCAATGTGCCAACAGCTTTCTTTATGACCCTGTCAACCTGCAACACCATTTTCAATGAATTATGGACCTGTATTCCCAGATCCCTTTGTTCTACCATCCTCCTCAGTGCCCTACCATTCATTGTGTAAGACCTACCCTGGTTGGTGTGCAGCTCCTCACAAGTATCTGCATTAAATTCCAGCGGCTATTTTCCAGCTGGTCCAGATCCCTCTGCAATCCATGATAGTCTTCGTCACTGTCCACGACACCCCCAGTCTTGGTGTCACCCACAAATCTGCTGATCCAGTTAACCATATTATCATCGGGATCACTGATATAGTTAACAAACAATAATGAACCCAACACCGATTCCTAGTCACCCACTCCACTAGTCAGAGGCCTCCATTCAGAGAGGCAACCATCTACTACCACTCTTATGGCTTCTTTCACAAAACCAATACCTAACCCAATGTACTACCTCACCCTGAATGCTAAGCGACTGAACCTTCTTTACCAACCTCCCAATGTGGGACCTTGTCAAATTCATGTAGACAACAACCCCTGCCTTGCCTTCATCAACTTTCCTGCTAACTTCCTCAAAAAACTTTCAGACTAGTTAGAAAAGGGGTTAAACAGACTGAAAACATGTTCTTTCGAGAACTTAAAAGATTTCATTGAAAATTGTGACTTTTTTCAAGGGGCTTGTCTGACAAGTTTCAAGGATGAGTTTTCCCTTGACTGAACCATTTAGGACTAGGGGCATAGGCTGTTAAAGACTGGAGAAATCGTTCCTTATCTCACTAAAAGAGTGGTGAAGTTTTGGAATTCTGTATTCTTGGTGGCTGTGATACATCAGTAATTGTATTCAATCAAAACAGATGGATAGATTTCTTGGCACATCGGCAATCAAAAGTAGTATGGATACTGTTGGAAGTAGCACTGAGATAGAACAACTGCAATGACAAGTCAAGTGGTACAAAAGGGCCACATGATCTACTCTGTGGGGAGGTGGGGATTCAGCTCCTGGATCTAATATTCCCATAACCAAATAAAAAATGACAAAGAGCTTCACATCTAGTAACATCTTAAGTATACTCTATGGTGATACAGAAAATCCAGCAGCCAGTGGATAAATACAAAAATCAGTGGGATGGATATTAAATAATTTGCTCCAGTGAAATTGGAATAAGGAAACAAGGAATCGGTATCACTGAAAACACCTTTACTGAGGTAAATTGTGTTAAATTACTGCCACAAACAGTGAGGGAGCGAGTGATAGCAAGGCGAGTTCAAGGGATAAGCTGATGTGTTACAGAATCGCTGCAGATGGAATAAGCAATTTGGAGAGAAGTCAGGGTAGAGGAGTCTCGGTGCTCGTACAACTGGCCGGGGGCAAGGTTGGATCGCTCTGGGCACCAAGAGAAGAAGTCGGGGCAAAGGAGTTCTGATGCCCATACAAATGGCCCAGGTGTGAGGTTGGATTGCTCTGGGCACTGAGCTGATTTGAAGAGCTTGAGAGCAACTTCGGGCTGCATAGCGAAATCTGAGTCTAGAATGAGCTACAGGGCGGCATGGACTAGGTCCCGAGCCCTTCGCAGCAGCTAGGTCTTAGTGCGAGGTATGATCCGCAGTTTACACAACTTAAACACTGGGACCATGCTGACTTTGTCCTATCTTATCCTGTGTCACCAAGTACTCTATAACCTCATCCTTAACAGTTGACTCCAACATCTTCCCAGCCACTGAGATCAGGTTAACTGGTCTATAATTTCCTTTCTGCTGCCTTTCTCCTTTCTTAAACAGTGGAGTGAAATTTGCAATTTTCCAGTCCCCTGGTACCATGCCAGAGTCCAATGATTTTTGAAAGATCATTACTAATATCTCCATGATCTCTACCGCTACCTCTTTCAGAACCCTAGGGTGCAGTTCATCTGGTCTGGGTGACTTATGTACCTTAAGTCTTTCAGCTTTTTGAGCACCTTCTTCCTTGTAATAGTAACTGCACTCACTTCTCCTCCCTCGCACCCTTCAACATCTGGCACACTGGTAGTGTCTTCCACAGTGTTGCAAAATACTCATTTAGTTCATCTGCCAACTCCTTGTCCCCCATTATTATTTCTCCAGCTTCATTTCTAGCGGTCCTATATCCACTCTCATCTCTCATTTTTTTGTTTTTTTACATACTCGAGAAAGCTTTTACTATCCACTTTGATATTGCTTGCTAGCTTGTTATCATATTTCATCTTTTCCCTCCTAATCATTCTTTTAGTTGCTCTCTATAGGTTTTTAAAAGCTTCCTAATCCTGCGTCTTACCACTAATTTTTGCATTGTTGCATGCCCTCTCTTTTGCTTTTACATTAGCTTTGCCTTCCCTTTGTTAGCCACGGTTATACTATTTTGCCATTTGAGTATTTCTTCATTTTTGGAATACATCTATCCTGCACCTTCCTCATTTTTCCCCAGAAACTCATACCATTGCTGCATCAAGGGCTCCAATCTCTGACTAATAGCACGGGGGGAGGGGGGGGAGTGAGGAAGAGAAACCTCCACTTGCCAAGCTCAGAAGTAAGCTTATGACACTGCACAGAGCAGAATGGCATAGAAGATGGAGGAGAGAGAGAGCCAGGAAACGAGTTGCCTTTATTGTGAACCCGTATGGATTCCCCAAGCAGATGCAAGGACAGAGACATAGCAGGCACCTCACAAGCTCCAAACGAGAGATGGATCTACATGCTCAGAACTCCCTCAGTGACTCTCAGAGGGAGCAAGAGCCAGGACACAATAGCACCCTACCAAATCCCTCCTCCTCCTCCTGCAGTTGAGTTCACAGGCAAGAAGCCTTGCTGGAAGGAGATCCAGGAAGTAGTCAGAGAGGCCACAGGTTCTGTCCCTAATCCCAGCAGAGTACTCTACAAGGTGTAAAAACACTGCTCTAAGCTCCCCCAGCTAATTCGGAAATCCCTTGCGTTGGGGAAAGGTCACGCACTGATAGAGGTGGGCATGGGAAATCTGGAAATCCAAAAGAGAGCCCCAAGCACACTGAGCAGCTTAGATACATCCCACTGCTCAGAGTGGAAGGAAGATACGTTTCAATATCGCCTGAGTTTCTCCTCAAAAAATGGCTACATTGATACAACTGTACGGAAAGGAGAGATTCCCTGAGCACCAGAAACATGCAGGTGTGGATTCACAGCTGATCAGGGAAGCGAGCAAAGGAAAGGGAAACCTAGCTGTACTATGATGTGACCTTGCCAACTCATACAGATCATTACCACACAAGCTGGTGGAGATTGCGCTGAACCGACATCATGTTCAAAGGAAGATAAAGAACCTCATCCTGGACTACTATAAGAACTTCGGATTAAGACTCTCCTCAGGAACGACCACGCCAAGCTTGCATGGGTTCAAAAAGGATATTATAACCCGATGCACAATCTCAGTGATCCTCTTCTCCCGATCGGGAACATGCTGGTTAAGTGGAGTGCAACAGCCCCCAATCCAAGACCTTATTGATGACCTCCTCGTGACACCTACACCACTCCCAGGCAGTAGATGGATCCCCCCCTCCCCCAGGGGCTCGAGAAGATCAGTGCATGGGCAAGGTTGAACTTTATAAGCTGGAGAGATCCAGGTCTCTGGTGTTAAAGTAAGGCAGACTTATGGACAAGTTTCATTTCTCCTTTGATGGTATTGATAGCTCATCCATCTGAGAAACCAGTCAACATCCAGGGGTAGATTTTTGACAGCAGCCTGAGATGTGGCTGCCATCCAGAAGAACACCAAGGAGTTAGAAGCCTGGCTCACCAGTGTGGACAAGTCAGGCCTACCTGGCAAATTCAAGGCCTAGATTTGCCAACGTGGCATCCTTCCCAAATCCTCTGATCCACTCTAATATATATGGCACCCATTTCAACAATTGAGGCTCTTGAAAGAAAGATCAATGGCTACCTTTGAAGATGGCTGGGCCTCCCATGTAGCCTGAGCAGTATTGCTCTGTATGGGAAGAGGAATAAACTGCACTTTCCCTCCAGTGGACTGAACAAGGAGCTTAGGGTTTCCCGTACAAGAGAATTGCTGCTGTCCAGAGATTCCACTGACCCCAAAGTCTCAAGAGTAGGCACTGAAGTCCAGACACGCAGGAAGAGGAGGTGGTGATGGCCAAGTCACGTCTGAGGCACAGGGATCTGGCAGGGACACAGTCGGCTGGTCAGGTGGGGCTTGGCAGCTTCCATTCAGCCTATTTTGGGCCCAGGGCAGGGACAGACGCAAACTGCTCCAGAAAGAAGTGCGAACAGCTGTCGAGGAAGTACGTACCACCAGGATGGTGGAAATAGGGCAGCGGGGAGCTTGGACAAGGTGGGAGGGCGTGCTGAAGAGGAAGATCTCCTGGTCCAACATCTGGCAGGCAGCACACCAATGCATCGTTTATGATTCAGGCTACATACAATGTCCTGCCCAGTCTAGCAAAGTTTTTTTGCTTTGGACAAAAGCGAGGCACCACTGTGTCCTCCCAGCCCTGACAGACTCTGGAACACATCATCAGCACCCTGGCAGAACGCCGCTACCACTGGTGCCAAGAGCAGGTGCTGGAGCCAGTGGTTGAAGATATCTCCTCGGCCATGAACAACAGTAAGCACTTCCACCAACCCAGAAAGTCCATAGCCTTAGTCAAAGCTGGAGACCAACCACAGCCTCAGCCCAGATCACCAGCAGGCTTGCTCACAATAGCGTCTGACTGGCAACTGAAAGTCGATCCTGGCAAGCAATTAGAAGTTCCCTGACTTCATCGTATCATCATCACTGAGGCCTGACATGGTCAGTCTGTCAGAAACCTCAAAGCAGATGCTCATGGTAAAACTGACAGTGCCTTGGGAAGACTGTATTTGAGCATAAGGAGGGGCTGGTGGAGCAGTATCAGTGAAAGGGGTGGAGAGCACAGTGTAAGCCTCGAGAGAGGGGGTGTAGAGGTTTAGCTGGCTGCTCGATCTGCAGAACCTACTCTCTGCTCAGCATTGCAGGGGCTGCAGAGAGAAGAGCCATCAGGACCGTCACACAGGCTGCTGAGCGTGCTTCCAGATGGCTCTGGATTGAGAGGTGGACCAATGATAGGGCACAGGCTGGGACCTGATCAACCCCGGCTGGGTCGCCTGGGTGAGTGTGTCTGAGACTGAACGTCCAAAAACACCCGATGACCTCAGGATACATCACTGATGTCTCCCCAGAGCATCCTAGGATGTATCTCAGCTTCATGCTCTCAGTTCTTGAAATCAATCATTTTAACAGATGAGAATGCTACTTAAAATTTTTTTTTTTAAAGTTAGTAACAATCATTTATCAATCACATTGTGACTATAAAGGTGAAGGTTATTGCATTCTTACAGGGGCATTTTTCCCAGTGAAATAGCTGAATACAGTACTTTATTTAATACTAGCAGTCGATACAAAAACTGTCCCTTGCACCATTGAAAGACCATGAGCTCTTCCTTGAACTGACAATCTATCCCACAGCTAATAAAACAGCTTCTACTTTTGCCTAATGTGTACTGTCATCCATTGAGTTGCAATGGGTTACACAGTTGATTTCTCTTAGAGTTCCTCATCACTATGTTGCCATGGAATGTCACCCTGTGAAGGAAAGTAACAGAAAGAATAGGAACCAAGAAGAGAGTGTTCCATTTGTTGCTCTGAAGCTATCCTACCAGTCAATGGTTCTCCAATATTGTGGCAGATTTCTTGCTTATTCTCTGGAGTTCAAAAGGTTCTGTTACTGAGGGACAATGGCGAAAACAGACAGGAAGCTACAGTAGAGTTAATTAGGTAGCACTTGAAGCATGAGATATCAGTGCCTTGAAATAATACCAAAGGGTTAGTCAATGCCCTCTATAAGCTCACTTCCATTCTTAATGAAAATAACCAAAGGATCTGGCAGAGATAGAGTGCACATTGCCAAATTCCATAATATTTTATTCTCATTATCTCTGCACACTTCAATACTGGAAGGGAAGTATAGGAAAGGACTAGGAATTCAAACATGAGCATTCAAAGCTGTCCCATCATTAAAGCAGATCATGTTTTTCTTACCTCTCTTTCTCTCTCAAATGTCTTAATACCTTGACGAATTTTGGAAATTTTTGTTAAAGAAAGACTTGAAAATTTCAATTAACCAGTATTCACATACTTGTGGAAGAGAATTTTCCTGATTTCTACCATCTTTCCTCTAATTTTGTAACAGTGTCTCTTCTTGATATATTCTCCTTCAGGAGAAACAGATTCTTCTTGCCCACCCTATTAAATTTTAGCTTTAAAAATTTTGATCAAATAACTCCTACAATTAATAACTTAAAAGAACACCAACATTTTAATGGAACCTATGATTTATTTTTATAAAATCCAAAGCACATTGTTCACACAATCATTAAACACCTTTGTTTTACTAATGTGCAATGCAATTTTCATACAAGAGTTCCAGATTAGTTAGATCACCACCAGAAGGAAACTTTCATCAACTACTTACAATGCGACCAAAACATTACATAAACAAAAATCTGAACTCATAAAACTGGGTATTATTTAAAAAGCTGCAACATGTGTACTACCTGTGGAGAAAAGGCAGAACTACAACGCTGCAATGAATTAGCTCCAGAGTTGCTCCAGTTCACTGCTTGAGCTGACTGCCACTCCAAAACGGTGTTCATACTATCCTGACTGAAAGCTTCTTCATCGTGGATCTCAGGCACCTACAAAACAGTTGCAAGTATACAGTAAGTGTCCAGCAAGGATCCCTAATATCAGTGAACAATTCAAGCTTTGCAGTCCGTCCCTTCCAATGTATAGATATATTGCTTCATTTTACAGTTACTGCATTCAAGATTTCTGTCTTGTGACAACTGATTATCGATGGTCTTTTACAGATCAAGGAACATCAAAGTTCAAGGTAAATTTATTATCAAAGTGTGTACACGTAAATCTGATTCTGATTCTACCCTGAGATTCATTTGCTTGCAGGCATTCACTGTAGAACAAATACAATAGAATCAATGAAAAACTACACACAAACTGTGCAAATACTAAATAAATAAATAGCAAATAAATAATACTGAGAGCACGGATTCTACAGTCCTTGAAAGTGGGTCTATGGGTGTGGGATCAGTCCCATGTGGAGGTGAATGAATTATCAATGCTGTTTCAGGAGCCTGATAGTTGAAGGGTAATAACTGTTGCTGAAACTGGAGGCTCCTGTACCTCCTTCGCAATGGCAGCAGCAAGATGGGAGCATGGCCCAGATGGTGGGAGCCCTCAATGATAAGTACTGCTTTCTTGCGGCTGCTCTCCTTGTATTTGTGCTCAGAAGGTGGAAGGGCTTTACCTGTGATGGAGTGGGCTGTACCCATTACATTTTGTAGGCTTGTCCATGCACAGTGAATATGACTCTCCTTTTATTCCTTGTGTTTTGCACTCAGATTAAAAGCACCTTCACAGCATACTATGCCATTTACTAATAGGAAAGGTCCTTAAAATTGCTCACTCAACTTTTGTGGTAGTTAATAACCCAATCAAGTATTCATTTATAACTTATGTCTCTGGAAAATTGTTCATTTTTTAATGCTCTGTATACAACATACTGAAAATATTAATCATTTATTTAGGTACTTACATCAGTGTCAGAGGCATCACATTCAAAAGCTTCTTGTGTGCGCTGCGACCTTTCAAAATTTCTTTGATACTTGCACTCCACCTCTGAATCATACTCATTTGAATCCCTCATGGTGGACATACCACTGTCGAAGCAGCTTTCGGATAAGCTTTCAACCTCGCAGCTGATTCTGCGCATGGGATCACACACAGAAAGTGACTCATAGTCTTCACCTTGGTAAGACGATCTGGATGACCTATCGAAAAAATTGCTGTTTGTCACTGTCATTGGAGTTTAGAGTTGATAGATTTAGACTCTTTAAGGCAACCCAAGCACCTCTCAGAAGGAATCTTAGGGATATTCTACGCCATGGGCTCCAATGTTTTTAATAACTCTAGAAGGATAAGCTATTTCTGAGCACAGCTAAATACTTAACAGATTAGCCTTCTTCAGATTTGGTCCCAAAGTGTTTGAATCACTGATGCAGTCAGATAGATATCTACGTGAAATGAAGATATTTCTTGTATTTTAATACCTAGCTGTGGTGTGGTCATTAAATTTAAAAACTTCCTGATAAAAGAAAAATCATCTGAAATAATTCATACTGGGTTAGAGGATGCTAGGGCATCAACATTGAAGGAATTACCATCGCTAAGAGCCATTTCTACCGATCACTGAAGTCTCCCAGATACTACCCATGTTATGATTCATGATTGACTTTGTCATATACTAATCATAAACCAACTTCTAAGAAAAATGTCAATGCCACTTATTAAGCAGGTAAATTTTTAGTCTGCTCCAGATTAAATTATTGAATTTGACCACTTTCAGAATGATTCTCACTTTTTATTTTGTCATAAGGTTATGTACACAAAATATAGCAGACAGGTAGATGCTAATCCATTTACAATAAGGGGGAGTGGGGGTCAATGTAATTCGTTACCAAAATGTACATCACCATTTGACCTACTAAATACACTCCATGACTACTTTATTAGGTACACCTTCCTTTCTAGTCATAATGAACTGTCTTGGCCCAAAATGACTGTTTATTCATTTTCACAGATGCTGCCCAACCTGCTGATCTTCTACAGCCTTTTGTGTGTTGCACCTGCTTGTAATTGCAAATGTCTAATCAGCCAATCATGTGACACCAACTCAATGCATAAGAACCATACAGACATGGTCAAGATGTTCAGTTGTTCAGACTAAACATCAGAATGGGAAAGAAATGTGATCTAAGTCACTTTGAACATAGAATGATTCTTGGTGCCAGATGGGGTGGTTTGAGTATCTCAGAAACTGCTGATCTCCTGGGATTTCCATGCACAGCAGCCTCTAGAGCTTACAGAGAATGGTGCAAAAAACAAACCAAAAAAATCAGTGCATGGCTATTCTGTGGCCAGAGACACATTGCCAATGGGAGAGGTCAAAGGAAAAAGGCCAGGCTGATTCAAGCCAACAGGAAGGTGACAGTAACTCAAATAACCACGTGTTACAACAGTGGTTTGCAGAAGAGCATCTCTGACAACGTGTCAAACCTTCAAGTGGATGGGCTACAGCAGCAGAAGACCATGAACATATAAAGTGGCCACTTTATAAGGTATAGAAGGTAACAAATTAAGTGGCCACTGAGTATTAATCTGGTTTTCTTAGGATTTTCATAGTGCTGGACTAGTACAATTAAGTTTCCAGTGTCCCCATTTAGTTTAAAAGGAACATGGGAAATAGAACCCAGTGAGCAGGTGTCAAAATGATAAAGTTTACATTTTCTGAAATTATACTTCATTTGCTAGAAGCTTCCCTTCCCACCTATTTATGTCCCTTTGAAAATCCCTCCCCCCCACCTTCACAACTTAAATGCCTTACCCACCTTTGCGTCAAAAACAAATTTAGCAGTCATTGGTCCCTTCCTCCAAGTCATTTATGCTAACTGTAAAAATTTAACAATCTAGCACGTCTGTGTGGCATCTAGCCAACTAGGGAAAAAAAAAGCATTTAGCCTAACACTTTCCCGTGTGACATCCAAACTTCCATCCATGCAAATGTTACTTTCTACATTGTGATCTTTATTTTCCATAATAGCCTTGATGTGCCATTCAGGTCATCCATCTTTATAACCCACTGGTCTTTCAAGAGAAAATTGTGACGTGTGAAGATGCTTACCTGTCATATAACATATGAGAAGAATGACACTCATTCAGTTTTGGGCTACTCCTTAACGTAGCAGATCCTGGTGATGAACGCTGTAATACAAAAAAAATCATTTGCACATAACAGTATCTTAATGTGAAACTGCTGGGTTCACCTGTTAAAGATTCTAACACTTAAAAAGCAGTTACATGGAGAAATGGGTTAGCTTTGCCTTCTTACAGAGATCTTTCAGTTCAACAGGTTTCTTTTTGACAGCTAAAATAGCCCCAAGAGTACCTTTGCTACTTCAAGTCCATTTAAGAACAAAGGAAAATCATGTTCACAGCACATTGGGAGCCAATCTGATGGTTTAATCAAAAGCTGCAAGAGAATTGACTCAAGAACAAAGTAGAAAATTACAAGCAATGTGCTAGATGTATCTCAAGATGAAGTTAGACTAAAAAGGGAGATGTGCATTTCTATAGGACCATAAGACATAGAAGCTGAATTAGGCTATTTGGCCCATCAAATTTGTTCCATCATGGCAGATTTATTATCCCTGTCAACCTCATTCTCCTGCCTTCGTCCTGTGACGTTTGCCACCCTGACTGATCAAGAACCTTTCAACCTCAGCTTTAAATATACCCAATGACATGGACTCCACATCCGTCCATGGCAACAAATGCCACAGGTTCATCATCCTCTGGCTAAAGAAATTCCTCATCTCTGTTCTAAAAGGACATCCCTCTTATGAGGCTGTGATGTCTGGTCCTAGACTCCCCCACTATAGAAAACATCCTCTTCACGTCCACACTATGTACGCCTTTCCATATTTGATAGGTTTCAATGAGATTCCCCCCCCCCCTCAATTTTCTACATTCCAGTGAGTAAAGGCCTAGGGCCATCAAACACTACTCATACATTCGACCTTTCATTCCCAGAATCACTCTTGTGAACCTCCTCTGGACCCACTCCATGCCAGCACGTCTTTTAGACAAAAGACTCAAAACTGCTCAGGATATTCCAAGTGCAGTCTGACCAATGCCTTTTAAAACCACACCATTATATTCTTGCTTTTATATGTTAGTCCTCTCGAATTGAATGCTAACGTTGCACTTGCATTCTTTATCACTGACTCAGCCCGCTAATTATCCTTTAGGGAAGCCTGCACGAGGATTCCCAAATCCCTCCACACCTGATTTTTGAATGTTCTCCCCATTTAGAAAATAGTCTATGCCTTTATTGCTTTTACTAAAGTGCATGACCTAACACTTCCCTGCACTGTATCCCATCTGCCAATTCTTTTAATCTGTCTACATCCTTCTGTAGACTCCCTGCTTCCTCAACTCTACCTACTCCTCCACCTATCTTCATATTGTCCACAAACTTGGCCATACCACCATCAATTTTGTCATCCAAATCATTGACATATAATATAAAAAGAATTGGTCCCAACACTGACCCCTGTGGAACACTACTAGTCGCTCGGCACCAACTAGAAAAGGTCCCCTTTATTCCCAATTGTTGCCTCCTGCTAGTCAGCAATTCTCCCATCCATGCTAGTAACTTTCCTGTGATACCATGGGTTCTTATCTTGTTAAACAGCCTCAAGCGCAGCACCCTACTGAAAAGCCAAGTAAACAACATCCACAGACTCTTCTTTGTCTGTCCTGCCTGTTATTTCCTCAAAGAATTCCAACAGATCTGTCAGGCAAGGAAACCATACAGACTTTGGCCTATTTTATCAAGTGCCTTCAAGGACTCCGACATAATGTATTCATTACACAACACTGAATCCAGAACCGCCTTTTCCCTTGTGGGCTCAACTACAAACTAATCTAAAAAGACACAAAGTAGACATTCTACAAATTCTCTCTCTTGGGACCAACCAGATTTTCCCAATCTATCTAGATATCGACATCCCCTATAACATTGTCCTTTTACAAGCTTCTTCTATCTCCCGTTATAATTTGCGCTGGCATCCTGGCTACTGCTTGATGGCATTTTCATAGCATATTCACTACAGACATTAACTGCAACAAGGCAGGTTTCTTCCAAGATGGGGCTGGAAATTATATATAGGCATCCGTTAGTCTCACGAGACCACAGATTTGCGCCTTGGAAGGTTTCCAGGGTGCAGGCCAGGGCAAGGTTGTATGGAAGACTGGCAGTTGTCCATGCTGCAAGTCTCCCCTCTCTGTTGTCCAAGGGAAGGGCACTAGGGCCGATACAGCTTGGCACCGGTGTTGTCACAGAGCAATGTGTCGTTAAGTGCCTTATTGAAAGACACAACATGTTGCCTCAGCTGAAGCTCGAACTAGCAACCTTCAGATCACTAGACCGACACCTTAACCACTTGGCCACTTGGAAATATTTAGAAATTAAGTCAGGTTGCCATCTACGACTGAAAAAAAAGGAGTTTATACATCGTCAAGGATTTCAAGCGTATAGAAAACACAACTTGCTAAATTACTAGACCGACTGATGGAGAGTGAGCTATGTTCACAAGCATTTCAGACTTTGCTGGCACCATAGATGTGGACTTTGTGTGTTAATTATTGACCTTGAATGCAAAAAACCACCAAACTTGTGATACCACAAAAGATCGTGCCTCCTGTAGATAGAGGACTACATCCACCAAGGCCTCCAATGTTGCATTTGAAAACAAGCAGCTCACTTTCCCATGATATCCTATTGCTCTTCTAGTACAACTACCTCCAAAGTAACCAATGCAACACACTTTCGAGAGGGCAGGCATGATTCAGTAGACCAAGCTAGTTTAACATGCTACCAGTAATGAAAGTGGCCACTTATTGATGCGAAGAGCCACCAGTAGTGTCTGGAAGTGCATATCATCACAGTAGCCTTGCAACATGAATTGCTCTCAGCCTGCAACTGACTGAAAAGACACAAGATAATCATGCATGATGACACTGTTCCTTGACACTATTCAATTTGGCCCCAGCATCTACAGAAATTGTCCTTCACTGCAACATCGGTCATGACTGATGTGCTGAACTAGGGGAGACAGCTGAACTTCCCAGCTTAAACAATAGAGACTCTGCAGATACTGGACACTTTTTTTTAAGTCAGAGGGTGGTGAATCTATGGAATTTCTTGCCACGGGGGGCAGTGGAGGCCGACTTGGGTGTATTTAAGGCAGAGACCGATAGGTATCTGAGTAGCCAGGGCATCAAAGGTTATGGTGAGAAGGCGGGGGAGTGGAACTAAATGGGAGAATGGATCAGCTCATGATAAAATGGCGGAGCAGACTCGATGGGCCAAATGGCCAACTTCTGCTCCTTTGTCTTATGGTCTTTGTCTTCTGGAAACCTTGAGCAACACACATAAAATGCAGGAGGAACTCAGCAGGTCAGGCAGCAACTATAGAAGGGATTAAACAGTCAACACTTAGGACTGAGACACTTCACTATTTAACCCCTGCTTATTCCCAGTGCTGCCTGACTTGCTGAGTTCATCCAGAATTTTGTGAGTGTTGCTGAACTCTCTTCGGCACCTGTTTGAGACACATGTTGACACTCAAAGGAAAAGGCATATAAAGCAATGTATACAAATGCAAATCTTAAAGGTAAACAAAGACCATCTGTTAGGTTAACTAGAGTGTGCTTCATACCCAGATAACAATGTACCTACCACAATCCACTTATACACTTCAGTTCAATACTCACCAGAGATCTATTATATTTGCTGAAGCTGTTTTCAAGAGCAGAGCGCAGCCCATCATTACTGTCATGTAACTTCCGATTAGCAGATCTGTTTTTTTTAAAGAAAACACTTATAACGACCAGATATCGCAAATTAATATAATATTAACACCTTACAAAATATTGAAATTTCACATTATATACCAAGGTAGATCGAGACAAAAACTCTACCAATGTACTCAGAATAAAATGTGATTTCAAATCCAATTCTTATATTTACAATTACTGATGCAAACAAAATTATATTTTAATAGATATGTTGGGGGGGGGGAGGGAGATTTCATCACAGAAAAAAGAGTAAAAATGGCAGCTTGCCTTGGCTTGATTACAACAGAATCTTGATGAACTGAGGAAGTAGGAAAGGAAGAGCACAGGGGTTCCCAACCTGGGTCCATGTACCTCTTGCTTAATGGTATCAGTCCATGGCAGAAAAAAAGGTTGGGAACCCCAGGGTTTTAGCTCAATGTTGCCTTTTGCTAAGTTAAAGCAGGGCAAGACATGCATTGTTAATGACAATGCCTGGAGAATGCAGTAGAACAGGAGGTGCATACAAATAGTTCTCTGAGTGCGGTGATACAAGTAGGCAGGTTGGTGAAGATAGCACATAGCACACTGGCCTTTGTCAGTCAGGGCATTAAGTACAGGAGTTGAGATGTCAGGCTGCAAATATAGAAGGCATTGTGAGACCACACTTGAAATATTCAACACAGTCTGGTCGCCAAGCTATAGGAACAATGTCAATGAGCTGGAAAGGGTGAGAGAAAAAATCATGAGGATGTTAGCAAGATCAAAGGGATTCAGTTACAAGGAGAGGTTGGATAGGCTGGGATTTTACCTGGAATAGTGGTGGTTGTGGGATCACATAGAGGCATATAAATTCTGAGGGGTATAGGTACAGTGGGTGGACATAGTCTTGTTCCCCGGGATAGGAGAATCTAACACTGAAGGACAGGTTTGACACACACACACAAACAAAAAGAGTGTGGTGGTTCTACAGAAGTGTAAGAAGAATCTGTAGAGGAGAGTACAATTCTAACATTCCAAAGACACTTAGACAGGTACATGAATAGGAAAGGTTTAGGGGGATATGGGGCCAACACAGGCAAATTGGTCAAACTCAGATAGATATTGTCAGTATGGACAACTTGGGCCAAAGCACCTGTTTCCTAACTCTTACACTTTATACAATTCTACAGATGGATCACTTGAAAAATATCATTTTCTAGAGTGCAAATTTTACTTCTACAATACTTCTCTTGGAGGGGAGGTGGCAGATTATGAAAGGTTTGTGAACAATTAAAGGACTACAGTTTTCGATAGAAACAGCAGCAACAGAGTTAACTGAAGGAACTGAAAGGATAGAAGGAATAAGTTAGGCAATCCTTGACACAGCCAAAGCATTAGTGACAATCCCAAAAATAAAGAACTCAAGTTAGTGAATTTTAAATATGGTTAGACTGTGGTAACAACTCCCTTAGAGGTTTGCGAGATGAAAAGATAAACATCGTCCAGCATAAGGAAGAATTTCTAGATGAACACATTGAGTATCTCCTACATAATGTTAGCAAGCCTTGAAGTACAAAATACTCAACTATGTCTGTAAAGAATTAACCATTAATTATTATATAGTAATTAAAAACATAATTACTGAAGCATTTCAATTTGTCGTGTTAGGTTGTCTCTATCCTCCGTATACTCTCTAACCACATCATGGTCCCTGCAGTAGAAATAAAGAGTGTCAGATGAGAACTAAAACACATTGTACACAAAGCTGCACTGTGCACGTAAAGCAGGTATTTCTAGTTTTTTTTTACCTTTCTAAATTCAAACTCTGATCCATAAAATCACTTTTCAGAGCATCTACTTCACTCTGCAGCAACATTATTTCTGTTTGTGCTTCAAGTAATTCTTTCCTCAGCTTATCATTTTCCTAGGGAAAGAAAACAAGCATTGATCGGCTTTCACTACATTGCAGCCCTAAAAGGGAGCTACTACTAGTAGTTCCCTGGATAAAGTCAGGAGGTGTTGAATAGGTTCCACACCAGAGGACAACCTCAAACCTATTGAAAGGAGATGGATTAGAGACTCAAGATGCAGCTACAGAATCAGCTCATTCACACTAAGAGAAATAGGTATATTAGACATATTAAGATACAAAACACAAATCCCTGCCTCACAACACCCATTGCTTGGACACCATGGGAACAACTAGTTCCCAATATCACAACAAGGTTTCCACCCAACTTGTGGCACAGGTAAAACTATCTCTAATGTTGGAAATAATATTGTAAGCATAACTAATTTTTGATGGGAAGTGTATACACTGGGCAGATCACAATGCTATTTGATACTATTAATTTAATGTGCAGAAATTCATGACATTGGCATCGAATGCCACATAACACAAAATCTCTTGCCCAAATGATAGTCGTTATTCAAATATAGGAATTCATAGTTAATGAGAGTCTCCCTCGATTTATAGGAATTTGTGTACAGTCCCACATCAACGATTCCACGTCATAATGAACCCAAATGTCAAATTGAATGTACACCTGAATGTCAAATTGAAATTAAATACGAATAAATGCATACACTGTAAACAAATATAAAATTAAAACCTTCAGCAGCAGAAACAATCTCCCACCAGCTACTCTGACAAGGTTACCTTAAAAATCCATTCTTCCAGGATTACAACACAACGAGGGAAATTTCTTGCTCTATACACAGCATGCAGGACAGGCTGCTGAAGAGGCAGAAGGATAAAGGCAGTGTGTTTGGGAGGGGGCAAAGGAAAGCTCAGAGCAGGCTGCCATATCTATTCAGAGTCTTTGGGCAGCATTTACTTATCCAGACCCCAACACAAAACAGCTACTGTGAAATGTTGCAAACTCCAGCCATAATAAAGCGCGTGATACTGTCCCATCAGCAAAGGCCAAGATCAACAATGACTCAGGCCAGTCCCAGGCTGTAGGTGGAGATGCCTGCAATACCTTTCGTTTACAAAACCCCGTTGCATTACAAGAGGGTCGCAGATACCCTCTACTTTGCAAGGGCGGAATGAATAATGTTCTCCTTAGAGAGAACAAGGCAGTTTTGAGCAACATTCTACAGCACAGGATGCTATTTAATGCATACACATTACAATGCAACCATGTCAGCTTGTTATTGTGGTGCATTTAAAAGGGATTCCAGTTCCTCAACAGGCAGGACAAGCATGGGCGTCTGTGTTCAGTGTACTGACAGCCATTGTGGTGCCACCATTCTGCCGCAGTTAACTATGCCACTTGCACTGAAACCTGGACAATAAGAATGATAGAAAGCATTCCTATGCTTGGCTTTCACCAGAATTAAAGAGTAAATTATTGGAGGAAGTGATAAAAGCAGTGTTGACAGGAGTCTTGTACAAGCTGAAGGTAACTAGCTTTAAGAAGTTGAAGATTTTGGAAAAAGAAAAAAACGTTGACAATAGAATACACATCCAGGATTTCTTACAATGTGGCAACATTGGTGTGGAAATGTACACAAATTCAAATAAATGGAGGGAGAATCTCATTAACTTTGAATTTACACATTTGAATAACAGCTCTGTTCCACTTGGACTAGAGAGTTTGTGTGATGTGGCATTTGAAGATACCATGGATTTCTGTACTTCAAATTAATAAATCTTGCAGTGTCACTGTCAATTTAACAGAAATGACCAAAATTGGTCATTTATTACCCATAAGAATTAGGCATCCAAATAATTAAAATTTTCTGCAATTACAATATTAAGTTGACACTGTGCATATTGTTCAAAAATTCAGAAGCAGCTACAATTTCACATACAAAAAATTTATTTAGAACAGGAGTTCCAAACCTTATTTATGCCATGAACCAATACCATTAAGTGAGGGGTCCATGGGCCCCAGCTTGAGAACCCCCGATTCCAAATAAAAAGCAATTATTGTCATTTTCATGTTAAATATCTTACTCCAGAAATCTGTCAAGCAATATTTGTTGGGCAATGATACACTTGGATATGAACTAAATAGTGTCCTCCTCTGTATACTGCATTTCATTGGCTTTGTGTCTGTACTCGGCACAATGACAATAAAGTTGAATCTAATCTAATCTAATCTAATAATATCCCCTCTTGTTGTGCCACTGGGAAACTTGCCCCACAGTATCTGAGGAGAAGTCATTATGTGCTCTCAGAACAACTAAAGTTGATTTTACAATCCCTGTGATTTAAAGCTAACCTCCCAGAGCAGATCTCAACCGATCCTTGAGAACCCTGATCTGATTGAGGAGGATAAATGTAGCCCATTACTACACACTTCCAGGCTTCTCGGCCAAGCCTCTACACAACCACCAAGGCATTTATCCATGACCCAACTTGCAATTGCAAGGCCACTCCATCATGCAACCACATTTTCAAATCATTTGCTATTTTTCTTCAAAGAGAAAAAACACAGGTGTGCCCAGAGTTCTTACTCAAACTGCCACAGTATACAAATGCCAAATAGAATTTTTAAAATTTCTTTTCAGTTGAATGCTGCTGAGAGCTGTTGGACAAATCTATAGAAATTGTTTTACTTACTAGGGTGAAATCATTTATTTTTCTTTTTAATGCAATGCTTTCATCCTTTGAATTATCTGATCTGAATTGTTCTTCTAACTGTTAAGAAAAAAAAGACAATTCAGGTTCTCTCATCATAATAACGAAAGCATAATGGCAAGTAATTTTTATACAAAAGCTCACTATGTCCAACAAGGAAAAATAAAAATCATTAAAACCATGTCCACGCGCACTATCACTAGGGCAAGGACTTTCGTCTGATGTAAGGTACTCTAGTGTGAAGCATCCAAGCCAAACTTGCCTGGATTTAGGGATTGTGCCCCCTGCAGACCTGCTGTCTGAAAACTGCCTGAACCTAGAGTCAGGGAGACAGAGACAAGAAAGTTGTCACATCCAGGTACAGAGTGTTTGCTTAGTTACAAGAGGTACAATTATGCCGTGAATGGTTGCCCGTTATTCATTAAATTACCAGCAAGAGGTACAATTATGCCGTGAAAGGTTGCCCGTTATTCATTAAACGAAATGTCCCGGGACAACACAGTGGCCAAAGGTCTGCATGCTTCTGCACCTGGGAACTTGCAGAAGGGTAAATGTATATCTTAAAAACTATTAACGACTGAAAGAACTTTGCAGTTTGCAGGTTGTGACCAGGTCAAACAAAAAGAAACTGATTTCTGCACTAGAGCAGAATTCACGAGAGCAATAGCAAATAGGACTTTGGCTGAAATAAAACTCAACTAAAAATGTAAAAAACAGACATGGACATACACATATTGCACAGCTCCACAGTATGAGAGATCAGAGCTTTACATCACCACCCAGATAGGATTTCCATCCAGAGAATTACCTATCATTAGATATCCTCTGCCCCAACCCCTTGGGTCAGGTACTAGAACCCAAAATTTTCCCCACAGGTTAGCGGATTAGGCAACTCCTGCCATGGTAGTGTAGTGGTTAGCATAACGCTATTACAGCTTGGGGTGTTGGAGTTCAGAGTTCAATTGCAGCAACCTCTATAAGGAGTTCATTCATCCTCCCCATGGAATACATGGGCTTTCTCTGGGTGCTCCAGTGTCCTCCCACAGTACACATACGTACCAGTTAGGAAGTTAATTGGCCATTGTAAATTGTCCCAAGATTAGGCCAGAGTTAAATTGGTAGTTGGGCGGCGTGGCTCAAAGGCCCAAGAAGGACCTATTCCACACCGTATCTCTAAATAAAAAAAAAACAGGTAGTAGCTCCTCTAACCCCCATCACCCCCCCCATTAGCAACATTGCTATCCCAAGTCACGATCGGAATATACTATGTGTATGGCCTGTAATAAATGATCTGCCCAACTAGAAGGCACTTGATCAGTGAAGACAGTGACTTAAAAAAAAAACCCAAGAGAGTTAAACTTTGCAAAAGATAGGAGTAACCCAAACTTCCAGGATATCTGTACAAATTTCACAACCTCTCTCCCCTTTGTACCTACCCGGACTGTTGCTTACATGCAAAACTTCTACCCAGCCTCATCAGGCCACCTGCCATACAGTCAATGAAATGTATCCAATTCTTCTCCAATTTCTTATTCAAAAACATCTGGCTTATTAGCTCACTGCTTCAACAAGGAAACTACAGAGTAAATACATTTCTGGTACCTTAAGCCGCAAATAGCAGGATTAATTCAAATTCCATTTCTTGTACCAAGAAATACTCCTAAATTCTCTTCTTCACTTTTCACAATATATTTCTTAATTTTTTGCCAAAAAACAAAAAAAAACACAGCTTTAAATTTGGTGCAGATATTATTTCAGTATCAGCTTTAGAGATGATCCTTACCTTTTTCAGTTTTGTAACTGTTAGCTGAAGTTCACTTATATTAGCATCATACTGATGCTGTAGACTAACGAGAGTCAACTCTGCTTTTCTTTGTTCCTGCAATTACAGTCAAATGACTCCATCTTTATCAATATATATATATATATATATATAAAAAACACTACCCCTTTCAAACTAAGAAGTTCTTCTATAAACTTCTGATGGTATTGCTTCCAATTCAACTAAATCAGTGAAGCAAATTACACCTTTACTTCTCTTAATGTGTTTCACAAGAAAGAACTTGTTAGATACGTGACATGGCGAAATCTCAAGACAAACTTAAGAGCAAGAACAAATCCCACCTACCAACTCCTTCCCAAACTCTCAAAGCTCTAGTTACTCTAGGTGACTGGATCCCATTACCCTTAAAATCTGTGTAATTTTTTTGGGGAATGTGTACATTTGAACAACAAAAATCTGCAAAAGAGTTTTTGCATGAAACATCCATCTCCTCAGAGAATGAAGGGAACAATTCATCTTTTTACTCCTCACTATAAGCATGTCTAGCTTACATCATTTCATGCTTTTGTGTGGACAGAGAGAAAAGGAGCTTCAAGTCCTTGCTCAATGGACATAACTTGAACTGAACAAACAAGTAAAAAGATCACATACTAACACATACTGCCACCCAGCTATAACTAGAAAGAGATTCACACCTCAATAAATGCTATATTTGCACAAGGTTTTCTGTTTAAAATTAAGCAACTCTCTGTAGGGGTTTTTGTGGTAGTCAGCTTACTGGACACACAACTGAAATCTGATCAATAGACATGAGCCAGAATCCCACTATGGAAGATGGGAAATTTGATCTCAAGTAATTAAATTAGTAAATTGTGAATTAAGGAAAAAGAAACATGTTTTAATAACATGAAACTGTCAGATCAGTGTAAACACCCATCTGCTTCACTAATGATCTCAGGGAAGCAAGTCTGACATCTTTGCTTGGTTGGTCTCCAAACTCACCAATGTAGTCAACTCTTTAACTGCAATTAATTTTAGCTTTAGGACTTCCACATCCCATGAACAAATTGAAAACAAAATCTAAGACTGAGCATAACACATTTTTAAACATAGAGGTCTCACTAACAAAACCAACATTTATTGCACAGCTACAACTGATATGAATGGTTTCAAGAACTAGTAATTTTGCTATGGATATAAAGTCACGCAAAAACATTAGTTAAGCAGAAAAAAAACAAAAAAACTATAGTTACACAGTTACCACTAATGATATCTCCTCCCCCTCCCCCCAAGTTTGTTTGCTTAATTGAGTTTAAAATTGCTCAACTCTGGTTCATAAGTACTAACCATACTAGTTCTCTCACAGTCATTATTCTAGAGAACCTTATTACACAAAGATCCAGTAAAAGCTTTTCTTGAAAAACCAATTAACCAATTAACTATAAGCTGGTCAGTTTAACTCTAGTGGGGAAGCTTAATGAGTTTTTATAAAGCACTTGCTCACAACTTAACTATTGCCTCGAGCTCCGGCTGCTACACTCTAAGAAAGATATGAAGGTGTTGAAAAGTGACAAAAACTGTCACATTTCACTTCGACGTGGATAGGCCAAAGCAGCAATGGCTCTATTTCGGAAAGGAGGTGTTTTAAGGGAGGCTGATAGCCATATTTAAAGCCATGAAAAGTACAGACAGAGTAAGAAGAGAAAACAATTGGCAAAGGGAATGAAAATAATTAGCAAAAGAACTGAAAGTGACTCAAGGATTTCAAAAGAAATTGTGTACGATTAAGATCTGTGGCTGGGGTAGAGAGACTATTCGAAAATGGAGCTATATAGATACTTGAAAAAAAGTATGTGTAGATGGTGGGAGGGAGAGGGCAGGAGAGTAGACCAACTAGAATGTTCTTGCACAGAACCAGCGCCTGCTCAATCAGCTGAATGGCTATCTTCTTTTCTACACTACTCGAGATTCAAATGGGATACTCATAGCATCAAGGTATAAAACCAAAAACAAAATAACAGATAATGTTCTCCTCTAGAAAATGAGATTTTATACTTGAGTGTAACACCAGCCCAAGTGGGGCAGACTCAAAGGATGATTCGTGTGCATGTTGGCTCCAATGATATTATCAGGACATAGCTGTACACTTGAAGTAACTGAAAATGAAGGCCTCAAAGTAAAAATTTAACAACAAAACCCTTAATGGTTTAGTTATACCACCAGTGCCTTGTTGCAATGTTTTCCATTAAAAATAACAAAGATTGTAAAATACAGATATGAAATACATTTTCAAATTAGCTATGAAAAAGCAACATCTGAAACTACAGCACCTAACATGTCATTTTTGAAGACAGTTACTACAAGGCTCATTAAAAGGGATTTTAACACTAAGGAAGTGAACATTTTTCCACTTCAGGCACTCAGTGTCAACACCAATCAATTCTAAATGAGATTTAACACAGCCAGCTGCAGAACCAGGACTTTCAGTTCTGAAATTCCACCAGGGGATAAACCATAAATCCTTTCAGAAATGCCTCCTCCAATAACTTTGAGAAGGTTGTAACTAACTTGTTTTAAATATAACATACAATGAGATCGTATTGTCAACTTGGGCCTGTAGTACTATGCATCAGCAAGTTAAAAATTCGTAGCAAATGATTTCCATTATTCACAGAATACAGCTCATGAACTCATTTACAAAGCACAGCAGCATTTCCAACTTCATTATCTGCATAGCAATCAAGGTAGAGCGTGTTGATTGCAACTGAATGGAATTCGGACCGGTTCCACAACAGGTAAGAAATCCATTTTGTCAGCTCACCACTGGGTGAAGTTCTGCACTTGTTTTAGAGATTTTTCTTGAATGGCTACCTTTCTCATCCTATTTTATAGAATGTTTTACTGCAAATTATATCATCAAGAAAATATGGAAATCTTGAGAACTTACCTCCTTTTGGCACTCCTGAACAGCAGTCTTTATTTTTTGATTAATATCCTCCTCAAGCTCACTCAGCTGTTGTGCAGCTTCATCCTGCGTCCTGAAACAGAAATGCCGATACAACAGCAACTATTACTTTTCATTTATAAGTCTGTAGAGATTAAAAATGCAGCAAGAGAAGACCATTTTATCTGCCATTTAGATTCTGATCCCAAGGAAATATTTAATTAAATACAAAAAAAAAGCAGGTGAAATTTAAATATCGATCATCAGCTTTTAAAAAGTTAGGGATTGACCAGTTTTCTCATTTATATGGACAAAAGAATATGTCAGTCCAACTGAGGCTGTGGGAGACACAAACCAAAGTTAGTCCAAGAAATGGTCTTTAAGGGAGTACTGTGAATAAATGGAGGAGAATTTTCAATCTCTGGACCAGAGTCTACAAACATTGCAACAAAAGAATCAGCAGTGTAGAAGCAGAAGTTGCCAAAATCAGGGCAATTTTAAAACTGAAGTTATAGTGTTACATGCTCATGGAGATTTTTTTTGTGAGAATGCTGTAACGGTCTTTTGGAGGTCACCTGATGTGATTTTCCCGCCGATGTGAGGTCACGTGATGACATGTGCCCCGTGACTATATAAGGGTCGACTCAGGTGATGCAGTAGGGATTTTGAGTTTGTAGATTTCCAGTTAGAACGTGTTGTGCCTCCGTTTCTGTTGCGTGTTTGTTTTTATGACGCAGTTTCATTTTTAAAACGGAAGCTGCATTCTCTACAAGACTTGTATTATTGAACTGGAAATTTGTGGCTGGAAGTGCCAATTTACTCAATTCCCACAGTTTTGAAGGGAGAGTGAAGAATTCATCGAAGTGAAGGATTGAGAGAAGTCGGCATTGTTTGGTAGTTTAATAAAAGATTGACCTTACTGAGTCTTCGTTGAAGAGAAGCTGCATTGAGATAACTCTTGCAATAGCGCAATGAGTTCATGCACAAAGGCTCTCTCCCTAAAAGGAATTTAAGGTCAGTCGATTTAAATTGTTTAATTTCGGCATCGGGAATCCAGTGGACAGAACCGGCAGTAAAGGTGCGTCGGTGAAGAAATCGTTCTCCAGAGAAGTCTCTCCCAATTGAATGTGTGAAACTGTTGGACTTCTGAAGTTATCGCTTTAAGAACTGTATCTGACCATATCACTTTAAGAACTGTTTTCGCAGTTAACACTTTAAGAACCAGAGCCGAGTGGAGTTGATGAACGGCTGCGTACCTGTTTAACCTCCAGTCAAAGTTTTGCTTTGTTTTTTCTCCTTATTGTTTATACGTGTTTAATAAATGTTCGGTTGTTTTTATAACACCTGTCTCGATTAATATTCATTGTTGTCAGTTACGTAACAATAGAGATAAGTAAAGAGGAGTGCCAAAAATATCAAAGAATTTTAACCTTAAGGCATCCGTTAGTCTTGTCAGACCATGGACCTGCGCCTGGAAAGTCTTCACTCTCCAGGGCACAGGCCTGGTCAAGGTTGTATGGAAGACCAGCAGTTGCCGATGCTGCAAGTCTCCCTCTCCACGACACCAATGTTATCCAAGGGAAGGGCAAGAGCCAATACAGCTTGGCACCAGTGTCATCGCAGAGCACTGTTGGTTAAGTGCCTTGCTCAAGGACACAAACTGCCAAGGCTCCTCCGCTCCCACAAGAGGATGGCGGAGAGGGACAGCATCACTCTGATACAACTATTGTCAGCTCGAGCTGCAGAGAAGTTTGCAGTCCAGGTCAGTGCTCAAAGATCTGCCTCACTAAGGTATACCCTAACGGAGCCAAAGACAAGGCCATCAAAGCCTATGTAATTCTGGACGACCAGAGCAACTGCTCACTAGTGAGACCAGAATTCTTCGAGCTGTTCAGCATAAAGGGTAATCCATTCCATACTACCTCAGAACTTGCTCTGGCACCGCAGAAACATCTGGCAGGAAGGCAGAAGGCTTCCAGCTCGAGTCGCTGGATGGCAGTCATCATCAGTCTCCCTCCACTCTTCGAGTGCAATGAGATGTTAAATAACCAATCCGAGATTCCGACGCCAAGCGCAGTGCTGCACCAGCCCCATCTCCACCGCATTTCCAAGCACATCCCAGAACTGGATCCAGAAGCAGAAATACTCCTGCTACTCGGAAGAGACGTTCTTAGGGTGCACAAAGTCAGGTAGCAGGTCAATGGACCACACGACGCCCCCTTCGCCCAACATCTGGATCTGGGCTGGGTGGTGATAGGAGAGGTGTGCCTTGACGACGTACACAAACCGACAGTTAACACGCTCAAGATTAACGTGCTAGAGAGAGGCCGCCGTTCAATTTCTCAGCCCTCCACAAGTGTTGCATGTATCAAGGAAGCACAACAAAGGCACGAGCATAGTAAAGTAACTGCGAAGACACTGGGACTGTCAGTCTTTGCTCAAACTAAGCTCGATAATAAACTTGCTCCATCTGTGGAAAATGCCATCTCCTTAAAAATAATGGACACAAAGGTTTTTACAGATGAAGCAAACAACTGGGTTGGCCCACTACCATTCAGAGTACTGCACCAGTGCTTACCAAACAACAAAGAGCAGGCAGTCAACCGGTTCACATCTTTACAACGAACCCTGAAAAGGAAACCTGAGACCAGTTACAGAGGTTGTTCTACTTCTACCTAAAGAATGATCTAGAGACTAAAGTTCTATACCATGTTTATAGTGACCTTACAAAGGTCAGGCAGGGAGTGTGTTGCCCTTAAGGCATTTATTTAACTTTGTTGGGTCTACGTTTTAAGTGATTTGTTTGTAGCTATTTTCTAGTTAAAGTTAAAGGTTGATAACTATGTTACAGTATAACAAAGGTAAATTCATTGTCTATGGTGTATCGCGGCATGTGATGACGTCACCTCCGGTTTCGCCGTGCCTTATGTGTAACCTCCGGTTCGGAGAAGGTGTGAAGGTGGGTGCCATGCATGCAGCATGATCGTGAAGAGCTCCGTGTCCACCCACAAAGAAACATTATAGAAGCAACGCTGTAAGTTCCTATGAAAGTATTTGAAGTAAAAATATTAACGCGGTTTCTGTTAAGGAAGCGGCGGTTTGGGTGGCACGCGTGTCGGCTTTTCAATTTCAAATGTGGGGTGGATTCGAGCTCGGCGGCGGTTTGACAGGACCCCCCTTTGCACCCTACTCGGGGCGGCTGGAGACACTCGCTAAAAGAAGAGAGCGTGCGTGGTCTCCAGAATGAAACAGACGTTGTATATGTTTGTATGTTTTTATCAACAGTTTTCACCATATGATGTTAATGTGGAAGAGTGAACAGTAAATGGTTAACCTTACTACGACTCTGTCTTCATTGGCTCCAGTTTAACTTGGTGTTTAGTCAAGAGTTGCAACACACTGCACGAGAACATTACAAGCTCCTTTTCCACATCCCGGCCTCGGACAGCTCTGCCTCAACAGCGATCCAGCTACTCCAATCAACCAGCAGCTCACTGATGAAGTAGCCCTACAGTACCTGACATTCCTGGAGTAGAAATGCCTTTGGATTGTAAAAAAACCTAATTTTACAAAGAAAAAAATCACCTTTGGTTGACCCCGAGAGGCCACCACGTTCACACACGCCGCCATCTTACTGGAACCAGTCAGGACATCCAGTGTAGAAATTGAGATGTCGTGTTGTAATTATACAAGATATTAGAGAGGCAGTATTGGGAATAATATATTTGGTTTTATTCACCCCTACATAGGAAAGATGGTACTAAACTGGAAAGAAAGCAGAGGCGATGTACGAGGATGTTTCTAGGACTCGAGGCACTGAGCTATGGAGAGAGGTGGAACAGGTTGGGACTTCTTTCATTAGAGCATGGGAGAATAAGGAGTGATCTTACAAAGATGTATAAAGTTATGAAGGGCATAAACAGGATGAAAATACACCCCCTTTCTCCCAGGGTTGGGAAAACAAGAACTAGAGAACGTAGGCTTAAGGGGAGAGGGCAGAAATTTCATAGGAACCTGAGGAGCAACATTTTCCCACACACGGAGTATTCAGAATATGGAATGAACTGCCCGAGGAAGTGGTTGAGCCAGGTACGAAAACATTTAAAAAGAACTGGCTGGGCTCCAGGGCCTGTTTCAGTGTTATATGATTCTAACACAAATGGGTGCTTGATAGAAGGCATCCATTTAATGTCATTTTATCGTTTCTACACGCCTGTTGACTCTCCTTGGATTTGCACTTCAACACACTAGCAGCAATTTACACTAGGCAATTAACACACAAACCTAGCTGTCTTTGGGATGCGGGGAAATATAAAGTCAGAGCACCTAGGGGAAGATGCAGTCACAGGAAGAACATACAAACTTCAGACAAAGAGGTCACCCCTCAGGGTGGAGGAGCAACACCTTATATTCTTTCTGGGTGGCCTCCAACCTGATAGCACGAATGCTGATTTCTCCTGGTATAGAAAAAAAATCCTTCCTTCCCCTCTTCTTCTATTCCCCACTCTAGCAGTTTAGCTCTTCTCACCTCCCTATCAGCTTCCCCTGATGCCCCTCCTCCTTCCCTCTCTCTTCTCCTATCAGATTCCAGCTGTTTACCTTTCCTACGATCTGGCTTCACCCATCACATAACTATCCTTTTTCCCCACTCCCCACCTTTTTATTCTGATGTCTCACTCCATCCTTTCCAGTCCTGAAGAAGGGACTCTTGCTGAAATGTCGACTGTTTATTCATTTCCGTAGATGCTGCCTGACCTGCTGAGATCCTCCATTTTGTGGATGTTGCTTTGTAGAGAACGTAGGCTTAAGGCGAGAGGGCAGAAGTTTCATAGGCACCTAAGGAGCAACATTTTCCCACACACGGAGTATTCAGAATATGGAATGAACTGCCCAAAGTGGTTGAGCCAGGTACGAAAACATCTGTAGAATTTCTTTTGTTCAAGTTTATTGGAACTCAATTAATATCTCTGTTCTGACATGCAAATAACACCCAAACAGCACAAGTCAACAAGCTCTCATACAGCCATCAGAGCAACCTCTGGATTCTCCAGCCAGACCCACTCATTGATCACAAACCTGGCTACTTCATGCTGGGAATTTTAGGCAGCGAGAGTAAGTCAGCCCACCAGGTCTAGATCAGGTCTGGGCAAGCAAACACATTGGCAGTGACTCAGGGCAGCAATTCATACAATGTCTCCCTGAAATTAATAAGACCGTAAGACATAGGAGCCGAATTAGGCCATTCAGCCATCGAGTCTGCTCTGCCATTCCATCACGGATGATACAGGATCAACCCCATACACCTGCCTTCTCACCATATCCTTGATGCCCTGACTAATCAGGAAACAATCAACTTCCACCTCAAATATACCGCACGGACTAGGCCTCCATCGCAGTCTGTGGCAGAGCATTCCACAGATTTACTACTCTCTGGTTAAAAAAATTCTGCTTACCTCTGATCTAAAGGGTCACCCCTCCATTTTGAGGCTGTGCCCTCTAGTCCTGGATACCCCCCACCATAGGAAATATCTTCTCCACATCCGACTTACCTAGTCCTTTCAACATTCGAAGGGTTTCAATGAGATCACCCTGCATTCAAGCCCGAAACTGCCAAACGTTCCTCATATGTTAACCTCTTCATTCTCAGAATCATCCTAGTGAACCTCCTCTGGACTCTCTCCAATAATCCTTTCTGAGATACGGGGCCCAAAGCTGTTGACAATACTCCAAATGCAGCCTGACTAATGGCTTATAAGGGTTCAGCATTATCTCCTTGCTTTTATTTCAAGGGGAATAGAATATAAATGCCAACATTGCAGTTGCCTTCTTTACCACAGACTCAAACTGTAAATTAACCTTCTGGGAGTCTTGCACAAGGACTCCTAAGTCCCTCTGCACCTCTGATGTTTGAACCTTCTCCTCATTTAGATAATAGTCCGTACTATTGTTCCTTTTACCAAAAATGCATTATCCTACATTTCCAAACACTATATTTTATCTGCTACTTTTTTGCCCATTCTTCCAATTTGTCTAAGTCCTGCTGCAATCACATTGCTTCCTCAGCACTACCTACCCCTCCACCTATCTTTATATCATCCACAAACTTTGCCACAAAGCTATCAATTCCATAATCCAAATCATTCACAAAACAACGTGAAAAGTGGCGGTCCCAAAACTGACCTCTGAGGAACAGCCCTAGTCACCGGCAGCCAACCAGAAAAGGCCCCCTTTATTCTCACTCACTGCCTCCTGCCTGTAAGCCATTTCACTATCCATGCCAATATCTTTCCTGTAACACCATAGGATTTTAACTTGTTAAGCAGCCTCATGTGTGGCACCTTATCAAATGCCTTCTGCAAATCCAAGTGAGTGACATCCACTACCTCTCCTTTGTCCACCCTGCTTGTTACTTCCTCAAAGAACCCTAACATATTTGCCAGGCCAGTTTTCCCTTGATAGAAGCCATGCTGACTTTGACTTACTTTATCTTTAGTTTTCAAGTACCTCGAAACCTCATCCTTAATAATAGAATCCAACGTTTTCCCCAACCACTGAGGTTAAGCTAACGGGCCTATAATTTCCTTTCTTTTGCCTTCCTCCCTTCTTAAAGAGTGGGGTGACATTTGCAATCTTCCAGTCCTCCAGGACTATGCCAGAATCAAGTGATTCTTCAAAGATCATGACCAAAGCATTCATTTCTCTTCAGCATCCTCTCTCAGGACTCTGGGATGTAGTCCATCTGGCCCAGGTGACTGATTCACCTCAAGACCTTTAAGCTTGTCTGGTACTTTTTCCTTTGCAATAGCAATGGCACTCACTCTTGCTCCCTGACAGTCACGAACCTTTGGCATACTGCTAGTGTCTTCCACAGTGAAGACAGATGCAACCCATTAGCTTCATCTGCTGTTCCTTTGTCTCTCATTACTACTTCACCATCATCATTTTCAATTATCAACTCTCACCTCGCTTTTACTCTTTATATAACTGAAAAAACTTTTGGTATCCTGCTTTATATTATTGGCTAGTCTACCCTCATATTTCATCTTTTCCCTTCTTATAGCTTTTATAGTTGCCTTTTGTTGGATTTTAAAAGCTTCCCAATCATCCAAACTTCCCATTCACTCTTGCTACCTTATGTGCCCCTTCCTTGGCTTTATGCAGTCCTTATCTTCCCTTGTCAGCCACCTGCCGTTTCCTTTGTGGGACATATCTATACTGTGTCTTGTGAACTATTCCCAGAAACATCAGTCATCTCTGCTGTGCCGTCAATCCCGCCAGTATCATCCTCCAATCCACCTGGACAAGCTCCTCTCTCATGCCTCTATAATTCCCTTTATTCTACTGTGATACTGATACATGTGAGTTATACTTCTCCCTCTCAAATTACAGTATGAATTCAATCATATTATGATCACTGCCTCCTAAGAGTTCCTTTACGTTAAGCTGACTAATAAAATCTGGGTTTTTACACAACACCCAATCTAAGATGGCCTTTCCTCGAGTAGGCTTAAACATAATCTGCTCTAAAAAGCCATCTCAGAGGCATTCAACAAATTCCGTCTTGTGATCCGACACCAACCTGATTTTCTCAATCCCCTTGCATATTGAAGTCCCCCATTAGAATTGTGTCTTTACCCTTATTATATGCTTTTTCCAGCTCCCTTTGTAATCTCAACCCCACATCTTGGCTACTATTTGGAGGCCTGTATATGATTCCCATGATTTTTTTTTTAAAAACTCTTGCAATTTCTTAACTCCACCTATAAAGATTCAGCATTCTCTGACCCAATGTCACCTCTCTCTAAAGATATAATTCCATCTCTTACCAATACAGCCGCACCACTGCCTATGCCTTTCTGCCTGGCAAAGCATATCCTTTGATGTTTGGCTCCCAACTATGGCCTTCTTTCAGCCTACAACATCATACCAACCAAATGGGTATTTGGGTATTAGAAAAGATATGGAAACTTGCACACGAATTTTGAAAACAAGCTCACAGCTCACAAAGGATTTGTTCATATTTACTGACAATTAACTGACATAACATGTCACCAAATTACAGATAAAATTTGCAAAACACGAGTTCTGTTTTGATGACTGGAGATAGTGATTCCAATGTTACTAACTATGTGCTAAATATTGGAGGATCCAGATAAAACACTTATTTGTTTAAAATCTAAAGTCCCTGACATCAATGACATTTGAAATGATGTTTTTGACATTTAAAGCAGCTTGTTTGTTCAGCTAGATGGATGCAACTGAAATAAAAGACTAGTGTAATCAAATTGCTGTGAGTTTTGTAAAATTTACATAACATCATTTCTATTTCAAGTTAGAAGACCATGTGATTAATAACTATCATTAAATTTATTATGAGCATTCTATGCAGTGAAAATGTGACATAAGCCGGTATGATTTTCCATTTTTAAAATGGTATATGTCAAGGTTATGCAAGAATGCAAATTTCAACACACAGGGAGCTGTTCTATGTGAAGTGTATTGAGGGACATTACCCGGGGTGAATCCTATTCCATATTCCAAAGGTGAGAAAAATTTGTATCATCTAACCATCTTAAAGAATTAATTGTTCTCGCTTTAAACTTTGGATAAATATCATAGTCTTAGGAAACTTTGAGACATTATAAAATAAAATTGCAAGTAACAGACTGATATTTTTCCAAAATCTGACGAAGAGTCAGAACAACATCAATGCTCCTTTTGTAGACCTTTAAGACTTTCATCTCAAGACAGAAAAATTATGGCTACAAAAACTGCTATAGCTCAATGTAAAGCAGCAATACATCACCAAAGGTACTTACTTTCATGAGTTATTAAACTGAAAAGATCAGGGTGTCAGCCCAATAACATCTATAGCCGCACTTTAAACATTACACATTCTGAGGTACTAATTCAGGATCATTTAGAAACTGATCAAAACACATAATCAAAAGGTTAGAGGCTGCAGGTAACTTTAAAGGATAGGGAATAGATGCAGAGAATCTCACAGGGATTTCCTGCGTGAGGCAAAATAGATAATGCTGCAGAAAGGTGAAGAACAAGAAACTGGCTTGAAAACATGGCAGTCGGCAGCAGGTAATGTGAAAACTTCGGATAAGTGCATCATTGGATGGATTGTGGTTAGATCGGAGGTAGATGCAGTGGGACTGAGGATAAAAATCATTGTAATGGAGGGGCTAAAGTGACTCAATCAGTTATAGGTGATTTCCATCTAAGACATTGACTGCTAACATTGCTAAGACTGCAGAAATCAGAGAGGGTAGTTTTGATACTGCTAATGTCCATGTTAAGTAACATCTGTAACATTCAAGGTGTTCTAACTAACATCACCAAGCAGCCTGCAGCATCTGGAGGACGAGATGAGGGAATGGCTGGAGGAGAACTGCTGCCATCAGGATACATTCCAACCAATCTAATAATCAAATGACATGGAGGAGGATAGGGTGCCCCAGAACGCATATTAGGGTGTCTAGAGTTCATGGCAGAATCAGTAAAAGTTAACAACTTATGCCTTCTGGAATAAAGAGAGCCAAAATTTCATGTGGATGGTTAGACACCCATAAACATTGTCCCTGGTTTCCCATCTACTCAGAAACCAGAGTGAAAAGCTAATGAAACTCTTTCATAACAACAAGATTTCAATGACCAAGTTTTCTTTTATAAACTTCACTAGGTGATGAATTGTACCCAGTAGTAGCAGTGCGAACACAAGTTGAGTACAAAGTTCCCCTGAGGGATTGTCCAACAAGAACAGGAGAACATCCGCTTCATGACATCAGTACAAGTTGATCGTTTACAAACACTTCATCTTTACCTTTTCACAGTATATGCTAGTTTCTCCAGTTCTGTGTTCTGCGACATAACATCTCGAATGAAGCTCTTGATCACACACTCGTATTGGCGAATCAGCCTGGGCTCTGCTGTTTTTAGGTTTTGGTAAAGGGCAGCAACTTGCTGGGGTCTGCTCACAGAAAGAGAAAAAACAGGATAATGGAACAAAAGTGATGAGGAAGTATAACCAGGGGCCTCTCCAAAACCTGCAATCCAATTCTAGTTATTTCATACATTTTAAGGTACAAGCATCTTTAGCATCTGTTTTCTGTTCAACATTTGGAGCTGTCACTACCAATATCCATGCATTAACAAAAAAACTTAAAACTGAAATGAGAAAGAACATCAAACACTGAGCATTAAAGACACTGGATGTAACAGGACAAACATCCTTCACGTTCAGAAGTTCAATGTAAATTTATTATCAAAGTAAATAGTATATGTCACCATATACAACCCTGAGATTCATTTTCTTGCAGCATTCACAGTAAATACAAGAAACACAATAGAATCAATGAAAGATTGCACCCAACAGGACAAACAACCAAGCAAAATACAAGCTGTGCAAATACAAAAAAAAACAATAAATAGAGAAAATGAGATGAAGAGCCAATGAAGACAAGTCCATATTTTGTTCTGTTTGTCAAATTGTCAACCACCTATTTAACCCAGTGTATTACAGTAGTCTTCTCACTTTCATACTTAGCTTGGAAAAAGTTGTATTCACAGACTCCCCTCATCTGTGTTGTTGATATTCACTGTAAATACGTGGCCTTAGGCAGGTCATTGATTAAACACTACAAATCAAAAAACTGCTCATTTATTCCAAGGTCTACCTGTTATGCTTTGTTACTCCAAAACGTGAAGCTACTTGCAAGAGAAACACAGAGTCAGGAGATAACATATGTACCATCGTTTTTACTTTCAGCAAGACACGCACGTATAACATGACACATACAATTCATGTATTCTTACATACAACCTGTAATGAATTATTTAAACAAAGAATGTTACCCAAATATATTTACAATATTACTCAAATATTACTGAAATATTAAATACACAACACTTCTCCCTGCTTAGCTATAAACTCCAACTCAATATGGAATGTACCTCAAAATAAATAAATAAATAAATAAACAAACAAATAAAGTGTGTGTGTGTGTATATATACATATATATATAGATGAAAAATATAATATGATACAGCTACTATATAGACATCCACAGCGTAGTAAATTTTAAATTGTCCCATTCAGGCCCAAAGATTCAATCACTGTGGAGGCTTTCTTAGTCATGAGGGGCAACATCTTTCCTGACTGGAGGGTGCGGGGTTGGGGTCAGTCTGCTTGGCAGGAGAGACTTGTGGCTGCGAAACAATCTCAGGTTCTGGGGCCTCCTCCATGGTGGTTGTAGGGGTTGACCCTGGGCCTGCAGGAAGTGGCTCTGACAGCTCTTCTAGACATCCTGGCACCCCAAACAATGCATGGGAAGCTCCACTGGACAATGTGGATCCTAATGTGTGAGTAAAGAGTCTGACATCATTTCTTTTACCTTTTGGAAAGCCACCTCATACTACTTTGTCCATCGCCATTTCTTCCCGATTGGTAGAAATGTCCAAGTGATGAAACGCAGTAGACAGGTTTGGCAGGAACCTGTTATTATAATTGACAAATCCTAAGAAGGACTGCAACTGTGACATGTCCTTTGGCCTTGGGGCATCCACCACTGCTTGAATATTCTCAGCACACTTGTGTAATCCTTTTGCGTCAATGGTGTGACCACAGTAAGTAAAGCTTGGTTTAAAGAATTCATACTTTGTAACGTGCCCTGAGCCCATAATCTTCTAATCTTTAACATTCTCTTGAGATTTTGGAGATGTTCCTTGTCATCCTTAGTGGTAGCAATGATGTCATCCAGGTAACAGCGAGAATCAGGGCAGCCTTGCAACGCCTGGTCCACAGCTTTCTGCCAGAGTGGAGTTATAGATGCTATTCCAAATAAGTAAGCCGATTATAGCAAAACGCTTTTTGTGAGTGTTTGTGGTGAGAAACACGTTGGATTCCTCTTCCATCTCCATCTGTAGGTAGGGCCACTTAGCTGAAGTGTTTCATCCAGAAAGGTTTGTAAAAATATCCTCTACCCCAAGCAGAGGGTATTGATCACCGCACATCCTGACAGACCCATCCTTCTTGGCTACTGGTACCACTCGCATTACCCATAGGCTCCACTCAACCTTGGCAAGAATTCCTTCAGCCTCCATGCAATAAAGCTCACTGGCTTTTTTTTTTAAAAATCACAGGTGGTACAAGGAACCAGAAAGGCTTTGTAAAACTTAGGTGTGGCAGTTTAGTAACTTTGAGATGCCATTCAAACTCATTTAGTGTAATGACTGATATAGCCAAGCCAGACTCCAATTCCATTTTAATTAATTTGCATTGACTTCTGGTGTAAGCATATTGCATATCTCCTATTTGTTTTCCCATTACAAGTTTCAAGGCTACCCAGTCCGATGTCATTCTCAGAGTTTTCATCAACGGCAGGCAGATTGGTACTCCTTTTGAAACTGCAACTTGATTTTTTATCTTTTTCTCTTCCCTGTGCAGTCCATTTGTTTTTGTCTGCCCAAAAGGTCTTTGTATAGTTTCCTACATTGATGCATTTTCTGCAAGTTTTGCCTTTAAATCTGCATTGGTCTGGTGTATGCGAGCCCCTGCCACAATATCAGCAAAGCTCATTTCAGCTGGTTCAATTGGAGCAGTTAAACTTCTAAGCAAACTGTATGCCTTTAAACCCAATGCACTTAGCAAAACCAGTACTTGTTTCTCATTTTTGCAGCTTCAAGATGGCGCTGCTTACGGCGGCTGTGTTGTGAACTCCGTTCCAAATCTACAGTATATTACTAATTTCTACGATTTTCTTAGCATTTTCTGTTCAAGTAGGTGATAGTCACATCAGATACGATAGACTGACCCTCCTGAATATCGGAAAGACGGCATTTACCCACTACACTTGGATCCCCTGCTTGCACGATCCATGGGAGACTCATCTCTTACACTGCCACTACCTTGGGAGAAGCGCTGGAGGCGAGGGAGGAAGGCCAGTGTCCAGGTGAGGCTGCAATGGCATGCAAATCGGCTGCCCCTCCCCAGCATACTTGTTCAATCCTGGATTACAAGCTTTGTGAACTGAGAGCCAGAATCTCCCATCAGGGAGAAACAAAGGAATGCAACGTTTTGTGCTTCATGGAGACCTGGCTGATGGAGGAGATACCGAATCGTGCCATCGAGCCCTCTGGGTTCTCCCTGTTCCAGGCAGACAGGTTGATAAACCTCACTGGGAAGAGTAAAGGAGGAGGGTTATGCTTCATGGTCAACAATGCTTGGTGCGACCCCCAGAATGTGCATGCCCTTAATTGCTTTTGTTCCCCAGACCTGGAATACCTGGTGCTGCTGTGCAGACCCCAATGGCTGCCTAGGGAGTTCACGGCTGTTATCATCACAGCGGTGTACATTCCACTGCAGGCTGATACTGACCTGGCTCTCAAGGGACTGTACGAGACCATCAACACGCTGGAGACTGCACACCCAAAGGCTGCCTTCATCGTCATCGGTGACGTTAATTGAGCATCGCTGACTGAAGTCTCTCCAAAGTTTTGTCAGCACATCCAGGTGAACACTCGTGGAGATAACACACTTGACCACTGTTACACTCCTTTCCGCAACGCTTACAAAGCTCTCCTTCGCCCTTCTTTTGGAAAATCAGATCACTCTTCAATCCTGCTTTTGCCGACTTACAGGCAGAAGCTGAAACAAGAGGTGGCCATAGTTAAAACCATCCACCGCTGGTCCGAGCAATCAGCCTCCATGCTGCAGGACTGCTTCGATGACATTGACTAGAACGTCTTCCATGATAAGGGTGTTTCTGAGTCACGTGCTTCATCCAGAAGTGCATTGACGATGCTGTCCCCCAGAAGTCGGTCAGGGTCTTCCCGAACCAGAAACTCTGGATCAGTAGTTCCGTGCGAGCAGCACTTACATCGCTGGAGATCAACTGGAGCTCAAGAAAAGCAGCTATGATCTGCGCAAAGCTATCAAGGCTACAAAACAATACAGGGAGAAAACTGAGTTAAGATTCACAACGAATAGTACACGTGACTTGTGGTGAGGGCTGCATACCATCGCAGACTTCAAAGCCAAACACGTGGTGCCGCCAACATCACGGCCTCTCTCCCAGATAAACTCAATGGCTTTTATGTTCAGTTCGATGTCGCTAACTCTGAGCCTCTGAGGAAAGCCTCCGCTACAACCTGCAACCTGGTCATCTCTGAGGGTGAGGTACACAGATGTTTCCAACGAGTGGACAGTCGCAAGGCTGCAGGACCAGACGGCATCCCAGGGCGAGTACTCAGGATGAGCGCAGCACAACTGGCAGGTGTGTTTACTGACATTTTTAATTTCTCTCTCTCCCAGCATAGAGTGCCCTCCTGCTTAAAATTATCCACCATTGTCCCTGTACCAAAAAAGACCAAGGTAACATGCCTGAACGACTGGCGTCCTGTCACACTCACCTCAATAATAAGCAAATGCTTTGAGAGGCTGGTCAGCTTGCAACCACCCAAACTGGACCCCATACAACCGATAGACAGATGACGCAATAGCCACTGCTCTACATACCGTCCTTACATATCTGGAGAAGAACGATGCTTATGTGAGAATGCTGTTCTTGATCTACTGTTCAGCGTTGAATACCATAGTTCCATCCAGGCTCGACAAGAAGCTCAGAGACCTTGGCCTTGACCCTGCCTTGTGCAGCTGTATCGTGGACTTCCTGTCAGATCGCCAGCAGGTGGCAAAAGTGGACTCCCTTATCTCCACCCCTCTGACTTTCAAAACAGGAGCCCCTAAGTCCCCTCCTTTACTCCCTGTATACCCATGTCTGTGTCGCCACCCACAGCTCTAATCTGTTAGTTAAATTTGCTGATGACATTACATTGATTGGCTTAATCTCAAACAATAATGAGGTGGCCTGCAGGGAAGAAGTCATCTCTCTGACATAGTGGTGTCAAGAAAACAACCTCTCCCACAATGTCGCAAAAAGAAAGGAGCTGGTTGTGGATTACAGGAGGAATGGAGACGGGTTAATCCCGATTGACATCAATGGATCTGGGGTTGAGAGGGCTTTAGTTCCTCGGCATCTGCATCACTGAGGACCTCACATGGTCCAGCTGTGTGGTGAAAAAGGTACAACAGCACCTCTTTCACCTCAGACGGTTGAGCAAATTTGGTATGCACCCCCAAATCCTAAGAACTTTCTACAGGGGCACAATTGAGAGCATCCTGACTGGCTGTATCACTGCCTGGTATGGGGACTGTACCTCCCTTAATCGCAGGGCTCTGCAGAGAGTGGTACAGAGAGCCCAGCATATCTGTAGTTGTGAACTTCCCACTATTCAGGACATTTACAAGGACAGGTGCACAAAAAGGGCCCATAGGATTATTAGGGACCAGAGTCACTCCAACCACTATCTATTCCAGCTGCTACCATCCGGGAAATGGTACCACAGCATAAAAGCCAGGACCAGCAGGCTCCGGGACAGCTTCTTCCACAAGGCTATTAGACTGATTAACTCATGCTGATTTGAGTGTACTCTATATTACATTGTCTGGTCTGTTTATTATAAATTACTATAATTACACATTGCACATTCAGGCAGAGACGTAACGTAAAGATTTTTAATCATGTATGTGAAGGATGTAAGAAATAAAGTCAATTCAATTCAAGATGGCTATTCCATTTGCTTCAAAATACAACTCAATTTGCTCAGTACACGTGAGCCAGTCATCTCTTGTGCAATAAAGCACATCTGTCTCTCCAATGTAGCCAAACATTTCTGTTCTTTTTAAAATTTATTATCACCCAATACTCTTTATAAACCCGTTAATTTGTGTGTTTTCTGCCACTCTTTTTTAACTCGCATCTTGTATCCTCCTGAAGCACCTGATGAGCTGTTTTTTCACTCAACTGTTACTCGCTGTGTTTTTTTTAAAAAACTCGAACGTCTTGCTACACTTCAGTAGATACATAGTCATCTCGGGTTCATTTAAAAAGTCCTCATCACCACTGTTATATTTTGTAACTCCAAAGCATAAAACTAATTTCAAGAAAAACACAGAGCTGGCTAGGAGATAACTTGTTTATGTTCGTTTTTACTTTATAGTGGGATGCACACGTGTAACATAGTAGCGCCATGACGCATGCAATTCATATATTTTTTGCATACAATTCATCAGGAATTATTTAACCAAATAAAGAATGCTTACTCAAACAATATATTTACACTATTGCCCAAATATTACTGAAATATTAAATACACAGTACTGCCTGTCCATAAACAATCTTTAATCCCTATCAATACATCACCTCCAATCTCATAAGCCATAATAAGGACAATTTTTCTGGTGCCTTGAAAATCTAAATGCTTTGCTTCCGTACGCTCTCCCATACCTTAAAAGGTAAACTAAACGTTAAATAAGATTCCCTTAATTCTCCCCAATTATAGTGATTTTACAAGTAAAATCAACTTGAAACCAAACTTTTTTTCCGCACACTCATACAGCACTATAGTACAGAAAGAGGCCCTTCAGCTCATAAAGTCCATGCCAAAAAAAATTCCGCCTTATCCCATTGACCCACACCTGCACCATAGCCACCCATGCAACTATCCAAATTACTCTTCAATGCTGTAATCAAATCCACACTCACCTCTTCCCTCTGGCAGTTAATTTCACACTCGCAACACCCCGAGTAAAGTTCCCTTCAAATATTTCATATTTCAGCCTTAACCTATGACCTCTAGTTCTAGTCTTGCCCTACCTCAGTGGAAAAACCTGTTTACCCTTACCCATACCTCTATCAAATCTGCCCTCATTCTCCTATGCCCCAGGGAATAAAGTCGTACCTACTCAATCCTTCTGTACACTCTCCCGTATCTTAAAAGATAAACCAAACATTAAAGAAGATTCCTTTAATTCTCCCAATTATAGTGATTTTATAAGTAAAATCAACTTGAAACCAAACTTCTTTCCCTCGAGAATCATAGAGCACAATAGCACAAGTCCCAGCAACATCCTTATGAATTTTATTCTTCCAATTTCATTGCTACATTTCCAAATTTGGCATCCCCAATGTCTTATACAACTTCAACATAACATTCCAAATCTTTTACTTAATACTCTGATTTATGAAGGAGAATGTGCCAAAAAATCTCTTTAAGGTCCTACCTGTTGCACCACTTTCAAGGAATCATGGATCTATATTGTCAGATCTTTGTTCTAGCACGCTCCTCAGCATCACTGTGTATGCCCCACTCTGGTTTGTCCACACAAGTGCAATACCACACATTTGTCTGCATTAAATACCATTTGATATTTTTCAGACCATTTTTTCCAGCTGCTCCAGATCCCACAAGCTTTGATAACCTTTCTCACCGTCCACTCTTGGTATCATTTGCAAATTTGCTGATCCAGTTTACCATGCTATCATCAAAATCATTAACGTAAATGGCAAACAACAATGGGCCAATACTGATCCGTGCTGCACACCACTAGCCACAGACGACCTGCCAGTGAGACAACCATCTACAACTATCTCTGGCTTCTCCTGCCCAGCCAATGTTGAATCCGATTTACTACCTCATCTTGAATGCCAAGTGAGTGAACCTACTGGACTCAAATGCCTTGCTAAAGTCCATGTGGAAAACATCCACAGCCTTGTCTTCATCAATTTTCCTGGTAACCTCCTTGAAAAACTCTAAGATTGGCTAGACATGATCTACCATACACAAAGCCATATTGTCTATCGTTTATCAGTCCCTATATACCCAAATACTTGTATATCCAGTCGCTTAGAATTCCATCCATTAACTAACCCATTACCAATGTCTGGCTCAACGGCCCATAATTTACTGTCTTATTCTTGGAGCCCTTCTTGAACAATCGAACATTAGCCAACCTTCAGTCCCCCAGCACTTCACCCATGGCTAATAATGTTTCAAATACCCCTGCCACAGCCCCTGCAATTTCTGAACTCACCGCCCACAAGATCCAAGGGGACACAATGGTAGACCCTGGGAACTTATTCCACCACCCCTCAATTTTCCTCAAAACAGCAAGCACTTCCTCTTTCTGTGATCTGGATACAGTCCATGACTTCACTACTGTTTTGCCTCAGTTTTATAGATTCTTGTGTCCATCTCTGGAGCAAATACAGATGCAAAAAAAAAATCTATTTAAGATCACCCCAACTCTTTCAGCTCCACACATAGATGACCACACTAACCTTCAAGTGGACTGGTATTGTCCCTTGCTATGCTTTTGTTCTGAATATATCTGTAGAAGCCCTTGGGATTCTCCTTCACCTCATCTTGGTAGAGTGACCTCACGCTTTCTTTCAGCCCTCCTGATTACCTTCCATGTTCTCTTGCACTTTTTATAGTCTTTAAGCACCTCATTTGTTCAGAACCCAATATAAAGTTTGGAAATTGAAAGATTATGTACAAATGGAATAGATAAATGGAAAAACAATTACTTTTTTTAAAAAACATACAATATTGAATTCTGATGGAATCACAGTTCACACATTTTAGAACCAGACATTACTGTCAGTAGTTAAGGTTTACTTCATTTAAAACTTCAGGAAGAAATCACATTTTCAGGTTTTTATGAAAATCTCCAAAGGTTTCTTTAGTTCATATTTCCCGTGGTGAAATGCTGCATCCCATGGTGCAACAGCTTTTGCCAATCCAAACTTTCGTGACAGCGCTCAAGTCAGAAGTAGCTTTTCGTTTCACAATTATAATGACAATGACCTCTCACATTTAATACTGTTACTTCCACAACCGAACTAAAAATTCTGGCACTTGTGTTTCTACTGATGTCAGAACATCAAAATCTATAGTTTACCAATCCATAGCTTCACTCTTTAGTACCACATAATTCAACAGGATCATTTTAAAATCCAACTAATTCTGCATAATTGAAACTGAAGCATATAGTAAGTCAGTAGCAATGACCAAAATGCATAATAACATTCTGCTATGATTGTCAATTTTTGTAATCTATACTTGTTTGCACTCTGTCCAACACTAAAACTACCATTAACTTTTTTCCACCAGCAATCCCTACGCCTTTTTTCATAGCTTCTCACAAAATAAATCTGCACCTCCATTCATCCTTTCCTTTATAATCAAGGCTACTCAATTCCTTTCTCATTTTGCCTAATTCTGCTAAAAGCAGTATTCTGGGATATTTGGTCCCAGCTTTCTGCAAACTAACCAGTCGTAAATCAAAACCAATTACCTGTACTATTATTTCACGTGAACTAAAACTAAATGGCGCTAGTGACAACTGGTGACATCTTGCAGACAGTTTACAAAACAACTCTTTTTCTGAACTGCGATTGAGTGCAGCTTGTAATTTCCCTTTTAAGAATGTATTTTTGGGCCAACTGAATGATCCAGTACTTCTGCAGTCTCCTGGGGGATTTGGCATGAGCGTAGCTAGAGCCGTGGCTGGAGGTGGCTGTGTCGATTCCTAATGGCAGAACATGAATCCACGGCCGGCTCCATTACTCCGCACCGAGCAAAGCACTGAGCAAGATTAAAAACTGAGGACGAGGGTGGAAAGAGAACAGGTATTCAGTGCCATCTGCCTGCATTTGACCAGTCTCCCTTTCGCTGCTGCTGGCAGAAGGTGCAGGAATCTTGGGTCCCATGCTGCAAGATGCCATCACTCGGCGGCTCTTGGCTGTGGTCTGATGTTTAATGTCCTCAGTGCTGAAAGCGCGTCACTATTTGCGCGATTTGATCGAGGCCCATCAGCGCGGAACTGGATCTACAGCTCTGGCCTGTAGCCATCAACAGACACAGAACTCAACTGAGTGGCTGTGGGCACGGCCATCGGTTCCTAGACCAGCTTCACTCGCCTCAACGGCTTGTGGCTGTTGACTCACTTTTGGGGACTCTGCGGTTTTGATGTTTAATATTCTGTATGTTATTTGTTTGCTCTTTATAGTTTGTGTGATTTGTTCTTTCTTTCGCACATTTGATGGTCTTGTGTAGGGTTTTTATTTAATCGGGTTCTAAGGCGCTTCTTTGTTTTGTGGCTGCCTGCAAGACGACGAATCTCAAGGTTGTATACTGTATACATAACTTTGATTATAAATGTATTTTGAACAGAAAATCTGCAACACAATGTATACCCGTTTAATGTGGAAAAGACCATACAAAAATAAATTGTGCTGCTTCCTTATTATCACAGTCAACTAACACTAATCACAGTTTATTGCATTATATTACGCAGCCATATGGATTTGAATTGCTTACATTTGCTTCAAATAAACCAAATGTCAGGAGGCAAAGTACAATTTAGTCGTTAATACACCCCATCAGTCAACTGAATATAATTAGTACTCACCCCATTTTTCCCATTCATTTGTAAGTGTCTACATTTTGAACTAAACAAGAAATAACAACTTCATGTGAATGAACTCAGGGAGTTACCAAAGCTGAATACCAGATCAAAATTAATTGATGAATTAATCAGATATCTAGGGATAATCAATAATCAAACTTGGCTTTAATCCCTTCATTCCATCAGTAAATCACCTAAATGACAACTCTGAATGTAACTTACATGAAAATAACACATTCCATTTTTAGGAACATTATTGGAAAACTTAGCAACAAGTACCTTCCAATTAGTGTTATTGACCACTGTATCACCACAGAAAATAGATGCAAGTACAACAGTGGAGCTTCCCATCTAGAACTAGGATGCTAGGAAATAAAGTACGGGTTTAGTCTCTCAACTATGGAAGGAGTTACCAGCAGTACAGGAAATGCAATAAATATTCACCTAACAAATTCCTGGGTTGGGAAGAATGCCACACAAGAATAAATGGTGCAGGCTAGACTGCTGAGAGATTGAAGGAGTGACGGATGATTTCACTGAAACACAGGTGTTAACAAGATTGATAGAGATAACATTTCCTCAGGCTGCAGATTCAACAACCAGGGATCACGAGGCCAAAATAAGGAGAAAATCGTGTAAAACTGAATTTTCTTCACCAAAAGTGCTTGTGGAAGTGGATCTTTGGAATTCTCTACAAATGACAGCTATGGCAACTCTATGTCTAAATATACTCAAGTCAGATATTGGTTTTATTTATATGTTAGGGAAAAATCAAACAATGTGAGGGTTGGTCTAGAAAATTAACTAGAAGATGAACCACAAGCCCAAGTTATGAATGAAATTCTAATGAACTCTCTCAAATAAAAGATTATTTATTTAGTGCAACATCGTACCTTGCATGTGTATTTTATTAAGGAGGTACAGAAGCCTGAAGGCACAAACTCAACAATTCAGGAACAACTTCTTCCCCTCTGCCATCTGAATGGGCATTAAACCCATGAACACTAGCTCACTACATTTTTATTTCAATTTTTGCATGACATATTTAACATATACGTGTTAAATATATCAAAATGGAATTAAAAATATAGTGAGGTTCTGTTCATGGGTTCAATGTCCATTCAGAATTTGGATGGCATATATTCACGGTAATTCAGTTTTTTCTATATGCATTGCATTGTACTGCTCCCACAAAGACAACAAATTTCATATTCCTTTGAAAAGGCACGGAACTGGAACCTTGCTGAGCTTACAAACATGCAGGCTCTAGGTGACGTGGGTTAGTAATGAATTTTCATGGAAATCTTGAGCAACATGCAGAGTGCTGGAGGAACTTAGCAAGTCAGGCAGCATCTAATGCAGGGGAATAAACAGTCGATGTCTTGGGCCAAGACCCTTCGTTAGGACGGGAAAAGGGGGAAGAAGCCAGAAGCTGGGCGAATTAGAGGAATTTATCTGCCCATTGGAAGTGTGCTTAATCTTGCACCAAAACTTGAGCAAAATTCCCTAAGAAATGATGAAACTGTCCATTTAAACCATTTCTCCAATGTTTGCCATAACTCTGAAACACATGTAGAACTGTTTTGTAAAAGAATACAGGTAATTAAGGAAGCGCTTTCTTTAAACTATCAACAGCACATTTCAGAGAAAACTACCAGGCTTAAAGAGGAGCACAACCAATAAAATTGTATAATACTAAAGTGCAAAACATGTGACTTGTGATGGAGAAATACTAACGTAGCAAAATTATTTGAAAACTACAAACATAAAAAGAGCAAGTCATGGAACAAAAGGCAGCCATCTGGCCTAACTAGTTCTATGCTGGGTCCCTGTAGAGGAACACCGTCAGCCCCATACCTCTATTTCCATTTGCCCGCAAGTTTTTTTGCCTTTAAGTGTCCATTCACTTTACCATTAAAATCATTTATCCGGCTAGGTACGATGTCCTCTGGAAGAACCAGAGAACAAGGTTTCTGCTCCTAAACAAGTGTAACGCTATCTTTTTGGAAAGAAAATGCCTCCTGACCAAACTAGTTAGTGCTAACAGTCCAAGAAATTGACAACTTCTTGTCCTGCATTATACCTCGTCAAACACTGATCATCACTCACAACACGCTGGAGGAACTCAGCAGGTCGCGTCCGTGGAAACGATGAGCATGCTCAGCATGCTGCCTGACCTGCTGAGTTCCTCCAGCATGTTGTGAGTGTTGCTTTGATCCCAGCATCTGCAGATTATTTTGTGTTTACTGATCATCACTCTCTTTCCAAAGTTTTTTTAAGATTTTATTTAGCGATACAGCACGGAACAGAGCCTTCTGGCCCATGGAGCCACAGAGCCCGGTGAAAACCCTATCTCACCCTAGCCTAATCATGGGACAATTTACAATGACCAGTTAACCTACTAACCAGTACTTCTTTGGACTGTGGGAGGAAACCAGAACACCCAGAGAAAACCCACACATTTCACAGGGAGGACATACAAACTCCTTACAGAGAACACTGGAACTGAACCCCTAACACTGACGTCTGGAGCTTTAATTGCATCACGCTAACCATTTTAGACCCTACTTTCTAAAATGTCATCTGTAGATCCTGAAGGTTCTGAGAAAGAGGACCTCACTGCTACTCGCTTCACATATTTTACCAGACTGAACCAGATTCACTTTACTCTGGACAGCAAAAGACACTGAAAGGTGCTTGCTGGCAATTACACACTACAATGCAGCAGATGGCAATAACCCACAGGCTAGCCAAACACTTACGCAGTAAAGTAAATATACATTCCACATTTGGAAGATCAATGTACTTATCAAGAGTTTCATGACCAACTTTCCACCCTGCACATTCCCAAGGAATATGGCCCTAATGACGTCACTGGCAATCAATGGAACTGTCAGCACAGGTGACTACGACCAAAGTGAATCTCACCAAAACCACACCAACTTAAGTGTAAATGGCTTCCTGGGCTTATTTTCAAACAAAGAGCTTATGTGCAATAGTTCTTAATTTTATATAATTTTATTTAGAGATACAGCATGGAACAGGCACTTCTGGCCCAAGGAGCCGCCCTTCCCAGCAACCCACCTTTTTAACATTAGCCTAATCAAAGTTTGAAGCTCAAAGTTAATTTATTATCGAAGTACATGTGCATCACCATATACAACCCTGAGATTCAGTTTCTTGTGGGCGAACTCAACAAATCCAATAACCATAATAGAAACAATGAAAGACTGCACCCAACAGGACAGACAACCAGTGTGCAAAAGACAACAAACTGCAAATACAAGAGAGAAAAAAGATAAGCAATAACTATCAAGAACATGAGATGAAGGGTCCTTGAAAGTGATTCCATAGGTTATGGGAACAGTTCAGTGATGGGGCGAATAATGTTAGACCATAAGACATAGGAGCAGAATTGACCCATCGAGTCTGCTCTGCCATTCAATCATGGCTGATCCTTTTTTCTATCTCTTCCTCAACCCCAGTTCCCGGTCTTCTCCCCATAACATTTGTCCAATTAAGAACCTATCAATCTCTGCCTTAAATACACCCAACGACCTGGCCTCCACAGCTGCATGTGAAAACAAATTCCACAAATTCACCACCTTTTGGCTAAAGAAATTTCTCTGCATCTCTTTTTTGAAAGGGAGCCTCTCTATCCTGAAGCTATGCCCCTTGTCCTAGACTCTCCCACCATGGGAAACATCTTTCCACATTTACTCTGTCTAGGCCTTTCAACATTCAAAAGGTTTCAATGAGATTCCCCCTCATCCTTTTGAATTCCAGCTAGTACAGACCCACAGCCATCAAACGTTCCTTGTATGATAACCTTTTCATTCTGGAATCATCCATGTGAACCTCCTCTGGACCCTTCCCAATGCCAGCACATCTTTTCTAAGATAAGGGGCCCAAAACTGTTCACAATACTCAAGGTGAGGCTTCACCAGTGTCTTATAAAGCCTCAACATCACATCCTTGTTTTTATATTCCAGACCTCTTGAAATGAATGCTAACATTGCATTTGCCTTCCTCACCACCGACTCAACCTGCAAGTTAACCTTCAGGGTGTTCTGCACAAGGAATCCCAAGTCCCTCTGCATCTCAGGTTCCTGGATTTTCTACCCATTTAGAAAATAGTCTTATTTCTTCTTCCAAAGTGCATGACCATGCATTCTCCAACATTGTATTTCATTTGCCATTTTCCTAATCTGTCTAAGTCCTTCTGCATCCTACCTGTTTTCTCAACACTACCTGCCCCTCCACCAATCTTCATATCATCTGCAAACTTGGCAACAAAGCCATCTATTCCATCATCTAAATCATTCACATACGGCTTAAAAAGAAGTGGTCCCAGCACCGATCCCTGCGGAACACCACTAGTCACTGGTAGCCAAGCAGAAAAGGATCCTTTTATTCCCACTCCCTGCCTCCTACCAATCTGCCAATGCTCTAACCATGTTAGTAACTTTCCAGTAATACCATGGGCTCTTAACTTGGTAAGCAGCCTTGTGTGCAGCACCTTGTCAAAGGCCTTCTGAAAGTCCAAATATACAACATCCACTGCATCCCCTTTATCTATCCTACTTGTAATCTCCTCAAAGGATTCCAACAGGTTCATCAGGCAGGATTTTTCCTGAAGGAAACCATACTGACTTTGTACCATCTTATCCTGTGTCACCAAGTACTCCATCACCTCATCCTTAACAATTGACTCTAACATTTTCACAACCACTGAGGTCAGGTTAACTGGTCTATAATTTCCTTTCTGCTGCCTTCCTCCTTTCTTAAAGGGTGGAGTAACATTTGCAATTTTTCAGTCCTCTGGCACCATGCCAGAGTCCAATGATTTTTGAAAGATCATTTCTAATGCCACCAAAATCTCTAACACTACCTCTTTCAGAACCCCAAGGCGCAGTTCCTCTGGACTGGATGACGTATGTACCTTTAGGTCTTTCAGCACCTTCTTTCTTGTAACAGTAACTGCACCCACTTCTCTTCCGTCACATGCTACAACAGCAGGCATACAGCTAGTGTCTTCCACAGTGAAAACTGACGCAAAATACTCATTTAGTTTATCAGTCATCTCCTTGTCCCCCGTTATTATTTCTCCTGCCTCATTTTCTAGCGGTCCTATATCCACTCTCATTTCTTTTATTTTTAACATACTTGGAAAAAACTTCTACTGTCCACTTTGATATTATTTGCTAGCTTGCTTTCATATTTCATCTTTTCCCTTCTAATGATTTCTTTAGTTGCTCTCTGTAGGTTTTTAAAAACTTCTCAATCCCAAAAGTAGCTGGAGGAAATCCAGATGGTCACAGAGAGAACGTACACATTCCTTACGGACAGCTCCGGAATCAAGCTTTGAACTCAGGAATTCAAGGCATAAAACCGTCACGCTAACTGCTATGCTTCACGAGGTGGCACACAGCATGAGGTTAAAAAAAATCATTATTCTTCCCATCACAGAAATGCAAGTAGTGCAGATTTTACCTCAACAATAAATGTGTACTGCAAGTAAGTTAACATTTACAATGTCACTCAAATGTCTAGCAAGAATTCAACACCTAGGGTTACTGATCTGGCTGCCATGGCAAATTCCTATTGATCAATAACTCCCTGACACTTTATATATCAAAATAATCTTTAAAGAAATTCCATAAGCCACTGAAAACCTGGTTATGGTCCTTGTAGCATACCTTGACATTCTACTACTTCTACAAGCAAACCCTAGCACCTGTCACCTCTCTGGCCCCCAAATGCCAACTCTTTGGTCACACAGAGTGACTCCACCTTTCCATTTATGAATTCCTCACAGGAGTTTCGTCCACAAATATGGCAGTGAGGCAATTGCAGCTTACACATAATATGCCAGTAATTCCCCACGTCTTATCCTATTCTGCACCCACAGCACTACAGATAAAGATGCAAAGAAAGCTGTATGACACAGGAGCAGAATTAGGTCATCCAGCCTGTAGAGTCTGCTCCATCATTCCATCATGGCTGACTTATTACCCCTGTCAACCCCATTCTCCTGGCTTCTCCCCATAAGCTATCACCCTCCGTTTTAAATACACCCAATGATTTGGCCTCCACAGCTGTCTGGGCAAATGAATTCCGCAGATTCATCACATTACTCTTCATTTCTATTCGAAAGGGACATCTCTCTATCCCGAGGCTGTGCCCTCAGGTACTAGACTACCCGACTATAGGAAACAATCTGTCCACATCCACTCTACTTAGGCCTCTTTAAGACCATTTCACTAGTCAACAGATTTCAATGAGATTTCCCCCCACACCCATTTCCTAAACTCCAGTGAGTACATACCTGGAGCCATCAAACACTACTCACATGTTAACCCTTTCATTCCCAAAATCGTTCTCATGAACTTCCTCTGGACCTTCTCCAAGGCCAACACATTTTTTCTTAGATAAGGGGCCCAAAACTTCTCACAATACTCCAAATGAGGTCTGACCAATGTATTATAAAGCCTTAGTACTACATCGTTGCTTTAATGTTCAAGCCCTCACAAAATAAATGCATGGCATTTGTCTTCCTTACCATCAACATTAAATTCTGCAGCCAAATATCGACCTACATACTACAAGTGGCAATTTGCCACCTGAAGCCACATACTCCAGGTCAGTCATATGACCACGATTCCTGTTGGCAATAATAAATTCCTCACCAAGATTATTGCTGTATGCAGCATTTGAATTGAGAAAGCACATTTTCCTCTCTGAATTCACGAAAAGCAGCACAAGAGCAAAGCCTGTACAGGCAGAAAACCACAGTGATAAAGGCAGGATGGTAGATATTATCTGTGCACACAAGGTCCAGCATGGTAAGCAGATCCTGAAGCTTAATGCACGTGTGATTGAAAGCAGCTGGCTAATTTGATCCAAAGCTGGCTTGGTGATAGAACGTAGAGGGTACTGATAGAAAGATGCTTTTCAGATTGGAATTCTGTGGTCCGTGGTCTACTGCAAGGAACTGACCTGGGACCCTTGTTAGTATCAGACACAACAGGGTGATCAACCAGGTTTGAGTACATGAGATTCGGGATAAAATAGTAATGTAGATTACGAATTGATTAACAGATAGAAAATAAAAGGAATACAAGACACCCTTAGATTGTGATTAGTGGGGTACCTACAGAGCTAGGTCCGGAGTGTCCTACTCAAAGTTGCATGTGTGTTGTTCAAAGTACCCATTCACAGGAACAGGGTAAGGAAAGATGGGCTTGGTTATACCGAGAATACTGCATGCTACATAGTTGCTCAGCAAGTTAGTTTCCCTATGTAGTAGATATTCACTGCCTGGGCCAAGGGGCCTTGTATTTTCTTAAGCCACGCAGAGCTTTCTGAACACGGCAGCTGGGACTTCTAAAGAACAAAGCATTGCTTTTGCACAAGTTACATTTCCAACTAATATTCTTTTACCTTCTGGTTATGAACGGGAGCAAGACTTCACTGCTTAATATAACTGGCAAGCAGTAATCAGTTTGAAGTTTAAAAGGAAAACTTTGCAAACAAACACTATGCATATAACAGCCACACTGTCTACAGAATGCCAATTGCTGGCCATTGTCTGGTGTGTGCACCTCTTATTGCTGAAGAAGTGCATACAAGACAATGAGTTATTTTAATTTTGCTTATTTCAAAAAAGACACCGCTGGCTACGTTGTTTAGTTTAAGGATGCTTGCAAGCTTGTAGAGTAGGTTTCCATTATCACTTAGCATATCAATAACTGATCTGTTAACAAGTTGGAAAGGTTTGTGTATTCAATTAGTTAGCTTTGCAGCATTAATTATGAGTACCTGCAAACTGTGTCCGCAAGACATTTTTAGACTGTTTGTGTTAAAAGGTATCTGAAAAAATATCACATGTGTGAAGTGACAGAAAGACAGAATAAATTTAGAGAGCAGTCCATGCTTATTAGGAATGGCCCTGGAATATCGAGAACAATGACAGTAACATGGGGTGAATTAGAATCCATTCCTCTGCCTTTGATTTCTGTGATATAGAACTGATTCATCTGCAGTTCATTGCTATTCCTTTTTAGTTTATAGGAATTGTACCTGTGTTTTGGAAATACTTTGTGGTTTAGAAATGGTTTGTAATTTGGAAATCTTTTATGCGATAGAAACCTTTGGTGAATTTTTAATGCATTTTAAGAATATCATTTGAATTTAAACATGTATCATGGAAAATAAATGAACTACTTTGTTAGCTAGAATTATCTTCTCCTTGATAGTGAGAAGATTGTTGTTTTTTGCAGCTAAACTCTCCATGGAAGATTAACTAGTCTTTGCAGACTGGGTAGCTACTGTATAACCTCCATTTAGTGAGGGTACTTGATTTTTATTTATATCAGATTAGTCTTCAATTGTGTTTAGAACTCCGTAGTCAGCAATCCCAATGTCTTGCCCTCCCGGCCTTCCAAAGATCAGTACATGTAACTATTACACAAAGTAGACGTTTCCCCTCACCTTTTAAAACAGAGTCGCTAACCACAACAACATAAGCAAGAGTACACCATTTTGCTTAGAATCTGCTCTGACACACATTGAGATCTCAGATCCACTTTCCAGTACCTACCCCACTAATGTTCTGAAATTGATAAGTTCATGGTTGACTGAGATTCCATAGCCTCGGAGCAGAAACTTCCAAAGATTTCCAAAAAAACTCACTGCGAAGTTGTTCATCACAGACCTAAGCAGCCTATTTCTTATTCTGAAACTGTGACTCAAATTCAGAGACTTTCTCCCTTCATACAGCTCGTTATGACCCATAAGAATGCAAGTTTTAATGAGATGCTCTCATTTACCAAACACTACAGCGTACAAACCTAATCTGCCCAACTACTGTGAAATGGGGACACCTCTTTTTCCATTAGGGAGAGGGACAGCCTGTGGTATGTCAAATTACTGGGTGAATGAGTAATCTTCGGGGTACTGCAAGTCTGTGTCTTTACTGATGCTTGCTGCACACTTGAGTGCTCTGTGGAGGGTGCTGATGCTTTTTTTGCTGGTGGGGGCGATGAGGGAGTCATTGCTTTGCTGCTTACGTGTAGGAGGGTTGAGTTGGGGGAGCTTTGGGGTTCTAACATTTTACTGTCATTCTTTGGGGCACTCCTCTGCTTTTGTGGATGTTTGCAAAGAAAAAGAATTTCAGGATGTATATTGTATACATTTCTCTGACATTAAACATACCTATTGAAACCTATTGATCTTTCCTCACTGCTAAATTCCCTGCAGCCGATAGTTAGTCACAGGAATTTACACCAGCTACAGCCTTCCTTTGGAAAGGAGACAAAAACTTACATAGTATTCCAGGTGGAGCCTTCACCAAGACACTTCATAATGGTGGTATGGCATATTCACCCCAGTACTAGAATCTTCTCAGTCTAAAGTCAATGGAACTTTTGCTTTCTTAATTGTTTGCTGCGACCGGTCAATGGGGTGTTTTAATGGACACCAAACTGGCTTTGTGAAATGTGGGCGTTCAATTTCTCCATTCAAATACAGTTTTACTGTTTTGCAAACCACAATCATCTACATTATATTAATTCTGTCATGTTCTTCTCTAATTTCCTTAAAAGCTCCTAATGTCTTCGTCCCTACTCTTAATCTTAGATATTCGTAAATATGGAAACAGGCCCTTTCCAAAACTCATTCCTGTCGCCTCCTCCCCCCGAGCCCGGACGTGTTGTTACAATGAGAGAAGTTGGAAGCCTGCCGTGGACCATTTGCCTTCCCAATCCCCGCAGCCACTGCCTTCCTGTTTTAAATGAGGTTTTCCCCTTTTAAGGTGGGGTGGCACCTCTCACGTAGCTGTACCGAAAACTCCCATTTTGACCATTAACTGAAGGTCTGCTACGTTTGGGCTATAAAACAAATCCCTTTAGATACAACAGAGTAAGGTGAAACCCCAATCCGGTTTACTTTAAAGAAAAGCGACACCTTGCGTCTGGCTAAACGCCGGCGAACCTTGCTTCTTGCGTACTCAATCAACTGGCAGCTGAAACTTAATAAAATTCTAACCCCCAGGGCTCGGGCCAGTAATTGCAATAATCAGTTTGCAAAAGCACTCTCCGGATGCCCGTTCCCCTGTTACCTCCCGGCGTTCACAGAAATGCAAACAAGGCGATGTCGGGCCGGGTTTGTTTGGAGCGCATCGCGACCCAACACGGGGTGAACTGCTCTGACCCATTGCGTTCAGCCAGGACCGGGGCTTGGTCCCGACTCCTTAAACCCCCAAAACCTGTACTAGGGCCAGTAAACCAGTCGAGATCGAAATAAGAAAACAAAGTCCCAAATCCGTAATATCCTAAAATAACCCGTGACGACACACGGGGCCAATACTGGGGGACTGTTACTTTAGCAATATGTCAGGGTTTCACCTTGGGATGAACTTTGCTTCTTCGCCCAGTCTCTGCTGAAATTCGTCCCAGTCAGGCTCAACAACACTCAAAGCCTCGAAGTTAATCATCTCAGAAACTTCTTGAAAGCCTTCGGCGAACTCGCGGAAGTTGATGCAGCCGTCTCTGTTGGAGTCGAGCTTGTCGAAGATAGCGTCGACCTCAGACTCGCGTACTTGTAGCTCCAAGCAGACCGTAAAAAATTCATCATACTCGATGCGTCCGGAATTGTTCACATCGCAAGCGTGGAAGAGAGCGCGAAGTCTGTGCTCCTCTTCCATCCGGAAATGGAGCCACGAAAGTATGCACACACAACATGCAAAAAAAAGAGAAAATATTCAACCAGGCAAGCTCAGCTCAATCTCCCTCCTTCCTTTGCACGACCAGATAAAGACAATGACTCTCGAACTTGTAGTGCTGTATCTTTCATTCGTGTACAGTTTGTGCTTCAGTCACAGTGCAGTGGTCCGAACGGCAGTGTCCGGCGCCCACCCAGCTGCCCCCCGACCCCCTCCGCGAGGTGAAATGACTCGGCCATTCGGAGCCGCAGACGGTGCCTCAGAACTCGTTCAATCTGCCAGGTGTAAGGAGGAGCAGAGCTCCTCTTGACGTCAGCCACCCTGTCCCACCTAGCGGCATTGTTTAAAGAACTCCGTGTCCTTTACACCTAGTCACCGGAGAGGTGGCCAGGAAATCATCTGTGAGATAGACTGAAAAAAAGTTTACTCCCACCCTCCTTCCCGTGACTAAGCGTTTGGTCTACGTTGGCCTCAAAAGTTGCCCCAGTCGGCGAACGGAACTTTAGTAAACTCCGTCCGGAAATTGAATGAAAGAAAATACCGTTGGCAGACATTCCGTTGGTGTCCACCGGTGGAACACAAGCGTCAGAACTGATCGATTTGTTTCATTATTTGGGCTTTGAGTCCTTCTCATGGATTCAAAAGGAAGCCGAAATTCCCATTGTGCTCCTTCTGATTCTCAAGAGACTTTCATTCTTTCACGCCTGCTTCCCTAAGGACTTCCTCACGGACTTTCCGTTTTCCTTCTCCTACAACTTCAGTTTAAAATATATTTTCGCATAATCTTAATGATCACACTGTCGGTCTCTAGTAGAGACATTCCAAACCATTCCTTTTCTAAGATAATGAAGCTACCTTAGCGCTGTAGGCTACAAGATGATTTTTTTTAAATATTAAAAAAATCTTGACAGCTACCTCATCTATGTATCCATTTCTGATAGAAAGATTTGGGTCACATCCTAATTTCCTTTAGATTGTTCTTTTTGAAAATGTAATCGTGTTTACCTTTTCGAAATGACATTGACATAAGATTATTTAGAAAGGCGGTGAGCTCGGCATGGGACTGGCATCCCCATCCCATAAAAACCCAGAAATGCCAACAGAAGCTCCAAGGACCTCAACCTTGGGAGAGGGAGGATCTTGGAAGATGGGTTCACACCAGGGGATAATATGAAAGACTGGCCCAGGACTAAGGACAAGTTGTTGTCAGTAGCCTATGCCCTAGTAGGGGTGATGGACTTAAGAAATGGTGCAAAATAGAGGATAGTAGGCAAATGGAAGGGAAAACTGTGCTGAATTAATAACAGAAGAGTGGTGTAATGGCCCAACGCTGTCGTCTGTAGATTTTGAAGTAGTCCCTGGCATACCCAACTTCAAGTCTTTAGCTCAAAGTAAATCGATTATCAAAGTACATACATGTACCATATACAACCCTGAGATAGTCTTTCTTGTGGGCATACACAGTAAGTCCAAGAAACACAATAGAATCAATGAAAGATCACACCAGCAGAACAGGCAAACATAATCACAAGAGTTTCTGCAAATGCTGGAAATCCAAAGCAACACATACAAAATGCTGGAGGAACTCAGCAGGTCAGGCAGCATCCATGGAAACGAATAGTCAATGTTTCAGGCTGAGACTCTTCTTCAGCACTTGAAAGGAAGAGGGAAAATGCCAGAATAAAAAGGAAGTGGGGGGGGGAGGAGGAGGACTAGCTAGAAGATGGTAGGTGAAGCCAAGTGAGTGGAAAAGGTAAAGGGCTGGAGAAGAGGAATCTGATAGGAGAGGAGAGCGGTTCATGGGAGAAAGGGAAGCAGGAGGTGATAGACAGGTGAGGGAAGAGGCCAGAGTGGATAATAGAAGAAGAGGAAAGTGGAGGAAAAAAATACCAGAAGGAAAAATCAATGTTCATGCCATCAGGCTGGAGGCTACCAGATGGAATATGAGGTGAAGCTCCTCCATGCTGAGAGTGGCTTTATCATGGCAAAAGAGGAGGCCTTGGACTGACATATCTGAATGGGAAAGGGGATGGGAATTTAAATAGTTGGCCACCTGGAAATTCTGGGGTGGGGTGGAGGTGTTCAACAAAGCAGTCCCCCAATTTACATTCAGCTTCACCAGTTAGAGGAGGCCACATCGGGAGGAAAAGATACAGCAGATGACCCCAAAAGAATTGCAGATGAAGTATTGTCTCAGCTGTAAGGCACTGAATAAAGGAAATAGGCAGGTGCAGAAGTTTGGTTGCTGGTATGGGACAAATAACCAATGTGCAAAAGACAACAAAATGTACAATTAGAAAAGAACAAAAATAAATAATAATAATAAGTAAATAAGCAACATAGATCAAGAACATGACATGAAGAATTCTTGAAAGTGAGTCCATACTGTGTGGCTGAGTGAAGTTATCACCACTGGTTCAAGATCCTGATGGTTGAGGGGTAATGACTTTTCCTGACCCCGGTGGTGTAAATGCTAAGGTTCCTGTAACCTCTTCCTGATAGCAGTAGCGATACTAGTGAGTGTCCTTGATGACGGATATTGCTTTCCTGCAGCAGCGCTCTGTATAGATGCACTCAGTGGTGGGGAGTACTTTACTCGTGATGGACTGGGCTGTATCCACTACTTTTTGTAGAGTTTTCCTTTCAAGGGCATTGGTGTTTCCAGGCCATGATGCAACCGGTCAATATACTCTCCACCACACATCTAGAGAAGTTTGTCAAAGTTTTTGTCATGGTCCGGTCCGTGAAGTCCGCATTCCAGTTCACGGTCCGGTCTGTGGACTGAGGACTCCAGGTCTTCCAGCTGTCCCTTGTTTGGTTGAGCTAATCATAGGCACCTGATTCCCATCTTGGGGCTTGGAATATAAGTGGCCTTGGGGTTGAGTGTAGGCAGTTGGTTTGTCTTGTCAGTCCCCCTTGGAGCAACCTGCTGATGGAAGGCTAGTGAAACCATTTGTAATCTCTCGGCCTGGTTGGAGGACCACTGCTTCATGGAGCCTTGTTGCTACTTGTTGGAGTAGTCTTTGTGGTATGGATTTGGCTGTTTCCTGGGCTAGCTGAGTGGCCATCAGCCATTCTGAGCTAGGTAGGGATCCAACTGTTTCTGTAACCAGTGGAGGTTGCTGGCTGTAACTGTGACTTGGAACAACCTTGGAGCAGAGCTGAAACTGTCTGTTGTTCTTTGGTGTTTGTCTCTTGTCCTTACCTCTGTGGGGTAAGTCAGGCTGTTTTGCTGTTGCCCTGCTGGGGGATCTGTCTTGTCATGTCTTTGCCTCTGTTGGATAAGTCCAGCTGTTCTGCTATTACCTAATGGATGGTTCTGTCCCACCTTTGTGTGGAGAAGTTGAGTCCTGGCTTGTCTAAGTATAGTCACAGCTCTGTATCTATGTACTGTCCTGTCTCATGTTGGTGTTGTGTTAATGATGAGTCCTGGCTTTTTGAAGAACAAGTCCTGGCTCTATGTTGATGTTTAGTTCCAATTTGGTGTCTCTGCTCCAGCCTCTGAGTTATCAGCCTCTGTATTACAAGGTGTAGAACCCCAACCTCGAAGATCCTGCGGCCAAGCTCCAAGAACCCAAGCCTTGAGGATCCCAATCCAAGCTCAAGACCCAAGACCTAATAATTGTATGGCACCTAGATTAGATTTATAGGATAAAAAGGCAAAAGGAAGAAAACAAAGATTTAATGACAAACTCAAATGACAATATATTAACTCTAAGTGCCACAAATGGAATACAAAGAATGAAAACAATACATAGCACAGGGTCTTTGGAAATTTAAAAGATAAGATAGGAAATAACCAGGTGCACAGATCAACCAATGGGGTTAAAAATGAGGTGGGTCGGCATCGTAGGGTTAGCACAACATTTTGTGGCCCAGGTTCAATTCCCACTGTTCCCTACGTAGAGTTTGTACATTCTCCCCGTGAACACGTGGGTTTGCTCTGAGTGCTCTAGTTTCTTCACTCAGCGCAAAGATGTTCTGATTGGTTGGTTCTTGGATCTACATCTTGAAATGCAGAGGCTGATAACTCAGAGGCTGGAGCTGAGAGACCGACTGGGAACTGAACATCAACATAGAGCTGGGACTTGCCCTTCAAAAAGCTGGGACTCATCATTAACACGACACCAACATGAGACAGGACAGTACATAGACATAGAGCTGGGACTATACTTAGACAAGCCGGGACTCAACTTCTCCACAAAAAAGTGGGACAGAACCATCCATCGGGGAATAGCCAGACTTACCCAACAGAGGCAAAGACATGACAAGAAAGATCTTTTTTCCCCCCCCCTCCCCCACACAGGGCAACAGCAAAATGGCCTGACTTGCCCTATGGAGGTGAGGACAAGAAGAGACAAACACCAAAAAACAACAGACAGTTTCATCTTTGCTCCGAGTCGCAGTTACAGCCAGCAACCTCTGCTGGTTATGGAAACAGCCGGATCCCTACCTAGCTCTGAGTGGCTGATGGCCACTCAGCTGGCCTGAGAAACGGCCAAATCCATACCACAAAGACTACTCCAATGAGTGGTAACAAGGCTCCATGAAGCAATGGTCCTCCAACCAGGCCTAGAGATCACGAAAGGTTTTACTAGCCTTCCACCAGCAGGTTGCTCTAAGGGGGACTGACAAGACAAACCAGCCACCCACATTCAATCCCAAGGCTACTTATATTCCAAGCCCCAAGAGGGAAGCAGGTGCCTATGATTAACCCAACCAAAACAAGGGACAGCTGGAAGACCCGGAGTCCTTAGTCCATGGACTTGACCGTGAACCAGAAAGTGGACTTCACGGACTGGACCATGACACAACCTAGAAAACCATGAAGTGATTCATTTTGGAAGCACAAATTTGAAGGCAGGATACAGACAGATTGGCAGGATTCTCACTCACGCTCTTGAACCAGAGGGATAACTTCATTCAATTTCACTCTAGCCAACACTGAACTGTTCCCCAAACCTACAGACTCATTTTCAAGGACTCTTCATCTCATATTTATTGCATATTTCTATTATTAATCTTTTGGTTTTTTCCTTTTGTGTTTACACAGTTTGTTCTCTTTTGTACATGGACTGTTTGCCCATCTTGTGTACAGTTTTTCATTGATTCTATGGTGTTCCTTGTATTTACTATGAATTCTTGCATAAAAATGAATCTCAGGGTTGGATAAGGTGACAGAAATATACTTTGATAAATTTACTTTTTTGTTCCTAAGTATCCTTTGTCTTGTTATACTATCTGTTTTCTACTTAAACTCTAACAGAGAACATTCAGGGACTTTTTATGTTGACTATCAATGTACCTTTTCTTGTTCCATCTTACTCTCTATTTCTTTTATAATTCATTGAGTTCTGACTTTGATTATTTTTCCCTTCCCTTCATGTGAATATTCCTGGACTGCACCTGAATTGAAAGGTAAAATTCTTTAAGGGTAATTTTTCCTGCCTATCTTTGATTTTAGTTTAAGCTCTAACAAATCTATATTCAATCCATTAAAACTGGCTTTCTTCCAATTATACATTATCTCTCCTTGACTCCATATAGCTAACCTAAATCGAATGATCATTGACTTTTAAATGTTGAAGAACCCATCTATACTAATCCTGTTTACCAGCATAAGGTCCATAGCCTTCTGTGCCTTGGTGATTCGAATACTCAAGTGATATGGCACCAATATCAGGAAGGCTGAAGGATGCAGTCATTCAAAAATAACCTACATTGATAGAATTATGAGAAGCAGGGAGAGGATAGATAAAGACTTTTTTTCCTGAGGTGAAAATAACAAATAATACTTTAAGGTGAGAGGGAAAAGTGAGATTAATGAGGTAGTTTTTTTTTTAACCCGGACAGCAGTCGGTGCTTGGAATGACTGTACAACAGCATTTAAGAGGCATTTAGACAGAAATGTGAAAGAGCAGGGAATGGAGGGAGATAGATCATGTGCAGGCATATTGTTATGAACCAGCAGCAATAGTTATGAATTTGAGTCCATTTTTTATAAATAAACAACACAATTTATTAACCCCTACTTTAAAAAAAATGGAACAGTAAACACAATTAACTTTAAAGAATGTTAACAGCGTTATGCATCTATAGTTATCAAACAGTCGAACGTAAAGACAATTCTTAACAGATCTTACTTAAGCACAGTCTTAAGGTGGTAGTTTAATAAGTCCAAGTGATTTATACAGACATTAAGGAGAGACTTCCCTGAAACAACGATTCTTTTGGAGTAATGACAAATCTGCCGATCACAGTTGAGAGATGCCTTGTCCGAAGAAATCGCAAAGAAATAAATTGTCCTAAAGGAACTGACCTTTTGGCTGGAGGGTAGTCACTGCACAAACATTCCGGACCTTGCAGGGGTTTAACTCAAATGTGCATGCCACAATTCCTGAACAAAAATTCAAATAGGTCGATCATTCCCAAGACGCCAAACGATGTTAACTTTACCCAATCCTTTGGGTTCTGATAATGCTGGTAATGTCTTCACTCTCTGATACTGGACTGTAAGGGGAAAATAAACGAGTAACAAACAAAACCAGTGGCGTCTCCAAAACATCTGACTGGCAACAGCAACGTTGTACCAAAAATAAAAATGAGAACTGCGTCACAGTGGTGTGCTTTTCTTTTATACCATGCCATCACATGACATCACATCACTCTGCTATCATGAGACAATTACATCATGCCTATCACAAAATAATGACAAAATGCTCACAAGATAATTACATCATGCTCACGGGATATGTAACAATATGTGTAGTTTAAGTCGGCATCATGATTGGCATAGATATCATGAGTTCAAATTCTGTTTCTGTGCTGTATTGTTCTGTGTTCTCTTTAGCATTTTTAGAACTTTGATCTTTCCTAAAGCAACTTACAACCAATTAAGTACATCAGTAAGCAGCATATATGTAATTAGAAAATAGAGTGGCTGATCAATAATTAGATAAATTGGAGAGCTAGTCCATGCCACGTCCAATGCATCTTTCTAAGTCTCTATACCAAGCCAGGTAACGTCATGTTGTCCATTTTTCTGCCATTTGTGTAAATGGTGCATACAAGCTTTTGCAAATGTGTAGTATTTTGGTTTATTTACATAACATTACCATGTGTAGACATAACTGAGTGCAGACATAATGTTTTGAAAGTCATTAATAGCTTTCTTACATTTTTGACACGTACTTAACATGTTGTAATTTCACTCTGACATCATGTCGAAGCACTATGACCTCTTGCTTTCCGCATATCTCTGCCCTGGTCCACCTGTAATCTGAATGTAAACAAACTCTAGGGCTTGAAAGAGTCTTGGAGTTTTGAGCTTAAATGGGTTACGCGTTTATGTTCAATGTGCCCCAGTCTCCTTGATTTTGTAAATCTATCCATCAGACTTTCATGTAATTGATTGAAATTTGCATGCCGGCTAGGAATGTAACCACAGGTTTCAAATGCACGTGTCAGTGGATGTGAAGAGTCGGAATGGGGAATTCTCAACACTGCTTTGAAATTTTAGGCACAATAGTAAATTTAGAGATATTTTTCAGCATTAAATTACAGTTAAAATCCATTGAGTTTGCTATTTTAGTTTTATACTCTATATTCTATTTCTGAATTTTATGCTAAGTAAATGTCACATTAAATTCAAATGCTTCCTTGAAATGCAATGCTTTAGACACATTGGTGTATGGTTTTGTATGAATAACATCTAAATGAGTGGAAGCATAAATATGAAATTCTGGGTAAGGAATTGTAGGTTTTGTATTTCCTTGAACTGTAATTGGTTATGCTGACTGCACAAATTTATGTCTGTTTTAAGTTGTGGATTTGTATTCTACAGAAAACTGGACAATACCTCAGCATAATTTAAACCTGGGAAAAAAAGGGAGTTCAGCTGAACTTACAGTTTGGGCCTCAGTTTCCAGTTTTTTCCATTAAGAAAAGCATAACATATAGGGAAACTGGGCCTCATAAACAGAGGCACAGAATATAATCAGTCAAAACGAAGAGGTTGTACTTTCTCAAAACACTGGTTAGATTACATATAAATTAAATGAGTTCTAGACATGCTACGCTGGCATTAGGAGTGTGCATCACTTGTAGGCTACCCCCAGCACAATCTGCGGATCGTGTTGTTCTTTGATGCAAAACATTGCATTTCGTTAGATGTTTAGATGTACATGCGACAAACAAAGCTAACTCGCTCTTTAAATTATTAGTTCCGGTTGCCATGTATTAAGGATGGATGTGAATATGCAGAAGAGAGTGCAGAAGGGACTGACCAGAAACGTCCCAGACACGAAGAAATTCAAAAGGGTAAAACTGCAGAACCTGGGTTTGTTCTCCTTAAAACAGAGAAGATTAAAAGGTCCTGCCAAAGGGTCTTGGCCCGAAACATCGACTGTACTCTTTTCCGTAGATGCTGCCTGGCCTGCTGAGTTCCTCCAGCAATTTGTGTGTGTTTCTTTTTTGTGATAAGATTGAAAGGATATTTGATAGGGATCCATAAGGTTGTAATGCAATCTGCCAACGTACCAACTGTTCCCTTGTGTGCACTATCAGTTTTATTCAGTCTTCCACAGCAGATTTCAAATGCAGCTTCATATGCTGGGCACTTGGAACTGCCATTTGTCCCTCCCCTGAGCCTTGGTTGCTTTTAGTGCTCAGTGGTTTCACTGTAAGCAGATTCCATCTCTGTTGCTCTCTGCTATGAGCAAAGCAGTGAACTGCTCTTTGAGAGCAGCAGACAGCACATCATTGCTCTTTTCTCATGCACCCCTGGACAGAAGGAACCATTTGGTTACCAGTGAGAGGGACCTTGTCAAATGTAAGGACAGCACAGAACAGCCTAATATGTTGGAACATGCTGGAACCTTTGAAAACACGAGGATAGGTAAGTTCCCGGGCCAGGGAGATATAGATTAGGTTACACCAGGAAGCAAGGGAAGACAATGCTGCACCTTTGGAAATGACCTTTGCACCTTCACTGGCTACAAGCGTAGTACTAGATGTTTGGAGCATCAAACATATTATTCCTTTATTCAAGAAAGGTAACAGCTGTAATTTTGGAAACTATAGACCAGTGAGTATTGCATCAGTGGTGGGCCAACATTTGGAGAGTATTTTTAGAGAAAAGATTCAGGAACATTTGGAGAAGAATCTCCTGATTGGGGAGAGTCAGCATGGCTTTGTGAGGAGCAGGTCATGTCTCCTGAGCCTGATTGAATTATTTCAGGCGAAACAAATTGAGGAAGGTAGAGCAGCAGATGCTGCACGTTTGGATTTTAGAAAGGTGTATGACAAGATTCCCCATGGTAGGCTCATTCAGAAAGGTGGGAGCCGTGGGGTCCAGGGCAGTTCAGCTGTGTGGATTCAGAACTGGCTTGCCCACAGAAAGTGAAGGATGATAAACAGGATGCAGAGGAGATCTACCAGGGCACTCTTTGGGTTAGAGAACATGTCTCATGAGGAAAGGTTGAGCATGCTAGGGCTTCTCTCTTCAGAGTGAATGATGAGAGGTGACTTGATAGAGGTGTAGAAGATGATAAGAGGCAAGATAGAGTGGACAGCCATAAGACCATAAGATACTGTATACTGTAGGAGCAGAATTATGCTTCTTGGCTCATCAAGCCTACTCCACCACTTCTCCATGGCTGAATCATTATCCCTTTCAACCCCATTCTCCTGCCTTCTCCTTGTAACCTTTGACAACCTGACTAACCAAGAACCTATTAACCTCTGCTTTAAATAAACTCAATGACTTGCCTCCACAGTTGCCTGGGACAAAGAATTCCACAGATTTTCCACCCTCTGGCTAAAGAAATTCCTTTGTATCTCCATTCTAAATGGACATCCCTCTATTCCCTCTGGTCCTAGGCTCACCCACTATAGGAAACATCCTCTCCATGTCCACACTATCCAGGCCTTTCAACAGGTTTCAATATGAGATCCCCCGCCCCACCCCATTCTTCTAAACTTCAGTGAGTACAGACCCAGAGCCATCAAAAGTTCCTCATGTGTTAACCCTTTAATTCCCAGAATCATTCTCATGAACCTCCTCTGGACCCTCTCCAATGTCAGCATATCTTTCATTAGGTAAGGGTCCCAAAACTGTTTGTAATATTCCAAGTGTGGTCTGACCTTATAAAGCCTCAGCATCAAATCATTGCTTTTTTATTCTAGACCTCTTAAAATAAATGCTAACATTGTATTTGCCTTCCTTACCACTGACTCAATCTGCAAGTTAACCTTTATGGAATCCCGCACAAGGAATCCCGAGTCCTTTTTCATCTCTGTTTTTTGAATTTTCTCATTTAGAAAATGGTCTACACATTTATTCTTTCTACCAAGGGCATGTCCATAGATTTCTCCACACCATATTCCATCTGCCACTTCTTTGCCCATTCACCCAATCTGTCCAAGCCCTTCTGTGGACTCCCTGCTTTCTCAACACTACCAGCCCCTCTACCTACCTTTGTATCATCTTTAAACTTGGCCAAGTCGTCAATTCCAACATCCAAATCGTTGACATATAACATGAAAAGAAGTGGTCCCAATACCAACCCCTGCAGAACACCACCTGTCACTAACAGCCAGCCAGAATGGACACCTTTTATTCTAACTCATTGCCTCTTGCCAATCAGCCAACCTTCTATCCATGCTAGTATCTCTCCTGTAATACTGTGGACTCTTGGCTTGTTAAGCAGCCTCATGTGTGGCACTTGTCAAAGTAAACAGCATCTACTGACTCTCCTTTGTCTATCCTGCCTGTTATTTCCTCAAGGAATTCCAACAGATTTGAGAAAGACAGCCAATGCCTTGGCTAATACAAGAGGATATAATTTTAAGGTGATTGAAGGAAAGTATAAGGTAGGTTTTTCAACACAGAGAGTAGTGGGTGCATGGAATTCACTGTCAGGGATAGTGTTAAAGGCAGATACATTATGGACTTTTAAGCAACACTTTGATTAAGCAATACATGGATGCAAGAAAAATGGAAGGCTATGCAGGAGGGAAATGTTTGATTGATCTTAAAGTAGAATAAAATATCAGTACAATATCATGGGCCAAAGGGCCAAAAGTGCTTTACTGTTGTATGTCCTGTGAGAGGGGAAAGGCAATTAAGTGGGTTTACAAGAAGAAAATGACAGATACATGTCTCATCATTAGGGGATCCTAATTAGAAGAGCATGGGGGAAAGAGGGTAGTGGTAAGTTAAAAAGAGGAGGCATGAACATAACACCAACTACAATGATCTCAGCTCCACCACTGGCTGACAGCTTCATAATGGCTGATCCAGCACCATACAGTAATCACTCCTCCAGGGGTGTGAGGTGTTGCAGTTCACATCTGTTCGCTGTTATTAAAACCGGTCATCTAGCAAAAAGAAATGTGTGAATGTGTTTAGCTAATATGCCTAATGCGGTTTATTAGGTGGAAGTCTAAGCAAGCTGAGAGCCATGAATGTGAGAATGGAGTATGGTAAGAGTCTGTGAAGAGGCATTTATTGTTTAGTCTAAGTGGTGGTGGAAATAGAAACATAGAAAACCTACAGCACAATACAGGCCCTTCGGCTCACAGAGTTGTGCCGAAGATGTCCCTACCTTAGAAATTACTAGGCTTACCCATAGCTCTCTAATTTACTAAGCTCCATGTACCTATCTAAACGTCTCTTAAAAGACCCTATTGTATCCGCCTCTACCACCGTTGCCGGCGGCCCATTCCACGCACTCACCACTCTCTGAGTAAAATACCTACCCCTGACATCTCCTCTGTACCTACTCCGCAGCACCTTAAACCTGTGTCCTCTTGTGGCAACCATTTGTGCCCTGGGAAAAAACCTCTGACTATCCACACAATCAATGCCTCTCATCATCTTATATACCTCTATCAGGTCACCTCTCATCCTCCGTTGCTCCAAGGAGAAAAGGCCGAGTTCACTCAACCTATTCTCATAAGGCATGCTCCCCAATCCAGGCAACATCCTTGTAAATCTCCTCTGCACCTTATCTATGGCTTCCACATCCTTCCTGTAGTGAGGCGACCAGAATTGAGCACAGTACTCCAAGTGGGGTCTGACCAGAGTCCCATATAGCTGTAACATTACCTCTCGGCTCCTAAATTTAATTCCACGATTGATGAAGGCCAATACACCGTACGCCTTCTTAACCACAGAATCAACCTGCACAGCAGCTTTGAGTGTCCTATGGACTCGGACCCCAAGATCCCTCTGATCCTCTACACTGCCAAGAGTCTTACCATTAATACTATATTCTGCCATCACATTTGACCTACCAAAATGAACCACATCACACTTATCTGGGTTGAACTCCATCTGCCACTTCTCAGCCCAGTTTTGCATCAATGTCTGGTTGTAATCTCTGACAGCCCTCCACACTATCCACAACACCCCCAACCTTTGTGTCAACAGCAAACTTACTAACCCATCCCTCCACTTCCTCATCCAGGTCATTTATAAAAATCACAAAGAGTAAAGGTCCCAGAACAGATCCCTGAGGCACACCACTGGTCACAGACCTCCATGAAGAATATGCTGATGTTTATTTCTCCTAAACTGAGGATTCACAGTAACATACGAACCAGGACTGAGAAGTATAACAGATGTCCTTCTCCAAAGAACATTCATGAGCTGTTATGTTTTGTAATAAGTAAGTGATTCTATGCTGTTCATCATTGAAGCTAGCTTTAACTGCAAATTTATTTAATTAATTGAAATTCCACAACTCACTTAGTGGGATTCAGACATGACCCTCTGGAGCAACAGTTCAATAATCTGGTTACTCGTCTGGGAACTACTCTGCAACACCACCAGACACTTCATTCTGATTGGTAGACCATTTTACTAGATTAATGAAGTTGGTGTGGTGTGTTGAGCATTTTGTGAGCTTAGAGGAACCTTAATTAAGAAATGGCATTCAAAAATGTATTCGCATGACAATGTAAATAAGGAACAGGATCAGGAGGTTCAACCATTCAAGTCTCCTCCCCCATTTAATAAAATCGGGGCTAATCTGATTTTAACTTCAACCCTGCATTCCCATCAACCCATGGTAATATTTTACCCCCTTGCTTTTTAGTTATCTATCTACCCCACATTAAAAATATACAATACTCTGAGAGAAAAAAAACTTTGTCTTATCTCTCTGCTTTGAATAGCAACCTCTTATTTTTAGACCATTCTAGATTTTGCCACAAGAATAAATATCCCCTTCAGATGCACACTGTTATGATCTCTCAGGATGTTATATGTTTCAGTCAGATCTCCTTTCTTTTCTCTAAACTCCAGAGGACACGAGCCCAGTCTATTCAACCTTTCTGCATAACACAATCTACTCATTTCCATGTTATTGATTTAGTGAACTTCCTGTGAACATCTCCAATACATTAACATCCTCCCTTAAATAAGGAGACTAAAGTTGTACATACCACTCCTAATGACTACGCTCAATGCCCTATATACCTTAAGTATAGCTTTCTATTTGTCTCCCTGCACACTGACTTGCATCATGCGTGTGAAGTCCTTGAACCTCCTAGGGTACTACCACTATAATTCCTCTCATGAACCTCAAAAGCTGACTCTCCAATAGCTAGTTCAGTGTATCTGGAGAGCTTCTTGGCCCTTGCGGGTAGAGTATTTGTCTTCTTCTCCATCTACTGAGGTATTCAGCATGTGTAGTTCAGAATGTGTAGTTCTTGCTACTAGTTGCTTAGACATCTGAAATTACTTTACCAGTTCCAGCTGCAAAGCACTTCACCCCTAAGAGACAAAAAGGGTGGCTTTGATTGATGACAAGCAGCTTGAACTAGTGGTAGTCACTCAAAAAATTGGGCCCTCCAGTGATAAGCTGAGCCAGTAAGCCTTATGGTTTACACCTCACAGTCACCTAAGTCATAATAGCATGCAGGCAGCAGAAACTTGTGCATGGCTCGAACCAGCCTAATTAGGAGTAGTTTAATCACATATCATAATCTCTGCACCTGTTTTCTTGTACTCTCCAAGTTAGACTCTATTGTTTTTGCTTAAGAAATCACCTGACATGTTATGCAAACAATTAACCTCAATATTTTTTCTTGCTGTCTCCTGCAAACATTTCAGATTAGGAAACTACCTATGGGTGTATCAATTCTGTCAGGCACAGAGCCACGTCAGCTCACAGCTCCACTGAGTGAGTACTAATCACATAACTTTAGTTCCTTGAAGTTATTCTCTAGTTTTATACCTCCATGAAATGGTCTTGTGACATTCTAACGTGAACGGTCAAATCTTAAATTGATCATGAGAAATAAAAGTTTTAGATGGTTATTCTGAGATAATTTTGCAGGAAAAGCAGTTCTTTGGAACTAAGTTATAATGTGAAAATCACTTTCAGGAAAGATATTGCTAAGTGCCACAGACTTTAAGTAAACAAAATGTTTCACTAGATGACACATGGAAAAACGATTCAAAAAGCTGCCACGTTATCTTCTAACAGGTATAATGGAAAACCAAGGCAAGTTATTAATGTAGTGAATTTGGTTATAATGTTCTTTAGTAAATCATACTTAGAAACATAGAAAGCCTACAGCACAATACAGGCCCTTCGGCCCACAAAGCTGTGCCGAACATGTCCATACTATAGAAATTACCTAGGGTTACCCATACCCTCTAATTTTCTAAGCTCCATGTACCTATCTAGGAGTCTCTTAAAAGACCCTATTGTATCTGTCTCCACCACTGTTGCCAGCAGCCCATTCCATGCACTCACTACTTTCTGCGTAAAAAAAACTTACCCCTGGCATCTCCTGTGTGCCTACTTCCAAGCACCTTAAAACTGTGCCTTCTCATGTTAGCCATTTCTGCCCTGGGAAAAACCTTCTGACTATCCACATGATCAATGCCTCTCATCATTTTATACACCTCTATCAGGACACCTCTCACCCTCCATCGCTCCAAGGAGAAAAGGCCAAGTTCACTCAACCTATTCTCATAAGGCATGCTCCCCAATCCAGGCAACATCCTTGTAAAATCTCCTCTGCGCCCTTTCTATAGTTTCCACCTCCTTCCTGCAGTGAGGTGACCAGAACTGAGTACAGTACTCCAAGTGGGGTCTGACCAGGGTCCTATATGGCTGCAACATTACCTCTTGGCTCCTAAACTCAATCCCATGATTGATGAAGACTAATGCACTGTATGCCTTCTTCACCACAGAGTCAACCTGCACAGCAGCTTTCAGTGTCCTTAGGACTCGGACCCCAAGGTCCCTCTGATCCTCCACACTGCCAAGAGTCTTACCATTAATACTATATTCTGCCATCATATTTGACCTAAATGGCCTAATTCTGCTCCTATATCTTTATGGTCTTATGGTCTAATCCACTACAGTTAACCAGATTATGAAACTTAAAAAACTTAAATATTTTAAAATTGTTATTTCCAATAAGAATCAGTTCTTATATAATTTATATCATCTTTCGATGGAATTTGCTACACAATTGTCTCTTGTTGTATAAACTCATATCAGTTAAATGACTGTATATCTGATTTTGACAAAGCTTTCTGATTCAACAATATTCATATCTATGTAATATGACAGTTATGTGTTTATGCGTTAAGAAACAACTGCAGAGCAAAATTGGATCTATTGATGGTATAAATCTGATTCATTCAAAAGAGCTGTAGAATTGCACTTAGAAAAGCAATGAGGAGAGTAAGTTTCTCTCCTTTTTCTCTTGGTAAAGCACAAACTATTGGCAGGTTTCATTCTTCTTCCCTTTTAACTTATCTGTCATGCAGTTCAGGTACTTAATTGTGATTACAGTCTGTAGCAGGATTATAGGCCTCTTGTATTCTGCCAATAGAATACTTGTTCTGCTTGTAATGTTCCTTTAGCTGTGTAGAAACGAGTTTCATTATATTCAACCATGAATTTGCAAAAATAACATCTAGTGACTTGCCACTTTATTTAGAGTGTAAGTTTTCAGACTGTAATCTACACACTGGTGTATGTTAAGACTTATGTAATTGGATGAGTATTGAAAAGGGTGTATCTATTATGATAATTAGTATTTGGTTCATTAAAAGCTAAGCTTATGAACTACCCACTTTAAAAGTAGAAGCACGACATTATGTGATCAGTTCCTTTCAGCATTTAGAGAATAATGCAGTTTCCGATTCTGCACTTAATAGTTACATCCTCAAAGCACTCAGTGTACATAGGGTGGTGTCAATTCACATACAATGGTTCCCCATTCAAGTTAATCCTGTACTAGCAACTTTACTTATTGGTGCCAGGCACAGGAAAGCAAGTCTATAATTCAGAGACTGTTCTCTGCACCTATGTTATAGTAGGAAATGACGACCTCACAAAACACTCACTATCGCCTGAGCAATATTCAACATCAACACATGTCACCATCGCTCTTGTTAATTATTCCAATGTCCCTTCTTCACAAATTATGAAAGACGGAAACAAACAAATCAACATGACAATATATGCCTTCAAAATCAAAAGCACTCAGTTGACAACTAATCAACCTTTTACATTCTCATAATGAAGTTGCTCCATGCACAGGCCATTAGATAGAAGTAAAACTACATACAGAATATGTAGTTCTGAAATGTGCAAAGCTATCACTCTGCACCAAAACTACTAAGCCTGTGGGAAAGTAGCCTTTCCTGCGAATCTGCTGGTTGCTAAGAGTCCTGTGCTCTACACAGCTGTGTATGTGTTGTATATCTGCCATGGTTAAGTTGCTGCCAATGCGACTAACTGTGAGTTATGTTGGAGTAGTGCTACATTTCCGAATGCACACACAAAATGCTGGAGGAATTCAGCAGGTCGGGCAGCATCTATGAAGGGAAGTAAACAGTCGATGTTTCAGGCTGAAATTCTCCATCAGGACTGGAAAGGAAGGGGGCGGTAGGCAGAACATGGTGAAGGGGGCAGGGGACGGGGTAAAAGCTGATAGATGATAGGTGAGAGGGGGAAGATGGGTGGGTGGGGAAGGGACAGATGAAGTAAGAAACTGAGAGGTGATCAGTAGAAAAGGTAAAGGCTCAAAAAGGAGGAATCAAATAGAAGAGGACCGTGTCGATTACCCACCTGCCCCCTCACCGAGAGTCACCTATCACACAAGCCGGTTTGTTCTCCGCCCCTCTCGGATTACCTCTCTCTGGTGTCCACCTCTTTTATTAGTGTCTCAGAGTTAAAAGAAGTGAAGGAGAGTGTTCATTCTGTGATTGTGCTGTCATTGTTCTACTCAACAAGCTCCAAAACAGCTTTCACCAATGAATAAGTATACTGGTTACTTTACATAACACCAATTAGTGCTGCTAAGTTTCAGCAATTTCCTGACATTATCTACAGTTAATGTACACTGTTACGTAACCGGCAACAATGAATATCAATCGAGACAAGTTATATAAAAACAACCAAACATTTATTAAACACGGATAAACGATAAAAAAAAACAAACGAAAACCTTAACCGGAAGTTAACCGCTATGCAGCCGTTCAACAAATCGTCACTCAGCCCTAGTTCTTAAAGCGTTAAATGCGAAAACAGTTCTTAAAGTGGTAAAGTCAGATATAGTTTTTAAAATGGTAAATTTGAAAATCCAACAGATTTATACATTCAATTGGGAGAGACTTCTCTGGAGAAAGATTTCTTCATAGACGCGACTTTCCTGCTGGTTCTGTCCACAGGATTCACGATGCTGGAAATAAACAGTTTAAAACAACTGACCTTAAATTCTTCTAGAGAGCAAATCCCACATGAACTCCTTTTTCTTTTGGCAAGAGTTATCCTCGATGCAGGTCACTACTCCTTCAACGAAGACTCTAAGGTCGATCCTTTGTTAAACTGCCGAACGATACCAACTCCTCTCAAACCTTTGGATCCTGTACTTCGATACAGTCTTTACTCTCCCTTCTGCTGCTAGAATAAGGTACATCAACACATCTAGCAAAAATTTCGGTCCAGCAATATTGTACCTTGCAACAGAATGTATCAACCTATTAAAAAATGAAACCGCGTCATAGAAACAAATACGCAACAGAAACGGAGACACAGTACGTTCTAGCTGTAAACCTAAAAACTAAAAACTAACTGCGTCATCTGGAGTCTTCCCTTATATACCCGTGGTGCACATGTCATCACATGACCTCACATCGGCGGGAAAATTACATCAGGTGACCTCCAAAAGACCATTACATCATTCTCACAAAAAAAAATCACAGATCTCCTTGAGGCATGTAACAACACTAATAGGGGAAACTGTTTTTGGCACCTCATAAGCACTCAAAGGTGTACACAGGAAAATCATACATACAATTATCATATTTACTTCATCACCAGGCTCTTGGACCAACCATATCGAGAAGCTGCTTTAAAAACTAAATACTCCACGACTGTTGCATTGGCTGATTGTCTATAAGTTTCAGATGTGTAATCAGATGCTCATAATTCATTCAATTGGAAGCAACTGCAGCAACGTCTGGGAATCCTGACATAATAAAGAAGTGTGCTAAATAGGTATTCTTGTCACCAAATTCATTATTAAGCCTGTGAACCAACAGTGCATTGTGGCCTATGTTCCCTCTAAGCTGTGCGCGTTTGTGCGCGCGCACACGTTTTTCAACCAGCGCTCAAAGGAAATGAATGTGCGCACAGAAGTTTAGTTACTTAAAATACTGTAGTAATTAATAATTATACTTATTGAAAATAATCTTTTAGCTAAATGTTTCTGTTAACTAGTTAGTCAGTTTTTCAAATACCACAATGCACGTCACTAATTTACGTCACCTCACCTTTCCTGTTCTGGTTTGTACAGCTGCATCACGGTGGCAGCCATCTTTGGCGGACAGTGTTCATATCGTAAAGTTTAAAGTAAAATTTGTGGCTTTAGTATGTGATCCGACCAGTATAGGAATGCAGGAATATCATCAACTTCAATCTGGTTCTCCAACATAATCAAACCTAGTTATATTTTACGTTTACTTCATCACCACTGAAAAAGTTTTTAAAATTTCAAGCATGAAATCATTGTATTATGTCTAGAAGATATATATAATAATTCAGTATTAATCTTGATTAAGTAGGTTTGGGTGAAAATAGAGCAGGCTGCTTTGATTCATCAAAGAACTGCCTCTTCTTTCAAATACACTTTTTTCATTGTTTTCACCTCCATGATGTTGGTGCATTCATCACATTCTTGATCTAATTCTTTTTGAAAATCTCTCATAACAAAGTGGTAGTTATAAAGAAACTGCATGTATTGCCAACTCAGATTCTTCCTGCAAATCTATGCTTCATGTCTGCTTAAAATCTTAATGAGTTGCAGTAAAGAAGGCCTTTTAAACTGCGCGTAAAGTTTGCTGGGATAATCCATAAATAAATCCATCCACCTGCACCCTTCCAAACGCCCTGCGCCATCTGATTCATTCATTTCTTCCTAAAAGTAATGATGTCTTTTTTCAGTTATTTTCTTCAATAATTCTGTACCTCAATAATTCTTTGTTTATATACATTATAGCCAACCGTTCCCTTGAAATATTTTAGTAGCAGTTTTAAATGAATGATCCTTTGTCAACATCTCCCAATGAATGCAGCCTTTTTTCTTTTCTCACCAATGCAGCTGAATGTTTTTCTCAGGCGTTTGACACCAACCAGTTATTCCTCCTCTTTATTTTGCTGAACCAATTAAGCAAGGTAATATATTGGTGGAAAAATTTGATCTGTATAAAAGAGAAATAAAATTCTATAAAGCCCTTCAATGGGATTTTATTTTTCCTGATATAGTTGCAATAATCCATGCAGATTCCATTTAGTAAAATTGTCTACAAATCATATTTAATAGCATATCATTTTGTTTTAATTTTCCTAGATGTAGTTCTCTAACCTGTGAACACATAATCCAGAATATCCAAAGCAATAGAAGCATACTGTTGCTAGGATAAATCTGCCAAGACTGTGCAACAAATAGTGGTATAGCTAGCCACAATTTGACAGTATAAATTGTACAACAATATTTGTCATTACCTCTGAATAACTATAGGCAATACTGTAAGTAAATTTTCATTCTTTTCCAAAGAGGAAAGAACAATTTCACCAAACAGTTTTAGAAGTTTGGGTACAAAATGATAAGAATATCAAATTGCTTTCCAAATAGATTGACAATTTAAGTAGAGAGTTGGCACATTTCAATTTAGCAATATTTTTCCATAATATGAAAAGATATTATGAAAGATATGTGTCAACTATATACATTTCTTTGTGCATTGTTTGTCCAGAGCAACACATTATTGTTAATCTGATGCCCAAGTGTATAAGACTGTGTATTACCTTTTTAAATCCACAGTTGAATGAGGCACATGCTTTTCTTACCATGAGCCAACATACATCATATATCAGCGGGAGTCACTTATTGAAGTTAGTTATATCTATGGGGGGCTCAGTGGTGAAGCAGTTAGACCTGAAGCTTGAGTTTTTTTTCTGTGTGGAGTCTGTGTGTTCTCCTTGCGACCAGCTACGTCTGCGCCCCCCCCCCCCCCGTACCCTATTCCTTCCCACAAGCTAAGGATATGCTGTAGGTTAATTTGTTAGCGTAAGCTAGCCCTAGTGTGACAAGGTACCAGGAGAATCAGTGGGGAGCTGATGAGCTTATGAGAGAGAATAGGGAAATAAATGGGGAATGGAACTCTTGGGAATTGCCTGAGAACTGGTATGGGCTCATTGGGCTGAAAAGCATCACACACAAAAAATGCTAGTGAACGCAGCAGGCTAGGCAGCATCTATAGGAAGAGGTACAGTCGACGTTTCGGGCCGAGACCCTTTGTCAGGACCCTGAAACGTCGACTGCACCTCTTCCTATAGATGCTGCCTGGCCTGCTGCGTTCACCAGCATTTTTTGTGTGTGTTGCTTGAATTTCCAGCAGATTTCCTCGTGTTTGCAGGCTGAAAAGCATCTTTATCATTGGAAAGTATAATAAATAACACTACCAATATACTCAGAGTAGAAACTTTATCAAAATCCGATTGGCAAACTTTACATTCTCAGTTTACTGCAAAAAATTTCATTAGCCTGCATCATGTCATCTGTGTGTGTCAACTAAAAGCTAGTAACGAAATAAATCTTCAAAGTGCTTTGCCAAGACAGTATCCCTTTAATTTTCTTTGAAATAAATATTCTGTAAGTCATTAATTCAAAACATTTTTTTTAAGATGAAGGCTTAAGGTGAGGGTTAATTTTGCACTGACACTTTAAATGCCTGGAATGTTTTAAATTGGTTTTTAAGACGTAATAATCTTCTGTGTCTTGGATCTCCAGGATGTAGCTTTTGTGTACTGTTACCATGGTTTCATAAGCTTGTCTTACAGCCATCACCATGGTTCTTTCAAGTTGCTGAAGTAATTATAGTTCCTGCAATCAGAATTTTCATAATATCTGCCACATACTTTTAAAAATTATTAATTATAATGTACAGTATATCATTAATTCTTTAATAAACCATAAATTGAATTGCCCTTCCAATTTCCCAACTAAATTGTGTTTTCTTGAAAACTGCAATAGGGCCTCACTATAGAAGGAGTGTTTGAAATCTGGGGAAGCTTGAGCTTATAGGAATTTGAGATTAGGTCATTCATCATTGATGGAAGCCATAGGTATACAAAGAAATTCTAAAGTAGAAACAGGTTGTCTGGCGCTGAGCAGTCAGGTACACTCAATGGTGCATGCCTCACCCCACTACAACATGACTACCTCCATCCCTTGACCATTGACAACCATTGATGTCATGCCATTGGAGCATGTCTCCTTGAAGATACACGGTCATTGCCTGATGTACCATTGGATGAAGAAATGTCTGGCAGACTGGACAAAGAACCAATTCAATCATAGTCAAACTAATTTTTAAGCTGTGAAGCATGACCTGATAGCATTCTCCTATACACAAGGAAACCTGCAGATGCTGGAAATTTAAGCAACACAGATTGAAAATGCTGGTGAACGCAGCAAGCCAGGCAGCATCTACAGGAAGAGGTACAGTTGACATTTCGGGCTGAGACCCTTCGTCAGGACTAACTGAAAGAAGAGATAGTAAGAGATTTGAAAGTGGGAGGGGGAGGGGGAGATCTGAAATGATAGGAGTAGACAGGAGGGGGAGGGATGGAGCTAAGAGCTGGAAAGTTGATTGGCAAAAGGAATACGAGGCTGAAGAAGGGAGAGGATCATGGGACGGGAGGCCTGGGGAGAAGGAAAGGGGAAGGCTGCCCAGAGGATGGGCAAGGAGTTATTGTGAGAGGGACAGAGGGAGAAAAAAGAGAGCGAAAGAGAAAAAATATATAATGAATAAATAGATAGATAGATAGATAAGGGATGAGGTACGAAGGGGAGGTGCGGCATTAACGGAAGTTAGAGAAGTCAATGATCATGCCATCAGGTTGGAGGCTACCCAGACGGAATATAAGTGTGGCTTCATCTTGACAGTAGAGGAGACCGTGGATAGACATATCAGAATGGGAATGGGATGTTGGATTAAAATGTGTGGCCACTGGGAGATCCTGCTTTCTCTGGCGGACAGAGCACAGATGTTCAGCGAAACGTTCTCCCAGCCTGTTTCGGGTCTCACCAATATATAGAAGGCCACATCAGGAGCACCAGATGCAGTATATCACCCCAGCTGACTCACAGGTGAAGTGTCGCCTCACCTGGAAGGACTGTCTGGGGCCCTGAATGGTGGTGAGGGAGGAAATGTAAGGGCATGTGTAGCACTTGTTCTGCTTACAAGGATAAGTGCTGGGAGGGAGATCGGTGGGAAGGGATGGGGGGACGAATGGACAAGGGAAAAGCCAACAAAAAGGCAGGCATTGCATCAGTCAAATTTTCATGTCATTAAAAACCAGAATATGAGGGCAAACTTGAACAACTTGCAAGGTAACAACTGAGAGAACATAGATTCCCCATAGACATAAGGGAGAAACTTCGCTGAATGATTACCAAGGTGTGGACTTCAAAACATTCAGAATTACCAGAATTCAGAGCATATGTGAGTAACACTTAAAGTTAAGGATGAACAGTATTAAAGGAAATAGCATTAGTATTTATAAATACAAACATTTGTACTTAAAGGATGAACAGTATTAAAGGAAGTAGATCAGTATTTATAAATACAGTAAGCCATTAAAAGAATGTTAAACTCTACTGTCTTGTGAGAATTTTATTCCAGCCCACCGGGTTCGGATTGGATTCAGAAATGGTACAGTATTGATTCCTACACTTTTGCTTCCAGGTATATTGTTAAAAAGGCTGAAGGTAGGACTGGGTTCATTGTAGACATCTGGGAGCAAGGCTTCCCTGGCAAATATCCTTCTGCTGCTTTTCCTTCAGGGGCCTCTGCCAAGTTGCTCTTGCCTTCACATCCTCTTCTCTTATTTTTCAGTATGTTGGAGGTCCACTGGAATGATGGCTAAAATTCCATTTTTATTAAGTCGTAAATAATTAACTTGACCTCCACAATGTTCAGAACACACCCATATTTAGGAGGTTTTTGTGCACTTTGTCCAATTTGCTCAAGTCCGAATGAGTCTCCCAAAAAAATATAAGTGATTAAATGTCCCTTTAAATTGAGAGATATAAAGCAGATAATCCTCCTGTCCCATACTTGGCACTCGCAATACATTGGTTATATTTTCATAATACAATGTCACAAATGAAAGTTGCATAGGAATTGTTATCATCCCTGCATGCACTAGGTGATTCATCATAGGAGTATTGTGTGTACCTAGGTGCCTAACAAAGATTTTCATTCAGTTCTTTTGTCTGTGTTCATTGTAAGCAAACAAATGCACAATGAATAATCCACATACTGATTAAAAGGCAAATATTGTGCAATAAATTTTGAGTCTAATTCATTTTATTTACATTTATTCAGTGGGATAAAAAAAATAAGGCCTCACTTAATCCTGTCAAAACATTAAACGGAGTTAGAATGGAATACAGAGAAGTAGCCAGCGCAGCTTTTTTTCAACAATGGCAAATTAAGAATCTCTTCATGCCTGGCATGTGTGGGAGTTTTTTTTTGCCAAGGAATGATCTGCCATTCCTTGGCAAAGTAATCAATTTTGAAATACCAATAAATATATTTTCATCTTTCAAGTATAATGTAATCCTTTACATTCTTTCAGACTATCCTCTTCAAAACTCAACAAATTCATGCAAGATGAAAAATAACGGCTGAAGTATTTTAAATCAATTGAAATAAGTGGGAATGCATCTGAACATATCTTTGAACATTTCATACACATTTGCACACTCTAGAATTTCAATCCAGGCATTACGTGCATAGGACATATACAGGGGGTGCGCCGGGAAAGCAGTAAGGGGCATACTATGTTATCAAGTACAGAGAACGAAGTGTTTAACTAGAAAGTTGAAGTTTGCTTCATTATTCATTCGTAAGTCTGAAGGCACACACTCAGTGATTCGGGAACAAATTCTTCCCCTCTGCCATACAATCCCTAAATGGACATTGAACACATGAACACTACCTCACTTTTTAAAAATATATATTACTTCTGTTTTTGCACTATTTTAAATCTATTTAATATATATATAGATACTTACTGTAATTGATTTACTTTTTTTTCTTTCTATATTATCATGTATTGCATTGCACTGCTGCCACTAAGTTTACTACGTATGCCAGTAATAATAAGCCTGATTCTGATTATTGGTAAATCCCACATGTGGCACCATCAGTGAGACCTTGGTATTTAAATTCCTCCAAGTAGGTTGCATCCTTAACTCTTCATTGTTAATATCACTCCATCCTGCCACCCTTCATCCTGAGACTTGCTTATGGCAGTAAGCCCTCCCAATCACTCTGAACTAGCCATCATATCATAAATTCAGCCACACCACTTCCCGACCTGATTTTTTCTCCAATCCTCCCAGCTACTGTCTTTGATCTTAGTAACTTGCACAACCTCATCTACCCACTATCATCTGTGCTGTGGATTCTCTCCTCATCTCTGGTGAACTTCCTTTTTGATGTAATATCCTGGGAAAGGTTTCACTGCTAATGTAATGGTCTTTCTGTAGAAGCAGTGATTGGGTTACGGTTAGAGATAACGGGTACTTTGGAATGTGCACTGTCCAGTGGGGGAGTGTGTTTTTTGTGCTGTGGGCCTGACACCGAGGTAATCTGGGCCTTTCGTTTGGCGGGAGACGGAGAGAGAAGAGGTCATAGACACCAGAAAGGAGTGGACTTGGAGTGGGCAGGGAGTTGACAAAGCCCAGGGAAATCAATACAGGATCAGCAAAAGGGAAATGATGAGCTCCAACTTGTGCATATTAGACTGTTCCAATAAAATGGGCCCTTTTCTTTTTGTCTTCTTTACTAACCCTTTCGTCAAATTAAGAATTATAAAGCTAAATTGTTTAGTTGCGTATGATGTACTGTCTGTTATTTCATGGTACTGATTTGTAACGGGGCAACAAATCACAGGGCATCCCCACAAACAGGAGGATTTGCACCTCAATTTCACACATTTGGTAGGGCCAGAGACTGTCTTCCCTAGACCTACACATCCAAAAGAACCTAAGGATTACACTCATCTTCACGTTCTGTAAGCCATAATCCATCGCCCAACATTTCCTCTGTGATCTTCACTGTTCACCATGCCCAAGGGTAGAAACCTGGCATATACCTTCCACATACAGTCATTTTAACATGTCAAGAGGCTGCTACCTCCTGCAACTGCCCACACTCAAAAGGATACCATAAATTCTCCAGGTCTGGTTCACAAAGGTGTAGTTTCCCTTTCAGCCTTCCAAATGCAAGCTATCTCTCTTGTCCATTTTTCCATATCAATACAACCAGGAAGTCCTCCCTCATGTCCCAGTTTCTCCACCAGATGTTCCAAGGATGATTCCACTCTTCCCACTTCAAACCACAGCAGATGTTTTCTTCCCATTTCTTGGTGATGTCTTGTTCTCCCCTACCCAACCTAGCTATTTGTGCTTTTACATTCTTTATCTCAATCTGTTAGCATGCTACACCTATTTCAAGATCATCTTGTCACTTTCTTTCCAAACAGTTCTAGTATTTCTGGGCTACTCCCAGTTCATTAATGCTAATGTTCTCCTTCCTCCCTACTTTCTTCTGATTTTCCTCCCCCTCCAATTTCGTTTCCACCATGGATTCCCTTTTTCCATTCCTGCAGCTATTAGTTATTCTTATCACTGCACCATACAGATATTGGAAGGAATTCCACCTGCAGTGTCACAACCGCAGACACTGCCGCAGAGTCTGGGTGCTCTCACGAGCGGGCAGCTAACAGAAGAATGAGATCATGCATGTAAGAATGTGCGCATTCCAGCCAATTCGGGTTTCTTTGTAAGTGTATGTGGTTCCTTTCCATCAAGTCTTGATGGAAGCACAGCAAAAACATTTCCTGCGCACCTTAGTCTATGTTCCAAGAGTTCTACGGAGGTCAGAAGGCTGCCCACAGACTCCTGAAACTACATCAAGGGAGAGGGTCAGTGAGAGACTATGCAGTAAAGTTCCGTATGCCTGCAGTTGAGACAGGGTGGAACAAAAGATCTCTTATTGCTGTTTTCCAGCATGGGCTGAGCACAGAGGTCTGGCATAAGATTGAAGTGCGTGATGAACAAGACAGCCTGGATGACCTGATAAATCTACCCATTCAAATGGATAACCAGGCAGCCCAGCGGTGCAGAGAGATGTCCCAAACCTACTACCCATATGATCACTGCCTGTCTTCGCCTTCTCTCTCACAACCTAGTACACAGTCCACAAAGGAGCCCATGCAAATCAAAGGCCCGCACCCGTCTCTGGAGGAATGAGATTAGTGTAGAAGAACAGGTTGCTGCCTCTACTGTAGCTCTCCAGGACATTTTGAGCCACAGAGTTATAGAAAAGTACGCCACAGTACAGACCCTTCAGCCTATCTAGTTTGTGGCAAGCCACTTAAGCTGCCAAATCTCACCGACCTGCACCAGAACCACATTTCCAGGCATCATGTCCCAAGCACCCAGTAAAAGCAGAAGATCAGTCAGTGAGAAAGGGAATTCCGATGGGTCAATTCCCCTTCAAGCATCTTCCCCTAAATGAGTAATGCTCCCATTTTCCCTGTCTTGGGGGTCCCAGACCCATGAGTTTCTGACATTTATGGACTTCAGGGCTGCAGGAACTCCAAGAACCAGTTGTATCAGTTTATTTTCGTGTATTTGGTTGACATTCTGATCCGTTCCCGCTCTCACCAGAAACATGACCACAAGGTCTCTGTTGGCTCCTCGAGAACAACCTTTATGCCAAGCCAGAGAAGTGCAAGTTCTATAAAAAGCAGGTGGCATTCTTGAGCTATATCCTCACCCCTTACCATTTTCAAATGGACCCATGTAAGGTTCTGTCAGTCACAGAGTTGCCCAAACTGCCTGCAGACCCACAGTCAAACAGGTGACGTGCTTCATAGGATTTACAGATGTTTATCACTGCTTCATTGGAAACTGCAGTTCCATCATGGTTCCCATAAACGCACTCACCAAGAAGACCCCTGCAGGATTCCAATGGACAAGTAAACCAGACCAAGCATTCTCAAAGCTAAAGCAATGCTTCACAACTGCCCCGGTGTTGCAACATTCAGACCCATCTTGTCCATCTATCGTTGAGGTTGATGCATCTAATGTTGGCCTTGAATCTGTACTCTCCCGGCACACCACTGTGCTTTTCTTTCCTGTCACCTGACTCTGAAAGATTGTGATTATGATGTTGAGAACCAATAACTTCTGACTGTCAAGGAGGCCCTGAAGGTATGGCGACACTGGCTGGAGGGGGCAGAACACCTCTTTCTGGTATGGACAGATCACAAAAGCCTCTCCTACATTCAACTCCCATCAAGATTGTTGGGCTCTCTTCTTCACCCGGTTTAATTTCACCCTCACGCACAATAAGCAAGAACACCAAGGCCAATGATCTCTCCCACCAGTTGACATGTCTGAGGACAACGCCAATACAGAGCCCATCCCTCCCCCAAACATGCATAGCTGCTCTGGTGATTTGCGGAATAGAAATAGACTGAAGTCTATCCAAGAGTCGGATCCCAGCCCAGGTGGGTAACTTACCAACCAGCTATTTTTCTCTGGCACTGTGCACCCCAGAGTGCTGAAGTGTGTTTACTCTTCCCATCTGGTTGGCTACCCAGGGGTTCAATGGACCCTGGAGTTTATAAGGAGGCAACTTTAGTGGCTGTCTATATCCCAAGATGTCCACAATTTCACATCCACCTGTCCCCCTTGTGCCCAGAGCAAGGTGTCACGTCAGAACCCTGCTGGTCTGCTCTACCAGCTGCCTTGCCTGGCACGACCTCTCAGCGGATTTCATCACCAGCCTGCCCCGTCAGATGAGAACACTACCATTCTGGTAGTTGTAGACTGGTTCTCTAAAGCAGCCCACTTCATTGCTCTTCCCAAATTCCTGTCAGTTCATGAGATTGCAATCATCATGGATTAGCACATGTTTAGGCTGCATGGCTTCCCTCAGATCACAGTGTCTGACCAAGAACCACAGTTCACATCCTATTCTGAAAGGCCTGTTCTCCTGTGGGAGCCACAGCTGGGATCTCATCAGATTTCCACCCCCAATCTAATGGCCAGACAAAGAGTGAATCAGGAGCTGGAGACAACCCTGCACTGCCTTGCCTCTCTTCCAACCCCACAACCCGGAGCACCTGACTGGCTTGGGCAAAGATTGTCCACCAGTAACCTCCAGTCGTCCTCCACTGGCATGTCCCCCTTTGAATGCCAACAGTGATTCCGGCCATCCCCGATCAAGAGACTGATGTGGGAGTCCCTGCTGCTGAACAGCTGGACCACCACTACAAGCGCACATGGAAACAGGCCAGAGCTTCCCAGCTGCACACCCAGAAACAATATACCTGGACGTCTGATTAGCTTCTCCAGCTGGTGAGACCTTACAAGCCAGGGGAAAAAGTCTGGCTAGGATTTAGAGATCTTCCATTGAGGGTAGAGAACTGCATAGAAGCCCAGTAAAACATTAACATCACAGAAAAAGATCTCAGAAGATCTTGCATTTCCAGCATCTGCAGATTTTCTCTTGTTTGTAATCAGACGATCTTCAACCCCTGTTACACCACAACCTCCAATGCACAAGGGACTGCCTGCCTCTTCAAAGGCCGTGGTACAATGGTAACCTGCGAACTAGCTCACTATTCAAAAACCCTAAAAGACAAGCAATTGTCGCATTTACTTCAAAGGTAGGAACTAATCTCATTAACAAAAGCTGTGGGCATGACCATTTCATTGATTTTTGTTTACATTTAGTAAACCGTAATTTCAGCTCACAACCTTTCTGGCACTAAAACAATTAAGATTTATAATAGAGTCTCATTCCAAATATATATAATCCTGGAAGTTTAAACATTACACTTTAAAAAAGCTGTTTTTCATTATGTTCTTCTGATTTTCTCTTTTTATCTCCTATCACTTTGTTCTTTAATTTTGCTTTAGCTACCTCTCTGAATTTACTATTTTGAACAATATTTCTTGTTTAGGACTAAGTCCTGATCTTTAATCATTCTATAATATACCGAGTTCATAGGGGTTCTTTTAGTTCTGTAAGGAGCATTACATCATTTTGGTATTAAAGTAAGCACTTTAAACCTCTGTAAATCTTAGGAACAATTGCAAGTATTACGAATGGCAATTTGATTGCCGCTCAGAATAAAATGATGTCTGTTATCTTTGAACAGCCTTCCATGGACATTGGAGCTTGTGGAAAATGAGATTATAATAAATTGCATCATTGTAAACTTAAAGAACTTCTTGTGAGACTTGGTCGAATAGTCTTATTGTATCATTTCTTAATGTATGCATTACTAAATGACAATAAAAGAGGACTGCGTGTCTTCATAATCTAAGTAGTTCTGCTGCTCTTTCAAGATGAATATGCACAAATGTCAGCAAGTTCATCTCTGCGATCAATGAAAGCATCATCGTGTTTTTCCACCGTATTTTTTTGACACTTGGTCATGGTGCAACTTCACTTGCTTGTTAACATCTTGAATTGCCTTCAGATTAATGACAGATTGGCACCCATACAGATGAAGCAACTTTAGTCTGAAAGCAAAAAGCAAATGTACAATTTAATATTAATATGTGCCTATGGGTTAAGCTTTACAGAAATTAAGCACGGACGAGAATGGCTGGGTTTAAGGATCCTACTTTTTGTTTAAAACACTGTAAGTTGAATTGCTTTGTTCACTGACTCTTTGATTTAAATCATATGCAATAAATTTCTGATTGCACATCTGGTCAGCAAAAAGAAATGGACTGAATGTGGGGCCTCCTGAAACAACAGAATAAAATTAGAAACAAAGTACAATAATTTCCAGCATGCTTCATGTTAGAGCAGCCTTTCTCAACTTTTTTTCCCTGGAGGAACCCTTGAAATAATTTTCAGGTCTCACGGAAAACCTGCAAAAAAATTATTATATCTAGAGCTCATGGTACATTAGAGTGATCAGTAAGTTGTAGATATAATAATCCAAAAATAATTGTGAATAGTCTTTTGAATAGAGAATGAACTTTTAGCCAACCTTTCTTGAAAAAACAGATAGTTAAGTTTAGCTTACCTTTATTGAAATTACTCTTTCTCTTTCATAAATTTTTAAAACTCACAAGGCAAACATAATAAATTTCTCAATTCTGGGTTGAATTTGAGATAGTACACACAGATAAAATGAGGCAATTTCTATCCTTGCTCTTGATGCTTGTTAAACAAGAAAAAGCTTGCTCACACATGTAAGAAGTTGAAACTGTGGGAAAATGTCAATTGCTTTCCTATGAAGGACAGAATACTCTTCTTTCACAGAAATCCAGAACTTGTCCAAGGGCAGGTCAGTAAGTCTCATCTTGAGTGCATGATCAGAGTGCAGCTCACAAAGTTCTTCTCTCAAAGTTAGCTCGCAGGCTGAGCAGAAGATTTAGAGAAAGGGTCCCTCAACCAGTCATACACTTTTGTTGAAAGGGAGGTAAAATACTGTGCAGTTTTGTTCTGCAGTTATTCCAGGTGGTTTTCAATAAGACTGGAGACTTTCCTCACTCTCAAGCCCTAGCAGTAGTGGAAACATTTCAATATTTCCATTTGCAACATAAATTTTCCAAAGATTCAGTTTCCTTTTAAATCCAAGAATCTTGTCACTTAAAGTAAAAACATCTTCTCTAGGGCCTTGCAGAGACTTGTTCAACTGGTTTATATGATGAAAAACGTCTGTTAAGTCGACTTGTAATGCAGCCATTCTTCATCTTCAAGAACTTAGCAAAATCTGGTCTACTATATTGTTGAAGGTACTTCTGTAATTCACCTTTCAGTTCAAGCACCCTGTTGAGAACTTTTCCTCAGCTAAGCCATGGGATTTTGGTATGTCGCAGGAGATTGGTGTGCTCTTTGTCCAAGTTTTCACACAGATTTTTAAACATTCTCAAGTGAACTCGTCTTAAATAACTTGCTTCATGAATCCTTTTACTAACTGTGACTTTATTTTCTAAAGCTTTAATCTGTTTTGAGATTCCAATAGTCGTTTAAAATAATCAGCACTTTTACGCATCATATGGCTGTGATTTGTAGTTAGGTGTCTTTTCAGTTTTGCTGGAGCCATTGCAATATTTGTAAGTTGTTTGCCCCAGACTAGGCACTTTGGAATAGGACAATTTGGATCACCAGTCCATGTAAAACCCATTGATCAGATCTTTCATTGTAAAGGTATGGTACTGGCTGATTACTTTAATCCTGCCCACTACTTTTGTCTCCAGGACCCAGAAGAGGCTGGTGGACTTCTTCTGGGGCAACAGCAGACAGTGGGTCTCTGCTGTGGTCCTGAGTTTTCCGATTGAGGAGGACGAACGGTCATTTGTGTGTGTGTGCAAACCCAGCTGGCAGCTCTCTGCCTCCAGACACTGCAGAGATACCTGTACAGCGACCACCCTTTGAGATGGCCTGCAATGGCGATGCACTTTCTCCACCAGGGATACTACCTGCAGGATGGCACACGGCTTCCAGCGAACAGCATCAGCCGCATTGCTCTGGGGGAACTGCCTCACTTTTACTGAGAGCTGTTGAGGGTTTGGGGTCTAGTCTCATCCAGACAGGGTGCTCCTGCACTGGTGGAGGACAGGTCCCCATCCTGTCACAGTGGGTGTCGAGGGAACTTGGGAAAGTTGAGCTGCACCACCACCTGATGGGCAGGAAGTGCTCGTTGGACCTTTGCTTCAGGATACCACACGGGAGAGGGTCCCACATAACGTGAGCCATCTCACAGGGATGTCCACCATGCCATTCCGTGACGCTCCAAAGCATTTCTTACACAGGCTGCTCCCGCAAACCTTTCACTTCCTTAGCTTCATCTGCCGACCAGACATGCCTGTTTTACCATCTGGCAGCGAGGATGTCCCCAGTGGAAATTTCTTTATGCAGGGGTTCTTCCCCTGTACATTGGGGACTGGGGGTGGAAGTGTTTCATAGGGCAGTACTGTGCAACAGGTTTTAAGCAGGTTCACTGACACCCCGTCCAAGAAGAGTCAGTGTGCCACGCTTATATGGAGTGTGAGAGGTTGCAGCCCCTGTTTGAGTATCTGCAGGGGCTGCTGCTCAGTTTCTGGTTGGATTTCAGCCTTGCACACCTTATATACGGGTGCCCAGTACAGAAGGGGGCAGGTCACGAGCAGGATGCCCTGGTGGCCTTGCTCCTGGGCCTGGGCAAGATGGCCATTCACGGGTCTAGGTGGTGGACAGTTGAGAGCTCTGCCAAAGCCAACTGCCTGTCCCTCTTTTGAGGTTCTGTTCATGCCCAGCTGTCCTTGGAGAGGGAGCATGCGATCACGATGGGTACAGTGAGGGATTTCCAAAAGCAGTGGGCCCCCCAGGTAATTGACTTTTATAGACAGTAGTAATCATATTTTAATTTGAATTTATTCACTGTCTTGTAAATACTTAATGCTTGTACTTTGTCTGTTTGCTGTGTAAATAAACATTTATAATTTTGTAAAAAAAAGACCGACTTTTTTTTGTATCCATTGTGGCACTAGATCAGCGAACTAACTCAGAAGATTGTAATTCTTCATCATTAAGCTTATCAGAATTGTCCATAGGCCTAGGCCTAGAATCCTTGCCTTCCATCTCACACCTCCTCTTCAAAAATCGCCAAACTGGACCATCCTTAGAATGAAAATTTCCTTCCAATTTGCTATTACACTGGTAGTTTGTTCGCTCCTATAAGTCAGTCAGCAGCATGGAAGGGGAAGTTGGGGGAGCTAATTCAGGAGGGAGAGGCTGATGGCACAGGCCAAGTTGGGCGAGAAAACCTACTTCGTGCTCCTCATCAGCCTACCGTCCTCGCCCTCCGTGCAGTACAGCGCTCACCAATTATCAACCTACCGTCCTCCCCCTCCGTGCAGTTCAGCACTCACCAATTATCAACTTACCGTCCTCGCCCTCTGTGCAATACAGCACTCACCAATTATCAACCTACCGTCCTCCTCCTCCGTGTAATACAGCACTCACCAATTATCAACCTACCATCCTCCCCCTCCGTGTAATACAGCACTCACCAATTATCAACCTACCGTCCCCCTCCTCCGTGCAGTTCAGCACTCACCAATTATCAACCTACCGTCCTCCCCCTCCGTGTAATACAGCACTCACCAATTATCAACCTACCGTCCTCGCCCTCTGTGCAATACAGCACTCACCAATTATCAACCTACCGTCCTCCTCCTCCATGTAATACAGCACTCACCAATTATCAACCTACCGTCCTCCGCTCCGTGCAATACAGCACTCACCAATTATCAATGGCCCTGCCTATCTCGCGTTAAAAACTGAGAATGGACTCAAGCAAATAGACATGGTCCTACTGCCTACTGAGTGGAGAGACCTCTAATGAGATTGCTAATGGGGCTGCTCGGTCACTGCCCACCACTGCGAGCGCTAGCATCGCGCATTGTGCGAATTTCAAAACACTGTTATTTTTAATCACGATCTCTCGCAGAACCTCTAGCGACCTCTCATGGAACCCCAGTTGTGAAACCCCGTGTTACAGCATTGATGCCTAAAATTTGGCCCCAAATGGTGGTACCACATTTGACAATAATTAAAGTTAATGCATTTCATTCTGTCTCCAAAATATATTTGTTTGATTTCCATTGGCCTTTAGGTCTCCAGATATCACTTCCCATCTAAGTGTTTGGTTGATGGCCTGATTCCTTTAACAATAAGTGTGATGCAACAACTCGGGATGATTGTCATTGTGAAAAAAGACAGACCCTTAATGAACTTATTTCCTTCATAGTGTGTAGGAGATCTCAGAAACTAGACCGTGGCTGCAAACATGGATTCAAAACACTCTGTAACACAATGATCTGGAAAATGTATGTTCTACTTGGGATGTCTAAATGCCAGCATCATTAGAACATCAGTTCGTAACTAGTCTACCCAATTAAAATGACAAAACTTACCGTTTGCTGTTCTTACATAATTTTTTTATTGCGTCTTCCGTTATTTCTTTGCAGAAGCTGAGTTTCACACATTCCAAGTTCTGGTTGCAATAAGTGGCTAGTAAACAAATTCTGGGTATGAGGTAAAGAGCAGAAATTATAAAAATGTGAGGTTTTTTTTAGTTAACCTGTATTTATGTTAGGGTAGGTTTTTCACACAGAGAGTTGAGAGTATATGAAACAAACTCCCAGAGGAACTGATGGAGGGTGGGCGGTGTGGTAACAATGACTACTGTACAGTGAGGGTGAACTAGGTTCAATTCTCCATGCTGCCTATAAGGAGTTTGTACGTTCTCCTTGTGTCCGTGTGGGTTTCCTCTGGGTGATGCGATTTCCTCCCACAGTTCAAAGACATACCGGATGGTAGGTTAATTCGTCATTGTCAATTGACCCATAATTAGGCTAGGGCTGGCATGCTGAATCTCAGTAAAACTAATAGTAATAAATTACAATATTCAAAGACATATAGACAGGAAAATTGAGAAATATAGGCAAAATGTAGGCAGATGCAGATAGGCACCCTGGTCAGCAGGGACGTTGGGTTGTAGGGCCTGTTTCCATGCTATACAAATCCACAACTCTACTTTTATGCAATAAGAATTGTGAATTAATCAATAAATCTAACCCAATTCTATATTGATAGTATAAATGTTGATATGTAAACAGCTGATTTATGAACCACCTAAAAATCAATTATTGATACTTCACTATGAAGAAGTTATGCCATTGACACAATGGTAACTATAAACATTTTTATACTCAGCTAAAATGGAAAACACCAGAGAAAAAATGTCAGATGAATTATAATAGAAATGGCAGAAAAAATAAACAAATACTTGTGTCCATTTTCATGCAAGAGGCACAAAAGAAAACTTCAGGAACATAGTGGTTAAAACTAGACTAGAATAAATGAGGAACGTTAGTAAAATCTATTGAAATTTGAGGAATTAATAGGACTGAAAGACACTAATTGAGAAGACTTGATTTTCATCCAAAGATTTTGAAGTAGGTGGATATGAAGATGATGGATGCACTGGTTGTCCCCTTCTAAACTTCGAGAGATTTTGTAACAGTTCTCGTAGATGGAATACTAAACCCCTTTATTTAAGGATATAGAAAACAGGGAGTTAACCTGAGATCGACAGACCATTTATCCTGTCATCTATAGTTGGAAAAATACTAGACTATATTTGAAAGGGTTTGGAAACAAGGCCCTTACAAAATATTAAATGGGCAGAGTCAACATAGATTTATTAAAGAAATATTATGCTTGACAAATATGTTAAAGTTTCTAAGGTTTTAACTAGTAAAATGAATACGAGGAAGCTTTTAGATGGGATATATTTGGTTTTCAAAGACTTGTTATAATATGCCCCACAAATAAAATCAGTGAGTACTGTTTGGGGGCAATGTACTTTTGTGGATTAAGACTGGTTTAACAAAGTGTTAAAATAAATGGATCGTATTCTGGTTGTAAATGGGCTTTGGAGGACTAATGTTGGGGTGAATCTAAAGGAAACATCAAGAGAAGGGAAAAGAATGAGAAGATCGATGCCTTAGTAGAGAAAAAGTAGGGAAATAATTTTTAAAATTCACATGTTCCAGATCACCAAACCTGATTCTGAACATAAATGATCAATCACACTTTCTACTTGCTAATTTTCTGAGCAAATGAGATTATTGGAGAATTTGCATTGCTCTGAAATTACCATTGTAGACAAATACCTTCTGCTTAACCTTTTCATTAATTTGATGAATCTGAAGTTCCTTAAAATATTACCAATGCAAACTGCAGGTAATAACAATGAGGGCACAAAAATTGTTTCTAGCACAGTAGAAGGAATACCAAGGAACTTAACACCATCTAGGCTTAACACTATCTCCCTTGCTGAGCACCTGCACTCCATCTACCATGGCCTTCAGTAGCTCTTGGTTGTTAGCTATCTTAACTTTTCTTCCCCATTCCCGTACTAGTCCGTCCTCCACCTCCCCAACTGCCAGGCTGTGGCTAACTGCAAACTAGAGGAAAAACACCTCCACCTCCAGCCCAATGGTTAGAGATAAGCTGCATCCCTCTGTCCCTTTTCTCTCTCCTCCTGATCAACCCAGTCTCTCCTACCCCCATTCCATTCCTTCAACCACCATTCCTATGTTTTGGAGCTTCGAAACATCAAACTCATTCGAACAAAGACATGGGAGTCCAAAATGCAGGTCTAACTTCAAGTTTACTTTAAGTGAGGCGCTCACATATCATGTGGGTAGCCTTCTTGTGCTTACTGTACCATTATACATATTTAATGATGATGCTGTTCAGGAGTTACTAAAAATTGCTCTGAGGTGCACTGAGATTGCATTAGGGTAATGAGCCAAGGTGTGACATTGCTTTAGAGTTATCTTCAACTATAGTGACAGAGATGAGACCAATAAATAAATTCATGATTGATTGAAATTCTTACAGATTCTTTGAAGAATCAAACATTAAGGTAAATATTGCTGAGAAATACTAATCAGGTGGTTCTATGGAGAACAAAGAGGCAGCAGTTGCCACAACAACATTGAATATACAAGGTCAAATTTTAATTCACTGCAATTGAGGAATGGAAAATGAAAATGGACAGAAAGCTTTCAGGTACCTATGTTGTTGTCATCTGCATATTTTAATGAGTAGGCTGTAAAATGGTTGAGCAAGGACTGAATAGATGCAGTGGTGATGAAAGGAATTCATCCTTCTAACAACTTGTTGGTGTAGAGCTCGGATATATCTGAGTGATCTAGTTTTATTTGAAAGCTTTCTTGTTCACTTTAAACACAATGCATCCACTGATGAATAAGAAACTCCTAATTAAATTTCTAATCATTATAGGTGTAATAACATTTGTTACACTATAATGAGGTGTCAGAATAAATTAATAGCAAGAAAAGCTAAACATATTTGGGGGAGATTTTCCTGATACTGTGGAGACGAACTACACAGAATTTGCAATAACCTATCTGCATACATAATTTTAATGTGGGGGAATGGGTGGGGGGGTGTGGGGTCGAGCTGAAGAAAGAGTTAGGCTCTATTCAAAATTCATATCACCTTTAAAATACTGTGGGGAAGCAAGGGAGAGAGAGGACTTCTCTGAGATCCAATATAAACTTACACAAAAACTTTGATTAATAATATTAACAGCCATCAAGATTGAGACAGGCTTTGAGAAGAATGATCTCAGGGTGTCCATTTGATTGGGTTTTGTGTAAGGCAAATGCAAATTAAGAAAGAGACAATATTGAATCCTTTTATGGTAAGTTATAACTATGATCTTTCTCCCAAATTCTAAATGTGGGGCTCTAACCTCCATATGCTTTATGCAAGCCACTTTGCAAGCAGGTTCGCAACAGGGTCAATCCTGGTGAAAGCAAAGTCCAACAAGGCTGCATTATCCCCACTCCCCCCCAACCCCCAACCCCCACCCCCCACCCCCCCCCACCCCCCTCACCCCCCCCAAACTATTCTTCCCATCTTGCTTCCCACTGGAGTGGAGCTAATCTACAGTACCACTGTGACAAACTATATAGCTTTCACTTTGACTACAGTCATTATGCCTTTGCAAAATCCACCATGTACAGCATGCAATACCTCTCACCCAGCTGTCCTGCTTTAACACCTCCTATCTAATCTGTAGTAGTGTCTACAGGTTCCACATTGGCTTCGCCAGCCACCTTGGAACTGGAGTGAAAACAAGTTATCCTCAATCCCAAGAGAATGCCTTAAAAATAGAAGAATGTAGTCATCACCTTCGATCCACCCTGGTATATAGATGATATATCCTCAGTGGTCACTTTATTAGGTGCATCTGCTTGTTAATACAAACATCTGATCTACCAATCACTTAGCAGCAACTCAATGGATAAAAGCAGACATGGTCAGGAGGTTCAATTGTTGTTCAGGCCAAATATCAGAATGGGGAAGAAGTTTGCTCTAAGTGACTTGAACTGTGGAATGATTGTTGGTGCCAGACAGGATGATCTGAGTATCTCAGATCTCCTGGGGTTTTCATGTACAACAGTTTCTAGAGTTTACAGAGAATGTTGAGTGGCAGTTCTGTGACAGAAATGACTGGTTAATGAGAGAGGTCAGAGGGGAATGGCCAGTCTGGTTCAAGCTGCCAGGAAGGCGACAGTAGCACAAATAACCACGCGTTACAACAGTGATATGCAGAAACACATCCCTGAATGCTCAACACATTGAACCTTAAAGTGGATGGCTACAACAGCAGAAGATAACACCAGGTTCCACTTCTGTACTGAGTAAAATGGCCAATTTGTAGCATTCTGAGCTCCTAAAGATAACTTTGAACATGCTAAGTATTGAGCATTCCATTTGCTAAATATTCAACTGGTATGTTTTGTAAGCATAAAATACATTAACAAACCAATTCCATTTACTTAAGAAGCTGTGCAGAATTTGCAAGCCGACTAGAATCCACAATCTCCATCTGCATAGGTGCACCACAAGGCTGTGCATTTAGCCCCCTGTTCAACTCACTTTACACTTATGACAACTCCAATGCCATATTAAAGTTTGCTGCCAGCACCACTGTCGTAGATGACATGAAAGGTGGTGATGAATCAGCAGATAGGAGGGAGATTGTAAATCTGGCTGATCAGACGTGGAAAGGGTCAGCAACTTTACATTCCTCAGTGTTATTATTTCAGAGGATTTGTCTTAGGCCCAGCATATAAGTACAATTATGAAGAAAGAACAACAGCACCCCTACTTCCTTAGGAGTTTGCAAAGATTTTACAACCTTCTGTAGATGTCTAGTGGGGAGTATATTGACTGGCTGCATCACAGCCTGGTATGGAAACACCAATGTTCTTGAAGGGAAAATCCTATGAAAAGCAGTGGATATGACCCATTTTATCACGGGTAAAGCCCTCCCACAACCTGTCAACTTACTTTCAAGGACTCTTTATTTCATGTTCTGGATACCTATTGCTTGCTTGTTTGTTTGTTTATTTATTATTATTATTATTATTATTGTTGTTATTTCTTTTATTTTGTATTTGCGCAATTTGTTGTCCTTGACAGAGCAAGGTGCAGAAAGGGAATGAGCGTGCAAATCATGGGCAAAGAGAAAAAAAGGTACACGATTCGACAGATAATGCAAGTATGCTGGGAATCAAAGTAAGGACAATAATTAGCATGATATCAGTCAGGACAACCTGATTCTTCAACAAGTCATGAAGGCCGCAGGGGTTCCTGATTATTGACTCCACACCCCAATTTCAAGTCATCCACATTACTTAAAATGTGGTCAGATTTCTTAATCCAAATTATTTTATGTCGGTGGATCAATAATAGTTCTCACGTCCATCTCTGTAGGACACAAGTTGCAAGCTTCCTACTTTGTTGTCTGTCTATTCAGTGAGCCTGCTTCATCTCATAGAAATGTCATGGAATCTCTGACCATCACCCGAGAGGGCTGATGGGATTTTGTATAATTCTTCATTATGAACAGAAGTAATAGAATGCTAATGGTATATCTTGTTCTTTCTCACGTCTCCTCTCTGGGTGTATCTGGTTATCTCAGAGTCACAAAGACTGCAAACGCTGGACTATGGAGCAATAAACCCAATGCTGAAGGAAGTCAGTGGCTCAGGCAATATCTGTGCAGTGAAGTGGTCAGTCAAGGTCTCAGGCTGAGACCCTTCTCTGATCTAAAAGACAGTTATCTAATTTCCTTCCATTTTAAAGGTCCATTGCCACCACTGATCTCTTTTATTATTTGCTCCTATTGTTTTTTCTCTGTGAGTTGTGGAAATATTTCTGTTAGATATGCTCCTAGATTTATATATTCCTTTTGGTGAACCCACTTCCTTCCCAATTGATTATTTGGCACCCTATCTAACTTTTATATTCTTTTTCATCACTCGTCTTCTTCTCCACCATGCACTATGTCATGCAAATGGGAGTGTTTGAACATGTTCAGAAACATCCAACTATGCACATAGAAAGTTAGGAACCACAATATTAAGAAATATGCTTGTGTGATAGGTCTGAGATACTTCTAACCTTACACAGTTTGGTATCCTTCATGGTAGGTACTTAGCCCTTTCTGTGGGTCTCCCTCGGATCCTCTGTCATTGCAAAATTTTGTTTCATTACAATATCGATTTGATCCTGTTGTGTCTTTAATATTTAAGTAATAGAATGCAAAACTGGGCTGAGAAGTGGCAGAGGAAGTTCAACCCAGATAAGTGTGAGGTGGTTCATTTTGGTAGGTCAAATATGATGGCAGAATATACTATAGTATTAATGGTAAGACTTTTGGCAGTGTGGAGAATCAGAGGGATCTTGGGGTCCGAGTCCATAGGACACTCAAAGCTGCTACGCACATTGACTGTGTGGTTAAGAAGGTGTACAGTGCATTGGCCTTCATCGATCGTGGGATTGAGTTTAAGAGCCGAGAGGTAATGTTGCAGCTATATAGGACCCTGGTCAGACCCCACTTGGAGTACTGTGCTCAATTCTGGTCGTCTCACTAAATGAAGGACGTGGAAACCATAGAAAGGCTGCAGAGGAGATTTACAAAGATGTTGCCTGGATTGGGGAGCCTGCCTTATGAGAATAGGTTGAGTGAACTCGGCCTTTTCTCCTTGGAGCGACGGAGGGTGAGCGGTGACTTGATAGAAGTGTACAAGATAATGAGAGGCATTGATCGTGTGGATAGTCAGAGGCCTTTCTCCAGGGATGAAATGGCTAGGATGAGAGCGCATAGTTTTAAGGTGCTTGGAAGTAGGTACAGAGGAGATATCAGGGGTAAGTTTTTTACGCAGAGAGTGGTGAGTGCGTGGAATGGCTGCCGGCGGCAATGGTGGAGGCTGAAACAATAGGGTCTTTTAAGAGACTCCTGGATAGGTTCCTGGAGCTTAGAAAAATAGAGGGCGTTGCATAAAGCCTAGGTAGTTCTAAGGTAGGGACATGTTCAGCACAGCTTTGTGGGCCAAAGGGCCTATATTGTGCTGTATGTTTTCTATGTTTTTATGTTTAATATTTGAGTAATCTTTTATGTCTGTATGTATATATATGTATGTGGCTCTGTGTGTGTGTGTGTGTGTGTGTGTGTGTTGATTAAGCAGTATCCTTGTTCATTTAAATAATTAATTATGGGTTATATGTAAAAATATATTAATTGTATACCTCATCACACTACCAAGTGATATGTGAGCATCTCACTTGAAGTAAACTCGAAGTCACACCTGCATTTTGGACTCCCATGTCTTCCTTTGAATTAGCTTAAGGTTTCGAAGTTACATAACGTAACATTGGCAACGGGATATTTTTTAAATGAACCCGAGACTGCTACCGACCCATTCAAACATAGCAGGACGTTCAAGTTTTTTAAAAAGAGCATGAGGAATGGCGAAAGAGAGCAGCACGTGCAAACTGTCCAGTTTAAAAAGTGTCAGAAAATGGAGGAATTTACAGGTTCATAAAGGGTGAGTACAGGGTGATAATAATCATTGAAAAGAAAATCAGAAATGGCTGTCTACATTGGAAAGATTGACGAGTTTGGGTGCACTGCAGGTAATTGGTTCATGTATATTGAACTATTAGAACAGTACCTTGAAGCAAGTGAAATGATCAATGAGTACCAAGTGCCAATTTTGACAAGTGCATTGGGTTTAAAGGCATACATTTTCTTCAAAGTTTGACTGTTACAACTAAACCACCTGAAGTGAGCTTTGTTGTTATTGCAAAGTGATGCAGGAACACTTAGAACCGAAGCTATCGTTGATTGTAGAATGCTTTAGGTTTTATAAAAAGAATCAAAAAGAAGGAGAATCCATTTCAGCATATGTGACTGAACTGAAGAGATTGTCAGTTCAGTAATGGGCCGATGGGCAGTTCAGTAATGATGCACTGAGAGATAGTTTAGTTTGTGGAATTTTAAAAGAAAGCACTCAAAAATGGCCCCTAACTGAAACACAACTTACATTTAAAAGAGCAGTCAAAATCGCTATTTCAATGGAAACTGCCGACAGAGACACAATTGAGTTGTAGTCAGGAATGAAAGTGAGAGTGAACAAAATTGCATTGTATAAACAGGAAATGGCCTGGCCAAACAAATTGTGTTACCGTTGTGGCAGGAGCTCACACAGACCAAATAAATGCAGATTTAAAGGCAAACTTGCAGAAAATGAAACGAAGTAGGACACATACATAAAGCACATTGAGCAGACAAAAATAAACAGACTGCACTGGGAAGAGAAAAAGATAACATTTCAATTTGCAGCTTCAAAATTCAAAACAAAAACTTTATTGTCATTCTAACTGTACATCAGTTCTGCAGGGCAGAATGAGACAGTGTTTCCCAGGAGCAGTGCAATCATAACATAACAAATGCAACACTAAATAATAAACATAATAATAAGTAGTAGAACACAACAGCCACAAGTCAGTTAAAATCAAGTTATGAGTGTCCAGTGCAAGTTAAAAGTGTCCAAAGCAGAGTCAGGTGGAGCAGCTATTTAGCAGTCTGACTGCCTGTGGGAGGAAGCTGTTTAGTAGCCTTGTGGTTTTAGTTTTGATGCTCCTGTAACATTTGCCTGATGGCAGAAGAACAAACAGTTCATGGAGAGGGTGTGAGGGGTCTTTAATGATGTACCGTGTCTTCTGGAGGCATCGACTCTGAAAGATGTCTTGGACAGAAGGTAGGGAGACCCCAATAACCTGATCTGCTCCCCTAACCACTCTCTGCAAGGCTTTTTTGTCGACAGCACTGCAGCTGGAGTACCAGGTCAGCACACTCTCACGCCTCTGTAGAATGTAGTTAAGATGTCAGTGGGGAGTGATGCTTGTTTAAGCTTCCTCAGAAAGTGCAATCCCTGCTGGGCCCGTTTCACAATCCCAGTGGTGTTCCTGGACCAGATGAGATTGTCCGAGATCTGCGCCCCAAGGAACTTGATGTTTTCCACTCTCTCCACTGTGGAGCCGCTGATGCTGAGGGGTGTGTGCTCAGGCTGAGACCGTCTGAAATCGACGATCACCTCCTTGGTTTTGGTGACATTAAGCATCAAGTTGTTATCACTGCACCAGCCCTCTAGGTGTTTGAACTCCTCCCTGTACATTGTTTCATCATTTTTGCTGATGAGCCCCACCACTGTGGTATCATCAGCAAATTTAATGATCAGGTTCTCCTTGAATCTGGCTGCACAGTCATGTGTTAGCAGTGTAAACATCAATGGGCTAAGCACACAGCCTTGTGGGGATCCAGTGCTCAGTGTGATGGAGTCAGAGATGTTCCTGCCCACACGGACTGACTGTGGTCTCTCTGTCAAGAAACCCAGAATCCAGCGACACATGGCAGTGTTAAGGCCAAGCAGCGACAGTTTCACCACTAGTCTCTGCGGGATGATGGTATTGAACGCTGAACTGAAATCAATGTACAGGATTCTAGCATAAGAGCCCTAATCTACATGCTGTTGATAAAAAAAATCTGATAATGATGAGAGTGACACAGGATTGTGTAGCCTTGGGATTTACAGTGTGAAAATTATTATTAAACAAGCGAAATGGTTTGCCCCAGAAATGAGTGACAAATTAATTAACATGGAATTAGACACTGGATCAGCTGTTTCAGTCATTCCACTAAAAGAGTTTGAACGGCATGTCAAAGATATTAACTTGAAGCCCGCAGATATCCCAACAAGAACTTATATTGGAGAAAAGATAACTCTTGTGATAATGGCATTTGTAACCGTGAAATACAACCAACAAGCCACATTGAGCTTGTACGTGGACCAGCATTGTGGGGCTGTGAGTGGCTGAGACAACTACAACTTTATTGGAGATCCATCCACCACTTGCACGCCATATCCCCTGCAATGAAGCCACGTGAAAACGAATTAAGAAAGATACAGTACTGGATGATACCCGAACTGTCTCTATGCTGAACACCATGAACGGCTGCCCAGCAGAGGACAAACAGGTGTTGGAGCCAACCTCTGTGCCTCCAGTTGGACAATATATTGGATCAAGGAAGGAGCATGCTGCGGAGAAGCAACGTGAACGTGATGAAAGCAGTTGTATGACTACAACAGTTTTTGTAGGCAATATATCTGAGAAAGCTTCCGATATGTTAATCAGGTAATTACTTGCAAACTGTGGCTTGGTTTTAAACTGGAAAAGAGTTCAAGGAGCATCAGGAAGGTTGCAAGCATTCGGCTTTTGTGAGTAAAAAGACCCAGAATCTATTCTGTGTGCAATAAGGTTATTGCGTGAATTTCAAGTGGGAGACAGAAAGCTGCTTTGGTAAAAGTAGATGCAAAGACCAAAGCCCAGCTGGATGAATGGAAGGCCAAAAAGAAAGGAGTCAATGAAGATATGAACACAGAGAATTCGCCAGATGATGCTGTCGACGAGGAAACCAAGAAGAGAGATGAAATCATAAAGGGAGCAATAGAAGGATTAATAAGAAAATACTGCAGTGAACTAAATGCACCTTCCCAAGATTAAGATGCACAAACTAGAAGAAAAGGGAAGAAGAAGAAAGGTATCCAGAGCTGTCAGAAACATTTCCTGCTGTCACAGAGTCAACACCACAAAGAGGCCCCAGAACCTGAGATTATTTTCACAGCCACACGTCTCACCTACAAACAGAGTTATCCCCCTTGTCAGGAAAGACGTTATTCCACAAGAATAAGAAAGCTCTACAGTGATTAAATATTGCCAGCTGAACTTTAAGACCAGTGGAAATTAAACGGATTTCATCGTGTTTATTTTTTGATCACCTAGATAATCAAAAGTATAAATTTCCAGATATGTGTCTCCCAAAGATACTGCACTTCAAATAAGGTCCACCTCAGGACAACCCCAGTTCTGCAAATAGACCTTATTTGGCAGTTTTGGAATGTTGTAATTTCAGAGGTGAACAACTTTACCTAAGGCTACAAACCTAACCTGAACTGCCCCAAGTTGGTATAAGTTGAGGAAGTTCCTTTGGCAGTGCAGACTGACACAGAAACGCTATGAGGTCTGTCACTGCCAGCTAACCTGAAGCTTTCCAATTGTCTGCTGAAGGAGTGAAATGATAGTGAAAAACACTCTGATTCTGAGTTCTGTGGTTCCAATAGAGAAGCAGAATGAATACTATTCCTCAGAAATCTCATGATACTTTAATTGCTATTTCAGAACTGAACGTATGCAGAAATCCAGGGTAGATGAAGAAATTCCCTACGATTGTCATCACAATAAAGAGGAATAACTACAGTTCAGAGTGCACTTCACAACAGGAGTAATGATACTGACAGGCAACTACATTGTTGTAGGACTATTGTAGTAGGATGACTAGGCATTAAGTGCATTTTAATGCAGACAGCATTCACACCAGTTGTTGATTGCTACCCTTTCTGTTGCCTTAAATGCTTTTGGGTATGAAGTAAGATCCTTTGTGCTTCACTTGAATGAGAAACAAGGAAATACTGAAGTGCTTTGGAGAAATGTCCATGTGCATGCTACCAGTGATTTTGCAATCTGTAAAAGTATGACATCCCACCCAGTAGTTAAATACATCCTTGATAAGCATTTTAGGACAAAGGTTTTATCTGCTTCAGCAGCTGGTATTACTTGACTGTAAAATATACTGGTATTAGAATACTCAGTCTCCAAATAGAAAGAAAGGGCAAGAGATGAGCTATGAATCACCTGGGTGGAACGCAATAGACTGCATTATGTATGAAACCTCATGCCCAATTATGTTTCGAATACAATGACCAAGAGGTCCTACACGCCCGAGTGCAGTAATAAGAACAAAAATGTCCTGCGTTTCATTTGATAATTCTACATTGTGAATATTACAGCTTTTTAGGGATGAAACTGGAGCCACAGATAAAAATATTCTCATCACAGTTGTTTTTATTACTATCTTTTCATAAGCCCAAATATCAAACTGTTCATTGTTGATATTTATGTCTTTGTTTTCTATTTTAATTAATGCAAGGATTGACCTATTTAAAATGAATGGGTCAATATTTCTAATAAAATAGCATACATCAGAACTCCAACAAGTGTGTGAAACATCATAGTCTAATTCCCATACTATAGCATTTAAATAGATGAGGAAAAGGGGGGAAAGTCTGATCTAGCCTGATAAATACTCACCCATATTTGCCAACTGCTGTGGAGCTGAGGTCAAGATATTGCAACTTGTGGCAGCTCATTGCTAATGCCTGGACTCCAATATCTGTCACTTTCTTACAGCCACTGACATCAAGGTACCTGGAGAGATAAACCAAATGAGCATGTCAGGGAGATGAAGTGGAATATACAAAGTGCAAGAATGCAGTTTGCTACCTGAAGTCTGTCACCTTGTTAAAACATAAAACTAACTGGCTTAATGCAACACAAGTATTTTGTTTAGTGGTCAGGAAACAGGCTTCACAGCACACAAATCAGTTCTCTTCTTCACCGGCACAGCTGAGGAACTGTGATACCAATTATTCTCACCATCTATTGGGCAGCATTATTATTGCTCAGGTGTGACAAGACTTTACAAATATAAACTAGCAAAATGTAAGAATGTCATAACTCAGATCTACAAAAATACTAAGGTGATTTTGGAGTTAACATTGTGTTAAATTGCCTAGAGCAAATTCTTTCCCTAACTGAATTGGGTTCCATATGCACCAAAAGCTTTTTCACAAAGCGTTAGTCTGACAGTGGAGTGATTTAGGTCTCCTGTACCTAGCTAAAGATGAAGAAAATTTTTGTTATCAATATGAGACCGCAGTAACTACATTCTTACAATTTTTTGGAAACACAAGAGACCGTAGATGCTGGGATCTGGAACAACACAAGAAGTGCTGGAGGAGCTCAGCAGGTAAGGCAGGACATATGGAAGGAAATGGACAATCAATGTTTCAGATCAAGAGCCTGCATCTGGACCCAGTCTCCAGACAAGCTGTTGACAATCTATCTCCCTCCATAGATGCGGCCTCACCTGCTGAGTTCATCTCACACTTTCTGTGTTGCGCTGCCAAATTCTTCACATTTTCTTCTGAGACCACATTTAGCTGTAATTTTGCGAGGTACCATTTGAACCTTTACCCTTCGTGTAAGCCCTTTCAGTGTGCATAAAGAGAATGGTAAAATGCTTGTTGGGTTTATCAGATTTTTAGTCATCCAGGCAGACCAGCTCCTCTGCTATTAAGCAGATTCTCAGGTGGTTAGGAAGCATCTCACAGATAGTTTTTCTAAAAACAATTTTCCCACTCCCTAGCAACTAATGGGGCAGGTCTTCCGCTAGCTTGACACTGCTGACTGTGAAACTCTTAGGCCACGCTGTTTCTCTTGGCATTGTCATCCACTGGCAGCCTGCGTCCCAGGCCACAGGTGTGATAGACTGCAGCATTGAAATTGTCTCCGTCAAATGACTAAGCAGAATAGCTGCACTTACAGTATAGCTTTGTCTGCCAAGAAGGGCCTGCCCCAGGCCACAGCTGTCAATATTATTGAATGGTTTTCACAAACATTCAAAATCTCTTAGAAAAATAACATGATTGTGAAAATTTATCATTTAAAAAATGAAACGAACAAAAACTATCTTCAAAACTGTTAAAAGATTCACATTAATTTTAAGAACCAAATAAAAATTTCTACTTTTCTTTCTCACAGCAACCAGTTTCTCCCATTTGCTTCAAATGGGTATCAGTCTTTGGGCCGACTTTAACCTGACACCTGCTTAGCAGGAAGATTTGCCAGTTAAAAACTTGGGAAAACTGCAGGGGCTAAAGCTGCCACATGCAACACTGTTAGGAAAGCACCTGTACAATGTCCCATGACCAGGCTAAAGATTGCATTTCATCCTCTTCTTGCAAATGGTCCGGTTAACCTCCAGTCTGCCAGTAGACCTTGTTGAAATTTGATGGAACCTGTGTCCAGTGTTATCTAAGAAACTGCTTGGACCCAATACACTTTTTAATACCCGCAAGGTAAAATTTCTCTGCATGGGATCCACTTCGAAAGAAAATGCATCATCTACCCAGGAATGTACGTACTTCAATAATAAGTTGCCCTTGGTTGATAAAAGTTTTCCAAAATACCTTGCAACCACATAGTTAAGCATCCAATGATGCTCGAATCCTAAGGAGTTTTTAGGACTAATGACTAAAATATTGGTCGAAGAGGAACACTTAATGAATCAACTTAGTGGAGACATGCCTGTAAACAGACTAGCAGGCTTAATGGGGAATTCCAAAAGTTAGGGTCTTGTAGCTAAGGTTTATTCTACCCAGGGTGGAGAAAGTACATTCACTGAAGATGGAGGGGAGGCAACGAGAATAAAAGGACACCTAACAATATTGTTTTAAACTTCTGCATGTGCCTTTAAAAACCTGATTTAATGTCCCTGAAGCACATCACCAATCTGTTATTACAGATAAGGCAATCCATAATATCCATCCAGATATAATATTACAGGAAAAACAAGAAAGAGCAATTTACTTAATATATAGACAGAACATACAGAAATGAATAAGTGGAAAACACCAGAAATGTGCTGAATTAAAAGAGAAAATTGAAAGGCTATAGTGTGTACGTTACCCTGATGGTAATATCTACAGCTGACATCATCCCAAGGTCACTATACAATAGCATTACAGTAATATTTATGTAAATCTCCAGAAAGCCACAATACTGAACACCACCAGAATAGTCCAAAAGTTCCTAGCAGTTGAGAAATGAGCGTGCTTGCCTATGTCTGCACCTCAGGTTTTACTAGCTTGAACAGAGAAAAATAAACAAATAAATAACCTTTTCATAAAAATGATGTAATCATAATTTCAAACAATAATAATTATTGCAATCACTTTGCAGTGTTCAAAGCTTTTGAAAATGTCCTCTACAGAAAGCTGAACAGCAGTTCTCGATGACTATAAAAAACCGGAACCTGAGAGATGCTTGTGAATTTCCTTTCAATACCTTGATGTGTTTTTCAGTTTACTGTTCAGACTACTGCTTTTAAGATACCTGTGCTGCTCATATATTATTGTATAGCATTCTTAGGATTGCTGAGGTGTATATACTGTAGTCATTTTTATACACATTCAATTTATTTTGAGCTTTAAAGCCATGATTCTATTTACATGATATTGTCCAAGATGCTTCCACTCCATCACTGGACCTTATAAATAGTAGTGGAGTGGAAAATCTCAGAGAATTACTGGCTTCTGATTCTATTTATATAATGTCATCCATTTTTATGACGTCAGTTTGTAGACTCAGCCATCTCTATCACGGACACATCCTACTATCAAGGGTATCTTCAAGGGTCAGAGCATCAGGAAGGTGGCACCCATCACAAAGGACTCTCACCACCTGGGACATGACTCTTCTCATTACTAGCATCCAGGAGTTGGTACAGGAGCCAGAAGACCCACACTCAACAACTTAGAATACCTTCTTCCTCTTCAAATTTTTGAACAGTCTATGAACTCATAAATACTATCTCATTATTCCTTCTTCTTGCATTATTTAATTATTTTGTAATTTATAGTAATTTTTTAAATGTTTTTGCACTATAACACATGCAAAACAACAAATTTCACATGAGGTAACTCAGTAATAAATAACCTGATTCTGATGTCTGGGTGTGGTGGGGGGGGGGTAGTAAAATTGCACTTAGTTACTTGGCATAGGTCGAAATGAACAAAGTGGAAAAATATTTAAAAATCCAGTTCCTCTTGTAGAGGTGTTGAAGTTACATATGTTGCTATTGTTGACATCCTCCTGCATATTTTGTGAAACACCTCTTTGTCCGTTCTTTGAGCAACTTGTTTACTTCAAAAGCATTTAATGCATTAACAAACAGATCTTGATTATTATAAAACATATTTTTGTCACAGTTATGAATGTTTTAACTTGATTGGACATTTGTAGATACAGTGGATTCTGGTTAATTGAGCCATCCATTAATCAGGGCAGCTATTTATTTGAGACAACTCTTAAAGACTAAAAACTAATCGAGAAAATAGTTGGGATACCCTTTGTTTATTTGGAACCCTGTGCTACTTCATTCAAGGAGAAACTCCCGATAAACAGAAACTCTATTCCAAACACTGTTGTGGGAGGTATTAACTAGAACCACAGCAGAAAAGATTCAACCTTGTGTTTAAAGCTTCTCTGAAGGAATGCAACATTTCAACCGACTATTCCAATCAATCACCGCTTGCCCCATTTGAGAAAGAATCTGCAGTTCCCAACTTAACCTCATTAGCCATTTCAGCCTCATGAAATTGGATGAGTAGCTCAACATTCTGAATCCAGAAGGACAGACTAAGTGCAGCTGATAGATGAAATGCTCTTGTGAGAGTTTTCACATCCCAAAACTTTTCTGCCACTCTTGATGCTTTGTACTGCATGTCAACACAGCCTGCGCATACTATTATGTTGGGTTGGTTTAGCATATACATATCAGGCTGCTGCGACTCGTTTCTAACTGGAGCATATATTCTGTACCTTTTACTTTATACCAATGGAAACACTGAAGTCTATCATACAGTTAATTTACACAACCCCTTCTTCCCACTTTCAACTCATAGCATGCACCCTTCCCAATCAAGAAAACAGAAAAATATATGGACACAGAAATTCTCTCCCCCTGGGTTTGAAGTGCTTATCCAAATGCATTGAGGCATGGTTTTCGTTCTCAAGCCTCATGTTGCATGGTTAAAATGCCTAGTACTTTGATTTGCTGATTTTTGATTGTTGAGTGTTAACAGGGAATACAGTTACTAAAAGGATATGTAAATCATCTGCAGTAAATGACATCAGATTTTCATCTCTGAAATAGGCCCTCCACTGCTTATGTCCATGAACTCCAATGCAGGAAGCTTGGGCTACAAGAATGGCGGCTGAAGATATTGTTTCAAGCGGGGGCTGGAACCCTGATTCACCATGGGTAAACTCAACAGAGATGAAATGGTGCAGGGAGGCCTTTTGGACCAAACTAAAGTGCCAAAGGGCAAAGGTAGAAAAAGAGATCAATGCCAGGGTCATGGCAGACCTGTTCCCAGTACTGGACAGCTAATCCAGCATGACAATTATTTCAAAACCACATAGTAAAAACGATATCAGTCTTTCATCTCCCTTGCAGGAGAAGAATGCTCACAATCACTGCCTGGAGTAGGACTCCAGAGCTGGCCCCACCCAGCTATGGTAGATAACTAGCTTGGAGGAGGTGTGCTTGTGACTATGGGCTCTGCTCCCACAGAGCGGGTGACGTATGAAGGGTGGAAGTCATTGAAACGGATGCCTAGTGTTATCTTCATAAGACATCTCAAGTTGTACCTCACTCATCACATTGCATCTTGTGCTTGTGTCCTTTAGCTTTGTGACTAGTGTCTCCTCCTATGCTCCCATCTTGCTCTGCAGGCCAGCAACTTCGCTGCTATCAGAGATATAGAGAACAGCAAGGGAAAAGGACCATCTGCCACTGTGTTTGACATTTGTCCCCACCAGTTTAGATCATGGCACTTCACGTAGAGGTTATTACTAAGATTTAAACTTCACATGGTGAAACACCTGGCACTTACAGTATGGGCTTTGGCTCAGTCATGAGGCTGGGTTTACTAATGTGACAGTAACTCAGAGAAACATCCATGTAACAGTTCTTAAGCAAACTGATGAAACAGTAATATTTTCATGTCTGAGATCAATATAATACTAAACAGAAAGTCCTAAGTACAAAGCCACTTCTTATCGGTCAACAGTGAGTGCACCAGACTTCCAGGGAATTTACCCAGGTGATATTAAGTGTCTTTCTTTGGGCTTTTACCTTATAGTAGACAAGTAAGTGCCTATTTCAAAAAGACTGACATCTGTCATCTGAGGGCAGGAGCTGAGAATGAGGCGGTCCATTTTTGGGCAACGTCTGGTAATGTGATGCACAACAGAATCATGAACCTGCAAAAATAACAGAAATTGCATTTAGAAGGCCACATGCTGCCTGCAGAATTGAGTACTGAGGATAGAAATTCCTCAGCTTGTCTGTATCGTTTTCTAGTCTCACCGCATTCAATCCAGATAAATTCAGAGCACTTAGATTTTTCAGATTGGTTACTATCCATGTCAAACAAGCTGTTGTAAGCTTTGGGATTCGACCGATGTTGAGGATCTGCAGGTTTAAGCATTCCTGTGCCACATGGGTCAAGCACTGTGAGCTTAGCGCATGACATCCAAATAGTTCCAGCTCTCTCAGACTATGTAAGAAAATAAAGAGAACAATGAGATCCAGCAGGGACAAAGGACTTTTAATAAATGCCATGCATATTTGACCTTTCCTACTCAGGAATAACTTAAGTCACATGTATAGACGAACCAAAATTTGAGCTGATCAGAATCTTAGGAAGATACAGCACCAAAACAGGCCCATGGGCTCACTGAATCCAAGTGAGCATCAACCACTTATTTTACATTAATCTTACATTAGGTCCAATTTTGTTCTCATCATACACCCCCACCCCATTTCTATCACTCATGTACACACCAGGGGCAATTTACATAAGCCAATTAACCTACCAACCAACAGATCTTTCTGATGTGGGGCGAAACCGCAACACCCAATGGAAACACACGCAGTCACTGAGTAAACTTGTAAGTTCCAGTTCTCGCCTGGTTCTGGATCAGACCTGGGTCTCTGGCACTGTGAGGCTGTACAGTGTGTCATCAATTGTGAAACAGTCAAAAGAGTTAGCATTGATTTTACGAAATCACCCTGTAGCAAAGGTTTTCCTGCCAAAGATGTATAATAGGACACTAGAGCTCCATTCATTAAATTTGGAATTCGATCTGTGAATGCATTTCTAAAAACGCTTGCTTGTCAACACATGGGCAAATATGTACAATGCTTTAAAATTTTGCCTGCATCATATATCCTTCTATAATGTTGCACCTGAAATACAAGTGCTGACCATCTTTGAGGAATGGGAGGCTGGCAAGAGTCTATACACATAACAAACTGCTGTGCTTGGCCAACAGTTGCTATAGGATCTGAATTTGAGCATAAAACACTTCTTGCTCCGAACAGGTTAGAATATGCAGATTGTACAAAACTAAATCATGTACTCTCTGCCAAGGGAGTTCTCTGCTGTTATCCTGGTTGGAGTAGACATCCCACCCAAGGCAGACATCAAGCTGGCACTGGAGGAAATGAGCACCATGATTAATAGGCATGAAGCAGGGTAGCCCCATGCCTTCTCCATCTTCCAGAGAGACTTCAACCAGGCTAGCTCGAAGAATCCTCTGCCAAGCCACAACCACCATATAACCTGTAACACCAGAGGACCCAAAACACTCAACCATAGTTACACAGCCATAAAGTGTGTCTACTAAGCCATCTCACACCCACTAATCAGAAAATCTGACCACCAGACAATGGTTTTGCTACTTGTGTACCGGCAGGGTCTGAAGAGTGCAGCAGCAGTGGCGAAGGTGAAAGTATAGTCAAAGGAGGCAGACGAACATATACAGGATTGCAATGAATCAGCGGACTGGGCCATGTTCAGGGATTCATTCTGAATAAATATGCCATAGTCATCACTGACTTTATCAAGACCTGCAAGGACAAGTGTTTGCCCACGGAACTATGGAGCACGTCCTTGGTATGAAAGCAGACTTTGTCTCTACAGAACAGTGGAGTGGACACTACTATCAATCTTGTCCAGAAGTAGCAGATCTGCAGCAGGTAGGTTGGTGAGGATGAGGCCAAGGAGGTTGCTGATTCACCTGCATACACAGAGTCTAGCAGCCAGTGAGTGGTGGTGTTACCAAGCATCCTTCTCCCTAAGGACATTCTGTGATGTGATGTTGGTTCCGCATTCTCATATGCATTTGGCATTATTTAAGACCCACAAGACAACTTAATTGGGGGTGGGGTGGAGATACGCCTCTACCAAAGGAGGTGTAAGGCACTTCTTCCCTCTGCTAGCCAGCAGGTCATCCGTGGGCAAGGTGTAGTACCTGCTTAACCCCACTCACCCAGTCAGGGTCATGTGAAGCCATGCGAACAGGTGGTGAAAGGTCATATGAACAGCTGGTGCGTATCACAAGTCCTAGTTATGCAACCACTGATGCCAGGCAGACAATCTCTGAAGGGTATTGATAACAGCTCAGATTACCTGTCTTGTAAAGACACTGACCAGAAGAAGGCAATGGCGAACTATTTGTGTAGAAAAATTTGTCAAGAAGAACCACGATCACCCACATCATAAGACATGGCACAGAGTGATGATTATGAAAATAACTTAAAAAGCCAACTTTATTTAGGGCTTACATAACATTTAAGATATTTGGCCACTGGATTTCAAATGCACCATCACTAATGTACCAAGACAGTTCTTTAATGAAGCAGTATCACTGCAGTGTTTCCTGCCAAGAACAGAAGCAGCTTTGCTCTGGGAATGCCATTATTTTAAACGTTACATCAGAGTCATTAGAGTTATTTGAACATGTTTGCTATTCCTTCACTTTCATATCAGCATCAGACTAGTATTGCACAGTGTTGTGGTTTTGGAAAAAATATGGCAGTGACAAGATGTGAAGAAATGTTGCCTTACCAATGATACTATATTTCTAAAAGTAAAAGAATGATAGATTAGATTAGGTTAGATTAGATTATGAGGACACTCAGTCCTCATTTATTGTCATTTAGAAATGCATGCATTAAAGAATGATACAATGTTCTTCCAGTATGATATCACAGAAACACAAGACAAACCAAGACTAAAACTGACAAAACCACATAATTATAACATATGGTTACAACAGTGCAAAGCAATACCGTAATTTGATAAGAGCAGACCATGAGCACGTTAAAAAAAAGTCTCAAAGTCCCGATAGCCCCAACATCTCATGCAGATGGTAGAAGGGAGAAACTCTCCCTGCCATGAGCTTCCAGCGCCGCAAACTTGCCGATGCAGCATCCTGGAAGTACCCAACCACAGTCCGACTCTGAGTCCGTCCGAAAACTTTGAGCCTCCAACCAGCCCTCCGACACCGAGCACCGAACACCACCTCTGCCGAGTGCTTCAACTCCAGCCCCGGCTGCCAGGCAACAGGTAAAGCCGAGGATTCGGGGCCTTCCTCTCTGGAGATTTCAGACCACACAGTAGTGGCAGCAGCGAAACAGGCACTTCAGAAGTTTCACCAGATGTTCCTCCGTGCTCTCACGTCTGCCTCCATCAAATCAGAATTGTGCACGGCATCCTACCTGACAGATAACAGATATTCATCACCGGAGAGCCCACACGCGCTGCGTCACGCCGCCATCTTCTCCTCCCTGCTTGTGGTGCAGGACTGCCTATTCACGTCACCTTTATAATGTAATCCTGTTGCCAAAACAATGCCTTTTTTTTCTGGCATTGTCCTTTAAAAAAAAACCGCTCTGATATATAAGTAACTTATGTCAGAATGCTGTTTCTCAATTTTAGTTCAGCATTTAACACTATTGTCGCACAGAGCTTGGTGAACAAACTCCTACTCCTCAGGCTAAATACATCACTGTGCAACTGGCTGTTGAACTTTCCAACCAACAGACCTCAGATAGTCATGATGCACAACTGCTTCTCCCGCCCCATCATCCTCAACAGGGGTGACACATAGAGCTGTGTGCTGAGGCCCACTGCTGTACGCTCTGCTCACACGTGATTGCATGGTCCCACAACCGAGTAATCACATTGTCAAGTTCGCCAGTGACATGATGGTAGGGCTCATCACCAACAACGATGAGACAACCTACAGAGTGGAAGTGGAAAATTTCAAGGGCTGGTGCCAGGCAAGTAACCTCTTCTTCAATGTCAACAAGACAAAGAAGATGGTTATTGACTTCAGGAGAACTTGCTCCACTCACACCCCTCTTTACATCAGCAACACAACAGTGGAAGCTGCTAGCAGTTTCAAACTCTTGGGAGTGCTCATCTCACACAGTCTCTCATGGACCCAGAACACATCCTACACAATCAAGAAAGCTCATCATCACCTCTACTTTCTGAGGAAGTTGAAGAGAGCTGGACAATGTATATCAATACTAATGACCTTCTACAGATGAGCAGTGGAGAGCACCTTAACATGCTACTTCACTTCATGGTACAAAAACTGCACTGCAGCAGACAGGAAGGCTCTTCAATGGGTAGTTGAAACTTCCCAATGTATCCCCGGCAACAGCCTATCTGCCGTCAATGACATATATAGAGAGGTGCCAGAAAAAATGGCCAGCAATATCATCCCACTCACTCCGCTCATGGACTATTTGTTCCACTCCCATCAGGAAGAAGGCTATGTAGCATCCACACCAGGACCACCAGACCAAACACAATTACTTTCCTCAAGCAGGAAGGCTGGCCAACTAACCCGCCCCTCCACACCTGCAACCACCACTACTTTATCATTTCCTATCAGAGTTACGTTATGGATAATCATTTTATGTAATCACTCAATCTATGTATATAAGCTATCTTACGTATTTATACTTATTGGGTTATTCTATTATTGTGTTCTTTATTTTGTTGTGTTTTATGGTACTTCATTGGATCCAGAGTAATAATTATTTCATTTCCCTTTACGGTGTGTATTGGAAATGACATTAAACAATCTTGAGTCTTGTCCAATAATTTAATTAATGCAAGAAGCAGCTCAAATGGTTGGTTGACTGGAACGAATACCAGAGTCAGAAATAAGCGTAACTAATTCACATTGGCTGTTGTCAATGAGAAGATGATCTCATCAGATGTTATGTTTATATTTAACCAAAATGACTAATCTTTATTTAATATTTAACTAGTATTTAAACTTTCATAGCACTAGATGTTGCAAAGCAAGATGGCATTGAATTTGTTCAGTACCTGGAAATCTGCAACAAAGGGAAAAAGTGCAGCAGGTCAGTGAGAGATTCCCGCCCCCCACATCACCCACCCCCACCTCCCGCCAGGATCTGCTGCTTTTTCATGGAAGTATTGGTCTGTGTGTGTAAATCGAAAATAAACATAATGAACTGAGGAGTTAATCTGCATATCATTAAGCCATGCAGATCTAATTACTAAGTTACTAAACCCAGCTCTTTCTTGTGTTTCTGAAAAATACTATTTAGGACACCTTTCATGAGGTGTATTGATCCAATATTTCTTGGTCCAATACAGCCAATCAAATAATGGGAAAGAAATGGAGATCTCTTAATAATTTTTACTTTTACATTAAATACAGGAAATTCAGGAAATCACTGTGGACTTCAGGAAGGTGCATATGAGCCACCCCCCTCTGCGAATACATGGCTGCTCCAGAGAGAGAGTTAAGTGCACCAAATTCCTGGGAGTTCACATCACGGATGAACTCAGCTGGTCCTATATATTACCTCCCTGAACAAGAAGGCACGGCTTCCTAAGAAGGTTGAGACAAGCAAGGCTCCCCACCACCCCCCACCCCAATCTTAACTGCATTTTACAGGAGCACCATTGAGAGCATCCTGACAAGTTACATCTCCATGGGAGCAGTCGAGCATCAGAAGTCCCTACAAAGTACTGTAAGAACAGCTGTGAGGATCACAGGGGTCTCCCTACCATCCATCGAGGACATTTATCAGAAGTACTGTGTACGCAGGACCCTTAGTATTATCAAGGATCCCACCCATCTGTCCAGCATCCTCTCCACCTAAAATCAGGCAGGAGACTCCGATGCATAAAAACAAGAATGGTTAGAATGAGAAACAGTTTCTTCCCCCAGGCCATTAGGCTTCTGAACTCCCTGCTGCATCACTTTTGAAGTGTCACAAGTTAATCTGTTCCATATCTTACAGTATTAATATTAAAGCACTTTAGTTTGTTATTTATGTATGATTCATCTATAGATTTTATCCTTCATAAGTTATCGTGTGATATGTGTGCTTACACCCTGGTTTGGAGAAACATTATCTCGATTCTATATACATTATAAGGTTATATACATTATACGCATGGATATAGTTAAATGACGATAAACTTTACTTGACTTGACCAAATAGTAAAGCCAGATCTTGTTATGGACAATAAAAAAATAAGCTGAAGGTGAAAAAAAAATTAAGAAAGTATGCCATAGGACTTTCATTTAGAACAGATAAAGAAAAAGACTCAAAGTAAAATGTGCTGAACTGGAAATGAGCCTATTTCAGGGTTAGTGGAGAATTTAACCCCCTCATGTGGACATTTACTTTGTTTTCTTGGACTGTCATAATAGTAAAATTTGTAGCTACAGAGTCATCTTATATATTTGTTGACAGAAGACTCGACAAAGTATGCTGAACCCAAGACTAAATAATTGACCTGCACACGCTTACTCTAACTTCTGGGCTGCTTTGTCAAATCAGCCGATTGTAGACTCTAAAGCATTCAACATACAGCATTACAATCCATACATCCAATTTAGATTCATAAAGAACTGCCTTGAACTGAAAGATGAACTTCAGCTTAGAACTGGCTTACTTTACCAAATGTACTGTACAAACAGTACCGCTTCAAGAGCACATGCATCATTGTTTATGCTCATTCAGTGTGACGGCTGATTTGCATGTTCCAAGTTCTTAGGAAATGTTTTCTTTCAGCTTGCAACAGAGAAAACCTCACTTCATGTTACTTATTTTTATCACAAGTGAAGCAATGGTATGGTCAAGATGTTGACATTCACCTGGAAACAGACGATAAAATAGTACCACACTGAAAGTTTGCTTCAGGTACCAGTGGGAAATCTTTTGAAGACGCACATTCAGCAAAGAGATAGGCAATGCTAAGAACTCTATGGAATTCAGAAGTATGAGAGGATATCTTATAGAAACATATAAAATTATGAAAGGCATAGGTAAGATAGAGACAGGAAAATTGTTTCCACTGGTAGGTGAGACTAGAACTAGGGGAATAGCCTTAAGATGCGGGGGAGTAGATTTAGGATGGAGATGAAGAGGAACTGCTTTTCCCAGAGGGTGGTGAATCTGTGGAATCCTCTGCCCAATGAAACAGTGGCGGCTACCTCAGTAAATATATTTAAGACAAGGTTGGATAGGTTTTTGCATAGTAGGGGAATTAAGGGTTATGGGGAAAAGGAAGGCAGCCATGATCTTATTGAATGGCAGAACAGGCTGAATGGGCCAGATGGCCTTCTCCTGCTCCTATTTCTTATGTTCAATCATTTTCATGTTTGTATGGATCATTTTCATGTTTGTATGGACTGTCAAATGAATTTGCCTGAGTTTGGAAGTGGCGTGCCATCATGACATTGTGGCTGGACTTTGCCAAGGAACAGCAATCTACCACGGCAGCTGCTGCTGGAAGCCATGTGATGGCAAAGGCTGAACGAATAAGAAATATGCCAAGACAAATTCTGGAGCAAAGCATCCCACTTCTCAAACAATGACTTGATGGCAAACAGTAAAAAAGAACTAGAAGCCAGGAACCACCCTAACCTTTCTTACTTACAGATCAGTAACTTGATCCATTTGCAGCAGAGCTGAGTCCATCAATGCCATCCATAATAGACTCACCCACAAGAATTCTAATTATGTCACTGTAGGCTTACTTCCTCTTGTTTGAGCCTATGTGTGGTGCAATATGTTTCTCTCCAGCATAGTCACAGTTTAATGTATAGGCAGTAGTATTAAACATGTACTGCACAATGGCTAAGTTTAAAACTGTAGTGCCATTGTTGCCTGTGTTTAAAATTTCAGTATTTTCAAATGCACCCTTGTGTGTCCCATTCTGCCCCTTGTTGTCCTCTTGCTCTTGTATTACACATGTTATAAGGAGTCAACCATATTTAGCAGTCGACTGTGCTCCATGTTCACTTTTCTAATGTGTAAAATATGATTATGCTACATAATACGTGATTGTGCATGCACAATGAGTATCACATTAAAATCTTGGCTGGAAATGTCATCCTTCAGAGCAACTACCAAACTGAGGCACTGCCTTTCCCCTTAGTTGGACGAGGTGCAGGGTGCTGTCTTTGTCAAGAAAATAGCCCACTGTATTCATGAACAAAAGAAGCCAGCTCGAAGGCAGAATCTCCTTGCCAGAAGAGAGGTTCTCTTTGCATCATGTTACTGCAGCATTAAAAGAAAACCTGCTGATAAAGTAGGTCTGAAATGAAATCGGGAAGTACTGGAAAACTGAGCAGAGCAGGCAACCTCTTCATAGAGAAAAAACGGATTTAACCATTCATGTCATTAACCTTTCATTTGAACTAACGTCATTTGTGAAGAGAGATATTGTTTTACTTTCTTCAGAAACTGCAAGGCCTGCTGAGTATTTCCAGTATTTCCTGTTGTAATTTCATATTTACAGTTTACCTCTTGTTTTTGCTTTTTGAATTGAGTCTTGCAAAATAATATCAAGCAACTTTGAGCTTAAAAGTCCTGACGTTTTTATTGTTTGAGCTGAAAATGGACGGTGCAATGAGGAATAGCCAACTGACAGGCAACAAAGCATCTGCTGAAATAATAATGGAGAGATCATGGCTAATGCCTCTTGTTCACCTGAAGTGCCAATTGCATGAAATTAGAATTCACCATTCTATTTCCTCTCTTCAATCTCTAATGCTGTTTTAACATAAACTTTACAAGCAGCATCTCATCTTCTGACTAAGTACATGACAAAATGGAAGCAGGTCTTCTTATTCTTTGATATTGTCCTTGAGGTCGGAATTGAAGAAGGCCAGACACTCACAATACTTGAGGTCACAAAAGGCCTCTTAGATTTACAATGGGAATATGTAACCAAGGGTATCAATTCAAGCAGCTGAATGCAATGATTTCAGATAATAAACCTTCGCAGTTTGTGACCAGTATCACCTGTAACATTATCTCACTTTCTTCTCCCCACTGATACTGCCTGGCCTGCTGAATATTTTCAGCATTATCTTTTATTTCAAGTTTTGAGCAACTGTAGTATTCTGTAATTCACAGTATCAATTTCTCTCTCATCTCCCTTTTAGATCTCCTCCAGAGAGGTAAGTGGCAATTAGTAAGGTTACACCAACCTCTCACAACTGGACGTACCACCACTTTGGGTCAATCAGTCTCTCTTGGTCTCCATCTTATCACAGATCACCCACCTCTCTGCAACATGGGATAAGTTTGACCTGTAGTCTTCCACACCACTGCTGAAAGGTTACTGACCCAAACATATTAACTTGGTTTCCCATTCCACAAATACTGCCGAAGTGTTGAATATTCCCAGCACTTTCCATCTTTGGCTAAGGTCCGATGGTGAGGGTTTATTGCATAACTCAGATTTTGCACTTCAAATACAGCAGACCTCACAATCACACCTTCAAAGCATAATATATGTCTACAGTTAAAGCTGCAACCAACCTTGCATGAGAGACAATTAATTCATTAACAGACAAATCATTTCTCTGGCATCTCTAAATGAATAAAAACATGATGAAAGAACCATCACTTCTTTAGCTTGAATGCCATTCAATCAGCAACCAACTATGCAAAGGGGAAAACAGAGATTGTTTTTCATCAGCAGCTCTTCTCCAGAGAAGTTATCAGGACATTCAGAAGAAACAAGCTAAGCATCTGAGCAAATGTTCACAATAGGATATTTAACAAGAAGTGTTATGGTTCATGTTTTTGCACCTGCAATTTATCTGTGCAATCTGTACATTTGGCTGTCTCAATACTTACCACAAGAGAAGGGTTTAGTCTTAACTCAGTCACAGCAGGCTCAACAGTTACAAAGGCATTTCACTTGCAGTGTTATAAGGATGCAGTATTAATTCATGATGATTCTCTATTTAAATATAGCATCAAAGATCAAAGGATTTGGACTCCAGTAAATTAATATTTTTGCATCACACCTTCAGGTGGAATGACAATGTTAAACATGCCAAATGCCCAAACCCTCATCCAGCAGCACAATAGTTCACAGCCGCAAATTATTTGAGACCCTCAAACATTTTGATGTTTCCTATTCTATCCAACTTCGAGGACATGAAAGTTGCTGCATCATTAAATATGGCACGGCCAAACACGGTGACTATGAAGGAGGTTGTCATTCCACTGAAACACTGCATTTCTCAGCCATGTGATTTCATAAATCTTACTGATGCAGCTCCTTTATGAGAAAAATAGTGTAATGGAAAGTGTGCTCAGCAGAGCAGAGCAGGTTGTCCTGTACACCAGATCATGTTGACAGGTACTAGTTATAGTTGAAGACTTCCCAGCTAGATTCTGACTCACAATGTTTTCACTGTCCATCCTTACCATCCCAACAATACTTCACTGAGGTTGTCAATCTAAAGTTTAATACAATTTGGAATTTTTGAACATTGTCTGCTTTATTAATAACTTTGAATCAGACTATTTAATTGGTCCTCAGCTTGTCGCTGGGTTCACAGGAACCCATGAACAAGCTGAGGATTGATCTGTCTCAAAGCACTTAGAATTAAAGCAATATAAAATATGTAGACAATCGAGTTAAACTGAAATTAACTCAAATATTACTTGTCTTTAGGGACAAAGAATATTAATAACAAATGCAATTTGGGCCCAAAACTTGTGTACTGAATCCATGAATTTAAATGGAAAGTGCACAGGGTAGTTAAATCTAATTTTAAAAATTTGAGACATGAGATGACCAAGAAATAGGTAAATTTAAAAGGACTGTAGCAAAATATTGTTAGGAGTAAAAGGTGCAAGTTCCACTTACAACAGTAAGTGAGCTAGACTAATTAATACTGTAGTATAACATCGTTATGACGCACCTAGAATCAGTGTCATCTCCAAACCTAGACTGGTAGTCACATGCCAGTAAGTAATCAGAATGCAACTGTTGCCAAAAGGAATAAATTAACACTCTTCTGCAAGTCTACACAACTGCATGCAACTAATAATTATGCTTTGCCAGTGAATGTTGAATTAAGGCAAAGCATCAATTGATCTTCCAGTGTACAGCTTGAAGCAGGAAACACGATTTGATGAGCTAAACCATACTTACATTTTGTCAAAGGAACTGCAAAATATACTGGAGGTCAAAAAATATTGGTGTACCCAACCTCCAATTCGGAATCCATGGGTGGCTCAGAATTGTATTAAGCCAAGGTGCCAGGGACTTTTTATACCCAACCCCTCAACCATATTGTCCACATAATTATTCTTAATGTGTTTAATTATATTTGTTTTAAAATAAATATATTATTTTTAAACCTTTAATCATTCTAATACTCCTGATTTAGTAACATTATAGGCATAGGGCACTACAGCAAAGAAACAGGCCCTTCAGCCCATCTAGTTCATGCCAAGCTATTATTCACATCCCTCCATACCCCTCCCATCCAATGACACATCCAAACATGGACCCAATTCCACCATTTCCAGGGCAAGTCATTCCACATCTAACCACCCTCGGAATAAAGAAGTCTCCCTCAGGTTTCTCTTAAGCATTTCACCTTTCATCCTTAACCCGTGACCTCTTGTTCTAGTCTCACCCAAACTCAGTAAAAAAAAACCTGCTTGCATTTACTCTATCTATAATTTTAATTACCTCCATCAAATCTCCCCTCATTCTCCATACGCTCCAGGAAATAAAGTCCTAACCTACTCAACCTTTCCCTATAACTCAGGTCTTCAAGTGTCAGCAGAATCTTTGTAAATTTTCTCTGTACTCTTTCAATCTTATTGATACCTTTCCTATCAGTGACCATTATCTTAAACTACCTAAACTGTTTTAAATGACACTGATCATTAAAGACATTAAGAAACAATCGGAGAGCACAAGCTATCAAAAGGCTATAAAGATATCCTGTGGTGGACCCTCGAGTCTACCACCTAAGTGCCAGTCACCACACGTGCACATCTCTGGGGAGAGAAGTGGCAACGTGGTCACAGGTTCAATAGATCCAAATGATCATCGACATTTACAGTCACCGCAGGAATGGCGTGGACAGTAGATATGAGGTCCAGGACAGATCAAGCATAATCTGGTGCAACATTTCTCATTCACAATGAAGCCATTGATATAATGAGAAGAGAAAAATCCAACTACCATGGTGTTGCATAGAACCCAAATATTTTCTGGATTTCCAATATTTTTACAATGCTTTCAGTTGATGGAATATTTCAATACAAACATGTTTTGTTTGCATTTACGAGATGTCAGAATGTATTCAGCCTTGTCTTCACTGTATTCCATGAGGCAGGCTTTCTTTCTGGTACAGGGCAGCACAAGAGCATAGTACAATGTTTTCCAGCACCAGTGATTAGGGTTCAATTTCCGCCACTTTCTTAAAGGAGTTTGTATGTTCTCCCCATGACTCAGGATGCTCTGGTTTTTCCACATTTTCCACAAATGAAAGAGTTAGGGCTGATAACTTGTGGGCATGCCACCAGGACATCCTCGTATTGTGTGGTCATTGACACAAACAACACATTTCGCTTTATGTTTCAATGTTTATGTGACAAATAAAGCTAATCTAGAAAAAAATCTCCTGAAGTTCATGAGGTTGCATTCCACGGTGGTTTCTCCGACAGCTAAACACATTCTAGGACAAGCTATCCAGGCGTTGATTAGGGACTGTATCATTTACATTAGATCCACTCTGGACATCAATACAAACAGACAACTGTCTCTTCACCTGGAATTGTCAGCCCTCTTGTGTCCTAGTGATTGGGAGTACATCAATATGTCCACCGCTGCCCAAGGTGAACTAGATTCACAAAGGAACACTGCAAGGCAGGTCAGGAAGTACAACAAACTATCCCGACCGAGTGCAGTCATCCCACCACTGGACCCAGAAAGAACTATCGTTAATCAAACTGGGCAAAACATCGACAAGGTGACTAGATCAGTCCTCGCCAAGGGGCTAAACTTCACTCCGGCCCCCTAAGCCATACATTATCGGGACTACATTGGCAGAGTAGAGCAGACAATCCTAAACCTATCGCTGAATACCGTGGAGGGGATAAGGACAGAGGTCTACATAGCCCTCAAAAGAGCTGATTTACGAAAGGAGAGCGACTGGCCCTCCAGGCACTACAGCGAAACCAAGACATCATGATTTTACCAGCGGAGAAAGGAAATGCAACAGTCCTGATGTCCTCGGAGGAATACCACAGGAAAGTCCAACAGATTCTGGGTGATCCATGTGATCCCATGGATTCAATTGTCAAGATGACCTCCACTTTACTGAAGAGATATGGATTGACAGCAAATAATTGCAAGACATTTCCACCTCAGGCACCGGTACCACCAAGACTTTACAGCCTCCCTAAGATACACAAGGATAGATTCTCCGACTTACTACCTCGCTAAGCATTCAACAACCATGCTGTCTCCCTTTGTTAGGGGCTGCAAGTGTCACATCACAAATCCGACTGACTTTGTTAAAACGATAACCAACATCCAGCTGATCCCGGAGGACATAATGGTCAGTTTCGGCATGGTGTCCCTGTTCACAAGAGTTCCCATTAAGGACAGCTTGGTCCTCCTACACTCAAGGTTTGATAAGGATACCATTGACCTTTTTGAACACACCCTTACTTCAAAGTATTTTCTCTATCAGGGGAACTACTATGAACAAACAGATGGAGTGACTGTGGGATTGCCCTTGTCACCAGCTATTGGTAATTCCTACATGGAGAACTTTGAGGAGAGGGCTCTGAGTTCATTACCCTTACGCCCCAAACGCTTCCTCAGATACATTAATAACACTTCATAGTGTGACCACATGGTCTCCAGGTACTCCAACAATTCCACAACCATCTGAACAGCATACATCCAAATAATCAATTTACGATGGAGATGGAGAAGAATGGTTGCCTCTCATTTCTGAACATTCTAATACCACACAAACCAGACAGTAGCCTCAGACATGGTGTCAATTAGAAACCCACTCACACGCTCACACGGACTTATACCTGAACAGTAAGAGCAACCATCACACCTCCCAACATAGAGCAGTTCTTTCTACTTTGATTAACCATGTGAAAATTATTTCGGACCCTGAGAGTCTCCCTGAGGAAATAAGATGATTACGCATGACGTTTCTGCAGAATGGCTACAAGATGAAGGAAATCAATCGGACCCTTAAAAGGGTTGGCAGAAGAACCAGGAAACCTAACAACAAGGAGGAACCCATCACTACTGCCTGTCTTCCCTATATTTCCACAGTTTCTGGAAGGATCACCAGGGATCCTGAAGAACTAATGGATTGATACCATCCACAGACTCATAAGGAATCTCAAGTCACAGCTTATGCAGGTCAAAGTTAACCTGGGACTCAGGTCAGCCATCGTTTACAAGTTTCCCTGTGAACGCAGAGCAGTATATATCGGCCAGACAGTGGAAACACGCATCAAAGAGTACAGGAAGTATATCCGTTTGGGTTACCTGGAGAAATTGACGGTAGTAGAACACTGAATTCTCAATGGCCACAAGATTGACTTAGACGGCACATAACTACTCTGCTGTGCCGGTGGCCTTAGGCAAAGGAAGCCATTTAAATACAGTAAAGCTAGAGGAAAAGAATTTTAACAAAGATGAAGCTCTAAATTAGAACTGGAATTCAATTATAAGCAATGTAGGAGAGCATTGATTGGATGAGGACTAACCAATCAGGAGTGATGGACAATGGGGGCACAAATACCACTGGACTAAATTTATCAAGGCATCATCCCTGAAGAAGATGGCAAAGTTTGTCATCGAAACATTGGTTATAATTGATACCTGTGCTCAGCTTGAAGCCTGAGAAGAGTTTATTCATAAAGCTAATCTAAACCTAGATCATCTACTCTGAGTGAATTAGATTACTAATATCTAATATATAATAGAGTACAGGGTGGAGGTGGGCAATTGTAGAAAAGTTGAAAGAATGTTATTACTTCCCACTGGAAGAATTGAATACAAAGTTAGGGAGGTTTTGATGAGCTCACATCTCTTTTGAAATGGTTTCTTTACTAAGGGAAAGATGTTAATGTGTGAAAGCAATTCAAGTCTGGTTTACTAAATGACTACTTGGAAAAGCACTTCTTAGACAGGGAAAATACTCAAAGAAAATTTGGTACTCTTATTTTTTCTTTCTTTATGCATGCACTGGAATCAGTGAAGAAAAGGCATTACCTTTTTCCATGCTTTTTAACCAAAGTATTGATACTTTCATCTGTAAGATGGCATCCATTGACAAGGAGCCTGTAAAGACTACAGTAAAAATTATTTTTGTATGAGTTATCAACACAACCACACTAACACATACAAAATAAAATTATTGCCTAAAGAAATGTTAACTCTTTTTCCCTCTCCAAAAGTGCTGCATGCTCTACTATGTTTTCTCAACATTTTCAATGTGTACGTTTTACTTGCTTTTCAAACAATGATTGTCTTTTTTTCAGGGGAAGCACAGTTCTTTTTATTTTGTAGCAAAGTAAGTTAGAATGCTACTACTTTAATCTTTAAAAAACACTAATATTAGAAAATAATGGAAGAATAATTTTAAGAGCTGTGCAGTTATTTGAACAAGATAGTAGCTCTCCACAGAGACATAATGTACTTACTTTAATAGCTTACAGACTTTGGCATTTCCTTGGGCTTTTCTGCAAATCTTGCACCAGGCATTGTCAAAATAAATAAATTTAACATTAAATACCTCCAGGAATAAACTAACGTGGGGATCTTTTTCAGGAAACTATCAGCCAAATATTTTAGATATTATAAGCCAAACACAGTTGCCATTTTGTACTTCAACTGCTATAAACAAGGAAAACGGCCAAGCCAGTCACAGTGTCCAGCTTTGCAAAAATAGTGGAAATGAACTAAGTTGAAAACCCATTGGCTTAGAGTGAGGTATTGAATCAAGCAGCACAGAAACAAGCCCTTAAATCTACCATGTCTATATTGACCATCAATTAGCTACGTATACCAACTCCATGAATCAGCACATGCTTCATAGCTTTTTCTGTCTTAGCAACTGAAGATACAGTGCATTATGCTTATGACATACTGGGACCAGAACATTTTGGCCCAATTAAGTGACTGCTCCAATTAGCCAAAGTTTTTTGGAAATAGCTAAAACGGTATAAAAAGATAATCGAATACTTAACTGAGCAACAAATTAAGTATTTAAAGGAAATACAGAACAAATTAGAACATGAGCAATACTAACGCAGTACTATAAAACTGTATTAGTTCATAATAGTTACTAACAGAGGAATCACTGCTACATTTTTGATTGACTGTAAATGAACAAAATCAACGCAGGCACCTAAGGGAGAAAAGGGACTGCCTTCATACGATGCTATCGATAACTGTATCCTCTAAGTCTTCATTTTCATTGTATCATTCAAGGTGATTGTCAATATCTTCAAATTCTTTGTCGTTCCTAACTGTTGAAATAGTGAAAACATTTCATTTTCACTCCTGGTCATTTCTGGAATCTCCAAGCCTGAATGCTTGAAACCACAGTGAGTAAAACAGTTCTGAATTGTCTTACTGCTTATTTCTCACCAGCTATCAGTAACAAAAATCACTGCTTTTTGAACATAAGCACACGCAGCTGACATTATTTAAAAACCGTTCACTCTTCAATGTAGTATCCAACTGCTGCACAAGTGTACAAATCTAAAGCTTGTTAAAAACTGTTTGGCCATTCTCCTGCCCCAATTAAGCAGCATAGTGCTTCAAATAAGTGAAGGGAATCTCGGCTATTTTCTCAATTAGTTTCTGTTCTTTAAGAGATGTTCCAAATACGTGACTGACCCAATTAACTGATGGCCCAATTAACTAGAATCCACTGTAGTTCTTAAATGCTATGAGAGTGTCTTCTTCCACTATCCACTCAGGCAATGCATTCCGGATTCCAGACAACTTTCTCCCTTTGAACTTCTTCCCCTTTTACCTGAAACTATTTTCTCTAGTTTTTAACACTTCCATTATGAAGAAAAGTTTCCTAGAATCCACCTTTCCTGTGCCCACCTAATTTTGTTCAGCTCAATGAAGTCCCTAGTTAGTTAGCCTCTTCCAATGCAAAGAGAATAACCACAGCCTATCTAATCACTCTTATTAATTAAAATGTTCCATCCCAGGCAAAATCTTAGAGAATCCTCTCTGAACTCTCTCAGGTGCAACCACATCATTTCCACAGTGTGGTAGCCAAGAATGTACAAGGGACTCTGGCTATGATCTAAGCAATGGTTTATAAAGCTGTACAATAATCTAATCTAATCTAATAATCTGTCTGCTCTGATTTACTGTACCTTGGCTAATAAATACTTCATATTCTATATGTTTTCTTCACAACTTATATACCTGTACTGTCACCTTCAGGGGCTTTTGGGCAGAGAAAGAGCAAGGTCCCATTGTTTCTCAATATTCCTGAGAGGCCTACCTTTATTACTTCTTCCAAAATGTATCATCTCTCACTCAACAGGAATAAATTCCTTCGGCCCATTGCTTTGCCCATTTTATCAAATGATCAATAGCTTCCTGTTACCTAATACTATCCTCCTTTCTGTTACAAACACCACCAATTGCTGTGTCTTCTGCAAGCCTGCCAATCATGTGTCCTACATTCATGTCCAAATCATTAATGTTGATGATTAACAGTGAAGATTGCAGCTCTGATTCTTATGGTGTGGGGAGTTGGGGGACTGAAGTGGAAGGAAATGAGGAAGATCTGTTGCAAGGCTAAGTATTTAATATACCTGAAAAAAGTCTTCAATGAGGGACTTCATAGATAACCAATGAAAAACGAGCCTCATATCCTCTATAAAAGACAGCATCTTCCATAGACAATGCATGCGTTGATGAAAATCACAGTGATGTCCATTACATTACATGCCATTGGATCTGTTGGTGCATGTCCCCGCATCAATATCAGATCCACATAGACCCATTAATGGCATAAATTCTTCAATCGTAGTTTCGTTAGAAATCTTATTATAATCCCAATTACCACATAAGCAATGCGTTACCTAACTGAATTTAAATTTTGATTGTTAAAATATTACAATAACAAATATTTCCACCTATGACTAGCAGAGATCACAAATCACCTAAACAAACTATAAACCACATACCATGAAGAAGTCTGAGTGAGTGCTATAATTCCTTCATCAGTAGCTGCTGTCCAACTGACATCCACAGAGGCTAGCTTGTGGCAAATAGCACTGGCATGGAGGAGAATTGAGTCCCCTGTCAGCTTAGGTCCATTGCAGCATGAAACATATAGTTCCTGTGTTGGGAAAAGTTGTTATTACAATTGTACCAGAATCAACATAGCAGTCAAACCCTTCATGATTCAATTTGTTGAAAGTATACCGTTGCATAGATCAACTCACATTAGACATGCATTGTTTTATAAGAGAAAAACTACTATGTAATGCGAAGAGTTCTGATAGTTGAGAGAGATTATGTTTAACTTTCCTGCCTCAAACTAACTGATGAGAATGGACACAATCTGGGAAGCTCATTCTGAGGAGGAATAAAGTGAAGTTACTTATTTTTGCTTTCCTGAATGCTGCATCATATTTCTGAATGGACAAAGAGCTCATGTACACTACCGGTACACTAGTACAGTACCGTAGTACACTACTGCACTATTGTTTTTCAATTTCCTGCTCGCTTTTTGCACTACTTAATTTATTTTTTTCTATACAGTATATTTCTTGTTGTAACTTGTAGTTTTTTTATTATTGTGTATTGCAATGTATTGCTGCCCAAAGCAACATATTTCACGACATTTGCCAATAATATTAAACCTGATTCTGATTCCGATATTTATTATCATCTTTATAATTATATATATTAGCTGAAATTAAGTACAACTATGAGAAAAGGCTGCATTAGTGACTCAAGTTTAACAGACACATTTGCATGTAAACAGCTATTAAAAAATCCCAGAAAGTTCATCGACCATATATACTCATTTTACTTCTCAAAGTTGACGTCCCTACTTTGTTGTAAATAATGGGATTATCTCCACTGACTCTGGTTGAGGATGGCATATAGTAATTCAACTGAGGTTATGAAAGTTGTTGTCTCAACTTTACCAATAACTATTAAGCACTGAATGTTATGTAGTAATTGTTGTGGTAGTTAATAGTATTCTTATGTCGCTCAGTTAACCACTTCCACGTGGGAGGAGTTCACATACCGTACAAGCAGTGTTGTCAATAAATATCAGTTGAGTATCTTGCATGCTGCCATGCATGTGTGTGCTCTGCACCATCCCTCATTAACGAACACAACAGTAATAGGTACTCTAAATGTATAGCATATTAAAACATGCCTTCGAATGGAGGGGCAGGTGGAGACACTCAAAGGAGGACACTGGGAGGGCTCATAAACGTGAAGAGCAAAATTCCAAACTTTCCAACTTCCAGATGAGATGCAGCAAAGGAAAGGAAGATTGTTCACTGTATAGGGGAGGAAATTTTCATTAAGTGTTTCATAATCAATACCAGTGAAAGAAAGGAAACCTTAGAGAAGTTTCTATGTTGCTTTATTAGGAAAGGTTAAAGATGAGGGAAGCAGCGTCAATCCATAAATTTGTTATATTGCTACTTTAATATTAGTTTTATAGCTGTCATGCATCTGAGTGGCTCTTTTGTACTGCTGGACATTGCTTGTACTGGCTGGTCACTTGATTTTATTTATTTTTTATATATTTTATTTGTTGTTTTATAGCATGAGTATGAGAGTTGCAAACTCATTTCCGCTGTATTGGTGCATGACAAATTGTACTATGCAATGACAATCAAGATATTTCAATTTCAATGAACTGACACAACCTTTCACTTTCTTAATCACTCACTTGTGAATCAACATATTTTTCATCATCTAAGGTAACTAGTTTTTTTGTGTTGGTGGTGTAGTTGCATCTGCACCACCCTTCAGGGCAAGTGGTCCAGGGCTCGAAACTATCTGGCTTCCCTGCACGAGTTCTGCCCGTGCTAGGTTGAGCATCGAGCTAGCAACTTGGCCTCATAAAACAGACAAATACTAAAGAAATGGCAAAGGTGTTCCCTGATGCACCAAATGAGGCACAGGAAGATTTATTTTATTTTAAGATAACTAGTAGCACAGGTGTCTTTAATAATGTACTGTGGTATAGATTTCACTTAACAATGAATCTTAAGGTCATCTGTTCTCCACGGGGAAATCTCCCTGCCATTTTAACACACTTTTCACTGGTCAAAAGTATCATTCGGCAATTATCTCGTAAGGTACCTGTCAATATTTAATTTGAAGAGGAAGAACTAGAATCCAGAAATAACAGCAAACTTCTTTTGAGAAGAGTAAATTGCTGGAATGGTGCACTGTTATAGCCATAGAAAATATCACAACAATCTAGTGCTGTGTTGTTTTAGATGGATAAATATTTAAAATCATTGACATAGAGAATCTCTAAGAGAAATGAGAACACCCAGTTAACAACAATTATAGAGTAATAGTCCTTGTATTATTCTTCTACTTTGAGCAATCTCACAGGAATTTCTATTCTGGGCCTCTATAGATAGCTATGTTGTGTTCCATTCAACAAGTGTGTTGATGCAGAATCCTTACTATAGAAAAGAGGAGGTGCTACCACCTTCTTAAGGAAATAAGGGTAAGGAAACTTCTTTTAAATCCCTATTTAATTTCTTGGTGACTTTCTTATTAAAAACATGAAGGTTTGTTTTTTTTCCCCACATCTTGTCTTTCAGAAGCTTTCATAAACTGTGATGGCAAGGTATGAACACATTTGTCCTGTTGTGCAGAATCAGTGTTTTACAAATGTTCATAAATGAAAAAACAACCACTTTGTCAACCTTCTAGGCTGTGTGTATTCACCAGATCTCTCTGTTCTTTTTTATATCTATTTTATTCAATTTTTTAAAGAAGAAATATAAGGACTCAATTAACACATGTTGAAAAAAAATTAATTCAAATATATTAATAAGTCCGAGAGAAGAAAAAGGAACACCTATTCCAACACTATCACCCCGCATTCAGAAAAAAGGAGGGAGAAAAAAAAACATAAAAGACAGAGGAAAGAAAGGAGAGAAGAAAAAAGAAAAGAGAAAAAAAAAGAAAATGAAGAGCAGGCATCCAGCTCTCAGTGTCAGTTTAAAATACAAATTGAAGAAACTAGCTTATAATAAGTGATATATTATATTTTTTTAATAAAATTAATAAATTAAACAATCTGGGCATTTAAGTAATCCAAATATGGTTGCCAAATGTCAATGAACATCGTGTATCCATTCCTAAGGGTATAAGTAATCTTCTCAAGGGGTATACAACTTTGCATTTCTTTATTCCAATGATCAATATGTACAAGGGAATTGGATTTCCATGTTACCGCTATGCAGTTCCTGGCCACTGACAATGCAATTTTAATAAATTTGGATTTATTCCTGGGCAGGTTAACTTTCAAAACTGCTAAGTTCCCCAGAAGAAACAGTTCTGGGTCTAGAGGGAAATCCATCCCCAAAATCTTCCCCAGATCTATCCAAAAAGATCTCAGTTTTGTGCATAGCCAGGTGGAATGCAAAAAGGTACCAACATCTTTCATTGACCTTACGAAGGCCTTCGACCTTGTGAGCAGAGACGGTCTGTTCAAAATCCTCGCCAGGATTGGTTGTCCCCCGAGGCTCCTCAAGATAGTTCAGTCATTCCACACAGACATGAAGGGCGTCGTTCAGTTCGATGGCTCCTCTTCGGAGGCCTTCAACATCCGGAGCAGTATGAAGCAGGGCTGTGTGCTTGCCCTCACCCTGTTTGGCATCTTCTTCGTAGTCATGCTGAAGCACGCCTTTGGAACATCAACTGATGGTGTCTACCTCCACACCAGATCGGACGGGAGGCTGTTTGGTCTGTCCCGGCCGAGGGCGAAAGCCAAGGTTCGTGAAGTACTCATCAGGGACATGTTGTTTGCAGATGATGCGGCACTGGCAACACACTCTGAAGAGCAACTGCAACGCCTCATGGACAGCTTCTCAAGAGCCTGCCAGGACTTCAGCTTGACCATCAGCCTGAAGAAAACCAACGTGTTGGGCCAAGGCATTGAGCACCCCCCTGCCATTACCATCAACAACTACGAGCTGCAGGTAGTTCACGAGTTTACATACCTTGGCTCCACCATCATGGACAGCCTCTTCCTAGACCCCAAGATCAACAGACGGATCGGACGAGCAGCCTCAACATTCGCCAGGCTGACAAAGAGAGTCTGCGAGAACAGAAAGCTGATGACGCACACCAAAGTTGCAGTCTACAGGCCTGCATCCTCAGCACACTGCTTTACATCAGCGAGACCTGGAGCCTCTACTACAGACAAGAGCAGCGTCTCAACGCCTTCCACCTTCACAGCCTGAGACGCGTCCTGGACATCACGTGGACTGACCGAGTCACCAACAATGAGGTCCTGGCCCGTTCCCAGATACCCAGCCCCTTCACCCTGCTCCAACAACGCCGTCTCCGCTGGCTGGGCCACGTACACCGCATGTCAGAAGGGAGGATCCCGAAAGACCTGCTGTATGGAGAACTGGCCTCCAGCAAGAGAGCACAAGGGCAGACTCATCTTCGTTTCAAAGACGTTTGCAAGACAGACATGAAGTCACTGAAAATGAACGTCGAGAGGTGGGAGGACATCACAAGCGATCGCTCTCACTGGAGGCTGGAACTACGCAGAGGTCTAAAAAGAGGAGAAGAGCAGCTGAGACCGTCGCTGCAGCCGAGACTGTCACTCCCATGTGGGCCTCTACAGCCACAACAGACGCTGCTCTAACACAGACTGAAATAAGACTTTCCAGGTGAAGATCCATGGTCTCGCAAGACTAACAGATGCCATCACCAACATCTATACCACACCTGAAACACTTGTCAGAAATTTCTTGTCAAAACTTGTCACAATTTTATTTTTATGTATTTTTTCTGGTGTGAGATTCAACTGATGTAAAAAATTAAAATGTATTATTCTGTATCTAGAGTTGATAAGAGTGGTAACACTATCCAAACATAGATGTGACCAACATTGATGATCAATTACAATGCCCAAATCCGACTCCTATCTCTTCCTCGATCTGTATATATCAAGCTTTGGGCATTGGTCCTGGAATAAAGTATACATATTAGAAATAAATTTAGTTGTATTCTCCTTTTGAATTAGAATCTCCATGTCTGAGCACCTTGGTAGGGCCAGTGATGGACCCAAACAGTCCCTCAAAAAAGATGGTAATTGGAGATAGCAGAAGAATGTGTTATTAGATAAATTATAATTATTTTTAAGTCTGCCAAAAGATATAAATTGCTTCTGCTGATTATAACAAGCTTCAATGTGCCTGATACTGTGTTGTTAACCAGGTGACTAGAAATTTATTACCCAGAGTCATGGGTATTAATCTGTTCTGAGATAGAGGCATTTTTGAGGATATTCCTTATTTTAGACCCATAACTTGTTTAATTTTTTCCCAGATATAAATTACATGTCTCAGTAGAGGATTGTTTGTTTTCTTTTTAATTAATTTGGAGTCCCATTTATACATAAATTCTTCTGCCATCTCTTCTCCTACCATATGTAAGCCAATTGTAGCCCAAGAAGGAATAGTTGTCTCATCAAGAAAAGAAGCAATAAAACGTGCTTGTGCAGCTAAATAATATTTTTTAAAATCTGGTAATTTTAACCCTCCCAATTTATAGTCCCAGGTCAATTTTTCCATGGAGGTCCTAGATATTTTACCCGATCATAAAAATAGACGAATATGTCCATTGAGAATCTTTAAAAAGTTATTGGATAAAGACTGAAAAAAATACTAAAGTCTTGGCATTATCTTCATTTTTATACAGTCTACCCTGCCCATCAGTGTGATGGGAAGGTTTATCCACCTACGTAGGTCCCCCTCGACATTCCGCAGCAAGGGGAGATAATTAAGTTTATAAAGGTCATCCAAATTAGGATTAAATTTAATCCCCAGGTATTTCATGTTGAATTTAACCCATCTAAACAGAGTGCCATATTGATACAGTATTGGGCATAGTCTCCTCTACCTAAAGGTAAAATTTCACTTTTTTTCACTTTTTTTATATTTTATATCCCGAGATTATACCATAATTGTCCAGCAACGCCCTAAGTCTTATCAAAGAGCCGGCCGGGTCAGCCAAATATACTAAAATGTCATCAGCAAATAAATTAATTTTATATTCTTCCTGGGCCACTTTAAACCCCTTTATGTCCTGTTGTGCAGAATCAGTGTTTTAGAAATGTTCATAAATGAAAAAACAACCACTTTGTCAACCTTCTAGGCTGTGCATATTCACCAGATCTCTCTGTTCTTGTGCAAAAGTGTAATATTAAAAACTTTAAATCCATCGGGCATCATCAGATTCTTCCCTTACTTCTTTCAGTAACCTAGGATTCATCCCATTAGACCAGGTTACTTATCCACTTTAAGTCCAGATTGCCTTTCCAATTCATCAAATGTTTAGTCCAACCAGAACTTTAACTACATCTAGCTATGTTGAGATGCAGAATGATGTAAAAGAGCCATGCCCATTGTCTCCATAGATTTCCTTTCTGCTCTACTCACCCTACCCTTTTCCCGCTAGTATGGTTGTAGAAATTTTCTGGATTTGTTACTGTTTCTTTTCTCATCTATCTTTGTCTCTCTTTATTTCCTTTTTAGTTTAGACTCTTATCAGCATGAAGAGCTAGGGATATGTCATTCACTCTTTTTTCTGCTTTCTTATACTCAGTATCTTTTCTATCATCTAGGGAGCTTTGGTTTTAATTTTCTTGCACTTCTCCCTCATGTGAATATACGTTGACACACTACACCATTTACGATTAGTTGATGATAGAATTTGTCTAACTATTGCTATGATTGTAGAAATGTTTCCTACTTTTAGAAGTTGCTTAAATTGCGGAAGTTCACAAGAACTATCGTCAATAATTTTTTTAAAACTCAGACTTCTGTAAAACCAAGTTCTCCCAAAAATAATTTTATCTGTAGTTTTTTTTCCCCCACAGGTTACAGCACGTTTGGGAGAATGAACAAAGGCATGGAAGATATAACAGGAAGATATAACAAATAACAGAAAGATGGAGATGGGAGAATAGCTATCAGCAAAAAGGTATATTCATCCTTTATGTTCAAAGAGCTATTTTCCCATCTAAATCACAATATTTCAATGACTGATTAAAATCAGCATAACAAGTTATAACAAGTTGCATTTATCACCATTGAGTTTCATCTGCCAACCATCTACTTACTCCACCACCCTTAATAATCTATAACTTCCTCATATTCAGACCTTGGTGCAAAACTGCCATTCTATACTTCAGTCCAAATAAGCCCAGATATTAATTACCTACTTCTTTCATCTATCTTTCTCCATTGCTCCTGATTACCTTCACAAGAAGCATTTCAGTCATAATTATCAGTACTTTACAGCAGGCAGCCATTAGAGGTGTCCATTTTGTAGTAATATGAGAATTTTAAATAACTCACATTATTTACAATAACCAACCTTTGATCCAGGATACTGTTTTATTGCTTTGAAACAATGAAGGCTTTAGGTTAAGAATATAAACCCGTAAGTTTCTTATGACCTTGTTGCCCAGGGTTTCCAAAATACACTTACAAAATCTTTATATTTTCTGATGATTGCATTGAATTGGATTCAAGCCAAAACATTTCTTTGTATTCTGAAACAATAATTAAGAGTAGCACGCACTCAGAGTAAATATGTATGACCCTTATCACAATACACATACTAATGCTTAGTCAAACAAATGGGAAACACATTTATGCATCCTATAAAACACTCCCTCATTGGAACTCATTCCCTTAGCTGCTTAAGGTTCCTGAAAACATGAACATAGAGCCTTAGAAAATTACAGCACTGATCCATGCTCTTCGATCTATCTAGTCCGTGCCAGACATTTAAATTGCCTAGACCCATCGACCCAGACCATAGCCCTCCATACATCTCCCATCCATGTACCTAACCAAACTTCTCTTAAACTCTGAAACCGAAATTGCATCCACCTCTTGCACTGGCAGCTCATTCCACACTCTCACCACTCTGAGTGAAGAATCTTCCCCTCATGTTCCCCTTTAAACATTTCACCTTTCACTCTTAACCCATAACCTCTTTTGTAGTCACACCCAACCTCAGTGGAAAAAGCCTGGTTGTGTTTACTCTATCTATACCCCTCTATCAAATCCTTGAAGTTCCAAGGAATAAAGTGCTAATCTATTCAATCTTTCCTTATGACTCAAGTCCTCCAGTCCCAGTAACATCCTTGTAAATTTTCTCCGTACTTTCAATCTTATTTACATCTTTCCTGTTAGTAAGTGACCAAAACAGCACACAATACTCCATATTAAGCCTCAACAATGTCTTATACAACTTCAACATAACATACAAAATCAATACTTTCAACTACGAAGGCCAATGTCTCAAAAGATTTCTTAATGAACCTATTTATCTGTGACAGCACTTTCAATGAATTATGGATCTGTGTTCCCAGATCCTTTCGTTCTACCATACTCCTCAGTGCCCTACCGCTGACTGTGTAAGACAGACCTGATTGATCCTCCCAAAGTGCAATATCTCATACTTTTCTGCATTAAATTCCATTTGCCATTTTCAGCCCATTTTCCAGCTGATCCAGATCTCACTGCAAGCTTTGATAGTCTTCCTCGCTGTCCACTACACCCCAAATCTCTCTGCCATCTGCAAATTTGCTGATACAGATAATCACATTATCATCCAGATCACTGATAGAGATACAAACAACAGATCCAGCATCAATCCCTACATTGCTCCACTAATCACAGGCCTACAGTCAGAGAGGCAACCGTCTATACCACTCTCTGGCTTCTACTGCAAAGCCAATGCCTAATCCAATTTACTACCTCATCTTGAATGCCAAGTGACTAAACCTTCTTGACCAACCACCCATACGGGACCTTGTCAAATGCCTTGCTGAAGTCTTCTTCTTCTTCGTCTTGTTTTACAGCGGTTGGCACCCAGCTTAATGGTGCATTACCACCACCTTCTGCTCCGGAGTGTGCAATAGGCATACATTCTAAATCCCTTCACCCAATTTCACTCACTCACACACACACACACACACACACTCCAACCTACACTTTATCCTCCCATCTTTGGCCATCCTAGTAACCTATTCTTGCTTATCCATCATATCCTATAACAAAAACTCTGTATCCCTTAAGAAAGCTAAAAATACCCTGACCTGTGCTCATGACCTCTCACCCATGCCCTGCAACCCTTTTAATGTGAATTCCTGCATCCCCAATTCCCTTAGGTTAATTTTCATCATCACTATCTGTATCCCATACTTCCTGCAACTCAGAACTACATGTTCTACTGACTCCTCTTCCTGACATTCCTCACACAACCCTGTCTGGTGGTTCTCTATCATTTTCAATGTTTTGTTTAATGCACAGTGCCCCAGCCTTAACCTAGTCCACACATTTTCCTCTCTTCTGTATCCACGACCTACCCTAGTACCTGCAGCACTCTTTTGTATTTGATATAAATGCCTCCCTTTCCCCTCCCTGTCCCATCTTGCTTACCACAGTTGGTTGATTTTTTCCCAGATTATGCACTTAACCTCTGCTTTACTGATACTAATGTGCATTTCTATATTTTCTTTCTCTAACACCCTCTTTGCCAGCTCATCCACCCTCTCATTCCCCTTCACATATATATATACTGAAGTCCATATAGACAACAGCCTTACTTTCATCAACATTCCTGGTAACTTCCTCAAAATACATTATAAGATTGGTTAGACACAACCTGCTATGCACAAAGCTGACTATCCCTAATCAGTTTCTGTCTATCCAAATAGGCATATATATAGTCCTTCAAATACCTTCCAATAACTTTCCCACTACTGATGTCCGACTCACCAGCCTATAACTGCTTGGGTTATTCTTAGAGCCTTTCTTAAGCAGCAGAACAACATTAGCTATCCTCCAATCCTCCAACATCTCACCTGTTGCTAAGGATGTTTTAAATATCTCTGCTGGGGCCCCTGCAATTTCTGCACTTGCCTCCCACAGGGTCTGAGCACCTAGTCAGGACCTGGGGGTTTGTGCACCTTTGCACCTTTGATTCAAGACAGCAAGCACCTCCTCCCTTGTGACCTGTATAGGGTCCATGACCTCGTTGATGCTTTACTTTACTTCTATAGACTCTGTGTCTATCTCCTGAGTAAATATAGGTGCAAAAAAAATCCGTTTAAGATGTCCCCCATCTGTTTTGGCTCCACACACATTACCATTCTGATCTTCCAGAGGACCAATTTTGTCCCTTGCAATCCTTTTGCTCTTAACTATCTGTAGAAGCTGCAGATAATTCTATGAATCCCCTGATTATCAATGGCCAGAGTGCCTTTTCATTCTCTTCATCAAAGAGGTACAAGTACTTGGGTTTTTCCGAGAGATATATAGGAGAAATTGGCCAGCCACACGAGTCCTTGAGGTGAGTGGTCCCAGGTTCAAATCCACTCAGTTCCTTGCACATTTTCTATCCTCGCTGGGTTGAGCATCGAGCTAGCAACTCAGTCTCATAAAAACAGACAAATTCTAAGGAAATGGAAAGGTTACTGCCCAATATGCCACAAGGCACAGAGAGAGACAACAACAAGAGAGAAGATGTATCAAAACTTAGAAAGATGTCCTTCTGATTTGCAGTTAGTTGTTTCTTTTATTCCTTCTAATGCATCAGGGGCTCAGTATTGTTTTGTCACTCACTAGAAGTTCCTCATTGGTGATATCCAAATTCATGCAATCTTGCTGAACCTTTCTCTAGCTCTAAAAGCAAAACTGAAGGTTTTCAATAGCATCAGTATATATTTATTTCAACAGAAGAAGTTGGCAAATTATTTGGAGCAATTGTTGTTTGTGAGGCCCCTTATTTCCATATGGGGAAACTCCCTGTGATTGTGAGGTGAAAACAGTGGATTGGTTCAAGAGAACCTGTGGGCAATATGATGTCCTCTGTTAGTATATTCAATACGGCAACTGCCATGATTGCCATTTTTTGCAACCTACAGCTCAGAGGTTGCTCTCCCTCCTCATTATCTGTCCCGGAGGACTTCAGGAAAACAGCGGAGCTCCTTACTTGGAGAGAGAGAGAGCTTAAAAGATGCAAACGGAAGGCAGTGAGCACATTTTGCACGCCAGTCCCGAGAAGACATTGGATTGCGCATAATTAGGCACTTGGCGAGGTCCAATAAAAAAAGTTAGATTTAAATGGAGCAGCCATTGTGTGAGTGGGCCAGTGTTGGAGTGGGGAGTTGAGGCTTTGGCTCATCGAGGCTTTGCCAAGGAGAAGTGAAGGCCGAAGGTAGATTTTTTTAGTTATTTATTCTTTCTGTATTTCTGATTGCACAATTAGAGCAGTGGGGATGCCAGGCAAGATAGTAGACTGCTCCATTTGCAGGGTATGGGAAGGCAGGGAGACTTCTAATATCCCTGATGACTACACCTGCAAGAAGAGCATGCTGACCATACCAAGGAGTAGGATAAACTCTGGATCATTCAGGAGGCTGAGTAGTTGATAGAGAGGACATACAGTGAGGTAGTTACACCAAAGTTGCAGGACATAGGTAACTGGGTGACTATCAGGAGGGGAAAGGAATAGGCAGCCAGTACCCCTGTGGCCGTTTCCCTCAACTACAGATGTACCAGTCTGGATATTGTTGGCTGAATAACCTAACAGAAGAATGTCACAGTGGTCAGGTCTCTGGCATTGAATCTGGCTCTGTGGCTCAGAAGGGAAGGGAAGAGGTGAGATGTTGAATTAGGGGATTTGCTGGTTAGGGTAAAAGAAGGGAGGTTCTGTGGACGAGAATGAGATTCCCAGGTGGTTTGTTGCCTTCTGGGTGACTGGGTCAGGGACATCTTGGACCGAATCCACGGCATTCTTAAGTGGGAGGGTGAGCCAGAGGGTGTGGTTTACGTTGATATCAATGACTTAGATAGGAGGGGTGACAAGATCCTGCAAAGTGAGTTCAGGGAGTTAGGTGGTAATTTAAAGTACAAGACCTCCAGGGTTGTGGTAACAAGATTGCTACCTATGTTACGTGCTAGTGAGGCCAGAATTAGGATCATTGGGTGCTCTTCTAGAGAAGGAGGCACCTCTATAGAAGGGATGATTTGCACCTGAACTAGAGAGAGACTAATATACTAGCAGGAAGGTTTCTAGTGCTGCACAAAGGGTGGGGGGGGGGGGAATTAAACCAGAGTTGTGGGGGGAAATAGGATCCAAAGCACAGAATAGATGGTGGAGTGGCTGTGGAGAAAGATGTTGTTAAGCCTACATACAAAACCAGAAATTGAAAGGGCAAGCAAGGTTGGGCTAATGTTCTGAGCTGGGTATATTTCAATGCAAGGAGTATTGCAGGAAAAGTGGATGAAGTTAGAGCATGGATCAGCACATGGAAATATGACATTGTAACCATTAGTGAGATTTGATTGCAGGAGGGGCAATGTAATGCTCAGAGGTTCCATTGTTTTAGGCATGATAGGGTAGGAGTAATTACAAGGGGAGGGGTGGCATTACTAGTCAGGGAAAATATCATGGCAGTACTCAGTCAGGACAAACTGGAGAGCTCTAGTGAGGCTTTATAGGTAAAACTGAGGAAGAAGAAAGGTATGACCATGTTAACGTGATTATGTAATACACCACCCAACAGTCTGCAAGATTTAGAGGAGCAAATTTGTAGAGAGATTGCAGACTGTTGTAAGAAACATATGGTTGTTATAGTAGGTGATTTTAACTTTCCACATATTGACTGGGACTTCTGTACTGTAAAATGGCTGGATGGGAAAGAATTTGTTAAATGTGTTCAGGAAAGTTTCCTTAATCAGTACATAAAAGTCACAACTAGAGAGAGTGTGATATTAGATCTCCTGTTAGGGGATGAAACTGGGCAGATGGCAGAAGCTTGTATAGGGGATACTTTGCATCTAGTGATCATAATGCCATTAGTTTTAAGGTAATAATGCAAAAGGAAAAGACTAGTCCTCAGGTTGAAATTCTAAATTGAGGAAAAGCCAACTTTGATGATATCAGAAAGGATCTAGTAAGTGTGGATTGGGACAAGTTGTTTTCTGGCAAAGGTATACTTGGTAAGTGGGAGTGGAATTTTGAGAGTACAGAGTTTGTATGTTCCTGTCAGAATAAAAGGCAAGAATAACAGGTTTAGGAAACATTGGTTTTCGAGAGTAATTGAGGCCTAAGAAAAAAAAAGTGGGTGCGTAGCAGGTATAGGCAGGCAGAAACAAATGAGGCACTTGAAGAGTATAAGAAATGCAGGAGAACACTTAAGAAGGAAATCAGAAGGTCTAAAAGAAAACATGAGGTTGCTTTAGCAGACAAGGTGAAGGTGAATCCTAAGGGCTTCTACAAATATATTAAGAGAAAAAGGATTGCAAGGGACAAAACTGGAAGATCAGAGTGGCAATCTATGCGTAGAGCCAAAAGGGACGGTGCAGATCTTAAATGGATTTTTTGCATCTCTATCTAGTCAGGAGACGGACACAAAGTCTATAGATGTGAGGCACTGCAGCAGAGAGGTCATGGTTCCTAAACAGATTACAAAATGTTTGCTGTCTTGAGACAGATTAGATTGGATAAGTTCCCAGGGCCTGACAATGTGTTCCCTCAGGCTCTGTGGGAGGCTAGTGCAGAAATTGGAGGGGGAACTAGCAGAAATATTTAAAACATCCCCAGCTACGAGTTGGGTGCTGCAGGATTAGAGGATAGCTAATGTTGTTTCACTGTTTAAAAAAGGCTCTAAGAATAAACCAACTAATTATAAGATGATGGGTTTGATATCAGTAGTGGAAAAGTTACTGGAAGATATTCTAAAGGACCGGATATACTAGCATTTGGATAGACAGGGACTGATTTAAAAAGTTCAAAGTTCAAAGTTGTTTTATTATCAAAATATATATATGCCACCATATACAGTCCTGAGATTTATTTCCTTGTGAGCATATTGAATAAATTCATAACAGGATAACAACCATAATCACTGAAAGACTGCACCAACTTGGACATTCAACCAGTGTTCAAAAGACAACAAACTGTGCGAATACAAAAAAGAAAGAAATAATATTGAATAAATAAATAAATAAATAAATACAGTAATAAGTACTGAGAACATGAGATGAAGATCCTTAAAAGTGAGTCCATAGGTTGTGGGAACATTTCAACTGAAGGGCATGTGAAGTTGAGTTAGTTATCCCCTTTGGCTTAGGGACATGCAACATGGCTTTGTGCATGGTAAGTTGTCTCTAACCACTTATAGAGTTTATCGAGGAAGTTATCAGGGAAGTTGATGAAGCAAGGCAGTTGATGTTGTCTACATGGACTTCAAGGCCTATGACAAGGTCCCACATGGGAGGTTGGTCGAAAAGGTCAATTGCTTAGCATTCAAGATGAAGTAGTAAATTGGATTAAACATTGTCTTCATGGGAGAAGCAATAGAGTGGTTGGAGATGATTGCCTCTCTGATTGGAGGCCAGTGACGAGTTGAGTGTCGCAGAGATCGGTACTGGGTCTGTTGTTGTTTCTCATCTATATCAATGACCTGGATGATAACATGGTAAACTGGAGCAGCAAATATGAGGAAGACATCAAGATTAAGGGTGTAGTAGATAGGGAGGAAGGCTATCAAAGTTTGCAGTGGGAACTGTACCAGCTGGTAAAATGGGCTGAAAAGTGACAGATGGAATTTAATGAAGACAAAGGCCGGATGTTGCAGTTCGGTAGGACCAACCAGGGTAGGTCTTACGCAGTGATTGATAGGACACTGAGAAGTGTGATAAAACAGAGGGATGTAGGAATATAGATCCATAATTCCTTGAAAGTGGCATCACAGATAGATAAGGTTATAACAAAAACTTTTGGCACATTGGTTTCATAAATAAATGTATTGAGTACTGGAGTTGGATGTTATGTTGAAATTGTGCAAGGAAAGATGTGCAAGGCCCCAATCAAGAAAGTTCATCTTATGCCTAAATGCTGCCTTATAACACAGGGAGAGTGGAGTCAGGTGTGGAAAATTTATGAAAAGTTAATGCTTCCAAGTTGCAAATATGCAGTAACATATATTTGTTGATTTCTTGTAACTGCACAATGCAAGCATTCCTTTCCATGGGAGAAGACTCTATGTTACATTGCGTGTCATCTTTGAAGAGTTATTGAAAAGTTCAACTGGTGAAAATGTAATGTTACTAATGATTCATACACAGCTCTGACAGAACAAATTTTGAGATATTCACTAGATATTCTGTTCTTTGTCCTACATCAAATAACACTGGTGATCAGCTAATGGTTTACAGATGAATGATGCCCTTTAAATGCCTGTACAAAGTTTGCATTCATAGGATTAATTCTGTAGGCTTCTGGCAGTCGAAATAAATGTCATCTCTTCCCTCAGAGGCTCAACAAACAGGCGCTTCATCTTTTTTGGGACCAGGAGATTCATAGTCCACTGAGGGCTAGATCTGTGGTACTCGACCAGTGATCCAGAACCATACAAGAAGTCCAGGATGACCTACAGAAGGTTATTTTAAGGGTGAAAAAAAAATTCTGAATGAGGTTAGAGACAGAATCTATGCACAGCGGCTCTGGCAGTGTTTGCAGCCATTACTTCCTACAAAGTAAAACCTAACATCATCAATGGCTGTAATATTTCACTCCCAGAGGAGCTCAACACCTTTTATGCACACTTTGAAAGGGAGAATGAAACTACACCTGTGCAAATTCCTGCAGCATCTGGTGACCCTGTGATCTCTGTTTCAGAGGCTAAAATTAGAACATCCTTCAAGAGGGTGAACCCTAGCAAGGCATCGAGCCCTGATAGTGTACCTGGCGTGGCTCTGAAAACCTGTGCCAACTAAATAGTGGAAGTGTTCGAGGATATCTTCAATGTATCACTGCTGCAGTCAAAGTTTCCCACCTGCTTTAAAAAGGTGACAATCATACTCATGCTAAAAAGAGCAGGGTGAGCTGCCTAAACAAATATCACCCAGTGGCACTCACATCCACTGTGATGAAGTGCTTGGAGAGGTTGGTCATGGCCAGAGTCAACTTCTGCCTAAGCAAGGACCTGGGCACTCAGCAATTTGCTTATCACCATAATAGGTCAACAGTGAATGCAATATTACTGACTGCCCACTTGGTCTTGGGATCACCTGTACAATAGTATACCCAAGTTAGGCTGCTGTTTATTGATTACAACTCAGTGTTCAACACCATCATACTCTCAGCTATAATCAACAATCTCCAAAACCTGGGCCTCCATACCTCCCTCTGCTGCTGGATCCTTGACTTCCTCATTAGGAGACCACAGTCCGTGTGGATCAGAAATAACATCTTCTCGCTAACAATCAACATTGGAACACCCCAAGGATGCATGCATAGCCTACTGCTCAACTCTCTCTACACACACAATAGGGTGGCTGGGCACAGTTCACAGTATAAATTTGCCAGTGATATAACTATTTTTGTCAGAAATTCAGATGGTTCAGATGGTGACTTGGAGGCATACAGGAGCAAGACGGTTCAGCTGGTTGAGTGGCATCGCAGCAACAACCTTCAATGTAAGACCAAGGAATTGAATGTGGACTTCAGGAAGGGGAAGACAAGGAACACACACCAGTCCTCATCGAGGAATCAAAAGTGGAAAGGGTGAGCACTTTCAAGTTCCTGGGTGTCAACATCTCTGAAGATCTATCCTGGGCCAACATATTGATGCAATTACAAAGAAGGCACAGCAGTTGCTATATTTCAATAGGATTTTAAGGAGAATTGGTTTGTCACCAAAAACACTCACAAATTTATACAAATGTACCATGGAGAGAATTGTAGAAGCTACAAGAGTCTCAGGACTCACACAACCAGGTTCAAGAACAGCTACTACTCCTCAACCATCAGGCTCCTGAACAAAAACAGATAACTACATTCATCTATTGAGAGTTAAGAAATGGCAAGGGTAAAATGACCCTAATGGCAGGCCTCCAAACAGCAGCTGGGATGTGGATTACAAATTACAGCAGGAGGTAGAAAAGGCATGTTGAAGGGCAATGTCATGATAATCATTGGGGATTTTAACATGAAAGTGGATGAGGAAAACCAGGCCAGCAATGGACCTCAAGAGAGAGAATTTGCAGAATATCAAAGAGATGGCTTTTAGAACAGCTTGTTGTTGAGTCCACTAGGAATCAGCTGTGCTGGACTGGGTGTTGTGCAATGATCTGGAGGTGATAAGAGAGCTTAAGGTTAAGGAACCCTTAGGGAACAGTGATCACAATATGATTGAGTTCACTTTGAAATTTGAGAAGGAGAAACTAAATTCCACTGTGTCGATATTTCGGTGGAATATAGGAAATTACAACAGCATGAGAGGAGAACCGGCCAAAGTTGACTGGAAAGGGACACTAGCAGGAAGGACAGTAGAATGCCAATGGCTGGAGTTTCTCTGAAAAATGAGGGAAGTGTAAGACAGGTATTTTCCAAAAAATGGAATGGAAGAATGACACTACCGTGGCTGACAAGTGAAGTCAGAGCCAAAGTAAAAGCAAAAAAGTGGGCATACAAGGAAGCCAAAGCTAGTGAGAAGATAGAGGATTAGGAAGCTTTTAAAAACTTGCAGAAGGAAACTAAGGAGTTGATTAGGAAGGAGAAGATGAATTATGAAAGGAAGCTGGCAACTAATATCAAAGAAGACATTAAAAGCTTCTTTAGGTATCATCATCATCATCATCAGGTGCCATGCCCAGTTTGAGCTTTGACTGCCATGGCCCACACATTCCTGTTTCGGGTCAAGTGGATCAATTCATTGGTATTCATTTCTAGTTCTCTGGCTGCTGTCTCCATCATCATTTGTCTTTGTCTTCTTCTTGCTTTCTTTCCTTCAATCTTTCTCATAATTACCATGCGTTCTAACTCCTCTTTCCTAATCACATGTCCAATGAAGGAACGTTGCCTTTTCATGATCTCATACATTATTTCTCTTTTTGTGCTTGCTCTGCTCATGACATCCTCATTAGATATTCATTACGTCCATGATATTCTTTGCATCCTCCTCAAAAACCACATCTCTGCTGCTTCAATTCGTTTCCTCTTGTTACTAGATATTGTCCAACATTCTGAGCCATTTAACATAACTGGATAAACGTAACATTTCAGTACTCTGAGGCAGGTTGTCATGCCTAGTTTAGTATTGGTCAGTATACTCTTCATTCTCGTCAAGGTGCCTTTTGCCATCCCTATTCTTCTTTTGATGTCCATGTCGCACCTGCCATCTGATGTCACCCAGCTTCCTAAGTAGCAAAAGTTCTTTACTTGTTTTATGTCTTCCCCATTTATTCTCAGCCTGCAGATAGGATTCTCCTTCTTTTTGAATATCACCATACATTCTGTCTTTTTGCAATTGATAGATAGACCCATTTTTGCACTTTGTTCAACAATTATATCAATTAAGTTTTGTAGTTCTTCCTCCATACTTGCAATTAACATAGTGTCATCTGCATATCTGAAATTAGTGATGTTTTCACCGCCAACTTTGATTCCCAAGATGTCTCTTATTTCTTGTAATATTGTTTCACTGTACACATTAAATAAATCAGGGGAGAAAACATACCCTTGTCTAACGCTGCTCTTGATTTTCGTAAACTGACCCACTTCTCCATCTATTCTTACAGTGGCAGTTCGTTCCCAGTACAGATTTCTGATTAGGCGGAGGTCTTTCGAATCTAGATCTAGAGTTTTCTGTAATAGTTCAAATAACCTATTGTGCTTCACTTTATCCAATGCTTTTGTGTAGTCAGTAAAACAAACAAATCTTTTTGCACTTGAATAGCTCATTCTGATAGTATCCTTAACATCAATATTGCGTTTCTTGTACCTTTGTCTTTCACAAAACCACATTGTTCTTCACCTATTTCAGCTTGTATCTTACTTTTAGCTCTTGTCATCAAAATTCTTAGAAGTATCTTGGTGATATGACTCATTAAACTTATGGTCCTATGTAATTCACATTCTATTGCTCCAGGTTTCTTAGGAAGAGTGATAAATACTGATTTTTTCAGTATATAAAGGGTAAAAGAGAGTTGAGGGTAGATATAAGACCAATAGAAAATGATGCTGGAGATATTATAATGAAAGATGCAGAGATAGCAGAGGAACTGAATACATATTTTGCAACAGTCTTCACAGTGGAAGACATCTGCAGTATACGGGACATTCAAGAGTGTTAGGGAAGTGAAGTATGTGCAGCGAAAATTACAGCTGAGAAGGTGCTCAGGAAGCTTAATGGTCTGAAGGTAGATAAATCTCCTGGGCCTGATAGAATGCGTCCTTGGGTTCTGAAGGAAGTAGCTGGAGAGACTGCAGAGGCATTAACCATGATCTTTCAAGAGTCGACAGATTCTGGCATTGTACCAGATGACTGGAAAATTGCAAATGTTACTCTACTATTTAAGAAGGGTGTGAGGCAGCAGAAAGGAAACTATAGACCTGTTAGCCTGACATCAGTGGTTGGGAAGTTGTTGGAACTGATTGTTAGGGATGAGATTACGGACTACCTGAAGGCACATGACAAGATAGGCCAAAGGCAGCATGGTTTCCTGAAAGGAAAATCATTCCTGACTAACCTACTGCAATTTTTTGAGGAAATTACAAGCAGGGTAGACAAAGGAGATGCAGTAGATGTGGTGTACATGGATTTTCAGAAGGCCTTTGACAAGGTGCCATACAGGAGGCTGCTTAGCAAGAAAATAGCCCATGGAATTACAGGGAAGTTACTAGCATGGGTGGATCATTGGCTGATCAGCAGAAAACAGAGAGTGGGAATAAAGGGATCCTATTCTGACTGGCTGCCAGTTACCAGTGGAGTTCCACAGAGGTCGGTATTGGGACCGCTGCTTTTTACGATGTATATCAATGATTTGGTCTATGGGATTAATGGATTTGTGGCTAAATTTGCTGATGATACAAAGGTAGGTGGAGGAGCAGGCAGTGTTGAGGAAACAAAGAACCTGCAGGGAGACTTACATAGTTTAGGGGAATGAGCAAAGAAGTGGCAAATGAAATATAATGTTGGAAAGTGTATGGTCATGCACTTTGGTGGAAGAAATAAATGGGCAAACTACTATTTAGATGGAGATAGAATTCAAAATGCAGAGATGCAAAAGGACTTGGGAGTCCTTGTGCAGTATACCCTAAAGGTTAACCTCCAGGTTGAGTCGGTGGTGAAGAAGGCGAAAGCAATGTTGGCATTCATTTCTAGAGGTATAGAATATAAGAGCAGGGATGTGATGTTGAGGCTCTATAAGACACTCGTGAGACCACACTTGGAGTATTGTGTGCAGTTTTGGGCTCCTTATTTTAGAAAGGATATACTGACATTGGAGAGGATTCAGGAAAGATTCACAAGAATGATTCCAGGAATGAAAGGGTTACCATATGAGGAATGTCACATAGCTCTTGGGCTGTATTCCCTGGAGTTCAGGGGAATGAGGGGAGATCTCATAGAAACATTCCGAATGTACATAAGCCTGAACAGATTAGATATGGCAAAGTTCTTTCCCATGGTAGGGGATTCTAGGACAAGAGGGCACAACTTCAGGATTGAAGGATGTCCATTTAGAACAGAGATGCAGAGAAATTACTTTAGTCAGAGAATGGTAAATTTGTGAAATTTGTTGCGACGAGCAGCTGTGGAGGCCAAGTTTTAGGGTGTATTTAAGGCAGAGATAGATAGGTTCTCAATTACCCAGGGCATCAAAGGGTATGAGGAGAAGGCAGGGGAGTGGGGATGACTGGAAGAATTGGATCAGCCCATGACTGAATGGCGGAGCAGACTCAATGGGCCGCATGGACCATAAGATGCTCCTGTATCATATGGTCTTATAGTTCCCACAATCAATTATCTCACTTAAAGGACTTTTTATCTTGTTATTTCATGCTTTCATTATTTATATTTGCATTTGCACAGTTGATGTCTTCTATGCTCTGCTTGATCTTTCATTGATCCTGTTATTCAGTGGTCCCCAACCTCCGGGCCGCAGACCGATACATTGCCGTGAAGAATACAGCAGTGCAGCGGTAGTTGGAACGCACCCAGCATATCTTTAAGAAAAAAGCCAAAATAAACAAGCTAATTAATTAGGCGCCGCCCGGCACGTAAATGTTGGCCCAGAACAGAGGCAATTGCCGATTGCGTCGCCTCTGATCTAGGCCAACGTTTACATGCCGGGTGGCAACTAATTAATTAGCTTGTTTATTTCGGCTTTTTTCTTAAAGATGTGCTGGGTGCGTCCGAGCTATAGCTGCACCCCTGCATGCTTTGTGGCCCAGAGGTTGAGGACCACTACTGTTATTGTTATTATTGTTACTATTCTAGAAATTTGCTGAATATGCCCGCAGGAAAAAGAATCTCAGGGTTGTATGTGGTGATGTATATGTACTCTGATAATAAAATTTACTTTGAACTTTGATTGTAACTGGCTGCATCACAGTCTGGTATGGAGGGTCAGAATCAGAAACAGCTGTAGAAAGTTCTAGACTCAGTTAGCTCCATCATGGGCACCTGCCTCCCAGCTTCCAGGACACCTTCAAAAGGTGATGCCTCAAATAGCTGGCATCAGTATTAAAGACTCCTATTCCCAGGATATTCCCTCTTCTCATTGCTATCATCAGGGAGGAGGTACAGGAGCCTGAAGGCACACACTTGACATTTCAAGAACGGCTTCTTCGCCTCTGCTGTCAGATTTCTGAATGAGCAGTGAACATGAACCAACTTCACTATTTTCCCCTCTCTTTTCCACAATATATTTAATTAAATTTTATTTCCTTATTTATAGTTTTTATTATTATGTATTGCAATGTACTGCTACCACCAAACAACAAATCTTACAACATATGCCAGTGATACTAAACCTGATTCTGATTCTGAAATACAAATAAGCCTTCAGGCAAGATTCCACTATAAGTATGACAGCTTTTCAATTATCCCCTGAGGAAATTAACAGACAATTAATAGAGGCAATGTGCAATGAGGAGTCGCTGTTGATAGGGCAGAATTGCAGTCAGCAGGATGATTTGCAACATAAAAGGTGGACAAAATCCAAAAGGGAGAATAAAGGACTAAAGGTGATTATTTGATTGCACGTAGTATAAGGAATAAGGTAGATGAACTTGCAGCACAGTTGCAAATTCATGATGGCAAATATGATGTTGTAGGCATCACTGAATCATGGCTGAAAGAAGATTATAGCTGGGAACTTAATGTCCAAGGATATACATTTGTATCAAAAGGACAGGTGTGAAGGCAGGGGGGACTGCAATGCTCTGTTGGTAAAAAATGAAATCAAATCATTAAAAAGAGGTGACATATGGTCAGAAGGTGTTGAATCATTGTGGATATACCTAAGGAACTGCAAGGGTAAAAAGACCCTTATGGGAGATGTATACAGACCCCCAAACAGTAGGAAGGATGTGGCCTACATATTATAATGGGAGATAGAAAATGTATACCACAAGGGAAATATTACAATAGTCATGGGGGATTTCTAGATTGGGAAAATCAGGTTGGTGATGGATTCCAGGAGAGGGAATTTCTGGAGTGACTATGAGATGGCTTTTTAGAGCAGCTTGTGGTTGAGCCCATTAGAGGATCAGCTATACTGGATTGGGTGTTGTGCCATTAGCCAGAATTGATGAGAGAGCTTAGGGTAAAAGAACCCTTAGGGGAAAGTGATCATAACATGATCAAATTCACCTTGAAATTTGAGAAGGACAAGCTAAAGTCAGATGTATCAATGTTACAGTGGAGTAAAGGAAATTACAGAGGCATGAGAGAGGAGTTGGCCAGAATTGATTGGAAAAGAACACTTGCAGGGATGACAACAGAGCAGCAATAGCTGGAGTTTCTGGAAGCAATTCAGAAGGCACATGATGTATACAGCCCAAAGTGGAAGAAATATTCTAAAGGAAAGATGACACAACTGCGGCTAACAAGAGACGTCCAAGCTAACATAAAAGCCAAAGAGAGAGCATATAATAGAGTAAAAACTAGTGGGAAGATAGAGCATTGGGAAGCTTTTAAAAACCAACAGAAGGCAACTAGAAAGTTATTAAGAAGGTAAAGATGGAATACGAATGTAAGCTAACCAACAATATTAAAGATGATACCAAAGGTTTCTTCAGATACGTAAAGTGTAAAAGAGAGGAGGGAGGGGAGATCAGATAACCAGAAAATGATGCTGGAGAGATAGTAATGGGGTCAATGAAATAGCAGAAAACTGAATGTATTTTGCATCAGTCTTCACTGTGGAAGACATTAGTATTATGGTGGAAGTTCCAGGTGTCAAGGGTTATGAAGTGTGTGAATATTGGTTTCCTCAACAGAAAACCTTGCCTGACAAATCTGTTGGGATTTTTTGAAGAAATAGCAAGCAGGATAGATAAACGAGAATCTGTTGACGTTGTGTACTTGAATTTTCAGAAAGCATTTGACAAGGTGTCACACATGAGACTGCTTAACAGCTATAAGCACGGTATTACAGGGAAGATTCTAGCGTGGATAAAGCAGTGGCAGATTGGCAGGAGGAAAAGAGTGGGAATAAAGTGAGCCTTTTCTAGTTGGCTGCCGGTGAGAAGTAGTGTTCCACAGGGGTCTATGTTGGGACCAATTTTTTTTATGTTATGTATCAATGATTATATGATGGAATTAGAAACATAGAAACATAGAAAACCTACAGCACAATACAAGCACTTCGGCCCACAAAAGCTGTGCCAAACATGTCCCTACCTTAGAAATTACTAGGGTTACCCATAGCCCTCTATTTTTTTAAGCTCCATGTACCTATCCAAAAGTCTATTAAAAGACCCTATCATATCCAACTCCACCACCGTTGCTGGCAGTCCATTCCACACACTCACCACTCTCTGAATAAAAACCTACCCCTGACATATCCTCTGTACCTACTCCCAAGCACCTTAAACCTGTGCCCTGTCATGGTAGCTATTTCAGCCCTAGTAAAAAGCCTCTGACCATCCACACGATCAATACCTCTTGTCATCTTAGACACCTCTATTGTATGGCTTTGTTGCAGAGTTTGCAGATAATATGAAGATAGGTGGACAGGCAGTTAGTTTTGAGGAAGTAGAGAGGCTAACAAAGGACTTAGATTAGGAGAATGGGCAAAGAAGTGGCAGATGGAATACAGTATGGGGAAGTGTTTGGTCATGCATTTTGATAGAAGAAGTAAAAAGGTTGACTATTTTCTAAATGGAGACAAAATATAAAAAAAGTGAGGCGCAAAGGGACTTGGGAGTCTTTGTGAGGATTCCCTAAAGGTTAATTTGTAGGTTGAGTCTGTGGTAAAGAAGGTAAATGTGATGTTAGCATTCATTTCAAGAAGACGGGAATATAAAAACAAGAATGCAATGTAATGTTGAGACTTTATAAAGCACTGGTGAGGCCTCACTTAGAGTATTATGAACAGTTTTAGGCCCCTTATCTTAAAAACGATGTGCTGGAACTAGAGAGGGTTTAAAGGAGGTTCACAAAAATAATTCTGGGATTGAATGGCTTGTCACATAAAGAGCATTTGATGGCTCTGGACCTGAATTCACTAGAATTCAGAAGAATAAGGGGTGACCTCATTGAATGGTGAAAGGCCTTGATAGAGTGGATGTGGAGAGGATGTTTCTTATGGTGGGAGATTCTAAGACCAGAGGACACAAACTCAGAATAAAGGGGCATCATTTTAGAATGGAGATGAGGAGGAATTTCTTTAACCACAGAGTGGTGAATCTGTTTAATTCTTTGCCACAGGCAACTGTGGAGGCCAGGTGTTATGTATATTTAAGGCACAGGTTGATAGATTCTTGATTGGTCAAGACATGAAGGGAAATGAGGAGAAGGCAGGAGATTGGGGCTGAGGTGGAAATTGGATCAGCCTTGATCAAATGATGGAGCTGACTCGATGGGCCAAATGACCTAATTCTGCTCCTAGATCTTATGGTTTTATGGTCTTATAATAATGCATTGTTTTCACTCTTATATTGTTTTTACTTTTCTGTTCTTATCCTTCAGTTAGCTCTATAAATATGAATGTAAAAGAATAAGATAGAGAGACCCAGAGTTACCCAATCACAAACCTTTCAAGTTAGCAAGACAAGTCATTATGTTTATAAAAAGGTACTTCAAATAGAGGCTTAGAGTTAATAACACAAGCAAACTTTCCTAAACTTTTGTATATAATTCTCTCAACTGGAAAATGGATGATTCATGGTTAGTCACAACTTGTGCCAGCCCAAATGATAAACTGTTTCAAGCATCATTTTGATCACATATAAAATACAAGGAGTTGTGTGGACTCATAAGAGACTTCAGATGCCATAATTGTGAAGCAAAATACAAACTGCTGTTGGAACTCAGTTGGTCAGACATCATCTCTGGAGGCAGAGGGATGGTCACTGTTTTGGGTCAAGACTCTGTATTGGAATGAGTCCACAGATGCTGCTTGGCCCACCGTGTTCCTCCAGGAGTTTTCTTTTACCTCAAGGTGTGAAGTATACTGACTGTACTTAGTAATAAGCAAAGGCCTCTCTGTCATGTACTATATCATCATGTAACAACTAAAGCAGATCAGTATAATTTGGTGCTATAACCAGGATAGGTCAGAATGATGCAGAGGAGACCTGGAGGTGGACTGAAGAATCCTATGCTAATTGGTAAGGTCATGGTATTGATAGAGTCGTACAGCATGGAACCACTCCCTTTGGCCCACCTAGTCTGCACTGATCACCAAGCATCCTTTTAACTAATCCTGCTTTACTTGATCCACATTCCCTTTACCTCAACTGCTCCAGGTTTGTGGAATTAACCCTCTTATCCATGTAATGTGCTGTACTATTCTATGTTCTATGTTCGATATTTTTGGGATGTGGAAGCTCCTGAAGGAAACCATCCATTCACAGAGAGAACACGTGATATCCATACAGCCTGTACTGGAGATTAGGATTGAATCTGAGTCCCGACGGCTGTGAGGGAGCAACTCCACTAGAAAACCATTGTGCCTGTGGGTGAGGATTGATACGAGTCGAACCTTGTGATTCAGCTGGGGGGGGGGGGGTGCGGTGGGTTTGCAGTGAGGTCATTTGCTGTAGGACATAAGCACTGTTTTAGTGAATCCGTGACCTTGGAACTGGCGAAGGAATTCATTGAGAAAAGGGGATTTCAGGTTGTGGGTGAAAGGGTTGTCAAGTAGAGAGGGATATTCAGTGAGAGAGAACTGATAAGTAATCATTTAAGTTGCAACTAACAGATGTTTTTCAAGGATCAGAGGAGAGAGTACAACTTTGATGACATTAAAATACCTCTTATCAGCTCTGTGAAGAAAATTCTATATGAGTAACTCTCAGACTGGGCTATTCCAAACATTGGCAAGTCAGGCACACTGGTAGCATAGACTTAAACCCCCAATTTTTCATAATCTTTTACTTCTAGTTTAAATCTAGCACAAAAATGCAAGGTGGAAAGTAATCAAATTTCTATGCCTTTATATTTTACAAATAGTTACTGTGTCCAGTTCCGGCATCACACTTTAAGAAGGAGTCTAGGCTTTGGAAAGAGTTCAGCAGAGGTTTATCATAGTGGTGCCAAGAATGAAGGACTTTGGTTTTCCTATCTTTATTTTTTTACATATTCTATATCCTCTTATGGCATAGAACCCATTAAATTTATGCAGGCTCTGTAAACATTCACACCAGCCTTGTTCCATACTTTCCAATAACCTATTCTCCCTCCCATACCCATTCTATTTCCTCCAGTTTTCCTATCACTGACCTGCACTGGAAGTAATTCACAGTAGTCATTCAACCTACCAGCACACTTTTTGGGATGTGGAAAGAAACTCATCACTTGGGGAAAACCAAGGAGTCACAGGAAGACCATGTTAACTTAAAGGCAGAATCAAGTTCAATTCAATGGATTTGTGAGGCAGCAACATCATCTGCTAAGCCATTATGTTGCCCCTACTTATGTGGGATGCACAGGGAAACTGATTTTGTTTTGCCTAGAACAGAAGCCAATAGTCAAAAGTTTGAAACATTTGGACATAGTAAGACCGAACAAGCTTTCCGCTGATGCAGAGATGCAGGAGGGATTTTGGTTAATTGATAAAAGAACCAAAAGGAAATGAAAATTACCTTTTTATTTGTCATATAACTGAAATGCATTGCTTGAAAGGGAAATGGAAGCAGATTCAACAACAACATTCATAAACAATTAGATGTATACTTGAAATAATGGCAACAATGTTGGAAAAGGGTCGAATAGTGCTGGATTGATCTTTCAAAGCAAAAGCATAGATACAATGGGCTATATGTTCTACTAATGTACCTAACGGATCAGCATATTCTTAAAGTGACTTATTTAAATAACCAGAAAACATATTGGTACCTTAAGTGAATTCTTGGAATGTCTGAATAGTAGTCTTAATCCGGAGTCAGTTATGGATTTTGTCCGATCATCACATCGAAGAAGGCTGAGGCTTTGTGGCTTACGGCGTCCAATGTTCTTAAGGCATTCATCATTCAAACAATTACAATTTTCAACTTTAATATTCTTCCCTGAAGGAAAAGTAGAGTCAAAACTTGTTCTCAAATATCAATTAAAAAAAAAGCCACATTTCCTCATTAGAGGTAAGCTCTCTTCCTAAGTTTCGTGTTAATTGGTCACGTATGTGTAACTGGGCAGCACGGGCTCCTTGGGACAGAAGTGCCTGTTAACTCTGAATAAATAAATAAGATTTCATTCACAACTCCTCAGCAAATGAAGCAGCCCATGTCTCAAGACTAAGATGATTTTCATCTATGGGCTGATATGTAACAAGTAAAATTGAACATTCCAGGCAATGGCCATTCACAACAAGAGAGACACAAAAGATCATAGATACTGCAATTTAGATGAAAGGTAATGGCCTGACACATCGGCTATTTCTTTGCTTCCACAGAAGGTATTTGACTCACCATCATCTAGCAATTTGTTTCCAAAAAGAGTGTACCCATCTTCCCTTGACATTTGACCATACTTCAAAAGAAGTGGCTCACCGTTACTTCAGATCAGTTAGAAATGACACTGATCATGCCAATAACGCCCAGATACTGAAAAAGAATTTTTAAAAACCTAATGGCAGCATCACACACAAACTGTTCAATATCTTCGGCAGTGGAAGTATGATCAGAATGAAGGTGTAACCAGCAGCAGCACTGGGGAGAGGAGGAAGTGGAAGACAGTAAAAGGTTAAGAGCAGCAATGTGCTGGAGGAACTCAGTTGTGCAGTATAGAGTTATAGAATACTATAGTGCTGAAACAGGCCCTTCGGCCTATCTAGTCAGTGCTGAACCACTATTCTGCCTAGACCATTGACTTGCACCCAGACCAAAGCCCTCCATACCCATCCCATCTATGTATCTATCCAAACCTCTCAAATATTGAAATTGACCTCACACCCACCTCTTGTGCTGGCAGCTCATTACACACTCTCACCATCCTCTGAGTGAAAAAGTTCCACCTCATGTTCCCCCTAAATATTCCACCATTCACCCTTAACCCATGACCTCTAGATGTAGTCCCACCCAACCTCAGTGGAAAAAGTCTGCTTGCGTTTACCCTATCTATACCCCTCATAATTTTGTATACCTCTACCAAATCTCCCCTCAATCTTCTATGCTCCAAGGAATAAAGTCCTAACCTATTTAATCTTTCCTTATGTCTCAAGCCCTCCAGTTCCATCAAGATCCCTGTACATTTTCTCTGCCCTCTTTCAAACTTATTTACATCTTTCCTACAGATAGGTGACAAAACCTGCACACAATATTCCAAATTAGCCCTCACCAACATCTTACACAACTTAAACATAACATCGCATCTCCTGCATTCAATACTTTGATCTATGAAGGCCAAAGAGGCAAAAGCTTTCTTTATGACCCTATCTACCTGTGTCGCCATTTTCAATGAATTGTGGACATGTATTCCCAAATCTCGTGTTCAATCACGCTCCTCAGTGCCCTATTGTTCGTTGTGTAAGACCTATCCTGGTTAGTCCTACAGAAGTGCAACACCTCACAATTGTCTGCATTAAATTCCATCTGCCATTCTTCAGCCCATTTTTTTCACCCATTTTTCCAGCTGATCCAGATCCCGCTTCAAGCTCTGATAGTTCTCCTTGCTATTAACTACACCCCCAATCTTGGTGTCATCTGCAAATTTGCTGATCCAGTTGACCAGGTTATCATCCAGGTCATCAATATAGATGGCAAGAAACAATAGGCCTAGTACCTATCCCTGTGGCACTCTAATAGTCAAAGGCCTCCAAAAGGCCTCCAGTCAGAGAGGCAAATATTTACTACCACACACTGACTTCCCCCCCAAAACCAATGTCTAATCCAATTTACGACGTCATCTTGAATGCCAAGCGATGGAACCTTCTTGAACAACCTCTCATGTGGTACGTTGTCAAATGCCTTGCTAAGGTCCATGTAGACAACATCCTTACCTTCATCAACTTTCCTGATAACTTCCTTGAAAAGCTCTGTAAGATTGGTTGGACATGACCTACCATGAACAAAGCCATGCTGACTATCCCTAATCAGTCCATATCTATCCAAATACTCATATATTCAGTCCCTTTGAATACCTTCCAATACCTTTCCCACTATTAATATCAGGTGTACCAGCCTATAAATTTCCTGGTTTGTTTTTAGAGCCTTTTATTTGACCTTTAACCTGCTCCAAGTTCAATCCAACTTTTCCTCATAGGACATTCTCTCTAATCCAGGCAGCTAATTTGCAGGGGTAGGAGACAACATTCCCTTCTAACAACACATTTTAGATTCTCTCTCAGCTCATTTCACTAATAAAAATCCTAGTCAAACATAAAGTAAAATCCAGCTTCATAAGTAATATATAAATGAACTTGAGGATTCATGAATTACTTAGATCTCTTGTCCAGCAACAGTAGTCTCATGGTTTCCTTCACCAACCGTTCAGAAGAAATCCTTATGCTACCAGCCCACTGGTACTATACCAACACAGTAAATCACTGACCAGTTGAACAGCAGTTCCTAAAGCAAATTGTTCCTTACCAGCACGAGCCCACTATCATGTCCTTTTCATTCCTTGTGCATTTCACACAATATTTCCCTGGGTATCTGCAAAACCCCTTCTATAGTGGACAGAGAAGGGATGAAGGATAACAGCAGATAGGGAAGATGGTGTTGGGAGACAAGCCAAGTAGATGTGAAAAAGGCAGATGGAGCCAGGTGGGGAAGGGAAAGTGAAGATGGAGACAATAAGGATGGTGATGAGCAAGAACACACAGGCTGCCAGTGCTGATAAGAAACTGATGATGGGAACCATTAGGGAAGAGGTAATAATGGGAAATACATGAGTCCACTCATAACTTTTAACTCCATGATGTATTTCCTGCCTGTCTTTGCCACTGTTAAATACAGATTTCTCCATTTCCTTTTTGATATATTTCTGTTCTGATACTCCCTCATGTGGCAACATCCCAAACATGAAGCCAGTAGTTTTCTGTTGGTTTCTTGGTGGTGCCTCAATCAAAGTTAATTAGACAGAAACAAGTTCAGGAATACTTGCTTCCACTCAGATTTTGTGTATTCTGAGATAGCTATTGCAGCTAATGTCGGAAATGCAGACTCCTCCACAAATGAAGCAGGGGCAAGACAAGTTTACCAGGTGGTCTTCTCCTTCCACTCCTTACATGGGGCCTCTGTGAGCTCTCAATGCTTGGCTTTGAGTTTCCCAATACCATCCTGAATATTCCTACTCCATGGACCAGAGATTTGCAGGAGTCAGTGGAGATGTTATATCATTTGAGCACATCCATAAATCTTTTCCTTTGCCTATCTAGTAATTTCTTTTCAAAGTAAGAGTTTGGAGAGCATGATGTTAATCATGCAAATAACATGGTCATTAGAATGTTTTTCAGAGAAAGCATTGGCAATACTTTTTCAAATGTCTCAAGGTACTGCTGTAGGTCATCTATGCCTTGGAACATTAAAGGAGGGTGTGAATCACAACTCCAATAGACAATGTCAGGTCTGATAGCTTTTACCAATGTCTGTGCTGTCATTTTGAAGCAATAGTGAATTTTAACATTGATAGATGCCTTCAACAAGATGTGAGAAATGGGACGTGTTTTCCAGAGTTTCACTATGAACTCTCATTATCAAAAAGAAATAAGTTCACCAGGATAGACTGTTCAAACCCAGTGCTTGAGTAACACAGTCAACATCATCCACATACATTTTTGAATATCCCTAAGCCAGAAAGTGAGAGCAATCAAATAATTATATCTTTTCAATTTTCACATTAACTGCTAAATATACTTACTACTTCCGCCTAATCAAAGTGATCAAATCCTTCATAATAGGAAAGACCTTCACCCGAAAAGCAAGAAGGCTTATAAGCAAGAAAGTGTTATTTTAAATAACCTGTTATTTTTAAGCACTGTGCTATCAACTTCATCTAATATAGATGCTGCAAACAATAATCCTGAGGTGAAATCGCTCCTGTAATGAAATTAGGCTGGCACTTCTATATACCATTCCAATTCAAACACTTGGTACTTTCCTGGCATCAGGAAATTGACATCATATTTACAAAGAGTACATTTCTACCCATACCAACATAAATTGGAATTGAAAATTCCATGCATTATGAATTGTCATACAGATTCATTACAACAACGCCTGCTTTGTGGATGTTTGCTGCCTTTAAAGGGACACACTGCTGACAGCAGTATATCCGATGGAGAGTTTTCAGAACTGCCACGTTTACCAATTTACCATTCCCTCTGGCATTGGAGAGGGATCACATGTTTGGTACTCATGGAGAAATTAATTCATCTACTTTGATTCTGGCCACTGACGTATACCCTCAGGGTCTCTGTAACAAGCCGGAGATGTTCATTAACAGGAAACTCTTCCACCTGTTTATGCTGTGGATCATGAGAATACATTCCTAATGCTAAATATCATTTTCCCTAGAAGCACACATGATTCATTTGTTCTTGGGGAGCCCACAATATCAGATATATCCAAACGCAGAGAGATAATTCCTGCAGGACAAGAAGTTATTCTTTACTTCCTTGATTCTGCCTATCAATGCATTCTCCACCCATAGCAGCTGATTTATGATATCATCTGATATAAAAGCAACAGTATGCACTCTATTAGAGTTTCCACAGAAAGTGTGTCAAGTTATTCCCCCCCCCCTAAACAAATGAGTCTCTTCATAAACATGTGCACAAACAAGGAGGTGAGAGCCTTGGTGATAAATTGCTCCACATCCTATTTTGTAGTCACCTGCCCTGATTATTATACATGACTGAATGAGTTCCTGTTCAAGATACATTATTGGCATAGTAAAACATCTTTCCATTTGATTGAAGAGTAAAAATAAACTCTGACCTTTACGAAACATTCACTTTCTTGTGAGGATCCCCAGACCGCAGGAATAACCTACACCTGCAAATTACCCTGCTTTAGCGTGTGAAGACATGAAAGTTCCATCAGCACTGCTCTGCTGCGTAAAGGTTCTCACTCTGAAAGAGACTACTGATGCTGTCTCCTGCCACCGTGCAATCAATTTTCTGAAATCTAATTCATTAGTTTCCAGAAAAAGAACCCCAAAATAGCACATAAAATTGTAAATGCGCAATTGGTTCTAAGGTTCCCTTTGGAAATTGCAATCAGCACATTCTTGGCATGGTGCAAGAACATGCTGATTGCAGTTCCTATGGGAAACCTAAAACTATTTTGAGGATGAGCCATTTGCTTCCAGCTTGTCTTGAGCAGATGTATACTAATCGTACTTGGTAGAAATGATAGTACTGATGTCCAGCACATCACATGGCTCATGGAATATTTTAGACACAGATTAATGCTAGTATTTGCCTAGAAATTAACTTTGTCAATATAATTTATATATTTTATTTTATATATATATATACACTGCGGGTATTACAGTGTTACATACATATATATTAGTGATGAAACATACTGTATATATTAAATTAATTTAATTTTAATTATTTTGGGTTGTAATTTGACTTCCAGATCTTCACTGAACTGATATTTACACACAATGTTATTTACAGCATTCATTGATTTCTAAAGATCCTTCACCTAACTTCTCAAGCTGATTGAATTTCTAGAAGGAGGACTAAGTGTGTCATATGAAATAGGAGCAGAAGTAAACTATTTGGCTGCTGATACATGCTTCACTACTCAAGGAAATTATGGTAGACATTCTACCTCAACGTTAGTTTTCTGTTCTATCACCACATTCCTTGATTTTTCCCACATCCAAATTCTATGGCTTTCAGTGTTGAATAAGATCAATAAGTCTCGAAAGTCCTTCATAGAACATAGATTAGTACAGCACCTTATAGGACCTTCGGTCCACAATGTTGTGCCGACCCTCAGACCCTGCCTCCCATATAAGCCCCCACCTTAAATTCCTCCATATACCTGTCTAGTAGTTTCTTAAGCTTAACGAGAGTATCTTCCTCCACCACTGACTCAGACAGTACATTCCACGCACCAACCACTCTCTGAGTAAAATATCTTCCTCTAATATCCCCCTTGAACTTCCTACCCCTTACCTTAAAGCCATGTCCTCTTGTATTGAGCAGTGGTGCCCTGGGGAAGAGGCGCTGGCTATCCATTCTATCTATTCCTCTTATTATCTTGTACACCTCTATCATGTCTCCTCTCATCCTCCTTCTCTCCAAAGAGTAAAGCCCTAGCTCCCTTCATCTCTGATCATAATGCATACTTTCTAAACCAGGCAGCATCCTGGTACATCTCCTCTGTACCCTTTCCAATGCTTCCACATCCTTCAAACTCATTCGAAGAAGAGAATACTAAAGATTCACCATGCTTTGAGTGATGATTTTTCCTTTATTTGTCCAAAATACCCAACCCCTTATTTTGACATTGTGTGGCTTAATTCAAGACTCCTCCACCAGGGAAAGCATCTCCATCCTACCGAGCTCCATCAAAGACTATTCTCTATTTCAATCAGATCATCTCTCATATTTTATTGAGGCCTTCCATATTTTTCTTCAGATGGCAGACCTTTCATCCCAGGAAAAGTCTGATGAACCTTTGCTGCATCCCCTCTGCAGTGTAAATCATTTTGATGTTAAATACCAAAATTGCACAGCATACTCCAGGAGTTGTCTCACCAAGCCCTTCAGAGGTGTAATAGCATAACAGGCAAAAATACACAACATTAATTATATTAATGTTCTTTTTAAATTTGTCTTCTTATTAAATAAAAACTTACATAGGGTTTCATCATTTGCCAGGTGGTAGAAGCGGTAACAGACCAGGAGAACCTGAAAGAGGTCCTGGTGTGATAACAGAGTGAAAACTCTAATCCAAATCTCATCAGGCAGATAAAGCCATGGTAAAGCGTTCCCATCTCCTGGACAAATCTGGGTCAAGACAACAGAATTGGAAGAATAAGGTCAATATGTAATGAAAATATGTATACCATCTATTAATTTACTTGCTCTATTTTTTCAGCCCTTTATATAGTAAGTTGTTATAGAGTAGAACATGGTTGTGAAAATTTCCATCTATTGTGTCACTTTGAAATATCATTTATTTGTATTCCATATGGTACGATTTCAACCGCAGATCCCCAGCTATTGACAGCAATTGTCTCCATGAGTCTGGATCTGATTCACTAATGAAGACCTTACACTGCCCCAGACTTAAACACTGATGCCAGCCAAGGCCTGATGCAACTTATCACAAAGGTCTCCACTGAATACACAATTATTGTTCGTTTTGCCTTCATGACCTCCAACTTTAGCCCTGCTTCCAGACTTACCTAATGCTTAATGTGTTCCGCAAAGGTGAGCAGCATGAAAGGCCATTCTACAGTGCTGGCACCTTGACTTTAGGTATTAGCCATAACTAAATTTACTGTGGCAGACCCATAACTAAAAGGGTAATTGGCTCATTGGGTAATAGTCTTTTAATAAAGCTTCTCTAGCACCAACAAATTTCTGGCTGATGGTACCATCTAGTGGACAACCAATGTAGATGGTTTCTCTGATAGCAAAATGCAAGTGTGGCCAAATGAAACAAGGACACTTTGACCTAGTTTTGTAACAAAATGAAAATGTCACACAGGAGTTCCAATCTCAAAGAACGCATGAGCATAAAGAGAAGACATCATGTGATATTACTCGTGAAAGATCTCCTTTAATACTTTTGTGGTTGACCCATTTTTACATTTGCATCACTTACCATAGTAGACCATAGGTTCTAATTTTTAGACTGGCTATTATGTGCAACATTAACAACATAAAATCTCCTTTTACATATACTCTCCTTTTCCCCCTCCTTGTGATGTACCATTTAATGATGGAATAACAAGCAGGCAAATATGTTAAAGTTTCTCACTAATGTTTGTCTGGAAGCAACCTTTAACAAACATGATGGATGGCCCAACAGGGGTTTAACTCCTCCTCCCTTCAGTGATTTAACTGTCTTATACTTGATGCTCTCCAGAGCAAGAAACCTAGATCTAGAAATTCATCACTGTGAAAAAACATGTAATTTCCCCACTATAACTGGAACCTTCTACCAACTAAATTGACTGGAAAAGAGACTGAACAATCAACTTGAACATTTGATAAAATATCAGGGGTTTTATCTTCCACTTTTTTCATTGTCAAATTGTTCTTGAAGGAGAAATAGAACATCGGCCATTTTGGGAGCTGCAGAAGATAGGTGGTACAGGTGATAGAATGTCAGTGTTTTACATCCCACCTTCTCCCATGTCACATAAAAATCAGGCACTACAATTCAGCCATTCTATATCCCACTGTATCCAACACAGTTCTCTTTGGCTGTTTGCTTGCTTCATGACATTCTCTTATCAGTTTGGACAGTGCAAGCTCCAAAGGCAACACTTTGATCATAACAAGGAGTGTTTGTTTCCCTGTTGGCTGCAAGATATATAATGCTCACAATGATGTGAACTCTCCCAAGCTTCTTAAAATGGTAATGTGAAATTTATTACCTTCTCATGAGGGGGAAAATGCATTTCTAGTTTAATTCCTCAGTACGGAAAGACAACACCTCTAAGGACTGCAGTAAACATTATGTTCTTATCTCTGGAATGAAACTTGAAGCACACACCTCATACACGGAACTACTATGTATAGAACTAGCAATATTCAATGTATAGAATAATTGATACTAAAAATGTGAGGGATTTTCCACTGAACTGTGTTCTCTTTTTGTTTATAGTTTTTATTATGGATAAATTTTATTTTTCGATGAAAAGGCTTTATATTCTCCCTCATCAAAGGAGCTCTGAACTCAACCCTAGATGGTATCATCTAACTCGTGGGATAAGACCCAAGGCCGTATTCATCAATTTGGTTAAAATCATCTTGTTTATAATCAATGCATTTCTAAGTTTCTTGTGTAATATAAAAAAGTAAAATACTTGCCAGTTTATCATAGAAATGTGAAGCATCACCTTTGAAATATTTAGTTAATTCCCCTAAAACAAAATTGCACATTTCACATCATTTTGTAATACATAACATACAATAGTGCAAGAAGATAAATATAGACAACAATATTATGAAATTGTGAAGATTATGAAACAGCTGGAAGATACAGATAAGCTAGCACCAGATACATTAAAATTCATAGGGAATGCTTTGTAAACAAAAATGTGAAAGTGCATCTTAAATATGAGATTCTACATAAATGTTAGGAATTCAGAAACACGTCATTTGAGGTTATAGAATAAATAGGCATGTTATAAAAATGACAAATGCTATTTTGGGGATAAAGAAGCATTTTGATAGTGATTATTTTGTACAATTTCTCAGCCAAGCTTTTATAGTATTATGTAGAACAATATAGGGTAAAATATAAAATCAATGGAGTACACCAGAAATTCACCACAATATCACAAAAATATGGTGACACAATTTTGTATTCGGGCTTTGATTTGATCTTCTTATAACATGGAGGTAATATAAACCTATGTAATATTATCTAGGTTTCATAACCAAGAGATTATGCCTGGTGTGGTTGTGAATATGAGCCATACATCCCAGAAAAATATCAGATGAGGTAATTGGCAATCTTTCATTGCTACTATTGTGACTACAGCTTGATTTGACTTTGCATCAGTAGAAAAGGTGGCCCCATCTTCTCGTCTCCTGTGTATCCAAATCAAGGCTGACCACATACAGTACATTACTTGGAAAGTCTGGTTCAACTTTGCTGTAGGAGGAAGGGAATCTCTCTGACAAGGTGAGGCCAAAGATTGCATAGTACCAGTTATTATTTAGTCTTCTGTAGACATCTGCTCCTGTTTTGCAAGCCTTAAACTTACCACTCGTTGAAACTTTAAATCTAAGTACGCAGATTGAATTTGAATTTAAGATCGCAATGAAGAGATTGGTTATCAAACTGGATTAGAGCATGATTCTAGCACTACTATATTCAGAGCTTTGGACAGAGATTATCTTAGGACCGAATATCAGTAAGGCTTTCTTCCTCTCCTTTAAGTCAAGCTGCCAGTAGCAACATATAGGGAAAATACAGTAAGTCCATACTTTTATTTTGTTTAGTTTTATTCATCTGTTCTGAGATCAGAGCACTGATTATCAATGGAAAGCCCGAATAGCTGGTTTACATGCAAAGTGAGTATCGTACGTTGTCTATTAAAATACTGGGGTTAGACATTCCAGTCAGCATAACTCCAAAGCTTTTTAAATTGTCAGCAGGTGTTAGAATGTAAATTCTCTTTTCCCTAACGTCAGCTTTTCCAGCGCATTCATCAGTACCTACGATATCCAGCAAAATTGATATCAGAAAGTCAGCTGATACAGACGCATTGAAGAACTTTGACACAAAGCAGAGTAAAATGCTCTAGGATTAGCTATTCAAATTTATTACAAAAAGTGAAATAAAGACTGGGCATAATTATAAGTTCAGTTAGAAACTGAAATATACACAGACAAAAAAAATTAAATAGTTTTTAAACTCATAGAATTTTGGAATAATTATCTTGCAGATATTACAGTTCAGATATATAAAGTTAGAATTTCAGGACTAGGAATTTGTTTAGGTTTAATCATGGCTTAGAAAATCATTAAAAACAAGTTACACAATATTCAACAAAATGTAACATCTTCAGTAGGTTTTACAAGACTAATTATAAAAATTGAGGTTCATAGCAATTTAATAATTCAGGATTTCTTTCTGTGGAGAAAAACTACACTAACTATCTGGTTGGTGGTGCAGAATATCAGTGACAAAAACTTCTGTAATTTCAAGTTTAACTGTAGAGTGTATGCACAATTATAAATGTAGCCATGAACTTCACAGAGTAACTGCACTGAAACCCAATGCTTCCTCCATAATTATAATTACCAATTCCCTGACAGGGTTTAAGTAGCAACAAAAATTGTGTTCTATTCACATTGTGCAACATATCCTCATCTGATTTGAATACTTTATTCAAATAAGTAAAATCGTTACAAAAAGAAACATAAAGTAACATGGAAAATTGGGAGGATAAGTTTAAATATGAGGGGTGATTGATAAGTTTGTGGCCTAAGTTAGAAGGACTCAATTTTAGAAAACCTAGCACATTTATTTTTCAATACAGTCCCCTCCTACATGTACACACTTAGTCCAGTGGTCGTGGAGCATACGGATCCCTTCTTTGTAGAAGTGGTCCACAGCAGTGGTGATTGATACGTTTGTGGCCTATGGTAGAAGGAGATGAGTTATTAATTTCAAACTTTCTGCATTATCACTCAAAGAGTTGAACTGCACGTGCATGTAACGAGAGCATCTTGGACCTCCAGGTGGTCCATAGCAGGGGTGATTGATAAGTTTGTGGCCTAAGGTAGAAGGAGATGAGTTATGTTACATGCACGTGCAGCTCAATGCAGAAAGTTTGAAGTTAATAACTCATCTCCTTCTACCTTAGGCCACGAACTTATCAATCACCCCTCGTAGCTTTTCATTGCACATAGGCCATAGCCAATAAATGGATCTGATACAAGATTTTAAACAGTATTATCATAAATTTTACTCCAGACACAAAAAAGGCATTTGAAATGGATGTCTTATTGATTAGACTTACTTGATTTCATTGTTGGTCCTGAAGCCACTGCTGTATTTTGAAGCAATGTTTTTGATCTTTGTCGTCCTCGTTTATTATCCAGAATATTGGCACTTAAAGGCCTTTTGAACGGCTGTTTCAATGACGCCTTGCTCATTGCCATAGGCACTTACAAGAAAACACATAATTTAGATTTCATTTAATAAAACCACTTGTTTCCAAAGAAATAACCCTATCAACAAATGATAGTTACAATGTAACATTGTTATTTGTATTTAAATAGAATTAATGGTCTGTAAATACTTAGTGAACTTGATGATTTGAAAACTTTTACCATGAGCGAAATCCTTAGAATAAATATAATTATCACATGTAAATTCATAATAATAGTTCAATAACTTCTTAAATGAAGATACAGTTTGGAGATTATCACCATTCTGTTTTGCATGCAATTTTTTTTTGTAATGAAATACTGTTCCTACTTACCATTCATCTTGTATACTTCCTGATAAAAATAACTTCATATCCATACTCAAAAACATACAGTAGCTTCTGCCTTGATATGGTTAACTGCTCATGTACTTTATTTCTGGGCTCAGAGGGCCATGGACTTGGTGAAACACTGTTTATCTCCCTATAGGCGCTGTCGAACCTGCTGAGTGTTTCCAATGTTTTCTGTTTTTATTCCATCATTGTTCCTATACTCCAGTCAAAGCAAGGAATCTTCCAACATCCACCAAGCCCCTCCAAAACCTATCACATTTCAATAGATTTACCTTTTATTCTTCCAAATTCCAGGGCATATAAACATTCAATTCAATTCACAAAACAATTGTCTCATCTCTGAAACCATTGTACACCCTACAAATAAATATGTCTTTCCTGAGATCCGGTAACCAAAATTGTGCACAGTTCTACAGATATGTAGATTTCTATCTAAAACCCTAATCCTAGTAATAAATGCTAGTAAGCTTTTATTGCCAATTGCCTGCACACGATATCCAGCAAAATTGATATCAGAAAGTCAGCTGATACAGACGCATTGAAGAACTTTGACACAAAGCAGAGTAAAATGCTCTAGGACAAGGACATTTAAATCATTTCTGATTACTACATTTAAAAGGTTTTGCTCAAAATTTTTGCCAGTCAAACAGAGCAGTGTATGGTACTGTGCCTCCAAAATTAAAATGTGGGATCAGCATTTCGTGAATAACAGCAACATGCTGATGAAGGGTGGAGTCTCAAGAGGAGCAACCAGCAAAGAGGTGGCTGATTTCTGGGAACTTTACGCCGGGTAAATATTGAAGGATTGTTTCCACTGAAACGCAAATGGAGAACAGGAAGTTTACAGATCAAGCCTTCTCAGTGGAAGGGCAAAGGAAAGGAGAAAAGTTCATGAATCAGGAATTCTCTGCAGAATTATCATCTGCAATCATTGCATAATAGTTCAGCACTTGTAATTCTTTGCTCATTTCTAATGTGATACTGGACCTCCCACCAGACCAAACTCATCTGCTCCCTTACTACTAACTTACTGTTGTGGTGGGTGCATCCAAGTTAATCATCAGACTAGTATGGAATTTAGGACTTTTGAGCTGATTGAAGATGAACAGAAGAGTTATCAATACTGAATTCACTTCAGATCGTCAGTGGTTATTATTAGCTATGGGAACATAATGCTGCTTCTTCCTTTACCTGCAGGCTTCACAATGTCAAAAGGTTTTTAAAATGTTCTGTCTTTGAGGTTGCTACTAACTTTGTAACTGTGAAACAAATGTTTACAGTGGAAAACAAAAGATCATAATATTGCATTCCTTCAATGAACTTCAGTTTATGGCAGCTGGTTACTTGGATTACGTATTCATAAACTGGTAACAGCAGCACTCTTCATGGGCCATATACCTGGACAATAAACAGAAGCAGGGCAGCTGAGATGTACTTCAGTTGCCCATACCAATGAATGTCTGAACTAAGCACGCAGGGACATTAATGTGGTGTGGAAGCCTTGCAGACTGAGCTGTACCCACTGGCAAGGTTGTGCTTCATAGACTGAAAGCAGAAGGGAGACTGCGCTGTAGGGCTCAATGACAGCTGGTGCCTTCTAGCGAAGAAACTGTCAGGAAACCTACAAGCCTGAAAGTTTAATTGATTCTGCAAGAAAAAGTATGGCTGCATATTTACAAGAGGAACTCAGCAAGTCAGGCAGTGTCTATGGAAGGGAATTTACGTTTGATCTTTGAAGTGTCTCAGCCTGAGATGTCGACAGTTTATTCCCCCCACAGATGTCACCTGACTTGCTGAGTTCCTACAGTATTATGTGAGGGTTAATCAAAATTTCCAGCGTCTGTAGAATCACTTCTAGCCACTCATTTTCTTCTTCTTCATCTTACAGACTGATTTTTACGGACTTCTCCATCTCAGCTGATTACTCGGTTCCCTTCCAGTATAGTTGGCCACTGCCAGAAATAGACATTTTTGGTGCAACTACAGAAAATATAAATGAACTTCTGGAATGACCCCTAATTACTTGTTACAGAAACTAAGCCTGTCTCTCGAGTGAAGTTCTGGAAATAAATGAGGAATTAAAACAACTGGAGATGATGTTTTCGCACAGTCATATAAAATCATACCCGTTGAATGATCATCAGGTAAGAGTGGTTTTCCTTTTGTTCTTGGACAGTCAGCAACCGATCGCGGGTGACTTAGATTTGCTGACCTAAGGAACATAAAACATTGTAAACATTCCTTCATTAAAGTAACTGGAGCTCTCTCAAGATCTACCATTGCTTTTGGGGTAAAATTCCAGCGTACATGTGTTTTAGAGACTGGCAGATCAATTGTTCTATAGTTCAGAATAAGCTACATAAACACTTACAAGATTTCAAAGCTCTATACTGAGGTGAGTCTGCGAATGTGCATCTCAACAAAAACTCAGAGTTGACAGATTTCGTAAGTGTCCAGATGAAAACTTAATTGCCTTGGCAAAAGAGACTAAGGGCCAGGTGCTAAAAGATGGGATTAATATGGATGTGTGCCCACTGGTTGTAGTAGATATCAGGTGTATACCTGTTCCAATGCTGTGTGACTGTATATCTCCGTAATTTTGCTGAAACTCCTACTTTTTTATTCATGGGCATAACTTTATCTCTTAATATTCACTGTTTACAACCCCAAGTTCATATTCATGACAATGCCAGCAACAATCTACAAAAATCATAAAGAGTACAAGAAGCATGAAGAGGGCCACAAAAAAAATTCCTGAATCTTGCTTCATTCTCCTGTTAAGTGTACTAGGCCATCTAAACACCTCAGCATAAAGCTAGTGGACTCCCAGAGGCAGGCAGCTAGCCAGCTGGATACTAATGGCACTTGCATAACAATAAATCCTGACGTTCACTGGCTTTCTGCCTTGGAATTAAAATTCCCCCTCAAATCTTTCTAATTTATAACATGGTCCTGGTTTGTTTCAGTGTTATCTCTCAAAGTATGCTATCACCATGAGTAATGTGAAAGGTGCCTTGTGATAACTCCAGATCTGACTCACAGTCTATTCATATTTTTCAAGCTGCAGTAATTAGAAACCATTGCATTTCAAATCTCCTAGTTATGTATGAAAGGTTTTGAAACCATTGTAGGTCTCTTATTGCTAGGAGATTCTAGTGACTCATATCGAATTGTGCAGTATTTTTTTCAGCACCGCTCCATCCCATGTCTCTTCAAACTCCTGAAGTACAGGGTTGCGAGCAAACTGCTTATTATCATTAAATGGCATACAGAACAGTTAAAGCATGATGTTATATTCAAGGAAATTTTCCTAAAGAACTAATGATAATGGAATTGCTAACCCTAGAGAGATCTTAGATGAGCTACTTATTACTTTTATTTTCACTCACTGCTGTATTTTCATAAACGGAAGTCAACAATGTTTTACCTATGAAAAATCATTTCAAAATCAGTCCATTTTTCCTCAAGAGAGGAAAAAAACTTTATTTTAAGTTAATTGCATTTCACTACATTGCCTTGCCCATTTTACTCCACTTTAAAAAGAAGACTCAATCAACTTAAAAATTTTAAGTTCTGTAAATACCTGGTCTTCAACTTAATTTTGACTGCTTACCTCTCCACCCTCCACTTTCCCAGCTCTCCACTGTCCTGGGTCTCCTCTCCATTCCTCCTTAGGGTTTGACTGCTTGGGCCTATTTCTACCAGGGCCACTTGGCTTCCCCAGGAAAGGTCAACTTGGTCCTGCTTACTCAGCCCCATTTCAACCACCCCAATCACTTTTGCTGTCTTGTTTACTTGTTGGATTTCTTTGAGGAACGAATTGACTTATATAGGAAGATGCAGAGAAGCTTTCAGAAAGGTGGCTGGTATGTCTCATGTAATTGACCACTGGACAGGATCTAGGCAGGGTGTATGAGGTGTCAGGGAGGGATAGCACCTCTGGTGTGAAGACCTGTCATCGTTCCCAAGGTAGGTCCTCCACCTTTGCTCCTCACCTGGCTCTCAGCTCTCACCTGTGCCTCCATGTAAGCTGTTTACATGAGGCAACCTCAGATGCATCTCTTTGGTCTCAATAGCTGGGAAAATCTTAGCCAGAGTCCTGCTAGACAGGCTAAATGCTCATCTAGAATGAGGTCATCTCCCAGTAAGTTAGTGAGGCTTCAGGAAAGGAAGAGGAACTATTGACATGATCTTTGCTGTGAGACAACTCCAGGAAAAATGCCAGGGGTAGAACAGACCGCTCAGCACCACCTTTATCAGTCTTACCAAGGCCTTCAACACCGGATTACAGAAGATCGAGGCAAAGTTTGATTGCCCTGGCAGATTCATCACCATGGTCAAGCAGTTTCATGATGAGATGTCAGCCTCCGTGCTCGATGATGGTGGCTGTTCTGTTGCTTTCTCAGTCACAGATGGGGTCAAGCAGGGATGCGTGCTGGCGCCCATTCTCTTCACCATGATGTTCAGTGCGATGTTGACTGATGCATTTCGGGGCAGCGTTCCTGGAAATTGTATCAACTAGGGGGTGGATGGCGAGCTGTTCAACCTGCAGAAGCCTCAAGCAGTTACCAAGGTCAAAGAGACGGTGCTGAGAGACTTCCTATTCGCTGACGACAGCTCTCAATGCAAGCTCTGAGTCCGACATGTAGGACATCATTGATAAACTTTCCACCGCATGCAACAGCTTCAGTCTCACCATCAGCACCAGGAAGGGAGAAGGGAGGGAGAGAGAATTACCGAAAGTTGGAGAATTCAATGTTCATGCCAAGGGGCTAGAGACTACCCAGACGGTATATGACGTGTTGCTCCACCAAATCTATTTCTATGTAAATCCCAATAACTTCAGCTTTCTTTTTGCTATAAACCCATTAAAAAGTCTTAAACCACATCTGAAAAAAGCTATTACCTAGAAACTGCACTGGGGAAAATTCATCACTTGTTTAATAGCATATAAACATATTTCAGGCATGCTTCCACACATTTTTGGTGAAAACCCAATAAATCGAAGAATAACTGAGCACTTCCTGGGGCAGTTCACCCTGACATGATATTATCTCCCTGTTGTACTTTGCACAGTAATGACATCATCAACATACAAGTGCATTTTATTATCAAATGGTAAAAATCAGTAAGAAAATCACTAAAATGTGAAACCTATATGATTTAAAGAGGTATCATGGGATCATAATTTTTGTGTTCAGAAATACTTAAACTGTTATTATAATAAAATTGTCTCCAAATGCATTGATCACAACCCTTGGCTTATCCGGTAGCCCACCAAACCCTATCCAAGCCCTCAGTCCCCAGCCCCACTACGTGGCCAAATATTCATAGATTTTCCACCCTCTTTGTTTAACATCTCTGATCATTTTCCTGCTATTCCATTCAACTCCATACATAGCCTCCCACTGCCCCTTGTGCCCAAAATTTCCCTTATATCCATGATATATTAGGTCTAAAATGGGTTAAGTTCTCTTTCCCATAAGCAGAGCATGCCTGTCAGTGCTGCTGACTACCTAACAAGCAGCAGTTTGTGTAAAACACATAGATTAAGTTTTAGTATTTCTTTAAGCATGCAAGTCACACCACTTGTTTTATTAAAGCAAGAATATCTCACGTTTGCGTTTATCTTGGTAATGTCAAACATGATTGCCAACTTCAGCACACATTTAACCATCCTATTTTTAAACAAACATCTCCCAATCCATTGTATAAAATTCAATACGTTCAAAGAGTGCATGATGTTTTACCGAATGTTTCTCTTTCTGTATTAGTCATTTGAGCTGGTTGTTCCATTTATAAGACCTACAGGCACAGAGAGGCTGCCAAGCACATGCAGCGATGCCAAACAGTGCACCACACTCATTTTAACATCACTTGGCACTAACAAAGTTTATGTATTCAAGGCCTGCAAAAGGCACACTGATGCTGGCCATAACCAGCTAGCTAAAGCAAGACTATGAATTGGAATGAGCAATGGGCAACACAACCTCTCCATCTTGCTTTATAATGTATTAATATCATAATTGATCTGATTGTGACTTCAGCTCTGCATTTCTGTCTTCTTGTGGTAGCCATTTACGTCTTGCTTACCAAGATGCTATCATTCTCAGCCTTAGTAAATTCAAAGTCTGTTTTCACCGTTCCTCATGAAAGAGAGTTCCAAAAGCTCATGACCTTCTGGGAGTAAAAATTTTGCCATATCTCTGTTTTAAATCAGCTCCCTAAGCAGGGCAAACAACATTTTGGATCGAGACCCTGCTTCAGGTCTGAAAGTGGAGAGGAAAGATAGCTGGTATAAAGAGGAAGGGGCAGGGATGTGACAGGAGCTGGTGGAAGGAAGATGGATCGAAGACATGTGAGGAATGTTGGGCAGAAGAAGCCAGTTGGGTTAGAGGAAGGGGTGGGGTTGGGAGACATAAACAGATGGGTGACAGGTGGAGGCAAACAAGTAGGGGTAGGTGCAGGCTGATGGAGACAAATGTTGGGGAGGGAGAGCAGAGGTGTATGAACATGGAGGCTGAGGCATGAGGGTGATAAGTGAAGGCACAGTGGATAATAGTGCTGGAATCTGATAAGTGAGGAAGGTCATGATGGGAAACATTGAGGGGAGAAAAGGGTAGATGGAATACAATGGGGAGAGATTTCCAGTGAGTGAAATGTGTGAGCAGTAAGTAGTGGTGAATTAAAAATGGGTGATGGGGGTGGCTGGAGGGGGAAAGAGAGGAGAAAGGGAGGAACAATGGGAGGACCAGAGGGAAGGAGGGACAGAGGGTCGGGGAGAGGGAGAGAGAGAAAAAAAAAACAAGAAAAGGATTACATGAAACGGCAAAGTTCAACCTGCATGTCACTGTGTTGTAGACTGCCCAGGTGAAATATAAAGTATTATTCCTCTGGTTTGTATTAAGCCCCACCCTGATAGTGGAGAATGCTGAGGACAGCTGGGTGTGGGAATGGGAATGAGAGTTCAGGATGGTCAGTGTGCAAGGAGTGATGCTGCTCTGCAAACTGGTCGTCAAGTCTGCACTCAGTGTAGGGAATGCTAGGTCAGGAGCACCAACTTCTTCAACCTGAGCTTCCCGCCTTAAAGGAGATCAGTATCATTCCAGTACCGCAGAATAAAAAACAAGGTAAAATGCCTTGATGACTACCTCTCTCTGGCTTTGAGATCAATCATCATGAAATGCTTCAAGAGGCTGGTCATGGCCCACATTAATCCCAGCCTACCAAGCAACCTCAATCCACGGCAATTTGACCATCAACAAAACGGGTCTACAGCAGACACCATCTACCTGGTTCTGCACTCAGCTCTGGAGCATCTGGACAGTAAATATACCAATTTTTGACTATTGTTTACTGACAACATCTCCGTTTTTAATACTAAAATTTCAAGCAAACTCATCTCAAAGGTCCTAAACCTGGAACTCAACACTTCCCCTTGCAAATGGATCCTGAACTTCCTGATCAATTAACCACAACCAGTAAGGAACACCTCCACCATGATTATTCTCAATTCTGACACCCTACAAGGTTGCATCTTCAGCCCCCTCATGACTGTATGGCATGATCTTACCCTAATCCCATCTGCAAGCTTGCAGATGATACCACATTGTATCTCAAATAATAATGAGTCAGAGTGCAGGAAGGTGGTAGAAAGCCTAGTCACGTGGTGCTATGATGACAGCAACAACCTTTCCCTCAATCTCAGCAAAACAAAAGAGCTGGCCATTGATTTCAGGAAGAGGGGTGGTGGGAACACTCCCATAGACTGTACATTAATGGTACTGAGGTCAAAACAGCTGAGAGTTTCAAGTTTCTGGGAGTGAACATCAACAATAGCCTGAACTGGTTGATACCACAGCCAAGAAAATTCACCAGTTCTTCTACTTCCTCAAGAGGCTAAAGAAATTAAACATGTCTTCTGTGACCCACATCAACTTTTACCAATGCACCATAGAAAGCATCCTATCTGGATCCATCACAGCTTGGTATGACAACTGCTCTGCCCAAGACCATAATAAATTGCAGAGAGCTGTGAACACAGCTCAGCACATCATCGAAACCAGCCTTCCATCCATGAACTCTGTCTCAATTTCTCACTGTCTCAGGAGAGCAACCAGTGCAACCAAAGATCCCACGCACCCTCAATGTGCTCTCCTCATCTCTCTCCATTGGGCAGCAGATTAAAATAAAACCTGAAAACATGAACCACTAGGCTCAAGACAACTTCTATCCTGCTTTTGTAAGACTATTGCATGGTCTCTTACCACGATAAGATGGACTTTTGACCTCACAATCTACCTTGTTATGACAGTGTATCTTAAAGTCTACCTCCACTGCACTTTCTCTGTATTGCAACACTTTGTTCTGCGTTCTGTTATTATTTTACTTTGCACTACCTCAATGCACTGTTGTACTGTATGGTTGGTGTGAATGGCAAGGCTTTCACTGTACCTCAGTGACAATAATAAACCAATTTCCCAATTTCCCAAAAGGCTACATTGGAGGAGGTGCACATGAACTTTTGCTTCAGCGCTGTCTGGGTCCCTGGATGGTGTTGAAAGAGTAGGTTTGGGAACCTCCTGTGGTTGCAAATAAAGTGTTAGGGGTCAGAGAAGGATAGGTGAGGAGGGATGAGTGACCTTTGGGACAATTCATCCACACTCGCCCACCAAATTGCCCAGCTAAGCCTTTCCTATCCACGTATCTGTCCAAATATCTTTACAACACTTCTTCTAGCAGTACATTCTATATACAACCCTCGGTGTGAAAAAGCTGCTTCTCAGGTCACTTTTAATTCTTTGCCTTCTCACTTTCAACAATGGCCTCTAGTCACAGAGAGAGTGGGCTCTGAGGAAGGTGAAAAGGGTGGGGAGAGAAAATTGTAACCAGTGTTGGGTTTCCGTTTTCGCTGGCAGACATGAAGAATGATGTGCTGGATGCGGAGACTAATAGGGTGAAAGGTGAAGATGAAGGGAGGACCTTCAGGGTAGTCATCTCTGGATTACTCCCAGTGCCACGTGCTGGTCAGGGCAGGAAAAGGATGATAGTACAGATAAATGTTGTGGCTGAGGATCCGGTGCAGCGGGCAGGGTATCAGATTCCTGAATAATCTGTCTTGAGAGGTCATTAGGATATGGTCAGTGAGGAGTGATATTGGTGCAAGTGAACAAAAAATAAGATTTATGTGCAATCAAATAAACAACATAAGTGCTAGCAAAATGGATCAGTTAAGATCAGATCTCCATGAGATTGTGTTCTTCATACAAGGGGTGATTGATAAGCTTGTGGCCTAAGGTAGAAGGAGTCAATTTTAGAAAACCTAGCACATTTATTTTTCATCATAGTCCCCTCCTACACTTACACACTTAGTCCAGTGGTCGTGGAGCATACGGATCCCTTCTTTGTAAAAGTCGACGTCTTGGACCTCCAGAAAGTGATCCGTAGCAGGGATGATTGATAAGTTTGTGGCCTACGGTAGAAGGAGATGAGTTATACAGCTCTTGTTACATGCACGTGCAGGTCAACTCTTTGAGTGATTATGCAGAAAGTTTGAAGTTAATAACTCATCTCCTCCTACCTTAGGCCACGAAATTATCAATCACCCCTGCTGCAGACCACTTTCTGGAGGTCCAAGATGCTGACTTCTACAAAGAAGGGATCCGTATGCTCTACGACCGCTGGACTAAGCGTGTAAATGTAGGAGGGGACTATGGTGAAAAATAAATGTGCTAGGTTTTCTAAAATTGTTTCTTTCTACCTTAAACCACAAACTTATCAATCACCCCTCGTATTCCTCAGCATCTCAAAACACAGGTTGCCAGACCTTTGCCCCCTAGTTCTGTACTGGCAGGGCTAATACTTCCAGTTCCAGGCCCTTGACCTGACTGACAAGGTCAAGAAACTGGAGCCGGAGGTGGATGAAGGGACCTTCCAGGAAGCTGAAAACATCATTCGTGAAACCTTTACTGAGGTGGGCTCACCCAGAGTGCAGGGCACCATCAAGAGTGTCCTGATCAGCTGCATCACCATCTGGTATGGGAATTGTAAGGCATATGACTACAAGTCCCTCCAAAGGATTGTAACGACTGATGAGAGGATCGCTGGGGTCTCTCTTCCATCCATCAAAGATATTTATCACGAACGCTGTGTACACAGACCTCTTAGCATTGTCAATGATCCTTCCCATCCATCCAACAATCTCTTTAACCCCCTACCATCAGGCATTAGGTAGCATTAGGACAGGCACAGTTAGGATGGGAAACAGCTTCTTCCCCCAGGCTGTAAGATGGCTGACCAGTGTTAATATTACTTTATGTGTTATGTGCGTGGGTTATATGCCATAGGTTGTGCACCTTGTCTGGAGAACGTTGTTTTGTTTGCAGTATACATGTGTACTGTTGAATGACACTAAACTTGACCTTGAACTTGAACTTGAGATGGGTGCCCACCAGGTGAAATAAGGGGAGTAAGCAGTCAGTGCAGGGTCCCCTTTGGCCCTTCCCCTCAGCAACAAAAGAAAAAGAGATGCCAGGATTTTGTGTTCCTTCCCAGGTGCTAGGGTCCAGGATGTCTCAGAGTGGTTGCAGACGATTCTCAAGAAAGAGGGTGAGCAGACAGGGGTCATGGTGCACATAGGCACCAACGACATACACAGGCAGAAAGGAAGAAGAGGTCCTGCACAGTGAGTATATGGAGTTAGGAAGAGGCTAAAGAGTAGGACCTTTAGGGTAGTCACCTCTGGATTGCTCCCACTACCACATGCTAGTCAGGGCAGGAAGAGGATGATAGTACAGACGAATGAGTGGATGAGAATCCGATGCAGCAGGCAAGGTTTCTGATTTCTGGATCTTTGGGATCTGCTCTGGGGAAGGTATGACCTGTAAAAAAAGGACTGGTTACACCTGAACGCAAGATGGACCAATATCTTTGCATGCAGGTTTGCTAGTACTGTTGGGGAGGGTTTAAACTAATTTTTCAAGGGGATGGGAACTGGAGTGATAGGGCTGATAATACAGCAGTTGGTATACAAGTCAATGCAGTCTGTAATGAGACTGTGAGGAAGGACATGCAGATGATAGGGCAAAATTACAGTTGGGTCATCAGTGGCTAGTTGGCTAGGGCTTTGGGGTTGAAGGTAGGGGAGAGGTTTGCTGAAAGGACACATCTGTGTTACCTTCACAAAACTGCCTAAAGAATTATTTATTTCACTCACTTTGAAACTTACTCTGAATAATATATATTGTTGCAATTAGATGTTCATTCCAGATAGGTCCTAATTTACAACAATCCCCTACTCTAATTCCGATGTACAAAATAACCAGGAAAGCAAAATGAAATTAGGTGACGAACAAGAGGAAATCTGCAGAAGCTGAAAATCCAAGCAACACACACAAAATCCTGGAGGAACTCAACAGGTCAGGCAGCATCTATGGAAAAGAGTACAGTCGACATTTCAGGCCAAAACCCTTCGGTGAATTTGATTCAACATGGCCTCCTGCTTAATGTGCTGATAAATGAATTGTCTGATGCATTTAGTAATGGAAATTCAAAGAATCAAAGTGCCAACTATTTTGAATCTCTTGAATTCCTTCACATCTGTCCAGTAGGTGGTGCTCATTGATTGATCTGAAGCTGATGAGCGCAGTACTGTTGGTAGTGTTTGGGCCAGGCAGATGTACAAACCAATCACTTCTGAGGACAGCTCACGTCTATCATAGTTTAAATCCAGGGATAAGTAGGCAGAGGCATTTTTCCATTACACTAATGGAGATGGAGAAGCAAGAGTTTATTACAGTCAAACTTTTGTTTGACCTGCAACAAAAGCAAATAATGAACATTTTTCACATGTAGCTATCACCTCCTGAAATTCCAACTTACACTGCAGTCCACTGGAGCCACCCTACATTAGAAACAACTCTAACATGTTCCACCAAATGGATCAAAATCTTTCCAACCCATATTAATGATCAAAAGAGCTAGCAATAGAAAAAGTGAATACCTCTCAACATGCAAACACAACAGATTATGCAGATGCTGGAAATCTGGAGCAATGCACATAGCATGCTGGAGGAACTCAGCAGGTCAGGCAGCATCTAAGGAAATGAATGATCCAGTCCTGATAAAGGGTCTCGGCCCAAAATGTTGACTCTTCATTCCTTTCCATAGCATCTGCCCGACCTGCTGAGTTCCTTCAGCATTTTGTGTTTGTACCTCTCAGCATAGTCCACTTTTACCATGCCAGCATCAATTTAATAAGAACAGGTAGTGCAAATCAGATCAAATTCACCACCATGACTAAATGTTATACTCACGTATATGACAGAGCCAAGCAAGGCACTGGGTTAATTTGCTGATCAATGCTAATTACAGATAATCTCAGTCAACTGGTTCTACATTTGGTCTCACCATTCCAAAGCTAAGGAGAGTGTAGAGTGGCCAGTGTTCAACTCCTAGCTGAAGTTCAAGAAGTCCTGCTAGAAAGTTGCTGCACCATTGGGTTAGGTGAACAAAGAGCAGAGCTGATCTTGGTTGGATGGTTCCCATGGCTATTGATATTCTTGCACAACTGACACATGCACCTAAAGAATGGGAATGGTGGCTGAGAGATCATACATCTGAGAACCTGAACATTAAAATGCCTGTGTCATGTATTGCAGAAGAGAAGGTGATAAAACTGAGAAATTAAACCACTGAATGTTAATGTTACTAGTTACAGTATAACTCTATACCTTGCCTTTATTGCTCCTTGGGTATAAGATGACCACGCAATACTCGACTTTTCCCAACATCGTTGGTATTGATTAATGCTTGACTGGACTTTTCTTTTCTTCCTGGGATTTTTATCTGCATCTTAAAAATAAAATACTGTTTTATGATCTTGAAAGTTTTCCATAACTTACTAATAATACATTACTGTGCCTCAATTTTTACCCAGCATGTTTATTAAGCACAATGCTATCTGGGGAACAAAATGGTTAATTGGGCTACCAAATTCACTTTGACAAAACTAGGCAAGATTTTTATACAGCCCTTCCAAGACCTTTATTCTCCATCTCAGACTTTTTTTTATCTACAACTATAAACGATCAGATCAATAACCTTCCATCAAAGATATCTTCCTGATTCCAGCAACATGTGCATTTTTAATTGTTTGGTTTGATTATTTTAGATCTATGGACACCAATATCATTTACAAACACCTATGAAATTTCCATTCCCACTCTTTATTGAGATAGTTGTATTGATAACTCACTTGGGATTATTATGTACTCTTGCACCAAGCTCACTATGAACTAGAAGACACATGAGACGACAATGCTGGAATCTGGAGCAAGAAATAATCTACTGGAAGAACTTACCAGGTCCTGTCCTGACACAGGGTTTTGATCCAAACTATCCATAATTCCCTTCCCCCAGATGTGAGGCTTGACTCAGCAAGTTCTTCCAGCAGATTGTTTGTTGTTCACTATTAACAATATTGTGACCAACAAAACTGATGACTCAGAATGTGAGGACTCCTTATCTTTTGTTTCAAGCTCATATAATTTATATATTTTTTAAAATCCAGATTTGCCCCTCAAATAATGCCTTCTTATTTAAGTTTCATTCCAGAGGTTTCAGTCATCTAGCATAGGACGGCGAGTATGTTCAACTCTGGGAACAGCTGACTTTCCCTTGTAGGTAAATTTTAAAGATTTTATTGAACTTTTCAAAAAGTGTCTGAGTTTCCCTTGGTAGCCTGGCCAATATGCAATCTGGAAGCAATGAAAAACTGTAGCCAAAGAAATCTTCTCAGAACGGATGGTTTTTATACACTTAACTGAGCAGAAGATTGTGAGTCATGAGTCTGGGCTGAGGTCCCACCTTACATTCCAGTTTAGCATCAGCCTCAGAACACCTAGGCTGTTACAGCTGATTTCTTGACTTCCTCAATCTCCCAATTATTCTGCATCAGATGTACTTGGTTGTTTTTTATTAGCGTATCTGTATGTTTTCACACTTTAATCATTGTAAAAATCCCAAGGTGCTTCATAAGTGTGTTACCTAAGAAAATTTGACACTGAGCCTCATGAGGATATGTTAGGGCAAATTATCATGTCTTAAGGATCATAACTGTGATACCAAAATATTAGATGTTTTCACAAGTGAGGAGTAACCAATGGATCACATAAGTTCCATTATACAACTGGAGATACTTCGCTATCATACAGGATAGATTCTGCTTATGTTAATTATGGTACCCCTGAAAACCAACAATGATAATTTTTGTAGCCCACAGAAATTAATTATTATCTTTGTGTGCCACATTGGTAACAATTTATGACTTCCATCCTACTCCTTCAAATAATTCATGGAATTTAGAGCAAACAAGAAACAATATGCCCTATATACACAAAGGACCCCAGCTTGGGTCCTAATAGAGACCTAATACAATGGCTGTAATCAATACCATTGGCTAATTGATCATTCACGAATGTACTGTTCATGACAGCTTCCTGGATGTAAGTAGACCCCCATGTTTTATTAATGTACACAATCACCATGCTGCATAGGCATTTAATTGGCAAAGTGCCCGAGAGCACCAATGAAAAGAAGCAAATTGCATATATGGCTTTGTGAATAATGAACAAAAAGATCTGTTTATTTAGCAAATAGATGCTGAACTTTCTCCAATAGTCAGCACAGTACATGAATTCCTAGAATGAATGAGCTCTGATGCAATATCTACTGTACACTGCAGAAGCAAGTATATGTTCCAACAGCAAGGTTTGCTAACATTGTAATTGTTACATATTACCTTTTAATAAAATTCACTTAGACAGATACAAGCTCATAAGTAGTTTCACAGATAAAATTTGTCTAATTTAAATGCTTAATTTCCTGAAGCAATTTCAATTTAGTAAACAACAAAATAAAAATTACATAAATTATGTACAAAGTCTAGTGTACAGAGGGTTAATGAACAGAGCTGATATTTAACTACTTAATAATTACCTTTCAAAGTTTCTTTATTGTTCTCATACTCCAAGGAAGAAAAATTCTGATTTCCAAAGTTTTGTTTCAAAGTAGCACTGTGCAATATATTCTTTGATGTTTCAACATTGCTGTCTTGCTCTAAGTAACTTTTCTCTTGAAAAGTACAATGCAGTATTGAAACTCCTGGTATATTTTCTCCCAAAGGTACAGTTGCTACGTCTGGGTTGGGAATTGGGTTGTCTTCAGAATCCTGCTGATAAACAATGTATTTACTATCTGTTTGCTCACGGAAATGTGTCGACAGTATGAATGAAGTACTGTTACTATTTTCCTGTTCGTGTTTTCCACAAGAGCTGTTGTTTTCATCTACTGTTTCTGTCTGATTTGTGTTTTCCTTCACTAAAAGAACATCAGTCAGTTTCTGTTCTCTGGTCTGATGTTGGCCTCGTATTTTTTCCAGATGTTCCATGTACAGAAGATATTTTTGATATACACTTAGCTGAGGATCACACATCTCCAAAGAGAAACAAGTGCTAGTTTCCAGATTGTTCACATCATCTAATTTATACTCCTCAATTTCTGAATTTTCTTTTAATCCACCTACTGCTATTTTCTCCTTATTGGAACTACCTCTGGAATTTGAGAATGCTCTTCCATCAATATTACTGGTAGCATTACAATGTTGTGGTGTTATTGCAATCAGAACACATCCACATTCTGTACACCAGTTAACAGTTGAGCTGTTGTCACTTTTGCACTCAGGGCAACATTTGACCAGATTATTTGCATGGAGGAAAGAGTTCCTATTTTCATCTGGTATTTGGCTTCTAACACTTTCTATAGGCTCCTCCTTTTCTAACCATATACTGGATGATTTTGAATCATTGAAATCATATGATGATAACATAGGCAATGGAGACAATTTCAAAGTATTCTGTGCCTTACACTTGGTTGTTTGATATCTTACTTCATTTTCATAATTATTAGAGTTGGCTTTTTTATTTAATATTGCCAGATCTGGCAAATTTTCACTCCATCTGCTGTCCATTATTATGTCATTACAATATTTTGGGGACACTGATGAATGTGAAAGTAATGTTTTATTTGCATTTGTAATATACAAGTTTCTAAACTTTTCAGGGAACTGCTCACTATTTGCTCTTCCCTGGGAAGCTTTATCTACTTCAGCACCTTTGTCTTGTTCATTCACTGTTACCTTTTCATTTGAACTTTCAATTATACATTTGGGGGCAAACGGTGATTTGAAATTAAAACCAGCATCATCCAGGTTTGCTGAAAGTCCAGGTACATCAGCAATTTTTGAGTGTCCTAGTGAAATTTCATGGTCACCTCCTGAAAAGTATTCCTCAGCTTTTTTGGTTTCCCATGCATAATTACGTTTTCCTTCATCACAAAATCTTGATTTGTAATGTAGTGCACCATTATGCAGATTAACAGGATTTGCGAATATATCTCCGGAACTGTCACTATATGCTACAGGAGATGTTTTAAGTGTTACTGCTCTGTCAGATAATGTAGGCTCCCCATTGTTATTTTGATTGTTACTGCTAATGTGGTGTTGTATCATATAATGCAGATTGACGGGGTTTTCCGATACATCACCTGAATTGTTATATGTTTCTGGGCATTTTCTAAGTGTTACTGTTCTGGCTGATAAGGTTGGCTCCCCATTATTGTTATGATAATTATTGTTACTGCTACACAAAAGTGGAGTGCTATTGCTTTTTACAAAAGGTTCCATGAATACTTCATTCACTTGTCTGTTTTCAGTGATATATTCATCATCTGAACCAGCTTCAAGGGGAATCCAAAAATAATTACCCTTGTTGAGTGCACTCACATTACTAGTCATAGAATGGCAAGTTTCATTTGATAACTCAGTCACCAGCTCTTTACTTTCCCCTGAATCCTTAAATTTCCATTTGTTATTCGAAGCATTATATGCGTGTACTTGCTCGGCATATTTTCTTTCAAAAGTATTACTGGAATCAAAGTGACAATTGCTTGAAAGGCCAATATTTACTGACGTACATTGTTCTTGCACATCACTCTGGATAAAGGAAGAAGTTGGAACCAAAGTCTTATGTTGCCTTAATAAGTCAAACGAGTTGAAGCTTTCAGATGAAATATCTGCTGAGCATTTTGCTTCATCAAGTGCACTATTTACAGCAGCTTTGTGGACAAATTTATTTGTATGTGAGGAGCAATTAAAAGTAGTTGTTTGGGAAGCATCAGTATTCAAGTGACTCTCAGCTAATTCTGTCTCATTTATGTTCATCGTGCTTTGATGTGCTTGGGTATGTGAATCGTTCTTATCCTTTTTCAGGATTTCTTGAGCCCAGCACAGGATATGCCTGAGCTTCTGAATTTCTGATACAGAGGGATTCTCCAGGAAATTATAATCTGGCCTTGGCATGCAAGAATCTTTCCCATCACTCTCAGAAATGTTCAACAATGTTTCTAGATCTCTAGAGCGCACCTGCCTTGTATCTTCAGCTCTTGCATGTTGAATTAATTCATTGATATGACATTCTTTTTCTACTAAAGGAACATTTTGCTCAGCATTAGGCACATTTTCTCTTTCTGGGTCAGCAACTCTATGATCAGTGTTAACTTGTTTGTCATTAGGTCCCAAACTGCCAACATCTCTGGATAAATCTGTGCAGTTATGGTTACGGTCCACAAAGTAAGCCAAGCGCTTTGCTCGAAGAGTCTTCAGATCACAGGTGCGAGGAGTGTCTGTTTTTAAGATGGTGACAGAATTTAAATCCTTTGACATTCCTGCAGTTGTAAACTTGTTCTGGAAGATATTAGAAATTAATATTATTTTTTGTGAATAATAATGAGTTCACAGTTAGGGAGAAAAGTGCACTCATTTAAATACTTTTATATCATTTGGTTAGGTAAAGACTTCATAATATAATGGTGTTTATCATATAGTTTGCTTCACTACTTGGGGAGTTCATGTCAAATTCAAAATTGAAGGGGCAAGTATCTTCTAATGATACACATGATTGTTATATGTAGTGGTTGTTAAGCAATTGATTTTCTCTAAAGCAATGAAATAAGACCAAAACAGGTCTCACCACAGCCTTAGAATTTAATGGCCGAGAACCCTCAGAAGAGCTTGAATACATTACTTTTTTCTGTCGATCTTTCTTTCTGGTTGGATTCACAAGTGCAGCATTGGATTATGAAAATGTTCGATTTATAATATTAATAAACAGAATAAGCAAACAAAGCTTATTATTTCTTAAAAGTATGGTATATTAAAAGAACATTACCCCAAGCACTAAAATACAAAACTGGAATCAACTTTTACATACAGATACAGCAAGCCTTACTAAGTGTGAAGTGTTGCAGTCCCCACAATGATTAACACCTAAGAGACTGTCTCATGTATTAACATTTTACTTTTAAAATTATAAAACAGAATTATAAATAGAGAACTATACCAAAGGGTGAAATTCCCATTTAAAATGCTGTGCAATGAGAAACAAAGGCAGAAGAGACCAAAGATATAGGAATCTGAAGCAAAAAAATACTAACCCCTGGAGGAACACAATGGATTGAGAAGCACTTGGCCCAAAACATCAACTATCCCTTTACCTCGACAGTACTGCCCAATTTGTTTTTATTTTGCACCATGACAAATAAAAGTGGACTTTTTAAAAATTATTATATGGTGTTACAGCTTGTTAGCTCTCACTCCCTGTCTTTGATCCCCAGCCACACAATGGATCTGATGGCCTGCTGCACCAGAAACTCTCTCTGCCTTTCTCCAGGCTGCAGTAAACAGATCTACTCCAAGCAGTGAACAAATCCAAGCAGACTTTGGTATAACATGGTATCTACTTATCCTGGTAATAAAGCAACCCTTTTCTGTGGAAATATCCCGGGTTCAATCCATGCCCGTCATATTTCCCTGAAACTTGTATCTTGCTTCTTGTTTGAAGAGTTGTAACTATACCTGAGAAACATGGATGTGGTGGAATTCAAACAGGAATGGTTTATAATAAACACTGAAATCACTGCCTATTTTATATATCTTGTCTGTGTTTCTCCTCGGAAACCGCCCCTTAATTTGCAGGAAGCCTCCAATTTACGTAAAGTGCCTTGGCTGGGAACACCATTACTCAGAGCAGACAGGACTACACAGCACAGGTCTCCACGGCAACTAAACACCACTAAACGCAGACTCACTCGGCTCTTTAAATACTGTATACACCTGTCGCCTGAACGGCCCGGTCTGTGTAATGGAGATAAATGCAATAAGACTCTCCCTTACTTTTGTGTATTTTTGCAGTACTCGGCCCGTCACAAACGTTGCTTCTGGTCAAAGTTTCTTCAGCCAAGATGCAGCGGATAAATTGAGACGGCGAACCCCTCTGAAGTGAGTGCAAGCGCAAATCGCCGCTCCGCCTGGCCTGGTATGCACTGTTGTATGCTACCGTTTCCATGGAGACAGCCGAGCAACGCGACCCAGCTTTGTCCCACCTCAGGAAGAATGGCCCGGTAACAATCCTCATCCTCACAAATGCGTGTGAGGTTGTAGGAGATAGAAGCGATGCTCGAAACATGAGGTCAAGAGTTACTATTTCTTTGTTGAAAGGAGTTGGTGGGAAACCGTTTTAGTTTACCTTCCCCTCCCCCCCCCATAATAAAAGTTAGGAAACCGCGAAGCTTGGAGCGATGAGGTGGAAAGGAGATGGTGTGAAAACCAATAAAAGTCATTAACTGTTCAGTACTCCATAGCAGCACGGAGAGTCAGAGTCAAATGAAGTTGGTTTGAATCCGTAGGGTATATAAAAAAACAACGGGGAAAGATGCAAAAATATTACATTTTAAGCGATTTTTTTAAGCTTTGCTTTTATTGGTCTTATTTTTACGTCTCGGCTCACGTTTATTACGATCAAGGTCACGCCCTGGATGGAGATATAAAATAGCTGATTTATCTAACAAGAGGTATGCGGGATGATAATAAGGGCAAACGTGGAATTCAAGTAAGTAAGTTGGGAAAGGGAGAGGCTGAGGGAAATAAAATTGAGGGTTAATGGCCTGGATGAAGATCAGAAATAGAGCAAGGAAGCGCGGGAGGCGAGTAGTGTGTGTGCAGTGGTTGAGTAATGGAGTGAGACAGCAGTGAAGATAGCATTTGGTGTGAGATGGGGAAGAAACAAATGAGAACGGAGTTAGGTGGCAATAAAGGAGTACTACCGTGGGAGTGGGATGTCAGCCGTAAACCATTTATAAAACGAAGATGAGAGGCTTTAAAGAGTAATATTTGAATCACGTTAGGTGCTGTGATTGAAGGGATGTAGAACTATGCCATCTCCAGTTTAAATTCCCACGCGGAATATTGTGGAGGATCAAATACCCAAAACCCAAACTATGAGTAACGGTTTTAGTTCTGGGACCCTCCCTTACTTGGGCCTATTTTGATGAAGTTTTCAGGGTAATTCTGAGAAGGTACAAGAGAGAGCAGGGGGTACAGATTTCCAGCTTCCTGGCCGTTACAATAGGCTGTAGCACACTGCATTCAAAGGCCCTGTATCAGCGGCAGTAGTCTGTTGGCCTTGGGCTCACCAGCTGTCACAGCTGCTGCTATCTCTGAACATCTGTGAATGTATCTGACATTCAATAACACTTGGACCTGTTTTACAAAGAATAAAACTATTGTTTAAAAATACACTAAAAGGTGCACTTAGCTGGATAAATACACACGCATACAAAGTACATTAACACCAATAAAATAAAATTACTGGAAAGTCTGCAGAAATTTGTGATGCCTTATCGAGCAGCAGTGGTGGCAAAGGCAGAGAGGTCATAGTGAGCTTAGTACTATACTAGGACTTCCCAACGAAAGATGGCTACTGCCTGGTATCAGTTTTGGCATAGTCAGCTTATCTGGGCTGTTACATTCCTAACGTTCAGGTCAAAGGTGGCTCTCTAATGATTAATGCAGGTTTTCCTTATTGAAAACAGGAAATCAAGAGAATATAGTTTTTATAATTCTAGATTGTGGTATAAAATCATTACTGTTCAAAAATAAGTTGCTTATTTTGTTGACTATGACCACCAACAACTGAAAATGATATAATGGGAGCTGGGGGAAAAGCCACAAACCATATGGACCCAATTAATAAATAAATGTATAAACATGAGGCTATAAACAAAAAGAAGCTTTCACCAATGACCCATCTGGATGTTGGAAGGAGGGGATTTCACTCAGGCCCACTGCCCAGGTAGGGAAGCCAGCAGCGGGGTCGCTACAGCGAAAAAGAGCTTTGACCAGTGTCCAATCAGCATTTGGGATTGATTAGCAAGAGCAAAATAAAGGAAGGCAGGGAGGGGCAAGTGTAGCGGCCATTGTCAGAGCCAGAGTGATGATGTTGAGGCTTCCAGGAAGAGGGGCTTCAGTCAGGGAAAGGAAAACTCCAGATTAACTTTTTTTTCCTTCTCTTCTTTATATCTGCTCAGCTAGGACAGCAGAGATGTCAGGCAGGATAGTTGAATGCTCCTCTTTGGGGTGTAGGAAGGCAGGGTGACCTCCAGTGTCCCTGATGACTACAACTGTGAGGTGCATCCATCTGTACCTTTTAACAATCTGCGTTAAGGAGTTGGAGCTGGAACTGGATGAGCTCCAGATCATTCTGGAGGCTGAGGGTGTGATAGATAGGACATACAGAGAGTTAGTTACACCCAACATGCAGGACACAGGAGAGCAGGTGCCATTTGACATTTGGAAAGGGTTTAAGGAGACAGTGCAAAGTGGCCCTGTGAACATTGCCCTAACAACAGGTATATCACTTTGGATGCTCTTGGGTGGGTGGGTGGGTGGGTGGGGAGGGGGGTTGCTGCTGGCCTAAGAGAGGGAAGTCACAGTGGCTGGATTTCTGGCACTGAGCCTGCCTCTGTGACTCAGATGGGGAAGGAGGCAAAGAGGCTCGCTGTGGTGATAGGGGATCAGTTGGTTAGGAAAACAGACAGGAGTTTCTGAGGGCAAGAATAAGATTCCTGGATGGTATGTTGCCTCCCAGGTGCCAGGGTCCAAGATATCTCAGATCGAGTCCTCAGCATTCTTAAGTAGAAGGGTGAAAAGCCAGAATTCATAGTCCATGTACAGTAGGTACCAATAACATGGGTAAGATGAGTAATGAGGTTCTGCATAGGGAGTTCAGGGAATTAAATGCTAAGTTAAAGAGCAGGAACTCCAGGGTTGTGATCTCAGGATTGCTACCCATACCCATGTGCTAATGAGGCCAAAACTAGAAAGATTTTACAGTTTAATACGTGGCTAAGGAGTTGGTGTAGGAGGGAGGGCATAAGATTTTTGAATCATTGGGCTCTCTTCCAGGGAAGGTGGGACCTGTGTAGGTGTATTGGTTTGCACCTGAACTGGGGTGGGGGAGGTTAGATAGAGGTGGGGTTTAAACAAGAGTTGCAGGGGCATGGGAACCAGATTGCCAGAACAGTTAGTAGAGAGGTTGTAGAGGCAGATGATAGTAAGACCTCAGACAATGTTAAGAATCAAAAAGTTGAGCAGGGTGTGTCTGGTGTCCAGAGCTGCATATATTTCAATGCAAGAAGTATTGTAGGAAAGGCAGATAATAGTGCTGAAGATGAGGTAGCTGGTTTACAAACAGAGGCAATGTGTAGTGCGAAGAGGCCACTGAGAACAGGGCAAAATTGCAGTCAACAGGATGAGTTGCAACTTAAAAGGCAGACAAAATCAAAAGAGTGAATACAGGACTGAAGGTATGAAATTAGAGGATTGGGAAGCTTTTAAAAACTAACAGACAGCAACTGGAAAAGCAACACTCACAACACGCTGGAGGAACTCAGCAGGTCAGGCAGCATCCATGGAAAAGATCGGTCGACGTTTCGGGCCGGAATCCTTCATCAGGACAGTTCCAGCCCGAAATGTTGACTGATCTTTTCCACGGATGCTGCCCAACCTGCTGAGTTCCTCCAGCATGTTGTGGGTGTTGCTTTGACCTCAGCATCTGCAGATTATTTTGTGTTAGCAACTGGAAAAAGTCATTTAGAAGGTAAGGATGGAATATGAAAGTAAGCTAGCCAGCAATACTAGAGGATACTAAAATTTTCCTCAGATACATAAAGTGTAAGAGTGGCAAGTGGATATTGGACTGCTGGAGAATGATGCTGGAGAGGTGATAATGGGAAACAAGGAAATGGTGGACAAACTGAGTAAGTATTTTGCATCAGTCTTCACTGTGGCAGACACTAGCAGTATAGTGGAAGTTCCAGGTGTCAGGGGTCATGAAGTATGTGAAGTTACCATTATTAGGGAGCAGGTTCTTGGGAAACTGAAAGGACTGAAGGTAAATAAGTCACCTGGACCAGATGGTGTACACCCCAGAGTTCTGAAAGACGTGGCTGAAAGAGATTGTGGAGGCATTAGTATCATCTTTCTAGAATCACTAGATTCTGGAATGGTTCCAGAAGATTGGAAAATTGCAAATGTCACTCTACTCCTCAAGAAGTGAGAGAGGCAGAAGAAAGGAAATTATAGGCCAGTTATTCTGACCACACTGGTTGAGAAGATGTTGGAGTCCATTATTAAGGATGAGGTCTCAGGGTACTTGGAGCTACAAGATAAAAAAGACTGTAAATGATAAAACAGGGGACTGTGTAGGGACTGATTCCTTTTATGTTATAGGTCAATGATTTGGATGATGGAATTGATGGTTTTGTTGAAAAGTTTGCAGATGATATGAAGATAGTTGGAAGGCAGATAGTTTTGAGGAAGTAGAGAGTGGACAGATTAGGAGAATGGCCAAAGAAATGGCAGATTGAATACAGTGTCAGGAAGTGTATGGTCAGCACTTTGGTAGAGAAATGAAAGTGTTGACTATTTTCTAAATGGAGAGAAAATTCAAAAAACTGAGGTGCAAAGGGACTTAATGGTCCTTGTGCAGGATTCCCTAAAGGTTAATTTGCAGGTTGAGTCTGTGGTGAGGAAGGCAAATGCGATATTAGCATTCATTTCAAGAGGACTAGAATATAAAAGCAAGGATGTAATATTGAGACTTTTTAAAGCACTGATGAGGCCTCACATGGAGTATTATGAGCAGCTTTGAGCCCCATATTTCAGAAAGGATGTGCTAAAACTGGAGAGGGTTCAAAGGAGGTTCACGAAAATGATTCCAGGATTGAATGGCTTGTCAGATGAAGAGAGTTTGATGGCTCTGGGGCTGGACTCACTAAAATTCAGAAGAATGAGGGGTGACCACATTGAAACCTATCGAATGGTGAAAGGTCTCAATAGAGTGGATGTGGACAGGATGTTTCCTATGGTGGGAGAGTCTAAGACCAGAGGGCACAGCCTCAGAATAGAGGGGCTTCCTTTCAGAACAGAGATGAGGAGGAATTTCTTTAACCAGAGAGTGGTGAATCTGTGGAACTCTTTGCCAAGGGCAGCAGTGGAGACCAAGTCTTCATGTATATTCAAGGCAGAAATCGATAGATTCCTGATTGGTCAGAGCATGAAGGGATCGGGGAGAAGGCAAGGAGAATGGGAGTGAGAGGAAAATTGGATCAGCCATGATGATTAAAATATGGAGTAGACTCGATGGACTAAACAGCCTAATTCTGCTCCTACATTTTATGGTTTTTTTGCATAATAGCCAGAAGTAAATCATGTAATGTTTCTACTGTTCATCATTATACTTGCAGAAGGTGCACTTGACATTGAAGAAACTGATAATCAGAGACTGAGTATGCTCCAATTATGTTACATCAGTGGAAATTAAACCCCGTCAATGGGCGTCTCCCTCTCAAAATGAAAGACATCCATATATTACACAAACATGAGGAATTCTGCAGATGCTGGAAGTTCAAGCAACACACATCAAAGTTGTTGATGAATGCAGCAGACCAGGCAGCATCTATAGGAAGAGGTACAGTCGACGTTTCAGGACTAACTGAAAGAAGAGCTAGTAAGCATTTTGAAAGTGGGGGGGGGAGGGGAGATCCAAAATGATAGGAGAAGACAGGAGGGGGAGGGATGGAGCCAAGAGCTGGACAGGTGATTGGCAAAAGGGATATGAGAGGATCATGGGACAGGAGGCCCAGGGAGAAAGAAAAGGGGGAGGGGGAATAACCCAGAGGATGGGCAAGGGGTATAGTGAGAGGAACAGAGGGAGAAAAAGGAGAGAGGGAGAAAGATGTGTGCTACACATGCTGTTACACTTCCTCCCTTACCACCATTCAGGGCTCCAGACAATCCTTCGAGGTGAGGCGACACTTCACCTTGTGAGTTGGCTGGGGTGATATACTGCGTCTGGTGTTCCCGGTGTGACCTTCTATATATTGGCGAGACCCAATGCAGACTGGGAGATCATTTCACTGAAAACCTACGCTCTGTCCGCCAGAGAAAGCAGAATCTTCAAATGGCCGCACATTTTAATTCCAGATCCCATTCCCATTCTGATATGTCTATCCATGGCCTCCTCTACTGTAAAGATGAAGCCACACTCAGGTTGGAGGAACAACACCTTATATTCCATCTGGGTATCCTCCAACCTGATGGCATGAACATTGACTTCTCAAACTTCCGCTAATGCCCCACCTTCCCCTTGTACCCCATCTGTTATTTATTTATATACACACATTCTTTCTCTCTCTCTCTCTCCTTTTTCTCCCTCTGTCCCTCCCACTATACCCCTTGCCCATCCTCTGGGTTTTCCCCCCTCCCCCTTTTCTTTCTCCCTGGGCCTCCTGTCCCATGATCCTCTCATATCCCTTTTGCCAATCACCTGTCCAGCTCTTGGCTCCATCCCTCTCCCTCCTGTCTTCTCCTATCATTTTGGATCTCCCCCTCCCCTTCCCACTTTCAAATTGCTTACTAGCTCTTCTTTCAGTTAGTCCTGACGAAGGGTCTTGGCCCAAAACGTCGACTGTACCTCTTCCTATAGATGCTGCCTGGTCTGCTGCGTTCACCGGCAACTTTGATGTGTGTTGCATATACTATTACATTTTCTTTGAGAGTTCTGCAGTATTCTGGACCCAGACTTTCCTGTAGAGATTCCAAGGTGCCTCAGAGGACTGATAGTTCCATTTAATATCAGAGAATTTATACAATATACAACTTGAAATTCTTGTTCTTGACAGACATCCCCAAAAACTGAAGAGTACCCCAGAGAATGAGTGACTGTAAAGATGTTAGAACCCCAAGGCTCCCCCTACTCCCCCTCCCATGCTCAAGCAGCAGCAAAGCAACGACCCTCCTGCCCTGCACTTACTTCAGCAAAAAAGTATCAACACCCTTCACCAAGCTAGCAAGCAATAGCAAAGCCCCCCCAAGAAAGACCATGATCTGCAGTACGACAAAACTAAAAATACCCTCAACAATTTGACATACCACAGACTCTCTCTCTCTCTCCCTCCCCCTAATAAAGGGACAGAGAGATGTCACACAGTGAGATGTGAGACTAACAAGATATTTAAAAAAACACTCGCTGATTTACGGCGTTAAAGTCTGCCATGTCGCTTCCCCCTCCCCCCGGAGTTCTCCGACTGAAGAATCAGCAGCAAAGTGTCCCCCACCAAATAGAGATCGAGAGAGCCAACCGAGTACAGAGGCCTCTGACAGCTGACCTGCTCCCAATATTACGGGGTACTGGCTTAGAATCAGCTCATCCTCGGTGTCGTAAAGATTCAGAACCCCGAAGGTGCATTTGTCTTCTTTGATTGTCAACAGTACAACTGAGAGAGCCAGAATAGATCTTTGAATGGTATAGGAAATGAGAGATGTGGTGGGACTGACAATGAGCTCTGGATTCAACACCATCATCCCCTCACAACTTATCAATAAGCTCCTAGACCTTCGCCACAAACCTCCTTGTGCAAGTGGATCTTCAATTTCCGCAATTGCAGACCTCAGTCAGTTCAGATTGACAATAGCATTTCCTCCACCATCTCCATCAGTACAGGTGCACCACAAGGCTGTGTGCTGAGCCCCCTGCTCTACTCACTTTACACTTATAACTGTGAGGCTAAGCACAGCTCCGATGACATATTCAAGTTTATTGATGACACCACTGTTGTAGGCAGATTCAAAGGTGATGGTGAATCAGCATATTGGTCGCTTGAAACTCTGGCAGAATGGTGCCATAATGGCAACCAATGTCAGCAAGACCAAGGAGCAGAGTATTGCCTTCAGGAGAAGGAAACCGGAGGTCCATGAGCCTGCGCTCATCAGAGGATCAGAGGTGGAGAGAGTCAGCAACTTTATATTTCTCAGTGTTAGCATTTCAGAGTATCTGTCCTGGGCTCAGCACACAAGTGCAATTATGAAGAAAGCACAGCAGCACCTCTACTTCCTTGAGAGTTTACAAAGATTCGGCATGACATCTAAAACATTGACAAACTCCGATAGTTATGTGGTGGAGAGTATATTGACTGGCTGCATCACAGCCTGGTATGGAAACACCAATGCCCATATACAGACAATCCCACAAAAAGTAGTGGATATGGCCCTTCCCACCACTGGAGCACATCCACATGAAACACTGTCGCAGGAAAGCATCATCCATCATCAGGGAACTCCATCACCAAGGACATGTTCTCTTCTTGCTGCTGTCACCATTAGGAAGAAGATACAGGAGCCTCAGGACTCACAGCACCAGCTATTATCCCTGAACCATCAGGCTGTTGAACCAAAGGGACAACTTCACTTGCCCCATCATTGAAATATTCCCACAACCAATGGATTCACTTTCAAGGACTCTTCATCTCATGTTCTCAGTATTTATTGCTTATTTATTATTATTTATTGCTTATTTATTATTATTTATTTTTGTATTGGTACAGTTTATTGTCTTTTACACTGGCTGAAGTTGGTGCAGTCTTTCTTTGATTTTGTTTGGTTATTCTGTGGATTATTCAGCATGCCTGCAAGAAAATTAATCTCAGTATTGTATATGGTGACATATGATCTTTGATAAATTTAATTTGAACTTTAAATATATTTTTGATTAACTATTTTTTGTTTACATAATTCTTTGCGGGTTATATGTAAAAGAATGTGAACAGCATACATCATCACTCCACCATGTCATATGTGCGCGCCTCATTAAAGTAAAACACTAAGAATAGACAGATTATTCCCAGCTCCGTGTTTTCCTTTTAATTAGTTTTATGCCTTAGAGTTACAAAATGTAACATCAATCATCAGGGTCTTGAACCAGAGTGGATCACCCCAGCACTGATCCCACAACCTATGGGCTCACTTTCAAGTACTTCATATCTCATGTTCTCAATTTTTATTATTTATTTATTTCCATTTTTAGTATTTGCACAATTTATTCTCTTCTACATTGGCTACTTGTTCGTCTTTGTGTGCAATTTTTCATTGATTCTATTGTGTTTCTTTTTATTACTGTGAATGCCCACAAGAAAATGAACATTGGGTAGTAAATAGTGACATCTATGTACTTTGATAATAAATTTACTTGAACTTTTAACGCTGAGGAGAGATTTGAATACAAAACTGAGAATCTTAAATCTGTGGCATTGTTTTACTGGGGACCAATGTGACCACAGAAGTAATGGATGTCCAGGCTGATGGAAATTAGAATATAGGCAACAGAGTTTAAGACAATCTGTAATTTACAAAGAATAGAAAATAGCTGACCATTTACAAACTTTATAAAATTCACTGCCATTCTATAGAGAGGAAGTTGAGCATCCTACAATGAAGCTCTGCTTTCCTTGTAGTTGATAACAATCAGTGTAATGTGCTGCTACAATAAAAATGGAACACAGCAGAAATACTCAGAGTATCAGGATGTATCTGTGAAAAGAGAAATAGAGTTAACATTTCAGTTGAAGATCATCAGAACTGGCATAGAGGGGGGAAAAAAACAACAAGGTTTTAAGCTGCAGAGAGGGTGGTGGATGGATAGAGAGACGGACTATCTTTGATAAGGTGCAGCCGGGATTGTTGTTGCTGTCAATTGGCAACCAACCTGCTATAAACTATTTCCTCATGTTCTTATGGCAGGTAGCTATATATTTTAAAAAGGATTACTATAAATTGACAGTAATAACAAATTATTTGAAATCGTGGTTCCATTTCCAATGGCATACACTGGAATATTAAAGCAGAAGATAGGACATAATTATTTAAAAGATAAAGTATTAAAGATCAATGAAAATTCTTTTGTTCAAATGCACTTTTATTGTTGATTTGTTATGGTTATAACATATAAAACAATCCAGGCATTATTTAACATTTAAATATGAAATGCCAACCTTTTCAACATTTAATAGCCTAAATTTACAAGTGATTCCCTGTATGATTGAATTTTTCATGATAATATTCTGATTTTCCCCAAAGTTGTTTACAAAGGTTGGCCAAACAACAATTAGTGAACTATCCTACTTACACAGCATACCACAGCAAGAACACCACAATGTGAATACATACTATATATTTTATCTCTGCTATCCACCTCAATTCTCAACAAAATCATAAAAATTATCTCTATGTATTTCTACATAGTTCATCTAACTTTTATCAATTATGTATGTAAGTCAGTAAATGAAAACAAAGTGAAAATTTGACAAAAGCTTTGATGAAAACAGTTCGTTATGAATACAATAATGCAAAGAGCCTTTTGGGATACTTTATAATTTCATGTTGACAAATGATACAAAGGTAATACAAGGAACAGAATTCACTGTAAATAACTTTGTTCTGCTCTCTTTAATTGCCCTTCTGCTGTCCAAAAAGATACCATTTTGTTCATTTACAAGCAAGCATCTGATGCTATAGGAAGTATCTTTTGTTAACTCAATTGTTGCAAAGATTAATTCACATTTTTATTTATTTGCTTTAATTATTTAACTTAGCCATCTTTTGAATAAAATTTTATTGCAACATTCTGTCAGTAAGAATGAGTATGTTTCAGCAACCTGATTATAAAAAGATCAGTTTAATATTATTAAGAATTCATGTAATTCAGTGGAATCTGATAACTGGACCGTATCAGTGGAAAAAGTTTTCTCATTATTTTACTGAATTCAGCACTTATGGTTAACATCTCATTATAATAATTGGCTTCAGTCAGTTCCTACCAGTACATTGGTAAGCAGCCTGACAGTCAAAATAATTAGAATAGTACACAAGGCTTTTTAAGAAAATGATACATACAGTATTTGATCATGCTTTAGTGCTCATTTATTAATTTTAATTTAAATTAACTTTAAGTAATTAATTTCTGATACTTTATTGATAATCAATATTTAATCATGTTGAATTGTACATTCTTTTAACTTAATTATTTAACTGCTTACTTTCAAAATAGTTTTATAGTTGTGATGTTTATCTATAAAACCAACTTGCCAGTCAATTAAGCAATAGAAAGAATTTTACATTTCAGTACCTCCACTCTCATAATGCACTATACAACTTAGTTCAATATATGTTAGCTCAATTTTGATAATATGATTGAATCCATTTACCAATTAAATGCTGTAATCATGGTTTTGGTCTGTACAGAAAAGTAACTCCTATACTGTGCATCTGAGTACAAAGTACTGTGCTGATTTTGAAACGGTGCTGAAACACACAATGAGACTACATCGTAAAGGTCTAAAGAACATTTTATAGAAAACTGCTGCATAGAAGCAGAAATTGCCAGAGACTCCAGTGAGTCAGCAGCAAGAGTAGATTTTAAATGATTTGTTTTTACCTTCACAGTATAAATTATTTTGATAAAATTTTCATCCATGACATAAAAGCTTTCATATTTTAACAGTATGACAGAATTATATCAATATGCTTAGTAATTTTATAACCTGATTATGAAGTGAAATAATTATTGAACATATTTAGCATAATGCAAGTTAAATGGATGAAAAATACTATGTTTTACCACTGTAATACAGGTCAGAGATCAATGGAATTCCTAGAAAATTTGTGGGAATGTTTCATTTTCAATTATTTACTCCCTTTCTCTTGTTTTTCTGGCAGTCTCCTACTGAAGTTATGGCAGTAGATTCGAAGATCATCTATGCAAGTTATAGACTATTACCATATAAATTGTTTTCAAAACAAAGGAAGACACTTTGGTTCCATGCACACGACTAATGCAATGAATTAATTCATAGGAAATTGGCATATTTAGAGGTGAAATGCATATGCACAGTATGCAAACTAAGTGGCAATGCATTGATCACCATTTTATTTCAGATGCAACTCCTAATATTCATTTCTGTGAGTTTCCATCAAGCAGAATCAGATGGTGATATAATAGTTGTTAACTGTGCTTCTGCTGGTTTTGTGTCTTGCCCAGGTCCAGTAAGAACCCTATTGTCTAAATACATTGTATAGACAGTGTAATTTTTTCTAAAATTATTAAGGTATTTAAATAAGTTTAAAGAATTTAAATAAAAATTTTATAAACACTGGTTATTGAAGTATATAATGCTTTGTAAGCAACAAATGGAATTTCTATAAAGACCTCTTTAAAAAGGTGGAGTGGTGAAACTTAATGAGATGAATATTGTTTTCTGTTCAACTTGTGAATGATATTCTGGTGGAGCAGATCACCCACTTCATCTGGACAATTTTTAATGAAAGGTTACAAGAGATAGCCGATATCATTTAAAATACAATGTGTTTACTTGCAGACTGAAATGTACCAATATAACAATGATAGCATATTTGAAACAACTTCAGTAATTTGCTACCCCAATCAAAGATTTTTAAATCATTGAAATCCTGGTATCGTAATTAATGACTGATGTAATATAAAATGCTACTTTTTTTGTAAAAAGTCAGAAATGTGACTCTACGAAGTATAAACTTTTGATATATGAAAACTAAAAGCCTGAAAACTTGTAGATGGAAATGTATAAGGCACTTAAAAACTTTGAGAAATGAAAATAGCAAAATTGTTGAAATGTGAAGGAATTATCAGTAAGCTGCATCAAGTAAAAGGTTCAGGTAATAATAATTGACCCGGTCATGCAAGGATAAAGCTCTGGCAAGCAAACAAAAGACAAGCAAAACGCGCCACATATAAACAGTTAGGTAAAGGTGAAATTAAGGGTGTTATACTGTAAAAGAGCATCAACAGAGCTAGAATTGTGGTACCATGGTCAGTACAAAAAATAAGCTTAGCCAGAAAGATTTGAAGAAAACTAATAAAGATTATTCCAGGAACTCAGTAATTTTAAGGAGGCATGGATTTGGTTCATTAAGAATGAAGAGTTGAAGAAATAGAAAGCTATTTTTTAATGGGAATAAAATAAGAATGCAGAAGAGCACACTCTCACCTATAACCATAAAGGGAAACTTCATGATATTAATTCCAAAGGCACACCTGAGCAGGAACTGAAAATATTCATAAATTGTTGTAGAGATATGGATCAAAAAGTCAATCAGCTTTTCAAGATATTCTATCCACGATGGTATCTATCAGGATCTGTGCTTGGGCCACAGATATTCTCAATGATTTGACCGAGACTAAATGCCACATTTCCAAGTTAACTGATGATGCAAAGCTGGGTGACATAGTGTATGATACAGACAAGCTAATTAAACATTAGCAGATATAATGTAGACATGTGAATTTATACACTTCAGTGCACAACACAGAAATAATGAGAGACTGAGGAATGATGTTTATAGGTATCTGGATGTCCTTCAACAGAAGTCATGGAAGGCTAACAAGGGCAGCAAGGAGATAGGAAAATAAATAGTAGGTTGTCCTTTAGTACACAAGCTTTTACTCTGTGAACTAAGATGTCTTTCTGTATTATATAGGGCCTTAGTGGAACAACACCTTAATTATTGTCTCATCTTCATCTTAGTCTGTCCCTCAGGGAGCGTATGACTTGTGTGAATTCTGAGGTGATTAAAGAGGCCTATGTAGAAACCTCAGTCTTCTCTATAGATGGGACAGAAAGTGCCTAAAGATGTCTGGCAAGTGGATGGTCTGTGAGGTGGCATGGTCTTTCTCTCATTTACTCTGAGCTTCTCAGTTGTCCAACACATTGAAATCTAGGTTCTCAATATCAAATACTCCTTCTCCACTTAAAGTTGCATAGTTCGGGGATTCTCAAGAGGGTTTCCAGAGAGCTTTGAGCATGCCCTTCAGTTTCTGCTGTCTTTCTTCTGAATCCAAAGACTCTAACCATGATCCGAGTATACCTGATTCTATTCCACAACCATCTACTCAAAACAGTGCTGCTATATCCACACCAACAACAAACTGAAAAGGCCATATTCCAGTTAGAACATAACAAGGCTTCAAGGGCAAATAGTATCCTCACTGAACTAAAACTTTGCAGTAAAGAACAAATTCAGAATCTAATTGTCAATATCTGAGGAGAAGAGGATAGACCGCAGCACCTCAGTGATGCTGTGACCAGATCAACTTCAAGAAGTGAGGCAAGTGCAACCTTGGTAATTACAAAGGCAGACCGCTGCTGACTGCTGTCTAGAAAGGTCATTCCTCGTTCCTCCTCAATCATTGTCTCCTAGTGGCAAAGCTGCACTCTGAGTCACAGTATAATGTTCAGTTCTGGTCTCATTGCCCCCAGGAAAGGATGTACTTCCCATTGAGGGAGTGCAGCAAATCACTTTCATGTATTCGTAGTACTGAAATACTAGTGAATACTGAGGTGATTCTATAGATGGTAGGTTTGCTTTATGAAGAAAGATCGAGTAGATGAAGCCTGTATTTTCTAGAGTGTTAGCTTTTAAAATGGAGTCTGAAACCCTTGAAAGGGTTAAAATAAGGGGTGCTCTATCTATTCATCAACACCAATTTGCTGATGAGAAAACTTAGTATGATTAGGTTGTATGTGAACTATTTGATTAAAGCAGGCAACCCGAAATTTGACAGAAAACCTACTCATGCATTTAGAAGAGTAAACCTCACAGAATCTTACAAAATTTTCCTAGGCTCTTCAATCTGGATGAAAGCAGGATGCTTCTCCTGTTGGATCTGGGACTAAGGGAAGATATTTTCATGTAGAGGAGGGGAGTTTTTGAAACTCTCAGACTCAGAGGGCTGTGCAGGGTTGGTCAATTAGCTCATTCCAAGAAAAGATTGATATTAACGGAATCAAGGGATATAGCAACAGAAGTATATAGAGTGGTAAACAAGGCTTGCCTTCGGCAGTAAATGCAAAGGGTAGGAATCAGGAAGTCATCATGCAGAGGTATAAATCTTTGGTTAGGCCACACGTGGGAGTATTTCCCAATCAATCTATGTTTTGTTGCATTTTAATATCCTTTTCATTGTTCTGATTGCTGTTTAATGTGGGTACCAAGAGACACTACACATTGATTAAAATAGTCTTGGATTCATTTTCTAAATGCTCTGAATACTATGTAAAACTTTGGAAATATTTCTATTTCTTATTGAATTCCACATTTATGAACCACTTTTATTGGTAGATTAAGATAGGTTTTCATCCAATGCTAAACAGTCTGTATTAAAATATTCAATTACTCAGATTACAGACTAGTCAGGAATAGATTTTGTTTATCACAATTTTGTCAAACTTAAGCATTTATTTTTGGAATTGACTACTTGCTTTTCACTATTCGTTCTCTCTCAAAAGATGTCAAAATTACACAAGAAAAGTTTTGTCCAACTAACTGCACATCAGTCAAAGGAGCACATGAACTAATGTGTATGTTCTTGAGCTCTGGATTTATCTTTGTATAATTCATCATTTCTCTACATTTCTCCACTTTTAAAAATTGTATTTAAAATTCAGCCGCTATCCTATCATCTCTCATGTAGCGCAATACTGCAGTTTACACAATGCTGCAAATGTCATGAGATGATTTTACTGTTTCATAAAATAACTAAGATAAAATTTTCCTTTTTTTGATACTTCAAGCTATTAGGTTAGAATGGAATTAGTTATAAGACCATAAGACATAGGAGCAGAAGTAGGCCATTTGGCCCATCGAGTCTGCTCCACCATTCAATCGTGGGCTGATCCAATTCTTCCAATCATCCCCACTCCCCTGCTTTCATCCCATACCCTTTGATACCCTGGCTATTCAAGAACCTATCCATCTCTGCTCTAAATACACCCAGTATCTTGGCCTCCACAGCCGCTCATGGCAACAAATTCCACAGATTTACCACCCTCTAACTAAAGTAATTTCTCCACATCTCAGTTCTAAAAGGATGTCCTTCAATACTGAAGTCGTGCCCTCTGGTCCTAGAATCCCCTACCATAGGAAATAACTTTCCCATATCTAATCTGTTCAGGCCTTTTAACATTCGGAATGCTTCTATGAGATCCCCCCTCATTCTCGTGAACTGCAGGGAATACAGCCCAAGAGGTGTCAGACATTCTTCACACAGTAACCCTTTCATTCCTGGAATCATTCTCGTGAATCTTCTCTGAACCCTTTCCAAGGTCAGTATATCCTTTCTAAAATAAGAAGCATAAAACTGCACACAATACTCCAAGTGTGGTCTCACAAGTGCCTTATAGAGCCTCAACATCACATCCCTGCTCTTATATTCTATACCTCTAGAAATGAATGCCAACATGGTATTCACCTTCTTCACATCCGACTCAACCTGAAGGTTAACCTTCAAGGTATCTTGCACAAGGACTCCTAAGTCCCTTTGCCTCTCTGCATTTTGAATTCTCTCCCCATCTAAATAATATTCTGCCCATTTATTTCTTCCACCAAAGTGCATGACCATACACTTTCCAACATTGTATTTCATTTGCTGCCACTTTGCCCATTCCCCTAAACTATCTAAGTCTCTCTGCAGGCTCTCTGTGTCCTCAACACTAACTGCTCCTCCACCTATCTTTATATCATTGGCAAATTTAGCCACAAATCCATTAATACCATAGTCCAAATCATTGACATACATCGTAAAAAGCAGCGGTCCCAACACCAGCCCCTGTGGAACTCCACTGGTAACTGACAGCCAGCCAGAATAGGATCCCTTCATTCCCACTCTGTTTTCTGCTGACCAGCCAATGCTCCACCCACGCTAGAAACTTCCCCATAATTCCATGGGCTCTTAATCTTGCTAGGCAGCCTCATGTACGGCACCTTGTCAAAGGCCTTCAGAAAATCCAAGTACACCATGTCTACTACATCTCCTTTCTCTACCCTGCTTGTAATTTCCTCAAAGAATTGCAATAAGTTTGTCAGGCAGGGTTTTCCTTTCAGGAAACCATATTGGCTGCGGCCTATCTTGTCATGTGCCTCTAGTTACTCCATAATCTCATCCCTAACAATTGATTCCAACAACTTCCCAACCACTGATGTCAGGCTAACAGGTCTATAGTTTCCTTTCTGCTGCCTCCCCATAACTCATCTAGATTAAACCTAAACATTCCAACCGAGTTTGCATTATAAAATTAGATGTCTGCACTGCAATTACTTTATCTGTAGGTAGCTTGTATTTTTTTCTTTACCATATATAATAATTCATGTGCATTAATGTATCATTTCCCAATAAAAGATCTGGTGATAAAAGTGGGAGAGAAGTCATGTATCATATCCTGTGCTGCATGATACAAAGTTCATAGAAACGTGCAGTATTTCCAGAGATCAATTATAATGGCCAAAAAAGTCTATTCAAGTCTTACCTCAATAAATACCTATGAAATTTCTTGTCTGCATTTACTAGCAGCAATATTCAAAGCCAAAGTTAATAGGCAAAGTGACTTTTCTAATCATATTGAAGAACTAGATGTTTGAAAGTCTATGAATAATTTTATGATCCATATTATTTTCACATTACTCTTTTTGACTTTCTAACTTGCAATAGCCATACTGACTGCTGTTTAGTAAATTTTACCATGTATCTGTGCCATTGCAAAAGAAATGTGTATAAAATTTCTTATTTGTGATTGAATTACTGAAACATGATCCTATATATAGAAACAGAATTAATTCTGGCCATATTTCCCATTAAACATTTTCTGCTGTTGTGAAGAAAAATGTAGTTTTGTATATTGACCCATCATTATTGCAACTGTCTGTGGTTGTCTATATATTGTACTTCAGTCTCTTTTATTGATACATTTCAGTTTGCTTAATGAAATGAACAAGTGAATGTATGGAATGAAATGAATGAGTTCAGGCAGTTTCACAATGGTTTTAGATTCCTCATCTCATTTCCTTGGAACACAATAATTTCATGAACTTAGTCCAAAAATGGCAGCATCACCTTGCATTTTCTAAATGCCCCCATCCATCCATCGTACCATATCCCTTTCTACCTGGAAACTTCACAGATTTTGAAGAATATCATTACTTGAGTTAAATTTCAGTGGTTTGAACATAATTTCGCCTCTCAATGTCCAACCCTGCCTCCCTATCGTGACAGGTGGAAATGAGTAAGGCTGGCTAACAGGTGAAGCTGTATAGGCCAAGTACAATGTATTGCAGAAACATTGATGAATTCCAACCATACCATCGACTTTGAACGACGGAGACAGGAGGTCATCAACGGTCATCACTGGGAGCTAAGGGCCCAAGAAGAAGAAACAGAATTTCAAATGCCTTTTTGGATTTCTGTCACTCTTCCACCTAAGCTACAGTGGATAAGAAAGAGGATCTCCAAAAACCTTCACTCACAATTTACCTGGTACTTCTAGTTATTACAGTCATAACTGATCATTTCCAGTAAACAGGTTATTGACTTCATCACAGCATAATAAAGTACCATTACTAAAGACAATGCCTTTTACAGTGAATACAATTTTGAAGCTGCCTAAACTTAATCAATTTATCAAAACAGTTGTTCATCTGCATAGAACCTTTTGAATGTTGTAGTCACCAGTGGGAGAACAGAGACACATAATGTTGTGCACTCACTCAAGAATACAATGATTTTGAACACCAGATAAAACTTGACCATAATTTTAAAAAATTCTTTCATGCCACACCTAATAATGTGGATGTTAAATTCAATCATTTCTTGGAGCAGATTTCACTTAAAAAAACTGAATAAAAGTTCCTGAAATACTTTTAAACCACATTAAAAAGGTACAAAACATAAAAACAGTAAAAACAGCAGAAAGAAGTTTTGCTCAGAGAAGTCGTTGTACCTGCTTGTCCAACTGCACACTGGTGTAGCCTCACGAGCTGCTTAGCTTGTCAAGGATGTAGTGTATTTTATATGTCAGCCACTGTCTAAGCGGACAGTAGTATTCATTGTGAAACTGCTCAAACTCGGGCGTCTGCCGGATTTCTCTCAGGAAAGAAGCATCTATGTCAGATTCCAACAGGACCAAAAGAAGTGGGAAAGCAAACAGCATCAAACCCAGTCCCACCACAAGCAGTTTCACAAAACTCTTTGCCAGTATATTCAGATGTCTGTTGCTTGTCATCAATTCAAAACTCCTAACAAGTACCCAGTTCACTTCCTTCAGCTCCTCCACTTCTGTAATCAAGAGTGTGTTTTCAGGGGCATCTAACTCATTATATGAGCCTCCATCATCCTTCTGGTTCCCCACTGGGTGACTATTAAAAAACAAATCTATCCCACCATCTTCCACAGGAGTAGGCAGGACACTGGCACTTGGATTATATACTAACTCAGATATGGTGAGACAATCTTCGCTCATTTCCTCTTCGTTTTCACATTTGGTTTCTGCCACTTCTCCAGACTCATTATGCGGCTCTTTCAACTCTTCCTCACTCCGCGCTAATTGATCATTTATTTTCAACAGCTCTCCACCTGAAAGACCAGGAAATTCAAAGATATGAATCAGTACTTATTCTTTCCCCTGATAATTGTGTGAGAGGCTGCTGGTAGAAAGCTGCCTCTTGTGTGCTTTTTAAAATTTATGATTTCTTTCTTTTAAAGTGCACTTAAAAACAGTAAGCAACTCCAAGAGTCATTATTAATCAAATTTTTCAATTTGAATTTACAAAACACATACAACCCATGAAGCATTTGACACTTTCTTTGACAGCTGGAATCTGTCTGCTCATAGGGTTGTGTATGGATTTACATTTTTCCTTACAGTGCAGAAAAGTACATATTGCACATTTGCCAAAGTTTCTAACTAATATTCTGGACATCAGTCCATCTTCTAACTTCTACTTATTAATGCACCTAAACAGCAAGGTGACAAAGTGTGGAATTAGTACTATTCCCCATTTGTAACTAAAATAATTTCTTACTGCAGAAATACACCAGTAACTGTACAATTTTCATTTTTGTTTCTTGTGTCACCACAATGTCACCATTAACTGTAAACAACAGCTAGTAATCGCTTTAATAAATTATTCTAACCATTGTACTTGTGCAGATTTTGGCTAATTCTTACATTTCAATCATTTGAAATTTCCATGGGAATTCTCAATGTCTACACCACTGTTTTAAAAATTTTGAGGCTTTTAGCCAAAGTTAAAGCAAGTGAATGGAATAAAAAGCATCAAAATACAAGACAAAAATTTACACAACTACTACATTTTGAGGTAAGCTTAGTCCCCACATATAAATAACTAATATTGGATCACTTTCATAATTTTAAATGCTTGCAATGCACAATATTCATAGAGGAATCAATTGGGGAATTGTGTTTCCTTCTGTGCACCACATTTTAGGGAGGATGTCGAGGCCTGAAAGATGCAGAAGGGATTTAGCAACCATCATAACAGGAAAGTGTGGCTTCACTTATATATAAAGAGTCAGTAACCAAGGGCTCAAACTTTAGGAATTTGACAAAAAAAGCACCATTATTTGAGTAAACCTCTTTTACATAGCAAGTTGTGATTTAGAATGTATTTTTATTCAAGTACATATGACAGGGAAAACATTAGAACATTTGGGGAAAGAGTAAGGAAATAGTATTAACAGGACAATCCTGACAAAGAACCAACACACAGACACAAAACCTTTCTTGATACTGCATCATTCTGTGATATTTTACTGGATTCATATATTTTGCAGCATTCTATGGAATATTGGCCACTATATGTCAGTGCCTACAACTGTAATAAAGAGTTAGAAGCAGCTATAATTGTTTTATAGCAACAGGGGAATTCCACAATGCTTCACTTTCATTCACTTATTCCTGAATTTTTGTTAGTGAAAAACTAGATCTGTTAGGCATAACTAACTGTGACCACAACTCATCTATCTTTTCTTGGACAACAGCTCCGGTTGCTATTGTTCATGCCTTTCATGTTCATGTTGATTATGTATTCATTATAATCTTAAGAGGTTTGAAAGGAAAGTCCATCTCTGATACCCAAGACTAAAATTAAACCAAGACAAATTAAAAAAATTTAAATTCAAATCAAAGCACAATTTTACTTCAAATATAGAATAGGAATCAGCTATTTAAAATATACATCAGCAAATTAACTTAGAATTTTTTCCATCACTTCTACCATTTAACCAAAAGATTATTCATGCAAGAAGATATTTGTAACAGAAGAAGGATGTTACCAATTTCTCTGACTATAATCTTGGGCCCATGTTTCAATAATCGAATATAGGCATCCTTAGAACAGTGGTTCACCATCTTAAGGTGAATGCTTCTTCTTGTCTGGATCTTCAGCAAGCCTTTCACCATGTTTACTTGTTCTGTTCTACTGAAATAGTAATTTACTCTTCTTGTACTTCTGTGTTTTAACTGTGAACTTCCCAACAGCAGAGCACATCAGACTCTAGGACACCGAGTAAATGTCATTTGTATGAAGGGGTTTAGGAATACAGTCACAAGGGAAATGATGGCTAAAATTACAGTTATTTATAACACTTACCAAACCCCGCTGTAACACTGTACCAAAGAGATTTATGGACTAGAAATACTGCTACGTTTTGCTAAACTGAATACCATGGAATTGTATAGCACCCTAATATGCCAGTGAACATAAATCTCACCTTTCCATCCCAGCGAGTCTTTTCAGCACCACTTTCTAATGCCACCACTTCCTTCCAGATTCCCTAATCAACTTTAATTGTTACGTTTTACAGGAAAATGCTGCCTCTAAATTTTACTATCTCGTTTTTAAACACCCAGCACATCGGATGTTGTTTTCCCTCTAGCAACTGCTTCAAACCTTCTTTCACCATGTCCTGCCTTACGCTATTGCAATCAGCATTCCCCAGTTTAGCAATAGCCTTATCTCTTTCCATGATTACATTGAAACTTACTAAAACTATAGTTGTTGTTTCCAAATGTTTCCACCACGTTCCTATATAGCACCTTCTTCAGTAGGGCTCTCTACATACTGCTTCACGAATTTCACTTGAAATCTTTTTATAAATTCCATCCATCTAAGCCCCTTACACTATGGCCATTCCAATCAATATTTGGGAAATTAAAATCACTTACTACTATGACCCTATTGTTTTAACACTTTACAGCGATTTGCCTACATACCCATTCTCCTATTTCATGTTGGAAAGCCTATAATATAACGATCAAAATAAATTCCCGTTTCTTATTTCTAAGCTCTATCCATTGCTTATTGATATCCAGGATATCATACCTGTGTACTGCTGTAATGCCCTCCCCTTTTGGAACACACCCGTCACGCTCAAAATATTTATACCCAGAATTGGGATTTGACATTGGCTTCATGGGAGAAGCCAGAGAGCGGTAGTTGACAGTTAGCGCTCTGACTGCAGACCCCTGGCTAGTAGTGTGCCACAGGGTTCGGTGCTGAGTCCATTGTTTTTGGTCATCTATCTCAACGTCCTGATGATGTGCTGAATTGGATCAGCAAATTTGTGTATGACACCAAGTTTGGGGTTGTGGTAGACAGCAAAGAAAGCTTTCAAAGCTTGCAGCAGGTTCTGTACCAGCTTAAGAAATTGGGCTGGAAAATGGCAGATGGAATTTAATGCACCCAAGTGTGAGGTGTTGCATTTTGGGAAGACAAACCAAGGTAGGGTTTACACAATGAACAGTAGAGCTTTGAGGAGTGCAGCAGAACAAAGGGATCTGGCAACATAGATCCATAATTCCTTGAAAGTGGCATTACAGCTGGAAATGCTCATAAAGAGAACTTTTGGCACATTGGCCATTATACATCAAAGTATTCAGTTCAGGAGTTGGAATGTTACATTGAAGTTGTATAAGGTGTGGTGAGGCCAGATTTGAAGCATTAAAGTGAATTACATAGGCATGAGAGAGAAGCTGGCCAAAGTTGATTGGAAGGGGACACTACCAGGGACGATGGCAAAACAGTAATGGCTGGAATTTCTGGGGGCAATTTGGAAGGCCCAGGATAGATATATCCTAAATAGATATATGCAACTGTACAGGGTACTGGTGAACCGCACCTGGAGTACTATGTGCTGTTCTGGTCTCCTTACTTGAAGGATATACTGGCTTTGGAAACGGTGCAGAGGAGGTTCATCAGGTTGATTCCAGAGATAAGGGGATTAGACTATGAGGAGAGATTGAGTCGCCTGGGACTGTACTCGCTGGAATTCAGAAGAATGAGAGGAGATCATATAGAAACATATAACATGATGAAAGGGATAGATAAGATAGAGGCAGGAAAGTTGTTTCCACTGGTAGGTAAGACTAGAACTAGGGGACATAGCCTCAAGATTCAGGGGAGTAGATTTAGGATGGTGATGAGGAGGAACTGCTTTTCCCTGGGGGTGGTGAATCTGTGGAATTCTCTGCCCAATGAAGTAGTGGAGGCTACCTCAGTAAATATATTTAAGACAAGGTTGGATTGATTTTTGCATAGTATGGGGATTAAGGGTTACGGGGACAAAGGCAGGAAGGTGGAGATGAGTCCATAGCCGTGATCTTACTGAATGGCAAAGCAGGCTCGATCAGCCAGATGGTCTACTCCTGCTCCTGTCTCCTATTTCCCGATTTCAAAGATGAAGAAGTACTCTAAAGGCAGGATGAGGCAACTGTAGCTGATAAGGGAAGTCAAAGACAGCATAAAGGCAAAAGAGAGGACACATAATTGAGCAAAAATTAGTGGGAAGTTGGGTGATTGAGAAGCTTTTAAAAACCAACAGAAGGCAACTAAAAAGCCAAATGGAGCGAAAATATGAAATATGAATGAAAACTAGCCAATAAAACAAAAGAGGATACCAAAAGTTTTTTTTTCCCAGATATACGCAGAGTAATAAAGAGGCAAGAGTGGATATTGAACCACCAGAAAATGATGCTGGAGTGATAGTAATGAAGACAAAGAAATGGTGAAGGAGCTTAAAAAGTATTTTTCATCAGTCTTCACTGTAAGACACTAGCATTGTGTCAGAGATTTGTAAGTGTCAGGGGTCAGACATGAGTGTAGTTGATACACTCAACTAAGGAGAAGGTGCTTGGGAAGCTGAAAGGTATGAAGATATGTAAGTCACCTGGATCAGATGGACTACACCACACGGTTCTGAAAGAGGTAGCTGAAGATATTGTGGGGGCTTTAGTAATGAATTTTCAAAAGTCACTAGATTCTGGAATGATTGCAGAGAACTGGAAAATTGCAAATGTCACTCCACTCTTCAAGAAGGGAGGGAGACAGAAAAAAGGAAATTAAAGGCCAGTTAGCCTGATGTCAGTGGTTAGGAAGATGTTGGAGTCCATTATTAAGTATGAGGTTTTGGGGCATTTGGAAGTGCATGATAAAGTAAGCCAAAGTCAGCATGATTTGTTTTTAAGGGAAAATCTTGCCTGACAAATCTGTTAAAATTCTTCGAGGATAGACAGAGACAGTGGATGTTGGTTACCTGGATTTTCATAAAGCCTTCGACATGGTGACACACATGAGGCTGCCAAACCAGATTAGAGCCCATGCTATACATGGACAGCTGTGGAGGCCAAGTTATTGAGTATATCTAAAGCCGAGTTTGATAGGTTGTTGATTAGCCAGGGCTTCAAACGTTACAGGGAGCAGGCAGGAGAATGGGGTTGAGAGGGATAATAAATCAGCCATGAAGGAGGAATGGTGGAGCCGACACAATGGGCCGAATTCTGCCTTTCTTATGGTGTGCAGTTCTGGTCACCTACCTACAGGACAAATATCAACGAGATTAAATGAGTACAGAGAAAACATTCAAGGATACTGTTGGGACCTGAGGACCTGAGTTCAAGGGAAAGTTCAAGTAGATTAGAATTTTATTCCCTGGAGCAGGAGGGGAGATTTGACAGAGGTATACAGAATTATGAGGGGTATAGATAGGGTAAATGCAAGCAAGCTTTTCACACCGAGTTTGGGTGAGAATAGAAAACGAGGCAATGGGTTAAGGGTGAAAGGTGAAATGTTTAAGGGGAACACAAGGGACAACTTCGTCACTCAGAGAGTGGTGAGAGTGTGGAACAAACTGCCAGTGGTGGATGTGAGTTGGATTTCAATGTTTAAGGGATGTATGGATAAGTACATGGAGGGGAGGGGTGTGGTGGGCTTTGGGATCGATGGGATCAGACAGAATCTTGGTTTAGCACAGGCTAAATGGGCTCCGGATTTCCAGCATCTGCAGATTTTCTCATCTTTGTAATACGAGGAAGCACTATTGTTTCATTCTAATTCCAACTGAGTAATAATAAAAGACAACCTAATTCCAAACATAAGAGGAAATCTTGAGCAACACACACAAAATGCTGGAGGAACTCAACAAGTCAGGCAGCGTCTATGGAAGGGAATAAACAGTTGACGCTTTGACGCGAGACTTTTTATCAGTACTGATCCCACCCAACCTAACATTACTCAGCTAAACAGGAAATTGCCAAGATGGACCCAGCTTTCCAATATATTTGCTTTTTGCCTGATTCAATCCTCCAATTGTATTGGACCCATATGTTCCAGCTGGTTAAATTTTCATCCCATCTGTTCCAGCTGGTTAAACTTTCATCCCATCACTCAAATTGGAAATTATTTCACAAAAACTTTTAAAGTCAAAGCATACAACAGAAAAACGTTTGAGGATTATATGTCATTTTAGAATTTATAGAATTTGTTACAGAAATTCTCATTAATTAACAATTAAAGCATTTAGCCGCAATTACAGGCACGCTGCCGACCTGTAGTTCTTCTTAGGAGAAGGTGCTACGTGAACATAATTAAGATATGTACAAGACAAGGAGTGGCACAGTGGAGCAGCTGGAGGAGCTGCTACCTCACAGCTCAGCCATCTGGATTCAATCCTGACCTCAGCTACCATCTGCACACTCTCTTCCTGTGTCCAAATGGGTTTCCCTCTGGCATTCCAGTTTCCTGGCACATCCAAAAGACATATGGGTTGATGGACCACCATAAACTGGCCCTAATGGGTAAGCGCAAGTAAAATCTGGGAGGAAGTTGAGGTAAACGAAATGGGATTAATATAGGATTAGTGGGTCGTTTGATAGTTGACACAGACTTGGTGGTCTCAAGGGGCTGCTTCTGGGCTAAATCTGTACTGCAAACCATCACTCTCTCGACTTCAGAGCAAGCCTTGGCTTTCAGTCTGTACATTTCCTTCTGAAAAGGCACCTTTTTCAGCGGGTGTGCTGAAAATGACCCTATTTCTGTCCCTACATCTCAGCGTAGCCATTAACTTTTAATCATTTTCTACTGTTTACAGAATGACTTTCCAGTCCACATTCCACAAACTTTTTCCTGCGCATTTCATTATCAAGTCACTCACGTTGTTACCCATAACCTGGGCATCAGCGAGTACTTTCCTTTAAAAATCATTCAAAAACAGAAATAAAAAGTCATGAGGTTGTGTTCATGGGTTCAATGTTAGGAATTGGACGGCAGAGCAGAAGAAGCTGTTCCTGAGTCACTGAGCGTGTGCCTTCAGAGCATTGCACCTCCTTCCTGACAGTAACAATGAGAAGAGGACATGCCCTGGGTGATGGGGGTCCTTCATGATGGACCCTACCTTTCTGGACTCTACCTTTCATTGAAGATGAGTTGTCTTTGGTCTTGGTTGTCTTTTTGTTTCTATGTACAGTACTTCTTTCCGTTTGCCATCCAGCTTTTCTAGCCAGGCTTTGGATGGCTGTGCAGTACGTACTTCACTTGAGTTACCTTTGTTTCCCATAATACCTATTCCCTCAGGATGGATCCCTGAATTTCATAAATAATTGAATCGCTTATCTACAAGTCTTTCATATTCGCAGAACTAGTTATCTGCTAAAATCATGCTTATATTATGGATGCTAAAAGGGTTCATTCTGCACTTGCTTATGTGGAAAGATATGGCAACAGCCAAATATTCCACTTCTTGGTGGGTTACAAATCTGGCTCATTTCCAGGATCTCCTTTGACAGTGTAGTAAAATGGGAAAGCCCAGAAATGTAAACAACAGGAATACTGCAGATGCTGGAAATTCAAGCAACACACATCAAAGTTGCTGGTGAACGCAGCAGGCCAGGCAGCATCTCTAGGAAGAGGTACAGTCGACGTTTCAGACAGAGACCCTTCGTCAGGACTAAGGTCGACTGTACCTCTTCCTAGAGATGCTGCCTGGCCGGCTGCATTCACCAGCAACTTTGATGTGTGAAGCCCAGAAATGTGCTGTGCCTGAGGTTCATTTGCTACTTATCTTTACAGCAGCAAATCTACTGTGCACACCATCCTACTAACACACCTGAGCAGTCACTATTGGGAAGCCAGGCATAATTACACTGAAGAAGGTGCAATCTAAGATTCACCGGTAACACCAGAACAGAAAGAATATTCTTTTCAGGAAAAGGTGAATAAGGTGGACTCTTCCTTTCTGTTAAAGAAAACACTGAGGAAAAACTTGAAAGAGTTCCTTAAAATTATTAAGTTTAAAAGAGTATATATTCAGAAAATATTTCCACTGGTAAAGGCATTTGAAATTATAAGTCATAAATGTAGAATAGTGTTTAAATAAATTCATTCTTGTTAGCAGTGATAACTCATTTACCCAAAGAACAGTAAAAACATTGAAGAAGCTGTCAAAGATGTTGTTTTAGGTTAACTGCATTAATGTATTTAATGGAATCCTAAATAAGAAAATAAAGGAGATGGGATAAACAGTATCTGCTCAATTACATGAAAAAGAACAGTAAAATGTTTTCAAGAGACAAACTAGCAACACAGACAAGTGGGGTTAATAGTTTACTTCTCTGCTAAAAACTATGCAACCTTATAACTCACTATAAATAACTACTATGTTATAAATGTGGCACCAGTGGACAGCTTCTCAGGGTGAGGCAATTGAATTCATCTGATAGAGATTTGTTACTGTGACCTTTTTGTTTGAATCCCTTAATTGATGAGGCTGAAAACACAGCTGCATTTCTAAAATTTACTTCCAAATAGCTACATCCCAAGTTAAATTAAGGCTGTGCAAGACAAGCAGTCATATGTCTAGGTTTCCATGATGTCATTTACTATCTTAATAATGCTTACAGTACCTTATTACCATTTCCCTGGACAATAATATCATTATGATTGCTATTTAACACATATGGGTCTACTTTGGCAGTATGGGAAAATATCAGCTGTTGGATTTACTTCAAAGAACGCTGACAGTTTCCCTTCACAAACACCTGTTAAGCTGATTTGGAAAATTACACTTGATACACATTTTAAATCTGACACACCTAAAAATTATAATGGTTTTTAAAAAAAATATACTTGTAAATATTTATGTACCATTTGCAGTATGAAATTTCCAAGCAAATTCTAAGAAATTACAACATTTTAGAATCACAGAGATAGTTGCAAGCAGTTAGTGAATGTATTTAATCTTATGCTTGTTCAGTAAATTTCATTAATACACTTCAAGAAGACACAGAGATTGCAAATGCTGTATCAACACTCAAAGGTGCTGTAGGGACTCAGCAGTTGGCAGCATCAGTGGAGGGAAAAGGACAGGTGAGGTTTCAGTCAAAATCCTTCATCTAGATTGGAAAGAAAGAGGGAGTCTCCCAGTACTAACAGTGGAGGGAAAGGGTGAGCAAGAACTGGCAGGTGGATCCATCTGGGGGAGTGAGAGAAGTGGGGAGGATGGGATCGATGTCAGAGACTGGGAGTTGGTAGTGGAAGTGACAAAGAGCTGAAGAAGATGGAATGGTGGAGCATGGGATAAAAGGAGGGACGTGAGGAGAGGAACTAGTGGGATAAGTGTGCAAGGGATGGGCAGATTGAGGGGTAGGAGAAGGAGAAGGAGATACAGTGATGGGTGTCAGGTGGATTAGGAGGAAAAGGGACAGAAGGGAACAAATACCAGTCCATTTGCAGATTGTTCTAATGACTATTTCACTTTCATTTTACACTTCAATAGTATAAGGAAAGGGATTTTACAGTTAACACTGTCTCCAAGGACCTATGGGCCAGAATCCTAGCGGTTAAGCTTAGATCACACCTATTAGAACCTTTGGAACAGAAACCTCCATTTTTTTTGATTCAGCAAGAAACTGATAAATGGCAATGTCATTACAAATGTATTATAATCAGAGTACTGTCTTCTACAGCTGCTATTGCAAGATCCACTGGCAAATACAGTTCTTACTGTTCTCATTGTCTGACAAGGAATTAAAAAAAACAAAAAAACAATATTGCAAAAAATTGTTTTGTGTATGAAACTTCTTCCACAGATAAACCATAAACTTGGAAATATATAAATGCATTTTTACTGCAATGCTGTAGGTAATCCATTTTAGCAGTTCTGTAAGATCGGTCTGTTCTGCTTTCAGCCTATTTGGGTTTGAGCTGAAATAAGGGGCTATATTGTTCAACTTAAGAATATGGTGGGCGAGACATCCTCATGGGTTTGGCGGGACCAAGCTCATTTATGCCCGAGATGTACTGAGCCTGAGAAAGGTGGGTTTCTCACTGTGGAGTCCAGTGGCTGTTAGCAAGGGGCTAATCAGCTGCATTTCCAGAGATGCCTAGTAACAAGTTTCACTTGTTTGTTACTGCAGCATCTATCCTTACAAATCAATTAAATACAAATCAAGTATTGGATATGTGAGCTAAAACTCCTGCTAGCATGCTCTGTCATCAAATGTGGAATGAAATAAAATTTCATGCATTGCATTGACTCCATATTCCAAGTACTACATCTCTTGCACAAAGTGACCTGATTAAGTATGTTTTTAAAATTCGAGGTTGCATACAAAATCAGGTGGTTTCCAATTTCATCAAAGGTCTGAATGTTGTGGGTGTGCTCTGCCACTGGGGCAAGACATGTTTGTACCGGTGTGTGACGACACTTGTGATCTGCTCCCGGCTTTTCCTGTTGATTGTAAACACAAAGGACACATTCAGTCTACGCTTCAATGTACACGTGATAAATAAATCTGAATCTTTAATCTTGAATCTTGATCGTGAACCACTGAGGGTGTTGCAATGTGGAAATCAGAAGCTGCAATTGGGCTCGTTCATCTGAGATTCCACCCTGATGCTGATCACAGCACCGGTTCTCAAAGCACTGTGACACACATTGTCAACCCAGATTGAAAAATTACGTGCAGGTAAGTGTTTTGATCTTCTTCTCTTATTTTAAGTTTGATTAATGCTTTTGAATTATTTTCTAATCAGTATTTTTAAATAAAAAATTATTGTTTTTCACCAGCAAATAATTGCCAAAAAGCCATCAAGACAGTCGAGGGGCTGGGCTTCAGCACCCGCAGTCTGAGGCCTCACCACTACTCACAGATGACTCCACTTCACAGATCAACCATGGCTCAGGACTCCATTCATCCATCAGAGCCACTGAAGGTTATAGCAGGTATAGGAATTAACCAGCGAGTGAATTTGGGGGTGCAGCACAGGTCAAGCACAAGTCAAACCAACGTACAATCATCATAGATTTGCCCATTAAATCCAATCAATGTGAACAGTGGAAGTCAGAAGAGCCAATGGAATACAGAGAGTTTTAAACTGGTTCCCAACAAAAATGATCGAAGATAACAAAGCTTGATTAGCACACACCTATTGAACCTTAAATTGGATAATCCTAAATAAATTATTCCAACATTTGTAGATTAAAGCTTTTAAAGGATAAGAATAAAATTAATGCTGGTTTAAAATACATGGTTTAATTAAGGACAGTCAAGTCTAATTGTAAAAAGCAATTCAATTGTCTCTGTTTCTGGAAAGTGAATTTATAGTTGTCTGGTCAGAGATTGCTTAATTAATGATGGTCAATAAGGATTTGTAAAGGACAAGTTCCCTCCAATAAACTTAATTGAATTCTGAGGAAATGTAGGGATATATTAATCAAGGGAATGCAGGGTGTGTTGCATTTATGGATTTTTGAAAGGCATTGATGGATTTTCTCACAGGAAGCTTGTTGGTAAAAGTAAGGCTCATAGTACTTAAACTAATGTAAAATGATGTCATCAAAAGGTTAGAAAACTGCTTAAATGATTCATGAGTGCTCTCCAGGCCAGAGCAGTGATGAAGAGGGGTATTCACCCAGAGTCCACATTAGCACAATGTATGTGCCCACATATTTTTGTACTCTAGTATCATGAAATGTGCTATATGAATGTAATTAACTGTATACATGTGATTAATAGGTTAAACAGGTAGGTGCTGAAAGATGAGACTATTTTTGGAGAAAGAATACATAGTTAATTTACATCAAGAGTGACAAACAATTTACAGTAATAGTTTGAACGAGTGTTAAAAACAAGTAACCGTGATTTGCATGGGCAAATCCTTAACACACAAAGTTGAAATAAAGTTGTAAAGCTCGCATCGATTACAAAAAAGGGAAAGGTAAATTGAACATACACAAAATGTTGTTAGTGTGACTTGTGGAGATAATGAAAGAACTAACATGAAGGACAAATTTGACTTCCTCAATCTATCTGTCACAGATGCAACTGATCCTGTAAGTAATGGTAGAAATAAGCACCACAGACTCCTTACAGAAATGAAGTCCCTATTTTACATTTATAAGACTCTGTACCAGATGGGATAGATTCAGAACAGATCAAGCAGCTCAAAGCTAAGGTTCAATAAGTTGTCGTGGATCACGAGGAGCAACAGAACTACATTCCACCATAAACTGTGAATAAATTTCCCAGCAGGTTCTCACTCTACCATTTTTATTAAGTCAGGGTTCCATAAGGAAAGTAGAGGAGATAGTGTGGAACAGCAGAAGGGTACCCAGGGCAAATTTTGAAGCTCTGATACAGGTCTACATTCATGCAAACAGACAGAATGCAGTGATCCCACAAGCAGAATCAGAATCAGGTTTAACATTGTTGGCATACTTCATGAAATGCGTTATGCACTGCAGTACATTGTAATAATAAAAACTGTAAATTACAGTAAGTATAAAGTGTTACGTACCCCGTAACTGGGTTGCCAAACCAGCAGAAATGGACCACTTAGTTGGAGTCTAGTTTAACAGAACTAATAAAGTTTTATTAAAGAAATAAGTAACACAGTACTCTAATCGTAAGGATATAAATGCACCAGGTTAGCAATGATAAAACATACATGTACACAGAACTAGGGTAATAGGAATCAAACAAGCTCTATCGCGGTCTAGGGGTAAAATGATCAGTCTCAAGTGACGCAGAGTTCAGTTCAGCTTAGTACAGTTCACAGTAATTCCTGTTGTGCCGTTGGAGAGAAAGAGAGAGAGATAATATGCAAATCTGATTCAGACAGACCTTTGATGTTCTTCGCCGTTAGCTCTTGGGCGAACTCTTTTAATGTCTTCTGTGGTCACCGACTGTGACCCCTCCGTTCCGGATACGACCGTTCTTCCGCGGTGAACCCGGCACCCAGGCAAGGGCGGACACACACACTAGGTTCCCGCCGATCGTACCTTTTCACCCTGTGCGTCTATGGTCGGTTCCCGCGACCAGATCTCCAAACTCCCACCAACTTGTGGGGGCACACTGCTCTTCCAGGGACTCGTTGTCTCGTGATCTCGTGGTGTGTGTCGTGCCTTAGCGAACCTGTTCTTTTTATTCCCCTGCTGGGGTATCGCCTGTCCATCAAACTTCAAACAGTTCAGGTTCAAAGCAACCGGTCTGTCAATATTCTGAAATGTGTTTCTTTCTCGTTAATCTCTCTCTTCTCTCTTATTAGCATTTTGAATGTTTCTCCATTGTCTCTCTTATCTCTCTCATCAGCATCAATCTTCTGATAACTTGGTTTATCGTCACAAAAGTATATTAGTAAAGTTACATTAAGTAAGTAGTGCAAAAAGAGAGAATAAATAGTGAGGTAGTGTTCATGGGTTCTATGTCCATTCAGAAATCTGATAGCAGAGGAAAAGAAGCCATTCCTGAATCATTGATAGTGTGCCTTCAGGCTCCTGTATCTCCTCCCTAATGATAGCAATGAGAAGAGGGCATGTCCTGGGTGATAGGGGGTCCTTAATGTTGGATGTCACCTTTTTGAGGCATCACTCCGTGAAGATGTCCTGGATGCTGGGGAAGGCCAGTGCCCATGATGGAGCTGACTGAGTTTCCAACTTTCTGTAACTTATTTCGATCCTGTGCAGTGGCAACCTCACACCCCACCCCCAACCAAACCAAATGGTAATGCAGCCAATTAGAATGCTCTCCATGGTACATCTGTATAAATTTGTGACTGTCTTTGGTGACATACCAAATCTCCTCAATCTCTGAATAAAATAGAGCCACTGTCATGCCTTCTTTGTAACTGCATCACTATGTTGGGCCCAGGATAGATCCTCAGAAATAAAGGCACCCAGGAACTTGAATTTGCTTACCCTTTCCACTTCTGATCCCTCAGTGAGGAATGGTGTGTGTTCCCTCGTCCTACTCTTCTTGATGTCCACAATCAATTCCTTGGTCTTACTGACTTTGAGTGCAAGGTGGTTGCTGGGACACCACTCAACCAGATGAACTACCTCGCTCCTCTACGCTTTCTTGTCACTATCTCAAATTCTGCCAAAAATAGTTGTGTCGTTAGCAAATTTATAGATGGCATTTGAGCTGTACCTAGTTATACAGTCGTTTGTGTAGAGAGAGTAGAACTGTGGGCTAAGTACACATCCTTGAGGTGCGCAGTGTCCACCTACAGCAAGGTGGAGATGTTCCTTCTGATCTGCACAGACTATGGATTTCCAGTGAGGAAGTTGAGGATCTAGTTGTAGAGGGAAGTACAAAGACCCAGATTTTGGAGTATTTTGATCAGAAGTATCGAAATGATTGTGTTAAACACTGAGCTGTAGTCAACAAACAGCAGCCTGATGTAAGTATTAGTATTATCCAGGTGCTCCAAGGCCACATGAAGAGCCAGTGAGATCGCATCCACTGTAGACCTATTGTGGCGATAGGAAAATTGGAGTGGGTCCAGATCTTGCTTAGACAGGAGTTAATTCTAGCCGTAACCACTCTCTCAAAGCACTTCATCACCGTAGATGCGAGAGCTACTAGACGATATTCGTTAAGGCAGCTCACTCTGCTCTTCGGCACTGGTATGATTGTTGCCCTTTTGAAGCAGGTGGGAACTTCTAACTGTAGCAATATGAGATTGAAAAAGTCTTTGAACACACCTGACATCTGGTTGGCACAGGTTTTCAGAGAGTAAACCAGGTACATCATCGGGGCCTGTTGCTTTGCAAGGGTTCACCCCCTTGAAAAACATTATGAGTCAAACCAAATTGAACTTCTGCAAGCTTGCTATATCGAAAAGGAATTCACAGCGGGAAGCCACTACATATCTTCAGTGGTGAGGAAGTTCACAGTATGAATATAAAGCAACCACCTTCAGCCGCATGTGCCAAGTAGATGATTGATTATGCCCTCTCCTAAAGTTTCTATGGAAGAAACCAGCTTTTAGTCAATTCAATGGCCACAGTTCAAATATCAATTACACGGCTAAATTCCAGAGATGTGCTAGAAATAGCTGCCATTGACATTATTGCAGCATTGGACTAAGCGATGTTACAATAAAATTATGTGGGAATCAAGGAAAAATATTCCAACGGCACAATGGAATATCATTGGAGAGTACTTACCTTGTGAACTTCACTAGAGACATAACTACGCTCAGAGTCCTAAGGTCAGCCATCTTTAATTGCTTTTTCAATGGTGTACCCTTCATCATATTCACAGGTAAGGATGAGGACTGCACACAATTTAGTTCTGTCCATCATTCATCACTCAGCAAAATTTGGATAACATTCATGCTTGTGCTTTTGGGTGGCATTCATACTACACAAGAGCCAAACAATAATTATTTCCAAAAAGCAAAGGCTAAGTACCTATCGATGTATGTCGCCGCTGCCAATCCCTTTCCATCAAACATCCTGAGATTGTGGTCATGAGTAGCATATTATTATTGAATATTATACAACAAAAAAAATCAAATCTTTGCATGGAAATACTTCAATAGTCTCATCCCTCTTTAGAACCGTAATCTTAGTTTTACAGCCCTCCAAGTCAGGCTGTGGGGTGCAAACTATTTTAATCACACCTCCACTGGCTGCCATACCTTCAGCTTCTATTGTCTTTCATTCTAACATTCATCCCTGAACTTTCCTGCATCTTCACCTCAGCTTCACCTTTTAAAGTATTCCTTAAAACCTACTCACAACCTCCTTCAGTAGCAGGGGTGAAAATGTGAATTGTAAATGCTTTTGGGAAGTAACTTTAGATATTTACTTTGTTAAATACATGTTTTTGTAGCTCTTAATGTCCCATGCAAGGAAAGAACATTTTGATTGTTTATTATAGAAAGTGTAAATCAATGATCAGAACCACATTTTTCTCCCATATGTTCCTGAAGTTCTAATGATGATGAACGGTACACTGATCATCTGCATGGGTAGGTTAGTGTTAGTTCTTCAGTTCTTTTATTCTAGACTAGATTTCCATTAACTGTGCTTCATGAAAATGTTAAATGCTTTGCTCCGTGTATCTTTGCTTTGCTGATATCTTCAACTGAGTTTGAGGAAATTTCACACAAGCTTTGCAGCAAAGAAGCTTTCTCATCTTATTGCTGAGAAAATCATACTAGGAACAAGATGGTAATCAATGAGTAAGCCAAAATGTAGTTCTGGCAATCAATCAGTTAAAGGACACAGAATTAACATCCATATTGGCTCTCAACAGATAAAAAATAATGAAAGGATCAGAACGATTCTTATTCAACTTGGCTTGTAACCTGGAAAGATGCAAAAGCTTTAGAGAGGGTGCAGAAGAGATTTACTGAAATGATTCAAAGGATGAACTAACAGTAACCTAGCCATGCAGATGATCAGTGTACTGTTCATCATCATTGGAACTTCAGGAACGTAAGGGAGAAAAATGTGGTTCTGATCATTGACTTACACTTTCTATAATAAACAATCAAAATGTTCTTTCCTTGCATGGGACATTAAGAGCCACAAAAAAATGTATTTAACAAAGTAAATATCTAAAGTTACTTCCTAAAAGCATTTACAATTCACATTTTCACCCCTGCCATTAGTTATGTAAATAGATTGGATGTACTCAGTTACCTTGGTCACAAAGGAACTTGCAAAGGGTTATGACAGTGAGTTTTAAAATTTTGAAGGATAGACAAATAGAACCTTGTTTTACTGAGGGATGTAGAACAAAGATGAATGGCAAAATAACTAGAATTAACATGAAGAAACACAGTTTACATGGTGAGTTCCCAGAGGTTGGAATGCTTTGCCAGGGGTAATAGTAGAGGCAGATTCAATTGTACCATTCAAAAGAAAGCAGGATAAGTACCTGAAAAGAAAAAAAAAAATGCAGGGCTACAGGGAAAAGACGGGAGAGGAGGACTAGCTGATTACCCTTATGTAGAGCGGTGCGGAGCTGATGATCTATGGCTTTCTGAATTGTTGTTAGCATTCTATGATTCTGTAATCTGCAGTTCAGCAAATCATTCCATGCTAGTGACATTGCAGAGAGCAGACAAAGCTTTGATAGATGTTACAATTTAAAATGTGGAGTGAAAATCAATCCCCGTAATTTACTGTAGGTTCTTACAGTTGCTCTTTTATGAATTTAGCTTTTCTTCATAATTGGGCTGATTTGTGGCCACTCCAAATGGTATTGAGAATTCATACCAGAAGTAAATTGTGGATGAATGTAATTGTATTCCTCAGCCAGTGTACAGTAAACTAGGTTCCTGTGGTTAAGTTGTCACACTGATAAAATTTGGTAAGCAGTGCAAGTAAAAGACATCTCAAGGGAATAATTGTTTCATTATTGGGCTGGAGGAATTCTTGTACACTATCCCACAAAAGTGGCTTTGAAAAGGATTAATGAGTGGATGGTTTTCAACTTTTTTTAATGCGATTTTTATCCTCTATTGAACTGAGAAGCAGGTCAAGTGTAAAGTGCAAGTGGATTCTCACCATCCATTGTGGAGTGCTCCTCAGATTCATCAGGGGATGGGAGGCACGATTCCGCTGTTTCCACATTTGTTATCAACTGTTTGGATAGAGAATTGTAACTGCGACTCTGACCAAGTGTGGACCTGGAAAAAGATGGTGGTACTGTTACACAATACAGTTTGGACACCAGTAACATGAATTATGGGTGATAATATTTTTCTGTTTCTAATAAAAATCGCCAAATGTTTTAAGTAAGCTCTCATGTTATTTATTTATTCTTCAATGTATATATGCAATTTTATATTTGCAGATTTCTCTATATTTTTTCAGTTTTTTATTTCTGTTTTATTTTCATGAATTCCTATACATTTTAGAGTTTTCAAAATGATTAACCTGAACTTAAGGATGTCAGTGACCATCTCTTGAATCCATTGGAAGTTTGTTTGCCTGAATATTGGATGCAAAGAAATTATATCCGTCTGTATTGTGCTATGTTAATAGTCTTTCAATGCTCATTGAATGCTCAAACATAAATGCTAGTCATTTGAACAGAATTCTGTCTTTTGTCCTTCATGAAGAACGATTGAGAAAGAAACTTAAAAAAAGACAAAACCAGCAGTTCAAATTAAAACAGTTTGACAGAAAAGCAAGGGTCTCCTTTTGATACCTTTCAATCATTTGTGGTTAAATGCATCACAAAGTATTCACCTACAGAAAATGGTATTAATTAGGTTCTACCCCCTTTCTGGGTAGAGTTATCATATTCCAAGTGGGTTAATAGTTCAAGCACAATTTCCCCTGGGTAGCTGAAAGCAATTATTTCCGCCACAGTTTCTGCTGCCTATGACCACTGCTGGCAAACAAGCATTGCTGAAGTCTAATGTTCACAATATCAGGCTTGGCTGGGAGATCCAACCACTTCAGAATTACTCAGTACATACTGAAGGGTCCCAAGAAATTGGCAATGTGGGCTTGGAAAAGCAAGAGTTACAGATGAATGAAATATTAATCCAGAGAAAAGAAAGAATCCACTTCAGATTTATTACCACTGTCTTACATGATGTGAAATTAGCCTTGCAGCAGCAGTACAAAGACATAAAATACTACAAATTGCAAGATAAATAAATAGTGCAAAAAAAAAAGGAACAATGGGTTCATGGACCATTCAGAAATCTGATGGAGGGGGAGGAAGCTGCTCCTGAACCATAAAATGTGATGGTTCAGTCTCCTGTACCTACTCTCTTGTGGTAGTAACAAGAAGAGGTCATGGCCTGGACGGTGAGGGTTCTTAATGATTGATGTTGTCTTCTTGAGGCACTGCAGAAATCTCATGTTGGAAAACAATGAAAGGCAGAAAAATCTTACACTTGGACATCCCTCTGCATGTGAGCAAGCATTGAGAAACAGTTAAAGAATATTAAATAGTTCTTCAACCAATCCTCTGTGCATGCTGGTACATATATTAAGAATTAGATGATTTGGCAGAATGCCACATGTATTAGTAATTCAAATTAATGGATTTGATGATAAAACAGATACTAAAAATTCATCTGCCGACAGTCACACGATATCATAGCAGCTGCACATCCTACTTTTCTTTTGAAATTCAGCTTCAATGAGTTAACAAAGTAGACACCACTATATAGAATGTGTGCTGTTAGTTGTCAGGGATGAATTTGTCATCTGTGACTTCCAGGCTTTCTAATAATACAGCACTAAACAGGAAAGTGAGCTGTCCAGAGGAATCAATAAGTCTACAAAAAACATAGATCTGCTAAACTAGTGAACAAGACAATGTAATATGGGGAGTGATGTAGAAATGTGTGAGTTTGGTTACTTTGCTCAGAAGTACAGAAATACAATTTTTATATAGGGATTTCAGTGTGAAGATATATGGAAAGCAGTAACTATATAAATGTCCACATACAAGTCATTAGGAATGTAAATAGTATGTTGGCCTCTATCACAATTGTACAGGGCTTTGGTGTGACCTTCCTTGATGACTAATTGAGATGGAGAAAGTGCTGAACTCTAAGAAAATGAGAAAGAAGACCTTTGGCACAGGATCAGCCATGATCCAAATGAACGGCAGGACAAGTTCACTGGGCTGAATGACTTATTCCTATTTAGATTTCTGGTCTGCTGTCCAATGTTGGGAAATATAAAAGGGATACCTGTGAAATAACTGAGGAACAACAAACCAAATAAAATTCAAGGCAAATCAAACATTTTCTTAGCGATCGTCCAGTGTTTCCTGAGTGACACTTTACTCTCTGCACTGGGTTTCTCAGTGATAATAAAGTAAAAGGAATGTTTTGTTCCGGTTACCTGTGAAATTCAGGAGGGGTACACTGGGTTTCTCAGTGATAATAAAGTAAAAGGAATGTTTTGTTCCAGTTACCTGTGAAATTCAGGAGGGGTGCGCTGAATTTTTGTGCTCGCTTCTATTACTTCTTTGGCAACTCTTCCACTAGGATAAAGGTTATATAACATTTAGGTAAATGTGTCCAGTGTGTTTTGAAAATAATTATATTTCTGAATAAAACAGTAGATAAGAACTGCCAGCATGGAAAATATATCTAAACAAAGCAGCAAATACTGACCTTCTGCTACTTATTCTAGCATGCCCATAATTTATTCTTCAGTCATGGTTATTAAAGTAGGTTTATAGATCCCACATACCACCTTAGTCCATTACCTTATTCAAATTTTGACTCGAGGCCCTCCATATGCTTTTTTTCTGGTGCCCTTCAAACTGCAGTGGATTCTGGTTAATTTGGCCCTTGGTTAATCAGGGCAGCTGTTTATTTGGGACAACTCTTAAAGCACAAAAACTAATCAAGAAAATTGCTGGGATTTGAAACACTATGCCACTTAATTAGGCGGGAAACTATTGCCAAACAGGTTCTAACTAGTGTCAGTCATGCACACTTGCGTAGGCGTTAGACACTATGCCATGCTTGGAGTGAACAGTTTTTAAATAGCGTCAATTACATGAGTTTGTGCTCAATAAGCAGTGACTTTTGTTAGTGACCGTTGGCAAGAAATAAGCAGTAAGACAATTCAGAACCGTTTTGTTCACTGCAGTTTCAAGCATTAAGGCTAGGAGATGCCAGAAATGGCCAGAAGTGCAAATAAAATGATTTCACTACTTCAAAAAATTAGGAACTACAAAGAATTTGAAGGTCTTGACAGCCATCTTGAATATTATGATGAAAATGAAGACCTGGAGGATGCAAATGTTAATAGCATTGCATGAAGTCAGTCCATTATCCATGCTGACTTTGTTCATTGCGTACACTGGATGAATTCTCCCTTCGATAACTATTAGGAACTAATACACAGTTTTATAGTACTGTAATTCTATTGGTAGTGTTCCATTTTGTTCAGTATTTCATTTAAATACATAATTTGCTACTCAATTTGTATGTTTTACACCTTTTAAACTATTCCCATCTATTTCCATGAAACTTTGGCTAATTGGGGCAGTCACTTAATTGGGCCAAAATGTAAAGGTCCCGATGTGTCCCGATTAACTGTAATCCACTGTAATTAGCTTCTGTTTCTTATGCTTATTTAAATACTATAGTTTTGGTCTTTTCATTTTTATTTTCTTGCATTAGATAACAATATTTAAAAGCCTACCTATCTTTCAGGATGACTCGAAATATGGAAAATGTGGTTGGTATGAGGTGGTGATTTTCACCTGTCTGAGAAGTATTTCTGTACCATAGATCATCTCCAGTTCCATTTCCCTCTTGCCCTATATCCTCTGCTTTCACTCTATCTTCATTTTTCTATATTTATTTCTCTACTCATAACCTAACTGGAAATAGAAATTGTAAGTATTATATCTACAATTTTTTCATCTCTCTTAACAGGGTCAAACAAGAACTTCCTTCAAAATAAAAACAAAAAGTCCTTACCCTCAATCTGTGATATGAGCCATCCACAATGTGAAGTTATTATAAGTACTCACTATTTTGTACCACTCTCTAGACTCTGTGAACCGAAGACTCTGTTGTGTCATATGGACAAAGTAAGAAGATGCGTGGAATGTGTGTCACAGCTGCATCAGCGTATGCTGACGTGTGGAATTATGTGGACTGGCAGGCTATAATCAAGAATTAATGACAGATTCTAATCTTGGAGATCTCTGACACATAAACCTACCATCACAGAGATCAAATACCATTGAATGTTGTGATAAAATCGTACTGCACAAGGACAAGGCCCTTCAGCCCACAATGTTGTGCCGAACCAATTAAATTAGTAATCAGATGGCTAATTAACCTCTTCTGCCTACACAATGGACAAATCCCTCCATTTCCCTCACTTTCATGTGCCTATCTAAACGTCTCTTAAACATCCCTAATGTACAATATCTGCCTCTACCTGCACCCCAGTTAGCACGTTCCAGACACTCACCACTCTGTGTATTTAAAAAAACTTGCCTCTAAAATCTCCTTTAAAATTACCCCTTCTAGCATAAAATGAATGCCCTCTGGCATTAGAGATTTCAACCCTGGGAAAATGATACTATCTGTCTACTTTAACTATGCCTCTTATAATCCTAAAAACCTCTATAGTATCTCCCCTCAGACTCTGCCACTCCACAGAAAACTAAAGTTCGTCCAATCTCTCGTGATAGCACAATCCTTTAATCCCGGCAGCATCTTGGTAAGTCTCTTCTGCACCTTCTCGACATCCTTCCTTTAATCGGGTGATTAGAACTGTATGCAGTACTCCAACAACCTTAGCGCTTAAAAACAAACACTCACCTGAAACGAAATTTTCTGCCTTTGAAAAAGATGTTGCTGCTGGAGACTGTCTTAATTTGACTGGATTTTGCATACCTTTAATATGGTAGAAAGTTATTAGTATTTGGGGTTTCTAGGAAAACCTGTATCTAACAAATTGTTCTGCATTACATCAAAGGCAAGATTCATTGCTAATGCACAGTGGTCCACAATTCTTCAGTTCATTAAAAATTTAGTGAGGAAAATTGTAGACTGATGAGTTCATATATTACCTCAATCTAAAAGCAAAGTGAACTAAATGCTAAGCAAATATAAATTTTTAAAAAAAACTTCTTTCCATTTTCCATACAATTATTTTTACAATTTTTAACACTCAGAAGATATCACCTTTGCAGCAACCTCACAGCAAAACATTCACCAAAATATCTCTAGGTTACAAGCATCGGTGGACTGGATCTAGTGCAGTGCCTCGTTCTCGGAGATTTACAGGATTATGTACTGTATACCCTGAGCTCCATGCCAAAGCAGTCAAGTTCTCTGAGACCAATCCAAAGAGTACATATCTCAGTGAGGCTGGAGAATATAGTTTGATCGTTGAGCCTTTAAGTAGCATAGCTTCAGGGGTAACTGAATTTGTAAAATGCTGGTGTTCCAGGGGTCAGTAAACATTCTCCTCTTTTAGCCAGGAAGTCGGAATATCTAATGGCAGACAAAATGTACTAAGTTCATTACTGCTTAAGTCGGTTGGGGAGTTTGATGCCAGAAAAAAATGTTACAAGTGCAAAAAAATAGGATTAAGAGACGAATCTTCTGGCATGCACTAAAACAACTTAGCTGCTGTGAAGTTAACAAATTTCATGACACATGCCGGTGATACTAAACCTGATTCTGATTCTGATTCTGAACATTAAGGAATTCATTTAAAATTGCTCCACACCTGGCTAAATCAAATTCTAATTGTGTGGCACTATTTCTTGGAGTAATAAAAATGATCGTCTAATTCAGAATATTAAAGTGAGACCAGGCAATTAAAAACCCAAATCAGGCTTTCTTTACTATCCCCGTGAATATGTGATTTCACAGTCCAAGTGTATCAACCTTTCCTCAAGTCAGAAGTGATGTCAAGCTTCGGCTTCCCTACCCTTCATAAGGAACACTTTACTGGAATTGCTGTTGATCAAATGAACAAACTGAATCAATTGGCAAACACTACTCGAGGCTGTCAGTACAAATCAAATAAGTTGGACCGCTGTTAAAATCAGCTTACCATCATAACTAGAAATTTATAATGCCTTTGATATAGCAAATTTGTCTAACTATTATTCTAGATTATGGAGTTAGTACTGGGGGAAGAAAGTTTTTGATGAGAGTGAAGATATTTAATTGGAGTAAGTTTTGGCTTGGAATACCAAGTTAACATTTGGGTGGCAGAGCAGCAGTGGAGAAAAGAGAGGTGTTGAAGAAGTTGTCTGATGTCTTCAAAATAACCACAAACTGCTGAGCAGTCACATGAAGATGGAAAAGAGGAGGAACCCACAGGTGAAAGAAAATGTTGAAAGCAAGAACTGCTGGGGGTCCTCATTGTGATTGCAGCGGAACAGGCTGGGGAAGTTGTTTGAAATTTGGTAAGGGGAGGACATTGGGGATGAATTGATTGGTCAGCAGCTTCAAAGCTGGGGAAAGGTTAGTGAAGCTGAGAAGGAATAGTGCAGCCAGTTAAATTCACATGAATATTGTCTAAACTCAACCTAGAGTTGTGGAAAGCATAGAAATCTGAACAGAGGAGATGAAACAAAGAATTGTGATACAGATGAATGCTGATCTGCAAAATAGCATAAACACAATACCCTAAAAAAGAACAAGGACATTTAACAGTGCATCATAGCTAGCAAGTGCAGAGTACTTTTTGAGAAGAGAGAATATAGCAATGTTCTGGAAAGCTCAGAATGAACCATTTACATTTTCACCCAGAACAATGAAATCTTGTCATTATCATGGAGTAACAGAGGGAAGAAGATACAGCGCCTTTATTGACATAATCTGTATTTACAGGGATATACGAAGACTGGCATTAAAACTTAACATTACATAATCATTTACATTACAAAAGTAGAATTTTCAAAAGTTCAGCATAGCTTTAAATTGGGAAACATGGGTTCAAAGTATCTCACAAGTATCAGTGAGAAAAATTATTGGATTAGTGCAAAAAGTGGATGGATTCATTAATATATTTTTATGGACGACAAATTTTTGCCCTTTATGTAATTCACCATTTTGACTGAACAATAACAACCCTCTGCAGTGATAAAAAAAAACTACTTGGTTGTATTAAACCACTACAAAGAAAACAACAAAACTGGATAGGCATAAATAACAATGTTGGTACTGAATCAGGACTCAATGAAGAGACACATGACCCACTCAGTCCATGAAACAACGACTTACTAATATCTGGATACTGAAAAAGTAGCTCACAGAATCAAACCTATCAGCCAGTGCCCCAGAATTCTATCTCATCATTTCAGGACATGTCACTTATATATTCAAATGGAATCCAAAATATTTAATTTTATACAATGCAATGTTAAAAAGGTTTGATACATGGTGAATACAGTATATCTCCAGTTCTGTTGATTTACAGAAACATCAATTCTGTTTCTCTTTCTACATTGCTGTCTGACTATTCAAATACTACTTCCTATTCCTAGTATCAACCTTTTTTTCTTATTTGCACTTAAAATTGATATATCCACAAATTGCAATTCAGTTACGAACTAAAAATGGTGATAGTTTTCTTTCAGTCAGAAGTATTGGAATGATAGAACATCTGAAACAGGTTTCTGGACGAGTCTGATATCCTAGTGCCAGAATTTTTCAACTCGCAAAGCAAAGAAAGAAACGTTATACTACAACAAAGGCACTACTGAAATGTCAGTGAACAGTACACAATGCCAGAAAATGATTTAAATCTTTCTCACTGAATGTTAGTGAGTGATATTGGAATTATGTCCTATTGTTATTTCTGTGAGTAGCTCTTGCAGCTAATCTGAAGAGGCTACGAAAATATTCAACTCTAAAGAACACAGCCAATTCCGCACTCTCGCAACTTTCTTACATAAAGCCCTGCACAAGCCTACTATAGCTACACCTTTCATTCTTCTAATATAGTCCTCAATATTGATCTCAAACTACTAAAATTATCCATAACAATTTTAATGCTAAAAGTAAACACATAAAGTTCTATACATTATTTTAAAAGTATACACAATCATAAAAGAGAGGGGAAAATATGGGATACATCTAAATAGGTTAAGAAAAATTTCAGTATTGATTAAAACCATTTCACTAATTATAAACTCACTTGTAAAATGCTTGATTCTCCACACCACACTTCCAAAGATGTTTGCAAGCATCTGGTGTTGAGGTATGGTATGTCAGCACAATCTTCTTCTGAACATGTAAAATGAAAGATATGATAAATATACATGAAAAAAGTATGATTATAAACAAAGATATACACTTGTTTTGAATATGTCTTAGATGAGCAAATCTGTTACCTATCAGTATCATCTTACAATGAGAACACTTATATTAAAAGATGCTGGCACCACTTTCATAAACCGATAATTCTTTTTGTGGATCAGTAGAGATTGAGGGATTATTTTTGTCTGATTATGTAGAGCTACAGGCACCAAAGCCAACATATATCATCCAAACATTTGCACAGCTGCACCCTTCAGAAGGGTCACATGAATAATGACCATACAATGAAGAGGTGGTCACAGCTGGCAGAGGAGAGGCTATGGGATTGCTTCGAGTCAGTGGACTGGGCTGTGTTCAAGGACGCAGGGGATCTGAACGAATACTCCACAGTTGCCACAGGCTTTATAAAAACAGATGGAAATGAGTGTATCCCCCCCAAAATCATTCAGAGTCTTCCCCAACTAGAAGCCCTGGATGAACCATGAGATCCGCAATCTGCTGAGGGTCAGATCAGTGGCATTCAGGTCTGGCGACTAAGTAAAATACAAGAAGTCCAGGTACGATCTCCGGAGAGACATATCACATGCAAAGTGGCAATTCCAGACCAAACTTGGATCACTGAAGGACAGTTGTGGCAGGGCCTGAAGGCTATCACCTCCTACAAAATGAAACCAAGCCACATACATTAGGTGACAACAAGGTTTGCTCCCAGATGAGCTCGATGCCATTTATGCTCACTTTGACCATCAAAGTGCTGAAGCACCTACACAAACTCCCACAGACCTAATGACCCTGTGATTTCAGTCTCTGAGGCAATGTGAGAGCATCTTTCAGGAGGGAAACCCACAGAAAGCATCTGGACCAGATGGGGGATCCAGCCAATTACTAAAGACCTGTAAAGATCAACTGACTGGAGTGTTCACCGATGTCTTTAACCTCTTGTTTCAGCAGTCTGGGGTACCCACCTGCCTCAATTATACCAGTGCCTAAGAATAATGTAATGAGCTGCATCAGTGACTATAGTCTGGTAGCACTCACATCCACTGTGATGAAGTGCTTTGAAAGGTTAGTGATGAAACATTAACTCCTGCCTGAGAAGCAGCTTAGATCCACTCTAATTTGCCTGCTGTCATTACAGATCAACAGAAGATGCCATTTTATTGGCTCTTCACTCAACACTGGAACATCTGGACAGTGAAGGTGCATACATCAGGATGCTCCTCATTGGCTATTATTCAGCATTCAATACTATCATCCCCTCAAAACTAATCAGTAAGATTCTAGACCTGAGCTTCAATACTTCCATATGTAACTGATCCTCAATTTCCTCATTTGCAAACTCCAGTCAGTTCAGATTGGCAGCAACATCTCCTCCACAACCTCTATTGGCACAGGTGCACCACAAGGCTGGGTGCTTAGCCCTGATCTACTCGCCTTACACTCATGACTGTATGGCTAAGCACAGCTCCGATACCTTATTTCCACTGTCATTGGCCGAATCAAAGGGGAAATGAATCAGGAGGGAGATTGAAGATTGGCTGAGTGGTGCCACAAGAACAAGCTCTCACAAGACCAATGAGCTGATTACTGACTTCAGGAGGAGGAAACCAGAGGTCCATGAGCCAGTCCTCATTAGGGGATCAGAGGTGGAAAGGGTCAGCAACTTTAAATTCCTCAGTGTTATAATTTCACAGGACCTATCCTGGGTCCAGCATGTAAGTGCCATTATGAAGAAAGCAGTGCAGCACCTCTACTTTCTTATAAGTTTGTGAAGATTCGGCATATCATCAAAAACTTTGACAACTTTCTATAGATGTGCGGTGGAGAGTATATTGACTGGTTACATCATAGCCTGGTATAGAAACACCAATTCCCTTGAATGGAAACTCCCACAAAAAGTAGCAGATATGGCCCAGTCCATCACTGGTAAAGCCCTCCCTACTGCTAGGTACATCTACACAGAGCACTGTCGTAGGAAAGCAGCATCTATCATCAAGAACCCCTACCATCCAGGTCATGCTCCTTTCTCCCTGTTGCCATCAGGAATATTGTACAGGAACCTCAGGTCCCACACCACAAGGTTCAGGAACAGCTATTAACCCTCAACCTTGAAGCAGAGGAGATAACTTTACTCAACCTATCACTGAAACATTCCTACAATCTATGGACTCACTTTCAAGGACTCTTCAACTCATGTTCTTAATATTTACTGTTTTTTAAAATTATTATTATTACTTTTTTCTGGTTTTTGTATTTGCACAGTTTGTTGGCTTTTGTATATTGGTTGTTTGTCCTGTTGGGTATGGTCTTTCATTGATTCTATTGTATTTCCTGTTTTTACAGTGTATGCCCACAAGAATGAATCTCAGGGTTGTATACGCTGAAATATACACATGTTGTTTGATAATAAATTTACTCTAAACTTTGATCAAATTTGAAATCACTGGTTGTTTTTTACCACTCCTTTTCTGGTCGAAACTGAAGCTAATTCTTTTGTGTACTGTTGTTGCTCAGACCAGCAACTGGATCTAAGACCTTTCCACCCAATATGGCTCTCCACCAGAAAACACCATTTTCATGAAATGAAATAATGAAGAAACAACACCATGAGACATGTATTATTTGTTTCCTAACTCACAGTGACTGTAACTTCATGCATCTGATTTGTTATTATGTCATTCATAACATTGAAGTTATTGTATTATTCTGTTTAGATTACAGCAGAATTTTTTCAAAATTAATCAAAAAAACTATTGTGGATCACATAAAACAGAAAATTAAGATCCAATTGAATAACAGGAGATTCTCTTTATTGAACTACCAATCTTCTAGATTCAGAGTTGTATGTAAATTGACGGTTACCATCTTGCCTCAAAGGTTACTTATTTGTAACTTTAAACCCCAGTTTTGCATGGAGAGTACAGGCTGAAGTCACTATGCTTTACCAATTTAACAAGCCTCCATCTTCTTCCCCATCACAACTTAAATATGTTATGTACTGCCCCGGACAGTACCTGACCCAAATCCTCTGGATATGATCCACTACATACTTGTGGGAGAAATATTTATTCCTGATCCCCTTAAGGCCTCAGCTAGTTCAAATTCATAGCACAATGTAGTATTGTACCTAATTAATGATCCCGTTGTCCTGGTTTAATGTAATTCCTTTGAATAATCCAAATGTTTCTTGTCATTAGTTCACTTACATTTTCTTCCTACATTCAAAGCTACTTATTTATGCCACAATGCAGCAAACTAATTTTAAAGCATATTAAAGTTTGAGTACTGTATATCCAAAGAAATATATACCTGCTGTTAGCTGTAGTTGTACTTCAGGTGAAAGATTAAGCTACATTTAACCTAATGAAGGCTGCAGCGGCTGTAGCTCCACTTTTTAGGACTTAATATGTCAACCAGAAAAATAATACATATTTGTAAAATGTTTCAGGATATTTGTGCATCTGGGGTATTACAAGTCATTTACTCTTTCATGCCAGGAACAGCCTGGATGTGAGGCTGATTATAGGACTACTTTTTAGCCAAGTGAAGGTCATTAGGTTTCTGATGTGTTTCATTGAAAAAGGCTGTGTGCAATAATTAAACAGCATCCTGCTTTTCTCATGGCACCGCTGCATCCACAATTCAGTAAGTGCTGATGATTAACCCCACCACATTAACTTCTTGGTTAAAATGACAATTACTGCATACACACAGTGATAGGTTGCTGCCAATTTCTGCCATTTATATTATCCAAAATATGAGGTAAATAGGACAAAACCCCAATGCACCAACCTGGTTGACAGAAACAGGTGGAGATTTAATAATAATTTGTGGAGGAGGAAAGCATGATCTCATATTTGCAGATGTAACCAACAACTCAATATGTTATATTATAAATGGTAAGTGACATGCTAAAGGACTTTACACAGAGGAAGCTGGTCAACTAGTGCTCTATAATGTCTGTTTTTGTCTTTTTCAAATAAAGGTACATGAACAAAAAGTAATGTCTGACTTCTTTCTGAAGGCCATGAACATGGAATGTCTTCCCACTGAACTTCAATTTGCTGACATCAGACCTGGAAAAGGAAAAAAAACAAAATAGGAAGAATTGTACTACTAAACCACAAACTCACTACAAAATTCATTAAAATGCATTATTGATTTGCAGATCATAAATATGAAAGACAAAAATATTGAATGCCCATTATCTAAATTAATAGCAGAAGATGCTGAAAGGACTCAAAAGAGCAGGCTGCAAACATAGAAAGAGAAAGTGAGTTAATCTTTCTGGACAACATCTCTTCATCAAGCTTGTATCAAAAAAAGTAATCGACTGCTTAATTCTATTTTTCTCTAGAGATGCTATCAAGCCTATTTCCAAAAATTTTAGTATTATTTATCAAGAAAACACTAGTCCTGAAGAAGGGTCTTGGCCTGAAAATGTCGACTGTGTATTCATTTCCATAGATGTTGCCTGAGCTGCTGAATTCTTCCAGCATTTTGTATGCGTTGCACTAGACCATATTATGGTTGCCCAGACCACACAATGCATTTGCTTCTCCCTCAATATCCATGGGGATGCAGAGTTCCCAATATCCCAGAGGTCGATCCCGATTCTGGGATCATTCTAAAAGATAGTTTAGATTGTCAAAAACATTTCCCAGAATCAGATTTAGTATCACGAATGCATACCGTGAATTTTGTAGTGTCAGCAATAAAGTGCAAGACATAAAAACTACTAAAAGTTATAAAATAAATATGCAAAGATAAATAATGAGGTTCACAAACTGTTCAGAAATCTGAAGGCTAGTAGATTTTCCTATTTTCCGCTATTTATAAATGTTTCAGAAAATCCATGTCATTTAATAACTGAAAGCTAATATATTGAAACATTTTACCTTATGTACATTGCCATTAATGAGTAAGTTAAAAAGTAATCTATAGGTTCACTGAGGGACAAAGCCATATTTGAATGAATAGGGACAAACCAGATCCACTTGCCATGGCTCATGTACAGCCAAGGGGCCAAATGCAAAGTATTCAGCTCTTCATGTTGGAATGAGCAGGAACTGGCATTTCATTCACTGCTGAGTCAATCAGTGGATAAGGAGCCAAAACGCATCACTATCTGACCTCCAACACTTTCCAGTACAGTATTTCATAATCCACATAAAAGCAGTACAGGCCTTCCCAAGACACTTTCTGCATTTAGTTTGAATACACCTAACTATTATCTTAATTTCATCAGCACTCTTTACATTGTAACAGAACTCTATTGTTGAACAGAAGTTTTGAAATTTGCAATTAATTCAGCATCAACGGCTGTATGGGGAAAGAAATGCAGATTCCCACCAACTTTTTAGTAATGGTTTTCTAACTAACCTAGAACAGCTTATTCCTAACTTTAGGATGATGTTCTAAACGTATTCACCAGAGAAAACAGTTGCTTTCTCAGCTGTATCAAACTCTTTATTCACCTTAAACATCTCAATTGTAACTCCACTTATTTCTCATTTTAAAAGAATGATAATCCTTTCACTTCTCCACTCATTGCCAACTGTATTATTTCCTTTGGCAACCACAACGCTGAGATTCAGCTCATTCTTCATCCAACCCAGACGGTACCATAACCTGATCTGAGAGCCTTTGGTTCGATGGTGTCAGGGTAGTCTAATGATGTATCTAAACTGGGAATGCTCTGCAATCAATGACCCTTATGTCTAATATCAATACAAGGAGATATGAAAAAATATTTGCCAATAAAACCACTTATCATGAAGCGGAAAATAAATCCCAGATCCATTTATGTGGGTATAATGCCAACTGAATTCCTTGTACATATAAAAGTTTTTGGCTTCATGACCTGTTATACCACAATTATGCCACAGATAAAACATTTCTTACAATACAAACCCCAGTAGCACAAGGGGATTTTGGTTCACCTTATTGGCAGTAAAATATAAAACAATGTCATACTCAAGTGAAATATATACAGATATAAATACAGGTATTGCTAATTAATATGTTCTTCAATCCCCAGATAGAAGCTAGTAATGTTTACCATTTTAGGAGGTGGATCCGTTTATTCCCTTGGAACACGACAAAACCTGTGGCAGTGAACCCTATGAAAGCTGTAGCTCCCGAAGAATCCTTAAAAGGTAAAAGACAAATAGTCACAATCTTTCAAAAGATTATATCCTATAAAGGCCTAAAATTTTCCTCAGTAAGTTATTGTACCCACTGTTTCAAATGTAGGGTTAATCTACATACACCACATGTCCGTTCCCCCTCACTGAACCCAGAGAAGATTGATTGGGTGAATTCAATAATACCCAGTAGCATAAACCTCTATACTGATTGCAGGTGAATTCAATAATACCCAGTAGCATAAACCTCTGTAGTTATTCTATTGTCAGAAATAGATTCTTAGCAAATTAACAGTGAAATTTTCACAAACTTTCTCTAAATCTGATTTTTTTCCCTACAAACTTTCTCCAAATTTAATTTTTTCACATACTAATAAGTACAAAATTGTTATCAAACTATTCAACTCCAGGACATTTAGATGTTGAATGAATAGAAAATTTCCTGTATTTTTAGTTGGCTTTTTTGACATGAAATCATGAGTCGTCATGAATCAAAATATAATTAGAAACTAGGCAACATAGTAAAATTCTGATTACCATATTGTCAAACACAGAGAACATAGAATACTGATATAGAATACTCTTCCCTTCATATGACATCAATATCAAATCCTAAGTTTTGATTAATGTGTAGATTCCATTTGCACTGATTGGCAAATGCAGCTTTTAATTTAAGTTCATTCAACTAAATTAAACTTGCAATATTGATATCAGAACTGAGAAGTAATAATAAATATCATGAATGACTGAATTTGATTCAATACTTTCCTTCTTAAAAAAAAACCAAGGGTGATATAATGTAAGTTTTTATACAATAAACTAGGTTGAACAGTTACACAGAGAGATGGTGCACTAGACCATGCAGATTTAGCTGGTGGCTCCATAAAAAAAGGTACTTAAGATTTTCCTACATTTCTTGCTCTACTATTTTGAAAGTAGGTTTAATTTATTTATTTTAGCATGTTAACTAGCCATCTTACCACCACTCCCCTGCTCCCCAGAATCAGCTTTAATATCATTGGCATATGTTGCGAAATTTATTGTTTTGTGGCAGAGTACATTGCACTACATAATAAAAATATAATACAATAAGTATATAAAAAATAAATTACAGAAAAAAGAGGGGGAAAAAAAGTTACTGAGGTAGTATTCATGGGTTCCTTGTTCATTCAGAAAACCAATGGGAGAGGGGAAGAAGCTGTTCCTGAAACATCGAGCGTGTGTTATCAGGCTCATATACCTCCTCCTTGACGGTAGCAATGAGAAGAGGGCATGTTCTGGATGCCACCTTTTTGAGACAAAGCCTTTTGAAGATGTTCTGGATGCTGGAGAGGCTAGTGCCTTTGATACAGCTGGCAGAATTTACAACTTTCTGCAGCTTTTTCTGACCCTGTGCAGTGGCCCCTCCATACCAGACATGTCGCAACAAGTTAGAAAGCTCTCCATGGTACATCTGTAGAAATTTGCAAGTGTCTACAGTGACATACCAAATCTCCTCAAACTCCTAGTGAAATACAGCCATTGTTGTGATTTCTCTGTAAATGTATCAATATGTTGGGCCCAGGATAGATCCTCAGAGATGCTATCATTAAGGAATTTGAAATTGCTCACTCTTTCCACTTCCGATCCCTCGATGGGGACTGGTTTCTTCGACTTCTCCTTCCTGAAGTCCACAACCAATTCCTTACTCGTATAACGTTGAGTGCAATGTTGTGCTGCGAATCCACTCAACCAGCTGATGTATCTTGTTCGTGCAGGCCTCCTCATCGCCATCTGAAATTCTGTTAACAATAGTTGTGCCGGCGGCAAATTTACTGTATAGATGGTGATTGAACTGCGCAGAACCGCACAATTGTGGGTGTAAAGAGAGCAGAGTAGTGAGCTAAGCACACTTCCTTGAAGTGTACCAGTGTCGACTGTCAGTGATGAGGAAATGTTATTCCTGATGCACACTGACTATGGTCTCCCAGTGAGGAAGCCAGTTGCAGAGGAAGGTACAAAGGGACAGGCTTTGGAGCTTGTTGATTAGAAATGATTGTGTTAAATGCTAAGCTGTGGTCAATAAACAGCAGCCTGACATAGGTATTGCTGTTGTCCAGGTGACACAAGGCCAAGCGGAAAGCCAGTGAGATTTCGTCTGCTGCAGACCTACTGTGGTGATCGGCAAATTGGAGCGGCTCCAGGTCCTTGCTTCAGCAGGAGATGATTCTAGCCATGACTAATCCCTCTAACCACTTCATCACCACAGATGTGAGTGCCACTGAGCAATAGTCATAGCTACCAATTAAGCACACCCTACTCTTCTTGGGCACTGGTATGATTGTCATCCTTTTGAAGCAGGTGGAAACCTCTGACTGTAGCAGTGAGACATTGAAGATGTCCTTGAACACTCCTGTTCTGGACACTACAAAGTCTTGGTTGCAGTGGGAGGGGAATGGGCAAGGTTATTCTATTATATAATAGGCAGTGTGGCCTGACATACTTCATGTCAGGTTCAGCTGCTTCACACTAGTCAAAGCACGTCTAATGTAGCCCTTTTCAACCGGTACATTTAATGTCAGAGAAATGTATACAGTATACATCCTGAAATTCTTTTTCAAGTGAATGGGGTCTCAAAACTTCACAAAATGCAAATTAAGTTTATTTAGTATATTTTAATGAATACCATTGTTTTAATTAATTTGCATAATTTTAATGTGGTTTCAAATTATATTTTTTGTTTCTTTATATTGCTTAATTTTGTAAAAGCTCTATATCTGTCTGGAAATGTCTCTGATCACTAGAGACTTTTAGAAACAATAGAAAAGGCAGAAAGTACAAAAATCGTATCTAAAATAGTCCGAAACAGTTTTATGAGTGAGAGGAATTTAGTGTTACTAAACAAAATGTACGTTTGTACAAGGGAAATTACTGAGAATAAAAGCTGATTAAACCCTTGGAGTAGAAGGCTGGCCTGTAATTTTAAAAGAGGGTGCTATGGAGATGATAAATATTTTAACTGTTGCATTTCCCCATATTTTACGATGGTTCACTGTGGATTGTAAAATTTGAAATATGAAAGAAATATTCAAAAAAGGAGAGAGAAAAAACAGGCAAAATTCTTGAACTTGTTATTAGGATTCTTGCATCAGGACACAAAATAATAACAATCTGGTTAAAGAAAAAATTTGACAAACTATTACAAATTACTAAATCTTTAACTAGCCATATAGATAACGATACAGTGCATTTCCTCTTTCAGAAGACACTTAATAATGTGACACATCAGAGATTGTTATGCAAGATTAAAGTATTTTGGATAGGAGATAAGATAGGTTAACAAAACAAATAAATTTAGGAATAAATAGTTCACTTTTGTGTTAGCAAAACTGCTGTAAATAACAATACATAAACTTTAGCTGATTACATTCTGTGTCATACAAACTGAAGGTCTTCTCACTGATACATAAGCAATTCGTAGGTTTGGAAGGGCAAATACTCTGAAGCCAATTTCCCTAGTTCTAAGCTCTGGAACTGGGTTGTTGAGTTTCAAAATTAACAAAATATTTATTTATTTCCAAAAAGAAATGAATTCTACTGTCTTATCATTGTCTGAAGACATTCAAACCTAGGGCAATAAGCTTAATGTCGTGAGGTTCATGTTTCATGAATAAAAAAGTATTCAGGGATTGAGGAGGCAGGAAGGTCACATTTGATCCATGTTTTATAAAGAGATGAACTGATGTGCCTGTCAGCCTATTTTTGAAAATGCAGAGAAGTCATTGGAAATAATTATCAGAATCGGCATGTACTGCATTTGATAAAATGTGAAACCTAAATTTTAAAGAGTAACTTACAGAATGCTGGAAACACTGGCTGGGGATTTCCTCGGAGCTGGTCCCTCTCCGCCGCACTTCTGGAGAAGTTACGGCGGCCTGTTTGCACGAAAACACTGGCTGGGTTTAGGAGTAAAGGGAAAATGAGTTATGGATGGGAGACTTAAATTTGGTTTTAGATTGTAATGTATTTAATGATTCTAGGTGAACAGGTTAGTTACTAATTAAGCATCTTCAGTTACTTTTACTGGAATTTATCTAACATTTAAACATTAGGGTGAATAGATTTAGAGATGTAAATGTATTCTAAAGTCTCATGACAATGGTTTTAGTTATTTAGTTTAGTAATCCTTAGGACTCACTTGAAAGTATTTTGTACAAATGGAACAAGAATAGAAAAAAACAAGTGATATAATGAAAACAAGGTCAAGACAAACAAAATGGAATGAAGTCTAAAATATTCAAAATAGTAAACTGTTCAATGTCTGCTAAGGTGTTCAGAAGGTTTCAAAAGGTTCTGCAAAAATCATATGATAGAGCTCCATCTTTGTCACAAAAATAAAAAGTCACTTGAGTCTCTTTTATGGAGCAGTCATTTATGAAAGTTTTATTTCACCATATACCTACAGATAACATGGAGTTCACGTCCTACAGTGACCTCCAGTTTTTTAGATGTCCACTTACAGGCCTATCCAAAAGCATCAAAGAGGCTTCTGACATTCCCCTTCCCAAGTTTACTTTTCCTATCTTAAAGTGCCCCGGTCCTGCACAGCCCATTCTATCTTTGCCCAAAATCCACAGGCAGAACTGCTCTGGTAGATCCATTGTTCCAGCCTGCTCTTGCCCCACCAGACATATGTCTTCCTACCTTGACACTGGTGCTCTTCTGGTCCAGTCCCTTCCCATTAATATCCATAACTCTTTTGATGGTCTCTGTCTCTTTGAACATTTGCATTTGCTTGATCCCAGCAGAATTATCTCTACCATGACTGTACAAACCCTTTACGTATCCATCCTAAATCTTGATGGTTTGAGGGTTCCTCACATCTCACTTTAAACACAGGAACACAGAAAAACTACAGCACAATACAGGCCCTTCGGCCCACAAAGCTGTGCCAAACATGTACTTATTTTAGAAATTACCTCAGGTTACCCATAGCGCTTCATTTTTCTAAGCTCCATGTACCTGTCCAGGAGTCTCTTAAAAGATCCTATTGTATCCATCTCCACCACAATCACCAGCATCCCATTTCACACACTCACCAATCTGCGTAAAAAACTTACCCCTGACATCCCCTCTGTACCTACTTCCAAGCACCTTAAAACCATGCCCTCTTGTGTTAGCCATTTCAGCCCTGGGAAAAAGTCTCTGACTATCCACACAATCAATGCCTCTCATCATCTTATACACCTCTATCACGTCACCTCTCATCCTCCGTCGCTCCAAGGAGAAGAGGCCAAGATCACTCAACCTATTCTCATAAGGCATGCTTTAGCATAGATCCAACCAGTTCCATTCTACCAGCACATCCATTTGCCTGGCTGGATATGTTCTCCTATTGAATAATCTCTCTTACAGCTCCACTCACTTTCTCCAGGCCATAGGTGCAGTAGCAATGGACACTCGTATGGGACCAGGCCATACCTATAATTTTGTGGAGTATGTGAAATGGTCTATGTTTCAATTCTACCCAGGCCCACTCCTTCAACTGTTTTTCTTGTACATACATGTCTATACTGATGCAGCAACTGAACATGTAGAACTCGACAATTTTATTACTTTAGATATTAGCTTCATCCCTACTCTTGCCTTCACATGATCTATCTCTGACTCTTCTCTACATTCTCTAGATGTCTGTCTCCATCTCAGGAGCGAGGCTAGCTACAAGTATCCATTACATAAGACCATACGGTATAGGAGCAGACTTCGGCCATTTTGACCCATCAAGCCTGCTCCGCCATTTCATCACGGCTGATCCATTTTACCTCTCAGCCCCAATCTCCTGCTTTCTCCCCATATCCCTTCATGCTCTGACTAATCAAGAGTCTACCAACCTCTGCCTCAAATGTACATAAAGACTTAGCCTCCACAGTTGCCTGTGGCAAAGAATTCCACAGATTCACCACGCTATGGCTAAGGAAATTCTTCCTCATCTCAGTTCTAAAAGGATACCCCGCTTTTCTGAGGCTGCGTCCTCAGGTCTTAGACTCTACTACCACAGGAAATATTCTCTCCATATCTACTCTATCAAAACCTTTCACCATTCTTTAGGTTTCAATGAAGTCAGCCCTCATCCTTCTGAATTCTAGTAAATACAGACCCAGAGCCATCACACGCTCTTCACATGACAAGCCATTCAATCCTAGAATCATTTTCGTGAACCTCTTTTGTACCCTCTCCAGTTTCAGCACATCCTTTCTAAGATAAGGGGCCCAAACCTGCTCACAATACACAAGTAAGGCCTCATCAGTGCCTTATAAAGTTTCAGCATTACATCCTTGCTTTTTTAATTCTAGTCATCTTGAAATGAATGCTAATATCACATTTGCCTTCCTTACCACAGACTCAATTTGCAAATTAATCTTTAGAGAGTCCTGCACAAGGACTTGCAAGTTTGTATCTCCTCTCCATTTGGAAAATCAGCCCTTTCATTTCTTCTACCAAAGTGCAAGACTATACACTTCCTGTCACTGTATTCCATCTGCCATTTCTTTGCCCTTTCTCCTACGCTGTCTAAGTCCTTCTGTAGTCTCTCTATTTCTTCAAAACTGCCTGCCCCCACTTATCTTCATATCATCTGCAAACTTTGCAACAAAGCCACCAATTCCATCATCCAAATCACTGACATACAGAATCATTCCCAACACAGACCCCTGTGGAACACCACTAGTCACAGACAGCCAGCCAGAAAGGCTCACTTTATTCCCATTCTTTGCCTCCTGTCAATCAGCCACTGCTTTTAACATGCTAGAATCTTTCCTGTAATACCATGGGCTCATAGTTTGTTAAGTAGCCTCATGTGTGATACCTTGTCAAAGGCCTTCTGAAAATCCAGGTGCACAACATCAACCAATTCTCTTTTGTCTATCTTGCTTGTAATTTCTTTAAAGAATTCCAACAGACTTGTCAGGCAAGCTTTTCCCTTAAGGAAACCATGCTGATTACAGCCTATTTTATCATGTGCCTCCAAGTGCCCTGGCACCTCATCCTTAATAATCGACTTCAATCCTACTAAGTCCCAAAGCTATTATTTTTCTTTCCACCCAGCCTCCTCTAAGGATTCTATTCTTTTCTTCCAATTTCTCTGTCTCCATTTGTATTTGTTTCAAAGATTAAAATTTCTATACATCTGTCTCTGAAACGTGTTCCTTCTCCCTGACCATTGCTTTCCCTCTACCATTGTGAACAAAGCTCCTGTGGGTATCTCATCCATCTCCTGCAACTCTTCTGTCAGCCTGACTCCATTGGTTAAGAATAAGGATATATTTTCTTGGTCCTCACCCTCACCAGCCTCTGCATTCAATAGAATGCTCTCCTCAATTCCTGCCGCCTTCAGAGAATTACAGTTATATTACTGAGTGATTTTTGTGTTATTTTCTCACTTATGGACCAAATCGACTGATGTGTGAAAATGGAAGGCCTGTACTGCTTTCCGTGCTCACAGAGTGGTTTCTTCTACTCTGGAGATTTGGTGACCACTTTGCAGTATACCTGTGTTCAATCCACAGGGACGACTTTTCAAAGTTCAAAGTAAAATTTATTATCAGAGTACATACACGTCACCACACACAACCCTGAGATTCTTTTTCAGCGGGCATACTCAGCAAAAGCTATAGAACAGTAATTATAAACAGAATCACATTTCCTGTTTACTCTCATCCCACTTTCACCCTGAAATATCAGTCTGTGGCCTCCTGTAGCACAACAGCGAAACTCAACTCAAACTCGAGGCACAGCAGCTCATCTTCTGTCAATCAACATTGAATCAACATTGCAATCAACATTGAATTTTACAATTTCAGGTAACCTGTCGTAAATTGTCCATCTGACATTGGCAAGGCAATATCTGTCTCTGAAAGTGGAGGACACAGTGGCCTGACTTGCCAGGTACATTAACCAGCTCTACATTTTGCAGCTTCTACATTTTTCACTAGGTTCCTTTGCCTATGCCCTCACTCCCTAACCACTCCCATTCATGCTGATTTGATAACCTTGTTTACAGTTAATCCCCATGCTTACCATGACTTTACCCCATCAGAGACACCCCCGCCCCAACTGCAGTACCCTCCCTCCAGCCTTGCAAGCTTCTCTTCGCTGCTTCCCAGTTCTGACAAAACTTTAACGCTGTTTCATTTCCCACATACACAGCCTGACCTGCTGAGTATTTCCAGTGTTTTCTACTTTTACTTTGGATTTCCATCATCTGCAGTTTTGTTTTGTTTCCCACTTTCTCCTCTGTTCAACAGTTGCTTATCTAGGAAAGGAAGTGACCAATCTGAATCCATTTTCACTGGATTTATGTTCAAGGTAAGATCAGCATTTACTGCCCATCTCTAACTGCACTTGAGAAGGTGAGTCCACTTACTGAACCACTGCAGTCCTTCTGATGAAAGTACACCCCCTTCCCCTCCCTGTGGAGTACAGATTCCAGAATTTAGACCCAACAATCATGAAGGAACAGCAGTCTTACTTCTTTGTCAACATGCAACATGGAGGGAAACCTGCAAGTATTAGCATCATCGTACACTCACTGCCCTTGCTGTTCCTCGTGGTGGAGACACTGAGCTTGGGATATTCCTCTGGAGCAGCCTAGGTAACTACAGTGCAGGTTGCTACAGTTACACTCTAAACACTGAGCGCCAGTAGTGAAGGAAATTAATACTTAGAGCAGTGGGTGGTAATGAGACTTATGGGTTAATAATGGTAGTCCTCAATGGTGGGAAGTAAGTGTTATTAACAGAGAAAGCTAAGCTGAGGTAAAACATCTATTGCACAACTGAGAAATGCCTACAAAGCAAAATGAAGTTAAGATAAGGTTACTTAAGGCTGACTGCTTTCCCCATGCAGTTCTGCGTAGTGAGAGTAGAAACAAATCAATTGATTCCAAAAATAAGTGATAGTAGAACAAGATGGTATTAAATGCCCAATCAATCAGGTAATATAAAATGGGACATTGTAATAAAAATCTCACATATCTTTACAAGGTTCATCAATGAGCACCTTATTATTAGAAACTGTGTGAGCTGCTTTTCTGCAGTACTCTAAAATGCCAAACTGTTCAATCAAAATTACCCAACAAACTGAGCATTTAAATCAACTTAGAAAGATTTAGGTTCAAATACAAATGAACTAAAGATCATCTGCAGACCATAGGAAACATAATCATTTGTTTATAAATTTCTTCACTACAAAACATATTTGCAGTTCCATTTCAAAGAACATTTCAATGGATTTATGATTCAATTTTATATTGTACTTATCCATCGTTTTCTCATCATTTCTAATAAAGATGTTAACCACATACATCATAGTGGGTGTAAGAGCTCTCATGCATCACAACAAGCCTGCACTCTAATTTATTTGTAATACAGTGTATTCCGGTTAATTGGGCCATTGATTAATCAGGGCAGCTGCTTATTTTGGACAACTCTTAAAGCACAAAAGCTAATCAAGAAAATTGCCAGGATTCCATTCATTTATTTTGGACACTATGACGCTTAATTGGGGCAGGAGACTTGCTGAACAGGTTCTAGCTCGTGTCAGTTGCGTGCACTCCTGTGGCAGTTAGAGGATGCACCGTGCTTAGAGTGAACAGAATTTAGATAGCATAATTTGCATGTGTTTGTGTTCAAAATTGAGTTATCTTTTTTACTGATAGTTGGTGAGAAATAAGTAGAAGGACAATTCAGAACTGTTTTGCTCACTGTGTTTTCAAGCACTGAGGCATGGAGATGCCAGAAATGGCCAGGAGTGAAAACAAACCAATTTCACTACTTCAACAGGTTAGGAACTACGAAGACTTTCAAGGTATTGACAATCATCTTCAATGTTACCTTTTGTCCACGCTGGACATTTAGCTCTTACCTGTCGCTCCAAGTAGCTGTTTGCATATGACGGTGGCCACACCACGGTTCACTGCATCGACAGGCGGGCTAAAACCAGGAGAGGGTTGCTGGGGGTCTCATACCCCAGTAGGATAGGGACATGCCTGTCGCAGCACGCAAAGTCGGCTCCAGCAGACTGCGTGGGTGAGATCCACAGTGAGATCCAACAGCCAGGAAGTTAGTTCTGCAATGTTCCATGGAGAACAAAGTGCATGACGAGGTACAGAAGCAGCCAGGGTCATCCACTGTAACCAGGGAAGACCCCAGTTGTGACGTCTACTCATACCAGTGGACCCGAACATCTGAGGTTGAGAGTGGAACTGCCCCAGTGCAATGACTTTAAAAACTCTCCTGCACAGGTTTCCTGTCATCGTCAACCAGCAGTAGTATTCGAAGTGTTCTAATTTGTTCTGTATTTCATTCAAATGCATAATTTGTTACCCAATTAAACAGTAGATTGTCTTCTTACATCTTTCTAACTATTTCTATGAGATTTTGGATAATTGGGGCAGCTGCTTAATTGGGCCAAAATGTAGACGTTTCTATGTGTCCCAGTTAACCGGAATTCACTGTAATTGTATTTACATGCTATATAAATTAAAGTTTACTCCAGCCTAACCTTTAGCTACTAACTTGGTTCCGCCATGAGAACCAAAGTTAGCCAAGTCCTTTGGAGTGCGAGGAACACCATGAACCATATCGATAATGGAGTCAGTGCATGCAACAATGACATCTACTGAAGTATGCACAGCAAGCATATCGAGACATCAGTTCATCTGGAACACTCTGAATGAGTGTAAAACCAGAATTTAGTGCTCCTTCTCTTAACCTGCACACAACTGAGCATTTACTCAACAACAGGAAGGTCCCTTGCTGGAGCTATTTCACAGGATCAGCAACTACCTTCATGTTAGTTGCGGGTTACTTTCTATTGGCTCCTACTACAAGGATTTTGTAATTTCTGGGCTAAGTTAAAATTCCTACAGCCCACTGGGGCAGCATGGTGATACAACAATTGGTCCTGCTGTCTCATAGCTCCAAGGACCAGGCTCGATCTTGATGTTAGGTGCAATAATCCCGTGACTATGAGGATTTTTACCAAGTGCCCAGCTCCACGGTCCCAAAGATATGCTGGTAGTTTAAGTAGCTTCTATAAATTCCATCTTAGTACAGGTAAGTGATAGTAAAATCAAAGGGTAATTGTTGGGGATGTTGGAGAGAACTTAATGCGATGGAATGGGATGTCAGAGATTGCATTGTTCAGAGCTACTATCGCTCCACTGGGCTGAATAGTTTCCTTCTGTGTGGACAAAACCCATGAAAATTATCGTGAACCTCCTTTGAGGTAAAAATAGCTCCAGGATTGAATGGCTTATCAAGACCATTTGATGGCTCTGGGCCCCTACTCACCAGAATTCAGAAGAATGAGGGGTGACCTAATTGAATCCTATCGAATGCTGAAAAGCCTTGATAGAATGGATGTGGAGAGGACGTTTCCTACGGTGGGAGAGTCTAGGGCCAGAGGACACAACCTCGGAATAGAGGGGCATCCTTTTAGAATGGAGATGAGGAGGAATCAAATCACAAATAAGAGAAAATCTACAGATGCTGAAATCCAAGCAACACACACAAAACTCTGGAGGAACTCAGCAGGCCAGGCAGCATCTGTGGAAAAGAGTACAGTCGACGTTTTGGGCCAAAACCCTTCGGCAGGACTGAAGGAGATGAGGAGGAATTTCTTTAGCCACAGAGTGGTGAATCTGTGGAATGCTTTGCTACAGACAACCGTGGAGGCCAAGTCTTTATGTATATCTAAGGCAGAGTTTGCTGGATTCTTGATTAGTCAGGGCATGAACGGATACAGAGAGGAGGCAGGAGACTGGGGCTGAGAGGGAAATTGGATCAGTCATGATGAAATAGCAAAGCAGACTTAACAGGCCAAATGGCCTAATCCTGCTCCTATATCTTATGGTCTTATGGTCTAAAATGTGGACTACTTCCCATATCTTGGAAGTATAACTTTCCCAATGAAAGCCAACGTCAATGATGGAAGTTTACCACGGTTTTTAATGCAGCCTTTGGTCATCTGGAGAAAAAATGTTTTAAGTATAGTATCTCAAAACTGTTATAAAATTTATTATCTGATTGTAAGCTCTGAGTTACAGGGAACCTACAGCAGCCACTCAAGGAACTGAGATGGTCCTCAACACTAGTTTTGCAAAATCCTCCAACAGACAGGGCAAATCTGAAATGCTGCCTGCTTCAGGTCAAACTACGGGAAGTTAACGAAGTTAACGACACCCTGCAATTCCTACAGCCAATTATACTACCCAATCAACCTTTTACAATAATTTAACTACGCTGTTTTCATCAGACTATGCTTTCACAGCAGCTACATAGAAAAGGAAGAGGTCAAGTAGGTTTTAAGGATCCACAAACCTGTTCCCTTTTCTCAATAAGATCATAGCTAACTTGTTCAGGTGTGATATGAAAAGCATTATAACAATGTACAATATGATCTTGGGCTATGAATTTGTCTTACTAGAAATAAAGTTGTAAAATTAAAATCCCCTTGGATTTGAGAATTTTAGTTATGGGGTTGGAGAATGAATAGATCAGGCTTGTTTCTCCTGGAGCAAAGGAGCCTGAGAGGTGACTAAATAGAAGTAACTAGGGTTACGAGAGAGATAGATATGTTAGGTAGTCAAAATCTCTTCCCATGGTATAGAGTACCAAAAAGAATAGAGACAGGCTCAAGGCGAGAAGAAAAAAAATCTTTCAAGGGGATGGCACAGAGAGTGGTTGATAGGGTGAAACTTGCTGCTAACGGAGGTGGTGGAATCACATATAATTCCACTAGTCCACTAGCAGCAGGTTTAACAGGCATTTAGACAGACACCTATATAGGCAAGACATCGATGCAGTCCTAATACAGGCATATGGGGAAGTGCAGACATGCAAAAATGTTGGCATAGGCAAGGTGAGCTTAAGGCCCTTTTTCTGTGCTGTATGACTACACTGATATAAGCATATAGACCCTCTATTGATTCAAAAATAAAAGGTCTGCCAGTTCACTGTCAAATAATACAGTAGAGGTATACAATAGGGCAGATACATATGAACAGACAATAGAAATTTTATGTACAACACTTCATAATAAGTATAGTTAATCTTTCTCCTCTGATCAGCTCTGTCTTTTTAGCATTTTTTAATTTCAGATTTTCAGCACTTGTCTCTATTCTCTTACTAAAATAAGTATCCGGATTATAGCAGAAGAGTGGTAAACATCTACAATGGTTTATTTGCATACAAACATCAAATCTGTGTAGTTACCTTGCAAGGATGTGGATCAACACCATAGGTTTCTAATGTGTGAGCTTTTTTCAGTAGGTTCATTTCAGCCACAGCTGCACTCTGCCCTCTAAAATCATAATTAAATTGCAGTTTTATTTTAAAATAACAGATTTATAAACTATGTGGAAAAAAATAACAATTACGTAGCACAGAATAATGAATTTAATAACTGATGCAGGAGATGAGAGATGAGATGATAAGGTGAGTTGAGAATGGCAACTGAAATCACAAGGCCAATTTGTTGCCACAGGAGGAACTGTTGCCACATTAAGGAACCGGGCTGTGTACCTTTAGAGCAATACAGAAGCAGTGAGGTCTTACTTCAATAGCACCAAATGTTAAATAGTGTCTTCATTTACCAGAAACAATTATATAAAATATTGGGAGCATGCAGCACACCAGGCAGCACCCATGGTGAAAGGCAGAAGTTAAGGCAAGGCCAAGTAGGTTGCCTGTGTAGAATACAGACATGAAGAATGTGTGTGAGGCCGGTTTTCTGTGCTTGGTGTCAGATGTGGGAAGTCTGGGAGACTCCCAGCCTCCTGGACGGCCACATCTGTGCCAGATGTGTCCAGCTGCAGCTCCTGAGGGACTGCGTTAGGAAACTGGAGATGCAGCTTGATGACTTTTGTCTGGTCAGGGAAAATGAGGAGGTGATAGAGAGGAGCTATAGGCAGGTAGTCACACCAGGGCCTCGGGAGACAGTTAAGTGGGAAACAGTCTGGAAAAGGAAGGGCAAGAGTCAGAGGCTACAGAGCACCCCTGTCATTGTACCCCTTGATAATAAGTACTCCTGTTTGAGCACTGTTGTGGGGAGATGGCCTACCTGGGGGAAGCAACAGTGGCCGCACCTCTGGCACAGAGTCTGGCCCTGTGGCTCAGAAGGGTCGGGAAAGGAAGAGGATGGCAACAGTGATGGGGGACTCTATAGTTAGGGGGTCAGACAGGCGATTCTGTGGATGCAGGAAAGAAGCACGGATGGTAGTTTGCCTCCCAGGTGCCAGGGTCTAGGATGTTTCTGATCGCGTCCACGATATCCTGAAGTGGGAAGGAGAACAGCCAGAGGTTGTGGTACATATTGGTAGGAGGTCCTGAAAGCAGATTACAGGGAGTTAGGAAGGAATTTGAGAAGCAGGACCACAAAGGTAGTCATCTTGGGATTACTGCCTGTGCCACGTGACAGTGAGTATAGGAATAGAGTGAGGTGGAGGATAAATACGTGGCTGAGGTATTGGAGCAGGGGACAGGGATTCAGATTTCTGGATCATTGGGACCTCTTTTGGGGCAGGAGTGACCTGTACAAAAAGGACGGGTTGCACTTGAATCCCAGGGGCATCAATATCCTGGCGGGGAGGTTTGCTAAGGCCACTGGGGAGAGTTTAAACTAGGATAGCTGGGGGGTGGGAACCAAACTGAAGAGACGGAGGAAGGGGCAGTTGGCTCACAAATAGAGAAAGCTTGGAGACAGTGCGAGAGGATGGATAGGCAGAATGGTCTATTTTAATGCCAGAAGCATCATGAACAAAGTGGATGCGCTTAGAGCATGGATCAGTACTTGGAGCTATGATATTGTGGCCATTACAGAGACTTGGATGGCTCAGGAGCAGGAATGGTTACTTTGATTGTGAGGCCTTAGATGTTTCAGAAAGGATAGGGAGGGAGGCAAAAGGGGTGGGGGCGTGGCACTGTTGATCAGAGATAGTGTCACGGTTGCAGAAAAGGAGGAAGACATGGAGGGATTGTCTACGGAATCTCTGTGGGTGGAAATTAGGAACAGGAAGGGGTCAATAAGTCTACTGGGTGTTTTTTATAGACCACTCAATCGTAACAGGGACATCGAGGAGCAGATAGGGAGACGGATTCTGGAAAGCTGTAATAACAACAGGGTTGTCATGGTGGGAGATTTTAATTTCCCAAATATCGATTGGCATGTCCCTAGAGCAAGGGGTTTAGATGGAGGGGAGTTTGTTTGGTGTGTTCAAGAAGGTCTCTTGACACAATATGTAGATAAGCCTACTAGAGGAGAGCCTGTACTTGATCTGGTATTGGAAAATGAACCTGGTCAGGTGTCAGGTCTCTCAGTGGGAGAGCATTTTGGAGATAGTGATCACAATTCTCTCTCCTTTACCAATGGAGAGGGATAGGAACAGACAAGTTAGGAAAGTGTCTAATTGAAGTAAGGGGAAATATGAGGCTATCAGGCAAGAACTTGGAAGCATAAATTGGGAACAGATGTTCTCAGGGAAATGCATGGAAGAAATGTGGCAAATGTTCAGGGGATATTTGTGTGGAGTTCTGCATAGGTACATTCCAATGAGACAAGGAAAGGATGGTAGGGGACCGTGGTGTACGAAGACTGTTGTAAATCTAGTCAAGAAGAAGAGCTTACGAAAGGTTCAAAAAACTAGGTAGTGATAAATATCTAGAAGATTATAAGGCTAGCAGGGAGGAGCTTAAGAGAGAAATTAGGAGAGCCAGAAGGGGCCATGAGAAGGCCTGGCGAACAGAATTAAGGAAAACCCCAAGGCATCCTACAAGTATGTGAAGAGCAAGACGATAAGAAGTGAGAGAAGAGGACCAATCAAGAGTGACAGTGGAAAAGTGTGTATGGAACCGGAGGAGATAGCAGAGGTACTCAATGAGTACTTTGCTTCAGAATTCACTATGGAAAAGGATCTTGGCGATTGTAAGGATGACTTGCAGTGGATTGAAAAGCTTGAACATGTAGATATTAAGAAAGAGGATGTGCTGGAGCTTTTGGAAAGCATCAAGTTGCATAAGTCACTGGGACCGGACGAGAGGTACCCCAGGTTACTGTGGGAGGTGAGGGAGGAGATTGCTGAGCCTCTGGCGATGATCCTTGCATTATCAATGGGGACAGGAGAGGTTCCAGAGGACTGGAGGGTAGCGGATGTTGTTCCAATATTCAAGAAAGGGAGAAAAGATAACCCAGGCAATTATAGACCAGTGAGTCTTACTTCAGTGGTTGGTAAGCTGATGGAGAAGATCCTGAGAGGCAGGATTTATGAACATTTGGAGAGGCATAATATGACTAGGAATAGTCAGCATGGCTTTGTTAAAGGCAGGTCACGCCTTACGAGCTTGATTAAATTTCTTGAGGATGTGACTAAATACAGTGATGAAGGTAGAGCTGTAGAGGTAGCGTATATGGATTTCAGCAAGGCATTTGACAAGGTACCCCATGCAAGGCTTATTGAGAAAGTAAGGAGGCATGGGATCCAAGGGGACATTGCTTTGTGGATCCAGAACTGGCTTGCCCACAGAAGACAAAGAGTGGTTGTAGACGAGTCATATTCTGCATGGAGGTTGGTCACCAGTGGCGTGCCTCAGGGGTCTGTTCTGGGACCCCTACTCTTCGTGATTTTCATAAATGACCTGGATGAGGACATGGAGGCATGGGTTAGTAAATTCACTGATGACATAAAGATTGGAGGTGTTGTGGATAGTATGGAGGGCTGTCAGAATTTACAGCGAAACATTGATAGGATGCAAAACTTGGCTGAGAAGTGACAGATGGAGTTCAATCCAGATAAGTGTGAGGTGGTTCATTTTGGCAGGTCAAATATGATGACAGAATGTAGTATTAATGGTAAGACTCTTGGTAGTATGGAGGATCAGAGGGATCTTGGGGTCCGAGTCCATTGGACACTCAAAGCTGCTGCACAGGTTTACTCTGTGGTTAAGAAAGCATACAGTGCGTTGGCCTTCAGTCATGGGATTGAGTTTAGGAGCCAAGAGGTAATGTTGTAGCTATACAGGATCCTGGTCAGACCCCACTTGGAGTTCTGTCCTCAGTTCTGGTTGCCTCACTACAGGATGGATGTGGAAACTATAGAAAGGATGCAGAGGAGATTTACAAGGATTTTGCCTGGATTGCGGAGCATGCCTTATGAGAATAGGTTGAGTGAACTCGGCCTTTCTCCCCTGGAGCAACGGAGGATGAGAGGTGACCTGATAGAGGTGTATAAAATGATGAGAGGCATTGATCGTGTAGATAGTCAGAGGCTTTATCCCAGGGCTGAAATGGCTAGCACGAGAGGGCACAGTTTTAAGGTGCTTGGAAGTAGGTACAGACGAGATGTCAAGGGTAAGTTTTTTTACGCAGAGTGGTGAGTGTGGGGAATGGGCTGCCGGTGACGGTGGTGGAGGTGGATATGATAGGGTCTTTTAAGAGACTCCTGGACAGGTACATGGAGCTCAGAAAAATAGAGGGCTATGGTTAACCCTCAGTAAATTCTAAATAAAGACATGTTCAGCACAGTTTTGTGGGCCGAACAGCCTGTATTGTGCAGTAGGTTTTCTATGTTTCTATGTTAACATTTCAGGAAAACTGAGGAAGCAAGTGTGTTTTAAAAAGTTTGTGGATGTGTGTGAGTGCGCGTGTGTGTGTGTGTGTGTGTCTGTGTTGGGGAGGAGACACGGCAGAAGGGGAAGGAGATGGAAAGAGGTGGGGTTGATTCTGATAGGAAGCAGATCAAAATTATTACTTTTAATTCAATGATTTTAGTTAAAGAGATCTTTTTTGCCAGTTTGGTTCAATTTCAGTTTGTCCCTTTCCCTCCTTGCTTTTCTTCCTGCATTAAAGTAATGGTTACCTTGAAAACTTTGGTGTGCATTCCCTCTAATATTATCACTCCCAAGCCTCTTCCACTAGGCCCCCACCAACCCCCTGAATAAACACAGTAGAGTTGCAGAAACTGTGTAGTTACAAGCCTGCTGATAGAGTCAACCACTGAAATGACTGTGGCACAATGAATTTTGGCTTCTCCTTACTAGTTCTGAAAACAAGTGAACCTTTGATTGCATAATGCTTATAATTACTGTGATGCTGACTGGACACACAAGAACTGCTCAGCATAGTTTCTGTAAATTTTTCTGAAGGTATTAATAAAATTTCATAGCTATTGTATGTACACATATTGTGATAAATGCCATTCATACACTCATCTTTGTGTAATACATTCACTGGACTATTAAACGTTTGAAAGAAGACCTGATGATGTACTATCCCGTCACCTTTGAAACATGATTAAGAATCAGTATCTGGACATGAGAGAACCATTGCTGGATTATTTATGAAGAAAGGTTTACTTAACATGCAGGCAAAGACTGCCTCAAGTACAACACAGCACGAGAAGTTAGGCTACTGAATTAGTCTAAACTCAGCAACTGAGATATGGGGGATGTATTAAAGAAACAAAGAACTACAGTATGTTGGCTGCATGTCGTCCTACTGAACACCGTGGGCATGCTATGTTGGCGGCACTATAGGTGGTGACGGTTACAGGCTGCCCCCAACACATCCTTAGATTGTATCAACTGTCAGTGCAAATAGTGCATTTCACTCTAGCTTTCAATGTACATGTGATGAATAAATGAATCCAATCTAAGTTTTAAAAAATACCTTAGTTCATTTTTATGAATCTCTGCCATCTTTCTTTCCAGCTTCTGTGTTTGTTTAGGAAACAGTTTGATTTCGCTAACGTAACCATCTGGGTGCTCATCTGGCTCATAATCACCAAGCTCAGCTGCAAAGGCAGAAACATGCATAACAACAAAGTGAGTATACAGCCACTGAAGTAAACTGGATTTCAATTACTAATGATACTGATTTTTTGAATGTATTTTGTTTTTCAATAAAACTATGCTCATTTCATAACTACAAATTAACAAAGCATTTGATCCCTAAGGATCATTGGACAGCTTTCATTAATTAGATATTTTGAAGTATCAGAATCAGAATTAATATCACACCGACACGTTGTGAAATTTTTTTGTTTTGCAGCAGCTGTCCATTGAAATACATAGTAATAAAAAAATTAAATTACAGTAAGGAATACTGTATATATAAAAAATAAGTAAGTAATGCAAAAAACAAAACACTAGCAAAAACCAGTGAGGTAGCATTCATGGGTTCATTGTCCATTCAGAAATCTATTGGCGGAGGGGAATGTTGTGTGTGTGTCTTCCGGCTCCTGTACTTTCTCCTTGATGGTAGAAATGCGAAGAGGGCATGCCCGGGTGATGGGGGTCCTTAATGATGAATGCTGCCTTCTTGTGGCATCTCCTTTTGAAGGCTTCCTATATGCTGGGGAGGCTCGTGCCCATGATGGAGCTGGCTGAAACTTACAACCTTCTGATCCTGTGCAGTGACCACTCCATATCAGATGGTGATGCAACCAGTTAGAATGCCCTTCACCTGTCTTTGGTGACACCCCAATTCTCCTCAAACTGCTTATGAAAAATATAGGTGCTGTCGTGCCTTCTTTGCAATTGCACCAATGTGTTGGACCCAGGATAGATATTCGAAGATGCTGAAACCCAGGAACTTGAAGCTGATCCCTCAATGAGGACTGGTGTGTGATCCCTCGACTTCCCCTTCCCGAAGTCCACAGCTAGTTCCTTGGTCTGACTGAAGTTGAGTGCAAGGTTGTTGCTTTGATAACACTCAACTACCTGATTTATCTCCTCCTGTACGCCTCCTCATCACCATCTGAAATTCTGCCAACAATAGTTGTGTGATCGGCAAATTTATAGATGCAATTTGAGCGGTGGGCTCAGCACATATACTTGAGGTGTACGAGTGCTGATTGTCAGTGAGGAAGAGAATTTATTTCCAATCTGCACTGCCTGTGGTCTCCTGATGAAGCAGGCAAGGTCCCAGTTGCAGAGGAATGCACAGAGGCTTTGGAGCTTGTTGATTGGAATTGAGGGTACGGTTGTGTTGAAGGCTGAGCTGTAATCAATAACCAGCAGCTATTACTATTGTGCAGGTGATCTAAGGTTGAGTGGACAGCAGTGAGATTGTACCTACTGCAGACCTATTGTTGTGATAAGCAAATTGCAGCAGGACTAGTTCCTTGCTTAGGGAGGAGTTGATCCTGGCCATGACCAATCTCTCAAAGTACTGCATCACAGTAGATGTGAGTGCAACTGGATGATAGACATTGAGGCAGCTCACTCTGCTCTTCTTGGGCACTGGTATGATTGTCACCCTTTTGAAGCAGGTGGGAAATTCTGATTATGGCAGTGAGAGATTGAAGGTGTCCATGAACACTCCGACCAGTTGGTTAGCACAAGTTTTCAATGCCCTACCAGGGACAGCAACAGGGCCTGACCCCTTGTGAGTGTACACCCTCTTGAAAGATGTTCTGACGACGGCCTCCGATACAGAGATCACAGGGTCACCAGATGCTGCATGGATTCGCACAGGTCTAGTTTTATTCTCCCTTTCAAAGTGTGCATAAAAGGCGATGAGCTCACCTGGGAGTGAAGCACCACTCCCACTTATGACGTTATCTTTCGCCTTGTAGGAGGTAATGGCCTGCAAGCCCTGCCAGAGCCGATGTGCATCCGATTCTGTCTCTAACCTCAATCAGAATCGCTTTTAAAATAGGCTTCCGCAAGTTGTACCTGGACATCTTGTAGAGTTCTGGATCACCACTCTTGAATGCCGAAGATCTAGCCCTCAACAGACTACAAATCTCCTGGTTCATCCATAGCTTTTGGGTTGCATGTGCACCCTATCATTTACCATCATACTACACGCTCTTATAATCTTAATGACTGGTCTATTCCTACAGACCAGTCATTAAGATTATATTGTAATCAATACAATGACTAGTGAGGTTAATGGAAATGTAAACGAGTCAGGTAGCATTTTGATTGGATGACTCATCATCATCCAAGATTTTAGTTACCATCTCCCATGTGAAGAGCATCTAATCTCCATCTTTTATCCTTTCCAGAATTTCCATTGTTCTGAAATTTCCAGGAAACCAAACCTCACTTTGTTCACTCACCACCATCCTTCACTGCATATCCTGTACTCCATACGCTCACATAAACCAAAGCAGTATCATTAAGGTGGAGTGCCGTAGGACAAGTGAGTACCGAATGTTGTTCCATTATTCAAAAAGAGAAGCATGGATAATCCTGGAAACAACAGGTCGGTGGGTTATGTCAGTGGTAAAAAAAAAAGCTACTGGAGAGGAGCCATGGAGACAGCATTTGAAAAATGATGGCCTAATTGGGGTCAGTCATGTCTCACTAACTTACTTGAGGCTTTTCAAGGAGGCGACAAAAGTAAATGATGAAAATAAATCTGTGGACATCAACCACATGGATTTTAGTACAGTGTTCGACAAGGCGCCTCATGGAAGGCTCATCTGCAAGATTAAGATACATGGGATCCATGGTGAAATGGGCATTTAGATTCAGAATTAGTTTGCCAATAAAAGACAAGGGCAGTGGTTAATGGGACCTTGATGAAAATGTAGATGGATGGATGGCTTAATAAATTCACAAACAATACAAAGATTGGTAGTGCTGTGGATAGTGTAGAGGAAGGCAAAAGAATACAGTGAGATATAGGTCAATTACAGATCTGGGCAGAGAAACAGCAAATGTCATTTAACTCACACAAATATGAGGTGTTGCATTTTGAGAGATTAAATGTCAAAGGATAGTATACGGTTGATGGCAAGACCCATCACAGTGTTGAAGTACAGAGAGACCTTGGAATGCAAGTTCACAACTCCCTGCAAGTGGCTACACAGGTTGATATGGTGGTAAAGAAGGCATATAGCAAGCTCGCCTTTATTAGTCAAGGAACTGAGTTCAAGAGCAGGCAGTTACAGTATGTTGCAGCTTTATAAAATTATAGTTAGGCTGCATCTGGAATATTGCATTCAATTCTAGTCACACCAGTACTGGATGAATGAACAAAAATGTTGTTATTGTGAAAAAAATAATCAATTAACTGATCAATTTTATTTTGGAATAACTGATCAGTTTTAATACAGATTTGATGCTTTGTTTGTAAATAGTTTCTTACCATTGAAATTTAATCCCAATTTTGAGTTAAACTGGGTACTACTGTTACACCTACCTTGTAGAGTATATGCACCCAAAGACGCAGCATCTGATAAAGAGCAAAGCAGGCGTCCATGAAATATATCCCTTTTAATTTGAAGATACAGTAAGTACCTGTAAAGGAGCAAAATTAAATGGTCAATTGTTTGAAAAAAAAGGAATTAAATATACAAAAGGCAAGAATTTAGTGGTTCCATACCTCCTGAACTCATCCCAGATGTTGGTAAAATGGGAGTTGCACTCAAATCATTAGTTTTATTCAGGAAATTGTTCAAATTTAAGAATGGGTGGGCTAAACCAGTACAGACTTGTAGTATAGGACCAAGACTAAGTTGTGTTGGTAATATTGTACTATTGAGAAGAGATTCTCCTAATCAAACTTTCTGCTCATCATATCTAATCCCTGAGTCTCCCCATCCCCCTAGGATTGTCCGACCATATGACCCACACCATCACCCACCAGTTCTCCACTACTACCTTTCCATTTGTCCTTTTGTAAAACTGACATTATCAAGATCACCTTGAAAAAACAGAAACCATCTTTGCCTAACATCAAGTGCAAAAGTATTTACTTCCTAAAATTGAACTGAAAACCCCCTGACACAAACCTTTTTGCCTTGAAATACCTCCACAGAAGAAACAGTGTTATGCAAATGAAAATCAGGTTAATTGGGTTAACTACTAGTATAACAAAATTGTGAACATTCCTGGGTGTCTTGAAAGCTATCAGCAAATTTGACTCCTGACATTATTAGGATTTTCACTTGTGCTGAAGCCTTTTCTCTGGCATCAGAACTCCCCATGTGAAATCAACAATACAGCAACATCCAAAATGCATCACAATACTAATTTTCAACCTCACTCTTATCAAATTTGACAGTATTTATTTAGTCATTAACAAGGAAGGTTTTAATAACTCTTTGTCCCCTAGGAAAATGCTATCTAAAGAGCCAACACTTTTGTGGGGGGCTGTTATGCCTCAGGAGCCTGAGTGAGTTTTCCGAGGATTTAACAAAACAAGTTGATGAAGACAGAGCGGTGGATGTGGTGTGTATGGATTTTAGTAAATGGGGTTCAATCCAGAAAAGTGTGAATTGATACACTTTGGAAGATTGAACTTGAAGATGGAGTACAAGGTTAAAGGCAGGACACTTGGCACTGTGTAGGAACAAGGGGATCTTAGGGTCCAAGTCCATGGATCCCTCAATGTTGCCGTGCAGATTGATAGGGTGGTTGAGAAGGATTAATGTGTGTTGGCCTTCATTAGTCAGGGGATTGAGTTCAAGAGTATCTTGATTAAGTTGCAGCTCTATAAAACTCGAGTCACACCACACTTCTGTGATCAGTTCAGGTCACATCATTACAGGAAGAATGTAGGAGCTCTAGACAGGGTATGAGGATGCTGTGAAGATTAGAGAAAATATCTTGTGAGGAAAGCTTGAGCAAGCTAGGACTTTTCTCCTTGGATTGAAACAGGCTAAGTGAGGACTTGCGAGAGATGTACGTATAAGATTATGAAATGCACATGCAGAACGGACAGACAGTACCTTTTTGCCAGGGTGGCAATGGTCACTACCGAAGGACGTCAGTTTAGGATGAGTAGGGAAAGGTTTAGGGGAGATGTCAGAGGTAGGGTTATTACATAGAGAGTGGTATGTGTCTGCAACGCACTGCCAGCGATGGTGGTAGAGGCTGATGCAATAGGGACATTTAAGAGACTCTTGGATAGGCACAAGTATATAAGAAAGATGGAGAGTTATGGAATATGTAGGAGGGAAGGGCCATGGAGTAGGTTTATATAGGTTGGCATAACATCATTGGCTAAAGGTTTCGTGTTGTCCTATACTGCTCTATGTCCCATGTTCTAGCACTCAAACAACATTGTATTCTTTACCTCCACCATTTTGTGTGTGTTGCTTTGCATTCTTTATCCTGATGTTTCTTGGATTACTTTGACCTTGCAAGTCAAGACCACAGTCACTCACAGTTTCCTGGACTTGGTAACCTTCCAGTCTGCTATTGTTGATTTCTGTCACATCTCAGCGTTCAATAAGATCACACAAACTATATAGTTATGGAGATCAGAGTTCATCTGCTCTTCCTTTATCCCGCAGAAACAGGCGCAGTGGGTGCTGGGATCTGTCTGCACTGCAGGCTTCCGTGAAGTGCAAGCACTCACTGACTGAACTCACACACGCAGTGTTACTGCCTGCAGAGACTTCCCGGCGATCTCCTTGTCAGGAGAGCCTTCCTACAGCCCTGCAGGTTTTCTCTGCACCCCTCCTTCGCAGCAAGAACATGTCTACTACCAGAGCTTGTTATGCACCCAACTATGCACGTCCTCCTGACCGCACACCCAGGAGCACACTCTCACCCAATCAAATTAGTTCAAGTTCACATGCAGGTTCAAATGTATTATTATTAATAGTACACATATACAGCCAAATGAAACAACATACCTCCGGACCGCGGCACACCCACAAAACATATATCACACGCAGCACATAAGCCAATATATTACCATAAATAAGTTAATAAAATAACTTATGATGCACACGTCATGCACAGCACAGGGAAGCAGTAAACAGTGATCGTTGCAGTATCCATTTGTTAAGTTGCAATACTCACAACAGTGCTGTTTCAGCTATAGTAGGTCCCTTTTCAGCTGAGGTCACAGCTATCAAACCAAGTGTCAGCAACAACAAAAACTTGCAATCGCTCAATAGCATTGTGTCCACTGAAACTGACCCACTAGGAAATCCAACTATACTGTCTGATGAACATGACAAGAAATTACAAGTTTTAGGAGATGAAAGGAACAGGGATGGAGGTAAAAGATTAGGGGAGTAGCATTGCTAACCAGGCATGGTACACAGCTGCAGAAAGGAGGGACATCATAGAGGGATTGTCTTCTGATTCAGTCGATGTGGGTCAAAGTCAGAAAAGCAGAAGGGAGCAATCTCACTATGGGGAGTATTCTATAGACCACACCCCCCCCCAGCTATGGGGAGAATTCTATAGACCACCCTCCCCCCCATAGCAACAGAGACACTGAGGAACAGGTAAGGGGCAAAATAACAGAGTTGTTGTCATGGAGGTCTACAATTTCCCTGATATCAAGGTGGAATTATGCTGCTATTGGGCAGGAACAGGGGAGCATAAGTTGGGGACAAATTTACTCGGGGAAATGTACCACAGAAATATGGGGTTTGTTTTGGGAGGACTTGCTGGGGGTTCTAGATAGGCAGAGAAAGGACGGTAAAGTGAAGGAACTAAGGTTGACAAGAGATGTGAGACATCTGGTTAAGAGGAAGGTATGATCTCACTTAAGATTTAGGAAGCAAGGATCAGGCAGGGCTCTAGAAAGTTACAATGAAACCAGGAAGGAGCGAAGAATGGATTTAGGAGAGCAAGAAGGACTATGAGAATGCCTTGGGCAAGTAGGATTGAGGAACATGCCAATATGTTCTACACATATGTGAAGAACAGGAGCCTGGCCAGAGTAAGGGTTGGACCAATCAGAGATAGTACAGGAAACATCTGCCTGGCGTCAGAGGTCCCTAACGAATACATACCTTCAGTATTCACCAGTGAGAGGGATGTTAACAATTGTGGGGACAGTGTCAAACAGGCTGATATGCTTGGACATGTTCATGTTAAGAAAGGAGATGCACTGGAACTTTTGAAAAACATTAGGATAGATAAGTCCCAGAGCCAGATGAGATATATCACAGGTTACTACAGAAAAGAAATTGCTGCAACCTTGGCAATGATCTTTGTATCCTCACTGGTCACCGGAGTAGTACCAGATGATCGTAGAGTGGCAAATGTTATTTCTTTGTTCAAAAAAGGGATTAGGGATAACCCTGGGAAGTGAAGAACAGTGAGCTTCAGTGGTGGGCAAGTTATTGGAGAGGTATTTTAGGATTTTCGAGTATTTGGAGAAGCATGGTCTGATTAGGGATACTCAGCATGGCTTTGTGAGGGACACGTCATGCCTCACGAAACTGATTGAATTCCTTAAGGAAGTGACAAATCAAACAGATGAAGGTAGAAGAGTAATGTGGTGTATATGGATTTTAGTAAAGCTTTTGATAAGGTTCCCCATGATAGGCTCATTCACAAAGACAGGAGGCATGGAATCCAAGGAAACTTGACTGTGTGGGTACAGAATTGGCTTGCCCATAGAAGGCAGAGGGTGATAGTATATGGAGAGCATTCTGCCTGGAGGTCAGTGACCAGTGGTGTTCTGCAGAGGTCTTGTGGGGATGGAACTGGACTCTCTCACGGTGGTGTCTGAAAAGAGGATGCTGTCTAAGTTGCATGCCATCTTGGTCAATGTCTCCCATCCACTACATAATGTACTGGGTGGGCACAGGAGTACATTCAGCCAGAGACTCATCCCTCTGAGATGCAGCACAGAGCGTCATAGGAAGTCATTCCTGCCTGTGGCCATCAAACTTTACAACTCCTCACTTGGAGGGTCAGACGCCCTGAGCTGATAGGCTGGTCCTGGACTTATTTCATAATTTACTGGCATAATTTACATATTACTATTTAACTATTTATTACTATTTTTCTATTACTATTCTATTACTATTTATTATTTCCATGACTATTACTATTTACTATTTACTAATAGTAGTATTACTATTACTATTTCTATTAGTATTTATTATTTATGGTGCAACTGTAATGAAAACCAATTTCCCCCGGGATCAATAAAGTATGACTATGACCATGACTATCTGTTCTGGGACCCTCTTCTTTATGATTTTTATAAATGCCTTGGATAGGAAGTGGAAAGGTGGTTCATAAGTTTGAAGATGACACAAATGTTGGTGGAGTTGTGGATAGTGTGAAGGGTTATTGTAGGTTGCAACAGGACATTGATAGGGCTGAGAAGTGGTAGGTGGGGTTCAATCGAGAGAAGTGTGAAGTGAACAGGGTTAACGGCAGGATTCTTGGCATTGTGCAAGAACAGAAGGATTTTGGGGTCCATGTCAAAAGATCCTGTGAAGTTGCAGCACTAGTTGATAGGGTTGTTAAGAAAGTATATGGTGAGTTAGGCTTCATTAGTCGGGGGGATTGAGTTCAAGAACTGCGGAGGTTATGCTGCAGCTCTATGAAACCCTGGTTAGAACACACTTGGAATATTGTGTTCAGTCCTGGTCTCATTTTAGGAAGGATATGGAAGCTTTACAGAGGGTGCAGAGGAGATTTATCAGGATGGTGCCTGGACTGAAGGACATAGTTGACGAGGGATTTTTTCCTTTGGAGACGAGGAGGATGAGAAGTAACTTGATAGAGGTGTATAAGATGATAAGAGGCATAGATTGAGTGGACAGCCTGAGACTTTTTTCCAGGGTGGAAATGGCTAACACAAAGGGGCATAATTTTAGGGTGTTTGGAGTGAAGTATGGGGGGTGGGGGAATGCGTCAGAGGTTAGTTCTTTATATAGAACGATGGACACACATGGAAACCCCTGCCAGGCATGGTGGCAGAGGCAGGTACATTAAGGTCTTTCAGGAAACTCTTAAATAGGTACAGTGCATAGATGATAGAAAAATAGAGGGCTATGTAGGAGGGAAGGGTTAGATTGACCTTTGAGTAGGTTAAAATGTCGGCATATCGAAGATCCTATACTCTGCTATGTTCTTTACATCAGCATTAGGATGACCAACAATGTTGTTATTACAGTAAAGCAATTTCTTGACTTTGGTTTCTTGGCTTCTACTGTATTATTCTACTGTAAATGAGAATACTTCATACTGTGCTCTGGGAAAAAGGAAGATCTGCTAAAATTGGTCAGATTTCCTGGTATGATATTATACATGGCTCCAGTATTCTAATAGACAAACCTCTGGCTAAAAGATGGGAAAGTTAAATAAGTGTCAGCTGAGATTTACAGTGAAGTGAGCATGCAGCCAATTAAGAGATGACAAATATTTCACTTTGAAGTGAAAATGTGAATTTTGGCTGAAATGCTGCCAATTGACATTGTGCCCTCAATTTTTAAAAACATGGAAACATTTTCCATCTACTGCAGGTATAAAATCCATGGGGCAGATCTTCTCTGTTAAGAACTACCCATGCATAACATGGAAATCCTGGAATGTGGTGTCATCCACTGTGCTGCCTGTGGTGTTGACTGCAATGCTCACCGTAGAAATGGAGCGTACCTTGCCACCATCAGTGTTATTCTCTCTGCAATATCTAGACTTGTTAGACATCTGTTTAAACAAATGACAAGCAGTGTTTCACCATTTAAAATTATTTTCTTTTGGTCGATGACTTCAATAAAAGTTGTAAAATTAGAATCCAGTCTGACAATCAAAACTAAGAAACCACAGATGTTCCTGTGTATGTAAATCTGTTTATTTTCTACTCAAAGCTATTTATGGAAAATTAATTTATGTTAACTTAATTACATTCTTTGACTCTCCTTTCTATCATTGTCCTACAATAGAAAGGTACCAAGTTACTGGTGTTTTATTAAAAGCCCTACTTGAACTGATGTGACCTCTATTTGTCATCACTGTCTGCGAAAAAGAAAGTGATGCCTGCATTTTGATTAATTAGCTGACCTAGCCACTAGCCTCTCTACTTAATGAAACAGAAGATATTCATCGCTTAATTTATTCTTCTGACAAATGAGGATATCTCTTTCCTGCTGGGAGAAAAGAAATTAATCCAGAAATAGGAGGAGGTAGTACATTTTAGATAAATAGGACAAGACATTAAAATCAACAATGCCTGGCTATTAAGAGAACTAAGTATCATCCACGCCACATGCGTATATATCAGGAACCTGGAGTACCGGTTGCCAGCATGGTATCACGCCCTACTGCTCTCAGCACAACTGTTTAGTAAAATCATTACCACTTACTGATTATTTAATCAAAAATTTCTTTTCATTGTTGCAGTGTTTTCCCATTGTTGTTTTACATATATACAGGGAGTGGTAGAGCAGTTACTGAAACAACACTGAGTTTTAAAGAAACATAGGTCAAATGCAGGCAAATGGGAATAGTTCAGCTCGGCCACCTGGTCGGCACAGATCTGTTGATTCTTAAGTTGCATGTCAACAGTCCTCAGGAGCTCCAAGAATTCTGCTGGTATTGATGTGTGCTCTTCTAAGCATCATTTCCTTAGGTCAAGATTATGAAGATACATGCAAGAAATTCAACTTTCTATTCTTGACCTGGGCAGCGTTACACAAAGGAATCTGACAGTGTTATTTTAAAAACGCAAACACTAGGAATTCTGCAGATGCTGGAAATTCAAGCAACACACATCAAAGTTGCTGGTGAACGCAGCAGGCCAGGCAGCATCCCTAGGAAGAGGTACAGTTGACGTTTCAGGCTGAGACCCTTCGTCAGGACTAACTGAAGAAACAGCTAGTAAGAGATTTGAAAGTGGGAGGGGGAGGGAGAGATCCAAAATGATAGGAGAAGACAGGAGGGGGAGGGATGGAGCCAAGAGCTGGAAAGGTGATTGACAAAAGGGGTATGAGAGGATCATGGGACAGGAGGCCCAGGGAGAAGGAAAGCCGGGGGGGGGGGCAAGCCCAGAGGATGGGCAAGGGGTATAGTCAGAGGGACAGAGGGAGAAAAAGGAGAGTGAGAGAAAGAATGTGTGTATATAAATAACGGATGGGGTACGAGGGGGAGGTGGGGCATTAGCGTAAGTTAGAGAAGTCAATGTTCATGCCATCAGGTTGGCGGCTACAGTACAAAACGATCTCCCAGTCTGCATCGGGTCTCACCAATACATAGAAGGCCACATCGGGAGCACCAGACGCTGTATATCACCCCAGCCGACTCACAGGTGAAGTGTCGCCTCACCTGGAAGGACTGTTTGGGGCCCTGAATGGTGGTAAGGGAGGAAGTGTAAGGGCATGTGTAGCACTTGTTCCGCTTACACGGATAAGTGTCAGGAGGGAGATCAGGGGGGAGGGATGGGGGGGACGAATGGACAAGGGAGTCGCGTAGGGAGCAATCCCTGTGGAAAGCGGGGGGGGGGGGAGGGAAAGATGTGCTTAGTGGTGGGATCCCGTTGGAGGTGGCGGAAGTTACAGAGAGTAATATGTTGAACCCAGAGGCTGGTGGGGTGGTAGGTGAGGACCAGGGGAACCCTATTCCTAGTGGGGTGGCGGGAGGATGGAGAGCAGATGTACGTGAAATGGGGGAGATGCGTTTGAGAGCAGAGTTGATGGTGGAGGAAGGGAAGCCTCTTTCTTTAAAAAAGGAGGACATCTCCCTCGTCCTGGAATGAAAAGCCTCATCCTGAGAGCAGATGCGGTGGAGACGGAGGAATTGCGAAAAGGGGGTGGCATTTTTGCAAGAGACAGGGTGAGAAGAGGAATAGTCCAGGTAGCTGTGAGAGTCAGTAGGCTTATAGTAGACATTAGTAGATAAGCTGTCTCCAGAGATAGAGACAGAAAGATCTAGAAAGGAGAGGGAGGTGTCGGAAATGGAGCAGATAAACTTGAGGGCAGGGTGAAAGTTGGAGGCAAAGTTAATAAAGTCAACGAGTTCTGCATGCGTGCAGGAAGCAGCGCCAATGCAGTCGTCGATGTAGCGAAGGAAAAGTGGGGGACAGATACCAGAACAGGTACGGAACATAGATTGTTCCACAAAGCCAACAAAAAGGCAGGCATAGCTCGGACCCATGCGGGTGCCCATAGCTACACTTTTAGTTTGGAGGAAGTGGGAGGAGCCAAAGGAGAAATTATTAAGAGTAAGGACTAATTCCGCTAGACGGATCAGAGTGGTGGTAGAGGGGAACTGATTAGGTCTGGAATCCAAAAAGAAGCGTAGAGCTTTGAGACCTTCCTGATGGGGGATGGAAGTATATAGGGACTGGACATCCATGGTGAAAATAAAGCGCTGGGGGCCAGGGAACTTAAAATCATCGAAAAGTTTAAGAGCGTGAGAAGTGTCACGAACATAGGTCGGAAGGGATTGAACAAGGGGTGATAAAACAGTGTCGAGGTATGCAGAAATGAGTTCGGTGGGGCAGGAGCAAGCTGAGACAATAGATCTGCCAGGACAGGCAGGTTTGTGGATCTTGGGTAGGAGGTAGAAACGGGAAGTGCGAGGTGTGGGAACTATAAGGTTGGTAGCAGTAGATGGGAGATCCCCTGAGCGGATAAAGTCGGTGATAGCGTGGGAGACAATGGCCTGGTGCTCCTTAGTGGGGTCACGATCGAGGGGTAAATAAGAGGAGGTATCCGCGAGTTGTCTCGATCGTACACTTCCTCCCTAACCACCATTCAGGGCCCCAGACAGTCCTTCCAGGTGAGGCAACACTTCACCTGTGAGTCGGCTGGGGTGATATACTGCGTCCAGTGCTCCCGGTGTGGCCTTCTATACATTGGCGAGACCCGACACAGACTGGGAGATCGTTCTGCTGAACACCTATGCTCTGTCCGCCAGAGAAAGCAGGATCTCCCAGTGGCCACACATTTTAATTCCACATCCCATTCCCATTCTGACATGTCTATCCACAGCCTCCTCTACTGTCAAGATGAAGCCACACTCAGGTTGGAGGAACAACACCTTATATTTCGTCTGGGTAGCCTCCAACCTGATGGCATGAACATTGACTTCTCTAACTTACGCTAATGCCCCACCTCCCCCTCGTATCCCATCCGTTATTTATATACACACATTCTTTCTCTCACTCTCTTTTTTCTCCCACTGTCCCTCTGACTATACTCCCTGCCCATCGTCTGGGCTTTTCCTCCCCTTCCCCCTTTTCCTTCTCCCTGGGCCTCCTGTCCCATGATCCTCTCATATCCCTTTTGTCAATCACCTGTCCAGCTCTTGGCTCCATCCCTCCGCCTCCTGTCTTCTCCTATCACTTTGGATCTCCCCCTCCCCCTCCCACTTTTAAATCTCTTACTAGCTGTTTCTTCAGTTAGTCCTGACGAAGGGTCTCGGCCTGAAATGTCGACTGTACCTCTTCCTAGAGATGCTGCCTGGCCTGCTGCATTCACCAGCAACTTTGATTTGTGACAGTGTTATTCTTAGTTTTGCTATGTTTTTAAAACTTTGCAAAATAGTGCAAGGCAGGATACTAATAACTATTTTAACCCCAGGACAAATTTCTTGGCACAAATATTTTCTAAGAGATAAATCTTAAAATTATTTTCAAATATTGCTGCAAATGATATGTTCTGTTTCTGAAGTAAAAATAACATGGATTCTTTTGTAAACAAAATCCAGATTTTTTCCTTCATATTCACAAGTTTAATATCGAGTGTTATTCGATATTAAAATAGGATGTAGAAATAACCTGTCAATCTGTATCAGAAGAACGTACTAAAATGCAGAAAATTACAGTTAATGTACAAACTCCTTACAGGCATTGGCTGGAATCGAACCCCAATCTAAAAGCTGATGCTGTACAACATTATGATATGTTCTGCGCTACCATGTCACTCCAGGTATAGTCTAAATTAGAGTCTAAAATAAACATGCAGAGAACTAGACATGGGTTTCATCTGGTCTCTTTGTTGGTTTATAACAATAAAATGCAGTAAGAGCTCAATGTTCAACTCAATATTCATTGACATAATGTACATAAATTAAATTACTAAACTTGGGTTACTGCTTCAGCAAAGTCATCTGGTGGGGATCAAATTGATTTTGCTTAGAGATTGCAAGTGGTCTGCACTAAATTAAAGAATCATTCTGAGATATTTAATTTAAGGCACAGAACTGTTCTATTTTGAGAAGCCAACAGAAAATAGAAATTTGAAGGAAACATCTTGCTGTGTCAGGCATGTATATCACAGTCCACCTGCAGTGTAAAGTTTCCTCCGACTCACCCCAGTTACACACCTTCAAAAATGAACCAGGAAGTTACTTCCTCCCTGTGAGGATACACCAAGTAAAGTCAACTTGCACTGAATTTCATTGGCTTGCATTTCCTATCCAGAGATTAATAATAAAAACACTTGTGCTGTACTTAAAATTCACATGCCAACCTTATATTGCATCACAGAACAATACAGTAATACAGCACAAAATGTTTGTGCCACCTCTGGGAAAGAGCTTCCCAGGGATTCCCAATCCTCCACTCAAATAGCAGGCTTACATCTTATTTAAATTTTAACTATTTGTTCAATTCCCTTTTCAAAGTTACTATTGAATATATTTCTACCTTGCTATGGGCAATACATATCAAAGTTCAAAGTAAGTTTATTATCAAAGTACATATATGAGACCATATACAACCCTGAGATTCATTTTCTTGTGGGCATACTCAGTAAATCCAAAAATCGTAAGCGAATCAATGAAAGACCGCACCCAATAGAGCCAACAAACAACCAGTGTGTAAAAGACAACATATTGTGCAAATACAAAAGAAAAAGAAAGAAAGAATAATAATAAATAAGCAACAAGTTTGGAGAACAGGTGATGAAGAATCCTTTAAAGTGAGTCAATAGGTTGTGGGAACAGTTCAGTGATGGGGCAAGTGAAGTTATCCCCTCTGGTTCAGGAGCCTGATGGTTGAGGGGTAATAACTGCTCCTGAACCTCCTGTACTTCCTTCCCAATGGCAGCAGTGAGAAGAGGGCATAATCTGGGTGGTAGGAGTCCCTGATGATGGATGCTGCTTTCCTGTGACAGCGCTTTGTGTAGATATGCTCAATGGTGGTGAGGGCTTTAACCAAGATGAACTGGGTCATATCCACAGCTCTTTGTAGGATTTCCATCCAACGACATTGGTGTATCCACACCAGGCTATAATGCAACCAGATTAGAGCAACTTGCTTCATGAAAGTTCCCTATGTAATCACTGGTTCTTTTTCCAATTGAGATAAATCCCTAACCTCTAGTTATTAAGCCAACAGTTTCTCTGACTTATTTTGTCAAAACAATTTAAAATTATGGAGAGAATGGAGAACAATCTCCATCTTTTCTATTTAATCTCTTGTACATCCTCTTGAAATCTTGATACATTTCTTAAGGAAGACTGCCCAAAATTGAATGCAGTATACATGATCAACAAAAATCTATTTAAAAAGATTAAAATGCTTTTATTTCTTTTGTGTTACATACTTTATTTAAAGGCAATGATCCTGAGAATTTTTAGCAACTTTATTAAGATACTTTCCTATCTTTGAAGATCTAAATAAACTCTGATCCATCCAGCCTTGAATGTTTTAAGATTCAAGGTATATTTAGCCTCAAAGAATGTGCAAATTATACAACCTTGATATTTCAAAGTTGCTGGTGAATGCAGCAGGCCAGGCAGCATCTCGTGGAAGAGGTACAGTCGACGTTTCGGGCCGAGACCCTTCGTCAGGACGAAGGGTCTCAGCCCGAAACGTCGACTGTACCACTTCCTAGAGATGCTGCCTGGCCTGCTGTGTTCACCAGCAACTTTGATGTGTGTTGCTAGAATTTCCAGCATCTGCAGAATTCCTCGTGTTTGTAAACTTGATATTTGCCTGCTTACAGGCAGCTACATAGCAAGAAACCTGAAAGAACCCAATTAGATTAGATTAGATTATGAGGACATGCAGTCCTCTTTTATTGTCATTTAGTAATGCATGCATTAAGAAATGATACAATTTGTTCCTCCAGAATGATATCACAGAAACACAAGACAAACCAAGACTAAAAAAACTGACAAAAACCACATAATTATAACATATAGTTACAACAGTGGAAGCAATACCGTAATTTGATGAAGAACAGACCATGGGCACGGTAAAAAAAGTCTCAAAGTCTCTCAAAAGTCCCATCATCTCACGCAGATGGTTGAAGGAAGAAAACTCTCCCTGCCAAGAGCTTCCAGTGCCGCAAACTTGCCGATGCAGCATCCTGGAAGCACCCGACCACAGTCCGACTCCAAGTCCGTCTGAAAACTCTGAGCCTCCGACCAGCTCTCCGACACCGAGCACCATCTCTACCGAGCGCTTCGACCCCGGCCCTGGCAAAAAGCAATAGACAAAGCCGAGGATTTGGGGCCTTCCCCTCTGGAGATTCTCGATCGCACAGTAGCAGCGGCAGTGAAGCAGGCATTTCAGAAATTTCTCCAGATGTTCCTCCATGCTTCTCACGTCTGTCTCCATCAAATCAGGATTATGCACGGCATCCTACTTCACAAATATGATATCAATTCGGAGCGGCCGCGCACGCTGCGTCACGCCGCAATCTTCTCCTCCCTTCCCCAATTAATAAAAAAAAGACCACTCCTCCAATGCATGGAGAAAGAGGGAAAAAAAAATCACGCAAACAATCGAAGCGAGCAATAGCATTCCGAACCAGACTGAGTCCTTAGATCCAAACATCCACAGCAGTCTGGAGTAGGCCCAAAGCCTTGGTATCAGCTCATCGTATTAGCGGGGCATGAAGCACAGCAGCCAGGGGCAGTCCCGCAGCCTCAGCTCCATGAAGAGAGAAGTGAACATCACCTCCGATCCTGACACCCTGCCTTTCCAATCTATCTGGACCAGCGTTTAAATTGTCCAATTTCCAGATCATACCTCACATTAGGACCTGGGCCCCGGCCCGGCAAAATGCACTGGGCCTAGACCGCGCGGTTCAGTGATTCATCCTGGGTCTAGATTTCACCGCCCAGGCTGAAGCTGTTCTCGACCTCACTAAATCAGCTCGGCACTTAGAGCAGTCCTAACTCGCACCCGGATTACCTAGATAGACATCTTGATATTTTGACAATAATAACTACAACAATTTGTATTTACATAATACTTTTAAAGGCAGCAAAAGTGTCCAAGGTGTTACTCCTCCAAGCTCAACTTAGTCTGAATGTGACAGTAAAGGAGGCCATAGACAGACATGTCAGAATGGGAGTGGGAAGTCAAATTGAAATAGTTGGCCACAGGGAGATCCTACCTTTTGGAGAGTGAAGGTGCGCAATAAGGCAGTCACTCAATCGTGTTGGGTCTCACCAATGTAGAGGCGGCCACACTAGGAGCACCAGATACAATAGATGACCCTGACAAACGTAGATGATTTCTCTAATTTCTGGTCTTTCCACCCCCCCCCAACCCTGTCTTTTTCCATTCCCTATTCTGGTTACCTTCTCACCCCTTTTCTTCTCCTTACCTGTCCATTATCAGGACTGCAGAGTGGGGCTGAGGAGGGGATAAAAGGATCAACCCTGACTGAATGGTGGAGCAGACTCGATGGGCCAGATGGCATTGCTCAAGATTTTCAGCATCTGCAGAGTCGCCTGTGTTTATATTTGGTCCTAATAATCAACCCTAGACCCCCAGGCATATACAGTACTGTGCAAAATTCTCAGGCAGAAAACTCTTAGCTAGGGTGCCTAAGATTTTCGCACAGTATCTGTCAACGTGGAGCAGGTAGCGAGTTTGTAAATCTGGTGGGAGGAAAGGATGTTGTGAATGACAAGGGGGGAGCGCTGCAGGAGGAATGTGGAGCAGGTGGCATAGAAGGAGCTCCAGTGGGTGGGGGGAAGTGTTGGCGCGGATGCAGACACTCCCAGCCCTGAGACCAGAAAACATTCGGTTTCTTGATCATTACAGAGTATCTCTCTGGTGCATCCCACTCCCTCTCATGATTCCCCTCTCCCTGCCCGCTTTGCACTCTCAGTCCACAATACAGACCCATAACATAATCAGGTTTATCATCATTCACATATATCATGAAATTTGTTTTTTTTTTGCAGCATCAGCCACAGTACAGGGCAATATATAAAACTATTACAGTACTGTGCAAAAGTCTCAGGCACCCTAAGACTTTTGCACAGTACTGTAGCTGTATACTTTCCTCTGAACAATAATCATTCACCACTACTCTCTGCTTTTTGTTTCTCAGTTCATGTTATAACATATCTGTTTCTACTTCGCTATTCCCACAAGCTTTCATTTAGTTAACATGTCTGTTATTTCTATTTTTTCAAACATGTGCAAAGTAGCAATCCTCTCCATTGTTTCACCAATATCCAAAGATTCAGTTAATTTAAAAATCAAAGTTTTAAACTCGCAGTATAGTTTTCACTAGAAAATTAAAAGTACCTGGTGAGCTCTTCCTTGACCTTCATTGGTTCTGCAGGATAAAATTTCACTCTGAAGCACATGGTATACGGAGGCTGAGCTGAAATATTATGGAAAAAAAAGTAAGAGCAATACAAAGTGAACACAAAATGCTGGAGGAACTCAGCAGGTCAGGCAGCATCCATGAAAATGAATACTGTAAACAGTTGACGTTTCTGGCCAAGACTCTTCTTCAAGACTGGAAACGAAGAAGGAGGATGCCAGAAAAAAAAAGGTATGGGGAGGTGCTGGAGGGCTACCTAGAAGGTGGGTGGGAAAGGTAAAGGGCAGGAGCTCCTCCAGCATTTGCTCTGGATTTCCAGCATCTGCAGAATTTTTTTGCTGTTTACAAAATAAATATTTGTGTATGTCTGGGTAGTGGGTAGTGGCTCCATATGTCACTACTACAGGGCGTGATGACCCTGCCTTACACATTCCTGGGCTCAGCTGGCTCTGGCTGACTGTACCTGGTATGGGCCCCTATCCAGGGTTACGGATCCCCTGCCTTGTGGGTATCTTCGGGAGAAGAGAAGGCTAAGGAGTAAACCCTACACAAATCCGGAGTGGAGCCCCTCAGGCGGTTGAATGACGTATCACGTCACCTCCCGGCAGCTCCTGCAGCCAAGCTGATGCCAAATGTACTGCTTCGCATTCCTTTGGACCAAATCTGTGAGGCCAAGAGGGGGGTCCTGATGTCTGGGCAGCCCAGGACGTCCATATTTATCACCCAGGTCTGCGCCCCGGAACAGGCGCATCCATTGTCTACTTAGACAGACAGAGCCATGATGATGTCTGGGAAACTTGTATTTATTCAAGAAATGCTCTGGGCCACAGAATAAATCATGCAAAACAAGCCTTGTATTTTCAGGCATGGCTCTGGGCAAAAAGCTCAGAGCACATCAGGAAAGAAACTGCACAAAATAATATTTCACTTCTCACAATATTCAGCAGCTGCTTTGTGTACCACTTGTGATTATTTCATTTTGCAACACAGATTTTAATATTTGTATTAGTACTCTTGTTGCAAGCATGTATTCACTTCTGTTAATCTGCTGTAAATAAGTGATTCTAAAATTATATTTGCATATGAAATTGCCTATTCACCAGTGAACCTTCTACATCAACCCACATGTCAGAAGTTCTCATCATCACTCCACAGACTTAAAAAGAGTAGAGAGCTGGGCATTTGAAAACAGCCAGGAGATTGGAAGCCCGAAGGGAGTCGGGAACCAAATGAAAGGCAATTTGAGAGGAAAATCATAGTTTCCCCTTCACTGCTATTGATGGAATTTTCACCTCTAGTTCCTCCACTTCTGCACTTCTACTCTTGCCATATCAACCCTCCATCCCTCAACCCCCCCCCCCCCCCCAGACAGGACAGGGATGAAGTTCTCCTGGTCCTCATCCATCAAGCCCATCAGCCTTCCCATTCAGCATATCAATTTTCACAGCTTCCAACAGCTACAACGTGACCCCACCACTTCCTGCTTTCTGCAGGGATCTGGTCTACCTAATTAAATAAAGATGTACTTGTGGTATTGATTACTGAGATGACAGGCTTATGGTGTGTAGTCAGATCAACCAGAGTGAGCCTGTACTCACTTGAGTTCAGATGGTTGAGAGGTGATCTCCTTGAAGCACAGAAAATTCTTAGGGGGCTTGACAGGATAGATGGTAATAAATCCCCTGCAGAGGACACATAAACATTGTAAAGAATCTGCAAACAACAATCTGCTGGAAGGACTCAACAGGTCAAGCAGGATTTCAAACCACTGAGTTCTTCCAGCACACTGTCCGTAGCTGCAGATTCCAGCATCTGAAACCTCTTGTGTTTCTAAAGTATAGGCAGCTACCGAAGTAGAACCAAAGGGATGTTCCTCCCTATATCAAAACTACTTGATCCCTGAATTTACACAGAAAATCTGCTACTTCTTATAAATAACTAATTAAGGAAACTCTAGAAGAATAGATTGAGGGGAAGAAATAGAATTATTTCACATGCAGTTTCTGGATATGGGAAACCATTATTTTTTCACACAATATTTTGTATCTGAATACTTCCAAAAGCATGCCATCTGCCAAATTTGCTGTAAACAAATTAAGTTTAGAGTTTTAATCTGTATTCCATTTGTCTTTCCACTAGAGGCCTCTGAAGAGCAAGTGTATTTTTACTTCTGTCAATAATAATGTGGGGCATTACACCCCTCCACTGTTTGTTCACTCCTTCCCTGTCCTCCAATATTTAACTGCATTGAGCAAGGGCTGTGCCCAGCATCAGAACATCCCATGTGAGCCAAGGCCGATTTTTAACATCCTCTGATCCTCATTCCTACATGTGTTATATCTGAGTTATCATCTTGGAAACTAGCTTAAAATATCTCAGAACAAAAAAAAAATTTCTGGCTCAGTGCAGGTTCTCTTAAAACATTCCTGTGATGAATATAAAAAGGACAAACAATTATGGATGCAATTTAAGGATCCTTGGTTGTCTATTATTGATTTTAAAACATTTCGAGATGCTCCAGTCTTGGCAGAAAATCAATAACTAACCACATAGGATGTTACTGCAGCAGTAACTAGCTCAGGAGAAGAGACGATGGTTTCCAAATGGTCTATTATAACCAAGCAGTAGCATAAAAGAATTGCCTGATATAAAACTGTCTGAAATTGGCAGCATTTTTCTCAGTCAGCTGTTAATGCCAGGGTAGAGTGAGGCTTTATTTACATAGAACTGTTGATATTTTTCATCTCCATTTACAGAGGGAGAGTAAAAAAAAGTCAAACTTACATTTCATTTGTTTCACAACTGACTTGTTGGATTCCAGCCAATGCTATTAAATAAAAATAGGAGATTGATCATTAGAAAACAGTGTATCTCTCTTTCTCATTTTTTTATACTAACACAAAGATTACTTTGTGTTGTGTGATGTATTTGCCAATGAATCTCAAAGGTTCACTTGCATTTACTTAAGAATGTGAGCCTACAGGACAAAGAATTATTTGGTCAGCATTTACTGTGCAAATACCAAACAAATGATAAGCTTCAGTAGCAATTAAGAAATAAATCAAATGTCATATTTCTGGAAGAAGTAAAAGGGTCATTAACTAATCATAGCAGACATCTAAATACAAGTACAGCATGCAAACATAAAAATTACTTTAATTCTAACTTCATAGTCAAACTAGTGTAGAGCTTGATCAGCATTCAGCTACATGATTGACCAGGATGCCTTTTGGCAAACCTGGGACATGACATTGGATGGCTAAAGCAGGGTGCAGTGGTGGTGAGGAGAGAATGCTTAAATAAAATGAGTGAACATACTTCAAACAGAATCGACGGTCTGATCTTACAATCAGCCTGCAGGGGAAAAAAGGTCAAAGATAACAGCAAAATAAAGAAAAATACCGTCAGATCAGTACCTCTTTCGATGTAATTCAGGAAAAAAAAATCATGAAACATTAAAGAGCAAGGTTTTTATATTTTCAGCAGCAAATCATTATACATTATTGACTTTTGGTTATATTGTACTTTAGAAATTAGGAGGATCAGGTGTTTACTGGAAGGCACTTGTTTCAGAAAACCATCTGCATTGACTTGGAATGGGAAACAAGTGAAAAGGTAGAAATGTGACGTGGCATTAAAAAGGGTAAGTCTTTCACACAGAGAGTGGTGGGTGTGTGGAATGCATTGCCAGCGACGGTGGTGGAGGCAGATACAATAGGGACTTTTGAGACTCTTAGATAGGTACATGGAACTTAGAAAAATAGAGGGCTATGCAGTATGGTAATCCTAGGCAGATTCTAGAATAGGTTACATGGTTGGCACAACATTGTGGGCCGAAGGGCCTGAATGTGCTGTAGATTTCTGTGTTCTATGAAACAATTCCAAAAGGGCATTAAGGGGCTAGAATATGCATGAAGAATTTTATACAGTCAGCAGAAGCATTTCACAATCATTCTCTTCAGGAAAATTCCTATAGACCAAAGTATGCAGAATCTAATGTAATATGCTCTTAAATAAGAAAGGGCACATTTGCTTCTGTGTGAGATAAAGGGAGTAATCTTGAACTGCTGGCGTTACTGTAGCTTAATGAATCTATATGGCCCAGTAAATTCCACCAGGTGTGCCACATTATTTTGCTGCTGTGCAGTTCCTGGGGAGTGCAGGAGTGATCCCAGGCACAATGGCAAGTCACTAGTAGCTTAGTTTTATCAGAATGTCAATAAGGAGGGACTTTGAGAAGGGCACCAACACCAATCCATCCCATTATCATCTCAACCACACAGGGGCATAGTTATACTTTGCAAAGTACAAGGCTGAAGGCCAGTTCCCCTGTAAGACTATTCTATCTCTTTAAGAATGGAGAAAGATACTCAAAGAAGTGTTGAAGAAACCTAGGGCTGGGAAATGGCTGCAACTGAAATCCAACAAAAGTTAAACAAAATTTCTTCTTGAAACCTTTCCAAGGGACAGAGGAAACAGTCAAACGGCAAGGTAGAATGGCAGATAACATAATGCTATTACAGCCCCGGGTTTAATTCCACTGTTGTCTGTAAGGAGTTGTACATTCTCCAAATGGCCATGTGGGTTTACGCTGGCTCAGGTTTCCTCCCATATTCCAAAGACATACAAGTTAGAGTTAGTAAGTTGTGGGCTTGCTATGTTGGTGCGAGGAGCAAGGCGACACTTGCAGGCTGTTCCCAGCACGTCCTCGGACCGTGTTCGTCATTGAAGCAAACAACACATTTCACTGTATGTTTCGATGTACACGTGATAATAAGGCTAATCTCACTCATTCCATTAGCCCGCATGTAGCTTATATTGCTGCATATTCATGTGGCTATGTAAGAGTCTCTTAAATCGCTCTGTCATATCTGCTTCTACTACTGCCCCTGACAGCACATTCCAGGCTCCCACTGCTCTCTGTCTAAACAAAATCCTGCCTCACACATCTTCTTTGATGTTCACTCCCTCTCACTTTAAAGGCACGCTCTTTAGTATTGAATATCTCTACCCTAGGAGAAAGATTTTGGCTGTCTACTCTCGCTATGCCCTCTCATAATTTTATAAACTTTTAACTGGTCTCCCTTCAGCCTTGTCCACTCCAGTGAAAGCAATCTTGGTATCTCAAACCTCTCCTTATAGCACATGTCCTCTCATCCAGGCAGCATCTTGGTAAACATCTTGTGTACCCTCTCCAAAGCCTTGACATCCTTCCTGTTATGGGGTGACCAGAACAGAATGCTGTGTTGGCGCATGGCCAAGTAGTTAAGGCATCGGTCTAGTGATCTGAAGATTGCTAGTTCGAGCCTCAGCTGAGGTAGCATGTTGTGTCCTTGCTCTGCAATGACACCGGTGCCAAGCTGTATTGGCCCTAATGCCCTTCCCTTGGACAACATCAGTGGTGTGGAGAGGGGAGACTTGTAGCATGGGCCACTGCCGGTCTTCCATACAACCTTGCCCAGGCCTACGCCCTGGAAACCTTCCAAGGTGCAAATCCATGGTCCCACCATACTAACAGATGCCTATTATTAAGAATAGAATGCTACACGCCAGATCATCCTAACCAGAATTTTATGAAGCTGTACTTTTCTGATTCTTAAACTCAATGCCCTGACTAATAAAGCAGAGCAAGCCATATGTTTTCTTTAACATCCTATCAACTTGTACAGCTAGAATTTCTTTGCCCATATCTGTAACCGATCTATACCTCACTGCATGCTTTGGCACGGTCTTCTACACCACGGATTTTTGAGTCACCTGCAAACCTACTAACCCACCCATCCACATTTTCATCCAGGTCATTTATATATGTATCACATACAGCTGAGGTTCCAGTGTGGATCCCTCTAGAACGCCACTATTCACAGGCCTCCAGCCACTACACTGAAGTCTTCTATGGGCAAGCCAGTTCTGAAATCAAACAGCAAAGTTACCACGGACCCCATGCATCTTAATCTTCTCGGTTAACCAACCACGTAGGACCTTGACGAAAGCCTTACTAAAATCCATGTAGACAACATCCTCTGCTCTACCAGTAGTGGCAAAATTTCACTTTGGCTGGTGGTCAGATCCCTTAATGCTGTACTGAAGATCAAAACAGTTGGTAAATCAGACTTCCCTGACCAAATTCTCCCCAAGCCACCCACCAGCTCTGAACGATCAACTGGAAAAAGTTAGAACTAGTATGCCCAGATGATGCCTTTCCAGAGTTATAAGGTGGGAGGTGAAACTCAAGGAGAGTCAGGTTATCATTAGCCATGCAGAAAAGTGAACCCCACTGTCCAGCAGCTTACTGGAGATGGCAGAGTGCAGTGGGTCGTTGGGATGAAGGGGAAAGTCAAATTAATATGAGGCCTCAAACTAAGCATATCAAATCTTAAGCCTGAAATAAATTAGCCAGTACCAGGAGAAAAGCTTGACGTTAAATAACAGGCAGATCTTCCACCAAATGAGGTGGCCAGCATTTCCTGTAGGCAATGAAGGATTTTGAATAGAAGTCAAATGGCATGACTAGTTCTTTGGAAAGCTTTTATGTTTGTCCTCTCAATGTTGTTTCCTCATATCACTACAAATCCATGTGCAAAGGTTCAGATGTTTCTTCTTCTGCTTCTTATAAGCTATAGAGGATGTCTTGCTTCCACTCTAACTCTATAATTTCCAGGGAGACTGATGAGGCTTAGCGGGAACTGCAGACTCTTGCACTGATAGGGTAGCAAGTATCAACTGCGGTGGGTTTTTGAGTGGTTGGGGAAGTAGTGTGCTCCTTCTCCTTCTACCACGATGGGCTTCTCCTGGGGTTCTCTCAACCTGAGCCAACAAGGTGTCATTAGGGACTCAACAGTAGGGATATCAGCCTGGGAAAGGATACTGGTGGTCACTTATTGCCCAAAAAAATTTTGAAGCTTGTCCCTGCACACTTCTCACATTCACCTGTAACTTTAAAGCACATCTCCATTCAACCCAAAACAGTTCTAAATTTAAGATACTGTGGTAATTTCTACTTTGAAAAAGTCACACTCGACAACTTCATGCCCAAAGAAACAACTTTATCTCCAACTTCAAAACCGTTATGTATATACAGAGGCTTTCACAACCCCTACGGCATGGCGGGAACCCTATATACAAAGCACACTGGAAGTAAAAAGAACGGAAGTAAACCCCCCCCCCATTATCCTAATTAGTATTAACTTATTTTTAATAATGCTCACATAACAACACTTCTCCCCCTTTAAAATCCAACATTCCCTAAATGTAAAAACTAGGAAATAAAAACAGTGGTGTTATTAACTTGCATACCCCTGAAAACTTATACTAGTATCTCAGCAACAGTTTATCAATAGCAAGCATCTGGAAAACATGAGAGATTCAACATTCAATCTAACAACAAGAAGAAGAAAACTGTCTCGTCAAAGATTCAGTCTGTCAGGAGGTTTACGAGTGCACTGTGATCTGCGCACTACCCCTGGTGACCCAGCAGGTACCGCTGGTGATGGTGTTTTCGGTGGGTCTGGCGTTGGGGGCATGAGAGGGGTCTGTGTGTCTGCGTGAGAATGTCCATCCTCTTCAGGGAAACCTGACCCCTCTGCCAGCGTCTAGCCCTCTGGCAAAGTCACTGGTGGACATGCTTTTGCAGTAGTCTGTCACACTTTTGCCTTCATGTCCGGGCGCAGCAGGTCCAATTTTGATTTGGGCCTGTGCACCATCAGCATCTCTGCTAGAGTGCGGGCAGTCGTAGTCTGTGGCGTGAGGCAGTATTTAAACAGGAAACGTGAAAGCCGAATGCAAAGGGAGTCCCCTGTCATCCGCTTCAGGCCTTCCTTCACTGTCTGAACAGCCAGCTCAGCCAAACCATTTGAAGCTGGGTGGAAAGGGGCCGTCCGAATGTGACGAATGCCATTCTGCTGCATGAACTCACTGAACAGCTCACTGGTGAACGTCGGGCCACAATCAGTGACTAGAGTGTCAGGCAACCCATGGACTGCAAACACTTGCCTGAGTTTGTCTGTGGTTGAAGGGACTGTGATGATGTTCAGGATGGGAACTTTGATCCATTTAGAATGTGCATCTACCATTACAAGAAACATCTGCCCATAAAAGGGTCAGCAAAGTCCAAATGTAGCCTAGACCAGGGTGGTCTGGCCACTCCCATGGGTGCAAAGGAGCTGGTGGTGGCATATTCTGATTAGTCTGACATTGTGTGTATGATCTTACCTTGCTCTCCAGATCCCGATCCATTCTTGGCCACCAAATGTAGGATCTTGCAAGACTTTTCATTCCAGTCACCCCTGGATGAGTCTCATGAATTTCCTCCACAATCTGTGAACAGCCAGGGGGAGACAAGCTGACCCTCGCCCCCCAGAAAATGCAGCCATCCTGCAGACTGAGTTCTGTCTTGCGTTTGGTATAAAGCCTCAGTTCCTCTCCTTCCACGACTCTGGGCCAGCCTTGTAAAAGAAAAGTCTTGACTTGGGACAGGACTGGGTCCCTCGATGTCTCTGACAGCCTCTGGAGGCACATATGTAGCAACAGGTGTCTCAGGTAAAGGTAGTCGACTCAGTGCATCAGTGTCTGCATTATCCCCACCCGCTCTGCACACTATAGTGTACTGGTAGGCTGACAATGTAAGACCCCAACGCTGTATCCTAGCTAAGGCTAGCAGTGGGATTCATCTAGTCTCACTGAACAGGCTGATCAGTGGTTTATGGTTCATATAAATTGTAAATACATGTCCATAAAGGTACTGATGAAAGTGTTTGACTGCAAAAACAATGGCCAGACCTTCTTTGTCTGGCTGTGAATATCCCTTCTCAGCGGCTGTCAGGGTACGTGAAGCAAAACCAATAGGCCTCTCTGAGCAGTCTTCCATTACATGTGAGAGAACTGCCCCGACTCCACAGGGCGAGGCATCGCATGCAAGGGTGATCTCCTTGTCTGGGTCATAGTGAACAAGCAGCTTTGCTGAGTGGAGGAGTTCTTTCATTTCCTTGAAAGCTTTCTCCTGCTCTTCACCCCATTGCTACTTAGTGTCATTGTGAAGCAGCTTATACAGTGGGGTCAAAAGTCAGGAAGAAACTTGCCATAATAATTCACCATGCCCAAAAATGATCTGAGTTCCGTGGTGGTCTTCAGGCTTGGGGCTTCCTTAATAGCTCTCACTTTGTCCTCCACAGGGCAAAGCCCCTCAGCTGTGATTTTGTGTCCCAGTTAAGTCACACTCGATGCCAGGAACACATTTTCCGCATTTCAACCGCAGCCCTGCGTCTGAGAGCCTCTTCAGCACCAGTTCTAAATTAGCCAGATGCTCCACCTCCAAGGCCCCTGTGATCAAAATATCATCAAGGTACACTGCTACGTGCAGAATCCCCTGCAGCAAAGTGTCCATTGTCCTTTGGAAAATGGCAGGGCTGGACGCCACTCTAAACACCAGTACTTGAATAATCCCTTGTGCGTATTAATTGTGACGTACTCCTTTGAATCCTCGTCGAGCAGCAGCTGTTGGTAGGTGTGGCTCATGTCCAGCTTTGTGAACAGTTTACCCCCTGACAGGGTCGCAAACAGGTCATCCACCTGTGGCAATGGGTACTCCTCCAGCCTAGAGACCTGATTCACCGTAAGTTTATAATCCCCACATATCCTCACCGTTTTGTCTGCCTTCAAAACTGGAACAATGGGAGCCGCCCACCTTGAAAATTGGACGGGCTCAATAATGCCCAGTCTCTGTAAACGTTCCAGCTCCTCCTCGACTTTGCCTTTCATGGCATAGGGCATCGACCTGGGTTTAAAAAAATGTGGTGTAGCCTCAGGGTCGACATTGAGTTCCACTGTCACACCCTTCAGTGTTCCTAGCTCATCCCTGAAAACGTCACTATACCATTGCAGAATGTCCTTCGTCATGTGTGCATACTTAATTTCATGCCAGTTTAGCTGGATTTTGCGAAGCCAATCGCGACCCAAAAGACTGGACCCCCTGCGCTTATCTATCACTAGCCTGGCTTCAGCCTTCTGACCCCCGGCTGAGATGTCCACATATAACACCTCTAAATGAGGTATGGGCTGCCCCGTGTAGGTCCTGAGTTTGAGCTTTGAAGGTTTAATGGGAGGCAGGTTGGACCCCCATATCCTCCTGTAGGTCTCCTCACTAATGACCAATGCAGTGGCCCCTGAATCAATCTCAAACTTAATGCCCTAACAGTGACTGTGGCATCATATGGTTCAGGTGGTTCCTGATCAGTTTCCACTCCAAATATGTTGTAGGCACACGCTGCCTCTTCATCTGCTTCTTGTAGATGGTGTGTGGCTGCCTGGGCCCGTTGAGCTTTCCCCTGCCCAGGCTTAATCTTACCCTTTGAACTTCTGCACTTTTCAGCTAAATGTCCCTTTTTGCTACAAGCATGGCAGGCAGTGTCCTTGAATTTGCAATCATTTGCATCGTGCGTCCCTCCACACCGGAAACATTCCACCCGCTTTGCCTGTTTAGCAGTCTCCCTCCTGATTTGGTGCACTGCCGACAACTGCGACCGCTCCCCATGTCCTTTCTGCATATCCTTGACATTATTAGCAGCCATCTCCATGCCTTGGGCAATCTCTAAGGCTTTCTTGAAAGTCAACAGTGGGGTTTCCCCTAACAGGCGGCATTGTATGCTGTCATTATTAATGCCCCATACCAAACTATCACGGAGCATGTCTTCCAACACTGCTCCGAAATCACAATGCTCCAACAGCTGCCAAAGCTCAGCCACGAAATTGGCCACAGACTGACCTGGCTTCCTGAAACGGCTGTGAGACTTACACCGTTGGACTATCACAGAAGGTTTCAGATTGTAGTGGTTCCTCCCGAGCTTGACCAGTTCGTCATATGGAATGTCCCCCGGTTTCCGCAGTGTGGCTAAATTCCTTATTAGCTTGTAAGTCTTTGCCCCACGCGCACTCAGGAGAATAGAGCGCTTCTTAGCCTCCTCATTATTCCATTAGCCCAGAAAAAGTGTCCTAAGTTTCCTCATACTCCGGCCAGTCCTCTGTCAACTCCACAAATTCACCAATAGTCCCAAACGTATCTGAACGTGAGGCCCCTTAACGACGCTGCTGCTCCCGTTCGAAACGTGCCAACACGTCCACAAAACCAATTCACCTCATCACCAAAAATATGTGGTAACTTCTACTTTGAAAAAGGCACACTCGACAACTTCATGCCCAAAGAAACAACTTTATCTCGAACGTCAAAACCGTTACGTATATACAGAGGCTTCCACAACCCGTATGGTATGGCAGGAAGACTATATACAAAGCACACCGGAAGTAAACCCCCCCCATTATCATAATTAGTATTAACTTACTTTTAATAATGCTCACATTACAACAGATACCACTACAGGCTAACATCAGTTCACTGCAGAAAAAAAAAGGTCTATCTGAAATCAGCTGACCCCTGTTATAGGAACAGTGGCAGCACTAAAACTAATTTTACTCAGAGATCCAGAGAATATCCCCCGGACAGATATTCATATGTTCATTGGAGTCACTGGCCAATCATCGGGATTTAGTGGATATTTCTGTTAGGTGTGGATTGAAGTGGAGTAAGTCATAATGGTTCTATGATCCATTAGCATGCCAGTACTCATGGTCTCCACTGATTAAGTGGAGGCATCCAAATATGGCATCAGATGATCATCATGCATGGGGCATAGCATCTTTGTAGCAATTTATCTCCAAAGATCCGAATGGAAAATATTTTTTAAAAATAAATAACATTTTTTCTGCCTGATTAAAAAAAGCCTTTAATACATACCCTTTGCTTCTCTGGATCAACATATCTAATGCCAAAGTAATCCTTCTCCAATAAGCTGAAGTGGTTGCAGACAAAATCAATGAGGAATTGACCTTTGGCGTCCCTCTGGAAAAGCAAAGAGAATATTATCCCTCTCCAACACACATCAGAGCTGTGTTACCATCATCAATGTTTTATAAACATGAAGATATTTACTTAATTACTGCTAGCTCATTAAATCATAGGTCTGAAATTCTGTTCAAAATTATTCTTCTCTCACTCCATGTTTGAATAAGTAATTTCAGGCCATGTCCACCAAGTTAAAATTAAGTATTTTGAATATTAACTAGGAATGAGAACTACAGAAAGAATGATTATTTGACTTAAATATTAGAAACATAGAAAACCTACAGCACAATACAGGCCCCTCGGCCCACAATGCTGTGCCGAACATGCACTTACTTTAGAAATTACCTAGGGTTACCCATAGCCCCTTTATTTTTCTAAGCTCCACATACCTATCCAGGAGTCTCTTAAAAGACCCTATCGTATCCAATTCCACCACCATCGCCGGCAGCCCATTCCACGCACACACCACTCTCTGTAAAAACTTACCCCTGACATCTCCTCCGGACCTACTTCCAAGCACCTTAAAGCTGTGCCCTCTTAAATATTAATTAAATAACAACTTATATTTTTAAATCCACGTTCAGTACCATTTATATAATATCTCTTTAGTGACCAAGGGATGTGTCTCCATTAGTGGCATTTAGTTTGACATTGTTACAAAAATTAGTATCAGTAGAAAGGAAAATGAACAATTATGAGCACATTATATCTACCACAGACAGTGCAAAAAGTCCAATGATATCAAGGGAAAGATTTTGCAATTCCTGTAAAATATTATACTCCAATCAAGCCAAAACTCTGTCCCTAATAATGCACTTTAATCACATGTTAATATAATCAATCCTCAACTCTTTACAGTCCGAAGGCCGTGGAAGAAAGAAAAGGGGGGAGGAGCACCAGAGGGAGGCGATGGGCAGGCCAGGAGATAAAATGGGAGGGGGAAAAAGGGATGGGAAATGGTGATGGGGGGGTGGACATTACTGGAAGCTCAAGAAATTGATGTTCATGCCATCAGTTTAGAGGCTACCCAAACGGAATATAAGGTGTTGTTCCTCCAACCTAAGTGTGGCTTCATCACAACAGTGGAGGAGGCCATAGATAGATATATCGGAATCGGAATCAGAATGGGTGGCCACTGGGAGATCACACTTTTTCTGGCCTTCCATGGCCTTCTGTCCCTTTCACCAATCAACTTCCCAGCTCTTTACTTCATCCCTCCCCCTTCAAGTTTCACCTATCACCTGGTGGTTCTCTCTTCTCTCCGCCCCTCCCCAAACTTTAAAATCTACTCCTCAGCTTTTTATCTCCCATCCTGCCAAAGGATTTTGGCTCGAAACGTCAACTGTACTTTTTTCTATAGATGCTACCTGGCCTGTTGAGTTCCTTCAATATTTTGAGTGTTGCTTGAATTTCCAGCATCTGCAGATTTTCTCATGTTTGTGATTGGAGGTTACAAGTTTGCAATTTACTTCTCAATCTACCCCTGGACTCAGTCTTCCATGACTCATTTCGCTGAGCAGAAATGATACCTTTCATATATGGCTTCTCAACTACAAACTAGCCCCAGTTTGCACATTTAGTGCGTCCCATTCATTAGATAGGGTTGTTGACTATTGTTATTTTTTCTCTTTCTCCTCAATATGGTTCTTATCCAATGATTAGATTGGATTAGATTAGATTAGATTATGAGGACACTCAGTCCTCATTTATTGTCATTTAGAAATGCATGCATTAAAAAATGATACAACGTTCCTCCAAAATGATATCACAAGAAATCACAGGACAAACCAAGACTAAAACTTACAAAACCACATAGTTATAACATATGCAACACACATCAAAGTTGCTAGTGAACACAGCAGGCCAAGCAGCATCTAAAGGAAGGGGTACAGTCGATGTTACGGGTTGAGACCCTTCGTCAGGACTAACCGAAAGAAGAGCTAGTAAGAGATTTGAAAGTGGGAGGAGGGGGAGATCCAAAATGATAGGAGAGGACAGGAGGGGGACGGACAGAGCCAAGAGCTGGACAGTTGATTGGCAAAAGGGATATGAGAGGATCATGGGACAGGAGGCCCAGGGAGAAAGAAAAGGGGGAGGGGGGGAAAACCCAGAGGATGGGCAAGGGGTATAGTGAGAGGGACAGAGGGAGAAAAAGGAGAGGGAGAAAAAGTATGTGTGTATATAAATAAATAACAGATGGGGTACGAGGGGGAGGTGGGGCATTAGCAGAAGCTTGAGGTCAATGTTCATGCCATCAGGTTGGAGGTTACCCACACGGAATATAAGGTGTTGTTCTCCAACCTGAGTATGGCTTCATCTTTACAGTAGAGGAGGCCGTGGATAGACATATCAGAATGGGAATGGGACGTGGAATTAAAATGTGTGGCCACTGGGAGATCCTGCTTTCTCCGGCGGACAGAGCGTAGGTGTTCAACGAAATGACCTCTCAGTCTGCGTCGGGTCTCGCCAATATATAGAAAGCCACATCAGGAGCACCGGACGCTGTATATCACCCCAGCCAACTCACAAGTAAAGTGTCGCCTCACCTGGAAGGACTGTCTGGGGCCCTGAATGGTGGTAAGGGAGGAAGTGTAAGGGCATGTGTAGCACTCGTTCCGCTTACAAGGATAAGTGCCAGGAGGGAGATCGGTGGGGAGGGATGGGGGGGACGAATGGACAAGGGAGTCGCGTAGGGAGCGATCCCTGTGGAAAGCAGAGAGAGAGGGGAGGGAAAGATGTGTTTAGTGGTGGGATCCCATTGGAGGTGGCGGAAGTTACGGAGAATTATATGTTGGACCTGGAGGCTGGTGGGGTGGTAGGTGAGGACAAGGGGAACCCTATTCCTAGTGGGGTGGCAGGAGGATGGAGTGAGAGCAGATGTACGTGAAATGGGGGAGATGCGTTTGAGAGCAGAGTTAATGGTGGAGGAAGGGAAGCCCCTTTCTTTAAAAAAGGAGGACATCTCCCTCGTCCTGGAATGAAAAGCCTCATCCTGAGAGCAGACGCGGCGGAGACGGAGGAATTGCGAGAAGGGGATGGCATTTTTGCAAGAGACAGAGTGCGAAGAGGAATAGTCCAGATAACTGTGAGAGTCAGTAGGCTTATATTAGACATCAGTAGATAAGCTGTCTCCAGAGATAGAAACAGAAAGATCTAGAAAGGGGAGGGAGGGGTCGGAAATGGACCAGTAAACTTGAGGGCAGGGTGAAAGCTGGAGGCAAAGTTAATAAAGTCAGTGAGCTCAGCATGTGTGCAGGAAGCGGCGCCAATGCAGTCGTCGATGTAGCATTGTAAAAGTGGGGGACAGATACCAGAATAAGTTTGGAACATAGATTGTTCCACAAAGCCAACAAAAAGGCAGGCATAGCTAGGACCCATACGGGTGCCCAGGAGCCAGAGGGGAAATTATTAAGAGTAAGGACTAATTCTGCTAGACGGAGCAGAGTGGTGGTAGAGGGGAACTGGTTAGGTCTGGAATCCAAAAAGAAGCGGAGAGCTTTGAGACCTTCCCAATGGGGGATGGAAGTATATTGGGACTGGACATCCATGGTGAAAATAAAGCAGTGGGGGCCAGGGAACTTAAAATCATTGAAAAGTTTAAGAGCGTGAGAAGTGTCACGAACATAGGTTGGAAAGGATTGAACAAGGGGGGATAAAACCGTGTCAAGGTATGCAGAAATGAGTTCGGTGGGGCAGGAGCAGGAGTATTTATTTATATACTCACATCCTTTTTCTCTCTGTCCTTTTTCTCCCTCTGTCCCTCTCACTATACCCCTTGCCCATCCTCTGGGTTTTCCCCCCTCCCCCTTTTCTTTCTCCCTGGGCCTCCTATCCCATGATCCTCTCATATCCCTTTTGCCAATCACCTGTCCAGCTCTTGGCTCCATCCCTCCCCCTCCTGTCTTCTCCTATCCCCCTCCCCCTCCCACTTTCAAATCTCTTACTAGCTCTTCTTTCAGTTAGTCCTGACGAAGGGTCTCGGCCCGAAACGTCGACTGTACCTCTTCCTATAGATGCTGCCTGGCTGGCTGTGTTCACCAGCAACTTTGATATGTGTTGCTTGAATTTACTGCATCTGCAGAATTCCTCGTGTTTGCGTAATTATAACATATAGTTACAACAGTGCAAAGCAATACCATAATTTGATAAAGAGCAGACCATGGGGACAGTAAAAAAAGAAGTCTCAAAGTCCCGATAGCCTCATCATCTCACGCAGACGGTAGAAGGGAGAAACTCTCCCTGCCATGAACCTCCAAGCGCCGCAAAATTGCCAATGCAGCACCATTGGAAGCACCCGACCGCAGCAGACTCTGAGTCCGTCCGAAAACTTCGAGACTCCGACCAGCCCCTCCGACACAGCCTCTCCAAGCACGATCCTCTGCCGAGTGCTCCGACCCCGCCCCGGCCACCGAGCAACAAGCAAAGCCGAGGACTCGGGGCCTCCCCCTCCGGAGATTCTGGACCACACAGTAGCAGCAGCAGTGAAGCAGGCATTTTAGAAGTTTCACCAGATGTTCCTCCGTGCTCTCATGTCTGTTTCCATCAAATCAGGATTGTGCATGGCACCCCACTTGACAAATAACAGACATCACCACCGGAGTGGCCGCTGTGAGCTGCATCGTGCCGCCATCTTCTCCTCCCTTTATAATGTTGCTTTTAAATGTTTTTCTACTTCTAAAATATTTTTATCTTTTTAGTTATTTAAATTACCTTCACCTGCTTTCATCCCTGATATCTCTGATCATTTTGAGCTGACATAGGCCTTCAGGCCATTGCTGAAAGAAGGTGTTAAAACACTTTGTTTAGGGACCTAGTCAGTCTTGCCTGTGGAATCAAAGCCTGCAGATTGCTAGGAACCGCATAACTGTATATTGTAAGTGCATCTGTAGAGTAACCATAGGTAATTGTTCAGATCACATATGACCTGACCCACTTATGTCCAAGTCTAGAAAATAATGAATCTCCACAACATGCCAATTTTTTTTGCGGCAAAGGTCACAAGGAAACAAATAATCTTGTCTGTTTTCTGTAGCATTATCTTGCACCTCACAGGTCTGGCATCAAAAGTGTGGTGTTGGTGGGGAAGGGTGGACACTTAATTCAGAAACACTTCTCTCTCCCAGTCAATCTTGAGTTTCTTGACAGGTCGTTGACGTGGCATCCATCCAAACCATAGTCGCGATAGCAGTGCACTCCAGGTTGCAATCTTGAAGGCGGCGGAATATGGTTTTCTTCTCTCATTTTAATTCAGCAATCAAGATTGGAAAAATTGTATTCTATACAGTTGAGTATTATTTTAAAAACTGCACATTCCTTCCAAGCACTCACTGGATAGTCTTTGCTTAACAGTTTAAACAAAACAGTATTAAAATTCCACAGACAGAATTATTTCAAGTTACATCAAAAACATGCCAAGGACATCCACAAATATATTTGTTTTATTTGACAAAGGATAATCCATTTTTTTGAGTGATACAATCTTCAAACAGTAAACACTAAATAAAAGTAAATGTTATTTTACGCTACACTTGTTCGGTCCCTACTGCTTGAATATACAGAGGATTCTGGTTCATTGGGACTCATTGGGACCAGCACATTTTGGTCCAATTAAACGGCTTCCTCAATTAGCCGAAGTTTTATGGAAATCAAAAAAAAAAGATAAACTACTTTATAACTGAGTAACAAATTATGCATTTAAATAAAATAAAGAACAAATTGGACACTGCCAATACTACCAGTGGTTGTCCATTGTATCCAACGATGACAGGAAACCTGTGCAGGACAGTTTTTAAAAGTGAAAAAGCCGTTGTGCTGGAGCAGTTCCATTCCCTTGACCTCGGAAGTTCGGGTCCACTGGCACGAGTAGGTGTCATAGCTGGGGTCTTCCCTGGTTACAGTGGATGACCATGACATCTTCTGTGCCTCGCCATGCCCTTTACTCTCCATAAAGCATTGCTTCCTGTTCATTGGATCTCATTGTAAATCTCTTCCACTCAGTCCACCAGAGCTGACTTCACATCCTAGGACAGGCATGTCCCTATCTCACCAGGGTATGTGACAACCTGCAACCCTCACCTGGTTTAGCCCACCTGTTGAAGCAGTGTTCCATCAACTATCAAAAACAAAGTTCACTAGTTTTGAACACAAGCATGCAACTGACGCAGTTTAAAAACCGTTTAATCTAAGCATGGTGTAGCATTTAACAGGCACACGAGAGCATGCAATTGACGCTAGTTAGAAACTGTTTGGCAAGTCTCCTGCCCCAATTAAGCAGCATAGTGTCCCAAATAAACAAAGGGAATCCCAGCAATTTTCTTGATTTATTTTTGATCTTTTTGTCCCACATAAGCTGCTGCCCCAGTTAACTGAAGGCCCAATTAACTGGAATCCACCGTACATCTTGTTCGCAGATCCAAAGATTAGAATCTACCGGTGGCAAAACTGCGGCATTGGCCAATATTCTGTTCAGACTGATATTCTCTGCAGAATGTGGTATTTCTGGATTTGCAGCTTCTTCCTACAACTAAACTACGTGCTTGATGATTTACTTGTCTTAACAAAGAACCTGAATTCAAAAAGAACAAAATACACTACCAGTCAAAGATACTTCAAAGAGGTGCAATCACGTCTCTGTAAAGAAACCAGTGTTTTATATAGACTGTGGTGAGGGTTAGGGAATTCTTGGATATAATCGCTACAATGTTGAAACCAGTTGCATGGCAGGCAAACAGATTTATACCTTTCAAAGTCAGATGAAAAGATAGTTCAAGAAGAACAAATTAACCGATTAGAGATAAGACACCCTTTCCTATATCACTACTTTGAAACAGTTTGTATATAAGGATGAGAATTTAATGTAGGAGGCACTGGGTCTGGGGGCCAGTGCATATCAGTGAGTATTATTGTCTGGACTTAGTCCGGTGTAAAATAATGGCAGTAGAGCCTGGGCAGCCTAACAGTTACAGGGATTTATTGAGGACAGTTGCTAAATGAAAATGCCCTTACATTCAAGTCTGAAAAACAATCAACTTATCTTAAAATATTTGTCTTAGATTTGGATACAAGATAATGCAGAAATAAATGGATCTAAATACTATCCTAGTTCCTTAAAGTTGTCATAGCCAGGGAAGGTAATGGGGATAAGTTCCCACTACCTACTAAATGCTCTCAAAGGCATGCATATCAAAGAGCCTCTGGCAACTAAGTCTAACTCCTGGCCTTCAAGCAACACACACAAAATGCTGGTGGGACGCAGCAGGCCAGGCAGCATCTCTAGGAAGAGGCACAGTCGACGTTTCGGGTCGAGACCCTTTGTCAGGACTAACGGAAAAAAGAGATAGTAAGAGATTTAAAAGTTGGGGGGGAGGGGGAGACCCAAAATGATAGGAGAAGACAGGAGGGGGAGGGATGAAGCTAAGAGTTGGGAAGTTGATTGGCAAAAGGGATACAAGGGTGGAGAAGGGAGAGGATCATGGGATGGAAGGCCTTGGAAGAAAGAAAGGGGGAAGGGAGCACCAGAGGAAGATGGAGAACAGGCAAGGAGTTATAGTGAGAGGGAGAGAGAGAGAATGAATGAAAGAATGAATGAATGAATGAATAAATAAATAAATAAATAAATAAATAAAGGATGGGGTTAGAAGGGTAGTCTGGGTAGCCTCCAACCAGATGGCATGAACATTGATTTCTCTAACTTCCGTTAATGCCCCTCCTCCCCTTCTTACCCCATCCCTATTTATTTATTTATTTATTTTCTCTCTTTCCCTCTCACTATAATTCCTTGCCTGTTCTCCATCTTCCTCTGATGCTCCACTCCCCCTTTCTCTCTTCCAAGGCCTTCCGTCCCATGATACTCCCCCTTCTCCAGCCTTATCCCTTTTGCCAATCAACTTCCCAGCTCTTGGCTCCATCCCTCCCCCTCCTGTCTTCTATCATTTCAGGTCTCCCCCTTCCACTCCCACTTTCAAATCTCTTACTATCTCTTTTTTCCGTTAGTCCTGATGAAGGGTCTCGACCCAAAATGTCAACTGTACTTCTTCCTATAGATGCTGCCTGGCCTGCTGCGTTCCACCAGCATTCTGTGTGTGTTGCTTGAATTTCCAGTGTCTGCAGATTTTCTCATGTTTGCGTCCTGGCCTTCATGTGTGGCTTAGCTACTAAACCCGGAGGAACAGTTCCTACTAACTTGACAAAGAACAAAAGGTGGGTTGCTGCAGCTTTAAAATCAGTCGCTTTGGGCAGATGTGCCCATCAGCTGTGATTGGCAGCTCATCTAGGAGAAGAAAAACTCTGACCTCACACTTGCACTGCCTTCTGGCTATACCCACTCATGGAGAAAGTTTCGGGAGCAAACCCCAAGGAAAAATCCAGAGCTGGAGTCCCTAAGGCAGTTTTATGTTGAGTTCAACTCTGTATGGCAACTCCTGCAACACCTCTGGCGCCAAACAGTATCGGTCTCTGCTGTTCCTTTGGATTCATCAGCTGGTGGAGAGAGGGAGCCTGCTGCATGGGCAACAGCTTGCTCTCCATATAGTATTGTCCTGGCTTCTCTACTGGCCTGTGTATTACAAAGACAGCTAGGACGTAATATCCATTGATTGACCTTGACCAATGCAGGGCCTCAATACTATCCAACGCAACTCTGTTCAATCTGATACTTCCAGTTGTGCCTTCACATTGATCTGAATATGATTTGCAATGATGATTTCATATCCCTGTTTAAAATATACTAATTTGATTTCATTTTTAAGTGCTGAAAACTCAGTGCATGGTAAAAATACCACTGTTACTTTATGATAGCTAACAGTTGGCAATGTGTACTCTTGATGGAGAATTTTTTGCACCTCCTCGAAATGTTAATCTTTACACGGCAAACTCAGCATTTGGGAATTTGAGGGTGTGAACACTACAGAATCCTAGCTATTCTCAATCATGAAATGCTGGCATTGTTCTACAACACATCCACAGAATATAACTAAACATCAAACCATAAAAGCATAGTAAAACCTCAGGTCAGAGAATAAGCCTATTCTTTGTCAGTCCATGGGAGAAGAACTGACATTGTATTGTGTACACTATTAATTAACCATGTGGGGTGCCAGAAATCAGGCAAACCTTGCCAAGCATTCAACAAGCTATTACATTAGTACCACAGGCTTTGAACTATGAGCAGCATGGTAGCAGATTAATATTGCACATCTCTCTGTAAAAATACTTTTTGGCACTGGCCTCGGTAATATGGAGGCCTGAACACAGTTCAGATTAACTCAATCAACAAAGCAAATTGTGTATTTTATTTCACAACTCTTCCGCTGCTTAATGCAGAAGCATGATTTTCATTTAGATTATTTTGCATCACTTATCTACAACAGAATTTCCACTAAAATCAGAATTACCTAACCCATGCTTGAAATACAAATCCTGAAAATGAATAATGGATGTTCATCCATTGCCAGCCATGGCATGAATTATTGAGTAACCAACAGAAGACAAGAAATAAAAAAGAAGAATTCTGGAGGGGTTCGAAGAATAGAACAAGAAATTTCTCAAGAGATAACAGCAATAGGATTAAAGTAAATGTAACAGTGAATAATGACTGACAGATGCAGATGCATGAAACTGGCTCTTTTTGTAGTGAGTGAAAAGCAAAATTAAAATTTAACGTAGCTGGTAGCATCCATGCAGCAATGGATTATGTTAGGATTGATTTACTTCATATAAACACTTTCCCATTTAAAATCTTCACGGTTAATGTATTGCTGTGTTGAAAAAGGTTTTGATGTTAGCTTCAGTGAGATTTTAATACACCTGTTTATAGCTCAAATATCAACCTCTATTCTTAATGTACTTGAGTCACTTAGCCTATTTCCATCAGTGTATGTGTAAGCAAAATGAAACAATTTATTGTGCTTTATAATTTAAACTGCACACTTAAGGGTGTTATTGCAATGAAGTTATTACAAAAGAGAATTATACTGAGAAACAAGCACTTAAAAATTTAATCAGTCCAAATTGAAGAAAATTTTGCAAGTAGTGGTGGTTGTGGGGAACAGGGCAATGATTCTCTCTGTATCTGGCTTGTGCACCACTGTAAATTCAGAGGAATTACTTTTAATTCCTCTACCCAAATTAGAATGGCAGCACAGGAGAAGATTTATGGAAAGCCGTGTATTTATTACGAACATTTTTCATACCACGTGCTGTTCAGCCCATCCCATTCGTGCCAACTCTCAGAGCAATCCAATCAATCCCACTTCTACTCGGCAACCTACAGTATGCACATTAACGTCTCACTGATTCTCCTATCATCCGCTGCAGAAAGTGTAATTCAGATTTGCCAATTAATCCAAAAACCGACATGGTCACAGGGATATGCACATACTCGATGTAAATACCAGATACAAATGTGCCAAAGGTCAGAATTAAAAACAGGCTGATGGAGTTGTGAGACACCTGCAGTACAGCTGTGGCAACTTTCAACAGGTTTCTGCAGTTTTAATAATGATACCATTAAGTTCTTCATCCTGTGAAATTAGCAATAAAAGTAATGAAACACAAGAAATAAGATATTACCTTTTGACTGAATCTTCAGCAAATTTTGGATAAAGATAACGTTAATGCTAAATTACACACGTTGTTAAAATTTTGATTCTCCACCAATTATTCCATGATTCAAAATACATGGGTTCCCCAATTGATTAATAATCAGTAATCACCATGCCAATTCCATGTGTCTTTCCATGTTGGGAGATGTTACATTTGTCTAAAAATGCCCCATCTGCCACAGAGAACTCTGCTGACATTTAAATCCTTATACTGTATGTAATAAGTTAAGAAAATAATTATTGGTCCAGTTATTCAGCAAAGTTTTAAATGCCCTAACATCTTTAGTGAATTTTTATCTACTTGAATTTAACTAACTTCATCGGTGCAAGTAAATTCAAATACCCAAGCCCTGGATTCTTTGTTTGAAATGCATATCATCTGAAGTGATTCATATGTTTATATATATATATATATATATATATATATATTTATATATATATGTTCATATGTTCCCATTCAAAACAATAGTAGCTGATCTGCCCTAGGCCTTGTTCCACATCATACCAGCTCTAATTCCCCGATCATTTAAAAATTGATCTACCTCCTTGTCAAATACATGATCTCACATTTACAAACCTCCAGCAATTTCTTCCGGAGGAAATTCCTAAGCATGTCATCCTGTCCGCTCATTCAAGACTTTCCCACTTCTGGAAACATTTCAATAGTTACCCAATCCTGTTTCCTTTGGACCGTAGTTGTTTAGGATGACTCCTCAATCCTCTAACCTATCAATAATGTCTGCGTGAGATGATGGGACTTCCGAGAGACTTTGAGACTTTTTTTTTTACGTGCCCATAGTCTGTTCTTTATCAAATTACGGTATTGCTTTGCACTGTTGTAACTATATGTTATAATTATGTGGGTTTTGTCTTTTTTTTTTGTCTTGGTTTGTCTTGTGTTTCTGTGATATCATTCTGGAGGAACATTGTATCATTTCTTAATGCATGCATTACTAAATGACAATAAAAGAGGACTGTGTGTCCTCATAATCTAATCTAATGCCAATATAACTTTGACTACTATCTCAAACCAGTAAGTTTTTTTTATTCTATCTATAATGCTAATATATATTTTCTTGACAGGACCAAATCTGTACATTGTACCCTGAACACCATCTACAATTGTAACAATACTTCTCTACTTCTGAACTACAAAGTCTTTAGAATAAAGGCAACATGCCCTTTCACTTTCTCACCATCTGCTGAACATTGAACATGCAGGCTAACTTCTTGTGTTGCATGCACAAAAACACCTAGATCTCTCTGCACCCCATTCACTTATAATCATCTCCCTTTCAATAATACTTTTGCTTTCTCTTATTCACACTTTCCTAAATTAAGCATTTGGGAATAAGTATCAGAGCACTCAAGTCACAAGTTGTATTGAGTGACTGAAGCAGACTCTAAAAATAAAAGTACTTCTATTCAGTTCTCCGCTTACTTTTGATTGAATTTTGCTTTTTTTTTATTTTAAAAAGAGATAACAGGTTGTTGGTAGATAGGACATAAGACAGCATAGCTACATAATGGTTCTCACCATAACAATGAGATCAGATGCTATTTATACTTCACAATGCTACTGCACAGGAACGAAAGAAGCTACAGAAAGTTTGAAAATTAGTCAGCTCCATCTTGGGTATTAGCCTCCATAGTATCCAAGACATCTTCAAACAGCAATGCCTCAGAAAGGCAGCGTCCATCATTAAGGACCCTCATCACCCAGGACATGCCGTCTTCTCATTGTTACCGTCAGGAAGGAGGTACTGAAGCCTAAATGCACACTATCAGTGATTTAGGAACAGCTTCTTCACCTCTGCTATAAGATTCCTAAATGGACATTGAACCCTCGAACATTACCTTACTTTCTTTATACGTTATCAGAATGATAAGAACAGAAGAGCAGCATCCCGCTCCCTCCGGATGAACCAGATCTGGTGACATCGAGCTAGCTGGAGTGTTTGCTGACATCTTCAACTGCTCCTTGCTTCAGTCTAAGATCCCCTCGTGTTTTAAGAAGGCAACGCTAACGCCGGTGCTGAAGAAGAGCAAGGTGGCATGCCTGAATGACTATCGACCTGTGGCTCTGACATCAATTGTTATGGAGTGCTTCGAGCGATTGGTTATGGCGCACATCAACCACAGCCTACCGGTCAACCTCGACGCTTTGCAATTCGCCTACCGGAGCAACAGGTCAATGGCAGATGCCATCTCTCTGGCCCTACATTCCTCCTTAGAACACCTGGAGAATAAAGACGCATATGTAAGACTCCTTTTCATTGACTACAGCTCTGCCTTTAATACCATCATGCCAAATAAACTGATTCCTAAGCTCCGGAACCTGGGCCTTAGCACTCAGATCTGCAGCTGGATCTTCAACTTCCTCACAGACAGGACCCAGGCTGTAAAAATAGGGGACAAGCTCTCCTCTACAATCACTCTGAGCACCAGTGCCCCACAAGGCTGTGTACTCAGCCCCCTGCTGTACTCACTGTACACCCACGATTGTGTAGCCAAGTTTCCATCAAACTCAATATATAAGTTTGCTGATGACACAACAATTGTAGGCCGTATCTCGGGTAATGATGAGTTTGAGTACAGAGAGGAAATTAAGAACCTGGTGGCATGGTGCGAAGACAATAACCTATCCCTCAACGTCAGCAAGACGAAGGAATTGATTGTTGACTTCAGAAGGAGTAGCGGACCGCACAACCCAATTTACATCGGTGGTGCATAAGTGGAACAGGTCAAAAGCTTTAAGTTCCTCAGGGTCAATATCACAAATGACCTGACTTGGACCAACCAAGCAGGGTCCACGGCCAAGAAGGCCCACCAGAGCCTTTACTTCCTGAGAAAACTAAAGAAATTTGGCCTGTCCCCTAAAACCCTCACTAATTTTCATAGATGCACCGTAGAAAGCATCACAACCTGGTATGGAAGTTGTCCTGTCCAAGATCGGAAGAAGCTGCAGAAGAATGTGAGCACAGCCCAGCACATCACACAAACCAATCTTACATCCTTGGACTCACTTTACACCGCACGCCGTCAGAGCAGTGCTGCCAGGATAATCAAGGACACAACCCACCCAGCCAACACACTTTTCATCCCTCTTCCCTCCAGGAGAAGGCTCAGGACCTTGAAGACTCGTACGGCCAGATTTGGGAACAGCTTCTTTCCAACTGTGATAAGACTGCTGAACAGATCCTGACCCAGATCTGGGCCGTACCCTCCAAATATCCGGACCTGCCTCTCGTTTTTTTTGCACTACCTTACTTTCCATTTTCTATTTTCTATTTATGATTTATAATTTAAATTTTTAATATTTACTATAGATTTGTACTCCAGGGAGCGGGAAGCGCAGAATCAAATATCGCTGTGATGATTGTACATTCTAGTATCAATTGTTTGGAAACAATAAAGTATTAAGTAAAAGTGTAAAAGTATCTCCATTTTGCACTATTTTTAACCTATTTAATATACATATATATTCTTACCGTAAATCATTTACTTTTTTCTTTCTATATTAGCATGTGATGACACCCCCCCCCCTGTTTGACTGTTTATGTAACATTTTTTTCTTTCTAATTCTCTTCTAATATTTATATATCTGTGCATTTGTAATGCGCTGTGACACTGTAATTTCCTTTGGGATCCATAAAGTATCTATCTATCTATCCGCATTGTACTGCTGCTGCTAAGTTAACAAATTTCACAACACGTGCCGGTGATAAATAAACCTAACAAATACGGACAGAGTTATACAATTATCCATTCTTAGGAAACAGAAAAAGATTGCCGGAAGACAGGAAGGACAGGTATCCTACAAAACACAGTGACAAAGGAAACAAGAAGTATTGGGCTCTACAGTGAGTATTAAATGTATTTAGTCACATCTGAGGCTGAAAGCAAAAACCTACATGGAAATAACAAACTAGCAAACATGGGCAGTGAAGAAATTAGAGCAAATTATGGTACACCAACCTATCCCCATCACCAGTGGGGACATGAACACAAGATAGTGAAACATATGTGCAAAATTGGCTATCAAAGGAAGAAAAACACAATTCGGACTGAATTGTCTACTGCTGTTTAGCCACAGTAGCACTTTTTAATTTTAAAACAACATGTCTTTGTTAAAGTGGATCATGTGATCTGCTGATCCATATCGGGCTCTCCCACCTCAACAACAGAATGTTTATTGAGACTTTGGGGAAAACAGACAAATGAATTCATAAAAGCCCATTCTGCACAACTACAGACATAACATTGAAGCATCAAACTGAATCAAATTCAGGCATTCAGCATTACCATAATATACTTCACAGTTTTTCATGTTAAACCAAATATAGCTGATCTTAGAGTTAAAACAAATTAAAGTAATATATTAAGAAATCGGTTCACTGAGGGAGATCCAATTATAGAGAGAATACTGAAATCTCGAAGTACATAAAGATCGAACATAATGATGCAGGAATTGCGTAACTGCATTTTGGCTGAACTGGGATGTTTCCTCTGGTTTTCACTGTTACTGAGAGCAAAAAAAATGGTTAACAGATATTGAAAGTAATGTGAAGTTGGAAAGTGATATGATTTGCCACTGGGGGCAATTCGGGCAGAGACTAGAAAGGGAAATGAACTAACTATTTCAATAATAAAAGAGAAGTTAAGATAGGAGAAGGACTATTAAGAGACCGATTAATTCCACAGGTAACTACAGGAAAATAGCAGAAATATTAAATAATATTTACTTTTGGTAGTTCTCATTGGATGCGGGCATGAGTAGTGTGAAATAAGTACACTTAAAATAGAAAAAAAAAGATAAATTAATCAGAAGATAAACCCCACCCCTGCCTCTAGTCCAGATGGATTGCATCCAGGCATTTTAAAAGAATCCTCTGAAGAGATAATAAAGACAATGCTATACGTATTTAATAATAGGTTGGGATTCATGGACAATTCATAACATAATGCCTATATTTAGGAACGGGATTTGAATGTGTCGAGGGAATTACAGAGCAACAGTTTAACAAGTATGGTAGAATGAGAATACTAGACGTGCTAACAACAGTATATGTCAGGATTAAACCAGGACTGCTGGAACTGTGAAACAGCAGCATTGCCTCTTGCAACGCAGTGCTTCCACAAAGAGGCTATGATGGGTCTGTCACACGAGGAAAAATCAAACAGGTTTGGCTTCTATTTTTAGCATTTTAGAAGACTTCCATTGCAATGTACAAATTATTAAAAGGGTTCAACACAATAGGTCTGAGGGTAATGTCTCCCTGGAAGAGTGTCCAAAACCAGGAGTTCATTGTGGCAAAATAAGGGGCTGGTCAATCAGGAGTGAAATGAGGCAAAATTTCTTCACTTGGAGAATCTTTGGAATTCTCTGCTCAGGAGGGTTGTGGAGTCCAAGTAGTTGGTCCAAGTAGTCTTTTCTTACCAGTAGTTGATAGTCATCACTGTCTTCAACAACTTTTTCCCCGTCTGATGCCTTTTGAGGGTGATTCAGAATATTTGCTGGTTCTTTCAGCTAGAGCCACACAGATTCTTAAGAGGGATACTTGACAGCTTATTTGCCTGGAGTTGCTTTAAATTTGCCAAATGCCGAAATGAGCACACGCTATGGGGCTATGGGGTGCTGCCCTGGCTGACAATTACTGCACAACTACGGCAATTAAGGCTCTCCATTAATGTACAACTGATATAGAATAGCTGAAAGATATTTTTCACAAAAACATTTACCAATTTATCAAGGTCAAGTGGGATTGGATAATAAATGCCGGTATTCCTAGATCTTCAAGAATAAGGATGATTCTTGGACAGCTGCTGTGATGTTTGCGGTGTGCAGTTGTTTCTCTTCTCCTTGACAAATGTCTTTACATCTGGATGATGTCTCTTTAAAACACTACATATGCGGCTGATGTAGATCGCCACTTAGGACAATGCCAGTAAATGCTAAATGAACAACAAACATACTTCAATTGTTATTGGCATTCTGAAGATTCACTTCAGATCTTTGATCAGGTCTGAATGAGGAGAAGAGAGGAAGAGGAAAGGTAAAGTGACTTTTGGAACTTCATCATACCCATGGATTCAGCAGAGGTAAATACCATAAGACCATAAAGACATAGGAGCAGAACTAGGCTACTGGCCCATCGAATCTACTCCGCCATTCAATCATGGCTGATCCATTTTTCCCCTCCTCAACTACCATACAATACAGGGGAAATGGGTGAAAAGTGGAGCCACTTTGAAATTAATTGCCCTTTCTACCAGTCCTTTAACCAATTGATTAAAAATATCCAGACATTGCTGAAAAAGAGAACTGGAGAGATTTATGAGGCTTCCTAGCTGTCATAACAAATACCAGACTAAATGAAATATTTTCTGAACTGAAATTCTTCAATTTTTTTTACCCTTATTTTGCATCTCGTAGGAATGCAAGGCTTTTAATCCAGATATCTTAAGTTTGTATGGAAACAAGAAAGAAAACATTTATTTCTTTTGAAGCTGCTCGTGAATTTGACAGTGTCTCAAGAATGCCAGCTACATGTGGCAATCAAGTAGATGAACAGGCACCACAAATGTAAAGTACTATTGCAAGGCAAGCAATGGTGCGGGTAAATGCTCATCACCATCTCCACATCTCGATATTCAATAGTTAGCCAATTTTGACCCTGTGTCATTCTGGCCAAAGCTTTTGTATAAAATGGTATATGGATAAAAAAAAACAAAGGCATGTTTTTTGTTATTAATCACATTCATATTTATTATGATGTAATGTTACAATATTTTTCTTCCAGCTCTCTGCTCAGCTTTTTTTTAAAAAGTTGATCTGAATATAATCCACTGCAATCAAGACACACCTCTAAAAAGTGGTCTCATGACTTCAAATTATTATTTACAGGATGCTCACCAAGTTATATATCAATATAACTTCATTAACTATTTCAATTGATTGTTGAAGTGACAAATAGATGAGGCCGTGCAATTAATGTCATCATTACATGGACTGCAGTAAGGCATATGGAAAGTCCCACACAGAAAGCTCGTTCAAACAGGTTCAGCTCTTGCAATGACTGAAAGTAAGAAGGATGACCTAAAGGTGGTATTGCAGGTCAATGAGATATGAAAAAGGCACATGGAATGATGTCATGGAATACAAGAACATAGAGGTTATGGTACAACTTTATAGCATATTGATTAGGTCAGGGGTAGGCAACCTACGGCCCGCGGGCCAGAAGGTATTTTGACTGGCCCATGAGCAAGTATTGGGATACTATGCTTATCCGGCCTGCGAGCGATTTTTCCTTATTCTGAGTGTTTCACGCGACCACACTGATGGACATGCACGGCGTCCTGTTACACTGGCCCCAGGTTCCGTTTTGCTCCAAACCAAACACTGGTATATATGAATGACGGGAAGGCAGACTACCTTATTAATATGTATTAGATACTCTCCGTGCATGCACGGGTCTTCAGATGGGATCGTTCAAATTTGTAAACAGAAAAAGCATCACTGTGTTTTAACAAGAAATCCACGCTAAATATCCAGATATTTGTATGTGCTACGATACTTGTTAAATAACTCGCGTTTCGAAATAAAATCAAAGAAAAAAATTCCAATGGCAATGAATGCAAGACGCAGGAAGGCAGACGCTGAGTGCTGAAAAAGCAGTGAAAATGAAGGAAATACCCGTGCCAGCTACGAAGTCTCAAAACGTATTGCAGAAAAGATGAAGCCTTTTACAAATGGAGTTTGTCAAAGAATGTTTACTGGCAGTGGTGGATATTGTTTGTCCTGAAAAGAAATCTTTATTTGCATCTATCAGCCCGTCAGCAAGAACGATCACACAGCGAGTTGAAGAAATGTCAGATGTTAAAAGTTGTTTAAGGGATGCCTACAACAAATTGCAATTTTTTTCAATTGCGCTTGATGAGAGTACAGACTTGAGAGACACCACTCAACTTGCAGTGTTTGTGCGAGGAGTGACCTCAACTTTTCAAATTTTTGAAGAGTTTATTCAATTAATTCCTATGAAGAACACGGTTACTGGAGCAGACATTTTTGAAGCTTTGCTGAAAATGATGTCAGAAATGAAACTTAATATGTCGAAGCTAATTGGCATCACAACTGATGGGGCACCAGCAATGGTGGGACAGAAAAATTAAACTGAGATCTTTGATTACTAATTGGCATCCTTGGTTAAGCACAAATGATTTTCTAGCATGTGTTATTCATTAATTTGAGGCAAAACATAACTAGATGTATTTAAATGGATAATTCCCATATTTCAAGTTTTTTATGGCATTTATCTGGTCCACTGTCCGCTCATTAATACGCAATCTGGCCCACAGAGGCAAAAGGGTTGCCGACCCCTGGATTAGATCATGACCAGAATACAGTTTCCAGGGCATTCATGCTTTGGGAAGGATATGAATGCACCAATAAAGGTACAGAGGAGAATCACCAGGGTTTTGTCTGGGTTGGAATTTTTCACTTATGAAAAGCGATTGTTTAGTCTGCACTTGATTTGGAGGACACTGAAGCAGAGAGGCAGTGCACATTATGAGCAACGAAAGAGGATAGGTAGTGAGAAACATTGCCCCCTCAAACCAGAGGGCATAGATTTAATATGAGTAGTAGAGTTAATGGAAATCTGAGGGAGGATTTTCTTACACCTGCAATCTGTAGCACACTGTCTGAGAATATGGCAGTGTCAGCTACTCTCTTAACACTTAAAATATATCTGGATGAGCACACGAATTACTAAGGCATAGGGGCTATTGATCAATTGCTGGTAAATGGGATTAATACACATGGTTCCTTGATGGTTGGCATTGATATAGTGGGCCAATAGGCCTGTTTCTGTGTTGTTTGAATATGACCAGGTGACTCTGATTCTGAATATTTAGCAAAGAAAAAGCTCTTAGAAAATAAATCCCTCTTGTCTTCTACTGAGTTGAAAAAACAAGTAAATAAAAACTCAGCTAGAATCAGAATTATATAAAATTATAGTTGTTGATATTCACTGTGCAATACATATGACTGTGACTGGGATAGCTAAATACATTACTCATCATAATATGCTAAATTTGCTTAACATTTTCAACATCCACAATTCGTGATCATTGCAAAACATTACCTAATAAATTCATAAACAGAAAATAATTCATGACACTCTTAAATATGCAAAGAATTTGTCTATTTTAAACATTTGTATTGAATTTACATGAAGTTTTTTTAATATTTACTATATGATAAAGCAATGTTTACAGTAACATTTTTTGCAATAGGAGGATCTCCTAATGACTTGAGTATACACATCATAAGAGCCTTTACAGTGATTAGACTCCAGCTGTTAGTAAATGATAAAGTACTTACAAAAAAATGAATAACATCATAGAAATATATAAGATAACAAAAAAACTGACAGCATTATTAACCTAGAGCAAAATCTATGTTGTTAATATGTTTCTGTAAAGCACAAAATTGAATGAAAATGTGTTAAAAGTAAGGGTATAATGTGAGAATAGAACAATATAAAAAAAGACACATGAATGATTGATCACTGAGGTTCCAAACCAAGAACCATCTGGAGAGGAAAGGAGATGTCAGTGTGAATATTATCACTAAATTCACTCAAGTAACACCTGTTATTGTCACTCAATGAGAGGAAAGTTAAAGGTTGCTGTAAGATCCCAAATTGCAATGATGGAAGTAAATAAGGGGCTTAAGGTCAAAAGACATTATCATTTCCAACCCTCTTTTCTTTGAGAATTCTTAGATATTTTTGGACATGTATTGGGCATTAGCAAGTCATTCATCATATCACAGAATGTGGCCACCAATTCTGTGTCCACCACTCGAAACATGAAGGTTTGGTGGCCAACAACTTTCTGTCTGTCAATCAACGTTACCAAGTTAGTGGTGGAGCTCCGTGCACTTGCCAACAAATGAATTGATTTTTGCTCATAGCCCCCAGACAACATCAATTTATATAGCACCAAGATATAGAAGATACACAAGTTATCTTTTGAAATAAAAATCCTCATGAGCCAAAAGAAACCAAATGCAGAAAGACATAAAGCTTCATCAGGTGGATTTAAGGAGAGTTTTAGACCAAGGACAGTAGCTGCGATACACAAGTAGGGAATTGAAGAGCTTGCTGGATGACTGAAAACATGGCGGCCAATGATGACTCTGTAGGATTTCAGAATGCACAAAGACCAAAGACAGGATGAGTTTACAGGGATAACATATTATAATTTTGAATTTGAAACATGAATAGGGCATGATGCCACATATATTAGTAAACACAGACATGATGAGTGGGTAGGACTTTCTACCATACACCATTAAAATGTGGCTGAGCTGGAGTTAGTGGAGAGTTGTGGATTGGAAACTGTAAAACACCAGCATGACATATTCTGATTAATAGTCAACAAACCCAGCAATATAATTCAATTATTCTATTTCCTTTGTTTTTCACTCCCCCATATGTTAAGTGCCACTTCCACATCTCTATCCCTTTCTAACTCACCTTCAGCAAGCTCCTCTCCAACAAGCTTTACTTGCAACTTCAATTTTCCCTTGATAAAGCAGCACTTAGTATTTATCCACACTGAACTTAATTCGCTTCAGATCTGGCCTTCTACAGACGTTACTTCATTCATTGTTACTTTCTTAGCTGCTCCATCCAACTGACTGTCCCCTCTCTAGTTTCAAACTATCTAAAAATTAACTGGTTGAAGTCTTTTAATCCAAAATATAAGTGTGGACATGGAGCCCATTGTTTGTATGTGTTATGGCGATGACAGCAGAATGAAATGCTCAGTATTTCCCCCATCCCAACATCAATTACCTTCACATTGTGTTACTTTCTTACCTATACACAGTCCCTTGTTGTGGTTATCTGAAACCCATGAACTCCCTGATGAAGTTACTGCCTTACAATCATTCTCTATCTCCATTATTCCCCATCAATCAACATATATGTAAAATATCAACCAACAAGCTTCACACTGTCAAGCCAATTTTAAATATAATTTCATATACAATGCCACAATTAATTTTGGGATTTTTAAGCATCAGTAGCATTAAATCTTTCTCAAATAAAATCCTCATATATCCAGCTGCTCTTCACTCAAATAAAATGCAAGGTACATCTTTAACATAACCCGGCACTTTAAAAATATTTTAAAATAGTTAAAGGGTCTCCTCAAATATCAAAAATGTTGGTAAATATTATCTGCAGTGGTTTTGCAAATAAGCCTTTTGGCATATATATACCACCACACTTTGTATTAATCACCAAACCCATGAAGTCAGCATGATAACTTGAGGAAGGGAAAATGAACGACATCTCATGGTAGAGATTCACTCTTGTTCAGTGCAGGAGTCCATAAAGTCTATGGTCTCTCACAACGAACGAGAGTGAATCTTTGCTACAAGATGTTTCATTTTCTCTCTCTCTTCTGCCCTTCACATTGCACCAAATGCACTCAGTCTGTACTTCCTTTGTGGCATTGGTTCAAGAGCTATAATAGCTTCAGATGACATAATTCCTGTAGTGGATGATGCATATAAGAAGTGAGAATGCGACTAGAAATGCCCACCTTATAAAGAAAATGGCAATCAATAAGTCAATGAAAACTTCCATTACCATGCCACTTAACTGAAATGAATGGCAGAAATGACTTGCTGGAAAAAAAACCGATTGAAGGGAAGATTATTCTGAATGGAACCCATGTAATTAGTCTGATGTGTAAATTAAACTAACATTGTGCGTATAATCCAATCTAGTACACTTTGGCTTATTGGCACTAACCTACGCAGAAAATCAGCACACGACATGGATTCAACAGGCAGACCCATGCGAGATACACAAGACATAAAGCTAAATAAATTGCCACAAATGGCATCTGCTTGTTGTTCAATAGATACATCTAGAAAGCTTCTAATCATTGTTTTATATATTAGAGTACCAGAAAATAATTAGTGCATTCCGGCTAAGTGAGACTCATCAGGACCGGTCCATTTTGGCCCAATTAATCGGCCACCCCAATTAGCTGAACTTTCATGGAAGTAGTTAAAAACGTATAAAAAAGCCAAACTACAGTTTAACTGACTAACAAAATATGCACTTAAATGAAATACAGAACAAATTAGAATACAACTAATACTACTGCTGGCTGTTCGTTGTATCCGATGATGACACGAAACCTGGGTGGAGGAGAGTTTTTAAAAAGAGGAAAAGCCATTGCAGTGGGGCAGTTCCACTCTCTCAACTTCAAATGTTCAGGTCCAGTGGCATGAGTAGACATCACAGCTGGGGTCTTCCCTGGTAGCAGTGAATGATCATGACTTATTCTGTGCCTCATCATGCCCTTCACTCTCCTGGGCGTGTTGCAGAACCTCCTTCCTGGCCGTTGGATCTCACTGTAGGTCTCATTCACCCAGTCTGCCAAAGCCAACTTCACCTGCTAGGACAGGATGTCCCTATCTACTGGGGCATGAGACCTGCTGGCTACCTTCACCTGCTTTAGTCCGCCTTTCGAAGTAGTGTACCGAGGTGTCTCAGTTGTCGCATGTAAACGGGTGAGAGCTGAGAGTCCGACAGGGACCAAAGGTAACAATCTAGATGATTGTTGATACCTTCAAATTCTTTGTAGTTCCTAACTTGAAGTAGTGAAATCATTTCATTTTCACTCCTGGCCATTTCTGGCATCTCCAGGCCTGAGTGCTTGAAACCGCAGCGAGCAAAACTGTTCTGAGTTGTCTTACTGCTTATTTCTCACCAACTGTCAGCGAGAAAAGTCACTGAGCACAAACACACACAATTAGTAGTATTTCAAAACAGTTCAATCTAAGCATGGTGTAGCGTCTAACGGCCACGCAAGTGCGCGCGACTGACACTAGTCAGAATCTGTTCGGCAAGTCTCCTGTAGTGTCCCAAATAAACAAAGGGAATCCCGGCAATTTTCTATTTGTTTTTGTTCTTTAAGAGTTGTCCCAAATAAGTGACTGATTGCCCAATTAATCGGAACCCACTGTTTATATATTTGTACCTCCCAGAGGAGTGACATGAAGATGTGCATAGCAACATCAATGAGATGTCGAACATTGACTGCCCATGGGGGTTTAATTCACAGTAGTGTTGAGCTGGTGAAGATATGACGTTAGAATGCAAGCCCAGTATACACGGAGAGGAAATGTGCACTCAAAATATGCATCATAAATATTCTCACACGCACAATAGTGCAGCACTCTGACTTACTTAGAACCAAGCCTTGTTGAAAGAGGACAGCGCTCATAATCAAAGCAGCATAGGACAAGACTCAAATACTGCTGAACGAGGTCTTGCTATTTATTATTTCAAAGCCGCTTTTAATAGATTTCCCCTAAGAGACAACGAGGCTATCCAGCTCATTGAATCCAGTGCTTCATTCAGAGCTGATCCAAAGTTCCCAAAGTTCTACCCTTTCCACAAACCCTTGATTCCCTTATTGTTTCAAATCAGCTTTAAATATACCCTGGATTCTGTCCCCACAGTTCTCTGTGGCAATAGACTCACAACCCTCAGAGAAGAAATTCTTTCTAATATTACTCATAAATAGACACCTACTTTATTCCAAGACCATATCTGATGGTCCAAAGTTGATAGATGAGTGCATAAGATTATATTCTTTTAGGCAGGATTCAAAGAAAATAGACCTCCCCTAGGACAGCGAAGGTTATGATTTGTGATCATCAGGGCTGGTGAGGTGTATAACCGAAGTCTGAAAGTGTTGAAATATTCCTAGTAGAACTAGATACTCACGAAGCAACTTCAAAACAATACAAACGAACGTAACACAACCTCTCTTGTGGCTCATTATGTTTGATGCCAGCAAAGGTACTAAGCAGAATGTACACATTTCATTGGTAAATACCTGTTAGCGGCTGGATGAATACGCTGATATACAGTAAATATCTATGGTACACCTGTTAGCTGATAAGTGTTAATGGCACAAGGCTTGAATGCCACACAGAGCCAAAGGATAAGTGAATCAATGACATTGTCCTCTCCCGGGCCAAAAACATCAACAAAACAATGCATTAAAATTGTCCCCCCACACAATTCAATGGCAACAAATTAATAATATAGTATGGAACTTCATTTTTATTAAGGATCTATAAACACAAGAGATTCTGAAAATGCTGGAAATCCAGAACAACACATACAAAATGCTGAAGGTACTCAGTATGTCAGGCAGTATCTATGGAAATGAATAAACAGTTGATGTTTTGGGCCAAGACCCTTCTTCAGGACTGGAAAGGAAGGGTGGGGGGGAAAAGACCAGAATAAAAGGTTGAAGGGAAGGGATGAAAGCTAGCTAGAAAGTGATAGGTGAAGCCAAGTGGATGGAAAGGTAAAGGGCTGGAGAAGAGGAATCTGATAGGAGAGTGGACCATGGGATGAAGGGAAGGAGGGAGAGCATCAGGGGCAGTGATAGGCAGGCGAGGAGAAGAGGAAAAAGACTATTGTGGAGAATAGCAGAGGAGGAGAAAGAAAAAGAAAGAAAAAAAGGTGGAAAGAGAAATTGATGCTCATGTGATCAGGTTGGAAGCTACCTAGACGGAATATGAGGTATTACTCCTCCACCCTGAGAGTGGTCTCATCATGGCCGAAGGGGAGGCCATGGATGACATGTCAGAACAGGAAGGGGGATAAGAATTAAAATGGTCGGCCATTGGGAAATTCTGCTTTTGGCAGATGGAGTAGGAGGTGCTCAACAAAGCGATCCCCCAATTTACATCCAATCTCACCAATGAAGAGGTAGTTGTATCAGGAACGTTAGAAACTATAGATAACCCCAAACGATTTGGAAGTGAAGTGTTGCCTCATCTGGAATAATTGATTGGGGCCCTGAATGGAGGTGAGGGAGGAAATGAATTGGAAGGTGTTTCTAATGGATCATTTCTGTTGCTTACGTGGATATGTGCCAGGAAGGAGATTAGGGGGGAAGGACAAATGTACAAACAATCACAGAGGGAGTGAATCCTGCAGAAAGTGGAGAGTTGGGGGGGGGGGAGAGGTGATAAAGATGTGTTTGGTGGTAGGATCCTTCCCATACTCTCAATCTCATCAACAACTTTCAATTCACTAGCCCTGACCACTTCATTTTCACTATGGATGTCCAGTCCTTATACACTTCTATCCACTCCCCACCATCAAGAAGGCCTTAAAGCTCTCCACTACTCTCTCTACAAAAAGCCCAACCAGTTCCTTCCACCACCACTACCCTCCTCTGTCTGGCAGAACTGGACTTCACCCTTAACAATTTCTCTTTCGGCTCCACCCACTTTCTCCAAATTCAAAGAATAACTGTGGTCATCCACATGGGTCCCAGCTATGCCTGCCTTTTCATTGGCCACGTGGAACAATTCATGATCCAAGCCTTTCCTGGTAATGCTCCTCAACTCTTTGTGCTATGTTGCCAACTGCATTGGTGCTGTTTCATGCACCCATGCTGAGCTTATCTATTTCATCAACTTTGCCGCCAAATTCTATACTGCTCTTCAATTCATTTGGTCCATTTCTGACGCTATTCTCCCCATTCTCGATCTCTCTGCCTCCATCCCTACAGACGAACTATCTAGCAACATCTTTTATAAACTTACCAATTCCCACCCTGTATTCTGTAAAAATACTATTCCCTTTTCTCAGTTCTTTCGTCTCCAAGCCGTATCTTTTCCCAGGATGAGACTTCCCTTTCCAGAACTTCAGAGGTGTCCTCCTTCTTCAAAGAACAGAGTTTCTCTTCCTGCACCATTGATGCTGCCCTCACCCATATCTCCTCCATCGCCTGGATATCTGTGCTCATCCCATCTTCCCGCTGCTTTAACAGTGATAGAATTCCTCTTGTCCTCACCTACCACTCCATGTGCCTCTGCATTCAACACATGACTCTCTGCAACTTCCACCACCTTCAATGGGATCCTAAGATCAAACACATCTTTACCTCCACACCCCCTCCCAACTCTTCCATTTTCTGCAGGGATCACCCATGATTCTCTTATACGTTTGCCCCTCCCCACTAATTTCCCTCATAGCTCGTATCCATGCAAGCTGCAGAACTGCTACACATACCCATTCACTTCCTCCTTCACCTCCATTCTCAACACCAAACAATCTTTCCAGGTAATGTAACAGCTCACCTGCGGATCTGTTGGGGTTGTCCATTGTATCTGGTGCCCCCAATGTGACCTTCTCTACAGTGATGAGACCCTACGTAAATTTGGGGACCGGTTGGTTGAGCACCTCCACTCCATCTGCCAAAATGGAATTTCCCAGTGGCCAAATATTTTAATTCCTAACTCCATTCCCATTCCAACATGTCGGTCCATGGCCTCCTCTGCTACCATGATGAGGCCACTCTCAGGGTTGAGGAGCAACATTTCATATTTCATCTAGGTAGCCTCCAACCTGATGGCAGGAACATTGATTTCTACTCTTGGAATTTTTTTTTCTTATTCCCCTCCCCTTTCTTCTATTCCCCACTCTGACCTCTCACCCATCCTCACCTGCCTATCACTTCCCCCTAGTGCTCAGTAATATGGTATAATGACAATGTTAGTAAAGCAAAGGAGCTGGTGGTTGACTTAAGGAAGGGAAGCAGTGCACATGCCCCTTCTTCTTCAATAGTGCAGAGGTCTAGAGGCTTGAGTGCTTCCAGTCCCTGGGACTGAACACCATCGTCTGCCCTAGTCCAACCACACAGACACAACAACCAACAAAGTTCACCAACAACTCTCCTTCCTCAGGAGACTAAAGGAGATTTGGCACGTCCCCATTGACCCTAACCAATTTTTATCGATGCAAAAGATCGGATGCTTTCTGTGGCACATCATGGCTTAGTTTGGCAACTGCTCTGTCCATAATTTTAAAAAAAGAACTTCATAGAATTGTAGATACAGCTCATCACATCACTGAAACTAACCCCCCCCCCCCAACACACACACAGACCTTGGCTGTACTTCACACTGTCTCAGTAAAGCAACCAACATAATCAAAAGCCCAACCACCTTGGACATTCTCTCTTCTCCTCACCCCCAGTGGGCAAAAGATACAAAAACCTGAGAGCACATTTCACCAGACTCAAGGATAGCTTCTATACTGCTGTTATAAGATCATTAAATGGTTCCCTAGTATAAAAAGGTGGTTCTTTACTTCACAATCTACTCTATTATAATCTTACACTTTATTGTCTACACGCACTGCACTTTCTCTGTGGCTGTTACACTTTATTCCCCATTCTGTCATTGATTTACCTTGTACTACCTCAATACAATGAATTGATCTGTATGGAAAGTATGCCAGACCAGCTTTCCACTGTACCTCGTTACATGGGACAATAATAAACCAATTCTAATTTGTGAGAAACCAGTGCAGCCTCCTTTACATTGGAGAGACCCATCGTAAATTGGGGGACCATTTTGTCGAGCACTTTAACAACATCCACCACAAGTGGAACTTCCAGATGGCCTAACATCTTAATTCCCATTCCGATGTGTCAACCTTGTGCCAAGTTGAGGCCACCCTCAGGGTGGAAGAACAGCACCTTATATTCCATCTGGGTACCCTGCAACCTGATGGCATGAATATTGATTTCTCCTTCCAGGGTGAACAAAATTTCCCCTCCCTTCTTCCACCCATCTATTCCCCACTCTGACCTTTTACTCTTTTCACCTGCCTATTACTTCCCCCTGGGTCCCCTCCACCTTCCCTTTCTCTTATGGTCCACTCTCCTCTTCTATCAGGTTCTTTCTTCCCCAGCCCTTGACCTTTCCCACCCACCTGGCTTCACCTATCTTCTTCCAGCCGGCCTCTTTCCCCTCCCCCCCATCTTTTAATTCAAGCATCTCACCCCTTCCTTCTCAGTCCTGCTGAAGGGTTCAGCCCAAAACGTTGACTGTACTCTTTTCCATAGATGCTGCCTGACCTGCTGAGTTCCTCCAGCATTCTGTGTGTGTTGCTTTGGATATTCAGCACCTGCAGATTTTCTCATGTCCATGAGAAAATGGGCAACTTGCCAACCGTCAAAATTAATCTTCAGGTCACCTGCTAAAAACTTTAAATATTACATACGATTCCATTAATTGCTCCATTAATTGCTCAGCAATTGCATGGATCATGTTTCATTTATAAATCAGTAACTTTCCAGGTTCTACTCACACCCAGTCCTGAGGTAGCTGGAGTTACTAATGGCCTCAACATCCTTGGACAAAGGACAAAGAAAAAATTAGTTGCAATTGTCTCCTACCTCTCAATAGATATGAGATTTAAGGGAAGTTCTCACTCTACATAATGGATTCAAAATTACACCACAACTTTGGCAGGAGTTGTATTTGAGAACTCCATTATTACAGCAGGGTCCCTGCAACGTTTACAGATCTTCAGTGGAATTCTTGACTGTGACAAGATCGTCACTGGGGGAAATCCAGACTGCATTAGTTGAAGAAAAACAGTAATTTTCAATCTGAAAGACTGTAATCAATCATGTTTTCTAAAAGAAGAGGTCTGATTTATATCATAAGTATTCCTCTGCTGCCCAGCGCAATATCACATGCAGGTTGCAATGTAAACAACATTACAATGCCATCAACAGCAGGATCAGTATTGAATTATATTCTATCACCTTTAAAGCAATATTTGAATTTTGTGGGCACTGTAAGGCCAACTCCAATATTCTTTTCACTGAAATATCTTGGGAATGTAGTGGGTCAAATGGGAGTGAATTTTAATATGAAAGAGAACACAGGATTAGGTGCATGTGATGGATTACACCCTTAGGGAGGATGGTTGATTGATGCTGTATCGGATAGCCATTCCAACTCACAAGCTTGGAAATTTAACAGAAATCCAATAACACAATCACAATCAAACAAGTGGACAAGGGCCTTGACAAAGGCTTCCAATGTCCAGCGAGCTGCCTGAACTTGCTGGCTCCATACTAGTGAAAATACACTGTATTTGCGCCGCGTCCTGGGTACAATCTCCCAGTAGGAGGTATGTGCTACACAGTACTGAGATTTTCCTCTCCTGAATGGCCTTGGCACTCATCAAGTTTCGTCCTTGATTCATCAACTGTTCAGGAATCCATTGACCAGCTGTACTACAGATTTTCTTCAACCATCTAGGTTTTACTTTTTATTTGTCAGATCAAATTCTTAGTCCCAGTATTTCTGACTTGCTTTTTGCTTGTTCTTGAAATACTTTCCTCTTTATTTTTGTAAGTGAAATATCATGGAAATATTCAATGGTAGAACCTAAATAATCACATGACTTGTTTAATTAAATTTTGATGGCAATTCCACAAGTCTGCCATGCTTAACTTGCCATGGTTAAACTATTAACAGTTTTGGTCTCCTTATCCAAAAAAGAGTTGGAGACAATCCAAAGAAGATTCACTGCACGAAATATTGAGATAAAACAATTGTGCTATCAAGAGAAGCGAAACAGATTGAGACTGTATTTTTTTGGAATTTAGAAGGAGAGGTGATTTTTTTTTAAATATACAAGATCCTAAGGGTGAACGACAGAATAGTCAAGATACTTTTAGCTCGTGGGAGACTCTCAAACAAAGGAACATAGTCATTTAAAGTTGAAACATGTACAAACTTCTCACAAAAGGGCAATGAATCTTTGGAATTCTTTATCACAGAGCATTATGGAGGCTGAGTCATTAGAAGTACAAAAAACAATTGAAGCAGATAGATATTTGAAAATTGAGAAATTAAGGGCCTTAGAGCTGATGCAACCTGAATTAAAATCAACCAACCAGTTCAGATGAAGGGTCATGACCCAAAATGTCAACTGCCAATTTCCATTTAGTTACTTTAAAATCAGCCATGATCATATTGAGAGCCACGTCAGACCCTGGGAGACAGGCGGCCTACTCCAGCTCTATTTTCATATGTTAACTACATTACCTAATCTGGGGCCATTAGGTAAAGTTTTAGGTAGTGTTAACCAAAATTCAGCCAAAACAAAATGGCCATCAGGAATCAAATTATCAGGATGGCAATACATCTCACTGAATTTCATGGGAATGAGTTCCTCAGCCTGGCTGTTTTGCCAAGAAACATATTCTCCAGACGTGCACTAAGTTTAATGAACTCATTTATAGAATTCACATTCCAATGCTCCTTCAGAAAATAAATAAATAAAGTATTGCCATACAAAAAAGTACAGTAGGGAAGCCCAGACCACTTAAGATTAAGCCCGGATTGTTCCGGATCTGAGACCACCCACCCTAGACTGTACCTTGGCTGGATAGCCAACAGGCAGACATTTGCTGACTCTCATTCAGCCATCCAAATATGTGGATCGCCTATGATAACAATGCAAGGGTTGAACTTCTGTTGAGGTGCAAGCTCAATGGAGAGTTTATTGTTGAAGTATCACTTTTGCTAACCCGACACATCCCCCGCAGTTACACAGCTCAGAGTTTGCACAATGCTCCCTCACAGACTCCAGTATGCATTTCCAGCAAACCCTCTGTTAGGTTCTCTTAATTTAGCTAATATTTTTCCATTCTGCAGTAGAGTGCACAAGGTGAGTAATTTTCCCTCAGGCACCTGTACTGCACTTAGCAGCATTCATAATTAACATAACCTCAGATCAGTAATTTGCTTGTTATAAATTACAGGCATTAATGCATACTGCAGTATAATGGGCCATCACAGAATACACCATGCTGGCACATGAACCAATGTGATGCACCAATAGGTTGACAATATAATTAACAGTTTCATGAAGTAGATAAATAAAAGACAAATCTTGAAATGTTAACTCTCTCTCTCTCTCCACAAGTCCTGCTGTGCTTTCCAGCATTTTTTTTAAATTAGTTTTCCTGCATTTGGTATTTTGTTCCTGTTTTAAAAATTCTGGAGAATTGGTCTAAATGGCATTAGTATCTCATTCATTTCAAAGCTCACATTAATATCATTTACTACACTCAATCCAATTTAAATACAAAAACCAATCCAAAGACAACTTTCGCATACAGTACATCATGTTCACGACCAGAGAATGAGACAGAATGGAAGAGCCAATTCTGACCACTGTCTCTATCACAGCTCTATGAATGAACAACACAATCCATGTTATTCCCTGGCCCTTCCCTCACTACCCTGTATTTTTCTTTCCCTTTCATACTCATCCAATTCTCTTTTGAAAGTCAGGGTCAGACAGACACACAGAACTGTTCATTCACCTCACCACATCCATGCCAACTATCAAGTACTATGTAAACTAATGTGAAACAAACATAACTGCACATAACACTCCATCCATGGTCTAACCAAAGTTTTCAAGTGTTGTGGCAAGATCTCCTGATCTTAATACTTCATCTCCCTGCTGAAGAAGAATGCCTTCTTCAGCACTATCTAACTGAGCTGTTACCTTCAGAAATCTTTGGCGTTTACATCAAGGTCTATTTTTTTCCTTAATACTCTCCAAGCTCCCACCATGCACAGTATATGCCCTATCCTTCTTATAGCTCCAAAAAATCATCACCTCATACTTGCAAGTTCTCACTGAATCCAATGTACTATGCTTTCTCAAAGCGCATTCCAGGTCAAACAACTCAGTGTGAGGATTATCTTTGTTTCTCATGACATCCCTGGTCTATTTACTAAGCACTATGAATCTATGGTCTCTGGTTACAGACTCCTCTGCCACAAGAAACAAATTCCTTATTTATGAATGGGACTTATGAACATAAACCCCTTTATCAGATCTGACCTTAAGTTTCTCCATTCTCAGAGTAACCTGAACTTCTTCAATCACTCCACATATCTGGAGCCACCTCACTGCTTGTACGTTTCTAGTTTGTTTTATTTGAGTCTTTCTTAGCCACGGTAGCATAGCGATTAATGCAACACCATTAAAGCTCAATGACCACCCATTTCAACTCTACTTCCCGTTACCATTCCTACATATCAGTCTAAGGCCTCCTCTACCGCCACGATGAGGCCAAACTCAGGTTAGAGAAGCAACACCTTATATTCCGCCTGGGTGGCCTCCAACCTGCTGGCATGAACATCAATTTCTCGAACTTCCAATAATTGCCCCCCCCTTCCCCATTCCCCATTCCTCTTGACCTCTCTCACTTTATCTCCACATCTGCCCATCGCCTCCCTCTGGTACACCTCCCCCTTCCCTTTCTTCCATGGTCTTCTACTTCTATTGGATTCCTCCTTCTCCAGCCCTTTATTTCTTTTACCAATCAACTTCCCAGCTCTTTACTTCACCCTTCCCCCTCTCCTGGTTTAACCTATCACCTACTACCTTGTACCTCCTCCCCCCCCCACCACCTCTTACTCTGACTACTAATCTTTTGTTTTCTAGTCCTGATGAAGGGTCTCAGCTTGAAACGTTGACTGTTTATGCCTTTCCATAGATGCTGCCTGGCCTGCTGAATTTCTCCAGCATTTTGCGTGTGTTGTTAGTCAGAATGAGAGCTAGTTCTGGAGCGAGACACTGACAGAGAAAAGGAATCAGGGATAATTCTGCAGCGAGAGAGTGACTGGGAAGAAAATTTGATTCTGATGCACCTAAATGTAAGTGTTGACCTTTGAGTGTTGAGCTTTTATTGATAACCTATATTGAAGTCTAAAGAATAGAAATGCTTCTTCATTCACCAAAGCAATATATAGAATCAGAAGTAGGTTTCTGCTGTGAAGTTTGCTGTTTTGTGGCAGCAATACATAAGAAAACTATAATTACAATAATAAACATACTGACTGTTCAGAAATCTGATGGCAAAGGGGAAGAAGTTGTTCCTAAAATGTTGAGCATGTGTCTTCAGTCTCCTGTACCTCCTCCCTTATTGTAGCAATGAGAACAGGGCATGGCCTGGGTGACAGGTGTCCATAATGATGGATGCCACCTTTCTGAGGCATCGCCTTCTGAAGATGCCCTCGATGCTGGGGAGGCTAGTGCCCATGATGGAGCTGGCTGAGCTAGTAACCTTCTGCAGCTTTTTCAGATCCTGTGCAGTGGCCCCTCTATATCAGATGATGTAACCAGTTAGAAAGCTCTCCACAGTATATATGTAGGAACTTGCTAGTGTCTTTGATAACATATAAAATCTCCTCAAAACTCCTAATAAAATATAGCTACTGAAGTGCACTCTTTGTAATTGCATCAATATGTTAGGCACAGGATAACAATCTAAACAGATTTGCAGGTAATATCATCCATTAGTGTTTAAATGAAACTAAGTTATAATCAAATTTTAAATATTGTATATCTATTAAATATGCATTAAATATTGTAGCTGGAAACAATATCGAATATATGGTCCAAAACATTTTAAATTGCTTTGAAATAAAAATGCTAATAATACAGAAAATGTCACAACAGTTGATTAATATGAGTTAATAGTTTAAATTACAGAGGAGACTCTGTACAGATTCAAATATTTGCAGAAGACATTAACTGTCAGAAATCATGATCAAGATCAAATGTAAAAAGAGTTTCACAACATTATAAAAAATGTTAAGTTCAATTTTTCTTCTGGTTGCCAGAAACAGTAAGACAAGTCTTACCAGCATAAATATATTGGTCCTAATATGTTTTAATGATGAGCTAATTAAGGAAATCAAACAAGTCTCGCTTGCTACTGTAATGGTATTGGGTTTGCTGACTAAAGTTCTAAACTCAAACAAATTTCTTAAGCCCTATCTGATATAGATAACTACAGGTACCCTCACTAAAGGGAGGTTACACTGTACTTATCAACTCTTCAAAGACTAGTTTCACCTCCCTGTTTATCCTCCACAGTGCGTTTAGCTGCCAATACACACAATTTGAGCACTGGGTCCCCCTCCCTATCAAGGAGGAGATACTTCCAGCTAACAAAGTAGTTTATACACAGTTCATTCAATTTTTAGTAATACACGTTTTAATCCAAACAACATTCTTAAAACATGTTTAAAACTCAGAGGATTTCTATCTTATAAAAGATTTCCAAGTTACAAACCATTTCTAAAACACAAAGGATTTCCAAAACACAGGTACAATTCCTGTAAGCTAACTGGACAAAATGAACAAATCTTCTGCTGCAGAAATCAAAGGCTGAGGAGTGGATTGTAGTTCACCCCCTGTTTCAGTTATTCTTCTTGATGTTCTTGGACCATTCCTAAAAAGTCTAACTGCTTTTCTAACATTGGTACTGTTTTGCTTTCTGTCACTTGGGTGACCTCACACATGTGATATTTTTTCAGATACTATTTTACACAGATAGTATGAAGCTTCTGGAAACAGAGTTCCCAGATATCCACAATGAATGCTGTGAAGCTGACTCTTTGGGTACATAAACCTTCCAACAATTAACAGATCAGCTATTTGATATGCTAAATGATAGTAGAATTCTGGTCTGCAAGTTTCCTTGCACTAAATAACCAAGCCAGCATTGTCTAATCTGAAACAAGCCCAATTAAATAACCCTGTTGTCTTACACTGCACCTGTTGAGCAGTTAGCGCTGGTGCTGTGGGCCAACAAGTCTGCTCTCTAGATAGTGTTTGTTTGCAAAGCTGTCCTTTCAACTTTAAACTGATTATTGCTTGCAATTTACTTTAAGAATGGAAAACTGGCTCCCGTTTACAACAAGAAACTAAACAAGGAATACTTGCTGGAATTTTAACTTACTCAAAAACAACCCTTTGATGTCCGGAAGTGCCAGCAGCTGTGTTTAGAAAGCTGAGCTTGGTTTTAAAAAAAGGGGAAACCTGGTGGCCTTGCAAAATGAATATCCATCAGATTAATAGGGATAAAATCCACTGGTCATATGATGAATCAGCAAATATGACTCCCTGTGCAGACAAAATATTGCACTCCATCCACTTTTTCCTTTCCCTGTTTCCTGTGGCTTATAGCTTGCTAGCTATAAGCAAAATAATTATCGTAATGGATAACACATCGTTGGACATATTTTCAAAATTCGTGCTGTTTGAAAGTAGGTTACAAAATAGGGTGTGCCAGGCACAAGCATTGAGCATTTTCTTTCTTCAATGGCATGGTGCCTAGGTAATTTCCACACAACTGGAAATTATGCAAACCAGACAATTATCAAGGCACAGTTTTTCCTTTAAATCCACTGATACATGGAGTACAGTGATTCCCATTATCTCTGTATGCAGCTAGTCCAGAAAGTAAATAGTGCACTCATTTATATAGGATATAGGCTAATGACATCAATGTGACCTCAATCAATCCTTTGTAATGTGACCCAACCAAACGATTTATTTTTCCCTGACCTCTTTGTAGCATTAGGACTATTCTTCTCCCACTGTCTCTTCTCTCTGCTATAGTTAACTGAGACTAATAATGATAAACATCCAGCATTTATCTCATTACCAGGTACAGCAGAGTTACCTTCTAAATTTCACCAATATCTATCATTGGTCCATCCTCCCCTTTATTTATAGGCTGCTTCTCAGTGACATTACATGTAGGCATGACTCAAACAAACCTTTGAATCACACATTTCATTCCACTCTCCTGAATAGCACCCACAGTCCTCAATATAATTTGAGTTAGCCTCTGAATTCTTATTAATGATCTTGTGGCACAGAATTAAATATTCTGTTCACCTAGTGTTTTGACGTTGTTATCATCTAATTATGATGTTACCTCACATGGCAGGGATCTCTGGAGATCAAAGATCCTTTGCTCCATTCATAATGATATATTTCAACTCCTTACTCCTACTTTCAAAGTACTGTATGTTATATTATTTTCCAATACTGAATACTGTTCCCATGTTTCTGTCCATCTTTCGTGAAGCATCTTGAAGCAGATCTACACATTAAATCTTACAGTTTTTCTCCCACTAATAAAAATTAAGATGCAGTAGAATTCTGCATACACTTAACTCCAAATGAAGCATATTGCTGAATTACAGATGAATCTGATAAATTAGACAGGAAGGCAATATTTATACAAATATGTTCTGCCACTTCTAAACATTTTACCACCTGATCTTTAAATAGCAAAAGAAACGCAGCTGTTGGAATTAACAGAACTGCTGCATTGCAAATTAAACACAAAAAAAACCAAGTAGAGGCAGCTCCTCAAGTAATGCTCAGAATAAAATTACTATTAAAAATTAGTTCAGTTATATGTATCTTAATATATGGAACACGAAGCATTTAACATTTCTTCTTAAAGAGGAAATACTTTCACTTTCCATATTGTGATGTCAGAAGAAAAACTGGATTTACCATGCTATGTTCATATTAAATGTATTTATTTCAGAAGTATAAAGTACTTCAGAAGAAGGCACTTATATCTTTAAAGTAAAATTAACAAATATTACAGATCAACTTTTAGAGTGCACTTTGCACTCATCATAACACATTCATTCTTGGATACACAGTATCTTCAAGCTATTTACATGATGACCCAGAAAAGATCCCAAATTCTCACAGAATTTTTAACCACACAAATCTTTATGTGTTTGTAAATATGTCCATAATTATACAAAACATTTCTGATTCCATCATGAAAAGAAACAAGCTACTATTCAAAACAGGACACATTTATCTTTATTGATATTTATAACTGGAAATAAATGCTTGAATGTACTTGACAGTACTTGAATAAACTGAAAATAGATACTCAAAGGAAATGTGGCTGCCAATCAGGGATACAGGTGCGTTTAAGAAAATGGGCTTTTTGACTCACAGTACCGACAATCTTGCTGGCAAACGTACAGTCTCTAATAAATAAAATCGAAGATCTTGGAGCTAGGGCACTGTATCGGTGGGACACTGGGACCGCTTGCATCCTTTGTTTCATGGAATCCTGGTTAACCCCTTCCATATCGGACGCAGTGACTCGGATTGACGGGTTCACTATACACTGTCAGGATAGGACTGTCGAGTCTCTCAAAAGCAGATATGGAGGTGTAGGCCTCATGATCAACTCCTCTTGGTGCACAAATGTATCAATGGTGTCCCAATTCTGCTCACCAGACCTGGAATATCTTGTAATGAAGTGCCATCCATTTTACCTGGCGCAGGAGATTTCAGCAATTATTGTGGTAGCAGTATACGTTTCACTGCAGGCCAATGTCAAACAGGCTACAACTACAGCTGTGAAGATCCCTGTTGTACACAATGACCCTGTGATCTCTGTCTCACAGGCCAATGTCAGACTGTCTTTCAGGAGGGTGAACTCTCACAAGGCAGCAGGCCCCGAAGGAGTACCCAGTAAGGCTCTAAAAACTTGTGCCAACCAACTGCAAGGAGTATTCAAAGATATTTTCAACCTTTCATGCTATGGGCATTCGTTCCCACCTGCTTCAAAAAGACAACAATTATACCAGTGCCTAAGAAGAGCAGTGTGAGACGCCTTAATGAATATCATCTAGTAGCACTCAAATCTATGGTGATGAAACGCTTTGAGAGGTTGGTCGTGGCTAGAATCAACACCTGCCTCAGCGAGGATCTGGACCCACTGCAATTTGCCTATCCCCACAATAGGTCTATAACAGATATAATCTAAATGGCTCTTCACATGGCCTTAGATCACCTGGATAATACAAACACCTATGTCAGGATGCTACTTGTTGACTAGCTCAGTGTTTAACACCATCATTCTCACAGTCCTGATCGATAAGCTCCTGAACCTGGGCCTCTGTACCTCCTTCTGCAATTGGATCCTCGGCTTCCTAAGCAGAAGACCACAATCTGTGGAGATTGGTGGTAATATCTCCTCCTCACTGATGATCAACACTAGCACACCTTGGAGTGTGTGGTAGCCCATTGCTCTACTCCCTCTATATCCATGACTGTGTGGCCAGGTATAACTCAAGGGGGTACAGAAAGACAGAAGCTTGAAGGCACACACTCAGCGATTCATATCATTCGATTCATAAATGGACATTGAACCCATGAACACTACCTCACTATATATGTATATACACACACATACATACACATATATACATACATATATATATATATAAACAAACCAGTACCTTACACCCAACTTGTTCAAGGTCCCTTATTGTTTTCAGCTGACAAAAACCTACCAATTACAGATTACAGAATAATAATCTGGCATCAGTTGCATCAGTTGTCATTGTTTTAAGACAATTCCAAATATTAACAACTCTTTTCCTGTGGACATCTTCCTAACTTCACTCCTAAAGGTCCAGCTTTACTTTTTATGTTGTGTCCTCTAAAACTGGACTCTCCAACCCACAGATATACTTCCTGTTTAGTTATCCTATAGGCTCCTCATAATATCTTGGTAACCTCATTTAAATTACCTCTTAACTTTATACGTAATTCCCAGAAGCACAGCCCTACTTCGTGTCAGAGAAAATGCAGGGGTGTAATGCTGAGGCTTTATAAGGCATTGATCACATCGCAAACTTGTAGAATTCTGTTCATTCCTGCTTGCCTCCTTATAGGAAGGATGTGGATGCTTTAAGGAGGGTGCAGAGGAGATTTATCAGGATTCTGCTTGGATTAGAGAGCGTGTAGTATGAGGAAACGTTGAGTGAGCTAGGGATGACAGGCAACTTGAGATAGGTGTGCAAGATAAGAGGCATTGATAGAGTGGACAACTGGTGCCTTTCTCCCAGGGCAGCAATGGCATTTAAGGAAGTATGGTGGGGGGAGGGGGTTGTTGCTAAAGGTAGTCCTTTTTTTAATACACAGAGTGATCAGTGCACTGTTGGTGTGGTTGAGCAGATAGATTAGAAAAATTTAAGAGAATCTTAGATAGGCACATGAATCAAAAAAGCATGGAGGGTTTTGTGGGAGGGAAGAGTTAGACTGATTTAGGAGTAGTAAGTTTGATACAATATCATGGGCTGAAATACCTACACTGTTTTGTGCTATACTGTTCTGTGCTTAAGGCAGATAAAATTATCAATAGGGCTAACAGCAGAACATCTTTCACCTATATCAGAGGACATAGATTTAGGGTAAGTGGTAAGAGACTTGCAGAGGATCTGAAAGGAACCTTTCTCACCCACAGAGTGGTGAATATCTGTCCAAGCGATAGGAGGAAGCAGAGCCAGTGAATTTAAAAAGTGTCGAGATAAGCACTTGAATTGCCTAAGTACAGAAAGTCATGGGACAAGTGCAGAAAAATTAGATTAAATGCAGAAAAAATCCATTTCTCAGTCAGTGCTCCTCATTGATTTTTCTGAAATTATTTAATTTAGTTTCCATAATGGTTCAAGGTTTTTCTGTACTTACTCGAATTTTATATAAAAATACAAAAAAAATTGCATGTCAAGGATAATTCATCTGATTAAAAAAAGAAAACATTCAAAATTTGAACAGAATTCTTTTGTGAATTTGTGTGACACTTCTGTCAGTGTCTAAGAGAATCCAACTGCATCTTAATGTTCTACATACATTTAAAGAATTAAAAAGGCCCATATGATATTAGACACTGTTCAGTCACTGAGCATCCTAATGAAATTATGACAATACTACTAGATAAAAACAATGAATACTTTATGTCTTAAACCTTTTTATTCATACATAAAGCCCACCTGGAAGCTTCATTCAACAGCAAATGTGGAATGAGCTTCCTTTATATGTTTTTTTCCTTTGATCACTTTCCCTCTTTGTTGTGCTTTTCATGTCCAAAATCCATTAGCTAGATTTCCTCCTGAGTTTAAACCATCGATTTGAATAATTTAGAGATGCATTTTAAGTGAGGCAGTTCAGAACCTTAGTCAGATTACACAGTAGCTAACAACAATTGACACAGACTGCACTTCTCTTCCCATCTGCCCTCCGTGATTACAGTTAGTCTTAAGCACAATGGGTCGTCAACTCTACCTAATGTGCTACAATGAACAAATGAATGAAATACTGTATCATAGCATTGTACTGCCTTTATTAGAAGTGCAGAGTCTGTGAACTAGTGCTCTCTATCAATTACATCATAACTAAAACAAAGGTTATAACAAATTATTTAAATAACTAACATTCATTGGAATAAAACAAGCATGCCCCAAATGTTGAAAAAAAACTTTTACAGTACAGTACTGTTCAGACAAAAAGTAACAGAAAATTTTCAAATAAGGAGGGTGAGAAAATTGTAACTGCAGTCCAGTCAGACAGACAACAGATGCTGCGAAAATATAGTCACCCACTACTTAGGATGTGGTAATGAGGCACTTTGAAAATCATAAACTGATTAGACAGAGCCAACGTAGTTGAATGACAATTCTAATATGATTTTGTGACTAGCAGGTCAGCTAATAGATGTCAATGACTTGTTTATTCAAAATGTATTTGATAGGTACTAATTGAAAAGCAGTTTGATCAAAAGGTTGGTGGAAATAAATTGGAAAGAAGAGGGAAATAGTTAAAGAACACAAAATAATCAAAAGATCGCAACTAAAAGGCCACTTCCAAGTTGACAAGCTATTACTAAGGGAGCACCGTAGGAATCTGTAAATTGCCTCATCCATTTACAATCAATATCTCAGATAAAAAGAACTGAGGGAAATAGCTCATAAAATTGGGGGAGAAACAATGATAAGATGTTGAGTGAATATTTTTATCAAGGAGAACATTTTACAGCAAAATCTGTGGAGCATATGCAGTATGTACAATTACGCCAGGAAATTAAGAAGCTGCTCTCACATAGAATGCATGATTACAGCCTCCCTAGTGCAATCTATAGAAATTATTATACTGATAAGCAGCTACAAACTACTATTTTTACCCCAAAAAAATACATGTTTACATTTATCCTTCTTAGTTTGATCCTCCCCAATTTTTACTGATGCCCTATAGATAGCATCTTGTCCAGATGCATCAGTGCTTGGTACGGCAACTGCCCTGACAAAGACCACAAAGAATTGCAGAAAGTGCAGACTCACCTCACCAAAGCTATGGACTATACTCCACACTGCCTTGGTAAAGCAGCCAACACCGGGCCGCGGACCAGCACCGGGCCGCAAAGCATGTGCTACCGGGCCGCGAGGAAACGATATGATTTGGCAATATGAGTCAGCTGCACCTTTCCTCATTCCCTGTCATGCACTGTTGAACTTGAACGCACATGTCATCCGTGTCAGCGCGGAAAGAAGATCAAGTCCTCGAGCTTGCAACTGATGACGGGCTGAAAAGTATGTTTGACATAACATCTCTGCCGGCATTCTATGTACATGCCGATTTTTTTCTACAAATCGTTTTATTTCAGAGGATCTGTCCTGGGCCCAGCACACAAGTGCAATTACAAAGACAGCATAGTAGCCTCTCTACTTCCTTAGGAGTTTGCAAAGGTTTATCATGACATCTAAAACTTTGACAAACTTCTTTAGATGTGTAGTGGAGAGTATATTGACTGGCTGTATCACAGCTTGGTATTGAAACAGAAATTTCCACAAAAAATAGTGGATACAGTCCAATCTATCATGGGTAACACCCTCCCCACCACTGAGAACATCTACATGAAGCACTGTTGCAGGAAGGCAGCATTCAGAATCAGGGAACTGCACCCCCCCCCCGCCCCCCCCCCCCACACACACACACAAAATGCAGGTCATGGTCTCTTCTCGCTGCTGTCAACAGGAAAAAGGTACAGGAGCCTCTGGACTCACACCACCAGGTTCAGGAACAGTTATTATGCCCCAAGCATCAGGCTCTTGAACCAGAGGGTAAATTCACTGAAATGTTCCCACAATCTGTGCACTTACTTTCAAAGACCCTTCTTGTCACGCCCTTTATATTTATTGCTTATTTATTTATTATTATTTCTTTCTTTGTGTATTTGCTCAGTTTGTTGTCTTTTGCATATTGTCTATTTTGTCTATTATGGTTATTATTCTATTATGGATTTATTAAGTATGCCCACAAGAAAATTAATCTCAGTGTTGTATATGGTGACATATATGTACTTTGATAATAAATTTACTTCAAGCCTTGAAGTACAGTATTTTAGATCACTTAACCTTATGTAGGTTAGAATAACATTTTGTTTTTCTTCCTATTTATTATACATGGGAATTCTTCAAAGTGATTTTCTCTTCAACCTGTTGATATTGCTAGATGTTACTAGAAGTCCAAAGGTAGAATCTGAAAGCATGTGATTTTAAGAGAATTGAAATACACACTATAGAAAACACAAGAAGTTTTTCTTTTAAAGATGAAAGCTGTTGTTCACCCTTGATTGAGAGGTCGACACTTAGAAGTAACATTCTCTGGATGCAAAGTCCAAAATGTTGCGGGAGGTGGGGTACGTCAGGACTGTAACTGATTATTTCATACGAGAGTTATGGAAGAGCAGTGGATGCTCTGCCAATGTTTCCGATTTACTCGGGGTTGCAAGGCCAAGGAGAAAATTGAGGAGGATGAAAAGACAGGTTAAATTAGGTTAAATCCTGCAATGGGATACCAGACTGAATATGAACTTGAAATGTTTGTACTTCAAAAGCAAAATAACTTTTAAGTGGTTTTCAGGTTAAATATTCTTGATCGGGGGATCAAGAATTCTTGATTTTTTAGTCTTGTAAAAATGATCAGAAAGTAAACATGCAAGCAATTAGGAGAGTAAATGTTGCATTGACCTTCATTAATTTGAGTACAAGCATAAGGAAGTCTTGCCACTATTGTACAGAAATTTAGTGAGATTTCACAAAAAAGTGCCAGTTTTTCACTCTGCATCTAAAGAAACAGCAAGAACATAGATTCACATAATTGTATTAACACAATAAAATATGCCTATGCAGATTACATGAGTATTATCAAATTAATTTTGACACCAAGCCGAATAAAGTGTTGGAAACCAAATACATAATCATAGATAAAATTAAAGGGGCATCATAATGAAGGGGACAGGGAGCAGACAAATAAAAGGCAGCAAACCCAGGAATTTAGAAAAATAACTGAAAATTAATTATGAACCATAGATAGTAGAGTGACCAAATTTGGGGATAAGAATGAAGATAAGACCAGAGAACAGTAGGGACCTTTGACAGCTCCAGAGATAGACTTATTGAAATAGTCTACAAAGTTAGTTATGGAAAGGTTTGAAACCTAGATTATTTGCTTTGTTTCTCCATGTGTTATCCTTCATATCATGTTTCTAGGAATTAGGTTTTATCAATGAACCACAGAACTGATCCAATCTGGATGTATCACAGCTTGGTGTGGCAATTGCTTTGCACATGACCACAAGAAACCAACATTTCACTGCAATATTTCAGTAATATTTGAGTAGTATTTAAACATACTGTTTAATTAAGCATTTTTCATTGTTTACATAATTCACTACAGATAATATGTAAAACTACACGAATAGCAAAGGCCATTGCGCCACCATGTCAGATGTGAGTGCCTTGCTAAAGTGAAACTAAACATACCCAAGATATCCCTGGCTCTCGTATTTTTCTTTCAAATTGTTTTATGTTTCAGAGTTACAACACATAACAGTGGTGACGAGGAAGTTTTAAAATGAACCCAAGAAGATTACCTACTGTACCTGTTGAAGCGCAGCAAGATGTTCAAGTTTTTTAACAAAATCGCAGCATGATTTCTTCTTTGGAAGGGAAGAAAATCATCTGAGTTAAAAATAAAGTCAGAAAATGAACGAAATTCATGGGTTCATAAACAGTGAGTACTGAGTGATGATAATAAGTAATAAAAAAGCAAGAAATGGCTGGCTACATCAGAGAGATAGATGTGTTCGATTGCACAACATAAACTAGATTATGTAAATTGAGCAGTATTTTAAAGCAAATACAATAGCCAGCAAGAAATGAGTGCCATTTTTGCTGAGTGCAATTGGTGGAAAAGCATACAGTTCGTTTAGAAGCATAACTGCTCCAACCAAAGCAGCCTAAATAAGTGTTGCTAATATCGTGAAAGTAATGCAGGAACATTTAGAACCAAAACATTCTGTTCATTGCAGAATGCTTCATAAGTGGAATCAAAAGGCAGGGGAGTCCCTTTCAGTTTACATGGCTGAATTGAAGAAATTACCTGAGCGTTGTCAGTTCAGTAATGGGCTTAATAATGTACTGAGAGATCATTTGGTTCAGGGTTCCCAACATTTTTTATGCCATGGACTACTACCATTAACCAAGCGGTCCATAGACGCCAGGTTGGGAATGCCTGGTTTAGTTTGTGGAATCTTACAAGGGGAGAGGAGGGAGGGAGGGAGGGAACGTCGACTAAGACCATGAGAGGCCTGCGTCGGGCATTTTCATGCCTTACAGGATGCAGATTGGAAGTCTATGTGGGGCGCCATTCCTCACACAGACTAGAGCAATGTGTGATTAAGTGCCTTGCTCAAGGGCACAAACACATTGCCACAGCTGAGGCTCGAACTAGCGACCTTGAGATAACTAGATAAACGCCTTAACCACTTGGCCACGTGCCCAACACAATAGCATTCTTACAAGAAAGCATTCACAAATAGCTTCTAACTGAAGCACAACCCAACATTTAAAAGAGCAGTTGAATGCTGTACCAATGGAAACAGCAGACAGAGACGCAATTGAGCTGCAATCAGGAATGGAAGTGAGCATAAGTAAAATTGCAATGTCTAAACAGAAACCAGCCTGCCTGAACAAATTGTGTTACTGTTGTGGCACGGGCTCACATACATCAGAACAATGCAAGTTTAAAGAGGAGATGCAGAAAATTCAACAAAGTAGGACACACACAAAGAGCACATCAGGTAGACAAAAATAAGTGGATTGCACAGGGAAGAGAAAAAAGACAAAATATCAGGCTGCAATTTCAAAAAGAGCATGCTGTTGATGAAAGATTGCTGAGCCTCTGGTGATGATCTATGCATCATCAATGAGAGGTTCCGGAGGATTGGAGGGTTGCGGATGTTGTTCCTTTATTCAAGAAAGGGAGTAGAGATAGCCCAGGAAATTATAGACCAGTGAGTCTTACCTCAGTAGTTGGTAAGTTGATGGAGAAGATCCTGGGAGGCAGGATTTATGAACATTTGAAGAGGCATAATATGATTAGGAATAGTCAGCATGGCTTTGTCAAGGGCAGGTCGTGCCTTACCAGCCTGATTGAATTTTTTGAGGATGTGACCAAACACATTGATAAACAAAGAGCAGTAGATGTAATGTATATGGATTTCAGCAAGGCATTTGATAAGGTACCCCCATGCAAGGCTCATTGAGAAAGTAAGGAGGCATGGGATCCAAGGGGACATTGCTCTGTGGATCCAGAACTGGCTTGCCAACGGAAGGCAAAGGTTGATTGTAGATGGGTCATACTCTGCATGGAGGTCAGCCACCAGTGGAGTGCCTCAGGGATCTGTTCTGGGACCCTTACTCTTCGTGATTTTCATAAATGACCTGGATGAGGAAGTACAGGCATGGGTTAGTAAGTTTGCTGATGATACAAAGGTTGGAGGTGTTGTGGATAGTGTGGAGGGCTGTCAGAGGTTACAGTGGGACATTGATAGGATGCAAAACTGGGCTGAGAAGTGGCAGATGAAGTTCAACCCAGATAAGTGTGAAGTGGTTCATTTTAGTAGATCAAATATGATGGCAGAATATAGTATTAATGGTAAGGCTCTTGGCAGTGTGGAGGATCAGAGGGATCTTGGGGTCTGAGTCCATAGGACACTCAAAGCTGCTGCACAGGTTGACTGTGTGGTTAAGAGGGCATACGGTGTATTGGCCTTCATCAATCGTGGAATTGAATTGAGGAGCCGAGAGGTAATTTGCAGCTACATAGGACCCTGGTCAGACCCCACTTGAAGTACTGTGCTCAGTTCTGGTCGCTTCATTACAGGAAGGATGTGGAAGCCATAGATAGGGTGCAGAGGAGATTTACAAGGATGTTGCCTGGATTGGGGAGCATGCCTTATGAGAACAGGTTGAATGAACTTGGCCTTTTCTCCTTGGAGTGACGGAGGATGAGAGGTGACCTGATAGAGGTGTATAAGATGATCAGAGACATTGATCGTGTGGATAGTCAGAGGCCTTTTCCCAGGGCTGAAATGGTTGCCACAAGAGGACACAGGTTTAAGGTGCTGGGGAGTAGGTACAGAGGAAATGTCAGGGGTAGGTTTTTGACTCAGAGAGTAGTGAGTGCGTGGAATGGGCTGCCAGCAATGGTGGTGGAAGCAGAAATTATAGGGTCTTTTAAGAGACTTTTGGATAGGTACATGGAGCTTAGAAAAATAGAGGGCTATAGGTAAGCCTAGTAATTTCTAAGGTAGGGACATGTTTGGCACAACTTTCTGGGCCGAAGGGCCTGTATTGTGCTGTAGGTTTTCTATGTTTCTATGTTTATAAAAATCTGATAATGATGAGAATGACACAGGACTGAGTATCCTTGAGATTTACTATGTGAAAACTAACAACAGACAAGCAATATGGCAGAAATTTTAATTAAAATTGAATTGGACACTGGGTTGGCTGTTTCAGTCTTTCCACAAAATGACCTTGAATGTCATTTCAAAGATACTGAAATGAAGCCTGCAGATATTTAACTAAGAACTTAGACTGGAGGAAAGGTAATTCCTGTGAGAAAGACATTTGTAACAGTAAAATACGACAACCAAAAAGACACTTTGAGCTTGTAAGTGGTAAAACTGGGAGGACAAGCATTGAGACCATGATTGGCTGGACAACGCCAACTTGATTGAAGATTCGTCCATTGTTTGCTTAACACATTCCCAGCAATTGAGTCAACTGAAAGTGAATTAAGAAATATTCTGGATGATGCTGCAGCAGTTTTCAAGGATGGTATTGGAAAACACAAAACATATCAAGGGTAAAAGAATGTTAAATGAAAATGCCACACCCAAGTTTTACAAGGCATATACCATCCATGATAAAATAGCCAGTGAGCTAGATCGCATGGAGGCTGAAGGAACTCTTTCCAAGGTTGAACCGAATGATGGGCAATTCCAGTGGTCACAGTAGCCAAGAATAACAGGTCTGACAGGATCTGTGGTGATCTTAAGGTCACCATCAACCCAGTACTATAAGTTGATCAATACCCTCACAGAGGATATTGAGGAGAGAATAGAGGATATTTTTGCAAATCTTATTGGAGGGAAACTCTTCAGCAAAATGAAGCTTATCTACAGATAGGGATAGAAGAAGAGTCTGAACTGTTTTTTACCATAAACTCTCACAAAAGGCTTTATCACTATAATAGGCTTATTTTTGGAGAAGCATTTGCACCTGCACTCTGGCAGAAAGCTGTGGACCAGGTGCTGCAAAGCTGCTCAGGCTCTCAGTGGCACCTGGATGACATCATTGTTACTGGAACTTCTCCAAAATTTCAAAACAGTATTAAAAGGATTAGCAGATTACGAGCCCAGAGCACGGATACAAGAAGAGTGAATTCTTTAAACCAAGCATCACTTATAGTGATCACATTATTCCTGCACATGATTTACTGTCACAGTCCCGACCATTAATTCCCCATTTTCTCCTAATTTCCTTTGGTGGCAGCACACCTGCTTTTCATCAAGACCTGCAGCATAAGAACCCTGGCTTTGCAGTCACTAGTTGCCAGATTATTGGTTATGCCAGTGTGGTAATTAACATTTCCCGGCCGCTTAGGATTGTGCGTTCTAATTCTTGCTTCAGTACTGAGATTTACCTGTGAAACTCCGTCTCTCCATGTCAAGATAAGTACTCTAAGTTTTACTTCAGCACTGAGGTTTATCTGTGAAACTCCGTCTCTCCGTGCTAAGAAAAGTTTTGTCTGCCACTTTCCTTTCTACACTCCATGTCAAGATAAGTTCTGCCTGCCTCCTGCTTTCCTGCAGTCCCTCCTGTTTGCCATTCAACGCTCACGCCCGCGCCTGCATCCTAACTCAACCTCCGTGCTTGTGTCCTGCGTTTGGGTTCGCCTCGTTCGTTGCAACATTTACACAGGTATGTTGAGAAAATTCAAACAGTAGTGGATGCCCCAAGTTCAAAGGACGTGTCACAGTTCCGGTCCTTTGTAGGATTTGTCAATTACTATGAGAAGCTCCTGCCAAACCTGGCTACTGTGCTCCACCCCTTGAACTCATAACTACAGATCGGGAAGAGAAGGCAATGGACAAAGCAGCGTGAGATGGCTTTCCAAAAGGTAAAGGAAATGGTGATTTCAGACACTGTACTCACACATTATGATCCACATCATCCAGTGAAGCTTGCCTGTGACACCTCGCCTTATGGAATAGGTGCAGTCATGTCACATGTTATGAGTGATGGAAGTGAATGTCCCACAGCCTTTGCATCATGTTCCCTTACCGCTACAGAGAAAAATTATGCACAGATTGACAGAGAGACCTCAACTCTGGTTTGGGGTGTAAAGTGTTTCAACCAGTAATGAGAGTTTACCCTCATTACTAATCATCAACCACTGGCGTCCATCTTCAATCCACAGAAGGGTGTTCCATTAATAGCAGCAATACAAATGCAGAGTTGGGCTGTTTCTTGGAAGACACATTTACAAGATCGAACTCACGAGGACAACTTATCATGAAAATGCTGAGGGATTGTCCCATTTACCCTTGGAAAAGGAAATACCTGAGAAATGTACAAAAGAGGACTCTCCTCTTGACGTATTCTCTCTAATGCAAATCAAAACTCTCTCTACTATGGCAGAGGTGATCAAAAGGGAAACAAGAAAAGACTTGCACTGTCTCAGGTCTACATGGCCACCCAGAAGATGATAAGTGCAGCACCTCTCCATCCCTGGGAATCACTTGTATTGCTCTGACAGAGGACATGTGTGGATTTTTCCGGACCATTCATGGGCACAAATTTCTTGATAGTAGTGGATGCAGCTACAACGTGGCCAGAAGTGTTCCCAATAGCCTCCACTACAGCCTCGAACTCAGTTGATGTGTTTAGTAGCCTCTTCTCAAGAACTGTGTCCCAGAATACTTAGTGACAATGGACCACAGTTTGTTGCAGAACAGCTTCAGATTTCCCTGAAAATGATTGGGATACGACATAATACATGTGCCCCATTACACCCAGCTACAAATGGCTTGACGGTAAGGTTTGTCCAGAGTCTAGAGGACTCGGTGTGAGCAATGTCAGCTGCACTGACACTGAATCAGAAGCTCGCCAATTTCCTCCTTGCATTTGGCTTTGCAGCACGCGCCACAACCGACAACTCACTACCTACGCTGCTCCTGCATTGTCAATTGCACTCGTGCCTGGATCTCCTCAAACCCAATCTCAGAAGGAGTATGCAGGGCAAACAACTGAGACAAATTGAGGGCTCCTCAAACAAGGAGGTTCAATGTTTCACTCCCGAACAAGCTTCCTGGCGAGGGACTAAAGAGGCGATCAAAGGTAGGTAGTTGGAAAGACTAAGAACAGAACTGGTCCACTCTCCTACACAGTGGAGGTTGCATGTGATGTCATCTGGAGACAACACATTGATCTGTCGAGGAGAGCAGAGTCAATCGTTAGAGAAGAAAGGTGCCCAGAGCTGTCAGAACCACTTCCTGCAGTCACAAATTCAACTCCTAACCATCATGGAGGAGGTCTCAGAACCTGAGATTGTTTCACGGCCACAAACTTCACTAACCACGCAAACTGAAACCCCTTGTCAGGAAAGACGTTATCCCATAGGCGAAAGAAATCCTTCACAGCAATTAAATTTTTAGGCCTGAATGGGGCAATTTAAAATTTACTATGCTGTGCATGTCTATATAGTAGTAGTATTGTTTATTTGTTATTTCCCTCACCCCATATAGGTGGTGTGAATGTGTATTTTTCCCTCAAGCTTGGGTCCTGTACCAGAGGTCTGGGAGTTTGAGTGTTCAGCGCAGTATCCTTGCTGATCCTAGCAGCACGCTCTTTTAGATGAGATCTCAGATGTTGTTCCCGGGATTTGCTGGAGCCATTCTCCCAGTCCAGGTGTCACAGCTCCAAGTGCTCCTATCACCACGGGATTACTCTAGCTTCAACCTTCCTCATCCTTTCTATCTGGTCTTTCAAGCCCTGGTAAATCTCCAGCTTCTCATACTCTTTCTTCCTGATGTTACTGTCATTCGGGATTGCCCCATCCATTACTATTGCTTTCTTCTGTTGTTTGTCCAGTATTACTATGTCTGGTTGGTTGGCCATAGGATCATCAAGGAAGTCAAGAACAACCACCTACCAGCTGTGCTTACTTACATCGATTTTTGCAAAGCTCTTGACTCCATTCACCGAGGTAAAATGCTGAAGATCCTGAAAGCTTACGGAGTGCCAGACCATCTACTGAGAGCAATAGAGTCCAGCTATACCAAAACCATGGCAAAAGTTGTATCACCAGACAGAGAAACAGCAGTGTTCGAGCTCCTAGCTGGTGTGCTGCAAGGAAACACTCTGGCACCCTATATCTTTATAACCGTCCTTGATTACGCTCTGCGACAAGCTACCAAAGATCATGACAAGCTTGGTTTTACCATAAAACCAGGGCGAACCAAAAGGGTCAGTCCAGTTACACTCACAGATCTCGATTTTGCAGATGATATCGTCCTGCTCTCTGACCAGATGGAGGAAGCACAGCAGCTACTGACAAAAGTGGAAATAGAACGCAATAAAGTTGGACTTCGCCTAAACGCTAAAAAGACAGAGTACATGGCATTTAACTGCGACGAAGGTATTCTCAAGACAATAGAGAATGGTACCATTAAGAAAGACTTTGACTACAAGTACCTCGGGTCAAGAATGATGAGTTCGGAGAAGGACATAAAGATACGGAAGGCGCTGGCGTGGAGGGCTATGAACGGCATGAAGGAAATCTGGAATTCGAACCTGACCAGAGGGCTTAAAAGTAGGATTTTCATAGCAGTCATAGAGTCCATTCTCACATACGGATACGAGACGTGGACACTCACCAAGATGATGCGGAAGTCTCTAGATGGTTGCTATACACAAATGCTCCAGATGGCTCTTGATGTGAGTTGGCAACAGCACATGACGAACATTGAGCTCTATAACAACCTACTGATGCTCTCCACTAAAATCGAGGCAAGAAGACTGCAACTAGCGAGGCACTGTCTATGCCACCCCGAGCTACCTGCCAGCTTAGTCATCACATGGGAGCCCAGGCACGGGAGGATGAACCCTGGGTGCCCTCCCAAGACTATGGTCAACACGCTCCTAGAAGACAGCGGCGCGGCTAATGTAGATGAACTGAACACACTGATGAGGGAGAGGGAGAAGTGGAGAGTCCGTCATTGTGCCCGATGCCGGCCCCCTAGGCCCGAGTCGACGTAGTAGTAGTAGTAGTAGTAGTTGGTTGGCCAGTACCTGCTTATTAGTCTGTACTTGGAAGTCCCTCAGGATCTTAGCTCTGTCATTCCCCACTACCATCTCGGGTGTTTTCCATTTGGACTTGGGAAAGTCCAATCCATACTCAGTGCAGATGTTCCTTTATACAATTCCTGCAATTCAGTGCCATTCAGTGTGTGCTGTCCCTGCCTGCATCTTGCACCCTGCTGCTATGTGCTGGATAGTTTCAGCAGATTCCTTGCACAGTCTGCATCTTGGGTCTTGTTTGGTGGGGTAGACCCCTGCTTCTATTGCTCTTGTGTTCAGCGCCTGTCCTTGTGCAGCCGTGAGCAGCGCCTCTGTGCTGTCCCTCAGTCCTGCCACTTGCAGCCATTGGTAGCGCTTGCTTATGTCAGCCACCTCTGATATCTGGAGATAGTACATCCCATGCAGTGGCTTGTCCTGATTTGGCCTCTGGTCCTCTGGCTCTGCTTCACCCACTTCCATTTCCATGTCCCCTGCCTGCTGTCTGACGCATCCGCTACCAGGTTGTCCTTAGGGTCATCTTCCTGACATGCTCATGGATGTTTCGCATTTCTTCCAGGACTGTGGCCTTGACACTTCCAAGTCCCCGTCCTCCTTTATTCCGGCGGGTGTATAGTCACTCAACGTTGGACTTTGGGTGGGATCCTCCATGTATCATTAGTAGTTTCCAGGTCTTGATGCCAGTGTGTATGTATACACAGGCACACACTGTATATATGTATGTACACACGCATTGTATGTATGTATATAAGCTGAGATGCATGCTGTATTGTGTTGAAGGAGCATTGTATATTTAATATTTCAAAGTTCAAACTAAATTTATTATTGAAGTACATATATGTCATCATATAGAAAGCTGAGATTCAATTTCTTGTGGGCATACTCAATAAATCTCTGGTCAGGTCACTTGTCTGAACATTACTGGTACCATGTAAACCAGTACTACTTGTCACATGGTCGGGTGGTCAGCGACTAAACCAGCTCCTCCACCAGGCTTGCCTGGTGAGGAGGGTAGTTAGTCACCCTGCAGGACGAAAAACAAGACCTGTCAAAGGGCGGATGAACCCTCTTGTAGGGTCAACAGCCATCTAGCAAACACGTGCCGTGAAGCGCGGAAAGGGCATCCCTTGCATCGAAGCTTGGTCTGGACATTCACTGCAACAGAACTTCCCCCAGCCGTCTTGAACCCCACCATGCCACTGGATCCGGGAGAGGATGTCGAGAGGGTGGGTCTGGACCTGTGCAACCCCCTACTCACCTAAAATCCACTCACGCACACGCTGTTCCTTTCTGTGGAGTGGGGTACCACCCCACTAACTGACTGAAAGGAACCATCATCATCCTATGGGATGGATAGCCAGAGAGAGAGCGAGAGACTCAGTAAATCTATAGAATAATAACCATAACAGAAGCACTGAAAGACCACCCAACTAGGGTGTTCAACCAGTGTGCAGAAGACAACAAACTGTTTAAATACAAAAAGAAGAAACAATAATAATAAATAAATAAGCAATAAATATCAAAAACATAAGATGAAGGGTCCTTGAAAGTGTGTCCATTGGTTGTGGGAACATTTCAATGATGTGTAAGTGGAGTGAAGTCATCAGCTTCGGTTCAAGAGCCTGATGGTTGAGGGGTAATAACTGTTGCTGAACATGGTGGTGTGAGTCCTGAGGCTCCTGTACCTTCTTCCTGATGACAGCAGTGAGAAGAGAGCATGACCTGGGTGGCGGGGGTCCCCGATGATGGATGCTGCTTTCCCGCGACAACACTCTGTGTAAATGCGCTCAATGGTGGGGAGGGCTTTATTCGCAATGGACTGGGTCATATCCACTACTTTTCTTAGGATTTTCCATTCGAGGGCATTGGTGTTTCCATACCAGGCTGTGAGGCAGCCAGTCATTATACTCTCCACCACACATCTATAGAAGTTTGTCAAAGTTTCAGATGTCATGCTGAATCTTCACAAACTCCTCAGGAAACTGAGGCATGCAGTTCTTTCGTTGTAATTGCACTTATGTGATGGGCCCAGGACAGGTCCTCTGAAATATCTCAGAATTTAAAGTTGCTAACCCTCTCCACCTCTGATCCTCCAATAAGGACCACCTCATGGACCTCTGGTTTCCTCCTCTTGAAGTCAATAATCATCTCCTTGATATTGAGTAAGAGGTTGTTGTGGCAGCACTCACCCAAATTATCAATCTCCCTCTTATATGCTGCTTCATCACCACCTTTGATTTGGCCTGTGACAGTGATGCCAGCAAACTTGAATTTCAGTAATATTTGATTAATATTGTAAGTCTATTATATGATTAAGCATTCTTTGTTGTTTAAATAATTCTCTGTTTGTAAAAATGCGTGAATGCATAGGTCACTACTCGCCACATCATATGTCAGCACCTTGCTAAAGTAAGACTAAACATACCCGAGATTTCCAGGCTAATGCAATTTTCTTTCAATTAGTTTTATGTTTTGGAGTTACAAATCATAACAGAAACTATAGTGTGTCCCAGACACCACTCGGCACATCATGGAAACCTGCCTTTCCTGCAAAGGGCTCATTGTACTCATCTTGCTGCTCAATAAAGCAGCCAACATAATGAAAGATCCCTCAAGCATTCTTCCTTCCTTCCCTCAAAAGCCTGAAAGCACGTGCTCCCAGGCTGAAGAAAAGCTCCTATCCTGCTGCCATCCCACTGTTATAAAACTACTGAGTGGTACACTGGTACAATAAGATGGACTCTTGACCTCACAATCTACCTTGTTCTTGACCTTACTGTTCACCTACACTTTCTCTTCACATTGTGTACCCTTGTACTTCCTCGGTGCAGCATTGTTATCAGTTGATCTGCCTGGACTGTATGCACTGTTTTCCACTGTACCCTAATACATGTGACAATAATGAACAAATTTCCCAATTTACAAACGCCCAGGCCAACTGATGACAAAAGATCACATGCAGGGACAGGCTTGCACTTTCAAACTATCCACCTCCTTCCTCGTTATGAGATAAAAATGTTATTAGATGAAGCTTCACAGCAGACTGCAGTTCAGAGAAGAATAGCAACAATGAAATTGTTGATAGAAACCAGGCGGAAAAGATAAAGCACTGGTTCCACAAAAGAAATGCAGAAAGCAGAGAATTAAATAGATCAGCACTGATGTGCCACAAAGATGAAGTTTGAAAAATAAAAAAATGCAAGGTTTTAAACACATAGGCAATGCTGAAAAGGCTGCAAATAATTAGAGAGATTAGCACGCAACACAACTCAGAGAACTAAGGAGTTCTAATTCTTTTCCTTAGTTTAAACAAATTGCAGGTTATCACAATGAATGTAATCTTGAACTGACAATTTAATCAATTTGTCCAATACGAACATTTATTTCATTCTGCAGATGGAACAGCTAACTGCATATAGCTGGATTAGATTCATGAATTAAATATGAAATTTTTCATACTTTTTTAATAATGAAATGATGTTTAGTCATATTTTCACTAGATAATTAATACAAAAGAGTGTGTTTGCTGTCAGTCCAGTACTGCATTGATCTGCAAGACATCTAGCTCGAAGCCAGATGATCATGTCTAATGCCCTGGGTAAGATTTCTATTGCTATGCTGTTAAGTATTTTTATTATTCCCCCCTTCTCCAATGCCTTATCTTTCTCACCAATCTACTTCCCAGCTCTTTGCTTCACTCCGCACCCCCCCGACCTTCTTACTCCGATTTCTCATCTTTTTTCTCCAGTCCTGATGAAAGGTCTCAACCCAAACCATCGACTGTTTACTCCTTTCCACAGATGCTGCCTGGCCTGCTGAGGTCCTCCAGCATTTTGTGTGTGTTGCTTGGATTTCCAGCATCTGCAGATTTTCTCTTGTTTGTATTTTTATTGTAGCAGTTTTCTGCAAAAGCAGTGTGTCCTGCCAGTAAGAGTGTTTTGGCTTTGGATAAAGATAAGGAGCCATGTTCCCCGACTTAAGAATGTTGCATCAGCCAGTCGGGACTGTCTAGGTACGTGGTGTAACTTTCTGCGAAGTGGGATGTGAGAGACGATTCTAGAGAGCTGTGCGAGTTCAGATCTGTAAAGGACAGTAGTCTGGCTTGGGGTCTTCTGGCGGGAGGTGCGGGAGATGAGCACCAGGGATCCATTCCGAAGGGGAGACCCGATTGCAAGGAGCACTTTGCGAGATGGATTCCAAGAAGGGAAGTTCTACCTGTGATTGGTGATGGGAATTCAGTGCCATGAGTACAGCAATATACCCAACTACTACAGAAACGAGCTCCAACGTTTATGTGCAATTTTAGACTGGTTTAACTGTAATGGGCCCTTTATCTTTCTTTTCTTTTCCTGTCAACTGTTTGATAAAGTTGATTATTTTATGCTCATGTAAGATCTGTCATTTTTTTAAAAAACGATAATTGTGTGTGATCAATATTTACACAGCTTTCGCTACAATCCCAACTTTCCTGTTTGGTTGAACCCCAAAATCATACTGACCCTAGACGTACATTGCTTATGAAAGGTGGCATTATCACCGCTGAGTCGCGTGGCTGTTCGCAGAGTTAGCTGTCGAGCCAAGTTTGTAGATGTGCCTGGTGAGAGGGTTGCAGATCTTAAAAATAAGCTACCACATTTTGGAAATATCTATTATTAAGAAATACATTTAATGGTAAATACTTCTGGCTGGATCTATGTGGCCCAGTCTTAATAGAAGTTCCCCAGGGCTTCCAAGAAAAAGGGAAATACCAATGTTTTAAATTACTTCATTTGCAGTGATGCTATCAAGCAATATTCTGAGAACTTAAGAAAGTGCTTGTTCAATCAATGTAAACAATGGGCAGTAAAGTTTAGTCAAACTTTTAACATAACAGGAAACAGAGTGAAAGAAATTTAGCAAGGGCAGTCTAGGAGCATACGGCTTTGGCAACTGAAGGCATGGTTACAATGTTGGACTTACTTTTGTTATGTTTTATGCTTGTTGCACTGAGAAGCCGGGTGGCTACGAATAACACACATGAGAGACGGAGAGGTGCTGTTGTTTATTTTACTTTAAGTCATCTACCTAGAGTGCCCTCTCACATAACTTTCAGTACGTAGCACACAGGGAAGCTAGACAGCAACCTGTGAAGGTCAAAACCTCCCCTCCCCCCTTTATTTTAAAGGTTTCTCCCCCTTCCCATCTGCTGAAGTATTTACATTCAATGGAGTAATCATCAAATTCAACCAACACAAAACATTTTTTTAAACTAAAGGAAGAGGGCAGACTGTCTCTATTCCCAGACATGACCCTGGGGGATTATTCTGCCCCATGCACTGAGAGTTAGTCACCAAACTAAAGATTCAATCTGTCTGGCGTCCGCCTGTTCCTGTGAGGGTACTGATGACTTGGGGATGACAGCAAAGTCATTTTATCTCCTGGTTGTGTATGTATAGCTCTTGGCTTGGGTACTGCATTGTCAGTTGGAATGCACAGGTAATGGGGGAGCACTGGCTCTCTCATTTAACCTTAACAGAGGTTTTGCAGTCGTTGTTTCAGAATCCTGACCTATTTCTAGAACTGGATCTGGATGGGTCAGTTTGTGTCGGTTTTCAGGAGCCTCAGAAGTGGACAACAGCTGATCAACATATCTTTTCCAGATGTTGTGGTTACTAGTTTCCACTGTGTATGACACAGGACCAGTTTGTGCCACAACTGTCACAGTAGCCACTTTGTTCCAGAGATGTAGTTCTGGGCAAGTACTCTCTCTCCTGCTGTGAAACTTCTGTACTTTGCTTTGGCACATCTCCCTGCTTGGATTTTCTGTTCATTTAGCAAAATCAGTTTTCTGTTTGGTAGTTTAAGCAGGTCAAGTCAGGTGCAAAGCTGTCTTTTCATCAGTACAGTGGCTGGAGCCATTTAGTGGTGGCGTAAGGTGTGTTGCAGTATGTCAGCAAGAAACTGTTAAGACGTTGTTTGAGGAATCCACTTCCCACTGAAGTCTTGAGGGCTTGTTTCGTTGCTTGTACAAATCCTTCAGCAAGGTCATTAGTGGCTGGCTGATATGGTGCTGACTTGATGCGCTTGAATACCATTTGTTCCCATAAATGCCTTAAACACTTCATACAGGAGTTGTGGGCCATTGTCACTTACAAGCTGCTGAGGAAGCTAAAGATGGAACGTAGCTCCTCAATGCATTTTTCAGATGTAGTACTCTTCATGATGGCAATCTCAGGCCATATGTAGTTTGTGTCCACCATAATCAAAAACACATGGACTTCTACAGATCCTGCAAAATCTATGTGAATCCTCTGCCATGGTTCTTCAGGCCATTCCCAACGATGCAAAGGAGCAAACTGAGGAACATTTCTCACTCACTGACAATGTGGGAATGCTTTGGCCTGCTTTTCACTGGTTACATCCAGTCCTGGCCACCAGAAGTAGATGCATGCAACGCACCCAAAATGCTGGTGGAACGCAGCAGGCCAGGCAGTTGGTCCTGACGAAGGTTCTTGGCCCAAAACGTCGACTGTACCTCTTCCAATAGATGCTGCCTGGCCTGCTGCGCTCCACCAGCATTTTGGGTGTGTTGCTTGAATTTCCAGCGTCTGCAGATTTCCTCGTGTTTGAGAAGTAGATGCATTGTATTTTTTTTTGTGTATACTGCACTGCAATGTCTTACATGTAGCTCATAAAGCACTTAATTTCTTAATGGTGGAGGCTTATTTCCCTGTTCATTCATCTCCACTCTAACATGTACTACTCCCCTCACTGGAACAACCTCACCAGTGTAAGTTGTTAAAGTCAACCTTGCCCCTCCTGGGGTAAAATGCTGCCATTTCTCCTTGTAAACTGTCTTTGACACCAGCGTACTGCAGTGCCCATGTCCAACGGTATCCTCACCGTGGCCCATCCAACCTTCAGGTCACCCCAACAGCTGTTCACCCACAGAGTGAGAATCACTCAGTCTGTCCTCAGTATGCTCCATCTTGTTCACACTTCTTTTTGTCTTTCCTAAAGTCATTTTTCTTTATTACAGTGCTTTTCGTTGACAGTCACTTTTTACTTCTACAGGCGCATTTTTGTCATAGCTTCGGCAATCTAAATCCTATACCAGCATTCTTTTGCTGAATGCCCAGTTTTACCACAATGGCGACACTGATGGCCAATAGGTCTCCTATTCAAAGTCAGTAGAAACTTTATGAATGTGGAAAGGTGCACTTAACAGTTTTGCTTCTAGAGCTGCCATCTCCATCGGTGTACTAATCTGAATTGCCTTCTGTAATGTTAGTCTGTCTTCAGTAACCAAATATTTCTGAATTGCCTCACTACACAAACCAGGTCTATCATGTAACATGTCATTTAGCAGCTGCCCAAAATTGCAGTTTAGACAATTGCTTCAACACCGCCGCAAACTATGAAATAGACTTGACTTCCTCTTGATTCCTTTTATGAAACCTCTCAGCAATAATCAAAGGTTTAAGTGAATAGTGGGCCTTTGGGACTTCAACTATATCCTCAAAACTTATTGACAGGTTTGGCAAGTTGCATTAGACTGCGTAATAAATTAGACCTGGTCAGAAAATTCAGAACACAAATATTACCTGAAATTTGATTTGCCAGTGCAAAATACTTAAATCTTTCAGTATATGAACTCCATTGCTCTGTCGTTTTGTCATGTGGCACCATACTTACAAACATTGTCGTCATTTTGAAACACAATCACTTTCCAGAAAAGTTATTTTTTTCTCTCTCTCAGCCAGTGTCACCTCGTCACCAGTTGTTATGTTTGTGGTACTGGGAAACCAGGTGGTCGTCAATAACACACACGAGAGAGGGAGAGGCAAGGATCAAACGTGCAGCTGTTTATCTTACTTGCAAGTCAACTACCTAGAATGCCCTCTAACATTACGTTCAGAACATAACACACAGGCAAGCTCGAAAGCAGCCTGTAAGAGTTAAAATATAGATACATACAATGATGATCAAATGGCCAGAACTAGTTCTGAAGGGTTTTGAATTGCTGACGAGCAAAACGAGAGGGGTCATCCAAAAATGCATTGGAAAAATCAAGTTGAGCATTACCAAAGGCTTGGATGAGAGTTTTCAACAACAGATGTACACAGAGGAACCTTAAGGTTCAAATCCATAGCTCACTGAAAGCAGCCACGTGTAGATAGGGTGGTAAAGAAGGTATATGGCATGCCTTGCCTTCGCTAGTCAGGGCATAGAGTAAAAGAGTCAGGAAGTTAAGATGCAGCTGTATAAAACTTTGACCGGGCCACACTTGGAGTGTTGTGTGCTACTCTGGTCACCCCATTACCGGAAGGACACGGAGGTTTTGGAAAGGGTGCAGAAAAGGTTTACTAGGATGCTGCCTGGATTAGAGGATATGTGCTATAAGGAGAAATTGGATAAACTTGGATTGTTTTCTCTGGAACATCAGATGACCATGAAACACAGGAGCAGAATTAGGCCATTTGACTCAGAGTCTGCTCCACCATTCCATCATGGCTGATTTATTATCCCTTTCAAACCCATTCTCCTGCCTTCTCCCATAACCTTTGATGCCCTGAATATTCAAGAACCTACAACCTCCATTTTAAATACACTCAATGACTTGGCCTCCGCAGCAGTCCGTGGCAATAAATTCCACGGATTCAGAGAAACATAGAAACATAGAAAACCCACAGCACAATAAAGGCCCATCAGCCAAGAAAGCTGTGCTGAACATGTCCTTACCTTAGAGATTACCTAGGCTTACCCACAGCCCTCTATTTTTCTAAGCTCCATGTAGCCATCCAGGAGTCTCTTAAAAGACCCTATCGTTTCCGCCTCGACCGCCGCCGCCGGTAGCCCATTCCACACACTCACCACTCTCTGCGTAAAAAACTTACCCCTGACATCTTCTCTGTACCTACTTCCAAGCACCTTGAAACTACGCCCTCTCGTGCTAGTCATTTCAGCCCTGGGAAAAAACCTCTGACTATCCACACGATCAATGCCTCTCATTATCTTGTACACTTCTATCAGGTCACCTCTCATCCTTCGTCGCTCCAAGGAGAAAAGGCCAAGTTCACTCAACCTATTCTCATAAGGCATGCTCCCCAATCCAGGCAACCTCCTTGTAAATCTCCTCTGCACCCTTTCCATGGTTTCTATGTCCTTCCTGTAGTGAAGCGACCAGAATTGAGCACAGTACTCCAAGTGGGGTCTGACCAGGGTCCTATATAGCTGCAACATTACCTCTCGGCTCTTAAACTCAGTCCCACGATTGAAGGCCAATGCACCATATGCCTTCTTAACCACAGAGTCAACCTGCGTAGCAGCTTTGAGTGTCCTATGGACTCAGACCTCAAGATCCTTCTGATCCTCCATACTACCAAGAGTCTCACCATTTATGGTTTTATTACTATTTAATTATTTATGGTGCAACTGTAACGAAAACCAATTTCCCCCGGTATCAATAAAGTATGACTATGACTATGACTATTAATACTATATTCTGCTATCATATTTGACCTACCAAAATGAACCTCCTCACACTTATCTGGGTTGAACAGCATCTGCCACTTCTCAGATCAGTTTTGCATCCTATCAAGTCCCACTGTAACATCTGACAGCCCTCCACACTATCCACAACACCCCCAACCTTTGTGTTATCAGCAAATTTACTAACCCATCCCTCCACTTCCTCATCCAGTTCATTTATAAAAATCAGTAAGAGTAAGGGTCCCAGAACAGCTCCCTGAGGCACACCACTGGTCACAGACCTCCATGCAGAATATGATCCATCTACAATCACTCTTTGCCTTTTGTGGGCAAGCCAGTTCTGGATCCACAGAGCAATGTCCCCTTGGATCCCATGCCTCCTTACTTTCTCAATAAGCCTTGCACGGGGTACCTTATCAAATGCCTTCCTAAAGTCCATATACACTACATCTACGCTCTACCCTCATCAATGTGTTTAGTCATATCCGCAAAAAATTCAATCAGGCTCATAAGGCACAACCTGCCTTTCGCGAAGCCATGCTGACTATTCCTAATCATATTATGCCTCTCCAAATGTTCATAAATCCTGCCTCTCAGGAACTTTTCCATCAACTTACCAACCACTGAAGTAAGACTCACTGGTCTATAATTTCTTGGGCTATCCCTATTCCCTTTCTTGAATAAGGGAACAACATTCACAACTCTCCAATCCTCCAGAATCTCTCCCGTCCTCATTGATGATGCAAAAGTCATCACCAGAGGCTCAGCAATCTCCTCCCTCGCTTTCCACAGTAGCCTGGGGTACATCCCGTCTGGTCCCGGTGATTTATCCAACTCAATGCTTTCGAAAAGCTCCAGCACATCCTCTTCCTTAATATCTCCTTGTTCAAGCTTTTCAGTCTGCTGCAAGTCATCCCTACAATTACCAAGATCCTTTTCCACAGTGAACACTAAAGCAAAGTACTCATTATGTACCTCTGCCAGCCATCTCCTCTTGTTCCATACACACTTTTCCACTGTCACACTTGATTGGTCCTATTCTCTCATGTATTATCCTCTTGCTCTTCACATAATTGTAGAATGCTTTGGGGTTTTCCTTAATCCTGTCCACCAAGGTCTTCTCATGGCCCCTTCTGGCTCTTTCATTCTTAAGCTCCTTCCTGCTAGCCTTATAATCTTCTAGATCTCTATCATTACCTAGTTTTTTGAACTTTTTGTAAGCTCTTCTTTTCTTCTTGACTAGATTTACAATAGCGTTTGTACACCACAGTTCCTGTACCCTACCATCCTTTCCCTGTCTCATTGGAAAGTATCTATGCAGAACCGCATGCAAATATCCCCTGAACATTTGCCACATTTCTTCCATTCGTTTCCCTGAGAACATCTGTTTCCACTTTATGCTTCCAATTTCTTGCTTGATAGCCTCATATTTCCCCTTACTCCTATTAAATGTTTCCCTAACTTGTCTGTTCCTATCCCACTCCAATGCTATGGTAAAGGAGATAGAATTGTGATCACTATCTCCAAAATGCTCTCCCATTGAGAGATCTGACACCTGACCAGGTTCATTTCCCAACACCAGAACAAGTACAGCCTCTCCTCTTGTAGGCTTATCTACATATTGTGTCAAGAAACCTTCCTGAACACACCTAACAAACTCCACCCCACCCCATCTAAAACCCTCACTCTAGGGAGATGCCAATCAACATTTAGGAAATTAAAATCTCCCACCACAACAACCCTGTTAGTATTACACCTTTCCAGAATCTGTCTCCCTATCTGCTCCTCGATGTCCCTGTTACTATTGGGTGCTCTATAAAAAACACCCAGTAGAGTTATTGACCCCTTCCTATTCCTAACTTCCACCCACAGAGACTCCATAGACAATCCCTCCATGACTTCCTCCTTTTCTGCAGCCATGACACTATCTCTGATCAACAATGCCATGCCCCCACCTCTTTTGCCTCCCTCCCTGTCCTTTCTGAAACATCTACAGCCTGGCACTTGAAGTAGCCATTCCTGCCCCTGAGCCATCCAAGTCTCTGTAATGGCCACCATATCATAGCTCCAAGTGCTGATCCACGCTCCAAGTTCAGCCGTTTTATTCATAATACACCTCGCATTAAAATAGACACATCTCAAACCATCGGTCCAAGTGTGTCCCTTCTCTATCACCTACCTATCTTCCCTTTCGCACTGTCTCCAAACTTGCTCTATTTGTGAGCCAACCTCCCTTTCCTCTGTCACTTCAGTTCGTTTCCCACCCCCCAGCAATTCTAGTTTAAACTCTCCCCAATAGCCTTTGCAAACCTCTCCACCAGGATATTGGTCCCCCTCAGATTCAAGTGCAATCTGTCCTTTTTGTACAGGCCACACCTGCCCTGGAAGAGGTCGTAATGATCCAGAAATCTGAATCCCTGCCCCCTGCTCCAAATATCTCAGCCGCGCATTTATCCTCCACCTCATTCTATTCCTATAGTCACTGTCGCGTGGCACAGGCAGTAATCCCGAGATTACTACCTTTGAGGTCCTGCTTCTCAACTTCCTTCCTAACTCCCTGTAGTCTGTTTTCAGGACCTCCTCCCTTTTGCTATCTATGTCGTTGGTACCAATATGTACCACGACCTCTGGCTGTTCTCCTTCCCACTTCAAGATATCATGGATGCGATTAGAAACATCCCAGACCTGGGAGGCAAACTACCATCCACGTTTCTTTCCTGCGTCCACAGAATCGCCTGTCTGACCCCCTAACTATAGAGTCCCCTATCATTGCTGCCATCCTCTTCCTTTCCCGACCCTTCTGAGTCACAGGGCCAGACTCTGGCTGAAGAAATTCCCCATCTCTGTTCTAAATAGAAACCTCTCTGGTCTGAGGCTGCTGTGATGAGACCTGATAAAATTTTATGAGATTATGAAAGCCATAGATACAGTACACAGTCAGAACCATTTTCCAGGCTAAAAATATCAACTACTAGAGAACATACATTTAAGGTAAGACAGGGAAATTTAAAGCAGACGTGCAGGGCAATTTTCTTTTTTTAAGCAGACTGCCTGAAACTGACTGCCAGGCAAGTGGTGGAAGCAGATATAATAGTGGAGTTCAAGAAGGTGTTAGACACATGAATATGGAGGGATATGGATCATGTACAAGAAAAGGAGAACTAATTTAATTCAGCATTGCATTCCCCTGAAGGGCCTGTTCCTGGCTGTACTATCCGATGCTTGCTGCTAAATAAGCTGAGACATTTCAGTATAATACAGCGTTTACACTTTATATATGAAAATTCCAAAGAAAATCTAGATATTTATCAAGTATTCATAAAGTGATTGACTAGTCGTTACATTGTATCACAATATCTCCTAAGATGCAAAGTGGACAGAAACCCACTTTGTGTCTCCAGCATCCATCATGATGACCAAAGTTTGAGTTGGCACTCCTCCAGCTGCAATGTCACCCTCTCAAATGCATCCTTGGTTCATATTCTGCCTCCAGAAGAGTCATAATGGCTTTAGCATAGCCTACCCACACAAGCCACCATGTGAATACAGGAAACAGCCAGTCTATGGAGAATGGAACTGGCTATTAAGTAGCAGAAACAATCCAAAGTGTCTGGGCTAACACCTTAAAAAAATTGCTCCTGCAACATCACTCAGTATTGAACTGTATCCTTAAAAATGCAACACTGTTTGCAGTCTTAATACAAATAAATTCTAAACAGCATTTCTTATTGAGTGAATAACTTCATTTGTATTATTATTCTCAAGCAGAAAATGCATTAAATAATCATATCAACTGGGGTGCTCCTCGTTACTTTCGCACACATTGGCAGATACTAATCATGGCCTCATTCTTCTAAACTTTCAAAAATGCAACTTAAATCGACTTATTGTGTCCTTGTATAGCAGTCCAGCTACCCCAGGAATCGGTCCAATGAACTTTTGCTTGTACTCCTTCTATGGCAAGTGTATTCTTTCTGAATAGATCAAAACTGCTCACCACTTCAGAAGTTGTCTCACAAAAAAACAAACTATATACAGTAAACGAAACAAGACTTGCGATGAAGGCCAGTGTACCACTTGCTTTCTTAACTGCTTGTTGTATGTTTTCGTTCAGTGACTGGTGAACATCAATATTTCTCATTCTAATACAATTTAAATAAACTGCTGCCCTTCTGCTTTATCTACTAAAGTAAATAACTTCATATTTGTCCATATTACATCAAGGATTAACTTTATTCACCATTACATGTATTAGGTATTTGCTGTAGTGTGTTGGTCAGGGTGCAATGTGCAACAAAAGAAAACAACATTCAACAATTGTACAGAATAAAGAATTACAAAATATAAATAAATATAGATAAACAAAAAAAGCTAATAAAGTTAGAAGTGAAAGAATAAATGTGAAATAAAGTGTGCATAAATAAATACCAGCATGTATTTACAACGTAAATTTCACTGCATCTGCCAAGTTTATGCCCCTCATTCAAACTGCCTTGAAGCCTTTTTGCAGCCTCCTCACAACTCACAATTCAATTTGGTTTAGGGTCGTCAGCAAATGTTAAGACATTACACTTTTCCCCTTAGATATACATTATGAACAACAGAGACCCAAACACTAATCCTTATGCAACCCCATTATTTAACAGCTCCATGCCAAAAATACCCATTTATTCCTACTTTCTGTTTCTTGTCATCTAATTTCCAATCCACGCTAATGCATTATCTCCGATACCATGAACTTTAATTTTCCACACAAACCTTAATGAGAGGCTTTTCAAGGGCTTCCTGAAAATCTAACATCGTATCTACTAGTTTTCTTTTATCTTTTCTCCCATTCCCAGTAGATTTGTCAAATCCAGAAATCCATGTTGAGCTTGACAATTTGGTAAATATTGTCACATGTACCAAGTTACAGTGAACATCTTTGTTTGGCATGTCATCCATACAGATGACTTCATGACATCAGTGCATTGAGGTGGTTAAGGAAAAGCAGTAACAGAATATAGAATCAGGTGTTACAGTTACAGAAAAAGTGCAATGCAGGCAGACAAGAAGGTGCAAGGCCATACCGAATATAGTGTAATCTAGAATCCATCATATCATACTAGGAGGCCATTCAATAAAGGTAGGCTAAAAGCTGCCCTTGCTGGTATGTGCTCTCACTCTGCCTCATGAGAGTGGGAGACAAAGGAGAATCTTGTTAATATTTTCCAAGTGACCTGTCATCCTGTTGCTTAAATTTGAATTTTCCTCCCTCCTTGGGGAAACTAACCAGTCTGCAGCTTCCTTTCTTTGTCTCTCCAATCATTTTTTAAAAATTATGTTATATTTCCTACCCTGTAATCCATATGATCTGCTGAATAATCAATAGATTTTTGCAAAAACAATGGCCAACAATAGGATTACAGAACACTTGGAAAGTATTAATAGGATTCTCCCATCTCCCGCTCTCCTCACGCAGAAGATACAAAAATCCGAATGCACGTACCACCTACCTCAAGGGCATAGTCTATTTCCAAGACTACTCCATTTGTCCTCTGCAATGCAAGTTATCAGGGCAGGAGATTATTGGCTTTTAAAGCCAATAATTTCTCTACCAAAATTTTCTTACTACTATTAATTTATTTCACTAAATTCATGGTTCCAAAATATTTCTGGAAAGTAACTTTTGTCCCTTTCTGTGCAAACAGAAGCAACGTATTTGCTTTTTTCCCCATTTTGTCTCAAATTTCACTCATCTTTATCTTTTCACATATTTGTAGGAGCTGTTCACTGCTGACTTTTATATTAAGTGTGTTGCCATACTCTGCTTTTGCTCTCTTAATCAATTTCTTTGTCCTTTCTTGCTGAAATGTAAACTATTCCCATTCCTCAGATTTGCTACTGTTTCTGGCAATATCACGTGACTCCTGTTTGGATCTAAGATACAGTAATCCTTAATTTTATTTGTTTACTTTGCAAGTCACCTTTCCTCTTGCATTTTTTTCACCAGGCAGGAATGTATACCTTGTGCAGTTTCTGCATATGTTCCATATCTGTTAGTCATGCCTATCTACTTTTTTAATGCTTAAAGTTGGCTGTGAATTAAATTAATGCTTTTTAATAAAGGTGCCCAATTTATCACAGCCAACTTAGTCCTCATACCTTTGTACTGTTAATTTAAGACCCTCATTTTGGAATGAACTTCCTTTTCCCTGTTAATCAAGAATTCCATTTACGACCTCTGTTCCCAAGGGAAGCCCACATTACAAGAACATTGGCTAAATATGTGTCATTGGCTAGTTTGAATATCTTTAGCAATCTGATGCAGGGGGCAAAAAATGTTCCTTAGACCTCTGATTTGTTTGAACACAACCAGAATTCTTTTGGCTGAAACAGTAGTTACTGTGAAGCACAATGGACTGAAGCGAACTGTTTTAAACAGAAACATCAACTATTTCATTGGAAGGGATATCTCAACATTTTCACAGTGGCAGAATACAGTACTAAAACAACAAGCCTATCAATTTAACATGACAAATCTTGGCAAATAACAAATTCTAAGCCCCGATTCCAAAGCACAAAACCAAACTCAATTTCTTAGTTTTGCTTGTAACATTGAACAAATGTGTCTATTTGTTGATTCAGAAATGCCATTGAACACAGGATCATTCAGAACACAGCCTTCTTGATGCCCAGTGTAACAAAAGACCTTCGCTCAGATGTGAATTATGCCCAGCTCCTTATTCAAAACACAAATGAAATAAATAATCAAGTGTTGAAACCAGTACCAATTTGCGGTAGGAACTCTCATTGCAACAAAAAGTTACTAATTTTTTAAAATCAGACAGTGCGATATTTATTCATGAACTTTATGTTTCAGCCTAACTGATTATTTTCATGCATTTTATTGTAGTATAGTACACATCTTCCAAAGGGATTTCTTTAATTGCTCCAGGCCTTCAGTTTACCAATATGCATTTTCCATTATCATTTGATAATACTAACATACAAAATAATGACGAAGAATAATTGTCAAATAGCTCTCATGACATATGTAGTTTTTGAGATTGAACCATTCCATTAGCAACTACTGCCCAGAATGAACGGATACACATTGCTTATTTCGAATGAATGCCTTTGTTTGTTACACCAATTTCCATGAGAGTCAAAATGAGAAAAAAGACTAAATAGAGGTTACAAGTTGCAGTATTGTCCTTCAAAGGTACATGCTCTACTTTTCCACTGACATAACACATTTGAAAAATGAGAAAGATATGCTGACCAAAAAAAAAAGGTCAATGCTCAGTTAGGTGGCATTAAATTTGGCCTCGCTGGTTCTGGGGAGGGAAAGAAAACACTGTCCAGGATTTGTGCTCCTGCTGCTGATCTACAGCATCTGTTGAATGAATGAACCACCTATTCAAATCAAGGTAATGGAGAGGAGGGAAAAAAAGGCTCAGCTCCACTTCTTCATACTCCTGAAACGAGCATTTACTTGGGGCTTTAAATTTCCAAGAAGATGAGTTGTATGACTGTATAAAATGGCACAAATAGCCATCACCAGAAATACAATTCAGCAAAACAATCTGAGTCCTCAAGCAGCAGAAGAATGTTCATTCTGAGGAGATCAAGGTCCATCATTTTCCACAGATATAAGGGAACCAGCTATGGAAATCTCAAACCTGAACTCTGATGAAATGAAAACCCTCTAACTTACTGTTAATGTCATTCCACAAAAGCCTTTGCCCTGCGGGATTCAGTGGGGTCTGTAAATCAGACCCATGGCAGGAATAATCCTAGCAACACACCTAAAAAGTGCTGGTGAACGCAGCAGGCCAAGCAGCATCTATCGGAAGAGGTACAGTTGACGTTTTGGGCTGAGACCCTTCGTCAGGACTAACTGAAAGAAGAGATAGTAAGAGATTTGAAAGTGGGAGGGGGAGGGGGAGATCCGAAATGATAGGAGAAGACAGGAGGGGGAGGGATGGAGCTAAGAGCTGGATAATTGATTGGCAAAAGGGATACGAGGCTGGAGAAGGGAGAGGATCATGGAACGGGAGGCCTAGGAAGAAAGAAAAGGTGGGGGAGAAGCCCAGAGGATGAGCAAGAAGTTATAGTGAGAGGGACAGAGGGAGAAAAAAAGAGAGTAAAAAAGGAAAAAGAAAAAAGATAATAATAATAAATAAATAAGGGATGGGGTACGAAGGGGAGGTGGGGCATTAGCGGCAGTTTGAGAAGTCAATGTTCATGCCATCAGGTTGGAGGTTACCCAAACGGAATATAAGGTGTTGTTCCTCCAATGTGAGAGTGGCTTTATCTTGACAGTAGAGGAGGCCATGGATGGACATATCAGAATGGGAATGGGACGTGGAATTAAAATGTGTGGCCACTGGGAGATCCTGCTTTCTCTGGCGGACAGAGTGTAGGTATTCAGCGAAATGGTCTCCCAGCCTGCATCGGGTCTCACCAATATATAGAAGGCCACATCAGGAGCACTGGACGCAGTATGTCACCCCAGCTGACTCACAGGTGAAGTGTCGCCTCACCTGGAAGGACTGTCTGGGGCCCTGAATGGTGGTGAGAGAGGAAGTGTAAGGGCATGTGTAGCACTTGTTCCACTTACAAGGATAAGTGCCAGGAGGGAGATTGGTGGGAAGGGATAGGGGGATAGGGAGGACGAATGGACAAGGGAGTCGCGTAGGGAGCAATCCCTGCAGAAAGCGGGGGGGGGGGTGGAAGGGAAAGATGTGCTTAGTGGTGGGATCCCATTGGAGGTGATGGAAGTTACGGAGAATAATATGTTGGACCCGGAGGCTGGTGGGGTGATAGGTGAGGACAAGGGGTACCCTATCCCTAGTGGGGTGGCGGGAGGATGGGGTGAGAGCAGATGTGCGTGAAATGGGAGAGATGCGTTTGAGTTCAGAGTTGATGGTGGAGGAAGGGAAGCCCCTTTCTTTAAAAAAGGAGGACATCTCCTTCGTCCTGGAATAAAAAGCCTCATCCTGAGAGCAGATGCAGCAGAGACAGAGGAATTGTGAGAAGAGGATGGCATTTTTGCAAGAGACAGGGTGGGAAGAGGAATAATCCAGGTAGCTGTGAGAGTCAGTAGGGTTATAGTAGACATCAGTAGATAAGCTGTCTCCAGCGATAGAGATAAAAAGATCAAGAAAGGGGAGGGAGGTGTCGGAAATGTCCTCATGTTTGCAGGAATAATCCTGGTACGATTGCTGTAAATGTGCTCTTACATGCATTCAAGACTATCGTTCTTTCTGTTTTCTTCAATTTAACCATACTTTGGCACATTTATTAATGAAGCATGTTGTGTATTTAATATTTCAGTAGGTCTTAGAAATGTAGCTTATAGTGATTCACTCACTATTTAGTGAATGATCAAACATTAACTTGGTATTTTACAATGTTCCCAAACTTTTAGTAGAATATCACTCAACAAGAATGACTGTACAATATGCAAAAATATCAGTCAGCCTGCTAATACCTTTTGCACTGATGTAACTGTTTAGTTCACAACAAATAAAAATTGTTTTTATATATGTTATTAGAAGTGTTACTTCAAAATAAATGATCACAAAATGTTCTTCCCTTGACTTAAAAAGGATATAATTGATTAAACTTTACCTTTGAATTGAACTAACTGCAGTATGAACAGAATTATTTGTATCTGCAAACGTATGAGCTTGTTTACTAAGAACGGGAAAAGCTAGTCAGACCCTCGAACATATTCCGCCATTTAACAGAACCATGGCTGAGCTGACTGTGAGGAGAGCCCAACTTTGCATTTCCACCTACTATCGATAACGTTTCATGTCCTTGATTTTGAAATATCCAGTATATCTTCTGTTGCCTTAAGAACATTCAAAGGTTCTGTTTCAATCAAATCCCTTTTCACTTATACCTCAGTAACCCATTGGCCCCATTCCCTCTTTCCTTATTTCACTATGTTATTCTCTCTCATAACATATGTGCATATTTGATTCATGTTTCCATGCAGCTACATCAAGGGATAATTCACAGAAATCAATTACCTTCCAGTTCATTTTTGGGATATGGGAGAAAATCATACCACCCAGAGTAAATCCAAACAGACTCAGAGAGAACAAGTAAAATCTACAAAATCAGGTTCAAACCCTAGGCCTTGGAGCTGTGAGAGAATAGCACTGTGACACACCACCATAACACTATTTTAAATACTGGACAATACAGCCAAGTCTGTCCAACCTATCCCCATTAATTAATCCATTCATTCCAGGTATTAGTCTAATAAACTTTCTCTGAACTGCTTCCAACACAATAACATTCTGTCTTTAATGAACAATCCAGAAGTGATCTCACCAATCATATATATGCACACAGTATCACACAGCACAAGCGTAATCTCGTTACTTTTGCATTCAACTCCCCTAGCAATGAAAACTAAAATTCTTTTGGTTTCCTTAGTTAGCTTTGCAGCAGCACATTAAAAGTACAACATCAGACATTAATGCATCTTTACTATTACTCTGTGCTGGCCAGGATGCGTGGACACAGGGATCCAATGGGCTTCAATCACGTGAGCTGGAGTTACCTTACATATTAAAATAATTACATAAAATTTCAATTATGTTTTACTTATTTGATAATCCGGATGCAAAATGTATTCGATGTAAGATATTAACATCTATATACATTTGTGTCATCTTCTGATCTGCATATAAACTAGATTATGCATATTTATAATAAATGAGTAATTTTAAAGAACTGAAGTTCTGAGTGAGGTTCCAGGAAATGTACATTCAGTGGCCACTTTATTAGGTACCTCCTACATCCAGCTTTACCAACTTGGCACCTTGTTTTAATGCATGCCTGTTTCTACATTTTTCATTGACCAGAATTAAACCCGTAGCCTGACTGTAGAGTGAGGTGTAATAATTACAATGAAGGAGGAGGCTTTCTGGTTAATCAGATCCACACCAACTCCCAGCACATTAATCCCAGCAGTGGAGAAGAACATCTATAAAGCAGGGCTACTTTAGGGATTAGTGAATGCAGACTTCTAGACTGCCCTGGACCTCAACAGTCAGATCAGTCATGGCTTTGTTGACATAATTCACAGATGGTAGATGGTAGAAACTGTGCATTGCAAATCTGTTCTAGTAAATTCTGAGCCATTATATCCTCTAGGGAGGATACACAAGATTAAGCTTCAACTTCTCAACTGGAAGTTTGAGTTTAATTGTCATTAACCATACATACACACGTATACAGCTAATAGGTCAAGGGGCAAAACACAGTAAATAGAGTCACACAAAGTTCATAGCAGATACAGTCACAAAAATAATATTAGCACAAGTTCCTGAGTGGCACGGCATGAGGATTGGTAGTGTATTGTCCTGCAACCATTTGAAGGATAGTTTAAATAGAAATAGAACTTTGTGCTGGAAACTTCTATCAAGGTCAAGCACAGAACTGCATGCTCAATCATGAATACTTTCATTTCACTCAAAAACAAAATCAGTTCTCTTCCTTTGAGACTGGACTATGTAGCAAGCATCCCATTGCTAGTACCTCAGTACTTTATAAATTGCCATATTTGGGTCATTGCTGTTAAGCCATATTTGTTTAGTCAGGCATTTCACTGGTATTTATTTATCTGCTTAACTTTGCCATTAAATCACAGGATAACCCAGACCGGCATGAATTTATTAAAAGATATTGAATTTATAAAAATGTACAGCAAGATGTTTTGCAGGAAGAAAACACATAACTTAATTTCTAACTTGCAAAATATTTACGAAAACTTGAGGCAAGGTTGGAAAAAGGAAATATCAACATGCTGTCAAAGACTCTGAAGATCATTTTTTAGTTAAACTATATGCTATTCACAAAATATTTCTTTGAAATATTGCATCATCTATTTGTCTTTAAGCAGAGTTGATTGACTATCATGTTCTGTATATTCAAAAAATATTATCAAGATATAAACGTTCAAATATATAGGCAAAAACTCAGTAGGAACTGACTTTTCATTAGGAATGAAATTTCTAGTATTCTCCATTATATCTGTGCAAAATTGCCTTCAATGTCGGGATTTCCATGTTTGCATGTTGCAACCCAAATAAAATCACAAAATGACTGTCAATAACTCAATCCAACTCTACAGGTGGTGCTCCAATGTTGAAATAAACATTTATTGCTACGTGCTCATCATTTAAAGAGGTAATTCACATACATTCAAAAAAATCAGTGTTTGATTTGAGAAGGCAAGAAATGTATTTCCCTGCCAGGTAAAAATTTTAATGAAAGGAGAAAGCTGCAAAAGACCTACTAAATCATTTTAAATGGGCTTTCCAATAGATTTGTTAATTGCAAAGTGCAATTTAAAAATTTTCCCACACTTTTAAAAAATTCAATGGTTTATTAATTTAGATATTTTAAGTTTTAAAAATGGTTACAAATTTGTTTTTGAGCTTTTGCAAGTTTTCTAAAGTTTCTGATTGCTTTTCAAAGTTTGAATTCTAAGTAGTTGAACTAATGATTAGTGATTTTTCTAGAGTATTACGTCCCTTTTACCCTGATTCTGTGGAGAGAGTTGAGGAAGAGCAACTAATCCTGAACAATCGATGTGACATCACTTCTATGTCTATGCAATACAACAACATCAACGGGAGAATCTTCCAGCACGTTGTCCAGATTCATGCTGTGGGACTCAATTGATGTGTGCAATTTTTAATTAAGACCTGAGGTAAACAGCTCCCAGTTGATCACAAACTCCAAACTTTAGCAAGCTTATTCAGATACAATACAGATCACTGCACCAACCTATTTAATTTTCCACTTTCTTCCCAACATTATACAATTTTTTTTTTAAAAAATCAAGTCAGTTTAAGGAACATAATTCTGGAAATTCCTCTCTAACTGTAAAGGCAACCAATCATTTCTTGGAAACATATACTAATCATTGTTAGTCCCACAGGGTGTAACATCTAGCAATTCAAAGAGAACCAGAATTAACATTTCAGTTTGAACTGACAAAAGATCCTCAACCTGAAACAATAGCACTATTTCTCTTCCATAGATGCATGGTACCTGGCATTGTCTCTTTCCAGCATTTTCCATTTTTATTCTCTACCTCAAGATGCTATAATTCTCAGAAACTTGTAAGTTCTGTTGTAAAACTAACTTTTTGCATATTGTTAATGTTTTCCAAAGGTCAATCAATTTTTAGATCAAGTTTTATGACAAATACATAGTTTCTGTTCTGCAAGTCTCAACAAATCAAATTTACCTCTCCTTTAATGCACACTAGAATGATAGCAATAAACTCTGGTAGTTTCCTGAACTTCAATCACAAACAGTGCCGCTGGTAATGCCCAACTGGTTGTTGCTGGATGAACATCAATCACTGTGTAACACATGCAAATACTGGTGCTCCCCAGGCTACCAATGACCAGACTTAGGAAATCCTACTTAATGCAAATTCTCACGTAGATTTTTAGAGCCTTATCAAGATTATTATAACAATATGTTTCATGTTATTCATTAATGGCTGGCACAGTACATACTTCAATGAAATAAAAGGATTATAGCATTGTGTATGAAGAGCGATACAACACAGGTTAGAATTAGAATTGGAAATCAGGTTTATTATCATTGACGTATGTCATGAAATTTGTTCTTTTATGGCAGCAGTACAAGACAAAATTTACTATAAGCCACAAATAAATAAACAGTGCAAAATATGAATAAGAAGTAGTGTTCATTGGTCCATGGACCATTCAGAAATCTTTTGGTGGAAGTAACTGTTCTTAAAATGTTGAGTAAGGGTCTTCAGGCTCCTGTGCCTCCTCCCTGATGGTAGCAACATGATGAGGATATGTCCTGGATTGTGAGAGTCTTTAATGATGGAAATCATCTTCTTGAGGCACTGTCTGTTGAAAACGTCCTTGATGGCAGGCAGAGTTATGCCACGATGGAGCTGGCCAAGTCTACAACCCTTTTAAACCAGTGCATTAGAGGCTCCACATCAGATTGTGATGCAACAGTCTGAAAGCTCTCTACCGGGCATCTGTAGAAACTTGCATCTCTTTGGTGACTTACCAAATCTCCTCAAACTCCTAATCAAGTAGAGCCTCAGGCATGCCTCCTTCGTGATCACATCAATGTTTTAGGATCAGGATAGATCCTCTAAGATGATGACATATGGGAGCTTGAAGTTGCTCACTCGTACCATTGCTGACCCCTCATTGAGGACCATTTCCATTTCTGAAGTCCACAATCAGCTCCATGGTCTTTTTGATATTGGATGTGGTGCTGTTGTTGTGAGACCACCCAACCAGCTGATCTATCTCACTCTTAAGTGCCTCCTCATTGTCATCTAAGATTCTGCCAGCCATAGTAGTGTCACTTGGCAAATTTACAGAAGACATCTGAGCTGTGCCTAGCCAGAGTCATGAATGTAGAGAGAGTAGAGCAGTTGACCAAGCTCACATCCTTGAAGTACACCTGTGTCGGTTGTCAATGAGGAGAAGTTTTTATTGATCCGCACTGACTGTGGTATCCCAATAAGAAAGTTGAGGATCCAGCTGCAGAGGGTGGTACCGAGCCCCAGGTTTTGATGCTTATTGATTAGTAGTAAGAGAATGATGATAATGAACACTGAGCTGCAATCGATAAGTACTTCCTCTCCTTAATAAATTGGTCACTGAGTGTATCTTCATGATCCTCTGTCCATCCACTTCAAGGTTCAACGTGCTGTGCATTCAGAGATGCCCTTCTGCACACCACTGTAGTAGCACATGGTTGAGCTACTGCCGTCTTTCTGTCAGCTGTATCCAATCTAGCAGTTCTTCTCTGACCTCTCTCTCATTAACAAGGCATTTTTCCCACTGAACTGCCACTCCCAGGATTTGTTTTTGTTGTTTTGCACCATTTTCTATAAAGTCTAGAGAGCATTGTACATAAAACTCCCAGAGGATCAGCAGTTTCTGAGATACTCAAACCACCCTATGTGGCACCAACAATCATTCCATGGTCTAAGTCACTTAAATCACATTTCTTCCCCATTCTGATTTTGGTCTGAATAAGAGCTGAACTGTTTGATGGTGTTGCAAGGTTTACTAGCTGACTGGATATTTGCATTAATGAGCAGGTGTGCCTAATAAAATAAAATACTGAGTGTATGTTTTGCTGCCATCTATGTGCTCTTAAGCCGAGAGAAGAGCCAGTGAGATTGGGTCTGCTGTAGACCTGTACAAATGTACCGGTGTACCATTGGAAATGGACACCCCCAACTTATAGTGCAAGGGTCTTATGGACAGAAACAGAATCCTTATGTAACCTGGAGGCACCCTGTACTCAGAACATGAGCAGTGTGGATCCCAAATTGGGGCCTTCACCTACAGACTTGTTCCTGCATTACATGTAAGGTGCAAACCTCCACGGAGTCAGCAGTGAACATTCTAGAAGCTGAGTGATATTTTCCTTCAGGAAAATCACATCAGCACTCAAACACTGGGTGATATTTGCTGGTGCTGCAGTATAAACTAAAGTGGCGTCTTCAGATGATGCACAGTTTAGCATTTAAGCATATTAAGGAATTCCCCGATTATTTCCATGCTGGAACAGATGAGCTCAAAGATTTGCACAAAGCTCTCTTCAAATCGCTAAAGAACTTCGTCATGCTTTGTGAAACAGCACACAAGGTTTCTTGCTGGCATGAAAATACACCAAGCATTTCACTGTGCACATCTATTTACTCTCTTCCAAATGTTGCACCATCAAACCAACTGCCTGCAAAACAACTGTTCCTTTATCCTTTACATCAAAGTCTATATGTGTGAGCTGTGTCTCTGACGATCCAGAAATGGACTGTATGTCCTAGGTTGGATAAGCATGATCAGAATCAGAGTATTACAAGTTAAACCAGATTCTTTTTGCATTTAATCACTTGCATTGAGATTTAGGTATTATACAAGGCTGTACTACGATTGCAAGAATATTGTATACAAGAACTGAGTTATCCACTAATATATTCATCCGCTCTCGATTTTCTCCCATCATGGGGAATAAACAGAGCCTCAAGGACAAACAAGCACACAAATAACAGTGCTTGGCTTCAGTTACAAAATCCTATATAACACCAGTCACTATGATCACTTTTCCTTCTCTAGAAAACAGGCTCCTGTAACACAGTGCTTAATAAATTCTGCATCAGCAATGCTTTCAGATTGCATTCAGCATCCCAATGGGAGATATATGTGACAAATATTCAAAGCTCTTTCTTTTGACATTGAGTTTGACTTTAACAATGAGTTCATCCAAAACTGTCTTGTACAGATGCTAATTCAGCCCAAAATCCATTTCTGCATTACTCTTGTTTCCAAATACATACACAGGATCGCAAGAGGCTACAGAGGGTTTCAGACCAGCCAACTTTGTCATGGGCACAATCTTCCCCACCATCGAAGATATCTTCAAGAGGCAGTGCCTCAAGGAGGCAGCATCCATCTTTAAAGACTCTCACCAACTAAAACATGCCCTCTTCTCATTACTACGATCAAGGAGGAGGTACAGGAGCCTGAAGACCCACACTCCACAATTTAGGAACAGATTCTTCCCCTCTGCCATCAGATTTCTGAACTGCCCATGAATGCCACCTCATTATTCCTTTATTTCTTGCTCAGTTTATTTATTTTTACAGTTTATAGATTGTTTGCAGAATACAACAGAAATGAAGGTTATTGGTTGAGTTTTCCAACACAACGAGAAGATTAGGGATGCAACATGTAGTAAGCATTTATAAAGAAAGGGCTTATCAGGATAAGGAGAAAGTTGAAAATCTAGGCTTTCATTCTAGGGCAGGAAGAACAATAAATGGAGAAAATTATGAAAGGATGTGAAAAGGAACATGAAACTTAAAATTTATATCTGTCTAACTCGAAGCACAAATTGAAGGATTATTTAGATTTGGCACGTGTTATCATATCAAAGCCTTCGTGTCCTTCCCTGTCAACTAAAACAAGAGGCAAATCAACACTTAAAAAGTCCATCATCACAAAGGCAAAATCAGTTCAAGAAATTGCCCATCACTTTAATGGGATAGAATGAGATCTGGCTTAACAAGTTTCTATCTGACCTTGCCTTAACAGTGTTCAAACAACTGCTTCTCCCACCCTTTGAGGAAGGGAAATGCCATATACTCAAACCTCCGTATGAACAATTATTTTACCTCATCCTTCTCAAATGGGAAACCTCTTAATTTTAAAACAGTGACTGCAGATCTAGATTCCTCCACAAAAGAAAAATCCTCTCCACATCCACTCTGTCAAAGCTCCAAAGGACTTCTGTTCTAATTAATTTCCATCTCACTCATCTAAACTCTAGCGAATGCAAATCAAAACTTGACTAGGCGAATCTAACCATTCTAGGTATTGGAAACACTGAACTGCTTTTCCTGAATTATCATTTCTTAAATAAGGAAATCAATACAGTACACTTGAAATTAAATTAATTCATTCTCATTGCTTCACTAATTACTTACAGAATCTATATATTATCCTTTTATAAAGTAGGTATATGAGGACACAGCCTTGGAATAGAGGAGCATCCTTTCAGAATGAAGATGAGGAGGAATTTCCTTAGCCAGAGAGTGGTGAATCGGTGGAATTCTTTGCCACAGGCAGCTGTGGAGGCCAGGTCTGTACATATAGTTAAGGCAGAGGTTGATAGATTCTTGATTGGTCATGGCATGAAGGGATACAGAGGGAAGGCAAGAGATTAGGGCTGAGAGGAGAAATGGATCAGCCATGATGAAATGGTGGAGCAAACTCAATGGGCCAAGTGGCCTAATTCTGCTACTATGTCTTATGGTCTTATTTAGATCTTTCAGAATTCACCATTCAGAAAAATAGACAATTTCTCATTTTTTATCCTCATACTCTCATTTTCTATCTCTATTCATTTGTAGCCCCCTTATGTCCTCTTCACAAATTACTTCCCTACTTATCAATGTCATCAGCAAATTTAGCCACCACACTTTCAATTCCTTCATTTAGTCATTAATGTACAGTAAATTAACAAAGCTTGAATTCCTACCACAAACTCTGTGGTGCACCACTCTGCTTGCCAACCAGTAAACGGACTTCCTCCCCATTTCATGTTAATTGACCCACACCAACCCTCTTCCCACATCAGCACACTAACTCCTACACTATGAACTTTCATTTTCCACAATGGTATCCTTTTATCCACACACTTGCTATTTCTCAAAGAACTCTAAGTTAGTCAAACGTGATTTCCCTTTCACAAAACCATGAACATTTTAAGTTGCCTGCTTTCGTGCCCTTAACAGTAACGAATATTGTTCAGCTTTGCCTGCCTCCCTCCCTTTCTGAATAAAGATGTTGCAAGTTTAGGAGCTGTCCCACAGTCCCGTCAAGCAAAATCTTGACACTGCTGCGTTCATGAATTATGTTTTTGGTTTGAAGTCCCAGTTTGCCCAACAAACATTTTGTATATGCTCATTCTAGCAGAAGGAAATGTACACTAAAAATTATGTCAGAGCAGTAGGCAAACCTGAGAAAGAGGTACTGAGAGTTAACAACAGACTCCAAAACCCGAAAATCTCATTAAAAAACAAGCGAACCTCCTGCTAATTAGTGTTCACCATCCTCCTTCAACCAGTGAATCAGAATTCCTACGTGTTCTTGGTACTCTTCTTCGACAGTCTTCATGACCTACGATCACTTGCTTCCACTACAGTTTTACAGATGAAGTCAATGCGGGAATCATGCACTCTTCCACAGAAAGTAGGTGGCCAAAGGGGCAGCCACGCAAACAGTTTGCAAGGTGATGAGTACCTGCCGTTGTTTATACAAAGCTCTTTCTTCTCTTTGAGCGGTCACGCCAGAGATTCCTACTGACGGCAGCAAAGGTAAAAAAAACACATTCTAAATAAATTGCTTGGATTGTCAATTCACATGTCCACATTGAGGACACCCCCTGACAGTGCTGACACCATATAAACTGTGTAAGCCATAATACAGATTAGCAGAACAAAACTGGGAATTAATGAAGGGCTGGAGGACAATAACAGCAGCAAAGACATCATCAGTCTCAGTCTGTAACTAGCCTGGCTTAATTCTCTGTCTACCATTAAGATAGAATACCAATCCCACTCTTCTAACCTTAAGGGTAGAGAGAGGAAAAGATCAAGTGAGAACAATAATCATATCTAAAATTAGGTACTTCCTGGTGAAACTATAACGCCCTAATGCCAAACAGCAAAAATAGAATGCAATACACTGAACCAAGCACGATCAACTGACTGATTCCAGTCATGAATTTTTCTGCTAACTAGACTAAGAGAAGATGTTTCCATGAACATCCCCAACTTCCATAACTACAGAACCCTGCACACAAACATAAGAGACAAGATTGATATATTTACAACCAGCCTTTGCCATAATTGTCAAGTGGATGATCATCTTGCCTTTCAAAAGGTATCGGTCCTTTTAAAGTTCAATTCACTCCACAAGATATCAAAAACAATATGAGCAGAGTGCATAGCTTTCAACTTGTCTGCAACTCTTCTGGACCTCCAATTTCTGTATGAGTCTATGAAAATTTATTATACTAGATCAAGTTTCCTAATTATACATTGCTAAGATGGAAACCCAAATTTTAAAACAGGCTCAAATCCTTCAACAATTGCATGCATTCCTCTTGTGAACTGGTCGATGTGTGGGTTTGGTGGGTGGTGCCCATTGCACACAGTGGTCTTGTGGCACTTTTGATTATACTGCATTTGGCTCTTGTCAGGAATTCTATCACTTATCACAGTAGTAATCAAAGTTAATTTCACAAGAACTACGAGGGGATGATTGATAAGTTCGTGGCCTATGGTAGAAGAAGTCAGTTTTAGAAAACCTAGCACATTTTATTTTTCCTACATTTACACACTTAGTCCAGCGGCCGTGGAGCATACGGATCCTTTCTTTGTAGAAGTCAGCGCCTTGGACCTCCAGAAGTGGTCCACAACAGGGGTGATTGATAAGCTTGTGGCCTAAGGTCAAAGGAGATGAGTTATTAACTTCAAACTTTCTGCATTTTCACTTAAAGAGTTGAGCTGCACGTGCATGTAACGAGAGCCGTACAACTCATCTCCTTCTCCCTTCGGCCACAAACTTATCAATCGCTCCTGCTATGGACCACCTGGAGGTCCAAGACGCTCTCATTACATGCACGTGCAGTTCAATTCTTTCAGTGATAATGCAGAAAGTTTGAAGTTAATATCTTATCTCTTTTCACCTTCGGCCACGAACTTATCAATCACCCCTACTGTGGACCACTTCTACAAAGAAGGGATCCATATGCTCCACGACTGCTGGACTAAGTGTGTACATGTAGGAGGGGACTATGTTGAAAAATAAATGTGCGAAGTTTTCTAAAATTGACTCCTTCTACTTTAGGCCACGAACTTATCAATCATCCCCTCGTAATGCTTGTGAAATTAACTTTGATTACTACTGTGATAAGTGATAGAATTCCTGACAAGAGCCAAATGCAGTACTGAAAATGTGTACTAGTGAGCCAGCTGAAGTAGATTCACCACACATTAAGAACCATTCCTTCCACTACTGGTATTCTGGGCTTCAGCGTGCCCCATTATACAATACATTGCAATTACACACAGTGACTACATTAACAACCAGAAAATTCTATTGGTGAGGATGTTCACAACAAAGATGCTACCCACAAGTTATTTCCAAGTTCCACACCATTCTTATTTGGAAATATACTGGCATCTCATTATTCTATAATACTGAATCAATGGCATTTTAGCAATTCCTTCACCTGGGGGACTACAGTGCTTCAAGCAGCAACAGACATCTCAAAGCATGAATAAAAATAAGTGCCAATTAGTACAGATGCAACACTGACAAACAGAAAATTGTCCAAGTATGTCCTGTCCACAGAAGGACAAAACTACTTGGCAAATCTTTGCTGTATTTGTCCACTCTCAATCATCAGTTTAGAGAAGGAAGATGTTGCACAGAGTACCATGGATCATCACTAATATTCTGCTTAGTGCTATCCGCTTTGAGTCCTAACAAGATCATTCCAGGCCTCATTCATCCCTCCTCCAAACACTGTCAAATGACCTGAACACCAGCAGTGGGAGAGGTGTGATTACCCTTGACATCAAGGCACAATTAGACTAAGTATAGCATCAAGGAGACTCAGCAAAATAGAATTCAAAGCAAATCTGGGACAAATTGCTTCATTATCAAAAATCATGCCCGGAAAAAAGGAAGATGGCTGAGGTCGCTGGAAATGAAGACAAGCACTGGACTGCATTTAGGAAGGTCATGGTATTTTTGGGCCAGTAAGTAGTAACAATCACTTCACACATGTAATCTTTCACTGTCAATTATTCCACAATGGCAAACTTTCATTCCTTTTACCACCGATGCTCCACAGCTACAAGGCTTCTTTGCTTGGTCCTCCCAAACACCTGACATCCACTATTCAGAACTGACAGAGAAAGGAGCTTCATTAAATCAGCTTGTTCCACTCCAAATCACACATTATCCTGACTTGAAAATAAATCATTGCACTTCTGTAATAAAACTGATAAACCTTCAACGCATAGACGGCAATGATTTTGAAGGTGGAAACACGAATACCATTCTAAAAGCCAGGATGTCTACGTAATAAATACTCAGCTGTGGCACCAAAATGTCACAGAAAGCTACAATATAAATTAACTAGGTAACTTGACGATTTGAATTCAGGTTTAAAATTTTGAGTTTTAAAAGATGATAACCATTAAAGTGAGGAAAGCAGTCAACTTCCATTCACTCTGTTCTATATGTGACTGCAGTCTCACACCAATGAGGCCAATTGTTCCCTGCTCACTGTTTTCAACTACTTCAGAAAAAAAAGTCTCCTATGGTTCAAGGAAATAGGCGATCACCACCTTCTTATAACAAGTAAGGATAGGCTATAAATTCATTGCAAACAGCACCCTTTCCCGCTGAGTGAATTAAAACCATAGTGTCCTGTATATTTCAGCTCCACTCATTCAATATATCAATTAAATGCCACATTTGGTCTAAATATATAAAATATGAAAAGATGCTAGTTAAAATAATTTTCACTTTGCATTGTCCAAAACTCCTTCCCTCCACCAAGGAAATACTACCCAATAATATCATGGGAGTGCATTCACTCAAGAAAGGTTGCAGCAGTTTGAGAAGATGACTCTCTAGCAACTTCTTCAGGGTGGTTAAAGGCTAGCCTTCCCAGCAAGGTGAATAAATTAAAAGGTTGTACTTGGCTATGCACTGGAAAAATATTGGCTTTGCAATGAATTCAGGATTACTAAATGCTTTTAGTTGTATTTGAATTGTGAAAGCAAGTTAAGAAAATAGTTTTCCTTTTTATTTATTCAATGATACAATGAAAGAATTCCAGAGAAATTTTGAGGGAGACATCCCTGAGTCAGAAAGTTAATGAAAAGTACAGTTCCAGACCATCTTTGGGCAGTCACTGTAGAATTTATAAAACTAAAGCAGCTAGATTCGCAGAGAGGGAATAAAAGGGAAAAATATTAGAATGCAGGATAATTTGTACAACGACAAAGATAGAAACAATTCAATAAATCAATTATTCCTAACTTAAAAGCAAAATACAGCAGATGCTGGGAACTAGAAATAAAATGCTAAGTAGATCAAGCAGCACCTGTACAGAGAAAAACATCATTAATGATTCAGGTCAATGAACTTTCATCAGAATTTGGGGAAAACAGAGGAAAACAACTTCTTTTAAATTTCAAAAAAAAGGGTATTTGATGGGGTTTGAGGATGTTTGGCAAAGAGAACAAGTAAGAAGTTCTGAGATACTGTAACGAGGAGAGATCTGAAGTAGTGATGGCACCACTGAAAGAGGCCACAATAAAAAAACATGGGATAATTAAAGTTATGTCAGAGAAGGTGTAGATAAAAGGAAAATAAATGAAATCTGAACAGGTGAACATACTGATTAGGAACAGTGTACTCCTCAGTACCATGAGCTGTCACCACCATTGAATAAAATCATGGCCAATTGCACTGTAAGCTTGGCTCCATATTTCCACTAACCCTGCATCCTTCCATCGTTTTGCTTATCCAAAATCAGAATGTCATGAGAGAAGTGGAGATAGAAGAGTGAAGCAGTGCATCCCAGAGGGAACCATTCCTTGAGAATGCCAGAAGCAAGAGGAAGATGAATTTGAGGTGACACTACTAATAAAATCAACAATTTCAGATATCATCAGCCATTCCACTTTTCTGTCTCACATTTGCAGCATCAGGGTATTTCTTTTCCTCTGTTCTCTTAGAATCATAGAAAAGTTATGATACAGCAGGAGATCTTTTGGCTCATCCTGTCTGGCTCACTAGTTGGATGAAGGTACCACTTAGACAGTATGCTTGCTAAATCTGCTCATGACTAAGAGCTAGGTGGAAATTAAGTTCTGAACAGGATATAAGGAAACCACAGAGGGTTTACCAATCAGCTGTGAATGGGCAACAGTCCATCGAAGTGGAATACAATATGGCAAGATGTGAAATTGTCCATTCTGACAATTTTGAATTTTTTTGAAAATGCATATTCATAAATAGTGAGAGGTGAGAGATGGCAGAGCTCTGAGATTCACAGGGGCCTGGATACCCTAATATATGATTGGCAAAAAGCTAGTATGCAGATACAACTAGTAATACAGTAATAGGGAGGTTAATTTTCAGTTATATAGGGTACTGGTGAGATCATGTCTTGTGTTCTGTGTAGGATTTTGGTCTCCTTAGTTAAATTGTGCAAGTTTTATTAGATCAGTAGTTTACCAACTCATATCTAGACTTAGAAGGCATCTTATGAGGAAGGGTTTGACATGCTAGAAGAATGACAGTACCTAGATTGAAACATATAAAATCCTCAGGGATTTTGATGGTGTGAATGTGGTGAGCTGTTTCCTCCTACAGGAAAATCTAGAACTGGGGTTACACACACAAAATGCGGGAGGAACTCAACAGATCAGGCAGCATCTATGGGAAGGATTAAAGAGTCGACCTTTTGGGCATTTTCTGTGTGTTCCTCTGGATTTCCAGCATCTGCAGAATCACTTGCGTCTAGAACTGGGGTTACTGTGTAAGGAGTCACCTCTTTAAGACAGAAATGAGGTGGGATTTTTCTCTCTTTGGAACCTTCTTGCTCAGAGTGCAGCTGAAACGGTTTTTAAGTATTTTTAAAACAGAGGGGAAGATATTCTTGAGAAGCAAAAGGGAGGCCAGGCTGGAGCGGGGGGGAGGGTGGAGGGGAGAAGAAGGCGGAATGCAGAGATGAGGTTCCAGTCAGGTCAAGCATTAGTTCATTAAGTTACTCAATATCAGGGCAGATTCAGGGAGCTAGGTAGCCTACTCTTGTTCCCAATTGTTCAGCTGTTCAGGTTTCACTTCTCAAGACATTTTTTTATTGTCCACCATCCTTACACCCACGTTATTCAGTCTCCCTAAATCACAGATCTTCAAGTTTCTTGGCTCGGCCTTTCCCATAACCTTATAACTAGTTTTATTTCCAACTTTACTGAACTCTGATGAAAAGTCACTAAGATGAAATGCTAACTTTTTCTCTCTTCACATATGTCGCCTGACCTGTTGAATATTTAAAACATTTTTTATTTACTAATTTAATCAAAAGCATAATTTAAAATAAATGAGCCAAGGAAGTTCCACCTAATTTCAGTTTTTTAGCATGGGTTTAGAAAGTACGCCCAAACAAAAGCCATGGATCAGTATTTACAGATACCCATGGAACTTAAGTGATTTTTGCCAAAATACACTGGTTGTACAAACAGTAAAATAAACCTTGGTATGTGAAAGATTGCTTTACATTACGTGATGAAATTGAAATAAACATCAAACAAGATATTTTCCTCTGTATTTAATACCAGCCATTGTCTAAATGAAAACAATCTCCAATTTCCACAAAATAAAATTTTGGAAAGAAAGCATGTTTGAAATAAATGCATTTATTTTAAATTTATAAATGCATCACCAGATCAGAAGGCATTGGTGGATATCTGGTAGATAGCTCACATGTTATATATAAAGAACAGGAAGCAAATATAATACAAATCTTACGCACACAACCATTCCAAGTAACATACAGGGATCGACAGATTTAAAATATGAATTATGTATTCCTCGCGGTAAATACACGGAAAACTATAAATGTACTCACATCAACAAAATAATGTTATCATTTAAAAAAAAGAAACGAATGATTTCATCAAGACGCAAGCCGGAATCAGAAAACGCATTCTAATTAAATAGCATGCCATCAATTAGAAATAGTAATAATGAATCTTTATCGTTTCATTGGCAACAATCATGTAGACATTGCCGTTCTATAGTAAAGGGGAGTGTCCGAAGCTTCAATTTCTTTAACATGGCAATGAATAAAGATCAGTTGTACATGTTCAACTCACAGCATAGCGAAGATATTTATAGGGTAAAATATATATATATACACGTTCTAAAAACCAAAAAGAAACTTTAAATAGCATAGTGCCAAAAAATACAATTTCCATGGTCCTTCAAAAGGAAAATCTCTCCCATATTTCGAGTAGCTTTGAATGAGTTTATTTGAGGCAGGATTTCTAAATCCATTATCCTTGCTACTGTACCTGGATAATGCAAGGTAGCTCAGTGTCATCCAGAAGTCTGATTGTACATTTGATCTCTTGACTTAACGACTTGATGCTTGAACTGCGAAAGCGGAGCATTTTCATTCTTCCCCCTCTCTTCTTTAAGTAATCATAAGGAAGCACCGGTCTCGAAAGCGAACATGTCTCGGCTAAACTGGGGGGGGGGGGGGGTGAAAAAAAATCTTGGGTGTGTATCGTATTAGAAAGACAACACTAGCACATGGAGAAGAACACCGACTGCGTCAAACAGTGTCCCTATCTCAGTCCTTCATTGAAGAAATCGCTGACAGGTACAGAGGAACATGGAAATAAACAGCAACCATGGAAACTCCAACCACTCGATGCTTGCTAAACAATGCTAGCCCTACACTGTTCACTCTACGTGCAGGCTGCTACTGTGTGTGCCGCCTGTAAAGATGCTCTGTATTGTACTGATATGCTCGCTCCTCCTCGCTCGCGGCATGCGCGCACACGAGAAACGACGCGCGCGGCTCCAGACTCCGGCGCCCTTGGCGGGGTGGGGGGGGCGCGACTCAGCCAATCACAACAGCCTGCCCGCGCCTGGCAAGTACGCGCGCTCCAGCAGGTGGTGAGCAAGGGCGCGCGCGTCGTGGGGACAACAAAGGGGAGCGAAGTGCCAACCCAACGCTTGCAAATCGTCGGTGCCCTTTCGCTTGTCGATGGTATCGGTGTTTTATCCCTTGCAGTTGCCTATTTGACGGCTTTACAATGCCTCTATTTACCATTTATTTTGCATAGAAATTGTGCCTTATCCGGCCAGTGTGTAAGATTCCGTTCATAGTGATCCCCCTAATATACGAGATGCAAATTGGAAAGATGTCCGTATAAATACTTCCCATGTAAATGATTACAGAAACGGGCCCGGGGACAACAGGAATCTGCTGTGACCAATAATGCTATGTGTACTAGATTACTCGCTCATAAGGTCTCAACTTTTCTTCTGTTCCTTTCTCCCACTGGTATTGTTTCAGCTACAAGAGATTCTTAGCTTGCAGGAGTGGATAAAGTTAATTTTGTTATCCTTCGTCTTTAATTTTATTCAAGCCACATGACAGAATTAAGAGCCTGGGAGACATAGACACTTCCACTGAAGGCTGTGAGATACAAAGATTGGAAAAGCTGCCTAAGCCTATCAGCTTCATCGTTTCCTTGGTGTCTGGGTCCACCTCAGTCATCTCCTGATCCAGAGCAGAGATCTCCAGGAGACAGCCATCCCTCCTCTCTTGAACTACAGATTATACAAAAATATGTGGGGCATAGACAGGATAAGTGGTAAGAGAATTTACCGGTGAGCATTGGTTTACAGATAAGAGAGTTAAGTAAGTGTTTGAAATCTGAAATGCACTGCTTGCTGCTGGGGGTCGGGGGGCAGACAGGTACTCTCACTACATTTCAGAAGTATTTACGAGCACTGAAAATCCAGTGACATTGAAGTCTACAGGCTGAATACTGGAAAGAGACGTTTGTGACAGACACAGACAATAGGCCAAAGGGGTTTGATTCCTTCTGTATGACTCAGACTCTGTATGTCTCCCTTGCTCCTTATTGTCCAGAATAATCAGACATCTTTTCCAGACGAGGAAGCAGCAGTTCTGACCCTCTTGGATTTTCTATCTTTGGATTTCCACCATCACCGTATAGTCTGATCCTTTTAGATTGTATTTCTCCAGTGATTCTTCAGAAGCTTCTGCTGGTCACAAAAATCATTTGCATCAAATCCGCAGCATAGCACTATGCCTTCGGCTGGTAACAGGAGATGTCCAAGCATCTTAGCATCAAGTAGAGATGTTATGTTTGTATTACTTTACCAATTCAGGCGCAAACATTGCAACATAGCAATAGATGTATCTGACACAGCTTCACCACTCATGTTAATATGCAATAAATCAAGTTATTGTTTAGCTTTGCCAGCACCGGAGAATTTGATGCTGGTCTGTGTAGTCGCTCTCATAATTTGACTCAAGGAATCAAGGTGTTTTTTTTTCTGGTACAGCTGTGCTGTGCTTCTGTCAAAATGCAGGTATATCCTTTTTAAGCAACACATACAAAATGCCGAAGGAACTCATCAGGCCAGGACCATAGATGCTGCCCGGCCAGCTGAGTGCCTTCAGCATTTTGTGTGTGTTGCTTGGATTTCCAGCATCTGCAGATGTTCTCTTGTTTGTATATCCTTTTTAAAATGTGATGGTAGTATTACTCATAGTATGGACACTGACCAGTGCTTTTTATGACTGTGGCAGAACTTCTACTCTTTTACATTCTAAATATGAAAGCCAACATTCTTCTTGCCTTGTTAATTATGCTCTGCATTTGTCTACAACATTTAAAAAATTAATGTAGATGCTCACCAAATCCCCTTGAACTGCCATTGCTTCTACCTTTTACAACATCTAGAAAATCAGATAAATATTATGTGGAGATTTGTGACAAATATGATTATATGATATATATGTACAGTATCTGAAATACATCTTAGGGTAATGTTTGTTTGCTGATAAAATTCAATAAAAAATAAATTACAAAAAAAAAGGAAATCCCCAAATAGGATAGTCAAAACTGTGGCAAACAGATTTTATTGAGCAAAATATGTGCTCCTGAAAAAGGCATAGAATTGTATTGGTAGAGTTTAAAAACTGCAAGGGTAAAAAGACCCTGATAGAAGTTACAGTATGTACAAGCCCCTGAATAATAGTTAGGATATGGTGTACAAATTACAACAGCAGACAAAAGCATTTAAGATGGACAATGGCATGATGGTCCTTGAGGACTTCGATATGCAGGTAGACTGGGTAATTTCAAAACATTTAGAATGCAAAAGTGAATGTAGTCATTATTGCTGAGAGGGTGCTTGGGAAGTTGAAAGATCTGAAGGTGGATCAATCACCTGGACTGGATATAATATACCTTGGGGTTCTGGAGGAGGTAGCTGAAGAGAGTGTAAGGGCATAAGTAGTAATCTTTCAAGAATCACTAAGTCAAGAATGTTTTCAGAGTATTGGAGAATCACAAATGTCACTCCACTGGTTAAGAAGGAAGGACCAATGGTGACCAATGGTGTTCCTCAGGGATCAGTGTTGGGTCTGCTACTTTTCACATTATATGTTAATAACCTTAATGACAGAATTGAGGGCTTTGTGTCCAAGTTTATGGATGGTACAAAGATCCAGATAGTGTTGAAGCAGGGAGCCTGCAGAAGGACTAGAACAGGTTGGGAGAATGGGCAAATAAGTGGCAGGTGGAATACAGCATAGAGAAGATTATAGTCATAGACATTATTAAGAGTGTAAGCTATTTTCTAACAGGGAGAGTATTCAGAAATTGGAGGGGAAAGGGGATTTGGGAGTCCTCATGCAGGAGTCTCTAAATATTAATTTACAGATTGAATCAGTAATAAGGAAGGTAAATGCAATGTCATTTTGAGAGGAGTAGAATATAAAAGCATGGAAGTAATGCAAAGGCTTTATAACACATTTGGGGTATTGTGAGCAGTTTTGGGCACTGTACATAAAAAAGGACATGCTGGCATTGGAGAGGGTATAGGGGAGGTTTATCAGAATGATTCTGGGGATGATAGTGTAAACATATGAGGAGTTCTTCTGGACCTATACTCACTGTAGTTTAGAATGCCGATGGGGGTGATGGAGTTCTCATTGAAGCCTACTGAATATTTAAAGAGCTGGATAGAGTGGACATGGAGAGAATGTTTACAATAGTGGGAGAATCTAGGACCAGAGGGCACAACCTCAGAGAAAAAATTTCTGTTCTGATAGAACAAAAATGAGAAGAAACTCATTGAGCCAGAGGATGGTGAATCTGTGGAATTCATTGCCATAGACAGCTGTGGAAAACAAATCATTGAGTATATTTAAATTGGAGATTGATAGGTCTTTGATTAGTATGGGTGTCAAAGATTAGGGAGAGAAGGCAAGAGAATGGGATTGGAAGGGAAAATAAATCAGCCATGAATGAATGGCAGAACAGGCTCAATGGGCTGAACAGCCTAATTTACTCCTATGTGTCATGGCGCGTGGCCAAATGGTCAAGGTGTTGGTCTAGTGATCTGAAGGTTACTAGTTCGAGCCTCAGCTGAGGTTCTTGAGCAAGACACTTAACCACACATTGTTGTGTCCTTGAGCAAGGCACTTAACCACACATTGCTCTGGGACGACACCGGTGCCAAGCTGTATTGGCCCTAGTGCCCTTCCCTTGGACAACATTGGTGGCGTGGAGAGGGGAGACTTGCAGCATGGGCAACTGCCGGTCTTCCATACAACCTTGCCCAGGCCTGCGCTCTAGAAACCTTCCAAGGCGAAAATCCATGGTCTCACGAGACTAACGGATGCCTATGTCATGAAATTATGGGTCCTGAGACAGGGTTTTGACTCTAAGTGTCTACAATTCCTCATCCTCCCTCCCAGCCCCACATCCTGCTCCAGATGCTGCTCAGCCCTGTGAATTCCTTCAGTAGATTGCTTGTTATGTTTCCTCTTTGAAAGACTGTTGACTTTGCCCTGATTATCTTGAATCCTTATCAGTGCCTGCTATAATGGCTTTAATGATAGCTTCTAACGTTTTCCCACTGACAGATATCGGGTTAACTAGTCTATAATTTCCTGCTTTCTGGCTCCATTCCCTTTTGAAGAAAGGATTTGCGTTTGCATTTTTCAATCCAATAGAACATTCCCCAGATAGTTTGAAAAGTTAAAACCATTTACATCCAACCAACTTATTAATAACTTCTTTGACCTCGTGAGATGGACTCCATTAGTAATTTGTCAGCTGTCGAGCTCTCACAATTCCTAGTGAATGTAATTTAACACAGTTCCTCTCTCCCTACCAATTTTAATTCCCTCCAACTACTGGAAAGTTACCTGTATCCTCTATAGTGAAGAGTAAGAAAAAATGTTAATTTTACATTGTTAATCTTCCAGTTTTTTGTAGTGACAATGTTTACATTATTATGAAGGATAAAATTCTTTAATACATTTTGACGCTCTGTCAGAGATAGTCCTTTGTTCCTTTGCCCAGAAGTCTTCACCTGAGACTGTTCAAGCAAGAGAAAGCCTCCATAGTCTGAGATGAAGATTTCTGACCAAGAAAATGGCATTGAAGTGCAATCGGTGGAAAAATTTATCATTATCTCAAACTCAGAATTTATTAATAATGGGAATATAAGAGGATAAAGATGAGGCCTTTGCTGTGGTCTGATAATTTGGGATCAGATAGGGGAAGATCAGAAGAGAGAGTGGGGAAGAAACAGAAGTATGTTAAACCAGAGAAAGACATCAGGGTCAAAGGAAAGTGATAGCAGAAAAAAACCTGGAGGAGCATTGGAATTCGAGGGCAGTTGAAGTTTGACAAGGGAGGCGGAATATTTCTGTTACAGCAATGAATGCAGTGGAGGATAAAGCAGAACTCTGACTCAGGACACTTTTGAGAAAGTTTTGAGTCAATGCTGTAGCAAAATCAAGCACATGCAAATCCGACCTCGGGATTTGATGAGAGCATGTCTCATGAAACACTGTATAGATTGAATATAACATTCATCTACACTTTATTCCCATCCCAGGATGTTCTGAGAGTACTCCATCTTCTAAAGAAGCCCAACTAGTTTCCCTCGCCAACCTGCCTGAATTCATCCTCACATTGAACAACTTTTTCAACTCAACCCGTTTTTTGAGACCAAAGGTGAGCACAGGCCCAAACTACTTTGTCTTTTTTCTGAGATGTATGTAATAGTCCTGGCTTCAGACCTACTTGGATCCGCTCTCTCGGTTCTTTTACAACAGTATTGGCATTGCTTCCTGCACAAGGGTCTTCAATATTTTATTACTTTTGCTGTCAAGTTCTACCCTGGTCTCACCCATCCATGGTACATCTCTACTCTTTCCTTCCCTTTCATCTTATCTCATCTCCTTTCTTGTCCCAGTTGAACTACATGGCCCATTTCTCTGCTTGATTGCTCAGCAGTGTTACTGCAAAGGAGTCATTTTTAGAGCTGTTTGAATCGCTTGCATTTCCCTAGAATGCTCACATCATGAATATCAGAGGTAGAAATACTGGTGAGTACATCTAAATGTCATCGTGGTTTTATCAGCCACAATTTAGTTTTATGAATTAACTTTAAATTCATGTATGCAACCATTAAGCCTTTCAAAAAATTAGTTGCTTTAAATGCTCCTTCCCACCATGACTAACTTTTTAAATCATAGGCATAGTTGGATGTTCTTAAAATAAATCTCAGCATTTTGTTACTTAGGATAGCAAAAGCAGAGCATATTCGACCATGACCATAAGACATAGGAGCTGCTTTAGACCATTCAGCCCATCAAGTTTGTTCATTTATGGCTGATTTCTTTCACACCCTTACTAACCAAGAATCTATCAATCTCTGTTTTAAATACACCCAAAGTCTTAGCCTCCACAGCTATCAGTGGCAATCAATTCCAGAGATTCACCACCCTCTGACCAAAGAAATTCTGAGGCTGTGCCCTCTGGTCCTAGACTCTCCCATTGGTGGAAACATCCTCTGCATGTCCACTCCAACTGGGCCGTTCAATATTTGGTAGGTTTCAATGAGATTCCCCCCTCATTCTCCTAAACTCCACTGAGTACAGCCCAGAGCCATCTAAGGTTCCCATATAGTACGTTAATCTTTTCATTCCCAGGATCATTCTTGTAAACTTCCTCAAAGTACAAACAAAATTTATTATTAAAGTATGTATATCACATACAATCTTGAGATTCTTTTTCTTGCAGGTACTCACATAAAACAAAGAAATACAATAGAATCCATGAAAAAATGCCACATAACAAAGACTGGCAAGTATGCAATCTGCAAAAGAGAATAAATAGCACAAAAAATAAAAGTCAGCAAACAGATCATACTGCGACATGCGCTGCAGAGTCGGCGAGGGTGAATCCGAAGGCAGGGGAGTAAGCTCAGTGCTGAGGCGAGCGAAGCTGGTCCAGGAGCTCGATGGCTGCAGGCAACAACTACTCCTAAACCTGGTCACAAACACGAGGAAATCTGCAGATGCTGGAAATTCAAGCAACACACATAAAAAATGCTGGTGAACGCAGCAGGCCAGGCAGCATCTATAGGAAGAGGTACAGTCGACGTTTCGGGCGAAACCCTCAGGTCACCAGCATTTTTTATGTGTGTTGCTCCTAAACCTGGTGGTGTGGGACCCAGGACTCCTGTACCTCCCTCCCAATGGTAGTAGTGAGAAGCGAGAGAGAGGAGGGTCAAACTCAAGCAGACAGGACAGGCTCACATGGGGGACCTTGGCTGGCAAGGAGTAGCGGGACTGAACTCTGAATAGTTTTCAACTCTCAGACCTTGACACTTTAATCAGGCTTGAAGTCCACGACAGCCGTCTCTTCTGTCTTCTCCTCCGGTGAAGACTAACCTTCATCCACTTCAAGATGCCAAACCTGCATTCCTGAGCGTCAGTTTGCCAAGTCCTTCAGGAGATCGTAAAATCGCCAGTTTGCTTAGATGGTTCAAAAGTATGTTCCTTGAAGGGAAATTACAGGCTGCAGATTGCAGTTATCGTATTTCAAAATAAGTATATCCAGTAGTTTTGTGAGCCACCCTCAAAACATCGTCGTATATCACCAGTGCCATCTTGGTCCTCTGGGCCCTCTTCAATGCCAGCACATCCTTTCTCAGATATGGGACCTAAACATTGAGAAGCATTGACTCAAAACTTTCTCAAAAGTGTCCTGAGTCAGAGTTCTGCTTTATCCTCCACTGCATTCATTGCTGTAACAGCATGAGCCTGCAGTCCCACTGGCACAGTTACAGGTAAGAAGGAGAAGAGTTACAAATCTGAGCAGGACAACAATGCCCTCCAGCATGGATTTTTTTTTATATTGTGGGTACTTATAAAACATCACCAGATTTAACATTCTCATCAACATACTGGAAAAAAAGGCCACAAATGTGCTAACCTTCTTCGTTAACATTAACAATTTTATATTGGCTAGACTTTCTGTTAATGGAGTGAAGGTGGGGTGGGGTATATGAGTGCACAAGAGACAATCCATCATACTGCAAGCATAATTAATTGGGTTATTAATTAGTTTATCTGGAGAGTAGAAGGTAGAAATGGACCCGCTGCAATTTGCCTATCACCACAATAGGTCTCTAGCGGTTGCAAGCTCACTGGCTCACCAATCAGCCTTGGATCCCCTGGACAATGGTAATACCTGCATCAGGCTGCTGTTTGCTGACGATGGAAGTATGAACAGAATCACACCATCAGTCCTCATCAAAAAGCTCCAAAACCTGGGCCTCTCTACCTCCCTCTGCAACTGGATCCTTGACTTCTTCACCGAGAGTCCATAGTCTGTGCAGATCAGAAATCACATCTCCCCCTTGCTGACAACCTGCTTAGTCCACTGCTCGACTCTCTCTGTACCCACCACTGTGTGGCTAGGCACAACTCAAACACCATCAATAAATTTGCCGATGACACAACTATTGCTGGCAGAATTTCAGATGGTCACGAGAAGGCTTACAGGAGCTAGACTGATTGAGTGGAGTTACAGCAACAAGCTTACACTCAATGTCAGTAAGACCAAGGAATTGATTGTGGACTTCAGGAAAGGGAAGGCAAGGAAACACACATCAGTCCACCTTGAGGGATCGGAAGTGGAAAGGGTGAGCATTTTCAAGTTCATGGATGTCATCACCTCTGAGGATCTATCCTGGGCCCAACATATTGATGCGATAACAAATTAGCTCTATTTCATTAAGAGTTTGAGGAGAATTGGTATATCAACAAGACACTCACAAATTTCTACAGATGTACCACGGAGAGCATTCTAACTGTTTTCATCACCGTCTGGTACAGAGGGTACAGAGGGAAAAAGCTGAAGAAAGTTGCAAACTCAGCCAGAGCCATCGTGGGCACTGCCCCCCCCCCGCCAGCATATAGGGCACCTTCAGAGGGTGATGTCTGAAAAAGGTGGCTTCCATCATTAAGAACCCTCATCACATGCTATCTTCGCAGTGCTACCATCTCTCAAAATGTTCAGATACGGCCCAAGTGGGGTGGGAGAGAGAAAAACGTCGAAGCGGGTCAACAGTTCACTGACTTAAATGAGAACTGTTGCAGAATTTAAAGGAAAAGAATAACAATAGGACCTTTAAATAAGTACCTCTCCTTTACAGCATCAATTGAAATGGTAATCTTCTTTCCCAGACAAGGATAAGCAGGAAGTGTAAAACATTGATGTGCATTTGGTCAAATTTTGACATGACTAGAATAGAAAGACGTGAGTTAAGTCCCACCATAATGAAATATTACCAGGAACGTGCACACTCACGTGTGTGATTGTCAAACCTGTTGCAGCCTTCCTGCAGGGGTGCACAGATCCTGCACCAGGTTCCAGGGTTGGGATAGGGCCCCCCTCCCTAGGCACAGCAACCGGGGTGCCACGGACCTGTGCCTGCTGGAAGTCCTGGATGAGAGATTTGTCCAGGATATCATCAACCATGATCCAACAATGTTCCTTGGGACCATCCCCATCCTATTCCAGAGGTACTGGACCTTGCCTGCGCCCAACAAGATGCCAGGAGGTGCCGCACAGTGTAGATGCCAGGAGGTGCCGCACAGGGAACCATCCACCAAGCAGGGGGAGGAGGGGGAGATGGGGTGACTGGAGCCAGGGGGGAGGTAGTAACTGGCTTGAGCTGGGAAACATGGAACACTGGGTGAATCTTCATTGATGCTGGTAGGTGCAATCTATATAATACCCTATTGGTAGCATTTTCCACTATGAAGGGTCCCACTTAGCATTGGGCCAACTTGAGGAAGATACTGTGATGCCAGTCAGACTTTCTCTCCTGGCCTGAGAGGCTTCACCTCTCTGTGAAGATGATCAACCTGCCAGGCACCCGACAGTCACGCTCGTGAGTATGCACATTGCAGCTAATCAGTGTTTCATTACGGTTGTATTTAACTCCCTTCTTTTTGTTCTAGTCTTTTGGAGATTGACCAAAAGCAGAGCAATGTTTACACTCCCTGCATACCCTCATCCTTGTCTGGGAAAGAAGATTATCATTTCAAATAATGCTGTAAGACTGCGGAGTTCATTCGGTGCTTAGTTATTGCTTCCAGCAACAGTGTTGGCATGTAACGTTTGGTTCAAGAGTTTTAGTTAATGACCCTGTTGGTCTAGCATTTATTTTTTTCTTTTCCTTTAAATTCTGCAACAGTTCTCACTAAAGACAGCAAATCGTTGACCCGCTTCAGTGTCTCTCTCTGCGCTTGGGCCATATCCGAACATTTTGACAGCAAGGCTCTACCATGAAAATGGACCCAACAGAGAGAGTGCAGCAGATCTTTGCCTTGAGATTCATTGGCCAGATAGTGGAGAAGTTAAAGGCGATCGAATCTGTGCTGGGGGAAGTGACCGAAGCAATGTGATAGATAATCTCAGTTCAACAAGCTCAGTCAAAAGTTTTAAGTTCCTTGGGGTCAATATCACAAATGACCTGACTCGGTCCAACCAGGCAGAGTCCACTGCCAAGAAGGACCACCAGCGCCTTTACTTCCTGAGAAAACTAAAGAAATTTGGCCTAACCCCTAAAACTCTCACTAACTTTTATAGATGCACCGTAGGAAGCATTCTTCTAGGGTGCATCACAACCTGGTATAGAAGTTGTCCTGTCCAAGACCGGAAGAAGCTGCAGAAGATCGTGAACACGGCGCAGCACATCACACAAACCAATCTTCCGTCCGTGGACTCACTTTACACCGCACGCTGTCAGAGCAGTGCTGCCAGGATGATCAAAGACACGACCCACCCAGCCAACATACTTTTCATCCCTCCAGGAGAAGGCTCAGGAGCTTGAAGACTCGTACGGCCAGATTTAGGAACAGCTTCTTTCCAACTGTGGTAAGACTGCTGAACGGATCCTGACCCGGATCTGGGCCGTACCCTCCAAATATCCGGACCTGCCTCTCGTTTTCTTTTTCACTACCTTACTTTCCATTTTCCTATTTTCTATTTATGATTTATAATTTAAATTTTTAATATTTACTATCAATTTGTAATCCAGGGAGCAGGAAGCACAGAATCAAATATCGCTGTGACAATTGTACGTTCTAATGTCAATAGTTTGGCGACAAAAATTACAAAGTCTCAGCTGGGGGAACAGGTGTCGTCCCTCACAGCAGCAGTTCAGCAGTTCACTGAAGACAATTGGAATCAGGTGGCAGTGATCTCTGCTCTCACAGCTGTAGTCCATGAGCTTACAGCCACCAGCCAGCGTCGGCAGTCAGCCATTAGGGTTCTTGCAAATGCAATCCAGCAACTTTTGTCCATTCCAGTCCCACTCCCAGCATCTTGCAGATCCTCCTTTTCTACTTCCCCAGCAACATTGGCCACTAGTGTCCCGACTCTCGCGTCCACATCAGAACCGACTCTCGTGTCCGTACCAGGAGTATTTGTCCACCAGGTAGATACTCTGGTGACCCTGATGGCTACAGGAGTTTCATTACCTAGTGTGAGCTGACTTTCCAGGCCCAGCCTGGTCAGTTTGGTGGTGATGCGCGTAAACTAGCGTACATGGTAAATCTGCTGGATGGACCTTCACTCAGCCTATACAATGCTCTATGGGAGCAAGGCTCCCCCTCAGCCCAGTCATTCCAACATTTTGTTGAAGAGTTTTCGACCTTCCATTATGGGGTCAGGAGGCTGCCCATTGACTCCTCGACCTGCGAGAAGGTAGAAGAACAGTGAGGGACTATGAAATTAAATTCCACCATCGTTCGGGTGGAGACAGGATGGAATGAGAGATCCCTCCTCACTGCCTTCCAGCGTGAACTGAACACGGGTCGGGCACGAGATCACTATCTGTGACAAGGACAGTACGGATAACCTGATTAATCTGAAAAGAAGGCCACCTTCCTACCTCCACACCCGCCATACAACTGCGCCATTGATCTCTTACTTGGTATTAGGCCTCCCTAGGGCTGACCCTTTTCTCTCTATCATTCAGAAATGATGCCTATGGAAGAGTACACCAAGGAGGCATTGGCCTTAGGTTAATCCATCCATCAACCTCGCCGGTGGGCAGGCTTCGTCTTTGTGAGCAAGAAGAACGGCAAGCTCCATCCCTGCATTGATTACCGGCCCCTAAACAACATCACGGTGAAGAACTGCTTGCCTTTTCCCTGCTTGACTCTGCATTCAAACATCTCCAGGAGGCAATCATATTTTCCAAGTAGATCTGTGCAATGCTTATAATCTTTGTATCAGAGAAGGGGACAAGTGAAAGACAGCTTTCAACACCTCAATTGGCCACTTTGAATACATTGTGATGTCCTTTGGTCCAGCCACTGTTTTTCAGGCCCTAGTCAACGATGTGCTCAGGGCACGTTGAATCAGTTTGCTTTTGTATGTTTGGACAACATTCTGATCTATTCCTGCTCTCACCAGGAACACATCCCATATGCCTGAATGGCTGTCAGGCAGCTCCTTGAGAATAACCTGTACGCCAAGCCAGAGAAGTGTGAGTTTCTTAAAGGCAAAACATTCTTGGAACTAAAGCAATGCCTTACCACTGTCTCAGTGCTGTAATATTCAGACCCGACTGGCCGTTCATTGTTGAGGTGGACACATCAGGAATCAGAATTGGAGCTGCACTCTCTCAGTGCTCTTCTGCAGATAGCCAGCTGCACCCTTGTGCCTTTCTTTCCCATTGCTTGACTCCAGCCAAGAGTAACTACAATGTCAATAACCAGGAATTTCTGGCATCAAAAAGGCCCTGAAAGAAAAGTGACACTGGCCAGAAGCAGCAGAGCATCCCAGTTTGGCTTGAACCTCTCCTCCATTCAGGATGCAGAGAGACTCAAATCCTTTCAAGCCCATTGGGCTCTCTTCACCACCAGGTTTAATTTCATCTTCAGCTGTTTTTCCAGCAGCCAGAATACCAAGGCCAATGCTCTCTCACAGAAGTTCGTGCCTGAGGACAACACCCATCCAGAGCACATTGTTCCTCGCTCGTACATTGCTGCTCTGGTAATTTGGGGAATAGAGGTGGAGCTGAGGGTCGTCCAACAGTCGGACCCAGGCCTGGGTGGGGTCCTCTCAACCGGCTGTTTGTCTCTGTAACAGTGTGCTCCAAAGTGTTGGAATGAGGTTGCTCTTCTCACCAGGTTGGTCATCCGGGAATTCAGTGGTCCCGAGAGTTTATCAAAAGATGATTCTGGTGGCCATCTATATCCCAGGGTGTTCACGACTTCATCTCTACCTGTCCCACTTGTGCTCAGAACATCACGCCAGCACCCTGTGCGCCTGCTCTGTCGCCTGCCTGTGCACCCCACCCCCCCACCTCTCGGTGGATTTCATAACTGGGCTGCCCCCATCTAATGGAAACACTACCATTCTGGTCATTGCGGATTGCTTCTTCAAGGCTGTTCAATTCATTGTTCTCCCTAAGCTCCCATCGGCTTGTGAGATTGTCACCGTCATGGTTCAACATGTGTTCAGGCTGCACAGCCTCCCTCAGGGCATACTGTCTGATCGAGGACTATAGTTCACATTCCATTCTTGGAAGGCTTTCTGTTCTCTTGTGTGGGCCATGGCCAGCCACTCGTCTGGTTTCTACCTCAATTTAATGGTCAGACTGAGAGAGTGATTCAGAATTTGAAGACAACTCTGCATTGCCTTGCCTCTCCCAACCACATGCCCTGGAGCTCCCAGTTGGTTTGGGTGGAGATTGCCCACAATAACCTCCAGTCGTCTTCCACTGGCATGTCCCCCTTTGAATACCAGAAGGGGCTGCAGTCACCACTCTTCCCTGACCGGGAGAATGACGTGGGTGTTTCTGCTGCTCAATAGCCGATTAAACACTACAGACACACGTGGAGATAGGCCAGGTCTCTGCTGCACACCCAGAAGCAACCGAACCTGTTTTGCAGCCTGCCTGAGCAGACGCATAGACCTCACAGCAGATTCCATGGTTGTGATACCATCAAGGAGGAGGTACAGGAGCCTGAAGACACACACTCAACTTTTCAGAAAGTTTCTTCCCCTCTGCTTTGAGATATCTGAACAGACAATGAACCCATCTACACTACCTCAGTATTTTCTTTTCCCTCTCTTTTTGCACAGCTCATTCATTTTTAATAAATATTTACTTTTGTAACTTATAGCTTTTATTACTATGTATTGCAATGTACTGCTGCTGCAAGGTTGCTGGAGATACTGTATGCAGGTAATATTAATTACAATTCTGATTCTGTCCTATTGTAGTGATAGGCAAATTGCAGCAGGTCCAGCTCCAGGTCCAGGTCCTGGCTTAGGCAGGAGTTGACTCTGACTATGACCAACCTCTCAAAGCACTGATATATTCCATGGCTCTACAAAAGGGGAATTCTGGACACTTGTTTTGAAATGTAATGCAATGTTTAATTCTGAATAACTGAAATACAATCAGTTTTAAGGCAACGCTCATTACAGGTTGATGTCCTTTCACCGAAATAATTGAATTCATTATTGAATCCTTGAGGTTTGTAAAGATGAAATACCATTGAGATTTTATTGGTCTTCACTGGAACAGCAAAGGAGGTCAGAGTGGGAGAGGGATAAAAAATTAAAGTGTCAGGCAATAGACAGTTCAAGGTCACCCATGTGGAATGATCAGTGGTGTTTGCAAAGTCATCTAATCCACATTTGTTCCTTGTTCCATTGTGAGCACTGAATACAGAATGCTAAATTGGAAATAGTACAAACAAACTGCTGCTTCATCTGCAAGAAGTGTTAGGGTCAGTGAATAGTGGAAAAGGAAGAGCTAAAACACCAGTGTTGTAGGTCTTGTGGTTGTGTGGATAGTGCTGTGAGAACTGTAGTGCATGTGCCATCAGCTAATGGCCCTGTTGGTGTTGATAGACATGGAAGAGTGAACCAGATACCTGCAGAGGAAACAGTCCCTTCAGATTATTGAAAAGGGAGAGAAGGTATGTCTGGTGCCAGCATTATGTTGAGGAAGGCAGGGATTATACAGGATAAGCTGGCTCCATCTGCCAATCATCCAACTCCTTCTCCCACATCACCTTCCAGCCCCTGCCCAACCCCTCCCCTTTATTCTTTATTACACTGGCAAACTCACAGTCATGATACAGGGTTTCGAATGAAATGGGGACTATTCCTCTGCCTCGACAGATGCTGAATTTGTCCAGTAGTTTGCGTATTCCTTCAAATTCCAGCATCTGCAGAGGAGGACCTGTTATGTGTGGAGGATGCTGGAGAGAAGAATGAAGCAAGAAAATCCCTGTTCTTGCTCCCATGAACTGACATGCCTCAAAGTCTTATTACATAGGGTGGAGGAAGAATTACAGTTAGGGGAGAAGGATGGGAAGTTCAAGGGGGATATTAGAGCAAGGTTTTTTACTCAGAGAGTGGTTGGTGCGTGGAATGCACTGCCCGAGTCAGTGGTGGAGGCAGATACACTAGTGAAGTTTAAGAGACTACTAGACAGGTATATGGAGGAATTTAAGTTGGGGGCTTATATGGGAGGCAGGGTTTGAGGGTCGGCACAACATTGTGGGCCGAAGGGCCTGTACTGTGCTGTACTATTCTCTGTCTATGTCTATGAAACAGAAGGGTTGTCAGTAGAATGGGCCCAGAATGTAGGAACAGCACTTACCTAGGAGAAAGCTTGATTAGGACTTAAAATGAGCATGCCTTACCCACGTCATTGTGAGTATAGATATAAGATCCTCTTCCTTCATCAAAAGGCAAAACAAAACTGAAGAGACTGGATGTGTCTCTAAAATAAAAACAGAAGATACTGAAACATTAGCTCTGCTTCTCTTTTAACAGACACTGAGTATTTCTAGAATTTGTTTTTATTTCTATGATATTTTGGTCCTGATTTGACATGCCAGGCACTGTTCAGTGTTAGAGCTGTAGAGGTTATAAGATTGTATCTCTGATAGCTCAGCACAATCTTTCAACATGGCCACGTGCTAATTTTCAGTGGAAGATGGAAGGAAAAATTACCTAGACAATGTGATCTCCTCAGCCTACATTATTCAGTCTGACAGACTGACTACCAGTTATTATCTCTTTGTAGTTTTTGTGTGGTAGAAATTGACTGACTTGTTTCTTGCAGTACTAGTGACCATACCAGTGTTTGATCAGCTGTAAAGACATTGAGATGTCTTGTCCATAGCACCAAAGGAACCTTCTGTATTTCCTCTCTTGTTTCTGATAATAATATGTACTCTGATAATAAATTTTATTTTAAAATTTGAATTATGGGTCTGTATTCCTAGATCCCTTTGTTCTACCGCAAGACTCAGTGCCCTACCCTGATTGGTCCTAGCAAAGTGCAACACCTCGCACTTGTTTGCATCAAATTCCATCTGCCATTTTTCAGCCCATTCTTCCAGCTGGTCCAGAACCCGATGCAAGTCTTCCTCGCTGTCCACTACACCACCAATCTTGGTGTCATCTACAAATTTGCTGATCCAGTTAACCACATTATCAACCAGAATATTGATATAGATGACAAACAATAATGGACCCAGCATCGATCCCTGTGGCACACCACTAGTTACTGGCCTCCAGTCAGAGAGGCAACCATCTGCTACCACTCTCTGGCTTCTCCCACAAAGCCAATGACTAATCCAATTTACCATCTCCTCTTGAACTCCGAGCAATTGAACCTTCCTGATCAACCTCCCATGCCGGATCTTGTCAAATACCTTGTTAAAGTCCACGTGGACAACATCCACTGCCTTGTCTTCATCAACTTTTCTGGTAACTTCCTTGAAAAACTCAGTAAGACTGGTTAGACACGACCTACCAGACACAAAGCCACGTTGACTATCCCTAATCAGTCCACGTCCATCAAAATACTCATATATCTGGTCACTTAGAATATCTTCCAATAACTTTCCCGCTACTGATATCAGGTGCACCAGCCTATAATTTCCTGGTTTATGTTCAGGCTCTTTCTTAAACAGTGGAACAACACTAGCTATCCTTGAATCCTCTGGCACCTCAACTGTTGCTAAGGATGATTTAAGTATCTCTGTTAGAGTCCTGCAATTTCTGCCTTGGCCACCCACAGGGTCCAAGGGAGCACCTTGTCAGGCCCTGGGATCTTATCCACCTTAATTTGCCTCTATACAGCAAACAGTTCCTCCTCTGTAATCTGCTGTACATGGTCCATAACCTCACTGCGGCTTTGCCTCACTTTTATAGACTCTATGGCCGTTTCCTGAGTAAATACAGGTGCAAAAACTCCATTTGAGATCTCTCCCATATCTTTTGGCTCCATGCATAGATTATCATTCTAATCTACCAGAGGACCTTTCAATCACTTTGCTCTTAACATATCTGCAGAAGCCCTTAGGATTCTCCTTCACCTTGTCTGCTAGGGCAACCTCGTGCCTTCTTTCAGCCCTCCTGATTTCTTTTTTAAGTGTTCATTTGCATTCCTTACACTCCATAAGCACCTCATTTGTTCCTACCTGCCTATACCTACAATGTACCTCCTATTTCTTTCTTAACTAGGGCCTCAATATCTCTTGAAAGCCAAGGCTCCCTACACCTGTTATCTTTTCCTTTTACTCTGATAGGCACAGACAAGCTTTGTACTCTCAGAATTTCACTTCTGAAGATCTCCCACTTACCAAATACACCTTTGACAGAAAACACAATGCACACTTGCCGGATCATTTCTGATATCACAATTGGCCTTTCTCCAATTTTTAATCTCTTTGCATATTTACTTTGAAACTAATCACATTGTGATCACTAAATGCAAAGTGATACCCTACACAAACTTTTGTCACCTGCCCTGTCTCATTCCCTAATCACAGATCATTGGGATGTCTATGTACTGATTAAGAAAACTTTCCTAAACACCTTTAACAAACTCTATCCCATCTAGTCATTTCACAGTATGGGATTCCCAGTCTATATATGGAAACGTTTCTTACAACAGTCTGCGATCTCTTTACAAATTTGTTTCTCTAAATCCCGCGGATTATAAATATCCCCATTAACGAGGCCATACCCCTTTTATTCCTCAATTCCACTCATAAAGCTTCACTAGAGGAACTAGTGTGTCCTGAACGAGCAGTGCCGTGACATCTTCCATGACTAGTAACACCCCCACCCCGCCGTCTTTAATCCCTCCCGCTCTGTCGCGTCTAATACAATGGAACCCCGGAATATTGAGCAGCCAGTCCTGTCCCTCCTGCAACCAAGTCTCACTAATGGCTACAATATCTTTTTTTCCATGCCCTGAGCTCATCTGCCTTTCGTACAATGCTTCTTGTATTGAAATATACGCAGATCAGAACATTAGTCACACCCTGCTCAACCTTTTCACTTCTGTCTCCACAACCTGTTCTGGCTCTCTGGTTCCCATTTCCCTGCAACCCCAGTTTAGACCCCACTGTGCAGTATTAACAAACCTTCCCGCTAGGATATTCGTCCTTCTCCAATTCAGGTGCAGTCCATTTCCTCTGTACAGGTTCTACCTTTCCTGCAAGAGAGCCCCATGATCCAAAAATCTGACGCCTCCCTCCTACACAAACTCAAGGTCATCTTCAAAAGTCAATGTCTGAAAAAGGCGGCATCCATCATTAAGGACCCCCATCCCCCAGGGCCTGCCCTCTTCTCATTTCTACCATCAAGGACAAGGTACAGGAGCCTGAAGACACACACTCTCAACATTTCAGGATCAGTTTCTTCCCCTCCAGTATCAGATTTCTGAACAGACAATGTATCCATGCACACGACCTCACTATATTATTTTTGCTCACTTCTCGACCTGCTTACTCAATTTATTTTATATGCAGTGCATATATATTATGTAATTTATAGATTTTATTACGTATCGCAATGTACTGCTGCCGCAAAACAACAAATATCACGACATAGTCTAGTTTAAATTAAACCTGATTCAGATATTCCCTCCACCAAAAACTTTCCACAGTCCCTTCTACTTTCCTCCGAAACCTCCTATCATCTTTTCTAAAGGGCTGTGAGTCCTCCGTTGATGCAGATCTCGGTGATTCTGCCGGGAATGAATGGTCTCGGCTGCTACCGGGGGAGAATTAGATTTTTAACTTGCGATGTCATTAGGTTTCCCTCCGAGTTGACGTGCCGATGACGTTTCTCAGGGGGCGGGCCACCCGGCGCGCTCAAGTCTCGCGAGATCTCGGGGTGCCGGCGATGATCCTGGTGCTCATGGGCGTGAGCGGCTGCGGGAAGTGAGTGAGACCGGGATGGAGGAGGGAGGGAGCGGGAACGGGCAGGCCGGCCGGCCGGCAGGGATTGAGGTTCGCCAGAATCAGCGTAGGAAAAGGCCCGTCAGCGAACGGCATCATACCCAGCCCCACTGGCCTGCATTCCCTCCTGATCCCTCTGCGTCCTATTTATTCAAAAGTGCCTCTTAAATATCCCTGACAGCCCATTTCAGATTCACACAAACTTAACCTTCAATTCCCGCTCACCCTCTGGTTTCAGACATCCCTACCATGGGAGAACAGACAGTCGCTGTGTATCATAATTGTGTGACCGCATCGCTTTAATCAGTAGTAGTTGGACTCTGTTTATTTGTGCCAGCAGTTATGAATCCGGTGTGCATTTGCGTAAGGAGCCTTTGATTTGGTCTTTTTGCATTCTCTTTGCTCCTGATCGGAAGTATACGTTTACATTTTTTGCTGTCCTGTTACCTGTTTGCAGTACACACTTCTGCTCTGACAAAAATGGCCCTCGTGGCGAAAAGCTTTGTCTACCTCTGATCTAAAAGAAGAGGTTATTTGTTACAGCATTTATGGAGGAATTCTGTATTTGGTTTAACTTACTTGTGACCAACTTTTTAAAAAAAACAAGATTTTTAATAATGACCTGCATTGATTAAAAATCTGGTCCCATTGGTTATTAAATATTATTCTGTGTTAGCAGTGTATTAAAATATTAATATCTATTGGAAATAAGTACACAGCGTGAAAGTTGAAATCACAAATTATTATCAATTTATTACTATATAATTGATCAAATTGAGTTGGATTCATATTACTGTCTGCACTGGTCCCATACTTACCCTCTGGCAGGTTCAGAAGGCCAATCAAGCTGGCCAGCTGGACCCAGGAGGTAGCCAATTTATACCTCAGTGGCAAGTAGACAACAGTGACTGAACACTGAGCTAAGTTTAACAGGTGCAGCCTCATCCATCAAAACTATCCAGGCTCTTCATAAAAAAATAAATAATGTTCAAAATGTTTAAAATCTATTAACATTGCCTTGAATAATTAAGTAAAATATTTTAAACATATTCAAACATTAAAAATAAATAATGCCCCTTTTATCCTGGCCTTGGAGGCCTACAATTACTGTTCAAATGAATGGCAACCTCCAGTCTTGTACAAGGTTTGGTAATAGAAGATGTGGGAGCTGGGGGTTAAGTTTACCATGAGGAGTCCAGTGACATCAATCACATTCGAGGGCCTGGGTGGAAGCTGTTTCACATAAGTATGGTACTTGCCCAAGAGTGCTAAACACAGATTCCCCTTAGAATCATCAACCACAGTTTGCGCGGTTTAGCCAAATATATATTTCAAGCAAAGAGTTATAGACATTCTTAACCTGATGGACCTGATCATTATCTCTTGCATTTCCTCAAAAAACCGAAAATACAAGGCATAGTCATCAAATCTGTCAGCATTTGAGGAAGGAAAAACAGCATTAACATTTCAGGCCAGTGATCTTCCGTCACAATGGGTGTGATCAAAAATAATCCATATAAAACTCTGTATTTGTCTTCACGAATGCTGCCTGATCTGCTGACTGTCTCTAGGAATTGCATTTCACAAGAGTTGTAATGCCAAAGCCAACTTTGTTTTGCAAAACCATTAAAGAAGCTTACTTACACTTTACTGGCTGGATTTGTCTGTATCATTGGGTATGAAAGCATGATGATGTCCGTCTGGCAACACCTGGTGAACCGAGTAAAACACAGCTCGGTACAGTGTATAGGCAATATGTTCTACCAACCGTTCTAAATTTTAAAAAATGTTTTCAACAATAACTGTTGTGACAGGCTCTTGAATGGAGATTTGAATGAGCCATTGGAACATTTTGTAGTAAAACAAGATATCAACTGCAGATGTACCATTTGTTCCATTCACAGCCAAGTTTTTCTGGAATTCTCCACACTCTGAATGAACAGAAAATGCTGAAAGTATTGTACAGATCTCCTATAGAAAGAGAAACAAAATCAACATTTCAGATTGATAATTCCTCAACTGAACTGGAAAAATGATAGAACAAGCATATTCTAAATTCCAGGCCAGCAGGAATGGTGGGGAGAACAAAGGGGATATCTGAGACAAAGTACAGAACAAGCACCTCAGAAGATTTGTGAAGATTTGTTAATCACTGCTGACCCCTCTGGACCAAGTATAAATGGAGGGATATGAATTGAGGGCAGAGAAGAGGCAGAGAAACAACTGAAATGTGAAATATGCTGGTTGCTGGATATCTGCAATAAAAGGAAATACCAGGAATAATCAGCAGATTGGGGGTATCTTGAAAAGAAAGCTGTTTCAGGTGCAGGATTTTGCACCAGTTGTGATATAGACAGGAAAGGCTAGTTATCAAAAATTGTTGTATTTATTATTGACTCCTTAAGATGACCACACCTTTAAAATAAAGGTGAATGGTTTCCCTTGAGTTTTCACAGGGCTTTGTTTGGAATGCTGTGGGAGGCCAGAGACATGGTAGGAGTGGAATGAAAAGTTAAAATAATGGGGAACTTGAAGATAATGATAATAAATAAGTAAATCAATTACAGTAAACATATATAGAATAGATTAAAAATTGTGCAAAAAACAAATCATCTATATTAAAAAAGTGAGGCAGTGTTCAAGGATTCAATATCCATTTAGGAATCGGATGGCGGAGGGGATGAAGCTGCTCCTGAATCGCTGAGTGTGTGCCTTCAGGTTCTGTACCTCGCTGATGGTAACAGTGAGAAAAGGGCATGCGCTGAGGGCTGGAGGTCCTTAATAATGAATGCTGCCTTTCTGAGACACTGCTCCTTGAAGATTGCCTGGGTACATTGTAGGCTAGCACTCAAGGTGGAACCGACTAGATTTACAACCCTCTGCAGCTTCTTTCTGTCCTGTGCAGTAGCCCCCTCATACCAGAGTGATGCAACCTGTCAGAATGCTCTCCACAGTACATGTGACCAAGATGTAATAAAAATTCACTTAATTTGACTTGGATTTATGAAATAGGACCAACAAAGAGTTGTAATTTAATAAATTATATTTTGCAAAAATTTTAGCAAACTTGATTGTCATGGCTTTGTTTATTTCGAAAGGTTTGTAATAGTCTTTAGCTTGCAGGATTAAAATGGCACTAATATTCCCATGACAGGGTTGCAGTATTGAAACAACAATGAACGCTGTGGTAATCTGTAGGACAAACAAGCTATTTCTAAGTTGCATTCTAAATTTGTCTCTCAGACTTTGTACACAGGTATTATTGGCATGTTAAAATCAGTTTACAGAATTGACTAACAAACTTTTTGCTAAATTATTCTGAAAGTTATGCTTATTGTCATATCTAATAAAGATATTAACTTTAATTCAGTTGGATTCATTGTTTTACACTGGGAGTAGAGGATTCTTGTTTGGTTCGCTTGAGCTTGGCATAATAGAATATGCTTTTCATGGGAAATGTGGTGGCTTAAGTCAAACAAACTCAAATAAACTTAAACACAAATACAGTAAATCAAATACATCAAACTATTTATAACAATTAGGAAGGAAAGAGCAAATGCCAAAAAATGAAACAAATTTATAAATTCATATTTTTGAAACTGTAGAGATGTCGTAATGCCAAATAAGTGAATGACCTGTTTCCTAATAGGCCAAATACTTGGAGGAAAAGTTAACAATATTCCAACTATTTTCTCCAGTCCCTCACATTTTTCACAGGGTATACATTTTACAGGATAATGGAATAATGCAGAGTATTTACCGCAGGTGCAGAGAAAGAACCCAACCTCATTTAGAACAAAACAAAGACATTGTTTAAATTAGTTCATTTTCTTATTGGAGCAAAGATGTCTTTTTCCAAAGCACTTACCTCAGTTTGTTTGTCTATTCTTTGTGAGAAAAATCCAAACCTTTAGATATTTAACACATGGATAGTAGGGATATGGAGAGCCATGGTCCTAGTGCAGGTGGATGGGAGTAGGCGGTTTAAAAGGTTTCAGCATGGACTAGTTGGGCCAAAAGGCCTGTTTCTGCTCTACATCTCTATGACTCTATTGTAGGACAATTTGTTAACTTGCTACAATACATTGTGGTTTTAATATATAATGCCACACTAAAGGAAATTTGTAATTTTTGGAATTCCACATTTTATAACATACTTTTGTTTATTATTAACAGAAGTATTGAGTAAGAATTTATGCACCAACATATTTTTGATATTAGGTTTATTTAATTTTATCCTTTTTCTTC